>NC_086289.1:40718791-42102970 GCF_963924245.1 Chroicocephalus ridibundus
AAGACATTTGAAAATATCATTCCCGTAGGTGAAATCAACTTTACCTTTGTTTTGAGGGATATGAGTGTGTTACTCTTTTAATTCTGCTTTGTTGAGCAGATGCAGCATTTGTAAAACCTGTTATAATTCCAGCGCACAAATAACCTCAGGTGGACTGACATGTCCATCTTGTAACTTCACTTGTCCAGAAGAGAAGTGCCAGGTTTCCCTGTCTGGTCAAGCAGTGGGGGAGGCCGCCAAATAGGTGTTGCTGTCCTTTCCAGCATGTCTCTAAAGCCACAATCTCAAACTTGCAACACGCTGCTGTTCAAACTCAGCCACTAACAAGGAGGATGAGTTGAACGGACACACCTTACTTGTGTTACTTTTCTGTCCTTTGTGGTGATGAGGACATGCTAGCAGTTGACATGTATAGCATGTACGTCAGCAGACATGCAGCCTTTGTGAAATGACCTCTTTTCCCCTCGTAGCAATGTAATGTGAAAAGCTGGTAGTCTGAAATGTGGATTCTGTGTGATAATGTCGTTGAAAGCTGCTTGGTTTTGGTGGTTGGCCTTTGGACTGTCCGTTATTTATTGGATTACATTGTTTGCATTGCTAAATTGTAGTTGTATTGGCAAGTTGTGGGAAAGTTGCTACTTGTGTAGCAGTGGTTTATCTTTTGTTTGTTGGTTGTATTTATTGCAGATCTTGTTCAAGTGGCTTTTCTCACCTGCTCATATGAGTTGGCAATAAAAAATGTGACCTCCCCATGGTGTTCACTCTTCAGCGAAGAAGATGCCAAGGTAGGTGCTAATTGGGAGAGATATTTGAGAAGCCTTCCAAAGATGATTTAGCGTTCAGATACAATTCCTTGCACAGTCAAAAGCTGTAAATTCTGTGCCGCTTATTCTTCAACCTAATGAAGCACTTCTTTGGTCTCCAAAGAGCTCTGGATTAATCAAGCATCAGAACTGCAATAACCTTCTTCATTCAGACTTAAATACTGGTGCAGTCTTGGTTTGTCCTGATTAAAACGTGTTTTTTCTGCTATTGTGCTTAATTCATATAGTACTTTTACTTCTGTAATGTCTGAAATGCTCTGGACAGCTTTGTTTTCCCTATATGATAAAATGCCTTGATTTCAGAAAACAGCAAATGAGGTCATTTAGGTCCTCTAAGACCTTGATGTTTTGGTTTTTCTTGTGTGTCAAAAAATTGTTGAATTCCTGCAGTGTGGGGTAGCATCGTTGCTCTGGGTTCTGGATTTTTTATTTTCCCTCTGTGCCATAATAAAAACTTGTGAACTCTCTAACTTTAGGTACTGGAATACCTGAATGACCTGAAGCAATACTGGAAGAGAGGATATGGCTATGACATCAATAGTCGCTCCAGCTGCATTTTATTCCAAGATATCTTCCAACATTTGGACAAAGCAGTGGAAGAGAGCAAAAGGTAAATGAAAAGGCTTTTGTGCTTGGGCTATAAGCTTTCTAGGGTCAAATAAAAGTTAAGTACTTTACTTCCAAATGTACCAATGTTAGGAGGGTTTGAACTAGGAGAGTTTTAATGGAGAGTGTAAAATTTTTAATAGAGCGGTATTACTGTAAAGAATATATATTTTTTTTCTTCCATTGATGCTCGTGTGCCCAGCTAATATATTTCCATCTTTTAACTTACTGATCCACATGGGCCTTCAAGGGACAGCCAGCTGCGGTGTCTGATAATGGTCTCCTCTTCCTGCATGGTCTGAGAAGAGGCCATTGAGTTAAAACAATGAGCTGCTTGTTTAAAATGTCCTTGTTAAAAATCATTTGTGGTGAGAACGGAAGACTGTGCATTGAAAGCATCCCCATGATACATTCCGTTATCTAGTTACTTAAGCACTTCAGCGTGGCAATCTTTCTTTCTCAATGTGTTTGATTTGAGTCTCTTGGGTTATTGAAGCACTTAATATTAAAGGTGTTGAAATGTAATTATGGAAAAATAATGATTACAGCTCAATCCAAACACTTTGTGACTCTAGACCAGAACGGCCTATTGCAGGATCCAAGAGGCTGGTGCTGTAACAGAAAACCAGTCCTGTAACAAAGCAGACTTTAGGCGATATACTCTGTGCCTTGTAAGAACAAGAAAAAGGCACTTCTGTCCTGAAGTTGTTGTAAATGCATGTTATTTGTTCCATGAATCTGAAGTCAGTAGTACAGCTGGCCAGTCCGAGAACTTTGTCTAGGATATTTAGCTTCCCATCCTTGTTCATTTACAGCAGAGCTGTATGGGCTGATATCTTCCTACAGTTGCGGTGTTGTTCCCAAACTACAAGTAACTGTTAGGGCATTTGAAGATACAATAACCAGGTGTCTTCAAAGGGTGGTGGTCAGATAAAGTGGTTTGTCTTCATCTGTTGCCATGACTTGACAACAGTCACTTTGTGTCAGTGGAAGAACAATAGTAGCAGTACTCCATCTGCTGAGTTGCAGTGCTCCAAACTGCCTTTGTAGTGTCATGGGTATAACCATCCCTGTGCTTCCTTAAAAATTAGAGGCGAGATGCCTGTGCTATTTTTGTGTGTTGTTTACTCCTTTGAGCTGGTATCAGTCGGCAGTTGTGATGTGGTATCTGTTTGGTTTTGATCTTGTCTCGTGTGAATTGGTGTGGTGAAGAGAAGCAAAATAGGGACGACACTGGGATCTGTTGTAGCATGGAGAAAACAAAGGCTCCGGTTACAGGTTGGGATGTTTGTGTCACAGAATTACCTGCTTTCATGAGCTCATAATATTATTTTTTTTTTCTTTTTGAGAGAGAGCTGCTTCAGGTTTAAATGCAGTGCATTCATACGAGAATTAATTTACAACTTGTGTCCATGCTCCCCACGCAAAATGAGGAATCAGAAATTCATAGTTGAGTGATCAATCACATGAATTAATACCTTAGCACGTAAGTGTGGAAATGTTTATAATAGTACACAATATCAAGGATACGATCATAAGATTGTACAAATATTGCGTTATTAAACACTTGATAGAAACCAATTTGTAAGTAACTAACTTATAACCAGCAAATTCAGCTTTAGTGTTGACATGTAAACATTAGTTACATGTGGTGGATGTTCTTGCATTCCTAACATCCTTGGGACTTTATTTCTGTATTCAGTATATTAAAGTAGATGTAGCTGGCACCCAGCAGAATTGTATTAATGGCTTTTAAGTTTCAGAAAGAAAAGCACGAGTCACGGATGTTTGAGGCTGTATGTATGTACTGTTTTTATTTGATAACTTGCTGGAAAACATCGTTTTTCCTTTTAGTTGTCAGGCTGAAATTAGAAGTAGCATTCACATTTTGTATTGGAGGAATGATCCATAAAGTTGATTATAGCAGAAAAGACAGCAAAGAGGTTTTGCTCCTTGAAAAGTTTGTTGGAGCATCCAAGCTGGACACGAACAGTGGCAGAACTGTGTAGTAAGTCAGCTGAAGCACAGTTTTCAGTCAGTCATTTATCTTTTTTGCTGTCCTTTAGTGTCGGATGCAGAGAGATACCCTGTGTTCATTGCTGGAGCTCTGAGTAACACAGCAATGTTGTGATCGTGTTTAATACGTGACATGGTTTCTTCCATCTAAAGTGGAGTTACCACTAGTTAAACAGTACACGTACTGTTTATCTTAATTACTTTTGGGATTCACCTGGAAAACCAGACTGATTTTTAAAACAGTGTTGGCTTAGTATGCAAGAACGTAAACGTGTTGAAAATTTCCCCTTAGGGTGTACACACAGGATTTTCCAACACTTGCATCCAGATTGGTGCCTTGGTCCTGCTCTGATGATGATGTGAGCCCAGGGAAGGGGGTCATAAGGGGTTGGGAATGAGAGCTGAGGATGGGAGCGTACAGGACTCTGCTGCATCGCGACAGCTGCCGTCAGGGGCCTTTCTGAACCTTACCTGTGCTGTGGAGCAGCCAGCATGAAGGAGACACCTTTGTTCATTTTGCCATGAATGGGTTAAAACTTGGCAGTTGCAAACACGAAATAAGTTTGACTTTGGGGAGGAGTTGCTGGGAATGAAAGGTGGGCAGCTGGCGATAGTGACCCTGCTCCAGCCAAGATGGCTTAAGAAATTGTGCTGTCAAATGATCGCTCTGGTGTCCAGAAATTTAAGGCTTGTGTGGGAGTCAGGGATACCTCTCATTTTGGTAGTGGTGGAGTCAAAGCAGTGGTTATGTTCAACCGTCCTTTAAATAAACTTCTTCACTGCATCCTTTCTTCAGCCTACTAGAGAGCTAAATGAAAAATACACTAGGGCACAGATCATTAACACCCAACTGTGAACAGATTGACAAGCGTGCTGCAGTGATTGCCTCTGTCATGTGCTGTCCTTGTCTCTACAAATAGAGAAAGTAAGAACTGGGAATGAGATCAGGAAGCGCAGGTTGAAAGAAGAACAGAAAAGCCAGACCCTTAACACTCCTCTGTCCTTCTGAAATCTGAAAAATAACCTAAATGCAGACTCGTGTAAGGAGGGTGATCGATTTTGTTTCCTTTTAGTGTAATTTACTCTTTGAACAGTGACAGCCTTTCATTCCTTACATTATATGCAGTAGTTGCAGCTGCGTGTCTCAACAGTGTATAAGATGTCCCTGTATGTTTAATAATAATAAAAATTTTGTCAACGATGGCTTTTTTTTTTATCTATACTTCTGATTTATTGAGAACTAGATCAGCATTCACTACATTACAAGGGGGAGCAGGCTTCCTGGGAAACAGCAGGTGTCTGGGGCAGAGCGCTAAAGGACCAAGAAGACTTCATCCCGTCTTTCAGCTTTGGCTACAGAAATCCGGTTGCAATCTCTGGGGCTCTGCTGTTGTGTTGCCACCACAGAGGGAAGCAGGTAGTGAGATTATGCGTGTGTCTGAAAATGATCGGGAGCCTAAAAATCTTGCAAAATTCAAAGCTGAGTGGGCAGTCCATTTAGTCTGTGTTATCCTAAATGGGAACGGAAAGCTTCCGAAGTGCGTTGCCTCGCACAAAAGGAGCGTGTCGCTCCGTCCCACAACGTAAGGTGGCAGTCTCAAAGCACTGAAGGCTTGAGCGTGATCTGAATCGGATCACCCAGTGCACTGAAGAGTATGTGGAAATCAGCCACCACCGATGTATGGGAACAGCTTGTGTCTCTTGTGATCCAGAGAGCAAAGGTGCAACTAATGCTTTTTCTTCTAGGGAGAGAGACTTATCCTGGATCCCATGGCAATATGAGAGTACAAGTGAAAGCAAGAAACCATACAAATAATAATTAAAAAAAGCCTGTATCTATAACAACAGAAAATGATTGGTTTTGCATGCTTTTTCCTTTTTTTTTTTTAATGGTATTGTGCAACTTCAAGGCAACAGGTTAAATATTTTTGCAGCAGTTCATTGCTCAGAAAATCAACCTTTGGGATGATGAAATGTCTTTTAGTGGAATGTTGTTTCAATTTAGCTTCAATTTAGTTGTTTAATGTTGATTTGTAACTGGCCATCTGCTTTAAAAATTTAAGAACAACAAATTTACTTCCAGGGCATTATCTTTGCTCCAAGCTCTCCGTTCTTCCTGGAAAGCTTAGATTGGGCTATCCAAAAGCAGAAAGGGGAGCATTTCTGTTCCAGCAAGAAGCTGAGGGATCTGCATTAGCTGTTCTGCTCCAGGCTTGACAGTGGAGAACGGTGCTGGCAACGCTGCATTTTTGTAGCATACTTAAAGTATTTATATTCAATAGCTTATTCCTGTTTTCATTTCCAGTTACAGCTGAACTAAGGAGAGAAACCTGGCTTTTACTGAAACCCTGTTTCTTCTGTGAAGTGATTCTTGACCTTGCAATCTGACTGCTCACTAATCACCAAACCTTAGTTGCCTTGTTAAAGGTCACTTTTCTTTCTTCTGGGGAAAATATCTTCCGCTGATTAGTCTATTAAGAAAATTATGTAAGTGGTAATAAATACCTATTGCTAATTAGACCCACCTTCAATTTGCAGTGCAAAAGTTTCAGATGTTTTTAGGATCTTTCATCGTATGAATTCCAACAGAATTCTTGGTTTAAACTAGTAATAGTCTCTTCTGTGTAGGTCTTGCTGTACAGCAAAATGGTTTTGAAGGCTGTGAAAGGGATTTAAAGTATATGATTGCTCTTGTCAACTGCCCCCATCCAGACAGCTGGTGGGAAGGTCTTGGAGTATCTATTCAGGAACTTGAGTCTGATGTTGAATTTATCAATAGCTGTATTAGTGACCATCTTCTGTTAGCACACCCGTGCATGGGCCCTATTCTTCTGCACCCTCAGTAGCAACAAAGTGTAAATGTCCAATGAAGATTAATTCTTTAGTAGAAAGCATCTACTCCTTGAGACCTTACCATAAGTCTCAGCGGGCCTTTCAGGACCACAATTCTCCAAACCTCCTTAACAGTCTGTAAGAAAATGTCATGGTCACCTTTCTAGGGAGAGGCTGGGGGCCAGGACTCTCTCATTCATACAAATTTTCTTAATTACAAAAAAAAAATAAAATTGTATCACAAGAGTTGAATATAAAATTAAACGAGGTGATTTGTTGTACTGAAATGGCGTACTTGGGCAGTTGTCTTAGTCCATAAAGCACTTTATTTTTGTGAAGACATAAGAATTGCATTTTTCCCAGGTCTTCCTGCTACGCAATTATGTGGCGAAGAAGCTAATGGGGAAATACTCTTCACTAAACGGTTGTGTTTTCCCCGCACTGAAGCCTAGGCGTTACTGAAAGTGTCCCTGCTTTTCATTATATTGGTAAAAATGCCAGGTAGTGATACCTGCATGCACGTTTGCTTGCAGTTGTGCTACTATGGAATAATCTTTGAAAGGTTGCTCTTAACCACTCAGCATTTGTTTAAACAGTTAGAAAGTGTCCAGTGTCCCAGAGCTGTGGTATTCAGAGGTGCTTCGAGGATGTAGAGGAGCAATTGATGAGTATCACCTTACCTCAGAAGCTGCGTTGAGTTCTTTGTGGCTTGTATGTGAGCTGCAGCTAGTGACCAAAACCTACTGTGATTTCTTCCCTCCCTGCCCCCACCTAACACGGTGCCGATGGTAGGTATAACCTCAGGCTTGATGGGCCCCATACTTCCTCAAGAGGCATATCTGGTCTGTGTGTTGCCTAGGACTGCTGGGACTGCCAGCTCAGCCCCGCTGCTCACTGGCTTCTTGCCTTCTTGGGAGACTTGGCACACTGAACTTGGGAGGAGAAAGGGGAGACGCTACGGTTGCAGGAGGAAGCCCCTGTTGCTGCAGAGTAGGGTATGGATCTGTAGGAAGACCATATGTAGAAGGGATAAAGATGTGCATTGCTTTTCAGATTTCTGTGAGATGCCTAGGTGGGCCTTATGTCTGTGATGTGGGAGTGCTGTTCCGCCAACAGGAACGGTGCGTGTTGATGAGGAATCCATATATTTGGGTAGTTAATGCAGTACAAAGCTGCTAATCCTGTGAAAAAAACCCACAACCTTAACAGCTACACACTTGGGCAGGGGTGGATTTGAAAACTGGTTGTGGCACACTTCTAAGGAAATCAGCTATTCATTAAAGCTGTTTTATACTTTTCTTTCTTCTAGCTTCAAATATTGAGCAAGTCTAAATGGATTGCCATAAGGCTCTGGAAGTTGGGAGGTATGCTTTGTGCAGCCACCTCAGTATTTAAAGTATGTGGCTAATGATTGAAAATACTAACCTAGCGGTACATACACATTGCAAAATATTTGGTGGCTTCGTCTGAGAGTAAGCAGGTTCAAGGTATTTAAAAAAAAAAAAAAAGACTTATTTGAATTTGAACCTAGTTCAAGATCAAGTGAAGGTGATCTTTGTAGTTATACCAGGCTAAGCCATATGCTTAACAGCTTAATTTGCCAATTTATTGATAGCTTTTATTATTTCATGTAATTTGCCTTCTTCTTTGCAGGTCAGTTCACAACACAATTGATAACGTTTCTGTAGTCATTTACTACTGTGCCCTAATTGCTCCCTTCAAAACTATGACTCAGTACAAAAGAATTCAGTATATGATCTAGAAACAATTAACTGTTCACAACTATCTTTTTATAGTATGTACAAAAGGAACAGAGCAAAAAGTTTCCACGTATGCAGCAGAAATGATATAACTGGATTTAAAAAAACCCCTTTTGCTCAGATCCAAATTGTTCAGTTGTTTCTTCTAACAAAACTTGTTGGTTGCAGCTGGGATCCCACACTTGTGCTGTGCAGGTTCTTGACTCTCTGGGTGCGTCAGCAGGCTTAGGATGCCCTGCGTCCCTTGGTGGGAATTGTAAACCAATGTGTTTGATCACCCACCCGGTAGCAGTGCAGTTCCAAAGGGGAACGGGCGCTATGACACGTAGACATGTAATTTACATTATTTGAAGTGTAGGGCACTTTGCAGCCAGATGTGTACTACATGGGCTTACTTCAAGATATGAAACGGCTCTTGCAGAGCCAGGTTAGAGATGTTGGTGCAGTGGTCCCCAGAGAGTCCCTTTCTCAGAGGGCATGGAGGTGTGGGTGGCTCCATGTGGCTTCAGGGGTATCCCCACCATGTCCCCTGGCTCTTTGGGGTACTGGGAGAGCATGTGATGAAAGCTTCTGGACTAGGTGCTTGTCACCTTAGCTGTTAATTACATAGTGATATATAACTTACCAAAAAAAGTTCATTTGACTTCAGTATCTCTCTTCAGAGAGGAGAACAGGTGGTGTGTGTGTGATGGGTAGACTGCTCCCTGTAATAAGATGTTAATGGGTTCACAGAACAGTGTGCCACCTGGACGGTTCAATAGATCACACAGTTTACATTAGTGCACCTGAAAGGTACGCAGGTCTTGACTTCATTTCCAGTAAATCAGAGAAATAGGATGACTTTTGCTAATAAGCTGTAAATGTCTCAAACAGCAGCTTTGTATCATGCTGTATGTGTGGTTTTGATAGCTCCATCTTTCAAAGATGTGGCTTCTGACAGGATTAGGGATGCTTTGAGGGAAACCAGGTAGAGACGTGACATTTTCCATAAGTCCTTGTAGCACATTCAGCAGTATCCCTATTTCTGCATTTCTGAAGTGTGTGTGTGTGTGTTTGCTGACTTCTCTCAGATACCTGGGCAGTCCAAGGGACCTCCCCTGGGAATGTGTCTTTTTATCCATCTGGTTAGAACTAGATATTTTAAGTATTGCTTGCTCGTTCAAACCTCCCAGAACGAACTTAATCTCACATTTTGCCTAATACTTGCTTGCTCAGGATTGCTCTGAAAAGATGCCTCAGCAGCTTTTACGGAGTTGTATCCTTCTATCTAAGGAAATAGAAAACCAAGCACAACAATACCTAGGCAACGAACACACAAATGAACTGGTCTAACCAGTATTCACCTTGGCCAGGAAGGGTTTGACAAGTGGCATTACCCTGTTGATTTGGCTTTGGCTTATTATGATGGTTTAACATTTAGCATCAGCACGATGCTGCTGCAGTAATGCATTTAATCTCTGAGGTCCGTAAGAACGTGAGATGTGGGATCATTCGAAATGAGCCTTTGAAACTGTAGAAGCTCTGAAGTGAAATGCAGTGAAGCCTGGTTAGCTTTGGATGACTGACTCTTGTGGGACTAGATGGAGCTGTTGCCTTTTAATCGGGGTTTTAAATGTGTCACCTTTTCAAGTTTGCCTTTGCCATGAGTGAGCTCATGTATGGCCTTGTTGGAAAAGAAGAAAATTTTTATCTTGTTAGTATTTGTGGTGGCATTTTGTTGTGTTGGTACTGATTCTGGAAAGGAATGAGCACAGCAGTCTTCTGTTCTACTATTTAAGGTGGAAGCTTTGATGCATGAGGACTTAATACTGCTTGACAGATTTTTACTTTTTTTTTCCCCCCTCCTTCCCACTGGTGATGACAGTCTGAGCAACGCTGCTGTTAGGCATTTCCACTGCCTTCTGAGTCCCGCCACTGCATTCCCTGATCTCTGCTGTTTCCTTATGTAGATTTAGGGTTCCTCCAACATTTTTTTTTTTTTTTTTTTTTTTTCCCCACAAATAAATCACAAGGGGAGGTGGAAGGGATGGAGAATTCATCCCGTAGCTGAAAGCAGAGGTTTTTGAGTACTTTGTGCCAGCTTTCCTGCTGGGGAGAAAAAGGACAGAATGCGCTCTAAGCTTGCTTAGACAGTTAAGTTTTAACGGTTGTTAAAACTTACCTTCTTTGAACTTGTTGGAGGGATTTTTACATGAAGTTTGAAGGTTGGCTGGTTAAGCTCTGCTGTAGGAAATGTTTCTTCTTACCCCCCACTATGTCCTTGGGTTTGGGTTACCTCTAGCTGGAAGTCACACTGGTGCTTAGGAATTAAACTTTGTTGAAAAGAAAGTTTACTTCTACCATATCTAAAGTGATATATCCGTAGTCCTAGAAGAGTAGGAGTGATCTACTGTTGAAGATGGGTGGGCTGATGCAGAAGATTCAGGGCTGAATGCGAGTCTGCCGAGATTAAGGAGAGCTATAATTTGCCTGAATGATAAATCCCATGTCCATGCTTCTTCACAGTGCCTTTTCTTCCATGGTGAGACTTAGCTTTTGGGATTGTGCTGATGAATTGTTCAGTAACGTCTTCATTTTCAGCTGTGGTCGGATTTACTTAAAGGGTTACAGTGTAGGCAGTTCAGCGGCTGAAGTCAACGCATCTCTTCAGTGAACCCTGCTGATGTTCTGTGTAGTGACACCCACTTCTGCTTGTTTGGAAGTGCTCCATAAAACGAGTAAGAAACCAGTTGTTGCAAACACTTTCAGACAAGCTCTTAACATTTTATTGCAGTCTTGTCATCTCCCTTTAAAATTGGAAATGGGATTTTTTTTTTTTTTTTTTTTTACTGCTCAGTGTGCTTTCCCAAGTCATTTACTACTAAATAAAAGGGAGGGGAAAAAAGTTAATTGAAATATCATTAGCAGTTGCCAGAGCATGATGTTGAGAACTTTGGCTGATGCTTCCATGTGATGCTGAGTCATTAATTGATAGTAAAGAAGACTGAGTGTGGAAGACGCAGGCCTTCCGTTTAATATTTTATTAGCCTGTGCTACTGTTGTGAATTTATCAGTGTTTTGTCATTTGTGCTTTGTGCTTCTGTCTTTTATTTATCAGAAATGTAGGGGCAGTAGTAACCTTTGCCTGTGTACATGCTCTGAAGAGGCAATCTTAGTGATTTCCCCATAATTAAAAATATCACTGTTGCTGTTTTAACCTTGATGGTGATTTTTATTGTTGTTATTAGATGATATGAATCCCCATCTGAACTGGAGTTGTGACCCCGGAGACTGAACAGGGAGTGCTTGAGTAGTCTTAGAAATCAGATACCTGGCGCTGGTCAGAAACCAAGTGTACTGTGTTAAAGAGGCTATTGAAAAGTCAGGATTGTATCGTATAAGGAAATAGTTTTGATCCTCCTTAAAATAATACAGTGGGATAGCTGTGAGTGAGGGAGAGGTTTGTTTTATGTCCCAAGGTGGTTTGGCCTGTCAGCATGAGTATTTCTGGAGCCTGAAGCAGGTGAAATAAACTTAAGTTACAGTGAGAATGGGCGCCTTGTTTATTGCTTCTTTTGTCTTCATGAGACTTTCTTTCCTTGTTCTTTAAAACTTCTCTGTGTGTGTATGTGTATATGCTATAATTTGTTTTCTGTTCTGGAAATGTATGTCTTGCTGGTTTCTTTGTGGTTTGTTTTTTTTTTTTTTAACTGAGAAGTCAAACATATTTTTTGTGATTTTTTTTCCATTTCAAAATTCCTGCTAGCATCAGCTGGAAAGTAAAGCCAAACCTTGCTTAAAGCCAGAGCTGACAGCCAGATCTTTTTTTTCCTTAGCAGCTTTGAAACCTTTTTGTGGGGGTGGGGGCAGTGTGTGAAATCCACTCCCCGTGGAGCGAATAATGCCTATGTAACCCTTGTTTTAGGGACTTCAGCAGCATATTTACATTACTAGCTTCCTTGCTTGGTAAGCTTAAAAAAGAGACCAACACATTCGGAAGCAGGCATGTGTATAAAGGTGTGCAGCTGGGATGAAATGAAAATATGCCGAGTTGCTAGAGCTGGGTGATATTCCTTCAAGGGTGCTAAAAGATCTTGAATGAAATAGCTGAATTAACATTCAGCGTGTGTTGGTTTCAGCCAAGAAGCTTGGGTGGGCGGGGGGCAGCAGATGTGATAATTTTCAAACAAATAATTAAATAAAGGAAAAATTAAAAAAGCAGCTCCAGGGGAGAATCAAGAATTACAGGCCAATCTAGCGTTGATAAGCACCTCAATGAATACGATATACCAGAGTAGTGTCAGTATGGCTCTTTGAAAGGAAAACATACCTCTTGGAGCTCTTGGAAAGGATGAGCAGGTATACAAATAGGGTGACTGTGAAACCAGAGTCATGATACCAAACATCTTTCAACAGGTTTCCTTGTCAAAAGAAATCAAGCAACTGGGGTTAAGGGGGAAGGCCCTTGCGTGGGTAAAAAGTTAATAAAAATACAAGAAATGGAGAGTAGGGATAGCTGGCTGGTTTTCCTAGCAGAGGTGGGTCAGTAGTGGAGATAGATCTGCAAGAATCTGGGCTGCTCAGCATGTTGTAAGTGACTGGGAAAACGAGGTGAGAAGTTAAGTGGCGTTGCAAATGCAGCACTTCTATCCAAGATAAGTTGTTCTACTAGGAGGATTGTAAAAAGGACCTTGTGAGACTAACCGGGCTTGAAAACTGCAGGTCAGTGAAGTAATCCCCATGGTAAAAATGCTCATCTTACCATCTGTTGGGTAGAATCTGGGATAACTTACTGCTTAGGAGTTGAGTTTTGAGGCCGTTTTAACTGTCTGGAATTATCTTGGACTTCTGTAACCTAACTAGAAAAGGTGTTAGATGTCGTGAATTAAGGAAACGGAGAGCATCGTGGATGCAGCATGGATTTACGATGTAGCTTACAGTCTTGAGTATTGTGCATTTCTAATTCTCTGATCTAAAAGGATGTAGCTCACTTTGGGAACATTGTGGAATGACTACGGTAGGATTTCTCAGCTTGGAATGAATATTATTGCGAAGTTGTATGTAGATAGAATAAATGGTACATAGCATCAACGAATAGAAAAAAATAAGAGCAGTACGTGAAGCTGTGCAATTCCTTGCCACAGGATGTTGTGCATGCTAGAGATGTACATGGATTTAAGGAGAGATTTGACAAAGGAAAGATCAATTGAGAGGTCCTACATTACAAAGAAGCCACATATGGCCCAGGAGATCTCTGAGTTGGAAATTGCACGTCAAAGGAATAGCCTTCTGTCATCGTCTTTAGGCATGTGGGGTTTTGCTGCCGTTCCTATTTGTTGTCTGACAGGAGGGATGTGAATGTGTCCTAAAACCTAAAAATACTTCCCTGAAGGTTTGTGTGGAGGGGGGCGATATAAATGAACAAGTCAAATGAGTAAGAGGAGGGAACAAAGAATAGAGGGGAAGGGAAGAGAAAAGGGGTTGAAGGATCCAAAAGCTTTACAATTTTAAAATGAGGGAAGGGGTCATGAATAACAAGGGAAGAAATGTAGGCAGAACCACTGATTTTGGAGGAGCTGGAAGAGGGGCTGTAGTGAATGTACACCTCTTGGTGCAGCAAAGGCACAGGTGGAAAAAAATGTAACACCCTCCATACAGAACCTTTCTGTGGTCTTAATGCTGCTTTTGAACAGGAAACAGAGGCCGGTTTCTGATATGTTTTTTCAAGTGATGATTTTTGCCTAAGGGGAGAGTATGTGCACGTACGTGCACACGTCTAAGGAGTACAGTCAGAGGAGCTGCAGGCTCACCAGGAAGCAGAACGGTGCAAGGCGTATTTCAGACTGCACAAACAGCATGGCTATATCAAGCTGTAATCCAGAGCCCATCCTGTGCCAGTACTGAATTCCTGATCAAAGTTTGAATCTACAGGCAAGTCCCCCAGTTAACCATTTTTTCAGTTGCTTTGGGTTGGAGCAGAGGAAACGCCTCCTTTTCAGGCCAATCAAGACGTTCTTATCTGTGGGTGGACTTCACTGTCAGCTGGAGCGTGCCAAACATTACCTCTTGTCTCACGAGAGCAAAATGTGTGTTTACATGTGCTAGAACAAGTGACCCTGGGCTTCTGACTGTCACTTGGAGATGGTCCCAAAAAGCCATCATCCTCCTCTGGAGCAAGGGGCAGATGTTCGTCTTGGCTGATGCTTCCTCGTGCAGTAAAGCCAGTTCTTCTCTTTCCTTAGGTTGAACAATGCGTAACCTCTTGTTGCACAAACTGTCTTTGTTTTGGGCTGTGTTTGTGGTATGAATCTGTGGCTTAATTTGCTGGCTTGTGTGCTGAGGGAGTATAAGCTTCTTGACTAGTTGGTATTCTCAAAAATTAGGAATAGCAGTAGTTGTGCTTATAATTCGGACTAATAAATTGCGGAGGGACAGCTGTTTTCCTCCAACAAATGGATTGCTGTCTTCAGACTAAACTTTGGTGAATGCTGATATACCTTCCAAACAGCTGAACCGTATTATTGGGGGGGAAAAAAAATTGGCAGTATTTTGCTATCCGGTTTGATTCTTGTTCTGGCATGATACACAGTTGAAAGCATTGGTGGTCATAGAGGCAGGCAAGAAACGCTCCTTAAAATCCTGCGTTGGTCGTGGTGTGCCGGGAAGGGAAGCAGTTTGTGTGTTAAATAAGTAATTTGTTTGCTTGTGCAGGCAATCATGTGGTTGTAGTTAGGTCAGGGGGTAGTAGAGGCTTACTGTAGTTTCTTAATGTGCCAATAAGTTTGTACTTAGACTCAGTTTTCATATTGAAACTGAATTGTCACTTACCCTTTATTACAGCAGTTGGAAAAGGTTTTTGATCCTCAAATCTAGTAAAATTAATGCTGAAAACTTTATAATCCGGGTCTAAAATTATGATAGTGTGGGGGCTTCTCTTTGCTGCACCTTGGATTAATTTAGGCAGAAACTTGTATAAAAGATTTTTAAAAATTCTGGGTCATTTGGAGTATTTAGAATAGCTAAAGAAAATGTGAAATGGATTGTCCCCTGGGTGATCTTACTTAATAGTTCATTATGCTTTGTTACTCAGGTAGTTTTTGCATCTGCCAGGGAAAAACAAACAAAAACCTGACTGCCTCTAATCAATCCTATTAAGCATAGCTCAGCATTCTGGGACAAGCTGTTATATTTTAGCCATAAATTTGTACTAAAGCAAATCTGTGAAATTTGAATTAAAAATTTTATTTGGTTTAGAAAAAAAAAAGTCTCAGGGAGTTTTTCCAAACAGCCCATGATCGGGGAATGGCTGTATGTATTTGCAATGGATCTGTGTTAACAGAAATAATGAGTTACTGCGATATCCTGGAGCCGTCCCACATGCTGGCAGTGGAAGGGGACTCTGTCACATCCGATGAGGGGCTTGACCTAGTTTGAATGTTAACAAAGCCTTGCAGCTGGCTTGGTGATTTGCTGCCCTTCTCTCAAATTCCTGATGGGAGGAGGCAATGCTATTTAAAAATCTTATATTTATTCCAAAACCAGTTTATTAACTGTAGCATGGTCACTGGATCTTCCCATACCTGGGCAGAGCAAAAGTGTCTAGGCTCACACAGGGAGTCGAAGAGATGTACTGAGCCTATGGACACACACTGTGTTTCTTGCTTTGTTTATCATATTTATATTAGGCTCTAGCTGTAGCCTAGCTACGTTTATTACAATTTCCAACACTTTATGTAAGAACCAATACCGTTAATTGGGACAAAATTTAGGAAGCTTGGATGCTTTAAAAAAAAGCCTGTAATATACTGAAACTCCCAAGCAGGTTTTTATCGGGCCTTGGAGTAAAACAGGCTCAAAGTCTACTTCCTTAAGCCTTCGTTGCTGGCAGCTGTGCAATATGTTGGTATGTTTGTTTTAAAGCACAGGCTTTTGCTCATCCTTTGCACTTTTTTCTTTTTTAGTTCAAAACCCATTTCTTCACCTTTGATTGTACAAGTTGGGCACGCAGAGACGCTTCAGCCACTACTTGCCCTTATGGGTTTCTTCAAAGATGATGAGCCTCTCAAGGCAAACAATTATGTCAGGCAAACGCATCGGAAGTTTCGCAGTGGCCGGATTGTGCCTTATGCTGCCAACCTGGTATTTGTGCTTTACCACTGTGATCAAGTGAAAACCTCTAAAGAGGAATATCAAGTGCAGATGCTGTTGAATGAAAAACCGATGCTGTTTCATCACTCAAATGAAACCATCTCTACTTACGAGGACCTCAAGGACTATTACAAGGACATCCTGGAAAACTGCCACTTCAAAGAAGAGTGCGAATTATCAAAAATTAATATTACTGCTATTGATGAACTTTGATGGAATGAAACGGAGTGGGTGTCGTGCAAATTGATCTCGGTTCTGTTCGGCAGACGTTGTGAACAAGCACTTTTGACGATTTGCTGCTGCTGTGTTGACTTTCTGAACTGGCAGATTTGATGGGTTGTCTCAGTTAGCTCAGTGCACTGTTTATTTATTACATAAGCAGAATTACAAAACCAAATGCTGTAACAGGGGTGTTGATGAGCATTTTTAACAAATAAGTGATGTCAGATGAAGGGTACCTGTATGTTAATATGTGTGAATAAGTAATTTCATTGGTCATTCCTTTTAGGAATGTGCCGTGGATGGATTTTGGAGCTGGGGTGACTTCTATTTTGTCAGAGTTGGAGGTGGTTGGACCGATTCAGTATTGCTTTGTGCTGCCTGTTTTGCTAGCTGCTGTTTTCCTGTGGCAGGCATGAATTCAAACCTGTGAGCCTTTTTGCTCCTTTTCCTGAGCCTCTAGAAGGGAGAGGGTACATAATCCTTCTCCACAGATGCCCAACTTCTGCCTGGAAAGCATCACGCAAACATCTCTCTCTTGGGCGTTTAAAGCAGGAGGAGTTGCACTGTTCCTGCAGACATTATCTGCCTGAAAAGGGTCCAGGAGTTAAAAATCTTAAAGTCATCGCTGACCCATCCCGCATAGCACGTTAGCTTACAGGGTAAGTAAATTATCTTTTTAAGAAGAAAAGAAAGTGTTTAAAAAAAAAAAAAAAAAAAAAAAAAAAAAAAAAAAAAAAAACAAAAACAAAGGAGTAGGAAGTAGTCACTCTTTTTAAGGTGCTCTGGGACATGCAGCAGTTGTTCTCTAAGTAATCTGGTGTGTCCTTTCACTTGACACCATCAATTTCTTGTGTTAAAGGTTTGGGCTGGGGCATTCAGGTTAGGCTCTGCTATGGCGGTGAACATCTTAGTCTTGTCTGGGGGCTGACAGTTTTCCTAGCAGCTCTGGTTGGAAGGTGGTCTCCATTCCAGCCTCCTGCTTGAAATGGGATTGTTGTTAACCCTAAATCCATGCAGGTTTTGGACTGTAAAAAGTACCTGGCTGAGACTTAATTTCTGCTAGCTTTAATGCACCGAATGTAGTGTCGCTTACATAGGCCTTATGCATTTGATGTGCCTCCTTGTTCTTGAAATGAAGCTGTTTTTAAAGAAATTCCTTGCATACAAGTACTGGTGATCTTTTAAAGCAACTGCACTTAAAGTAGGTTCAGTTGCTACTGGAAGTTGGAAAGTATTTTAGAGCTCTACAGTGTGGCAGAAAAGGAAAAAAATAAGATAATTGTCCAGAAATGTCTCAAAAGCAGTAAGTCAGATAAAAATTCCTACATCGCCCAGAAGGGAACAGCTGTGTGAATAAGATGCTCCAAAGCAAGTGAGGGTGTGGATTTCTGGTGCAGGTAGCTCTTGAAGGGCATACTCACACCCTGTAATGAGTGTGCTGGTGCTCACTGTGTAAAGTGAGGCGTAGTTGCTGTCTTTGCTGGGGAGGGGGTGAAAGGTTGGTGTAAGTGATTACCACAGGGTATCACGTGCACTATAAACATTTATACCCTCATTTGCTGCAGGGTAACTTCTTTTTGTAGGCTCACCTCCAGAACTGGGAACTTAACTGCTGCAAAAATGGGTAAGAGAAAGGCGCAAAGCTGAGGAGTTCAACTTAGCGTATATATTTTTTTTTTGTTTTTCTTGAGGACTTAGGCTTCTGCAACTTTTTTTTTTAATATGGCTTGTATAAAAGCACTTAAAGTTTACGTATCTGTAAGTTGAGGAGCAATCAAAAACCTGTTTTTTACTGTTGTACTCCGAGTTAAGGGTTGGGACGTAGAGCCCTGCTTCATTGGTGCACTGATTCCTGTGGAGACAGAGGTTCTGATAGCTGAAGATAGCGACTAGAACTGGGGGATATTTCAGCATTAACATCCCAGAGAAACACTCGCCTGTGTTAGCTCTGCAGCTGCTCTTGTGAAACTGGCGAAATGGTTGGAGAGGAGTACTGATGCTGAGACAAATGTAGGTGTGTAGGTCAGGATAATTGTCAGCCCCAGCATATGACACTCACTGCTCTATCAGCTTTGCATGTCTCCTTTTTCACATGATCCTACCTTGAGAGTAAGTCAACTGATTGTAATTACTGTGACAGATGCCTCTTACAAACTTTATTGCAACATTTTGAGGCAAGCTGCAAAGAAATGAGCCTTTGTTTAAGGGCAGTTGAATTTGGTAAATAGCAGATGCGAGGGTGAGAAAATTCACCTTTGAACAAATATATTTTTCTGTGAGTCAGTCATCCTGTGATGATTCACGGTTTGAACAGAAGGGATGAGAGCCCGACTATTGGAGATGAATGGAGGATTTCTGTTTGTCAGGTCGGTGAGACATTTAAAGACATCATGTTTGTTAAGAGATAAATCCTTCTTCCTTATGGAGGAGGAACACGTTGCACTTTGCTTTTTTTGGTCGTGCGCCAGATGAGGTGGGGGAACCAAAAAGTTTCTTCTACAGTGAAGCATCATTTGCTTCTGTGTTACCAAGTTGGTTGTATGCTTAAATCCTGTGCAAAGGGCTTGAAGAATGAGTCTTCATATTTTGCCTTGGAGTACCTGCAGCATAACAGATCTTGAGTGGCTCTCAGCAATTAACAGAAAAGGAAAATGTGCTGTTTGGTTTCTGATCTGTGTTTAAAGGATGCGCTGACTCACTCCTTTGGCAGAATTGGAGGCTGCAGGTGGAAACTTTGCACAATTGTAGCAATAGAAGTGCCTGGACATGTAAATGTTCTGTGCACTCGCTCACGTGACTGATTCTTACCATTAGGAAGGTGATTTCAGTCTGACCCTTTTATTTAGTAAGTATATAAATTTGTTTATCTACTAAAAAGGAAAACTAAAGTGGATCAAAATATTTCCTTAAAGCTGGGTGCTAGCTCAGTGAGCGGTGTTTGAACAGGCTGCTGTATCTCATGGCATTGTAGATTTACCACATCCTGAAAAAGTCCTGCAAGAACAATAATGCTTTCTCTTCCATCACGTGGCTCTGGACAAAACACCTCATCTCCGTCATCCATTGAGGACTTCATTTGCAACCTTTCTCAAACTGGAAGCTTTCATTGATTGAAAAATACCAACAGTGTTCTTGGATGCTGCCTTTAAATACCTTTGAAATGTCTTTTATTTTGTTAAATGTCTAAAGCTTAACGGATCTTTCTGGCAAATTAGTTTTTTCCTCCCAGTAAGTACTGCTGCTGTAATTCTGGTTAGCATCGTGCTGTCAAATCACTGGACGCAATGTGAATTTGTAATTATATGGTACTAACTGGATGAATTTTGAGAACTTGTTTTGGATTTTTAGTGCTGTGAAATAAAACTACACACTTTCCTCATCTCTCTTGTATGAGCAGTCATGACACGATCTTTAGTATCATGGCTCTGTTCTGCTTCAAAGTACATTGGGTAAGTTGCTGTTACTTGCATTGGTGTCTCTAATTATTTTAAGTCGTCAGATTGCTTGGTGATTAATATAAAATGCCTTAATTGGGTTTTTTACTTCATGTTTTGAAGTGAGTGAAAATTTACTCTTGTTTCCAGGAGCCCTGGTTTTAAAAACAGTGATATTTTCCTGACAAGGCTTTGGCAGATATTACTATACCATGCAAAATGTCTGAAAATGTCCCGCATTTTGAAGTAGGGTGAGAGTTACACATTTTCGTGCAGTCCAGAATCTGCTGCACTTTTATTTTTCTAAACACTATCATTCTCTCCATAAGAGATTGACGCTGATTATTTGATAAAGAATTAGAAACATACCTCATGCAATACTTTCTAACCTGTCATTTCTTGTAGGTGTTTAGCAATAGATCCTTGTTATTGAGCATCCATTAGCTACTTAGGTTGTTAATTCTCTGATTACCTGTACGTAAAAATTAAGCTTTGCCTCCAGCGTGCTCATGTGCTGAGTCTGCAGCGCTTTTGTAAGTGTGCTGTTACTGGAACAGCATTGTCTTTGATCACGGCTCTTTCTTTGTTTTCAGAAGTATTAGTCTGTAAGACAGTTTGAAATAAACAAAATGGCATTGATTGTTTTCTAAAACAAACAATCAAAGCCCCCCAAACAGTATAGTCATAGGAAAAGGAGTGAAATGTCTTTAAAATTAAAATACTAAAGCCATGTATAACTTCCTGGGGGGGAAAGAACACAATCACTACCATCCCATCACACACCCTTTTTTTTTTTTTTTTTTTTTTAGATATATAATATATTAAACGTTCATTTTGTTAGTTGTCTAACTTTTGAAAAGGAAGCTAGTATTATCAGATGTTAGGTTGCCGTTGCTGGTATAATGGTTTATCTTTGAATTGTTAAATTCTTGCTTTCTTGGGCTTTGTTGTAGGCTGTTTCTCCTGATTGTCAGAGTCATTTCAAACCTGGCCATCCTGAGGCCTGACCTTACTGGACTGGAGTGAAGGTCTCTCGTGTCCTCCACAGCCTTTGAAAGGTAGTCAGTTATGGACCATCAGAAGAATTATATACAGATACAAACTATACATTGGTAAACCCACCAAAGCGTGGCACCAGGAGCAGGTGAGCCAGGGAGAGCTCATAACTAAGATTTCTGGGGAGTCTTTTTTTTTTTTTTTTTTCCCCACCACCCTTCCTGCTCCTATGAATTCGTTGTCTTGAGGCCAGCCGCACTTTCATCACCCATATTGTCGTGTGATGGTGGTTTCTTCGTTTTAAAAGTCCCATCTGTTTTTTTTTTTTGTTGTTGATTTGGCTGATGGGTGTGCACGTGCGTTTTGTCTTTGATATGCTGCCACCTTCAAATTCATCATAAAGACTCAGCAACTCCTGTGTGTCCAGTTCAGCTCGAGTGCTGTTTTTCTGCCTGATTTCTCGGGATTTGTAGAATCCTGAGAAACTATTTCTAAATTGCTTTCTTTCTGCTGTTGACAAAGTCTTTGAAGAGGGTTTTCATTGACTGTGAAATATATGTCAGGCCAGTGCTAGATTCTGCTTGAAGATCTGATACAGGTAGATGTTTGTAAAGGCCACGCAGCTTTTTTTTCCCTCCCTTGTTTGCGTCCAGAAGTGGAAAATGAAGATTATTATATCTAGATTAAGCTGCATTTACAGCTTTTTTTTCCAACTTAGTTTGCTACTTTAAAGAGACATTTTTACTTAAAATCAAGACAGAGGAGGCGGACAGGTTCAGGCTGATAGCATGTGGTCTTTACGGTGGTGGTTTATATTTTTAAACAATTCCTTTAAAAAAAAAATTCACAGCAAGCATTGTTTTGCTGACATTCTGTTGAAAGGTTTGAGCACACATCTTACTGTGTTTAATTAACAAAAACAAATGATTGATGTTCAGGGAAGGGATTACTCTTGAAGGGCTAGGATGGAAGGAACTAGCTGAATCACTGATTATTACTACTATTTAGGGGTCAGAAAAGTCTGCAGGCTTTTCCACGCTAGTCACCTGTAGCTCACGCGTTTCACTGGATGTGATAACAAATCCTGAACCTCTTAGAGAAACGGGAGGTGCCCGGCTGATCCCAGGAAGCAAAGTATGCACCCCAGAAAGGGGAACCGGATTGGGTCAGGCTGGAGGTCCTTTAGCCTGGTGACCTCTGTCTTTCGGTAAGATGTGGTGCGTAAGCAAACATGTAGGGGTAGAGCAAATATTTCCCCATACACTCCCAATTACTGGCCATTTGTGGCCACAGGGTTTTCTTGGGTTAGGGAAAGCAGGTTTGCGTTTAGCTTTATATAAAGCTCTTAATCAATTTTTCTTCGGCACGGCTCTCCTCTTGCTTTGTGAACCCAAAGCCTGAGGTTTGCCTTGCGATGCTAGAGCTCGGCTGTAGGCTTTGTGAAGGTCCAGCTCCTTGCGTTTCGCTTCAGCCTGCTGCTTGCTAGACGGGAAATTCAGTCACGTTTCTAGGAGCTGTGGTTTTGAAAACAGTAATAGCTTTCCGACATACTCGATTAGCAGAGTTAGTTACCATATGCAAATGCTAAAGCTTGGCATGTGTTCTGGAGCAGTTCAGTCATTTTGTGTGATACAGATCTTGTTTCAGTGTTGTGTTTTCCTGAACACCAGCAGTCCGTCTGATTTCCTTGGAGCATTTTTATTGGGAGAGGAGTTAAACGCTTGATCTCTCTTCATCCTGCCTGTGCTACTTATGGCTTGCATCTTCTTTTCCCCAGATAGGAGAGGCCCATCCTGCCTGTTTGTTCCTTGTGCTGAAATCATTCTGTTCTTCTAATTGTTATCATTGCTACTTCTGTTTTTGGCTTGGTTTCACCCTGTGCTTATAAATGTATTTACTGGACCAGACTTGCACATGGCATTCAAGGTGAGGGTGCACTGTTGACTTGAAAAGGGATGAAATGATGATTCTTGTTAAGTTTTGTAGACTTTTATTTTACACGCACGCTGCCACCGCCACCAGATAGCATCCCGTTTCTTTCCTTGATGGGTGGTGAGCTTCGGGCCAATGTGTCTGGAGCTCTTCACTTGGTACCTCCATCTCACTCCTGACACTATTTAAAAGTTATTAGCCACCAAAGTTCTATGGTTGTTTCTCAAAGAAGACCCTGTCCTCCCTGCATAATGTATTCCTTCTTGCTATTAGAGGCTATTTACTGGTCTCTGAGTGTTTTCGTTATGTAAAAATATCTGTAAAAATTGGAACAATTTTGTATTCTAATGTTTATGAATTTACAATATCCTGTATTTTTAATTATGGTAATTATTCATGAATAATTGCTTCATTAGAATAAATATATGAGAGGTGAATGATAGAAGGAATATTTTTAAACACTCAGTTGCACAGCTTCGAAGCATGGCATTATAGGAAAATAAGTTAGAAAGGAGTTTTTGAGAGGTCCTCTACTCCATCCCCCTGCCCTCTATGGCATCCTCTATCTGCTGATGGTTTGTCGAGGGCATTTGTTGTTCTCATCTGTTGTTCAGTGCATCTGTTATGTGGTGCCAGCTGCTAAGCACTGATTTTTCCCTCATTCCCCATATATTGAACAGGTGTTGAAGAGTGCTGGACTCAGAACTGACCCTGGCAGGACTCTGCGGGATACCTTTTTCCAGCTGGAGGGTGAACTATCCTCTATGTCTGGGTTTTCCGAGTTCTGGATCTGTGCTTTCTTTCCCTTTTATGGGTGTGGGCACCGCCAGCACTGTCATCCAAAACAGCAGCCCAAGGATTTTCTAAACCCTTGTCGTAGCCTGGCATCCACAGGTTTCATTTCTGCTGCAGAGCAAAACTGGCTTGTTTGCAGCGTGGTTGGCATTGGGCAGCCAAGGCAAGCTGTTACTCATCTTGGTGCTGGCTTCTTTGTGCCTACAAGAGTTTGATCATTGTTCTGGTATTTTTATGGAAATTAAAGTCAAGCAGCATATCTGTAATCGATGTCTCCTCTTACAGAGGAGAGAGTTTAGCCAGGTAGTTCTGGACAAAACACAGGGAAATGGCTCTTAATCCTCTCTGACCGCTCTGTTGTGCTTATTTATTTTACTGCTTTTCATTAGGTGTATTTTATTTAGTGCATGTGAAGCATAACTGCTCAGCTTGCAGAAATGAATGATGACTCCTAGTCAGAGGGACAATGTGCTGTTCTAAGGGACACCCCACAATTGTCCTGACATTGCAGGGGAGGAGATACTGTAGGCTGTTACATGTCCTCCACAGCCACTGTTTTACAGAATGTCTTTCACAACCGTATCCACCTATTGATTTTAAAAAAAAACCAAAACAAACAACCAAAACCCTAAGCTGCTAGTTCCTGGTGTATCTGCCAAAAGAGATTTGAAAGCCTTTGTCTTTCGATTTCCAGCCTTTAACCTTATACTTGGCCTTTGTGTCCCAGTTCTGTCTTCCAGCACATGCTCATCGACCTGCGTGGTACCCTTGGAGCTGCCACTTGCATCTCATTTTAGTCTTTACTTTGCCAGATCTGATAAGTTGATCCCTCTTAATCTCTCTTCCTGACTCTCCTCCTCACCTGACTTATTTCTTCTGTGTACCGGCTCTTGTTTCACTTCAGTTCTTTTGAACACAAGTGACCACAATTGTACTTGGTTTTCCAGATGAGGTCTTACAAATGGCTCACTTGCTGGCAGTGAGATTTCCCCTACCTTTCCTCTTGGGAAGGTTAATCATTATGCAAGTGAGGGTTGGTTGGTTGAGAGCTGTTTTCGGTTGCACTGTGGAGGTTTTGTGCTCTGCTTTCCATCTACTGCTACAGAACACTTTCACCAGATGTCCCAGGTCATTTCTTATGCATGGATTTGCGTATAACAAATTTCTTTACTAATTATATTCTGCATTTCTCTATTTGCCTGCATGTCTGCTGCTCTTATGATCCAGTACTGCTGTATAAAACCCGGTGCCTGGGGCCTTGTGCTCCCAGCCCTCTCAAGCATGAAGCATATGCAAAGTCCTGCTGTGGCTTGGCTTTGCAGGAGAGCCTTTGGGGTTCAGATTTTGCTTCACATAACCCAGAATTACAAGGCTTTGTGTCTTTCCTCTGTAGGGAATGCAGGCTCTGCCCCAGATGCAGCAGCCTGGATGTTTGGGTTTACAGCTAAGCTCCCCAGGGATTGATTATCCAGAGCCTCCACAGCTAATATCAGAAGGTTCCCCCTTCGTCTGTCGTCTTCTGGGGGCTTAAGTCAGGCGAGATGGATGCTCCTGCAGCAGGTCTCCCCTTTCACCGTCTCCGTGCTTCCTGATTGTAAAACCTCACTGTGCAAAACTGGTAGTAAATGCCACTCCCAGCGTGACATGGCCTGACTGTCCTGTGCCCAAGTGCCCTATGTTCTTGGTCAGACAGAAAGGAGGTTCTTGATAACAAATATCAAATGGGTTCTTGATAAGTTAAAGTCCTTTTTAGTTTTTTTCCAGAAGGTGCTGCATCTGCTGACTCAAACCAACTTTCAACATGGGACTCGAGATGAGTGTAAAAGCCAAATCTGGAGGTGGTGCTTTGAGCCGCAGGCTTCCAGCTGAATGAGGCAAGACAAAATTAACTGCAGAGGCTCATGCGACCTACTTAAGCTCTCACGTGCAGCCTTCAGATCAGAAAACTAAACAGGAGGAGACAGCTTTCATGGTAAATGAGAAATTGTTTCCATCCCCTATGACAATGGAGAGCTTTCAGGTTGTTTTTAACTGTATCATGGTTATTGGGGCCACTTAGCTTGCTGTAGCGTGAATGTCAACTGGCATTTGATGCTGCTGAAAGTTAGAGGGCTGTTAACCCATTTTGAGAAAGAGCCTTTTCTTTACGTCCTAAGGTTCTTCTCAAGCAGTTCAATCTGACTGACCAGGTTACCTGCTTGCTGCCAGCTCCCCCCGGTGCCCCAAACTCAGTTTTCTCTGACAATGACATAAAACAGTAGCTCAAAGGCAGCACAAAACAAAGCAGGGTGAACAAATAAGCAAAATTCTCTTCTTTCTTCATCTCCTTTCTTACACTGACAACAGGGGTTGAGTGGCTGGGGCAGCAGTGTAACTCCAGGTGACGTGCTCTGCTGAAGCCTGAATAGGACTGAACTCTGCACAGGAAAGCTGCTGTTCTTCAGTCAAGTCTCTTGGTTTCTGTTCAGCAAGCAGAACATGCCTTATAGTTGTTGCTTTGGTTCAGTGCACAGTATTCTTTTAACTTTTAATGGCTTTTTAAAGGTGGGCTGTGAGGGAGGGAGAGCAGATCGTTGAAGCACACCTTGAGGAAGGTACATGCTCAATCTAATGCCATCCAAGACTTAGAAAAGCAGGACTCTCCACCACCCAGTATGCTGTGTTGAAGGATTGGCCTGATGTGAACCACCAAACCGCTAGTCTCATCTAGCCTTCTGGCTGGACGTGGGGTGAGCTAACAGACAATCGTGTGTCAAGACATACCCACGACCCTTTGTGAAATCTCCTGGTAGAACATTGGTTCTGCTGGGCCCAGCCAGTATGGAATGAGACCTTCAGTATGTCCCTTCTCCCTTGTGACAGCTGCCAGGAGCAACACAGTTGTTTGGTCGACTCCATTGGGTTGCAAGCGCTGAAGATGTGCTTGTTCTCATTGCTCTTTGCCTGTTCCTCCTTTGCTCCAGTGATTCGGCTGATGTTTGAGGTTCATGGGAGGAGATATCACTCAGATGGCAGCGTGGGCTTGCGCATTTTCTTAGTGACTTGAAGGAAGGAGCTAAAAAGAAAAGAAATGTTATTTTCTTGTATTTCCTTTTATGCAACATGCGTTTTCAAGGACGCTATTTCTCATGTAGAAAATTGGTGTGTTTGGGTAAAGCATGCAACATGACCAGTAAATAATGACACCCTGATTTCTTAAAGCTTATTGCCTGTGATTAAGGATGGCTTTTCTAGGAGAACGGTAAAAGGACTTCTCTACATTATTCTAAAAATGACAACCTTGTGATAAAGTTCACCAAACCTGAAGTCTCACAGTTTTCCTTCACGTGGTTTACTGTAGGAATGGTCATTTATCTTAGTTGATGGCAGTGTATGTCTGTCTGGGTTAGTTACACAGGTTACCAGGCGGGCTAACTAATTATACTAGGAAACAGCATACAGGGAAGAAGTGCTAAAATTCAGTAGTGTATTGCAGATCCTAAATCATCTGTCCTTGCACAGGTGTACGGACAGAATGAAAACAGGTGAACAAAGTCAGTGAGTACCGTGGGGTTGTTCACCCACTGTGCTGGCTGAAGAAGAGCTTGGTGCTAGAGAGAGCTTGTGGTCATAACTGCCCGGAGCCTGGAGACAGAGGGAGTGGCGGGTAGAGCTGTCCTCCTGCAGTGCTGGTTTACTTTGTAAGAGGGTCAGGATGAACTGAAGACTTCAAAATGTTGTGATAGGAGCTGGCTTTGCTACCTGCCCGTGCTTCTCCGGCTGTAACACAACCTGGCCCTAGAAAGGTTGGGTTTCCTTGGCCCTTCCTTAGCCTCTGTTGACTTTTCTTCAATTATGACTGCTTTGGTGGCAGTTTTATCTACAAAGATACCAGGCTAGCTATCTTATGCCTTTTCCTGTGCTAACCTGCTTTTGGAAGAAGACGTATGTGGCTTTTAATCTCCTCATCTGAATTCCCAGATTGCAGCAGTATGTAGGGAATGTGAGTCTGTGAAAATGAGCTTTTGAGTTAATTTCAGGAACTGAAATCTTTATTCCGGTATTGTAAAGGGGACAGGATAGGGATATGGGCCAAAGTCTGTGATAGGGACAAGAAATCACGTAGGGCAAAGGCAATGGATCTAGAGCAGAAAATTACGCACAATAAATAAATATCTTTACAGCAATATGACGCACCGCAAAAAGATATGAAACCTTCCCGTGTTTCCAAAGGGGTTGGTAAAGTTGATTGTTACTGATTCATCATTCAAGGTGAGTACAAAGAAAGCAGTGCGCTTTTATGAGTAGAGCAAACTGCAGCGTCATAGCTTGCTTTGGCTGAGCTCCGTCATGTTTGGATCTACAAGCTGCCCTGACCAGCTGTGGAAAGTCAGTCAGACAAATCGCTGGCTATTTCTGTTGCTGTTTTCCTGACAAATATTCCTTTCCTTGTAGAATGTCATCCAAGCCCTGGTAGGGATATATTTTATACTTGTCTTGCTAAGATCCAACCTAAAGATGTGGCAGTGCCAGCAGCCTTCAGGCAAATAAAAGCCCTTTCAGTTCTCATTCTGTGTTTGGCCGGTGGCTCTTTTGCTCCATCACCTGCATGGCGTCTCCAAAACCTCAACCTGCGTGTCTGTGTCCTGAGATGAACGCTAGCTCCTGTGCCGTGAAAGCAGCCATTGCTGGATCATCTCCATGCTAGCTCACTAGGTGAAGCTGCATGTACAGCCCAGCGTCCGCATGGGGACATCGAGCCATTTGGATGGTGGTTTGGAGCCTCACCTCTGCCCTGACTGGGTGATGGCTTGGGATTGTAGCGCACTCGGAATTGCCTGCTGCTTTGAGTGAAATCCTTTGCTGTCCTGATTGCATCACCCATTGTTACTCCTGTAGCTGTGTGGCCTACAAATGCAAGGAGAGCGTGCGATCTGTCTGCAAAATGGAGCTGAGATTGCTCTGGCCCCTGTGCAGGGCTGGCGGAGAAGCCTCTAAGGCACTGTAGGTTTTAAAAGACAGGCAAAGGAAAAAAAGAGAAATACAAATAAAGAAAAAAAAGAGAAATAAGAATGAAGAGGTGGGTGAGAAAAATCAAGGACCCCTGTCAGAAGTTAGGGATCTAGGTGCTGAGTGATGCTTGAAGGATAGGGCAAATGTTTATACTCGCTCTAAAATGGACAGTGAAAGAAGCAGCTGTGTGATTGTATGTTTTTTCCTTATTACCATTTCTGTAATGATTTTGGGAATTTGCTACCTATGGGCTTGCTGTGGGGGGATGCCATCTCAATGGCTGGACCAGTTGCACTGGGAACCTTCAGAGCTGCCAGATACAGACTGGAGGGTGTGGAGGAAGGTAAGAGCCTGATGGTGAGTATTAGTGGTTGTGTCACTAAGGCACAGAGACTTAAAAAAAACCCAAAACAAACAAACAAAAAACCAAAACAAACCCCAAACAAACAACCCATGAAATCCCAGATCTGGGCATCAGTGAGCTCTGAAGTTATATGAGAAGTGGGTAGGTGGATAGGGGCAGCACATGTGCCCATCAGTGGGAATTGTGTGGAGCACAAAGGTGGCTGTTAGATTGTCATTAGAGGTGGAGATAGCTGTGAAGGTAGCAGCTTGTTAAAAGCTCTCTCTTCACCCTTGTCTTGCTATCTGGTGGTCAGCTACAGAGGAATGCAAAGATGTTTGAGAGCTTAAGCTGAAGTTTAATATCCTGCCTCAATGACTGGAAGACATTAATTACTATGATATCATAGAATCATAGAATGATTCGGGTTGGAAGGGACCTTAAAGATCATCTAGTTCCAACGCCCCTGCCCTGGGCAGGGACACCTCCCACTAGATCAGGTTGCTCAGAGCCCCATCCAACCTGGCCTTGAACCCCTCCAGGGATGGGGCAGCCACAGCTTCCCTGGGCAACATGCTCCAGTGCTTCACCACCCTCACAGTAAAGAATTTCTTCCTGATACCTAATCTATATCTCCCCTCTTTCAGTTTAAAACCATTACCCCTTGTTCTATCATTACGTGCCCTGAGGAACATGTCGTGTTCCTCCCCATCTTTCCTGGAGCCCCTTTAGGTACTGGAAGGGGCTCTAAGGTCTCCCCGGAGCCTTCTCTTCTCCAGGTTGAACAACCCCAACTCTCTCAGCCTGTCCTCACAGCAGAGGGGCTCCAGCCCTCAGAGCATCATTGTGGTCCTCCACTGGACCCGCTCCAACAGGTCCATGTCCTTTCTTGTGCTGAGGGTTCCAGAGCTGGATGCAGGACTCCAGGTGGGGTCTCAACAGAGCAGAGTAGATGGGGAGAATCACCTCCCTCGGCCTGCTGGCCACGCTGATGGGGATGCAGCCCAGGATGCAGTTGGCTTTCTGGGCTGCGAGTTGCACATTGCCTGCTCATATTGACCTTCTCATCCACCAGCACCCCCAAGTCCTTCTCCTCAGGGCTGCTTTCAAGCCATTCTCTGCCCAGCCTGTATTTGTGCCTGGGATTGCTGTGACCCAGGTACAGGACCTTGCACTTGGCCTGGTTGAACTTCATGAGGTTCGCACAGGCCCACCTCTCCAGCCTGTCAAGGTCTCTCTGGATGGCATCCCTTCCCTCCAGTGTGTCGACTGCACCATGCAGCTTGGTGTCATTGTCAAACTTGCTGAGGGTGCACTCAATCCCACTGTCCATGTTTCTGACAAAGATGTTAAACAGCATCGGTCCCAGTACTGACCCCTGAGGAACGCCACTCGTCACTGGAACCCTTTGAGTGTGGCCATTCCTTCTGCTCCTCTCCCTCCCTGTTTTGTTTTCCTGACTTCTGGATGGTGCTTTAGAGATGCAAAGACCCAGGTCAGTGCAAAGCTTGTTCCTGTCTTGGGCTCTGTTTCTCCCATTGTGAAATCTTGGCAAACTGGTTTTATACTTAGTGTTTTTGGCTGGCCATAACAGTCCCCAACAGCAGTGGGTGTTGCCAAAGCTGGAGGTTTCCGTGGCTGATTTGTTGTCACTTCTGGAGCTTTTGTTTGTCTCCAACAGCTTTCCAAAAGTTGGGGATGATCTCATGTGTTTGAATTGTAGAACAAGGAGAGGAAAAAAATAGTGTTTCCTGGTCTCATTAAAAGGCCAAATTGTTTATGCCAGCAGAGTGCCCTACCAGCCTGTATCTCTGGTGCTTCCAACATACTGTGCTTTGCTTTGCGTTTGTAGTTTATAAAACTTTCTGATTTGATGTTTCCTGAGTGAGGTTGTAGTGCTGCAGATCCATACTTGACTTATATACCTGGGATTCAAAGCTATTTGTGAAAAGCCCTGGGTGAAAGGTGAGTTAGATAAGCTGGAACTGCTTGTTGGGGCAGTCCAGTATCGGAGCTGGTATCTTTGCAGGCTCATGCCAAAGGTATTACGTGTGTTGATTTGTGAAATATTTAATTTTCAAAGGTGCCAATCTTAATGCATTCAGTATTTGATGAGCAGAACTTATTAGACTCCTGGTGACTGAAGGATGGCCCATTAACTGGGGTGAAAGCCTCACCAAAAGCTGTTGAGCCTGGGTCCGCCTTTCTTAGGTGTTTCTCCACTGATTTACCCTGTGGGCTCCTTCCTGAGAGCTGTCTTTAGGCTGTTTGTGCTCTGTAGGATCTCTTCCTCACTGCTTGCAGGTGGTGAGAGAACTCGGAGACTAACGCTGTGGCGGCTGTGGACTGGGGGAGCATGGAAGTGCAGGTGCTTTGCTGATCACGTAGGAAAACGTCACCTGAACAAAGCTGGAGAGGCTGAGAAGAAATGGTGTGGAAGATGACGACTTTGTCTTCATCACTTGAACAACTATGCAAGGCACTGAAGCTGAAGCCTTCATCCGCAGGTTCCTGGATGCGAGGAAAGCAAATAAAACAGAGCAGAGATAGTCTAGTTGTGGAGTAGTTTGAGTGCAGGGAGGATCGCACATCTGGCTAGCATAGCTCTGGCACGCAGGAGAGCTTGGCTTTCATGGCGCACAAATTCAAGCTCAGCCATCCTTCTTCCTGCTTCCTCCACCCTTTGCTCCAGCTTTGACAAATGTACAACGCAGAGCAGGCAGGAGCCACGGAGGGAATGGTGTCACTCACAACATTGCAGCTGATCTTGGCGCCCCTTCGCCTCAGGCTCTGATGTTAATTTGGGCGATGCTTTTCCAGCTCCATGTCAGGAAAGTAAGAGAATTCATGCAAGGATTTAAGAGTATGTCGTAGTGCAAAATCAGGGATGATGACCTCCCCCTTTATATCTCTCATGTGGGAGAACACTGCAAAGGGACACCCCTCTCCTTCCATGATGCTGGCCCGAAGGCTGCGGTACTTCTGGGGTTGATGCTATCCTGTGAGCAAAAAGGATGCGGCCTGTTTTAGTTTCCACCTCGGCCACCTTGCCAGGTGGGAAGTGACATTTTGTTGTCAGTGAACTTGTTACTTGTCGAGGTGGGCGTTGAGGAAGCCAGCGGCTGTGCCTGGCTTGCAAGCTTTCACATGAGTCTTGGCACTTTGTGGTAATTTCTTGGGTTGTGCTGGGGTGGGATTTTTGATTAGGAAGGTGCTGCAGTTGATTTTGAACTGGGAAGATGACACTAGGAAACCCCTCCCAAGCAGCTGCTCACTGGGCCTGTTTGGTGGAGTTATATATAGATTTTTCTCTCTGTGGGCCCTGTTAGTGGAACAGTAGGTTGCACAATGGGCTCTTAAGAAAGCTTTTTGTCTGGAGATTTACTGCCTCTTTGAGTTCTCCGTATCAGGGCGATACAGGCTTTTCCCCGTTCTGCGTGCACGAGGGCAGGTACCTGAGGCATAACTTTCTTTTGTCCCTCCCAGGAAGACGAGGAACAAAAGTCTCCAATCCCGTGAGCAGAGTGAGAATACCCACAAATAAAAATATTCCCTGTAATTGCTTTATTGTATGTAATAGGGTCCCAAAGTTGCCAAATCGTTCCTGAAGCTGCTTTTTACGAAGCAGAGAGACTGCTCTGGTCCCGTTCCGCCCTGTTCCCCCCCTTTTTTTTCCCCATCATCTGGAGAGATTTTGACCCCCTGCCTGCTTTGCTGTGGTGCTGCCGCTTTCCTCAGCTGCAGTAGGCTGAAGCTCTTAGAGCTTGTTAAATAGCCCAAGAAGGTCTTTAATGAAAACTAATTGAGTGTCACTAATTTGGATGTCTCTTGAGGTAAGCAACTAGATTTTTTTTTTTTCCTTTTTGCTTCATTTTGGATTCTGTTTCATCAATTACTTCCTTGAAAAAGCACAGGCGAATTAAAAGCTTGAGGCAGTAGCCATATATATTTGAATAATTAGAAGTTAGTGTTACAGAAGTTCATACTGTCTTCTGCATTGTGCTTGGGAAAATAGAGGAGAAAAAAATCCTTGATCTTTTATACACAAAATGTTTCTTATTTGCTCAATTTCTCAGGCGGATTATGAGCAGTCAATTTAATTCCTAGAAGGGAGGTAACTTTAATGAAGTTAGAAATGAAGAATGATGCAACAAATGGAGATAACGTTGACTCGTTTTCTGTCTCGCTGATAGATATCTAGGCGAAACATGGAGGTGTTACATGCTCTCAATGCTATTTTTTTTCTGTTATTTAGTAACAAAAGTTTTCTGTTGTTCCACTGACCTTTCTGCTGTTCATTTTTCATGAGAAAGAACAGTTTTTCCTTCAAAAATGTCCTCACTGGAACTGGTTGTGTATCAGGCCAGAATGGTTTGCAGTGGTCTATGGTTACAGAAGCCCTTGTTTCTGCCTTTTCTTTTACACAGACCCTTTCTTGCTGTTCCTCTTTATAAATAATAAATTATATATAATATATAATTTATAATAATATTTTTATAATTTTTATAATGTTATATTTATAATTTTTAAATAATAAATAATAAATATTAAATAATAATATTTATAAATTATAAATAAATATAATAAATTTAAAAAATAAAATTTATTATTTATTAATTTATTAATAATAAACTTATTTCTCCACTTGCTTTGGTCTGTCAGGCACGTTTTCAAACCTTTTTCTTTACTGAAGATACACACAGAGGAATGGTAATGTGGTAAGTGTGTAAAGACGTGAATTTAAAATTCATCACATAGAAGGAGAATATTAAATGTTCTTATCCAACTAAACGAAAAAAAACCCACCTAATAATAGTACTTATAGAAGTGAAGATGCATAATTAACTCATCAGAGATAATAACAGGCTCTTCTATGCTCCTTTAGAGCAGAGCCACAAATACAATGACAACTAAGGTTAATCTGTAATCACCTGTATTTTTCCTGAGATTTTACATACTTTTCCTGCCAGGTCAACATGGATTTGATCAGTTCCGAAGCTCTCACGTTAACAAATTTACTCAAATCCATGTACAAATAAAAGATAAGATGTTGACTCTGGGTGCTCTGATTTGGGCACGGCATAAAGTCACTTCTGAGGAGCAGCAAAATAGACTAAGCAGCCTTGGATAACGCTTGGGTGCCACCACACTGGCTGGAAAGCCGAGCAGCTCATGCCATTTTGCTGTGTACCCCCGGGCTTTCAGTCATTTAACGTGTCCTTTGCCTGATGTCCTCCAGGCGATGAGGTGTAGCCTGTGTCCTGGCTAGGCAATGGTTGCGGGAGGGTTCCTTGTACCAGGGTGTGTTTTTTCCAATGGATAATGTGTTCGGGCTTGTTTGCTTGTTCTTCCAACCATGCTATATTGTTTTTACGGCAGGAACTTAATCTGCGGCTGGACAATCGAAAAACCAATCTAAGGAAAGGCACGAAATGAGAGATGCTAAAAAGTGACCCTGGTATTACTTAGCCGAGTTAATCCCAAATGTAATACCCGGGTTTAACTGGAATTACACTGGGGATTAGTTCAGCTGATAGCTGATCGCACTGTAATAGCCGCCTGGCTTCAGGAGTTGGTTCAACAGGTGCTGCTTGCCTCCTTCCCGCCCCATTCCCTCACCTCCATGTTGTCCCTGCTTCTCCTTTCTCATGCTGGGCTGGGCCCTGTTCCTCCTCCAGCAAGACTCGTTTGAGGAACCCCACTTATTCCGCACTCTTTCCTTTCATCTCTCCCTTGGGGTTTCCCGTATTCTGCTTTAAGGGTCCTTCTCCCACTTATCTCAGGGAGCTTTGCAAAATCCCACCATCTTTTTCCTTTTCCATCGAGGGGCATCATTTGGGGCACCAACATTTTAAACTCTGCCAGAATGAAGGACAGAGATGAAACAGGAGTGTTTTTTTACACTGAACAACATGCATGGCTGCTGTGATTTTGTGTTGAAGAAGGTACCAGGAGATGCCCACAACTCCCATGCCCGAAGCAGGCGCTGTGTGTTGGACCTAGGGAGAGCTCTTGCTCTTCTGGGCATAGTTAAAAGTGAGTTATCTCCTCCTAGAGGAGAGGCAGCACTGTTTGCATAGCTGTCCTCATAGCCCTGGGCTGGATTCGTGGCCTGATGGGTAGGGATCAGGAGGACGTGGTCAGAGAACAAGTGCCATGCTGGATTGGGCTGTGCCTCCCCAGGTGCACACAAATAACACAACGTGCAGAATTACACACCCACTGGGAACATATCTTCCTTCATTGCTGGCTCACAGGCCGTCCCAAGAATGTAGTGTGGTTTCCTTCCACCAGGAGGTTGCCTGTCCTCCAATTCAGCAACATTCTGGGATTTGAGCTTTTCCAAGGGTGGTAAATTGAGGATTTTTGGCAAAGCTGTCAGGCATGAGCTTCTGTTCCCATCACCTGCTGAGCTTTCTGTGCCACTGGGCCCCTGTATGTTTCTTTCTAACCTTGGCATTTTGGCCAAATGGTCAGGGGTCAGCCTACAGTGCTGCTTGTTTTTCAGCATTATCATTATCCTCCACAGGTGATTTTTTTTTTTTTTTTTTTTTAAATTGTTCTGTGTGGGATCTTGAACATATGGGTGGTTCCTGGCTGGAATCAGGACCCATTGTCACCTAGATGATGATGGCTTTTACCCTAGAGGCATGCAGCTGGGCCAAATGCCCCTGTTTCAGCAGCCAAATGCGCCTTTCCCCCGCTCCCTGCCTTGATGGCAGGGAGCCAGCTTGCCTCTTGGCTCTGTGTCCGCAGGCGCTCTGGCACAGATACAGGCTGGGTGGAGAATGGCTTGAGAGCAGCCCTGAGGAGAAGGATGTGGGGGTGCTGGTGGATGAGAAGCTCAACATGAGCCGGCAATGTGCGCTTGCAGCCCAGAAAGCCAACCGCATCCTGAGCTGCATCCCCCTCAGCGTGGCCAGCAGGCCGAGGGAGGTGATTCTCCCCATCTACTCTGCTCTGTTGAGACCCCACCTGGAGTCCTGCATCCAGCTCTGGAGCCCTCAGTACAAGGACATGGACCTGTTGGAGTGGGGCCAGAGGAGGCCATGAAGATGCTCTGAGGGCATGCTGCTCTGGTGCTGCTGTGAGGACAGGCTGAGAGAGTTGGGGTTGTTCAGCCTGGAGAAGAGAAGGCTCCGGGGAGACCTTAGAGCCCCTTCCAGTACCTAAAGGGGGCCTACAGGAAAGGTGGGGAGGGACTTTTTACAAAGGGCCTGTAGCGATAGGATGGGGGGTAACGGTTTTAAACTGAAAGAGGGGAGATTTCGATTAGATGTTAGGAAGAAATTCTTTGCTGTGAGGGTGGTGAGCCCCTGGCCCAGGTTGCCCAGAGAAGCTGTGGCTGCCCCATCCCTGGAGGTGTTCAAGGCCAGGTTGGACGGGGCTTGGAGCGGCCTGGTCTGGTGGGAGGTGTCCCTGCCCAGGGCAGGGGGTGGCACTGGGTGGGCTTTGAGGTCCCTTCCAACCCAAACCATTCTGTGATCCGATGATAACTGAGTCCAAACTCATCTTTAAGGGAATTTTAGATTCCTGTTGTTGAGCTGGGGCCGGGGGCGGGGTTGTCGTTGTGTGTTATCCCCTGTGTCCTTCGGGGGAGCCGCCACGACGCTTCCCCGTCCGGAGGTTGCCGGGCTCGCCTCGCCACGGGCCGGGGCGGAGGAGGAGGAGGAGGAGAAGGCGGCGGGGGCGGGCGCAGGGCGAGAGGGGCCGGCCCAGGGCCGCGCTACGTGTGGCGGGCGCCCTTATAGCCGCGTCGCGGCCCGGCCCGGCGCCGCCGCCCGTCACCATGTCGAGCCAGCAGCAGACGGTAGGGCCGCGCCGCGGGGGCTGAGGGGGGCTGTGGGGCGCGTCCGGCTCCCTGAGGAAACCCTCTCCCTAAATCCGCTTCTCCCCCGCAAACCCCGGGGTGTGGGGGGGCTCCCTTGGCTCAGGGATGGAGTGGGTCGCGTTGGTGAGTGCCTTCTGCTCAACGCCAGCACCGGACCCAGGGTTTTCCTCGTGGTCTGGCAGAAGGACGTGGAAACCACCGCGTTGCGGTGCTGGGCGCTGAGGATGAAGGCTCTTGCCATGAGTAGGTCCACCTCGGTGCGAAGCGGTGGGCGAGGCACGTTGTCCTGTGAGCACCCTGGCTGTCCCCCAGGTGGGTCCCGCATCCCTCCGCCGGCGTTTGGCAAACGCCCGGTGCCAAAAGCTGCCGATCCCCACGGAGAGCGGCTGCCCCGGCAGCCTCCCAGGCGAGGCCAAAGGTTGAGCCAGCAACTGCCTCCCTGACGGCTTTCCGAGTTTCCTCGCCCCGGGTCCCACCCGTGGGGAGAAGCTGGTGAGACAGCCATCACCACCACCGCCACCGGTCGGCTCTCAGCATTGCCACAGAGCCAGTTCTTTAAAAGAATAAAGCAGGCAGCAAAGAAAAATGATAATAGCTGGAGCATAATTCAGTTAGAAATTAAAATTGCAAATCACAGCCGTGGCGAGAAATAGTTTTCCGCTTGCCAGCTGCTCTCCCTTACTTCTTGGATTGGGGATGTGAAGTCTGGGTCCCTCTGTCTGCACAGATGTTTTCCAGGTTTTAAATCAGAACCATAAGAAATCTTGACGTCTCTCAGGCTGCTTTTGCCGGTTGATATTTTTTTTATTTTTTTTTTCTTCCTCATCGTAAATTTGTCAGATAGATTAAATGCATTTTGAACACACTGGTAATCTGTCCGGATAGGAATGCAACCAAAACCACACGTAACAAAGCATGCCTATGTGGCAGGGTGTTCTTGGAAATGTGAAAAGCTGTGGTTTAAGGATTATTTCAGGGAGGGGAGGTGCAAGACGTGAGCTGTGTATGGGAGTTTTGTTTATTGCTGGGACAGGAGGGAGGCATTACTGAATTTCCAGAATAATCCTTCTCCTTTGCTTCTACCCTGGGCTGGAAAATGACCTTTATAAGCAAGATTGTGGCTGACCTTCGTACTGTGACTGTCAAAACAGATGCTATCAGGTTGACAGTTGTAGGCGTATTTTCATCTACTTACCTGCTAGGTGTGTGATAGAATGAGAAAAGGCATGATTTCACTAATTACGAGAGGTTTCGTTAATTATGATGAAACAGTGGTGATATCCCATTAGTGATCCTCCTGCTCTGTCGCCAGGGAGGTGTGTTGCACACAGTGTAGGTGAAGTTCTCACTCCTAACGTGGTCTCAGTGGCTCATGGGTTTCAACCATCTCAAGTTGCTATCAAAGGTATGGGGTAAGACATTTCACTTTGATAGGGCTCCCTTGATCAGCACAATTATTTGCATACATACACGGGCAATTGGGTTCCATCTCAGCACAATGACATGGTGTGGTTGGTTCAGGAGGGTTTGAGGCATCGACAGCCCATCAGAGACTTTGCCTAATGAAGGAGCAGATGATGGCAAAAAGTGCTTCTGCAACCAGCAGCCTAAATGCTGTAGCTCACAGGAGTTTTAATGTGGTGGTGAATTTTCCATGACACCTTTCGTAGCTGCAACAACCAAGATGGGTCCAATGGAAAACGAAGACAGGGTGGACAAAGTAATTTGCGCTACTGAGCTCCCTATTAGCTTGTCTTTCTGTTGCCCCTTACTTGATCCCAGCTTTTCATTCTCCCAGTATGAACTCATAAAAATCTTTACTCTACTTTACTCATAAAAATCCTTATCACTAATAAAATCTCAGTTTTTACCCCTTCTTCATAGTGTGGGTGATGTGTTAATCTTTCTCCCGGAGACAAGGTTTTGTGAGGCTGGATGTTTCCAGTGTTATTCACTGTCTGAGACTCTGTCAAAATGGGTTTCGCAGGTGATGTTGCTTAGCTGTCAGCTTTTGAAAGGCGCAGCAGTGCTAGCTGTTGTGAGATGGACTGGCTGTGTTATTCGTCTTGATTGGGAAATGGAATAATTATAAGCCTAGGATTTAAAGCCTAAATTCAGCCTGAACACTCTCTGGAGTTTGAGGGTAGTTTGAGGATGTTTTAATTACACACCCATTTATCGACAGAAGCTTATGGTAAGGTACAAAGAAGAAAACTTTTTTTTTTATTATTTCTGCATGTGTTGTCCTTAAAAATGAACATTCTCTTAATTCTTTTAATTCTGCTGAAGACCCAAGACTTGATGTGCAGGAATCTCTCTTTGGCTGGTTAGTACGGGCACGCTCTCTTCATTTCTGCTCATGACGCTGCAAGAGGCATGAAGTCCTCTACGTGCTGGGCAGCGCCCTTCTGTTCACAGACCTCATTGACAAAAAGCATTTATTTCTGACCAGTTTCAGGACCGACTTTTTGGGGAGAACAGCAGCCTTTAATGATGACCTTAAAGACTTAATGTTCCTTACACAGGCCTCCTGTGTGCCCCAGTGGCAAAATCCTGCTCTCTGGAGTAAGTACACCGTCAAGTAATTGCAGTGAGGAGCGTGGAGCTGTGGGACTGCCCTTGTTTATTGTGTGGGCTCTCGCACAGCACGGCATTCAGGGCTGAGCGGTTCTTTTTGCCCTGTCGAAATAGCAGCTTGTTCTCCCTACACCTGCGGCGCCACTGGTATTTCCGCAGCTCGTTACCTCTCCCCGCCGAGCAGCGTTTTCATAACGAGCAGGAGGATACAGATGGTGCAGTGTGCTCTGGGGAAGCAGCGTGCCAGGGAGCCCAAACCCACAGGCACGGCCCTGCCTGGGAAGGGCTGGCCCCTGGCCGGGGTGACTGGCTGCCTGGCTTGCGTGTCCCCACGGGTGCGTGGAAAATGCACCTCAACGTATCTCATGAGAGCGAGGTGTTTGGAGCCGGCTGCCAGAGCCCTGCCCTGGCAGCGGGCGGACGTCGTCCTTGCTGGCTGCTTTCAGTGAGTTGCTCTTTGGATGTCCTTACAGGTGCTTAGGGGGAGAACGAAAGCCCAGTAGCGAAACCGCCTCTTTCAGGGTAAGTGTTACAGCTTTGTCAACTGCCTGGTCTCCTAACAGTGTCTCCAGGAAGCTGGAGAGCGTGGCATGTGGCATCCCTTGCTTTCACCGGGATGCAGTTTCTGTAGCCCAGTGGGTCACAAAGCTGTAACTTCTGATAGTTTGGTTTTGCTCGTGTAGGGCTTAAGTGCACAGTTGCAAATTATGTGGTCTTATTTAAAGATAAATTATCGTGTACAAATAATTTAGATTTTTTTTCTTTCAACTTACTTAAAGAGAAGGAAAAAAAAACCCACAAGATCAGATGACAGCCCTGAGGAAATATGAAGAGGCTTAGTTTCTTTGCCTAAAACATACATATTCTCATGCTGAAAAAACTGCAGCCACAGAGGGAGTTCAGATGGACTGAGTGATATCACAGGCTGTGCAGTAACGTATGTGCCACCTCATCAGTTTAATTGCAAAGCAAAGTCAGAGTTTATTAAAAAAAACCCCAAGCCATGTGTTCATCTCCTTGCACGCTTATTCTGTTTCTACCGCCTTGACCATACAGACTGAAACATCCGAAAGGATGTTTGTGTTCGAAGCGGTTCTGGGTAGCTCGTCACAGTGACACTTGCAGAGGCGACAGTGCGGCAGGCAGCAGAGCCCTGATTTCAGGGAACCGGCGTGGCTTGGTCTGGGTTGAATTACTCAAGACAGTGTTTCTGATGTTTCATCCAGCAATTCAAAAGTCTTGGGTTTACAGCTGTGATTTATTTTGTGAAACGCAGTGCCCAACTCATTGCACCGTGACGGTAAAAGGAGATTGTTTTCTACTTGCTCATCACGTGCTTAGTATTTCTTGTTTTATTTTCTGTCACTTTTTTTGCTTTGTGTCTCTTCGCAGATCACAGAAAGGTCAGCAGATTAACTATCTTGATATGCTGTTATTTCAGCTTCTCTTGTTCCTTATAGCGCGCTCCCCTTTTCTCCTTATTTCTTTTGAAGTCCTTTGCTATTAGAAGGTTACTTTCCAGTCAGTTACCTCACCTCGATGTTTCATTAACTTGCACTGTTCTGTGGCACTGCCAGTGTGCCAAACCCGTGTTTATTAACCATACGCAGCTCTGTAAGAGCAGGGATGTTCAATTTGGGGAATTTCAGGGAAGAAAAGCCAGAAATAGTTGCAGGCTCCTAAACATGAACGCCTCTTTCTTTCCATGGTTCGGGAGGCTGAGCCGTCCAGAGGATGGAGAATATGAAATAATCAGCTTGGTGCAGTCCAGCCTCAGAAGCTGCAAGCTGGGGACCTTGGTGGACCTTCCCCAAGTGCGGGAAGGCTTGTCTGGTGTCCCCTGGCAGCAGGAGAAGCAGGGTATGTTTTCTAGCAGGATGTGTGGACAGAGCATCTCCCAGGGCCGTAGAAACGCACGTGGAAAAGTGGAAGGGTTTTTCTGCTGGGGTAGGTGGTTCCTGCCTGGACACCCCTTCCCTCCAAGGGGAGAGGCAGGTAGGTCAGGCCTGATCCCTGTGGGTGCACTCAGAGATTAGTCTCTTGCTTTCCCAGCAGAACTAGTGGCTTTTTGGGGTTTCTCTTCATCTCACAGGGGCGTTTTTGGAGGAGCACAGCTGAGCGCTGACGCTGGTGGTGGTGGTCGGCATGGTAGGTGCCATCTGGGGTGGTGGCCGGGGCACTTAAACCCGACTAATTTCTGCAGCTCCGAGTTGAAGTGCTTGAGTCAGCGTGTTGTTTCCTGTCCTGCTGCTGGACTCCTGGATAAATAGACTCTAGCCCCGTCTGGTTTTCAGGTTGCACCGATTAAGTCATGGACAGTTACAAATCTCTACCAAAAGCTGTAACTCAGGCGTAGGTTTCCATCCATGCTGTCCTTGGGCAGCCCGTACAAGTGGTTTTAGGCAAGACAGGGAATGATTTTGAAGACCCCACGCCACCCAGACATGTGTACTGCAGCTGCAGCCTAGATTTAGGCCACGGGGATTTTGTTTTTTCTGGAGGGTTTTCAAGAGAAGTACTGGCATACGTGCATTTTTTTCTTTCTTTTTTTTTTTTTTACTGGGCTGATGTTGATCCTGGAGGGTTTCTTTAAATAGCCTTTAAAAATGAAAAGAGCTTGCCTATCTGAAACCAAGTGTTTTAGATAAACTTGCAGCTGTACGCACCCACAAAAGATAAGTGGCATGCAGGGCCTGTGCTAATGCTCCTAATGACATGCCATGCCTTGAACTTGTGCTTTGGTCACAACACTCGTACACTTTGGTATCTTAAAAGTCCATTAAGAGAAACGTCATGTAATTCAGGTTACTGTTTATTAATTTGCTATTAGCGTGAGCAAGGTGACTAATGATTATCTCTGATTTAGCTCTGAGTCACAGCTGTAGGATGTGAGAAATAGTTCCTTAATGGTCTCACAGCTTAATAATTTCTGAGTGAAAATTTACTTAGAGTGTATCATTAACAAAGGAGGGATGCAAAAAAAGCCAGGTCAAAGCATTCGGCGCAGATGCGCGTCACGAAATTGGATGCTGGGAAGTTAGGATTTTTGCCTGTAGGGCTGGGAGCTCATTGCTAGTGCTGCCTCCCCATCCCTCGCAGAGCGGTCCTTTTTTGCTTACTTACAGCTGGGCTCGGTTACAACTGTGTGTGTTGAAAGTTTTATCTACTGAGTGGATGCCAAAATGTGCTGGCCTGTTTGGAGAGCAGGGCTTGAGAAAGGAGCCAGTTTGCATGGATTTTTTTTTTTTTTTTTTTTTAACGTGGCCTCTCTTTAAATGCAGCCCTTCGCATTTGTTGAGGATGAGCTTTTTTGTGCATCTTTGGGAAATAACCATGTGTACCTGCATTTTCAAGACTTTCTGACCTTGAGGTCTTTGTGGCCTCTCTGGCAGAACAAAATGTTTTCTTTGATATCAAACCATTTTTCAGCTTTCCATTGTGGTGCAAAAAAGTGTGTCGGGCGGGAGCTCATTTTTCAGGCCTGCCCAGCCCTTCTGATGGGAAGATCATTTGTTTGTGTTGCCAGTGGGTGTGGGAACAGGGGAAAACCCCCTAATTTTAGAGGAGTTGACTGCTGCTGCAGGGGACCGAGTGGCATGCTTGCCTCTGCCAGGGACCCTGGGCATGATGCCAGACAAGTCACCTCAGCCATGGCTAGGGCAGCTCATTGCATCTCCCCCATCTTTTGCAAAGCTGGTGTGAAACTGTGGGGATGGATGTGAGGACCGTCGAGCTCTTGGAGGTGCAGCCTGAAGTCCAGGGGAGCTGCTCTTCAAACATGTGTCATTTTTGTAGGGCTTAAATATTGCAGGTGCTCAAGTCTTTGTCTGCTGTTTGCTACTCTTCTGTGGCTGCAAAATTGGGGATGATGCCACCCTCAGAGAGGTACGGGGAGTTTGTATGGACTTTTGAGGGACCAAGTAAGAATAATCCCCAAGGAAAATGTGTAACTGTCCTTCAACTAGCCTTGGAGTAACATGTAACGACTGAGACCTGTGCCTACACTTGGTTTAGGGAGGGGAGAGGGAAATGCTGAATAGTTGCTCATCCAAGAAGAGTACAATGTTCTTGGTCCTGACTTAGGCAAGGGTCTAGGTAACTCCACGTGTGCTCACGTAATTAAAAGCCTGTCTTGTAGCTTGTATGTGTCAGATACACAGGTAGACGGGGCAGGAAACCTTCATCCTGGTGTCTCCGAACTTGCGTCCTCAACTTGGGACTTGGCTCCTGCAGCTTGTTGTGTAGGGTGGCACATTCCATGGCGTTATGGTGAAGACAAGCCCACCTTTAGCCAACAGAAATATTGAGGGGACTGAGGAGGTACTGAGTTGAGGGGAAGGTCCATGTGGCCCCGTCTGTAGTTTCCAGCAGCAGCCGAGAGTGGGGGTCAGGGAAGAGTTTATGTCTGGGACACCACAGTGCATTGTCCCAGCTTCCATTGATTGACTTGAGATACCAGAGGCCGTGCCTTTCTTCCTGATAGTCCTTGATGAACTTTCCTTCCATGAATTCATCTTAATGTTTTTTTCCAGACGAGTGAACTTTTGGCCTGCCCCTGTTTAACCGTGTCCTGTGTGTGGGGGGGAGTTCTGGCCGAGTTTCCCCACAGTCCTTCCTGCTGCTGCTTTTGCACTTTGCAAACCTTAAAAAAAAAATAAAAAATCACTGCGGTGGAGAGAGGTTACCTGTTGCCTGCCGGTGACCGTTGACCATTGCAAAATCAGGTGCGTGGGGTTCAGGATGCCGGGTTCAAGACTGTGCATCCATCCTGGCTACTGAATGAGGCAGGGGGAAGCACCACGGGGCTGTGACGCTGAGCCCCCACCAGCCTGGGCTTGTGTCCAGCTTTATTCTTTCAGCAGGCTGCCACGATGTCCTGTAGAGGAGAAGAGACGCAAGAGGATTAGTACTTCTACAGAAACATATATATATATATACACACTTTAAAACCTGATCAAGCTGCTTGAAATGCAGATCCTCTGTAGTTCCCACTGCTAATGAAACCGCTAGAGCTTCACAAAAGGTACAGGATTTCTTTCCTGAGAGGGATATGGTGGGCATGTTAAAGGCAGGTGTCTCATCCCCATATCGTTTAGAGCCAAGATGGGCTCAGTTCAACCTGTGCTATCTTGGAGGGTGGAAGATTCTTCTTTCTTACTTAGCAGAAGGTGGAGCTGGGGTCCCCACCTGCCTGCTGATAGCCATGGTTAGATGTTGGCCTCCAAGTTTGAAAACCTGTTGCAAACTGAGTTAATAGAGACACAGAACTGCTGAATATGGCTGGCTGGGTTTCATGGTAGAGCAGTGCCACCAGGCCGGTTCAGCTTTTAGAGGTAAGTTAACGACAGTCCTGGTTTGTTGAACTGATTTCTGGAGCTCTCAAAGGGAATGGTTTTGATGAAACGGGATGTCACTCTCCTGGCATTCGCTGGAGGACCCTCTGGGTAAGCTCATCCCATGTGGCATCTCTGAACAGCAGAGCTTGTGGTTTTGATGGTAGCTTACAACTGAACAAAATTTAGCTCAGCTGACAGTCTCCTGACGCTGTAGTGTGAGTTTTTCTTTGCATGCCATTTGGTGCAGGAGTCCTGGCTGTCTGCTTTGCGTGTTTTAGGGGGTAGGATGCCTGCCTTGCCACGGTAAGAGAGGGGACATGTACAGTGGCTTATTTACCATAGAGAGCCACAACCCATCAGTTAAATTCCTAAATCAAGATTTAGGAATTCCTATCAAATCAATCAAATTCCTAAATCAAATTCAAGAAAAAAGAAAATAATGATTACACATAAATACAACTCCTCCCTGGAATTTTTTTTGATACTGAAGTTAACGAGTAGTCAAAATACGTAGCCTTCTCCTTCTTTCCTCTTGTCCCTGAAATCTGAGGGACTGATACTCAGCTTGCCATTTCCGTAACCTGGTATTTTTCTCCAAAAGAAGGCACAGAAGCACAGCCGTGGGTACTGGGTAGTTTTTCCTGGTCGGGGAGCGGTGGTGTGCTGCTCTCTTTCGGCGCAGTGTTTCTCACGCAGATGCGGTTGCACTGTGTGGAGCGGCTCAGCTGCTGTCGGTCATGGCTCCGTGCATCGCCAGCCGCTGGATTTGCTCTCGGAGGTCCTTTGGTCACGTATTTCCCTTATTTTTGGTTTACTCGGAGGTTAAATAGCTGTACTTGATCACTTTCTAGGGGTGTTCAATCCCAAAACTTGTCTGTACTGCAGCGAGAACGTCATTTATGTTCCCTCGTTTTGCAAGATAAGTGGTTTTTATGTGGTCGGTGGTCCCGCAGTCTTGATGTGATGCAGAGCAGCCTTGTGGCAGACCCCAGGCATCAAAGCAAAGCAGTTCTCTTTTTGCGCTGTCAAACTTATTGTTTGCAAAATGAGCATGAACCAAACTGCTGAAACGGCTTCATTTAGGGGAGGTAATTTAGCAGAACTGCTCTAAATATAAAAAATAGGGCAACCATGGGATGATTTCTTGTTTAAATTGTTATTTTTGTCAGCGGCTGACAAGATGCTTTATTTGTCAAATATTTGTTGCCTGTGCAGCTTTCCCTTGTGATTTCTGGAATGAAGATGGGAAGATTTTTTTTTTTTTTAATAACATCTGTCCCAGCCTTGCAAGTTTGTCCCAAAAACGTAGGAGCACGGGATGAGTCACTAGTTTTCCTGTGTGGAGGAAATTAGAGTAGTGATATCATCTAATTCAGAGATAACGAAATGCCTGATCTGGGTGCCTTCAGAGCGGCAGATTTTAATGCCCAATGTGCTGGTTTGAAGTCACACAGTCTAGAAATCACCATCTGCTTTGGAGGCTGACTGGAAAGTGAGCCTGGCTTTGTTGATCTGGGTTTTTTTTTTTTGCCAGGGTTGTATAAAACCTGATTGTGGCAACCCAAGCCACGCAAATTTATACCAAGAGAAAAATATTTTTGCTGCGATCAAAAATAAGGTCTTGCTAAGAGCTCCAAAATTCCTGTGGGTTAAGAAGAAACACTTTAGCTAACACCACCTTGAAAAACTTGTGTGTTAGCGATGTTTGGCATCTCCAACTGTCTGTCTCCAAGCTGAAAGACTGCTTGTTTCGGGTAACTGGGATGTCTCTGCTGGTCTCCTTAACGTCTTCTGTGTTACGTTCCTGGCAGGGGACTGGGGCCGAGGAAGGGATGCCAAAAGTAACAAGCCTCAAAGGCGGAGGGTGCCAATGAGCAAGTCAGGTCTGCTGTGCTTTATTCAGAGCGCTGGATGAAGAAAGGGAGCCCAGTTCAGCATCCCGCCTGGTGCGAGGGAACGCCGGCGGCCCCAGCCCCGCAGCCTCTGCAGGGTATTTGGTAACACGTCACTGTCTTACTCAGCTAAGTCTCAAACAAAACCCCCACAATGTCATTTCTCCTCATGTACAAGTGGTGGGACAGGAGACGAGACCTGCATGCAGGAAAGAGGGGGGACGATGGCAAGGGAAGGAGGAAGGTGGGTGGTAGGGTAACACATCGGGTGCTTGAGAAGTCCCACTTCCCCGTCCGAACCTGCGAGGCAGGCTCTGTGTCATGATGGTGGGATCCTGGGAGATGAAACAGGCAAAACTTCCAGGGTAACTCCACCTTGGTGGGGTTTTTCCCTGGGAAAGAGTGGAACTGATTTTGAAGCATTTACTGCCTTAGTCCATTCAATGACTCAAACTCAAGTTTGGAAAAAGTCTATAGTTTTAGGGTTACAAGAGCTAAATCGGGACTTCAGAGACACTGAGGTTTCTCCATCGTTCTTCAATATGATCGTAATCAAACCTTTGCTTCCACAAGCAAAACCCCCCTCTTCCCTCTCTTCCTCCTTTTCTTTCGAGTATGATAGTTCTGCTTTTCTGCAGCAAATGACTCGTTTACAGGTTTTTCCCCCTTGTTGGTGATGGACACTTTATCTTCTCCCTGTCAGCTTGCCCGTTTGCAAGAGCAGCCATGGGAATTGCCCTGGTAGAAGAAAATTATTTCTTAAGGAAAAGTCCCACAAACTTAATTTTTGCGTGTCAAATTCAACTGATAGGATGAAAAATTACTTTTTTTTGTTCCCCCCTAAGATGGCAGGATTTGCGAGGCAATTTTAAACAATAAGTTAGATCAGTCTACGGAGGCTTAAGCAAGTGTTTGACTTCAAACTTGAAAGCTTGCTTGATCATTTTATCATTTTATAAGCCTGTTTTACCGTTTGCAAATCTGATCAGCTGAAAACATTTTGAAAGCCCCTATTTTTTTTTTCTTTTTCCTTTTTTTTTGTTTTTCTCCTAGGAGAGATGTCCAGGCTGCAGTACCAAAATAGGGTGTGTATTGAATGCTTGACTGGAAAAAAAAAAAAAAATCCTATTCCTAATGATGTGAGATAGCCCTATAAATAAAAATGCAGCTGGGGGAGTCCCGACCCTACCCTCGCTGTTGGGTCAGGGTTTCCCCGGGGCCGCGAGTGCTGCCAGCCACCAGTTGGCTGCTGACTGTGTTTGTTCGAGGCTGACCTTTCTGCTAAGTGAGCCGGCCGTGTGACTAACATGCCCTTAATAGCACTGCGCTACGAGAGCGTTTCTCCACTGGCACCGTTCTTGGGCTGATCTGTGCCGTGTTTTCAGGAGGGAGTCCCTCTCCGGGGCGGGATGTTGCTGCAGACCGCCACGAGCTGCGGCTCTGGGACCGTTTCCAGCACCCTGCCTGTGCCAGCTGCAGCGGGCAGACGTACTCTTGCAGCAGTGGAGAGGAACTAAGGGCATGATAAGGGCATCGGTTTAGACCTCATCAGCCTTCGCAATGACCAGCGCCACTTTATAATGACAAGTCTTTCCTCCCGCCACACTGGAGAGCTCTGTCTTCTGTGGATGGCTCAACAAGGGTTGGCCTGAGGGTGTTGTATGCGCTTAGGGGATCCCTTGAATGTCCTGCTCAGCTCCCATCTCACCTCCCTCATGTCCGCCCCTTGGCTGTGGCACGTGGCACTCGCACTTGGTTCTTGCCCAGGTCCTGTTCGTTATGCAGCCGTGCAGGTGCTGGCTAAAGAAGTGGGTATGTGGGGACAGGAGGAGATGCTGCCTTGTGTCCTAAGATCCAGAGTTTGTACATACTTGAATTTCTGGTGAAAGATGGCAAATCATCTGTTGTAACTCATTGGGATAACCCTGAATGTTGTTCGTGTAGTGCATTTTCTGTTAATTGTGCAGTGGTTCTGCTCCTAACAAATGTCAGCCGCTGTTGGGAGAGGTTCCCCAACAATGCAGGTCCCCCTGCGTTTAGCTCTCAGGTGAGAGAAGATGCTCTCTGATAACACCTCGGTGAGCAAGCACCACTGCTCTTTTTCAGGGCCAAATACTTAAGGAACAGCTGAGATTATGTTTTTAGATGCTGTGAGTTGAGCAGCAGTATCCCTCAGAGAAGAGGACACTGATTGTTCCTGATTTCCAACGGGTCCGTGCTTTGGTGGACTCTCTTGTCTCAGAGGACCCATCTCTTTATTCAGGAGGAGGACTTAGGAGAAGCCTCCTGCCTCTGCCTGCAACCTGGTTTCACAAAGCAGGGGGGCATCTTGTCCCGCCAGGGTGGTGACCAAAAAAGCTTGTTCCTTGTGGAAGCTGGGCCAGGAGACACTTGGCAGGTGGCTCAGTCGAGCCTCATCTTAAAGACACCTGAGATCTCATTGTCTCCCAATTTGTCAACCTCATGGAAAGATTCAGTAGAAGTGAAGGCCAAAAGCAGAGCTAGGACTTGGCTTCTCAGTCTGCTGGAGCCTCAGCGCAAGGTTTGGAGCCGTGTCTTTATTTTTTTTTTCTCATTTCCTGGATGAGGTAAGCCAGGGTGGGCTGAGGAATGAGATCACGCAGACGTGGCCAAACAGCAGATATCCAGGAAGAGGAGAGAGTGTGGCAATGTCCTGCTTAACCATCTGGCTGGCAGAGACTGCATGGCTTTTCTTTGGAAATGCTGCCGGGTCACTTGTTGGCTTGCTTGGAGCTTTGTTTGGGGCTAAATTATAGGTAGGAAGTTCCTCTCCCAGTCCTCGCTTCTTTGATCTAGACTGTTGCAAGAAATGCTTACCAGTGTCCCTAAATTGTTCCCGCCATGGGGCCCAACGTTCAGGCGTCAGTGTGTTGCAACGATGACTGGATTATAATCTTTTAAATGTGCTTGGTTTTTGATGACAAGGTTAAAACCATGACAATAAAATCAGCAGCAGAGCCCTGCATCTGATTAAACCCTGTCCACTGCTTATCTCTGCCTCCCAACGGTCTTGAAGTATACGCTCTTCCTGGATGAAATCTCTCCAGGGTTTGCTCTCGGGCCATTTATGCTTATTTTTGGCGGTGTCTTTGCTCCGTTTGTATGTGCTTCAGTTCTGGCTTCCCAAACCGTGTCCCAGCCGGTGGATGATTATGTGGGAAGTCGGTGTTTTCTGCTGAACTGCCTGTTCCTGGCCGAGCAAGCTGCCAGCCCAGCCATCCGCCATGTGCTCGTGTTTCTCTCTGCCTTTTTTTTTTTTTCTCTACTTTCGGCATAGCTGGCGACAAGAATTTGAGTCAGCGTGTGGCGGGCGATTGCGCAGGGTCAGGAAGAGTTTACTGGTAAGATCATCGACAGAGCAGAAAAATCGGAGGGATTTGGTACCCTCCAGAGCTCCTGGCAGGTAGGAGAGGTCTGACAGCATTGCTGAATTGCAAAAATGCCCTCAGTGATTCTTTCCCAGGCTCCAAAAGATGCCAGCATGCAAAATAAAAGCTCTGAGATGCACGCACAGTGCAGATTTACGGCACGGCAACATGTACTTTTAACGTAACAATCTCATTACGTTAGCCCTGTAGGAATGTGTTAGTTCCCGCGTCTTCCTGAGGCATGGATGTTATCATAGTTCATCTCCTGCGGGACAGATCCAGCAGATCAACATTGTGCAAAAGCAAGCGTGCGGCTGGAATCCCTACTGATGCAGAGGGCATGGAAGAGAGATTCGGAGCGTGCAGGTTTATTTCTCGCCGCAGAACTATCGGTCTTGCCTGCTGTGGTTTGCAAACAAATTGCAAAATACCTGCTTTGTGGTTTTTGGAGTGCTGCGCTTGAGGAGCGTGTAATCGCTGCGCCGGCATGGCAGCAGGGGAAGTTTCGCAGCAGGGCAACCTGTTGGGAACCTGTTGGGAAGGTGAGTTTGGGCACTTGCGCTTTGCTGAGGGTCCTTGGCCAGGTGAGGCACAACTTCAGAGCCGTGCCAGAGCTCAACCGGGAGTAAACACAGCAGAAACACACCCCTGGGAGAAGGGATTATTTTTGGCTGCTGGCTCTTCTGCATGTGCTTGCTGCCAAAGCCTGAACCCCTGAGGACAAGTGAAAATTAAACCACAGTGGTGCTGTCTCACCTTTGCAACCTCAAAAATGTTCAAACAGACTTTTGACAACCCCTGCAAAAAAAACCCCAAAACACGAAACCCAAATCTTGAGCTACTTATCTTTCATTTTCTGAGTCATCAGGATGTATTAGGCTCAGTCATTTTTTCAGGGTCAAATGTAGAGAGGTTTTGAGGCTTTGTTTCTGTTTTGCTGTGGTACCTGTGCTCTGGGTTTCAGGCAGCATCTCGTCCATCCCCTATGTTCCAACCCCCAAAGAATTGATTTTATCATTTGAAACAACTGTGTAAGGGAGAAGTGATGTCAGGGACCAGCTCTGGTGGCTGCGGCAATGAAAATGGGAAGTGAGATTCCTTGTAGCGAGAAGATGCGTTGCTGGAGGTGGTTGGGACAAGCTCTGAAAACCTTTTTAGCCCAGGACTTCCCGTCAGGTTGTATGGTGGTGGCACAGGGTGGGAACTGGTCACCTTGGGCCAGCTCCAGAGGCATTGCTTCTCCCTCCCGGACCTTCTTCCCGGGCAGTCTCACAGTCGTGGCACCGACGTTGAAGCTTGCAGAGAGTTAACCTTGCAGGAGAGATTTATGACCGCTGTTGTGATTATTTTGGACACAGATACTCTTACTGGTATGTTAAAATGTTCTGGAGCGGGGTAGCTGTTCAGCGTGTCCACAAGCAATTGCAGATGGCAAATTTGCAGGCGTAAAGAGGCTAATTTTGGAGCCTTTCACTAAAATTGATTTGAAAATGGGCATGAAATTCTGCATATAGTTATAAATTGCTGTGGTGGGAGACTGGTCTCTGCTGGGATGCTGGTCTCTCGGAAAGATTGCAATAAAAACAGGTGAGGAGAGGAGGGTATTTTTTCTCTTCTGATACAGAATAATTTTCACCCAGTTTTCTGTGCAGACAGAGCCCTCTGTTGCATACAAAATACCAAGGCTTTGCTGAATCATGTTAAAGTGTTAACGGCCCAGCAAGCAGAGGAAAAAAAAAAATCAGGCTATTTTGCTAACACGTTTAAAAGTGACATTTTAATTTATTGTTTCTCCCATTCCTCTTTTTTTTTTTTTTTTTTGCCTTGTCAAAATTTTTTTCTTGGACAAATGAAAGATGATCACTTCCCTGCTATGACTGCAGATGTAGAAATATTTATAGAACAAGATGTAAATCATGGGAAAGCCCAAACCCACTCTTGTAGTGATGATATCAAATGGATAAACCTGCGGTGGTGAAGAATCCAGCTGGGGAGGAAATATTTATATCTTCTCTCCCTCTGGAGACTTTTCCTTTGGCTGCCTCGGTTGGAAACGTAATCCTTGCAATTAATAAGGCCTTGTAGATATTTTATGTGCAAAAAGTCTTTGTCGAAGCACCGTTGCTGGAGCTGCAGGGCACAGACAGGTTGTTTTAGTCTGCATCCCAGCGGGGAGCAGGTCGATGTTAGGGACCACCGAAATGTGGGCGTCTGGCTCAGCATCGTGGCATCCCCTTGTTTGCACCGGCAAGCGCATGTGCACGTGTTAGGTGTCGTTTTCTCTGCCTCCCATCCCATCGTCTTTCCCAGCTGGGTCCTGGTCTCGCTCAGCTCAGCCCAGCCCTGTGACGTCGCTGTTTCTTGCCCCAACTGCAATTATTAGAAGCCATGTTATGTTAAACATGGCACGTAAATTAGCACTTTTAAGTTGCTTTTGTTTTGCAAGCGCAATTAAAATAATAGGCAAGTCTGCCTGTATTTTAAAAAGCCGAAGAGGCAGGGAGTGTGCTGCCTGTGTGGACTCCGTGTCCTCCCCTGCCTGCCTGCGGGTGTATCCGTCACCTGGCAGCACTCCTCCGGCAAAGCAAGTCACCTTCTGCCGCTGCCGGCAGCGACGCACACGAAGGCATTGCCACCAGGAGGGCTCTGAGCAGAGGCAAATACTGTCTTTAAAAAATGAGCCTGCGCTGTGCAGACAGAAATCCAGCTTGTGCCAAAGGCGACAATTTTCCTCACCGTTTTGTACCAAATTGCCAAAGTTTGCTGCAATGGCTCATGCAGATTTTTAACGAATTGGTGTTTCTCTCCCTTATATTAATGCCAGCCGAGGTTTTCTTTTGTACAGAGAGGAACGAGGTGACTAAAGTGTTTTGCTTTGCTTCGTTTTCATCAGGGATCGACCAATGTGGTTTACCAAGCCCACCATGTCAGCAGGAGTAAGCGAGGACAAGTTGTCGGTACCAGGGGTGGATTTCGAGGCTGCACGGTTTGGCTAACAGGTATTTTCATCTGGGCGTGAAAGCATGGCTTCACATGTGTAACCCACTTGCATACCCGAGCATGGCTCGGAGGTGGGGATTTGGGAGCCGCAGGAAACATCAGCATTCCTTGTGAACTGGGAATTGCAAAACATTTACACGTGGGAAACACCGACACGCGGTGCTGGCACAGCATGATATTCTCCCTGGCAGCAGCTGCCCATAACTAATGTTTTTATGAATTTCACAGCTGTTATCAGGCTCCTTTGAACACGTCAGAAGCCCTAAGGATCACACTTGTTGTTCCCAAGTGCGTGGCTGAGGAAGCCTTGGCTTAAATCCAGCCAGTCCTTGGCAGCGAAATGTGCCCGGAGTTGTCCAAAACAGCATGCGGATGTTTTCATTCTGGGTTGGTGGGGAGTTTATTGGGACACCTAAGTTTACCGCGTTTAAAGCGACCCCGTGAGCAGCACAACAAGGCAGTCATCTTGTCTGAAGAATAAATACTCCCAGACAGTGAGTTGCACTGGAAGCAATTCCTTGCACAGCCATTGCAGGTTGCTTACATTATTTCTCATTTTGTACACCTTCCAATGCATTGCCCCTCTCTTCTGCCTTGCAAGATAAACTCATTGTTTGGGGATTAGGGGCTGCTAGGAATTACAATTGCATTTATTTTGCTCCACTAATATTTACACAACTCTACCTTTTGCCGCTTGTACAGTTGTTTCTTTGCTGGTTAAATACTGGTATTTTCTTTGACTGCTGGAAGACGTTGAAAGACGTACCTTGGAACGGTTTGTAAAGGCGTTTTGGTTTGCCTTCATATCAGCTTATGTGCTAGATGTTGGATTAAATCACATTTCTGTTTTGTTCTCTTTAATTTCCGAAAGAAGGCCAATGCCTAGTCTGCTTTAATATCATTTCTGAAGCCAAAAAAACTCTCCAAGGCAATTTCCTTCTTTTTCGAGTATCACTCAAAAGATCCTGTGTCTGAAAGGTTTGAGCTTCTCTGGCTGATGATTGTTGTTTGAAAGAGACAGTGATCTCCTAACTTTCTATCAATTTAATTTTAAAAGACTATAATATGGAAGGCGTATCTCCATAGGAAATTCTCCAAGGCTAAGTGTTTCCTGAGACAGGTGTGGTGTTTGGAGGTGTTACCTCTCCTTAGTCAAGGTCTTCCTCCATCTTAAGGAGTTTTCAACACACGGATCCCCGCCCGAAGGGAAGGAGGAGTTTGGTGCTCCAGGTACACTGGCCACTTTCTGACACAGCCAGTAACAAGTGGTTTTTGCGCAAGTGGATGGAGCTGGGATAGGAAGCAGCCATCTCATTTTGGATTGTTGTCTTTCTGACTGATGACTCCAAGGATACGCGGGCAGCTGAAGATGTGCTGCTTGTCTACACAATAATCCTGCTCCTGTTTGCACGGATCTGTGGGTGCTGCTCCTGCCAAAGGTGGTGTCCGTGGATGCAGAGGGGCAATTACTGGTGGAGCCTGTCCCACCCTACACAGCTGTGGCAAGGACCTCTCTGTGGGTTCAGCCTGGGAGAGCAGATGGCTGTTCAGAGGGGGAACGGGAGGAGGAAGAGGAAGATGCTGAAAGACTTACAGGCAACAGCATTTTTTCAAGCTTCGCTTACTTACTGGTACCTATTTGTCCCACCATGGCCCAGCAAGAAGTACTTTTGCAACACTTCTGGGTTGAACCCCTCCAGATGTTGGGGTACAGCAGCTTTTCTCATGGCATTAATGCCACCCCGTCAATAAGAGGAGAGCTGGCCAGGGCTCTGTGGTGGTAACTGTGTGCTAAAAAGATTAATCCAGCTTCCCTACTTCATTCCTTCCTTAAAGCAACTTCAGATGGAAGGAGTTCCGTTGCTAGTGTTCCAGAAGGTATTGTTACCATTTTCACTCTTTTGACCTCAGACCTGAACCTCACTTTTCTGTCTCCAATAGGCCTTTCTGGAGCTGGCAAGACAACCATTGGTTTTGCTCTGGAAGAGTACTTGGTCTCTCATGGCATCCCTTGCTATTCCCTGGATGGTGATAATGTTCGGCATGGCTTGAATAAAAACCTGGGTTTCTCTGCTGGGGACCGTGAGGAGAACATCCGCCGCATCGCAGAGGTGGCCAGGCTGTTTGCTGATGCTGGGCTTGTCTGCATCACTAGTTTCATTTCTCCTTTCACAAAGGTAAACTCGCTGCATCATATTCTGCTCTTTTCTGGGCAGCCTTGATCTCATGATTGTTCTTAGGGAAGAGAGATTTATATAGAGCACTCTCTATATGCCATCAGACACTCTTTTTAACTTCTCTATTCTTTTTTTCACTACTGATACAGAGCTACATGCAATCAGTACAAGTTTCTGGAGGGCACTTTGATGTGATCTCTTTGAATATATTCAATACTACAAATTGATTAAAAGCTAAGAGGAGTTTAAAATCTCCTTACAGAGGCTCCTACTATTACAGAATCCTAGAACGGCAGGGGTTGGGAGGGACTTTCGGAGATCATCTAGTCCAACTGCCTGTCAAAGATGGTTCACCTAGAGCAGGATGGACAGGAACGCATCCAGGCGGGTTTTGATTATCTCTAGAGAAGGAGACTCCACAGCCTCTCCAGGCAGCCTGTGCCAGTGCTCTGCCACCCTCAAAGGAAAGAAGTTTTTCCTCATGTTCTGATGGAATTCCCTGTGTTCCAGTTTGTGCCCCCTGTCCTGTCACTGACTACTACTGAAAAGAGTCTGGCCCCATCCTCCTGACGCCCACCCTTTAGATATGGATAAGATCCTCTCTCAGTCTTCTCTTCTGCAGCCCCAGGTCTCTCAGCCTTTCCTCATCAGAGAGATGCTCCAGTCCCTTGATCATCTTTGTAGCCTTCACTGGACTCTCTCCAGTAGTTCCTTGTCCTTCTTGAACCGGGGAGCCCAGAACTGGACGCAGCACTGCAGATGTGGCCTCACCAGGGCAGAGCAGAGGGGGAGGGTGACCTCCCTCAACCTGCTGGCCACGCTTTTTTCAATGTCCCCCAGGAGACCATTGGCCTTCTTGGCCACAAGGGCACATTGCTGCCTCATGGTGTCCACCAGGACTCCCAGGTCTCTTTCCACCGAGCTGCTTTCCAGCAGGTCACCCCCAACCTGTCCTGGTGCAGGGGGTTATTCCTCCCCAGGTGCAGCACCCTACACTTGCCCTTGTTGAATTTCATAAGGTTTCTCTCCGCCCAACTCTCCAGCCTGTCCAGGTCTCTCTGTATGGCGGCACAGCCTTCCGGTGTGTCAGCCACCCCTCCCAGCTTTGTGTCACCAGCAAACGTGCTGAGGGGGCACTCTGTGCCCTCACCCAGGTCACTGATGAATATGTTGAACAAGACCGGACCCAGTACTGACCCCTGGGGAACACCGCTAGTTACAGGCCTCCAACTGGACTCTGCGCTGCTGATCAGAACCCTCTGAGCTCTGCCATTCACCCAGTTCTCCACCCACCCCACTGTCCCCTCCTCTAACCCACACTTCCTAAGCTTACCTATGAGGATGTTTTGGGAGACAGTGTCAGAAGCCTTGCTGAAGTCGGGGTAGACGACATCCACTGTTCTCCCCTCGTCCACCCAGCCAGTCATGCCGTCATAGAAGGCTATCAGGTTGGTCAAGCATGACCAATTATTAACTCATTAGGAGGCAGAAAAGAGGCATAGAAACAGTAGCCTGTCTGTGCTATCGCTACTCTCTTTGAAGAAGTATTGAGTGTGTTTTTATGCTTCCTGAGAATACCAGGTAGCTGCCATTATCAAGCCAGTGCAAGCAGTGCCTTTTTTTGATGTAGGGCAGATAATTTTTCACATTCTGAAGTTCTGCTGTCCTGAAGAAGTCCTGAAGCTGTCCTTGTCCATCAAGAGGAGATCTTCTTGATGTTTCAGATGGAAAGAGCTGAAAACAGATCAAAGTTGTAGATTTTTTTTTTTTTTAAGCATCTTTAAAGAAAAGGGGGGAAGGGAGATGAAAAATCCTTATTAGAATTAGTGTAAATTTAATAAATGTACGCCAGAGATGAATTTACCCGTGTGGAATTCCAGGGCATGCCATGTAGTAGGAAGGCACTTGCTGCAATTTGGACACATACGATTTTCCTGTCTTTCTTCTAACAGGATCGTCAAAATGCACGGAAAATTCATGAGGCAGCTGGACTTCCTTTCTTTGAAATCTTTGTAGATGCTCCTCTAAATATTTGTGAAAGCAGAGATGTGAAGGGCCTGTACAAAAAGGCAAGAGCTGGAGAGATCAAAGGTATGGAAGAGCGAGCTCTTATTTTGCCTTTTGCTTTCCAAAGCTTTGGACAGCCTGTCGTTGCAGCTCTGCACGGAGAGGTGGGTTACTAAAGGCTCTTTGTAGTGCACAAGAGTATCCTGTTTTCCTAATTCTGCTGTCACGAGTGTCACTTGCAGTACCCAGTATGGTTGAACGCTGCCTGGTTGTTTGTACAGCTTTGTTGGCTCTAGGGCACCAAGTATTATATTCAATAAATTTATTTTGGGTTTAATTGTCCGTAGGATTCACGGGGATTGACTCAGAGTATGAGAAGCCCAAATCTCCTGAACTAGTGTTGAAAACGAACATTGCGTCGGTGTCTGAATGTATCCAGCAGGTTGTGGAGCTCCTCCAAGCACAAGTAGGTCATTTTCATGCCAGCTTGTAAACCTGCTGTTGGATACTGAGGTTTTGGTGTGCATTTAAAAACCAGCACGTTACTTAAAATCGCTGTCTGTCTCTCTCTTTCAGAACATTGTGCCTCGTGGCTCAGTTAAGGACGTTCTTGAGCTGTTTGTACCTGAAAATAAACTCCAGAGTGCCCGAGCTGAAGCAGAGACGCTGCCATCCATAGAGATCACTAAGGTATTGCCACGCGTGGATGCTGCGCTGTCCTTCACTCCTTTTTTAGCTGTTCGGAGGGTAGAAGCTTTGACGGGGATGTTGCTAGGGGGGGCTCTGTTCCTCTGATGGCTGTGTCCTTTTGGGGCTGTGGTTTATGGCAAGCTGAAGTGTGGGCCTGATCCTCAGCCATTTTCTGCCGTGTCTCCGCCCTGTGCTGTAGCGAGCCAGGGCCGTCAGTCTCCTCCGTTTGTAGGTACAGCCCCGCAAGCTGTTGTGCTATCAAAGTACATGAGTCTGGCTTAAAAAAAAATAACCAAACCAACCCTGCCATGGCTTTCTTCCCCTTTATCCATGTCCTGTACTTGGAGCAAAACCAGCGAGAGCGCTGTTGCAGCAGAGGGAAGGAAAAGCAACCTCTGAGCGTGACCTGGTGACAGGAGTGCCGTTTGGGTTTGTTTTGCAGCTGGATCTGCAGTGGGTGCAGGTGCTGAGCGAAGGCTGGGCCACTCCGCTGACCGGCTTCATGCGCGAGGCGGAGTACTTGCACGTGATCCATTTTGGCACCCTGCTGAATGGTACGAATCCCCACGCTTTGCGTTAACGCTGGCTGGCAAAGCCGCTGCGGGACCTGATGCTTACCCCGCGGTGTCTCGGCAGGCAGCCGCACGGAAAAGCTCAACGCTGGGCCGTGTTGTCCTTCTTTCCTCTCGCGCGTGAAATGCGAGGGCTCGTGAAGGGCCGCGGGGGGCCTGGAAGCTGTGCTCCGAAATGCACCCGGGGGTACGGAAGGTGACAAAGTTCACTGTGCTGTGGCTGGGGCCCTGGCTCGCAGCTTTCGCGTCTTGCCTATCAAACATTCCAGCAGCCATTGTGTAGCTCTTTTCATGCTCGGTTATACCAGGGTAAATAAAGATGCGAACTCAAAGCCAAGTAAGCAGGGAGGCTGCCAGGCTGAGCTCGAGGTGGGAGGAGAAGGCAGCTGTTCCTCGGAAACAGGAGTAGAAACCATTTTCACTTTTTCTTTTCCTGCTTATCCATTACTGTAACTTGAAATAAATCAGATTTACGTATTCATTAGCAACATGTTAGAGGTGCTTCACCCCTGGAAGAGTCAAAGAGCGTTCAGGCAGTGATTGTCTACAGCTGAGGCCGGGGCGGTAGGTATTTATGTCCGGTTTCTCAGCTGTAGATACCGTCGCTGTGACTTTACAGGCACACAGGGCTCTCACTTTGGGTTTTGTAGACCCGCTAGCGATTTCTGGCCTTGGGGATTTGGGGTCTTGGTGAGCGAGTCCCTTTGAGCCTTGCCCTCCTGCACAGGGCAGGGACTGCTGTTATTAGGGTTTGGGCACTGTGCAGCAGCTGCAAAGCTGAGGACTGCTCTCTTTGGGCTGGAGGAGTGTCTGTGTGGGGCCTTCTGCTTTCAGACACATCATAGCCTTTTACATCCCACCTAGTGTGTAAACAGTGTTCAAAAGCACATGTCCTCGTTATCAGACCCTGATCTGCGGTGTTTGAGCTGCCTGTTGTGCCTGAGGAGGTTGCAGAGGTGCTCCGTACTGACCGCGTTGCTCCAGAGCTCTGCACTTAGCACTGGAGGCTCGTCTCATAGAGCATCTGGTTTTGGGGCATCACTGAGCACAGCTCCTCTGGCGTCCACAGGCATATGGTCAGGATTTTTAGAGCTCCGCAGGGTCAAGGACAAAGCCCAGGACACTTGCTTTTAGCGGGGGATGAACTCTCCAGAGCCAAGGTCTTTGCAGTAGAGGGCATCAACGTCAGTCCCCAGTCTACCTTGTCTCCACAGAGGTCTCCAGACTCAACGTCTTGAGTGTTCAGGCCCACAGGGTGACATCTCGGCAGGAAGGAGAACATCCCCGGTTTGCTCGGATGAGCTTTAGGAAATAGTGGAGGGTTTCCATCTCGTGGTGCCGAGGCCAGAGTGCGTGTTGTCAAAGAGAGGTTTGAGGCTGGTCTTTCCAGAGTCATCGGTCCAGCCCTTTTGCTCTGCGGTGCAGGTGATGTTTTTGGCAGCTCTAGCTGTGCCTGGAAGGGCGGCGATCCATTTTGGTGGACTTGCGCAAGTTAGCGCTCTGCCAGCTCGGACTTCGAGCAGTACGTCCCACCTTAATACTACCAGCGGTTGGGTGGTTGATGTGCTTTGTGTAGGGGCACAATGGCCACCGGGAAAAAAGGTTGATCTACCCGCGGTAAGGGCAGCAGGAGTGCCGCAGGATCTCCAGCGCTCTGCCCTCTGCACCACCCACGCGTGCCTCTGCCGGGGCTGGGTCCCAGCCAGCGCGACCCTCACCCACCCACTGGTGAGCACTGGAGATGCTGGGGCAGTGCCGTGGAGGACTGCAGCCACCACGGCAGCAGGCGCCCGGCCTGCCCTTAGGCGGTGCTTGCCAGAGGTTTTAAATGAGCGGCTTTGTTTCTTGAAGTGGCTACTGTAACTGATGCCTGTGAGTGTTAATTATCTTAATTGTGTTTGTATTCTCCCAGGAAGGAATCCCTCTGTAGCCGGTATGTATATAACTGTTCCCTAGGTTGTACGGAAATTACTGCAATTAGACTTTTTGTCTTATAATTTTTAAGATTTAAAAAAAAAAATTAAAAAATAAATTATTAAGACCAGACACGACTGCGGCCTGTTTATGATTCAGCCAGTTATAAAGTGGCGTGAAGCACCCTGTGTCCTACCAACCGGTCTGCACAAAAATCCCTGTCGTGTAATTTTGTAATTACCTTCACTGGAGTGATTTTTTTTCTTTTTTTTTTTTCTTTTTTTTTTTTTTTAAAAAAAAAACCTCTGCGTCTTGGGTTTGCAAATAGACTGTGGAGATCCTCAGCTTCAGCATCATTTGTTGGTTTCATAATCCAGCTTTTTCCACGATGACTTTATTGACTGATCACCATTGAATATAATTTAAATGTATGAAGTTGATGTTGATTGGATTCCATGTGACTACAGTTATGATTATTCATGAACGTGCTTGAAAATTGCTGTCTGGCAGACGGATGATACCTAGTCGTAAATTAAAAGGAAATGCAAACATTTTTCATAAAGATTTTTTTAAAAAAATCTACATCGTAGTCAAAATCCTCAAATTAAGACTCTCAAGGGTCCGAAATTATTTCAGTCAGATCAGAACAAATTGAATCAGTGATTTGCTCCTTCTTGTTTGTGAATGGAAACCCATGGGAGAGACAAATTCATCTGTGTTAGCACTGGGATATCGAAGGAGAAATGGGAGGACCTTAGTGGAGTTGGGGATGAAACCAACGTGACTTCAAGGTGTTTATAGACAACACTGGAATTAGAAACTACCCATGCAAACGTAGACTTGCTGTATGCACACAGAAGTAGATTAAAAATGGATTCTGCAGAGACAGAAAGGAAGAGGAGCGGCAGTATAGAGACAAGAAACAAAGCAAAGCGTGATGGTGTTTTCCCTGTTGGAAGAGGCAGGTCAGGAGGTGTGCGGAGAGTGAGATGCCCCGGGGAACACCAAGCTGGAGCTCTCTTAATAGAGGTTGTTGTCCTGGCGGAGGAGGTAGGGGTTATAATCCAGGGTTGCATTTTCCGAGTACGTTTAGATTTTTCAAGGAGACTTTACAACAGGCGACTGGAGAAGAACCAAAACCTTTCCAGGGAGATAGAGTCCAGAAAGTAATGAAATGCTCCAGGTGTTTTTGAGACATCTCTGGTCCAAAGATAAGGAGCTTTTGTGTTCCACTAACATCATTATTTATTAGCAGTGCAGAAAAAAATGGGGCAGTGAATAGAGTTACATCGTTGATGGTGAGTCCCCGATCTAGTCCCAGAAAATCTGGCTCTTCAAAGGGGGAGTGTGTGCCTCTGAAAACCTCTGTTTGCTCGGTGCCCAAGACCAGTGTCTGAGGCTGGAGTACATTAAAATCCTCCCCCTCCTCTTGCCAGACGGCTTTGTCAACCTGAGCATCCCCATCGTGCTGCCCATCTCCACGGAGGACAAGGAGCGGCTGGAGGGCTGCCAGGCACTGGCGCTCAGCTACGGCGGGCGGCGGGTGGCCATCCTGAAGAGCCCCGAGTACTTCGAGCACAGGAAGGAGGAGCGCTGCGCCCGCACCTGGGGCACCACCTGCGCGAAGCACCCCCACGTCAAAGTAGGTTTGTCCCTTTGCTGCTCAGGATGGGAAATGCAGGCGGGCGCTGGAGAACTGACCCTTCCCAAGGTTTTGAGGGCTGTGGGTGTCCTGTCTGCTCTCCAAGCCCAGCTCCTCGCTGGGAACCGTCGCATCCCGAGCAGGCGGGACTGAATTTTTAGGCTCGTGAGTTAATGCTGCGCTTAGCAAGAGCGTCAGATGACAAGCACAAGGTGACAGGGAAAATGAGCATGCTGCTGAGGAGCTGCTCCGTTCTTTCACTCATGGTCGCTGGTGTGCCTACATCCAACCCTTTTTAGCACAACCACCAGCTTAGCCCCCAGAGTTTTCCCGTGCTTGGAGGGTGACGATCTCAGTGGTGCTACCAAATGCTAATGCTGCAGATCGCAGACTCGTGCTGCTCCTTTTAGCTACGTTTCCCTTCTCAGTTTGGCTGTTTCGTACAGGCAGCCAACAAGGGTGTTATATTTTTACAGCTTATCTCTTCCCGCTTACTCTCTGGCAGTACAAAGAACATCATCCCTCGGAAAGGGAGAGCTCCAAGTTACACCCCGTGACTTGAGCGGCCCGCTTAAAAAGGCTAAAGCCACGTTAATTCTCTTCCCCTACCATTAAATAAATCATTTAATTATTCACGTTGCAACGGGCTTATTCCTCCTGCATACTCCCAGGAGGAAGGGGCAAAGAGTGAAGTGGAGGAAGGTCTTGTGCTACGATTGGTAGACCCCCCCGGCTGCCAGAGAGGAGTCCAGCACCCAGCTGGGCGCAGGGGTAGGGGCTCGGTGGCTGATGCCTCGCTCCATGGGGTTGTGCTGCTCGTGACGTTCAGTTTATGGGGTCACGGTAGGAACGTATTCCCCCTGCAGTGTGCTGAACGGGGAGGGGAGACCACCCTACAGGCAGAGTCAAGCCTAACGCTTTTCAAAGGAGACTGTGGAAGGGAAAAGGAGATATTTTGCTGTCCCCTCCGTAACGCAGATGTGCGTAATTCACAGATGGTGATGGAGAGCGGAGACTGGCTGGTTGGCGGAGACCTCCTCGTGCTGGAGAGGATCAAATGGAACGACGGGCTGGACCAGTACCGCCTGACACCACTTGCTCTCAAGCAGAAGTTCAGAGAAATGAACGCTGGTGAGTGGCCTGGGTTGGCACCGGTGACGTGGCTCTCCTTGCCCTACGTGGCACCAGGAGATTTCTGGGATCTGTGATTACTTGCCCACAAGTTCACAGCACTTGCCAGATTGCTTCCGTATGCTTCCAAAAGCATTCCAAAGCCCCGTTGTTCAGGTGGGGCAAGCAGTAAGAGGGATGCGGGGCATGGCACAAAAAGCAGCACGGAGTCTCCTTGCTTAAGGACGGTGCTCGTGGTGGGCTGCGTCCTCAATGGGCATCTCTGAGCACCGGACTGGAAAGTATGGAGCATCCTGCTGGTGTCCTCCTTAGCAGATCAGAGCCTCCCTTTCTGCACCCTGGGCATTTAAAGCCCTGTGCTGATGTGCTTGGCCTTCCCTCATGGTGGACAGGTCAGGCGTCTTCCCCCAGGTGCCTGTCCCAGCAGGCTGGCAGGCATCGGACACCTACCCTCACTTCGAGGAGAGAGCGTTGGCCTTCCCAAAGGTGCCATCGAGCTTAGAGAGGTGACAGGTCACTTATGAAGTCAGGGAACTCAGTGCAGGTATCCAGTGGCATCTAAAAACGTTGTAGTAGAGCCGATGGGACTGAAATCAGCCCCAAAGGAAGGATGTGCAATGAAAATAAACTTACCAGAGCGATGAAGAGGCACTGTACGTGCGTGAAACACTCATCATTCAAGGCCTTGCTCAGGTGAAGACAGGACACGTATCTTATGATGTACGTGTCTTATGACTGTGCTGAAACGTATAGCGTGCAAATGAAGTCTGATGGCCAGCGCAAGCCTGTGACCCTCTGAATCTTTCCATTTTAGATGCTGTCTTTGCATTTCAGCTGCGCAACCCCGTGCACAACGGGCACGCCCTGCTCATGCAGGACACGCGGCGCCAGCTTTTAGAGAGAGGTTACAAAAACCCTGTGCTTCTCCTGCACCCTCTGGGAGGATGGACCAAAGATGACGATGTCCCACTGGAGTGGCGGATGAAACAGCATGCAGCGGTGCTGGAGGAGCAAGTCCTGGACCCCAAGTCAACCATCGTTGCCATTTTCCCCTCTCCCATGCTCTACGCTGGGCCCACAGAGGTAACGTAGCCGTCGGCTGCTCACCACGACAAGGCGCGAAGCCTGTCCGTGGGGTGCCAGCTGCCAGGCTGCCCCCGCAGCTCCAGAAAGCCATGGGGAAGGGAGTCAGTAGCCTCACTACCAGCCCTCCATGGTTCTCTTGCAGCTGGCTGCGGCAGCTGTCTCCCAGCAGAGCCCGGCTCCGTGGGCTCCTGTGCTTTCACAAGCTGTGTGGAGGGCTGGGGGAGAAGGGGGCTAGAAACAGACTTTACCGCTGTGACCTTTTTCTCTGTTGGGCAGGGATGCTGATTTGTTTTCCCTTAGTGGTTTCCCTTCTGTCCCTAAACCGGTGGGATGAAACAAGTAGACACTAAACCTACCCTGAAGGAGGAAGGAGAGGGATGCACAGGCAGCCTTTGCCTGTGCGGGACTCGAGGGCTGGTGGGCACCGTCTTCGCACGTTCAAAAGGCAAACCTCCATTTGCTGCCGAATTGGAGCAAGGCCAGTTCCCATCCCCCGGTGTTTCCCTTGAAATACACATCCAGAGGAGAACTGTGGTGTTGCATCAGGTCCAAGCAGTGGAAGACGAGTCTGTGTGGCCTGATCGCTATGAGAAACTGCAGCAAGGCTACTGACGCATCTCCGTCCTTCCTTCCGTCCTTCCTTCCGTCCTTCCGTCCTTCCTGCGTGTGGATCGCCAGGATCTCTTTTGCGGCCCAGGGGGGGCAGCTCAGTTGCTGCTCAGCCCTCAGCCAGCACTCCTTGCATCTCTCCTGTGCAGGTGCAGTGGCACTGCCGAGCTCGCATGATTGCCGGGGCCAATTTCTACATCGTGGGGCGCGACCCTGCGGGCATGCCGCACCCTGAGACCAAGAAGGACCTCTACGAGCCCACACAGGGAGGGAAGGTCCTCAGCATGGCACCGGGCCTGACCTCGGTGGAGATCATCCCCTTCCGGGTGGCTGCTTACAATAAACTGAAAAAGGCCATGGATTTTTATGACCCTAAAAGGTAACACAGCAGCGTTGCCGTTTCTTCAGCCTACACAGCGCGTGCGGTTTGCGATGGCGTCTGGCTCGCAGCTCGCCAGGGGAGAGGGAAAAGCAGTCGTCATTCCTCTTAAGGAGAGGAACGGGGGAAGAACCCGTGAAAGCCACCGGCTTTCCCCTCCAAGAGCTGACACCAGGTCAAGGATGGGTCGTGTGAAACTAAAGATGCACCTTTGTAAGCCACCAGGGAGGATAAGAAACATGGTTTGGGGACTTAGTGGCAGTAGGAATACAGCCTCTCGCAGCTGGAGAAGTGCGTTACATACAACTCCAGCTCCTCAAAAGAGCAACCCTGTTGCGGCTTCACTCTCGGCTTTGGGATCGGCAGCGCACAGACGGGTGCTGACGGTGCCAGGTGGTTTCCGACTGCGCACTTGTCACGGCAGAAGAGCTGCGCTGGGGACGACTCGGGGGGCCAGTTGTGCTGATTTCACCCATCTCTGTTTTGCCGCAGGCACGATGATTTCGACTTCATCTCAGGAACGCGTATGAGGAAGCTTGCTCGTGAAGGTGAAAACCCACCAGACGGCTTCATGGCCCCCAAAGCCTGGAAAGTCCTAACCGACTACTACCAGTCCCTGGAAAAAAAGAATTAACGCTACTCCTCCTCCCTAGAAATAGTTGTATTAAGAGTGAGCAATGATTAATTGATTCCCTATGACACAGATCAGTTACTTGGCATTTCCAGTGCTTTGACTGTAGGACCGCCTCGGTCAGGGTGTTTTTTACTAATCAGAAATACTTTGAGCCTGGTCCTTCTCCCCTTGAAGCTGCCGGGAGCGTCCCCGTGGAGCTGGGAAGGCAGCAGCCCCTTCGCTCCTGGCCCAGCGCAGCCTCTGGATGGGCCAGATGGATCATTTTGGTGCTGCCAGGGCTGGGACCTCGGCACCGGGATAAAAATGGGGTAAAAATGAAGAAGTGCCTTTCCGCTGCCCCTCGCCCAGCACTGCCCGGAGAGGCAGGAGCAGCCGCTGAAGCCAGGAGGGGTTGCTGCTGCTGGGGTGGGAGAGGAATACCGGGCACCCTATCCGATCCAGTCGCTGCCTTCCAGGTTGTGCCTTAGACGATTTTTTGCTAACAAACAGCAGGATTTTTTTAATGCCCTTTTTTAAAAAGGATTTTTTTTTTTTTTTTCTAATCAACCTTGCCCATCACCAGTTCCTTGCGGCTGAGGCGACTGCTCACTGTTCTTGCTTGCTTCCTCCTGCTCGATCCCTCCGGTCAAAACAAAACCTGGGCTGAGCGTCACCGGTGCTCCCAGTTCAGCTTTCCATGGGGACTCTGCTGCCACGATCCCTGCGCTCACAGCCGGGTGGGCCCATGGCAGGGCAGGAAGCTGTCCTGGGAGACACTGCAAAGCCCGGGAAAGGCTTTTTCTCCGAGAAAGCTCGGGGCAGCAAGCAAAAACTGGGCATGCTGCTTCCGTGCTTTCATGGGTATCCTCCCACCTGGCAGGATCAGATCCCCCTTTTCCTCTGCCCACGCTCTTCCCAGCCAAAAGGCGAATTAAAGACAAACCAGCAAAATCGCAGCGTGAGGTGGGTCTGAGCAGCTGTACCCGGGAAATCAGGCGAGAGGTGGCTCAAGCACGTGCCCTCATCTGTACCCGTAGCCCTGCGTAGCTACAGGGGACCTGATTTTCCGTTGTATCTGGTGTCTTTGCATCTGATTTTACTCTGTAGCTGCGGGATGGCGATGCTGGACCTGGCTGGCGGATGGCAGAGAAGCCCTTGGGTGCCCCCAGCCATGTTGGGGGTGCCATTGTGCGAGGGGTGATGGGGCCGAGCCGAGGGCCGGTGGCTGCTGCTGCTCCTGCCTCTGGCTGGTGGAAAGTTACCGCAGACCTTATCTTCTTTTTTCCAACCCCCCAACATGGACTTTGCCGCTGTGCGTGAGGCTTTTCCGCTGACTGGCAGCTCCTGCGGTGACCTCGGCTGGGGCTGAGCAGCGTGACTCGATGCCGGCGCTTTACCTGGCCCGTCTGCGTCTCGCCCCGAGCGCGTCCTGCTGGCACCGGTGCGTGTCTCGGTGGTGGCTGAGGTTTGAGCACGACGCCCTGCGCGGCGGGGGCCCCCTCGGCATCCTGCCTGCAGCCAGCGGAGGCTTTCCCAGGGAAAGGGGCTGATCCCGCAGCCCCGCTGTGCCGGCAGCCAGGAGCCACACTCAGGCGTGAGGGTTTTTTTTGGGGGGGGGGGGGGGAGAAACAACTCTGCACTTGTCAGTTATTGCAGCGGCCAGACTTGATGGTGTTTGTACTCGTCCTTTTTAGTAGACGCCCCAGGACCAGTCAGAATGTGTTTCAAATGAAATGGAAATCGCGTTCTACTCTTCTTCTGCTTCAGTTTTAATTACAAACGGATCTGCGCTCAGTAAAAACAATCGCGCTTCGGCTTGTAACTTGTAGAGCTACATCACACGCTACAACCGCGTCTGCTGTGGCCGTGGTGTAGGGTCCGAGGCTACGGATGCCATTGGGAATACTCTTGGGAAAAGTTTTTTTTCTTTCATTTGTCAACTGGTTTTTTTTTGGTTGGTTTTTTTTTTTTTGTAATTTCTTTTTAAGTATTTGGAGAAAAAAAAAGCCCAAAGCTGTGTTATACCTCCAGAAAAATGCTGCAATGCCCATGGCAGAAGCAGAAAGCAGACTCGCACCCGTGCCTTTTACCCTGGGGCCCTCTGGCAGGGACCTGGAAGAGAAGAGCAATACTGCCATTTCTGATTGCAATATTTGTCATTTTTTAAGTAGGGAAATAGTGCTGTTGCCACTCATCTTTCTTAGCATAATCGAATGGTTAACCCCCGCCCTTCCCCCCCCGCAGTAAATCCAAATGGTTACAGCAAAACACAAATGTTGTATTATCCTTTTAAAATAGCGTAGTGTACTGATTACCTCTGATTAAAATAGAGTATGTGAACTAGGTTTGGTTTTTATAGTGTATTTATTAAAGACATGAGACTGGAATTTGTACCTCAACTGATGCATCTCATGATTGAATATATTCTGAACTTGATACTCTGCTACGAAACACTCACTTTTAGTACAAATAAATATTTATATGTGCAACTGATTCTCACTTTGCAATTTTTTTGCGGGGGGAAATTACAACCAGGTGGTTCAGCTGGGGCCGCGGCAGGGCTGTAGTGGTCGGACTCTCCCCCGGGCTCCTCACTCCAGGTGTGTGTCCCCGGTGCGTCGGGCAGGGCGATGCTGGACCATCCCGCAGCGCTGGGCTCAGAAACCTCAACTAATTCCCCTTTTTGCTGTCCACGTAGCCTTGTGCGGAACAAGTCGCGCTTGACAGCGCCGTTCCTCCTGCCCTGCATTCCCGCCCCGTTTAACCGGCACTTAAGCACCTTCTCGCTGCTAAAACCCTGCAGAAATAAGGGATGACGCTGCAGCCCTTGATGCATCCCACCTTCCCAAGGGACCCGCTGTAAACGGGCACCCCGCTCATCCAGCGCCATGTCCCCCCCCCCCCAACCCTGCAGCACCCTGGGCTTCACCCTCCACCACCCCAACCCCGGGGCACCCAAGCACCAGCCAGGGAGAAGACGCCCTTGCCCAAACCAGTCTCAAAAAAAGTAAGGGGGGGGGGGGGGGGAAACCACCCAAACCCCCCAAAAGCTGTTATTTACAGAATTCAAACCCTGGTGAATGTTACAGAAAACAGAACAACAAAAAACACGGACCGAACAAACACCACATTTATTTACCTGGTCCTTAAGACCTACGCCAAAGGTTTCTGTTTGTGCTGCAGCATTGGCCTGGCAAAACCGGCTGCTTTACAGCTCGGGGACAATTTGGGTACGGTCTGTACCGTACACACGGGTGACTGCTATGGCTGAAAGGGTCCCAAACACCTAATTTGCCTGCTGGGAATGTCTGTGCCTCTTCCGGCCAGAGGTTCGACCTTTAAACTCCCCAGAAAGACCCGTTCCCTTGTACAAAACTTCATTTTACACCTCGGGGGGATTCAGCACAGGCCGTGCCTGTGAAACTACGCTGGGTTTGAGCCGCTGGAGAGGGGTACGGTGGGATCCAAGGTGGGATCAGACGGTGAGGAGCCAGGACAGCTGGAGATGCGGAATTAAAGCAGCCACCTCCCCTCATGGATGAACCATGGCCCTGCCCGAGCTGCCAGGAGGGGCTGCGCTTCGACAAGGGCTCCCAAAGCCACAGCAGCAGCGGGCGAGGATGGAAAAGTCCTTGGAAAAGTGGAAATGACACTCCAGCTGCGGGAACCGTCCCCGGGGCTGATGAGATACAACCCCTTGCACCTCTTCAAATCAGTCCCTGCAGCGGTGCATTACACGTACGCTTTCACTCACGAGGTAAAGGCGAGACGGTTTTTTTTTTTGGAAACACACAAAAAAGGAGACCAGGGCTCAGCTGGCGCCTGCAGGACGCCCCCGGCACCTGTAAACCGTCACGGGTTTGTTCCTATTCCTGTGCGCTCACTTTGACATTTAAACAAACGCATTTGAGGACACGCTTCACACTCACGCTATTAGAACCAACTGAGCAGGCATTCGTCAGCCGAAGGACCCTGCCCTAAGGACGGAGGCACGGGACATCACGGCACCCCCCTGGCACTTCTCGGGCGTAACAATGACCACGAGGGGCTGGGAGAACTTCAGTCCGAAGAGGCACGGGCCAGGAAACGAATAGCTGGAGAACTTCGTCTGCCACCCGGGCAATTTCAGCCCTCCCCAGAAGCCAGCTTCAGTAAGTAGCACTATTTGCACGTTCAAGTTGAAGGCTAGTCCTTGAACTCGGGCTCTCCCAGAGCTTACGTCACCGCGTCCTGCCCTGCCACCAGCAACGTGGGGTGCGTGATTAGCATTCCAGAGCCCAGTACTTCCCACTGCGCCTAATTTACTGCGTCCTTGTGTTCAAACAATATGCCTTTACCATAGACTTCCCCCCTCCCCCCATCAAAAAGCAAAGGAATTATTAAAAAAGACGACCCATGTTTGGTACCCAAGGAGATGAAACTGGGTCAAACAAAGACCTACTGCAGCCAGTGTGCCAGAGGAACGGACGCCAGGGAGAAAGCCGGACTCAACGGGAATGGTCATCAGCACCTGATCCCCTGCGAGGGCTGGCTCCAGCTGTCTTTATTTTATTTCGCATCACATTCCGTTTTACATTGTTACCTGCTTTCAACACTCACCTCCCCCCAAGAGCGAGCAGAGCTGGGACACAGCGTGGCACCCCGGGGGTTCGAACAATTCCCGTTACATAGTGGTGTGGAACTAGTGCACAATTTGTAAAATTATAAGAAGAAAAAAAATCAAGTTATTGAAAACCTGCTGACAATAACTTCACTGAAACACTTTTACCACTTACATTTTCAACCCTTTGCCTTTATCACTACGTAACGTTACATGAATTTACTAGAACTGTTACCAGCAAGTACAGCAGAACATTGCTAAAAATCACATTTATAAGCCTAAAACCTATTTCCTTTTCTTCAATTTTGCAGATCAGAGCACGTGACAGAGCAAAACATCACAAACCATCCCCCCGCGATGCGTATGACACTTCATGGGACAACGCCACAGCACGGCAGCGGGTCTGCCGGAGGAGATGAAATAGCAGCAAGCCCTCCTTACAACGCTTAATAGATCAGAAAGCCGCAATTTCAGAGAGCTTATAAGATGTGGGGCTTTACGAAAGACCAGTTAAGATTCTATTCTAATTACTCGCGTCAAGGAAAAAAAAATAAAAAATAAAAACAGCGTTCATTTAAAAAGCCTCAAAAAGCGGAATTCATACAAAATGAAGAGTATTCAAACATTTGAACAGTAGTTCGCTACCTTTCCTAAATGGCACCAGATCTCAAGTGGTTATGTGAAAGAAAAATCAGAAACATCTCACATTTTGCCTGTTATTCTAGAAGCAGAATTTCTCTCTTCGTATTTGCTGCTAAAAGGAAGAAATAAATGTGAACCGAGTATCGACGAATCTTTAATCTATACATCTTCTGATTTGGTTTGATTCAGTGAGTAGAAAAGATTTTTCCATACCCAAGTTATCTACAGATTATGTCTATATATAAAAAAAAATGCGTGGATATATACATTTCATACACACACACGCACACACACTCGTACATATATACACAGACTGGTAATGGATCGTCCTCCCTCCGCAGCGGTGACCCACCGAACCCGTGCGCCACGTCAGAACCTGCTTTAAGGCTACAGAGTGTATCGATTACGGGACAAGACACAGGCAGTCGCTCTTGGTCTGGGCTATAATTGTTCCACGTCGTGATCTATTGTTTACACTTCTAGTTGCGCGTGACGAGATTTCAATAACTTAGAATTTGTTGTATAAAAACAATTCCAGAAACAGAACTCCCTTATTTGAGGAATGTCCCTGCTCCCCCCCCCTCCCCCCCGACATTGTTTTTGCTAATTGATTACAGAAGTCAAACTAAATCACATCAGAAACGGCAAACGCACGCTCTCGTCTTAATCTAAACTAACGTGCATCAAAACATTCTGCAGCGTGGCATCCTTCGATTTTCTCATCTTCTCGATGGCCCTGTGGAGATCCTGCTGCTGCACGGGTCGAATTTCATCTTCGTCATGGCTTTAAAAGGAAGAAAGAAAGAAAAAAAAAAAAAGGCGAGGTCATGATTCAGGTGCTGCGTAAGAGCTATTCAAACAAAGAGAAGTAAACGCTGAACACAGCAGCTCTGGCACGGATCCAGCATGACACTGGAAACATGTCCCCATCCATATTACCTGCGAGTATGGGAGATAACAAGAGGAACATCACAGCAAAGGGATTTACGTGCGTGCAAGAGCGTTACCAGCACGGAAGACGGGTAATACAGGGCAGTAATATCACTCTCTTGTTGGTTCATGCCACCTCAAGCTTGACACCTTGGAACAAAGTCTTACTTTCATAGTCAAAATGAATAAAGGGAACTTATTTGTTGGGTTTTTTCATTGTAGAGTGGCGATTTGTCAAGAAAAAGAGAACTCCTGCTTTCTGTGAGTCATAGCGAGGTTTTCTAACCCTCTGTAAACTTGCAATTCAAATCAAAAGAGTAAAAACTAATAATTGGGCAGCGTGTAGCACTGGGAGCATTCACAATTGCTGTTCAGCTATCATAACAGACAGAATAAAGACACGTACGTCTCTTCTTCGCAGGCGGAATTAACGTATTCCCTGACGCACAGGAGTGCTGCATCCCGGCACATTTCTTTCAGATCACTGCCCGAGAAGCCGTCAGTCTCTTTAGCGACTTCGAGGAGATCGACACGCCTGTCCACCTGTCCAAACACAAAAGGCCAGAGCATGAGGACTCTGAAGTCATTTAACGTTCTTCACCAAGGACAAGAAACAGCCACCTGCAAGTATTGTTACCTGCCCTAAGAAGATCTTTTTCAGTCTAGGCGTTTTTTTGGTTTTTTTTTTTTTTGGAGAGCTAAAAGAAATTTATTTTATTAACTTACGCTTTGAACCCTCCAAGTAGCTCATTTCATTAAATGAAACTGATGCTTCATCTCTTAAAACTCTGTAGCTGATAAAAACAAAAAACCCAATGGGCAACCAGAAGCGAACCACTGTATTGGTACATTCTGCCACTGCCGAAGCTCCCGTGCGGTTTTGGAAGCCTACTGGGTGGCAGAAACTGGATCACAGGAAAAATGACCCAGTTTCCCAAATGCCCACACGAGTTTCCTGCAACAGCACTGCTTTTTTTGGTAAAGGGCTTGATTAGACCCTACATGCATCTTTTTATTCCTAGACAACGCACACTACCCAACGGGTCTCCTTCCACAGCCCCAGCCCTTTTTTTGTGCATTATTTGAAAGGGAGCATTTTGTTTTCGTAAATGCTTCTTTTGACCTGTAACGCGGCAAGGCTGGAGAAAGTTCCTCTCACAACTACGTTGTGTCGTTGCCGCCTTTCAGAGCGGAATAAGAACTTCAAAAGCAGTTGTTCACGATCTCAGCAACTGGGTTGTCTGCTGAGTTACTGTACAACTGCTCCTACTTTATACGGCCATGAAATGGGGAACTGTGAGGCAAAATAATGTGTCTAGCTCCGTGCACTGGATCGGAGAGTAAACGCTTTCCAGCCAAGACCCCACATTTATTCAGTCCGTTTACAGAACCTCTGATAACAGCCCCTGCCAGCCCACTTTGCAACGCATCAGGATTTTATTTTCAAAAAAGTTAAAGCCAAAACAGTCTAATAAAAGGCTAAACTTCAGGGGTGACTTCTTTTAAGTGGGAAACTATTCCGTGGTAACGAAGGCAAAGCCCCAAGTATATTATTTGCTGCTTCCAGCTACCCCTTCAACCCGTGCACTCCCCAGGATAACCCAAGGCGGCACCGACATCCACCGAGCACCCTTCCAATTCCCCACCGTCCCTCTCGCTTTTCTTGAAGGACAAGGGTTACGGCGATCCTGTCCTGTCAGCTCAGATCTCGAGCTTGGACTTAAGCCCCGGCGCCATGACCTCCGACTCGGCACGCGCCACGTCTGGTTTGGGTCTGGAGCGAGCCGTCTGGCTCCCCAGGCGGGGAAGTGAAGGCAAAAGGGGCAGCTGGCTTACACCGGAGTGCCTCCTACAGACACTACAGCCCAGCCATCTTGAAGCGCTTTGCTTCAAAGAGTGATCCCCCACACAGATACCAAAGCCGGTAACAGCCAGCTGTGGATCCGCAACATTTGCTCCCTCTGGGGCCAAAGGCCATCACGCATTCAGTGGAGCGGTGCAGCTGGCTAAGAACACATAGAAAACGGGCATGTTAGCGGGCATTAACAAGGATTTCCCTTTGCGTGATGAAGAAGGAACAAGATTTCAAGATAGGCAGGGAAAACAGAGGGCATGACTACACCTGCCACGCGAAGGACTGCCAGGAAGTTTGTCACCCTGGCTGAAAATAAGCTGGTCTTGAGAGATCCAATTCCGCCTCCTCCTATGGGATAACCAATACAGGCTGGTATTTTATTTCCCCTCTGAAAAATGTTGTTTGTGTGGCTGTGATCCGCTACCGGATGCTTGATATACCGTGTGTTCTTTCAGGAGCCGATTTAGGTTTCTGCCGCAAGGTGCTGCAACTCCCAGGCCCAGCTGCTGAGGCAAAGGAGCCACAGAGCCCACCTGCGTGCGACGGCTGGGTGGCTGCAGCTATTCAGGGAGCCTCTATAAAAGTCTGTTATTTGGCATAACTCCCTAACAGCTCTTGAAAAGAAATTTGAGTCTAAAATCACCACTTGCAAGGGACGGTTTAGTTTGTTTGAGATTTTCTGCAAGTAGGTCAGCTCTTCCTCCACAACTCCTTTGGCATTTCTCATCCGTTCCGTTTCCACATCTCTGCCTAGTACTCTGCAAAAAAAGCCAACCTGTATTCTAATCCTATACAAACAATCCAAAATGACCCTTTGCAAAGCAATCTCCCCAGTATCTCAGCCATTCGCAACGATGAGCTGTGATTCTTAGAAAATATAAGTTGGTTTTACTAATGAGTGATATTTTTTAGAATAGACCTCAATCAAGACACACTTTGCAACATCAACTTCAAGACAATTAGTGCTGCAGACTAAATTTGTCAGGAGCCTCCAACAACGTTGGTCCCGTATCCTGCCAACAGATGCTACCAGACGTGCTCACGGCTACTCCTTCCCCTCATCTTGGGCTGCAGATGGTGACATGAACACCATACAATATTAGTAACACCATCCAGAGCAGTCTTCCTCTGAAGGAAATATGAGCTATGGATCAAAGCGCAAAAAGCAGCACTGTCAGAAATTGTCATTCCTCCTTTCTTGACTTGAGCCAATAGACTGTACAGAGTTAAAAAAAAAATAAAAATCAGTATCTCTTCTCCCTGTGTCGTGATTTCTTTCGCTGCCCAAAGTGATTTCCAAACATGATTCACCTTCAGCATCTTTAGAGAGAGAAATATATTATCTTGTTACATAACAAGAAAATGGAGACAGAGAAATTAAGTAATTTTCCTCGGAGATGGTGATTCCCCACAAAATCCGAGACTGCTGCGCACTGGCTGAGGCTCAGGCTTAAACCAGTAGGCAACTCTACTGCTTGAATTTAACACCACACCTAAAACCACAAAAGATGCCTAAGCTATAACCAGAAATACCCACATAGATAATCTCTACCTTACTCCAAGACAGTCAATCATAAAACACGTTAACTCCAGAGCTTACACTGATGAAAACAGTAATACAACAAATTAACCATTAAAGAGGTCTACTTACGTTTTCATTTTTCAAAATCAGCTTCAAGATTGCTTCTCTCTGTTTCAGAGCCTTAAACAAAAGAGATTAAAGTTACCAGAGTACAAAAATAAATATACGTAACATCTATCTCAATTTTGTACTGCGTGGGCTTTCAGTCACAATTCAGTGACACAAGCTGGTCCCTCAAACGGGAGATGCGATACACGCTAAGGTGACCGATCTGATGGCAAATCACTCCGAAAAACGAGATCTAGGGTACTCTGACTCCAGGAGCACATGAAACTAAACATCTGACCATACACATTTACACTGACTACAGGGAAGGGGAAAATGCACTGACATTTAGCCTTACTTTGCCCTAAGTTTCTGAAAGCAGCTGTCTCCAAAGACTTCCCATCATCTTTAACGGAGGGCAGACTCTCTAGATCTAGGGGATGCTTTCAATAATCTGCTAAATCAGATGAAGAGGATGCTTAAAAAAAAAATAAAATAAAATTTTAAATTCTACAGATGATGCTTGGTAAATTTTAAGCAATATAAATCACATACTGTGATGAGGTTACTGAAAGAAACAGTTCAGTCCTGAGCATATCCTTAATAGCGAGGTAAAACACATGGCAAAGACACCGCGTTTTCTGACTCACAAAACCAAACTTGTTTCAAATTCACTTTCACTGCTAAAAAGGGAGAAAACTGCCCCATAGAGCCCCTGTCTCAAAAAATACTCCTTCCATTTCCCTCTGCTGTGCAGATAATTTCTTATGAGGAACTGTGGGCATTCTCATCTCATGCGTAGTTATAAAATCCGCATGGCTTTAGCTACTCTTCAGCTACCTGTGCACACTTCCAGTCCACAGCACAGAAATCACCAACCCCTGTAATATCCTGAGGCACTATTACCTGCGTGTAATTCACTCTTATAACGATGGCTCTTGATAGAAAGACACGATAAAGTACTAAAATACACATCCTTGCACCTTACTAATTCAAGGAAAACTTGAAGATGAGCAAGGTGTATGAAGCCCTATGAGCAGGCCTTGCAGAAAAGCGGTTTCTAGGTTATAAATGCTTTGTTTCGAAAAGTATCCACCCACAAAGAGTGAAAGGCGGTTCAAACAAGATAGGTCTGGGAACATGACTACTCTTTTGCACAATCAGGAAGAGTTTTACTCCTCCAGTTTTGTCTCTAAGTTTGTGAAAAAAAAAAAAAAAAAAAAAAAAAGAATAATGAAGGGTATTTCTGTTGCCAGGAGGGAATACCGACAACCACGACTGAACTCTTTGTAACGTTGATATAAAGATGGCTTGTGGTATCGCTAAGTGTGTGAAGGCGACTAAAATACCTTCAAAAGGATAGCAATAGCAAAATTTATATTAAGGGTAACTTGTGAGGACTGACCTAATTGATAAAGACCTTAATTATCGCCTGTTTGGCATAAATCATATGCAGAATAGAAACAGTTTTCCAGATCGCTTGCTGCGCCTGACTGTGGAAAGGCTTCAGCAGAACACAGGCTTTGATCTCTCCTCTCCTTGAAAATTAAATACTGCATATCCCAGAAGGTAAAAAAGGTAGTCAATATGTACCTGCTTCTTGACACTGTATGACCTGGCTGTTGCTCTCCCCTGTAGGCAAGTGCGTGCAGTTGCTTTTGTGCTTTTTGTGGTTGTTTTCAAGTTAAAACTAAGCTCTTCCCAGAGTGCAGTGTCTAAGCCACTCTGTTCTTAAAATGAAGAAAATGGGTGGGAAGCTCTCAGAGCACATGGCATTATTTCAGACAAAAGATCCAAGGAATCCAGATTTCTGGGAGAAACTTCACCTTAAAAAGCCAAGTTATATACATGCTTCTAAAAAACTAAAACCAGGTCAAAATAATACAGTCTTTATTGGAAAAAAAGACAGAGACGTGCATTCCCTGGCTGATAAGGCACCTGCCTGTAGCTCAGCACCGGGCACACTGTTCAGGCAAACCTGGTACAACTTACAGGTTGGTTGATGTGAAACCGGGTTGGCATTCTTCTCATGATTGCGGAGTCAAGATCCTGAGGACGGTTGGTGGCTCCCATCACTATTACCTGCATACACCAACAGAAAAAAATAGTCAGCCTGAAACCAGCTTTCGAAAACATTGCCGTACTGGAGTTTCAAAACCAAACATGTGACTCTTCCGCACTTTATCAGGAACATCGACATTTAAAGAAGTTACATAAGGTTTCTTGGTACTGATTTCAGCAAGTGGATTTAAACAGGCAGCTTAGGAGAGCACCGGTACCTCAGAGTACCAGATTTTTATGCCAGTCTGAAGCCTTTTGAGCCCAATTTGAAAGTCCAAATTCCAAGCGGTAACCCAAAACTTCTGCTTATAAGTCTTGGCGATGTCTCCTTAGTTCCTGGTGGTCTGGAAGGAGCTTGAAAGGAGACGATTTGATAAGGTATTAAAAAAATGTGGCATTTTTGTGCTGCGTGAAAAAAAGGCAGTCAGTTCACCAACCAAACTGGCAGCTTTCACATGCACAAAAGTGTTGTTTCTTTTTTTTAAGCATTAAAAAAAGCATTGAAAGTCAATAAGAGCCTATCTGCACAGGTATACTGTAACAGCAGTAGATGTGCACAAGCCAAGTTCAATACAAGGAGAGTATTTACCTCATTTAACCGCATTCCAGTTATTAGTTTAAGAACAAATTTACTTCCCATTCACATCAGCCTTGTTTTCTCATTTGTTATTGTAAGTTATGTACATTGTAAATACCCAGACACGAAAGTGAAAAATGTCAGGGAAATTAATCTCCTATCAATACAGCTTCCTGACATGCTGCTTTTTTGTCTGGGGTCACTGTTCCACAGCGAGCCCTGGCAGCTCCAGCAGCCCCTGGCCGGGCTGGGCTGTGTCCCGCAGCAGAGTCACCCTGCCACCTAGAGGCTTAATTATACGGTGGCAAATTGCTACACACAGAAAAAGCCAAAAGGCACATTTTTCACCAGGGCTCCTCCGGCAGCTTTCACCTTCTACAAAGCATTAGGCGTGCCAGCGCTTTGCCTTCGCCTGCGCGCCAAACACACGCTGATGTTTGGCTGAGCTGCCTCTTGCAAAGGTGCATCTCTGTGCATCCCCGGGGTCTGCACCACGGTCCGACGTTGGACCCCATTTCGCCCCCTCTGTGCTACCGGAGCTGAGGAGTCTTCCCAAAACTGGCTACGTGTGCAGGTTCTGCGAATGTGGGAATCCCCCAGGGCACAAATGCGGCTGTACGGGGCTTCCAGACTTGAACTGTCCCTTCAAGTAGCACAGCTCCGTTTTCCAGGCACTGCGCCTCAAGTTCCTGCCAGACTCAAGACTACATCCTTGGCAGGTGCGGCCCAAAGCTGAACATGCTTTTCAGGTGTAATCAACACAGGAACAAATAACACACATCCCAATGCTTATTTACAATTTCCTGCTAGCATTTGAAATTTTTGTTACCATAACAAAAGCCAAATTTAATTCTTATTCAACGGAAATTTGTTTGGCAAGAATCAGACAAGCAACCAAAAGCTCCCAAGTAAACACCTGTAAATAACAAAAAGAGCCCAGCGAGCTGGCTGTCAAAAGCTGAGACAATGCAAATGTCAAAACCATCACGTAAAGAACACTTCCTGAATTGCAACGCCATCTCAGGGAGGAGCCTGAAATACGTATTGAAACGAAACACTCCTGCTGAAAAACTCCCCAGAAACCTGAATCAACCCCTGCGGTGCCTCTGGCCAATCGTTTGCATTGCATTTGACTTGGTGGACCCCTGCCACCACTCTTGTAAGGGGCAAGAGGGACTTGTTGAGGCTCTGCATGCTGAACTGGAGAGATGGGTCAGATGACATATTGTCTTACTGCAGGGAACGGACAATTTGACTTGCTCCAAGAGGCTGTCAGTGTATTGGGGAAAAAAAGATAATACATTCAAACACGGGAATATTAGCTTCCAGTTAAGTGTTCATACCATTAGCCTCTTATTAATGGTAAGCAAACACCCTGCTTTAAAGCCCCTCAGTATATATATATATTCACTGTGTTCTAATCAGTTTTTAAAAAAACAACTGAAAAAAAATCTTTAGCACAAGCTTGAGAGAGGAGGAAAAGCAGATTTTACAAAGAAAGAACTAATGGAGGTCAGAGCGTCAGAACCCATTCACAGAAAAATAGAGATTAAAAAGGCTGAAGATTTTAAAATTGGAGAATAAAAATAATTTTTAAAGGCCTTAAAAAGATTGCTCCGGGTGACAGTTTAGAAACATACCAAGCAGGCTTTCATCCACGCTACATCCAAGTCATTTACATTGTATATGCTTACCTTTGTTTTTACAGCACCAGCAGCTTTTGCATTTTTTTCTCTCTCCAAAATACAATAATTCTATTGAGATTATGGGAGGGGGACGGAAGTGTACAGAAATAACGGGATGGAAGCATGGTTCCATTTAACAGAATTTGCCTTTGGATAACATCAACTTACTCTGGAGAGATTAACTCCAGAGTCTAGTGCTTGTCTAATGCTAGTCCAATCTTTTCTGGAAACAAACCAAGCAACCTGCAATTGGGATGAATACTCAGATCTTTCAATACCTTTCCTGAAATCAGGGATTCACTTCTCCTCAAGAAAATACTGTTGACAAAATGTTTTTCAAAACACTACATACGGTTTACAAAGTCCCAATTTTGACAGCTCGAACTATACAGCTATATTACTGAGACTTAGGACACTTCTGAAAATAACACCTCTTAATTAAAACCAAAATACCTACAAAAACAGACTTCTCAAGAAGAAAAATGATCTATTAATATAACTCATCTCATTCCCGTAATAGACTGGTAAGCAGTAATACTGACAGGTAACGAATCTTTTGGCAATTACTACTACATGCAATCAGCATCTCTTCCCAAATGGCCCAATGCACAATAACTGAGAGGGAAGAATCATGTCACTTTTCCCGTCATCCTTTGTACTCACTTGGCAGTTATAATCGGTGTCCAGTCCATCCCACAGACTCATGAACTGAGCTTTCATCATAGCTGTAGCTTCATGGTCGGAACTCGACCGACTTCGTAAGAAGGAATCTGTATTAAAGGATTCGGTAAAGCATTTTACTTTCAATCCTGCTATACACTATGCTGTTTGATTTCTCACGTGCAGACCTGTGCTATTCTTCATCTTATACATATATTTTTTAATAAACATTGTCAAAAAAATGACAAATATTTCTCAGGATGAAGAACAGGAAAGTGGAATCCCACCATATTTTTAAGCACATCTTTTAAATTACATTACATGAGTATGTACTTATTGCGTAAGGTTGTCCCAAATCTTGTGCTCCAAATTTTCACTTCCTGGAATTCACGGAAAGTGTAACCTTAATTTCTCATGCAATTTCTCATGGAAGCATTCAGATCCTGGCAAGCTAGAGAACACCAAGGCACAGGAGAACAGCAAGCTGCAAGACTGATATAAAGTAGGCTACACACTTTGTTATTCAGAGCTCTAACTCTGCTAGTGGTTGCCTAAAGAATTCCCAACAGCTAGAAAAAGACTACATTTTTCACACCTATACAAAAGGATAAAAAACATCCTAAGAACATGGCCCCTTCATAAACCTGATCTGTGGAAAGGGTAAAAGCTTCTCCAGGCTCTGTTTCTGCAAGCCGTACAACTCACTCTTAAGAAGTGCCAGTGCTACAATGAACCATTTTAACTGAACGGCTCAAGTTCACAGGGACTTAAACACTAATGTGACAAGTCCAAATGCACCATACAACTGGACCTTTGATGTCTTCCTTGTTGAACTTCCCCTCCTACTTCTTCAGCCTTATTAAACTATTATTTCTGAGCTCTCCTAAACCTGCATTTTATTTTCCATTATGTGCCCTCACGGCAGAAGTGTTAGAAGTGTATTTAGTGATGGGTTTCCTGAAGACGTAGTTCCCTTGACAGAAGAAAAGCTTTCCTCATGAACAACGCTAGCCCAGCCAAAAATAAGCAGCAACTTATTTTACTTGTAATTTCCTCCACTAACATGAGGAAGAAATACACTGTTTTTCCTAATTTGCCACTATTACTTTACAATACTATTTATAATACTAAACCCTGTTCTATTATCACTCTTTTTAAGGAAAAGATGACAGTAGATCAATATACCCAACAATTTGAACCTACAGTTTAATGTCACTCTGCTATAGTTACTTAAAAAAAAAAAAAAAAAAGTTTTTTTACCTATTTCGTCAATAAAAATGATAGACGGTTGGAGCTTTACAGCAAGGGAGAAGACAGCAGCAGCCAATTTTTGAGACTCTCCATACCATTTGTCCGTCAGTGTTGATGGCTGGAGATTAATAAATCGACAACCTGCTTCCTTTGCCGTAGCTTTGGCGATCAGCGTTTTGCCACAACCAGGAGGGCCATAGAGAAGTACTCCTGAAAAAGTAACGGTGTTAACGCTCTCTGGTCACTGTACAGAAAACATGCTTTGGTATGACAGACCTGAGAGTGTCCAGGCTTGTATTTTATCCAAGTTTTTAAAAGATAAGAAACCAAGTTACACAGCATTCCACCAAATCAAATACAGAGTTATTTAAGATATCCTTATTATAAAATTAAAGCTAAGAATATCTAAAAACAGGTATGGTGAAATTGAAAGGAGACATTTGTCTGAAAGATGACTCTTATTACTGAGACCACTAACGTTACACAAAACTAAAACCCTCTTTATTTCCTCTAAGCATTTGACAGGCCTTGTTTATAGCCAGTTTCAGTCTTGCTAATAAAACTTAGCACAGAGAGGGGAGAAGAAAAAAAAAAAAAAAAGAGCGCATAAACATCTTAAACAAATTACCCACAATTAAATTTGACATCTCATATTATTTTTAAACTTGTCACAAAGATTTCACAGTAGTGTTTTTCTAACATAGCTGTAAAGAAAACAATTTAAAGAAAAAAAAAAGTCAAACAAGCCTGAAACAGAAGAGAATTACTAGGGTTTTTTTTCTGTTTATGTGACTGACAACCACAAACATAATTACTCTGAAGCAATGACTTCCTATTAACACACAGTAATAAAACTGGGGAGCTTGCTCTATATGGAAAGTCTGCTTTAAAAAGATAAATAAAACCATAATTCTTTCCTTCAGCTTATTAGATCATGACATTAAAGTCATTTTCCAGACAGTTTCAATTTGTGACTTAAACAGAAAGTTGCCTGGAAAAACTAAAACAGCTACAGAAGTGCTTAATTTTCCATCACTTAGGACACGAAACCGAGATGGTCATGGACACAGGCAGTAATTAATAGTTTTCAGAGCATTTTCAGAAGACAATATTCCAGGGATCAGAGCAGTAGAGATAAACTTTGGCATCTTCTCCAACATTTTAGGTTCAAATTCTGCTCGTTTGCAGTAACATACAGCAAATATGGCTGTAAGGATTCCAGCAGAGAGCCTGCAATTTCTGTTTTACTGTTGGAAAGTTAATTTGTCACCCGCCGGTTTCCTTACTGCCTCAATACTGTGCAACTCAACTCCAGAGAAAATCAAGGCATCTCCAGAATACAAATGGAATCTCCGTCTCTTTGAATGACTGGAATTTCTAGGACTAGAACAGAGAGATGTCTGCAAGATTAGCCTACGTTGACGTCTCATGTTTATGTTTCTACGACACCACAGACACATTAACCAAGAGTACAAAGCTGTACAGCAGAGTTATAGCTCACCTCTGCCAAAGCACAAGATGGGGTATAACAGGAAAAAAAAGCTGACAATTGAGGCAGTTAAAAATGCAGGCTACATAGATTACCGCACCGAAATGTACTATCAATAACTGAAATGCAATTATCGCTTCATTATTAAGATTAAACTTATTCACTAGAACTTGATTTCACGGCAAGAGAAGAGGAAAAACCTGAGGGTTTTCCCTGGCATCAGTCCTAATGGTTGCACTTTGGACTGGCAACACGCTTCCTCTTTCCTTTCTGGGTAATTGTAACCTTTTTTTTTTTTTAAATACCAACATATAAATCCTTAATATTTCCTTCCTACCTTTTGGTGGCTGTAAGAGCCTGGAATTCTCAAACAAGTATTTCTTCTTGATGGGCAAAATGACAGTGTCTTTCAAATCTGTAATAACATCATCCAAGCCTGCAATATCACTCCAGGTTACCTAATATGGAAAAACAGTATTAGAAATTACCATCACAGTCCCTGCCAACAAAAAATATTGACAAGCTTAAAAGTAGTGCAAGGCCTCAAAAATAAAAAAGTAATTAAAAACCCCTCAGCTCTCAACAATGCAATTTTAGTTCTAAATTACAGAAATATTTTCGATGTTTTTCCATACATAAATACATATGACAAATAATGTAACCCAAAGTTAAAATCAAGATCTTCCACATCTGAAGCACTTCTATTGGAGCAGCATGGAAAAGAGTTTCTTACATGCATGCTAAGTGGGTCTACGAGATGTGCAGCAATACTCATTTCGTATTCAGTAAGCTTGACGTTTTTCACTCCAATTTGCTTCATTAGTTTTTCAGCCTGGGGGGAATAAAATGCCAAGAAAAATCAGAGAAAGAAACTGAATGCCTAACTCAAAAATTAGTTTTTAAAGAACAGATATTTGGCATCTGAAAAGCTTCTCCATAACTCATATCTGAGAAGAGGTTAAGTATTTCTGAAGTAGAAGGTTCCGCTATTTCCTAATGACTTCTTGTCACTTGAGTGAAACTAAGTCACATGTCTCAGTTCCCATCACATAAGTCTCACACCAGCCCTCCCACCCCCAAAAACGCAAGTCATACATTATGACCTGAAAAGCAACCAAAATAAACATTAAAACATGGGAGTTTTCTGTTCAGAACAGGTTTGCAGACACACAGGTAACCTCAGTACAAAATGACTTCCATAATCTCTACAGGAGTTTCAAAGCTGAAACAGGTATGTTACACTTAAAAAAAAGCTCATAAAGTCCTAACAAACTTTGTACAGAATTCAGATAAAGAGCCAGAAATGGGTTATTAAATAGAACTCTATAAGTTCTTTCACATACTTAATTATCTTCCTTCACAACCCTGCAAATAATACACACACACTTTAATAGGAGACATAATTGTATTATTATAAAAAGCATGGCTCCCCAAACCTCCACAGCCCTGTATCAAGGAGAGATTAGTACATTAAAAAAAAAAAAAAAAAAAAGAAAAAAAAAAGGTAATTCACAGAAGCCAGCCATTTTTTTTTTTCCTATGTATTCAATGTCGTCTTTTTCCCAATTTAAAAGGAAAAGTCATTTGTTGTGTTAACACACTTTCAGAATTCCGTTTCTCTTTATACTCAGACTTGCGGTTAAGTCTGACACGCACTTGGGATATTGCAACTTCTTATATAATAGCTGGCTCTAGCACAGATTGTGAAAGCCGATTTTTAAAGCAGAAACAATTTTTTAACTAAAGATTTCGTTTAAAAAAAAAAAAAAAGCAAACCCACCCAAACCAGAATAAGGTTGCTCAAAACTGCTGTCTGAATCTGCGAAATTTGTGTCAGCCAGAAAACAAAGAGAAAAAAAAAGTTGCAACATTTCCTTCAATACTTTCCAAAGGAAACATTTAACTTTTGGTTTTGAAATGCACCTAAATCTTTTCCCAGATCATTAACCACCATGAATCATTCTAGTTCAGCATAAGAAATGAGGCGTTTCACTTTTTTTTTTCCCCTCCCTTTTCCAGGGCATTTTTGCTGCTACTGAAGGTGCGGGGAGAACAGAGGTAGAGGGACAAAGTGCAAGCTATTCTTTAAAAGGCATTTGGACAGCAGTGGTCCTCTTTGTCGTGAATAACTACTGGCTCTGCCATTAAGTTGCCAAAAAGCAGCAGAGAATTAAGTTATTTCTGCTCTAGGTTTGAAAAGGCAACCAAGAGACTGATGAGAGCATTATTTAACGAGACTGCTGCTTAGCAAAGTTGTCAGAACCAGAAACAGCACTGGGACCGCACACTTGCAGATAATTAGAGACAACATCACGCTCCAGTTCAACAGTTGTTCCACTACTTCAAGCTAGAAATTTTAACTTGTTATAAAATGTAAGCACTGAAAACGCTATAACAGCCTAGTCACTGAGATTTACTAAAAAATAATTCTAGTTTTTTTTATTATTCCACATACTTTTGCAAATTATTTTGTTGGTTATTGCAAGTCCAGTTTTCAGTGAGCAGATTTCTCTGTATGAGCAGTAATGAACAACACAGCATTTCACAGAAATATTTATGAATAAAATCCTACCTGTTTCTGAGCTTCTACTTTTTGCTTTCTGGTCGGATCAATGGCATCGACCATCCATTTAATGGTAAAATATGTTACAGCACCAAATATGGTTAAACGAAAAATTAATCCAACCACTTCATTCCGGCTCAGGGGACGTGAAAATGCTTCAGCATGGACCATTTTGCCTCTCAACACTAAATGTAAAAAAGCACAGGAAGGGACAGAAAGAAAGAAAATTAAAGCTGCCTTATATTTAAACACCATTTTATAAAACCCATTTCCCATATACACAGTGGGCATAGAGCTTATCATGAAGTTATAATGAAATACCTCAACAATAGCACAACCCCAAGATATAAAACTGAGCAAGATTAAAACGTGCAGCACCGAGTATAACAATGGTTTCATTTCCACTTTCACTGAGCAGAGAAGAAATGGCAGCAACAATTTGAGGCCTTACTTCTTGACTGACTACATGCAAAAAAGTCTTGATTTCACTCTTCCCTCAAGAAATCTGCCTTCCTTTCAGCTATACAATATCCTAATAAAGTAACAAAGATTACTTTATTTCAGTGCCAAGTTTGCATTAAGACTGCCATTTTGTGACCGTTATTGACCCAAGAATGCCAAGTCATGGAGACAAAGATAACTACGTTATTTAAACAGGAAGTTCTTTCTCCTAAGAAGTAGTTTAAAGGAAAGGCACCCAATTGCCACACTAAGGAGCGAGCGACGACTTGTATTTGAACAAAATGAGGTTAAACGCTGGAGCCTGCACCTAGCAGAATATATTTTGAGTTATTAATATCCTCAGAAAACTGAAAATGCTGGATATGGCACACAGCTATCAAGGGAAAAGGCTGTCTACTGTATGAGCCAAACCCAGAAAGTATAGCACCTTCAAGTTCAGTGAGCATGCCTCAGAGACGAAAAATCTCTTCCGAAAACATTGAAAAATGACTTACAAAACCGGGGCCCTCTTTCTGCAGTCCACTTTCTCCTCAGCTGGTGGGGTTTCCACTTGAGAATCCCCAGCGGTCTCCTTGCTCGCTGCCTGATTTCCCCGCTCCAAGGGCAAAACCAGTGGCAATTCCTTTGGCGGCTTCCAACGCTCTCTGGCTGGTCTCCAAACGGAGCTGTCAGCCAGGAAAAAGCCAAGCTACCTAGAGCCAAGATATTCTTGAATTCTCCCCCTCACTTGGCTAGTGGTCGCACGATGTCGACCCTGTCTTCGACTCAAGGCATAGAGCCTGTTTACAAGGATTTGGCAGGCTGGAATTAAGAGAACCGCCGCGATCCGTTTACCAAAAGACGCCAGCGGCTCACTACCATATTCCAGTGCGCAGACTGCTAAAACAGTTTCGGTTTTCTTTTTAACTCTTCAATCTCTGTTTAGAAATTTAAGCATCAAGGCAGTTGCTGTGCATACCTGCTTGGAAATCAAATAAAATTTGCATGCTTAGGCATCTAAGCAAGTAATACAGAGCTAGGAGGTTCTGCATGTTCTCTTAAGCCTGATATATTAAACTAAAAGGGCAAACAAGAAAAAAAGCTTCCAAAAAAGACGAGAATCCTATGAAAAAAACTCCACTTTTTATGCAATCCTTGCCCTGAATACCAATTGTAAGAAAAAAACCCCAAAACTTTAGCCGGAGAGAAATTTAAGGATAACCTTTCCAAACGAAGCTCTCCTTGCCCCGCGCGAATTTTAGCATGTATTTTCTGGGCAGATGGCCGAGATAACGAGCAGGGCAGCTAATTGCTCAGCAACCCTCAGCTCCCGACGGCTGGTTCCCGTTCCGTTCCCTCAGGGCGGCCGAGGGACAGCTCGGTCACCGGGAGGACAGCCCGGCCTCTCCCCGTTTCCCCTTCAAGGGCTCGGTTTCTACCCCCCCGGGGCCGCTTCCCGGACAGGCCGCCCAGACCAGGCGGGGGCCGGAGGTGACGGGAGAGAAGGGGCATGGCCACCCTGCCCAGCTGAGGGCAGGAGCAGGCCTCGGGGAGCCCCCGGCGCCCGGCCATGGTGGCGCGGTGAGGGGAAGGCGGCACCGGTAAGGGCCGGACCCGCCGCCCGTGACCTTCCCGCCGCCCGGTAGTTGTCGGCGAGGCGACGGGCGGCCGGCCAGGCCCTCTCCCTCCCTCCCGCCGGGTCACTCACCCCTCGGGCCGGTCTCGCGGAGGGAAGAAGGGAGGAAGGAGGAAGGAAGGCGGAAGGCGGCGGCGGCAGCAACGCGAACGCGAACGCGGGCTCGGGCGCGGGCTCGGGCTCGGGCTCGGCGGCGCGTCCCGCGCTTCCCCCTCCGGCCGGCTCCCGCCGCCCCGCACCGAAGGTTCCGCCCGCCAGAAAAAAGGTTGAAATAAGGGAAAGTTTGGGAAAACGAGGGGTTTGGCAGATTTGGGATGCCACGGGGATCTGCCAGAATGAAAATCGTGGAAATTTAAGGATTCATTGGTAGTTTGCTAAGAGATACTGAGGTAATATCTTGCCAATTTCAACTTGTAATGAAAACAGTAACTTTACTCTCTCTCTCTAGTAAGAGAAAAATGTACAGAAAAAGGTTTAAATAAGGGGACCTCTGTAATTAGTGTAATCAATCCAAAGTTTTGGCAACTTTTCTTCAACTCTTCTGTGCTTGTGTCCGTGCTGCTGAAGGTTTAAGGCCTTTCGGACCTAGAGAGCCTCATCGCTTTGGTTTGCGCTTCCCTGGCATTCACACGTTGTCCAGGGGCTTGCTAACCGGGATCATCATTTGTTTGTCAAGAGCAGTTAGCTTTTCGTACAACACTAATTTTATTATGGGTCCTTTTCAGACGTCATCCCTCGTACGCAAAGGCAGGTGGTGCACCCACCCAGGAGACTGCCGAAGCTGCTGGTGGCCCCCGTGGACAAGGACCTGCGGAGCAGATCTGCTCCAGCTTCACGTTTCCAGCTTTTTCCAGTTTCGTGAAAACACTATTGTGTTTGAATTACCATCACCGCAGGAAAATATTTTGGACCCCTTCTTTTTTTTTTCTCCCACTCTTAAATCACAGATCAGACCTTCTGCCCTGTGACTCCTCCACCGTACCTGCTCCGCCAGCACCGCCACAGGAGAGAAGGTGACGCTGAATTTCCTCCCCGCGGCTGACCTCGTTCGTGAGGAACCCCAGGCATGCTCTCTGTTCACCCGAGTGGGATGTCACCCACCCCACCAGTCATTGTGCCGATCGTGCGTGGTGTTTCCATCATTAAATACATGTGTAGAAAAATTTAATTGTAAAATAAATGTACCAGTGTTTAAATGCACCTGTTGATTTCCAGGCGGCCTGCCTTTTCTGCTGCTTCTCCAGTCTTTGACGTTAAATAAGATTATAATCTCGAGAATTATTTTTTTTCAAGCTATGTACTATATGTGAACAGTTTCCCTTTGATGTTTAAAAATGAACTAGATGTAATTAGTGATGCTGACAGCTTTTGCTATTAATTTGAGGCTTATAGTTATTCTTGCAATCACCCCTTTTGAATAGAAAAAGGATAATCAATCATTTCACAGTCTGCGTTTCATGCACCAGGAAAACACTGTTGTGTTCAAATTACTGTTACTGTAGGAAAATATTTAGGACCTTTCTGTTTTTTCTCCCACTCTTAAAAAAGTGACACCTGTTTTGCTGCAATTAAGGAGCAATGCGAATACGCATACAAGTAATAAAAGCTCGAAACCTACGTTTTGTCACCACTATTTGACAGCTGTGGTGGTAACCTTTGAAAGAAACGGTCTGTTGAAAAATACTTAAAAAAATTTTGAGAGATGTAACTTTCCAGAAGCCGAGCCAGGTCAGGTTGAAGGTGAGGTTGTGCAGAATGCATAAATTGGATTGGGTCCTAATTTCTCAAAACATTGAGAGATTATAATTTCTTGAACAAATATTTCTTAAGAATGGTGAGAAACACCAAATTCATCCCGCTTTCCTAAATACACAGCCTCGAAACCTCTACATTGCTGAAGGCTTGACGTAGGATGCAACGTACTGCTAGGGCCTGAGGAACCCACAATTTATTGTCATGTAGACAATTATTCTATCACCCAATGACCCCTCCCTACCCAGGAAGGGGCATCGGGGAAAAAAGGAAACCCGAGGGTTGAAATACAAGCAGATTTAATCCAATAAAACTAAATAATTAACATCAATAACACTAAAGAATCAGTATTGATCCCAATGCTAATATAAAATGCACAGGGACTATGCTCAGCCCATTCTGTCCTCGAAGCTGTGCACTCCCAGCAGGGGACAGCAAATGTGGGACCCTGCGAGCGCTGCGGCTGCGGGAGGAAGGGAAGGGCTCAGGGCTCCATCACCAGGGCAAGGAGTTCTCAGGATGGCAGCCATCACGGGAGAGAGAGAACTCCTCAGCACGCTTACTAATTGAATGTGACGTTTGTGGTATGAAATAATCCTGTTGGTCAGCTTGGGTCAAGTGCCCGTGTGTCGCTCCTCCTCATCCACACACCTGGCTAGCTCAAAAACCCCAAGACCTTGAAACCCACATGTCATAGCTGGCTATAAAGTAAATATTTTCACAAATTCAGACACTAAAGTCTTCTAAAAGTGCGGTTTTCCCAAGAAGATAAATTAGTCCTGTGTGGCCCAAACCAGCCACTCACTCTAGAAGCTGATCCTACGGAGGTCTCCACAAAGTCTCCATCCCTCTGGTACTGCTGGAGCTTTCCCTGTTTGCACAGCCCTGGCCACAGCAAGGTGTTGCTTTGCCGTCGCTTGTGCCATCTCTGCACGAGGTTGATCGGGAGCTGCAGGAGCCAGGAGAGATTACCAGCCTGCTGCTGGCTGACTGTTCCTTTCCAGTGTTAGTGTGAACTGGGCCGTAGCTTTCATTTTGTATCTTCTAGTAAAAGCACCTGTCTGAAAGAGAAATGTACTGGAAATCATGGGTTTCTACTGGGAAAAAAAAAAAAAGGTCTTTGTGGCAGCTGCTGTCCCCAGGCACTTGGCGTGCCTTGGCTGCTTCGGACCATGGAGTACACTTCCTACTTAAGGATGGATCTACAAAGTGGTAACGTAAGTTGAAACTCATTCATCATGCTTTTTCATTAATTTTGGTTTTGCAGCTATGGAAAAAGAGAACATTTTGGGGGTTTGGGGTTTATGAGATAAATAGAAAGCAAAGCAAAGCGTATGGAAAGAACAAAATGAGTGATGGGAAAAAAAAGAACAAGCTGGATGAAAGGGGAATGCCTAGGAATAGCATGTAGTGTTTATTCTCAAAAAGACTCTTCCGAGCTTCACCAAGTAGCAGGTCAAAGACTTCCCGAGTCAGAGGATGCATTGTATTTTATAGCCAGTTCTTTTCATGGATTTGTCTACTCTCTCCTTAAAAACTCTGGGCATCTGTGGCATTCTGTAGCTGAGTTTACTCGGCTTCATGCCACGACACTGCCTACCTCTCTTTATTGTTTTGAACCTGTCACCAGCATCTGGAACGTCTACATTTTATACTGAGGAGATGGCAAAGCAAGCAGTCCCTGGCCAACCTCTTCAGTAGCTTAAGATTTTATAGACCTCTAGCTAGCTTTTTAAAGTGGGCCCTCAACCGTACGCACAGTTGAAGATGGAGGCACAGCATGAATATTAACAGTGGCATAATTATGTTCTCTTTCCCTATCCTACCAACTGCCGACATAGTTCCGCAGGTTGGATCATGAGATTTCAGCAGCGATCGTCATTACAAAGATCATCGCCGCATGGCGTGACGAAAATCTGTCTGGGGCCTTGCTGGCACAATGGTCACTGATAGACACCTACTGCTCAGACCGCTTTTTAGCCTTGGAATCAAGAATCTAGCAAAAGGACTTTCAATTAAGCCATACCAACTTCCTAGCAACATATACATCGTCAGATGTTAGAAAGAGAGAGGCAGTCGTAGGACTTTTGGAAATGTTTTCAAAGAAAGCCACATCTGTATTTGTCGATGGACAACCGCCGAGTCCAGGACCTAAAGGTAGGTTTCATGGTTTCATTGCATACATTTGAAGTTTGGGAAAGGAACAGTATGATCTCGCTGCACACACACACGAGTTGATCCCAAAATAACCGTGAGCTGCCAGTGTGTGATCACGAAACAAGGCCCTGAGAGGTCTTGGGAGCAATGTTCCCAGCAGGGTTTGGAAGGGATTAATACCATTGTCCTTGGTGCTGGCAAGACACCCTCGGGAACGCTGCATGCCATTCTGGTCACCTACATAGAAGAGAAATAAATAAAGAGAGGAGAAAGTCGCTGCTGAGATGAGGGAGAGGAGAAAGTGAGGGGAGCTCAGCTAGCTTAGCGTAGTCAGGCAATGGCCAAGAGGGACGTTTCTTCCTGCAAGCACACAAAGGGTAAAAAGGGTAAATGCTATGGAGTAGGAGCTATTTAAGGCCAAGGCTGGCACAAGAATAAATGGATACAAACCAGTCACAAATATATTTAGCATGAAAATCAGAAGAAGGTTCTGGGAACAGCTTCCCAGTGGGAATAATGGTGGCAAAAGATCTTAAGATGAAACTTGATACATTTATGAAAGGAATTATATAATGTAGCATTTGCAAAGGCTGAAGGCTGCAGCAACCCAGGAAATCCCTCCACCTTATGTTCCAGTTTATTTTGAGCCCTTAAAGGCAAAGCATAGCATTTCACCCTCCCATTCCTCTTTCTGCTCCAGCCATCCGCAGCCGGACTTCAGCACCTCTCTTAAAAGCTGTTTAAAGATCAAAGAAGACTCTGAAATTATCTTGCACTTTTGAATTCCTTTTTGCTGTTCCTCAGAAAGGAAAAGGAAAGTTTTGTAAAGTATTGCCGAATTTACATATGCAAAAATTGCTATTTAATACATCTTCTCATACACAGAGTACTGTTTTATCCAATTTTTTCTACTTGCCAGACTTGGCTATTAACTAATTTCCCATAGCATCCAACCAATATGCAAGTGAGTGCTATTTTACTCCAAGTTGTTCTGCTCAAGTGTACTTGATAGCTATTCCCTGGGTAATGCAATTACTAAGCAAACCATGGAGAAATTTACCACTTCTATTCCTGCGAGGGAGATCTTCACTGTGGTCTGATGGGTCTAGCAAGATACAAAGTCTCTTTGGCAAGGTGTCTTTCCCTGCCAGCCTCAGACACATTTGAGGTCGACTTATGAATTAAGCCTACGATCTGTTCTTTAGGGAGACACCTGCCTGGTTTACGTCATCTGCTTTTCATGAAGAGAAGGGAAAAAGGAACGCATGGGTTCTCCTCTTCCCACCAGGCTGGGCCTTTCCATGGTGTCTCTTTTCTAGTTGTATAGGAAGTGGTTTCATTTTCCTTTTTCTCCTGTTTCTTGTGGATTGTTGGAGATGTCCATCACCCCTTCATAAAACAAACAACTGGCTTCTCGCTCCCTTTAAATAACTCCCTTCTTGTTCTTGGAAGGTATGTTATCTTTGACCTCTGTGGGATATCCCTCACATTACTGTCCAACAAGAGAATAAAGTGAAGACAGTATGTTTGAGGAAGGCAGATTTACAAATTTACTTGCCCTGTTTCTTCAAATGTATTATCTGGCAAGCTCTCTCCTGATCCCTTAGCATTTGGGGCAGATGACCTCCAGCAGATTTCACTTCTGATGCTTTACAGAAGTCATACATTTCAACCCGCCTTAAAATGTTGTTTTGTATTACCTCAATAGGCTAATATTTCACCTTTCTGCACAAAAAAAGGAAAAAAATCACACACACACACACCCCAAACATGCCCTACCAAACTATGAGAAAGATGGAAACTGGTAACTGAAACTGCAGCCAGTGTTCAGATTCAGCAGCTCAGGCTGACAGGCTGTCTGATGGTCATTTTCCTGTGAATCATTAACACTGGCAATTCCCAAAGACTTACAGGAGTCTTCAGCACACAGTGTGAAGAACCTTGTGCGATGGGATTTATTTGCTGAATCTTCAAAGGAATTTAAAGGCTGATTTGGAGATTGAGAGACAGTGCTTTCCCCCCCTGTCAGGGTAACTGTGATCAACGGGGGAAGGAGCGGGGGCAGAAAGCTCCACGAAAACAGTACGGCCACGACCGCTGAGCCAGCCGGTATGACCCGGTGGGGACACTTTCACGTCCCTACGCCCGGTGCACCGCTGCCGGCAGGCCCCGAGGGCAACACCCCCGCTCCCTCCCTCCGCCGGGGCCCGGGCGGCTGCAGGGGGCGGTAGGTGCTCACGTACCGCGGAGGGGAGGGCGGGCAGCGGCCTGGGTCCCTCGACTTTGCGCTAAACAGCACAACGGCGGTCCGGAGGCGGGGGGGGGGGGCGGGGGGAGGGAAGCCCCTGGCGTTGGGCTCTGACTGGGGAAGGGGTGGCGGGGGCGCCCCGTCCTCTCTCCCGCCGCGGGAGCGCAAAGGGTAGGAAGGGGCCAAGCTACCGCTTCGCTCGGAGCTCGGGAGAGCTCCCGCAGCCCGCTGGTGGCGATGGCCGATGGCAGTGGCGGCGGGGGGGGGAGACGATGTGGGGGGGGGGAGGACAGGCCTAGCCCAGCCCGACCCGGCCCCGCTCCTCACCTCACGGCCCGGCCTGGCCACTTCCGCCCGCGGGGGGAGGGGCCGCCGCGAGCGCAGCGGGCCGCCCACGTGATCCCAGTCGAACCACCGCCGCTCGGCACGGCGGCGGGAAGTATCCCTCCGCCCTTCGCCACAGCCTCCTCGGCCCCCATCCCCCGCGGGGAGGCGGGAGCGGGGGGGTGGTAGTTGGAGGCGGGAAAGACGGGGGCGAGGGGCGGGAGGGCGGCGGGGAGGCTGAGGGGGCGGCGGGGCCGTTCGTGGGGGACTACTTTCTCGGGGCGGCGGAGGCGGCGGCGGAGGGGGCGGGGCGCCGCCGCCGCCGTCCTCCCCTCTCGGAAGCTGCAGCCATGATGGGAGTCTAGCGCTGGCGGGCGCGGAGCAGGCCGGGGGGGGATGAGCCAGGCCGCGCCGCCGGCCCGCACGCCCTGAGGAGCCGCCGCCGCCCCGCTGCGGAGCCGGCCCGCCCGCCCGCACCGCGCGGCTCCGGGCCCGCCGCCGCTACCGCCGCCGCCCCGGGCGGGGAGCGGAGCGGGGCGGAGCGGGGCCGGGCCGGGGGGGCGCCCCGCGCCGCTGTCACCATTGCTGGGGCCCGGAGCGCCGGAGAGCTGCTCTCTCCGCCTCCCCCTCGCTCGCCTCAAAGACGGCGGCGGCGGCGGCACCCTCAGGGACTCGGCCCGGCTCCCGACCCTCTCTGCTCGGCCGCCGCCGCCGCTGCTCCCGCCCCGCTCGGAGGAGGAGGAGGGGGCAGCCGCCGCCGCCACCACCGGGAGCCGCCGCCGCGGGGGGAGGCGGGCCCGCCTGGGGCTGAGCCGCCGGCGCAGCAGGCCCCGCTCCCGGGGCCGCCCGGCGGCCGAGGGCCCGCCGCCGCCTCCCGGCCCCGCGCCCCGCCGCCGCCTGGCCCCTGCGCGCTGTCCCGGAGCGGCCCTCGGCTGCCAGACATGACCGCCATCATCAAAGAGATCGTCAGCAGGAACAAAAGGCGATACCAGGAGGATGGCTTCGACCTGGACCTGACCTGTATCCATCCTCCGCCGGCGACGGGGCCCGGCACCGGGCGCCGCACGTACAGCTATTGCATCAGACCGGCCCGGCGCTTACCTAACGCCCTGCCCGCTGCCGCTCCGCCCGGGAGGCCGGCGGCTGGCGACTGGGCTCGCCCGGGCCGCCGCCGCGCCCTCCCCCGCCGCTTCGGCCTCCTTTTGTCCGGGCCGGCCGCTGAGCCCGGGGCCCGGATTAACGGGAGCTCCGTGATGGCGAGGATTAACGTGAGCCCTCCTTGGGCGATTGCAGCCGGCCTGCCTGCTGCCACCAGCCCCCCTTCCCCAGCCCGGGGAGCTCCGGAGCAGCGAGGGTCTGCCCCTTATCTCTGGCTGTGTTGATTTTTCGGCTCGCATGGCAAATATACGTGTCCTGCCATGACTCACGTCCTTTTATTATTATTTTTTTTAATATAATAACTCGTCTTGAATTGCAAATGTAATGGTGGCAGGCCTCTCGCCTTGCTGGCATTGCTTCTCTGCACGGCAGGAGAGGCAAAGCCTGTGTCCTCTGCCCTGATTTTCATCCATTCAGTAAGGCAGAACTCGTGCTCAGCTGCCGTGTGATGCAGCAAGGTTCTCGATGATGAGAGGTGGCAATCGCTTCTTCCAAATTAAAAAAGAAATACCTCTTTTCCTAATGTGATGCGTGAGCTGCGCTTTGGCATAATGTCAGATACAGTCAACATGGAGATGTGTTACAAACGAGAGTACATTGGGTCTTGTCAAGGAGGACTGTAATGCTGGAATATGTAATTAGTATGGAGTTACGACTAATGAGTCAAACCATAGAGAACCATTGCTAGTGTATCGTTTTGGTGGCCTTTCGAACAGATGTGCTGTAGCGGCAGCAGGCAGATGTTTAGCTTTGAATGCCTTACAGAGTTAATTGTATGTATGGGCTGTGCTGTGGGCACGGTCGTTCTCTGTGGTGGGGAAAGATCATTCTTGTGTTTGAGAGGGTTTGGAGCAAGAGCCTCGCTTAAAAGTTGGAACTGTCCTAGGAAAAATGAATTTTGACAGTAGTATTCAGAGCTAGGCTTATCCCTATAGAGAGAGCGCTTTCTGTTCTGCAGCAGGATCAGGGTGAAATTTATTGGGTTTTGGAGTAACTACACTTGGGTCATAGCGAGTGCTACAGATTAATCTGATTCTTGGGCATGATCAAAACCGGTAACAGCTGTAACTAGCACAGAGCTTGTGCTGTTGCATTGAGCCTCGGCCTAAAATTTTGGTGGCTTTAAAATGGCCTGAAAGGTTCTTGACTTTAATAGGTCAAGAGCTTTTAGTTAAAAAGCAGCAGCTCTAGCACGTGATTCCTGCATTCTGTTCATGGTACTGTTAAAAACGCAAGCCTAAAACTATATTTTATATGTTTGCACTTGGTTATTTTGTTGGCCTACAACTAAGGCAGCTGTAACGCTGACGTAGGCCAGCACGCCACTTACTGCTGATTTAACAGCAGAAGTCTGAGTTAGACTTTTTGATTCTCCGAGTGATGGGTTTGCTGGGAACTTTGGGGTTATGAAAAAAGTGGTGGCAAAATGGTGAGGTTTTGGCTTCCCAGTTGAAGAGTTTGGTGTTTTCAGATATCTTTGCCCAGATGTGCCATTGGTGGAGAGATTTTTTTTTGACCTGAACAGATCTTTTTAACTAGTAATCTGCTCCTGGCAAGAAAATTGTTGAATACTGAGCCTGGATTTTCTTGCTCAAGATTGCTAATGATATGCCAAATGGAGTTTATTGCTTATTTTTTACTTTGTCTTGTTAATTTTATTCTTAGGATTTTGCATTAGAAGTAGGCTACTGAACCCGCCAGGCTTAGGCTGGTTTTTCTAAAAGGAGTACCTGGCTGCAATTCTCTAATGAAATTTATAGAAAAGGTGGGTTTTTTCCATGATTGCAAAAATGTCTTTGGAAGAAGCTTATACTTGGTCTGTTTTTTTTTTTTTTTCATAGCTGCACACTTTGAACAGATGATTAATGAATGAAGACTTCTGCCTGTACAGTATAATGGCTTTGCTTGAAGATCGACACTGCTGCAGAAGTAAAAGATTTAATTTTTTATCACTTTGTTCAGGCTTCTTGGAGATGTTCTTTTTGCAGGAGATGGGTACCTGGTAGCTGGGAAATAACCTTACATGTGTAGACAGAGGACCGAGCTGGGAGTTAGCTCTCCAGTCATGCGATGTTAGATGAAGAAAGAGAAAACTCGAAGCCTAAGTGAGCTGTTTGGGAAGGCCTGTAGTGCATAGTAGGAGGACCGGGGTTTAAGTTCTCAAAGTTACTTCTCACCGTGTGCTGGAGCTTAAAGTTTTGAGACCGAAACAAGCTACCATCTGCATTTCTGCTGTTGGTTAGCTTTGCTTCCCTGGGCACCCGTATCTGTAGGAGTGTCCTCTGTTACAGATTACTGGTTATTTCAGGGTAGGTGCTTCTGTCAAGCTAAAAGAGAAAGACTGACACGAGTTGGATAGCCCGGTGCTTTGGGCATTTTGCTGGGATAGGGGAAGTTGAGGTGTGAATTCCTCCTGCAGTAAATGTTTTTGTACAAGTAGTCCAGTGGTGGTGGTTCCAGAATACTCAGTAGCTGGTGATTACTACCTAGGCTTCAGGAGGTGGAGAATAAAATGACCGTACAGTGAATCCAGGTGAGGCGCCTGGTCTCCAGCGTATATACTGTAGTCTCTCTCTTCTTCTACCCGTCTTTGAGGGAGGGTTCATGTTTCATTGTCCCAGGTGGACAAAGACTTGCAGTCTTTATATTTTGGTCTCGGCTGATTCTCCCAAGACATTGGAGGGAAAACTTGAGTGCCCAAAGGCAGGCTGGGTTAGGTGCTGGAGTGCCAAAGTCCCCTTTGACAACCTCTTTGTTTTCTCTGTTGGCCTATGTCAGATCCTTTTAAAACTGGCGCTGATGTATGTATGGCACAGTACATCATGTTTGGGACTCTCAGTTCCTGTTGAGTTGGTTAAGAATTCTTCTGTGGGTAACGTAGGATTTTAGGAAAGGGGAATGGTGACTTCTCAAAAATCAGTAGTTTTACACAATATCAGACTAGTCCTATGTGCTAATTATGAAACAGGTGTCTTTAAAAAACATTGACATTAGTTTTCATCTAATAAGATGCTCTTTTTCTCTCTGAACAGTCTTTTTATGCACATATTTTTATGCAAATATCTTGAAATTAGAAGAGGAAAGGGTTTTAAAGGTGGAGACATTAAATCAGCTTTTTAATACTTTATTTCAGATACTGTATTTATTTGAGTTTCTGTTTTATTTCTGTAATACTGGATACCTTTTGGTACAAATGGGTGAGAAGGAAAGTTTGGATTAATGGCTTTCTTATAAGATGGCTGTGTTTCTTTATGTTGCAACGACCAGTGTATTTTCTGAGGCACTATGATCTTTGGTATTTCTGAAATTCTGCAGCTTGGTTGTTGACCATTTTACTGCAGAGAATGGCAAAGAGAGAATGCTTGCATGCAAGTCTTGCACATTGCATTGGTTGCCTGTGTCTTAAGCGGTCTGTGCGTAACCGAGTTTAGCAAGTGGTTTAACTATTTGAGAGTAAAAAAAAAAAAAAAAAATCACGTAACTGCTTCTTGTGCCCATTATAGCTTTGGTTAAACTCTGTCCTGTTTTTCCAGGCCTTCTGTTGTGCATGAAAATGGCCATCTAGACTGAGCATAGGGTAGAGACATGCCTACCCTGATACTTAATTGAAGCATATGTAGCTCGTGACCTACATAGTAGTATAAACTGCAGGAATATTCAGTAAAGATTAGATGTTGGGTGCCGTTTATTTAGGAGTCTCACATGTAGTTTGTCTCACATAATGAAAGGCAGAGAATGCTAAAATTGTGAGTGGAAGCTGCCATATCATACTGCTTTATGCTATTTGCAGTCCTAAAGCTCTTTGCATTTTTAATGAAATTTTAAATTATGTGACTTCACTCAAAATGGCTCAGCTTCCAGGAAAAAAAACGAATTAGCGGCATGAGGTACATACTGCGTTTAAAAATAGAGCCTGAGTTGGAAATGCCATTTGTTTGAAATATTTGGTTTCATTTTAAATTTGAAGTTTGTTAGATGTCTTGTAACAAGTTTCTCTTGCACACAAGCGCAGTAAGGGCTGGTAAGGGTTTAGGAGAAACTAGAAGAAACCAACTGGCAATGCATTTTATTGGTGGAAAAGTATTTCTTTGTTCTGGAGTAAACCATGTTACTTAGCGGTGTTAAGAGCCTGACAGACTCGTTTTGCTTCTGGAGCCTGGGACGGTCTTGGGTTTTGGACAAGAAGATTAGTGCCAGTTTTGCTCTGAATTTGTCTAAGAAGTCTGTTTGAATAAACGGTGGTAAAACGGCACTGGCTGGGGACTTCTACGAGTTTGATTCAGTTAGCTGCTTGCTTTAGGATGTATTTGATTCTGGGAAAATCAGTCTTTCAGCACTTAGCAAGGATAAGGATTTTTGAGTTGTCCAGGTGGAGAAAAAGCAAGGTTCTGATAGATGGAAGTGTGCTCATACATTTTCTCTTCTGGGATTAGAGACATGCTGGATCACTTTCTTTTCCTCAGAGCCTAAAAAAAACCCAAAACCCCTTTGACATATTGCCATAGTACATGCATGTTTGTGGATAGCCTTGTTTGACAGCTGAAGCTGACACGCAAAAACCCCACCGGTTTGAGCAAGTGCTCCATCGTGCAGCCCTCGCTGCTTCCATTCAAAGTAACCCCAGCCCCTTGCTGCCTTGCTTTTTGACTGCAGTTGCTCAGAAAGGGACTTAAAAGATGCTTGAGAAATTACAGCTCCATCTCTTCGTGCTTGCTTCAATGTAGTGCAGGCTTCCTAATAAACTACTTGATCTTGCATCATCAGAAATTTTTAATCAATGTGCAGCGTTGCTGGAGACTGTTTGCACAAGCTAAACATGAAGTTAAAAAATAACTGCCTGTGCACACTTTTAAATTGACAAAATCTGCAAAGTGATTGTTGGTTTCACGTAGCTCTGCTGTCGAAGTGACGGCTGTATGTTCTTTTCAAGGTGGAGAAAGAAATGAGTACAGCTAGTGTGGATGCTTCATGAAATTTTCTTACACGGTGACCTTTTAGAAAAAACAACTGAAGCTAATCTTCACTGAAATCTGTTTGTGAGCTTAGTTAAGTGTGTGTAATTTTCAGAACATCCAAAGCTTTGCTGTTAAGCGTAGAGGGGTAATGCTGAATAAAGTGCAGGCTTTACTAGGACTGGTACTGTTTTTGAGCATTTATTTTTTTTTTTAAGGAAAGTTCCAAGTTCATTATCTCTTACAATAAGACCGATGAGGTGTTGGCACTTGAGGCCCTGGAGACATTTTCTTTGTTGAGGCTGGTCAGTGACTTTGGTGAGGGCGGTTAGGTCACTGTTGAGGACTTCTGAAAATCCTGTTAAGCTCTTGGTTTACCTCTTGGTGTAATTGCTGGCCGTGCATCAACACTGGGTTCAGCTTCAGTCTTGAAGAAGGTCGATGAATTTTGAAAGTGCATCTTTCTAGGAACTTGTGCTAGTCAGGAAGGCCTTTCTTGTCCTCAAGATAATTACCTGTGACTTTCACTGACTTCCTGAGATGGTTATGGCATATTTAGGGAAAGTCTATAGCCTTGAGTGTGGAGCTCAGGCAATGCTTGAAGTGGCTGTTATTGCTGCAGTATAGTACATGTGGAAAGATTAGTTGGCTCTTGGTGGCTGCTAGGGTGGTGATCAGCAGATTTCTCTGGGACAAAAATGTGTTTTTCCCCATGCTATCCAGTGCTACACGTAATATGTCTCATTTGAGAACTTTTTTTAATTACCAAAAGGTTGTGAAGTACAGTGACTGCTGTAGAGAAGGCTAGTGTTTGCTAAATGATGTGTTAAACACTGTGTAGAGGAGAAAATTTTCTAATTTTCTTCCAGAGACAGGTGACTGCATTTTCCATTTCATTCCTTGTAGGATGATGTGGACACCTAAATCCTCTTTGTTGTGGAAGCAATTGATATAACTTGCTCAGTAGTAATATGATGAAAGAATGTGTTTTATTAACACATTATGTTAAACCCTCTTGCGCTAAAAAACATAAAACCATGACAAAACTAAACTCCAGAAAGTAATAACTAAAAGTTGAAATTTTATATATATAAAGTTTTTGTCTACCAAGTTGCTTTTATGAGTTGTGAATGTTTGAGTAGTTTCTGAAATGAAATTATATTTTTAATGGATTAATGTTGTTGCCACATTAATACTGCATAAGCTGACAAATTATACCCCGGTACCTTAGCCTGGAGTATTCCCTTACAACGTGTTTAAACAAGAAAATGGTTCTTATATAATGATTTAAGGGACAATGGTTATGTTCTGACAAACTGTAAGAAAAGGGAGGGAATAGGCAGTTGAGCTGTCAAATCCCTTAATTACATTACAGACCAAAGGTGCTGTCGTTAGTCATAACTAACTCCCTTTTAAAAAGCCCACCTCCTTTCTTGTTCGAGTACCCAGCAAGTAATCTGGAGCTCGGAGCTACGCGTGATTTGTAGTCATTTACTGTGCCTAACGTAGGGTGGATATTGAAGGTTAATTATTGCATAACTTTTTTTTGAGGGGGTAAGTGGGATATAGCCTGGAGTTGTGAGTAGTGATTGCTGGATATGTCTGATGCCTCACCATAAATAATAGGGTACTTGTGGGCTCCTTTCGTTTGTGAAGGTTTTTGGGATTAAAGCTGTGCATATTTGTGCATTTATGTGAGTTACTGGGATGGCGCTTTCCGGACTGTAGGAAAGGAATTTATTTGAAAATACAGGAACGTTCTTAAGTGGCCCTGCGGAACAGGATCTTTTCTGGAACACAAATGCTTTGTGGGTGGTTGACTCTACTTTGGGTTCAGAGATTGCTGTTAGTTTTTGACTGTGTCTTAGTCCCAGATTCATATTTCAGATGTAAACAAATCCTTGTTCCAGTTTCTAATTCAAGCTAGCATCGTTTTTGCTCCTATCGTTGTCTGCCTTGTTTACTGTCTCGCCTATGAGGCCCTGGAAAAAAAGAAGTTTTGTAGAATGGAAGGAAATAATCGTGCAATTAGGCCATGTATCATGATGCATAAATCTAGGTTATCTTAATAATGATTTTTAGGCAATGTAGCTAAAGTAGTGAGCTCTGTGATTCAAATGGTAATTGACTGTGTAGCTAAAAAATTAAACTCAACTGCTCTGTGTTTGGGATGATTACTGTTGCAAAAGCTGGCATTGTTCCCTTTAAAGATGAAGTCCCAGCTTCACAGCCCCAACGTGCAGCAGTGCATAAAACCTGCTTAATATCCATTTTTTTTGTAGTGAAGTGCTCAAGAAATGTCTTTATAAACTTAATTCTGCCTTTGTGGAGCTGTAGTATAATAGCTTTTAATTGCATGATTAATTTTCTTAGAGGCCTCTGCTTAATTCATTGCATTGCCTGGGTATATGTTGGTCTAAAATTGAAGTAGTTGTGTATTTTCTATTCTTTAATTTCTTGCGTGGGTGAATTAGGAAAGTAATGTCCCTTTTTTTTTTTGTACTAACATTTGGAGGAGGAAAACACTAGATCTCATTAGAATGAAATTAATATTACCTACTCGGGGCTTGTTGGTTCAGAAACAGTTTATTATGTCTTGTTTTGCTGCTTGCCTTTATCTTCTCTTGGATCACCACCCCCTTACTCACAAATCAAGGTTTCCTAAATTCATACAAATCATGGGTTTTGTAGTTTATGGTCTGTAAAGCTTTTTAGTGTGATATATTTGTCCTCCTGCCCCATAGCTGTTTTAAATTCCCTTGTCTCTGAAAGTTTTGGATGTTGTTTGAGACTTGCAAAAAGTTGAGACTGAGCCATTTTTCGCTTCCTGTCAGTAAATATCAAAGTAGTGACTCTGTGCTGCCTTCTTTTTACTGAATAAAATTCTTGTATTTTTTTCTGTGGGTGTTTGAGGTTAGGATATGCTTAAGTACACATCGGTGCTTCTTTAAAGGGGATCCTGCAAAGTGTGGTAGTGTGCTGAGACCGTGTACCAGGGAGGTCCCGTACTCTGCCTTGAAAGAGTTCATGTTGAGTTTGGTTTGTGGATTAAAATAGGTAAAATTGTCACTTTGGAAATCTCAAACCGAGGTGTGATGCTCAAGCTGCTCATATACGTCGCTTCCTGCTGAGAAGATCCACTTGGCAAATGTGTTTCCTTGAGGGCAGCTGCTCAGCCTCGCATGGCCAGTTGGCCTTTGCCACTGATGCAGCTCTTGGCCTTAAGGCTGCTGTGTGCTGCTGCAGCTAGTTGGGAGGCCAGGGTAGGTGTGAGAAGATGGGATCTTCTTCCAGGGCGTGAGCAGGAACAAAAAGCCTTCTTAACTGGACCTCTCTGCATGTTTTCACCTCTAGAAACTTGTTGGGCTTGTAACGTTTTCTTCAGTGTGGTAGACCTGGGCTTGAGGTTGGGGTAGGGAGTTGAGGCTCAGTCTTTGACTCCTCAGCTGAAAAGTTCTTTCTGTCAAATTTTGTATGAGTAATATAGTGTGCTGTTGCATCACTTCTTATGCTTCTGTTTGCTCTTGGCTTTTTCTGAATGGGAAGGGTAGCTTTTTTTGATGTCCTGTAATATTGTCAGCTATTTTAGGTTTGCAGCTCTTGACAACACGCTCATGTTTCCTTTAGTATCTGCATGCTTCCCTATCTTTAGTTGTGATTCCAGGCCATGTTGAAATGAGTTTAAGGCATTTTTATCAGTCTTTGTCAGAACAAGCTCCTCTGTAGAGTAGACATCATCTTCTTACGTGCTTCTCTGTTACCGTTTTTTGTATTTATGCTGTGAGGTTTGAGGTTGATACCATGTTTTGCAGAAAAAAAAAAAAAGAAAAAAGTGCTTATTATGTAGTTTGTGTGGGTTTTTTTTCCAGTCTTCTCGATCGTATTAGCTGTTCAGCAAAGCCTCCACATGGCTGAAAGCTCCAGGCCACATTTCATGCACCTCACAGAGGAGGGGTGAGACTCTTGCTCTGGGAATACTTCCCAAATGCAATATAGTAAGCAGGTCCAAAAGCCCTGCTAAGGGATGGAAGTGAGCTGAGGACGTAGCTGGTTCCTGAGACAACTGCTGGTATCATTTTTAAGCATCTTCTGATTTACTACTTCGCGCTGCGGGAATTTGAGTTCCCCTTCAGATCTGTTGTCAGCCCCGTGACCTCATCTGGACAGGTTTGCCTCCTGGATACAAAGGAGCTGCAGTTCTGTTGTTCCTTGTCTAGGTTGCTGCATTTCAATTACAAGCTGAAAGATTTTTTAAAAAAAAAGGAAGAAAAAGGGTTGTAGTTGAAATATTGAGCATTAAGGAGTTAATGTGCATTTCTTCTAAATCATAAAATGTTTCTCTCAGCCACATCTGAGTTGGTCTCTTTTCTTGTTCTTTAAGGCACAGATGGTAGAGTTGGCAAGTGCAGCTGGCTGGCTACAAGGAATCCTCCTTTGCTCTGAAGAACTTTCTTCCTGTTCATTTCCTCTATACTTCCTGATTATCCAGACTCATAGAAAAATAGTAAACTTATTTTGCGTTTCACACTGGCTAATGAAAATGTGGCCTATTAAAAGAAATAAATAAATTATGCATGTGTGCAGGCCAAACAGTATAGATGCTAGGAAACTTTTCTAGATTTGGCTGGGTATATTTTCCTATGTCTGTCTGTTTTGTTTTTTTTTTTTTTTGGTAGGGATGCTGTCAAGAAAATGGCGCTAATAAGAAGAGCTTGGCCATTTGTCAGGACTCTTAAATCTGCTTGAGGATGGAGTGTGGACACTTCTCGTAACACTCCCCCTGTAGCTTCAGGCTGTCAAGCTGTTGAACAGCAAGAACAGTCCTTTTTTTTTTTTCTTGCCATTGCTATACGGACTTGTTTAAGCTGGAGTTAAAGGGCTTGAGGTTAGCACGCTAACATTTCGTAGCTGGTAGGGCCAGATGTACTGCTAGACCACGTTGCCCGGTTACTGAAGTCGGAGTTCCTGAAAATTGCAAACAAATAGACACAACAAAGCAACTTTCGGAGACTTCAAAGTCACGTTGTTCCTCTGCTCTTTGGTGTCGCTATCAAATGGGACTTAGCACAGACACCCCGTGCTAGAGGCTGGTTTCCTTTGCGCCGTGGCTCTCTGCAGCCGGGAGGGTGATGGGTGATGCATAGCCGAGCAAAACCGACGGCAGCTGGCACGCGAATGAGGAGTGGGCTGTTTAGGAGCGGATTAAAGCAAGTACATGCCTTGCTTGCCTGAACTGGAAGTGAAAATTTGCATTCCTGGCAGTTGTAAAGCTTTTTTTTTTTTTTCAGGCCGTAGATTTACCAATTTAAATCTGTTCTTTGTTAAATAAAATTCATATTTAGAGGCTGGAAACTGAGGGTCGGGAAAAATGGACTGTTGTCCTTTTATTTGCAGGTGTCAGCGTTCAGGTTTTGCCATAGGTTTTTAGCTTCAAAGCATGACTTGAACAGTGACCGTCACTCACTGCTTCAGGAACACTCAGCTTGTTTTAAATTTCCTTTTTAAAGAAAGATGAAGTCTGGTGCTTGGCTTCCTGAAGCGTTTGATGGTAAAGGGCTAATAGTTTTAAAGTTGTTTTTTATTTGCATTTTGATTTAAAATCTGTCGTCAGTGGGTTTAAAAAGTAAAGCTATATGTAAATTCTTATGCACTGCGTGCTCTAACATGCTTACGAAATAGGAAGATTAGGTCATTTGCTTTCTATTTTTCTCTTGTATCTGCCTTCATGAATGGAGTGAGGATAAGAGATTAAATACTTTGCAATAGGACTTAATAAAATGACTTAGAAATTCTAGTGACTCATGTTGTAGCTATTAATTGAGAATGTTGATCATTGCAGGAAAGGCTAGGGCTGTCGATTTTTGCAGCTTTCTTGTGGCTGCTTAAGAACTTAAGAATTGGTAAATATTTCGATATGCTTTTTTGGACAGCTTCCATTATTAGGAAAAAAAGCTGAATTTGTGAGCAAAGTCAGTTATAGGACCAACACGAGTCATTTGCTTTTATATATATGTATATAAAATTTCAAGTGTATACTGCATATTCTTTAATTTGATCTTAGCATAATATGACTGTATAGACAGCTATTTTTGAAAGCGATTATAACTGCTGATTTGCATAATGATACAGGATTTTTCTCATAGCAACTGGAAACGCTATCATCTTTAGTATGTGGGAATGATTTCGGGCTTTAAGAACAGTGTTTTGTTAAATCTATGAGCAGCATTGGAGCAAAGGTGTTTCTGAAGTGGTGTATGGATGGTATGTCTCCAGTACTGACAAAGCATCGCTTTTTCCTTGTTGGCGTTTGGTAGCTTAGCAAATTATTGGGTGTTTTCATTTTCAGGTTCTTTGGGTATAGTGTAGTTTTGTCTTCATTCATTTGAAAGCTGAAGTTTTGTAGTGAGAAATATGAACTGGAGTAGAGGATGGCATTTTAATGTTTTGCTGTTGTGTATCGTGAGTCTCTCATGTATTTTTTTATTATGGTTCCTGACTAAAATCCTGGCCTCCATGTTTACAAGACTGAGAAAGGAATGAGTGCTTTAAAAACCGTTGAAACCATTTCTGGGCATGGATTTCCTAGGAAAGAGCTACTTTGGCAAAATGTGGCAGGGTTTATTTTGTGGTTGTGTGGGGTTTTTTTGGTTTTTGGTGTTTGTTTTTTTTTTTTAAAGCCCACTTTAAATTTTGGTAGTTAGGACAGTTTGGTTAACTCTGTTTTGGGTGTGTTGTAGAACTGCCTCAATAAATGGCTGAGGCTTTATCCATTTTCATTTGCCTGTCTAAAAAAAACAAAACCCCAAACCTTGGAATTGATAATGAACTTGTTGCATGTTTTAAATCATCAGTTCTTCCAGATTTCTAAAATTGTCAGTATCATTACCAATTTCATGATGACTCAGAATTCTTGCTTTGAATGTAAGCCCAGCTTCCAAGCTCCTTTGTAAGAAATCTTGTCTCAGTAGCAAATATCTTAATTTCAGCTTTGGAAATCAATGTTAAAGTAACTGGTGTGAAAAGCGGTGTCTCTGCAGCGTTGAGCCTGGCTGGTGGTAGAAGAACTTCCTGAAGATGATGTTCAGTGGATGGTTGCTTCAATACTGGCTTGTCTTCGTGCCCTTCTGTGCTGTGATCACAGGACAGGCAAACTAGTACAAATGCAGTACCAACCATCCCCTTCCCTTGCTGCAGATCTCGGGGCATCTTTTCGCAGGAGAGGAAAGGGTGGAAGAGCTTGATTTTTACGACAGCTTTGTTAATTAAGTGATGAAACTGCTATTTCTGCTCAGAGATTTAGATCATCTGTGCAAACAGCAGCAGCACTTCCACTCTGTTCTTCCATCTTATGTTGCTCCTTAAAGCAAAAGGCATTGTTCTGTTGCTTGAACCAACAAAAGAGTTTCAAAGCAACGTGCTTGTCAGAAGCATATACTAAAAAGACGTAAAACAGTCTTCACCAGCAGTATGAATACATTTGTCATAGTTGTTGCTTGCTTTCGTTGGGTGCAGGCAAAGCCAGCAGCCTCACATGTCTGCTGTGGAGGGGTGTCCTTCGCTCGCTGTGGCCCGTGTCCTTTAATGCCAGATCTGTTGCAGACAGACGAGTGAGTCAGCAGTGGCGTGTGAATTGCATTCCAGTTTAATACTTTGAGATAATCAGTAAGGTACTTCAGGACGCTGATATTTCAGTGGGGGAGAAATTGGCTTGCCTGTTTAAAAAAAAAATACCATGTTTTTCTAAAAGCAGCCCTCCCCCCGCCAGGCTCACTGTTGGATATTTGTTTTTCAGCAACACTGAAAAAAAAAATGTACCCCAGAGCATACAACACTTGTACTGAATCAGCATCAGTAAATGGATTCATACTCTCCTCTGCTTCGCCCATCTGAAGTCTTTTTCCATTTTCTTTACTGGCATATTGTGGAACACCTTTTGCAATACCAGCTCTGGGTTTAAAAACGCACCTGTAATGATGCACGGTTAAACTCAAGCATTCACTTCTGCTGGCTTGCTCTTATTTAAAAGAAGAAATGCATGTGAGTTTTGCATGTACGGCTTGTGCATCGCCCTTGAGGAGCGAGGGAGGGGAAAGGGGTCACATGAAATGTGGGAGCTTTCCAAAAGCGTGAGACCGCCCCGGTTATTTTGAAAACTTTTTATCTCTCTCTGCCTGCGTGTTTTGAGGCTTTGGTGTTTGAACACGTCTGTGAGCCTGCAAACTGGAAATATTGCTGTTCAGATGTTCTGTTCCGTTCGCTTGGGGTGTCTGTCTGCTTCGCTTCCATCCTGCACCAGCTGGGAATCCTGGAAAGCGTCTCCTTTCTTAGCCTCTCAGGGAGGAAAAGCCAACAGCAGAAGAAAAGCATCTGAACGTAAACTGCAGGCTGAAACGCATGGAAAAAAATGTGTAGTAAAGCTCATGATAGCAAATAGAAATTTGAGCAAGCTACATGGTAATTTGGTGAAGTTTGGGCACCTGCCTCATGGGTGATACTGCAGTTGAAACTGAGTTTTATTTTGATGTGGTGTGTCAAAATGAATTTATTTTACCCTACCCCTGTGGCTAGCATGAGTGCTTGTCTTCTACAGAGAAATGCCATGGAAAGCCGGCCAATATACTGGATTATTTTGCTATGGGAATTTATTTGACTTTGCTGCTGAGATCAGGATGCAAAAGGAGGTGCTTTTGAGTACAAGTCCTAGAACTGGCAGTAGGTAGAAATCAGACTGAAATCAGGAGGGAGTGATGGGCTGTGCTAGCTGAAAGTCAAGTAACTCACTGCTAATAGGCATAGAGCAGGCGCATGTGACTTGTAGACAGTTTCTTCTGCGTGTGGCAAGTAGTAACAGATAAAATAGTAAATACATTGCTAATTATACGGCACCTTTTGTTAATTTAACACAGAGGTGTGGACTGCTTGCGGAGTAAAATATGTTCAGAGTGAAGTTCAAAGTTTAAGATTTACGTGATTTGATGGTATCTGAAATTATCACAAGCTCTGAAAGTTAAGCAACTTAATATTTTGCATTTTTTTTTTTCCCAAGATAAGCTTTTTTCTGGGGTTTGGGCATGTACAGAATAGCTTGGAAACCACATGTGAACCCCCTTCAGTGTCTGTATTTAAGGCAGCTACAGCTATTTATTTTGATTTCTCAAAACCTTTCATATTTTTCTCATCGTCTGCATAAATCATCTTTTGAATAGTCCAAGCAGACCAATGTCTATTAATACTTGGATTACAACATAGTAAACGCTGATTCCTTTTTTGAGAGTAGAAAACATTATTTCCGTGTATTCAGTTCTTAATGTTTTTCTTAAGTCTTCTGGTTAACTGTGTAAATGCAGAACTTGGTCCATGCTGCCTCCCCGTGAGTGCTTAAGCTTGTGGGAATTCTGCAAGGATGGAGTAAAGTAGTTTGCATCCGACTTCAGGCCTTTCTTTTTGTACAAGTAAATGGATTATTAACCTCTTGGATGCTGCTGCAGTGTCTTCCATTCTGACGGTTACTCTTTGGAGCTTTGTTATATTTTAACCATAAAAATAAAAATGATTCTTAGAGTTGTGGAATAATTTAGATCGAACAGGACCTCTGGAAATCACCTGTTTCAGCCCCCTTGTTTAAAGCAGGGACAGCTTCGAACATATCGTGCTTTGTTCTTACTCAGTCTAAAATTAGTTTGAGGAGGAGTATGTTAATGTGGTAGGGTATGGTCTGTTTTTGAGCTGCTAGTTTCATTTCTGTTTTGCTTTTCAGTGAGGCTTCTTCATTATCATTTCTAATAACATTTGAAACTTGGGAATACTTTCTTTTCTCAAGTTCTGCTTAAAAGAAAGAAAAGAATAATTAAATCCATATAGCATTACACCACCAGGAAAATAAATAGCAGTCATTTTCTAGCACTTTGTTGTGAATTCTTTAGTACATCGTCTCTAGAGGTAAACTTACCATTTTCTTATTTGGCCTTTTTCCTTGGTGCTAATTTGTTTTTTCTAAAAGGTACTAAGTTCTTTGTCTCAGGTTACTTTTGGCAAGTGAGTTACAGGTAGTTCAGAATAAGAAACTAAAATATTTTTTCCAGAAGTGTGGAATTGTTTTGTGTTTTTTTTTTTTAATAAACAAGGTGTATAATCCTTTTCAAATCAGTACATTCCAATCTATTGCAATAACTTACATCTAGGCATTCAGAGCTACCTTAGCAGCTGCTATAGTGGTCTGTTATGTAGAAATCGTGGAAAGTGATAAGAACATTATTGTTTATGTAGCCATGCCAGGGCTTGCGTGCCTGAAATATGTTTTTTTTTTTTATTTGTTTTGCTGCTTTGTGTGGTATACCTATTTTGGGATCACTGGGCACTTGAACATGGGTTTTAATTTGGAACATCTTGCAGTTCAGTCGCATAAGACTATTTTAATAGTTCCCCATTGGATTTAATATGCCACTGAAACTGTAGAGCAAGACCAGCGTGTAGCATCCATGTGATTCTGCTGTACGATAGAAGTGGATTACTTGGCTCTTCTTTTCTAGTGGATTGCCTTCCTAATGGATGTTAACCATCAGCTGCTTAGTAGCATGAACTCCTACTAAGTTAACTGTTTGAGATTAAGGAGATTTCTTTTATAGGGGCTGTGGTCAAAGTATTAAAGTATTGTGTTTTCAAAAGTTTCCCTCCTGGTTCCACACCACCCCCACCCCCTGCCAGTCTTTTTCTCAGCTTTTTTTTTTTTTAAAAGATCCCTTATTACTGCATATATGAAGCTGAATTGTTCACGTATGGGAGTCGATCAGAGTTGTTGCCCTGACTTTGATATGGTTAAATGTTTGGTTAATGTCCATTTGCTGCTATTGTAGAAATTCCACGTGCTTGACAGATGTTTCCATAACTTGCATATTCAGATATTTATCCAAACATAATTGCTATGGGTTTTCCTGCGGAGAGGCTTGAAGGAGTATACCGGAACAACATTGATGATGTAGTAAGGTAAGGCTTTATTTTTCTTTTCCTTAACTTATTCTTGTAAATCTTAAGTATCCTTTTCTGCGCACATTTAATTTTCTCCTAAGGAAAGGATGTGCATTCTGACTTATAGCAATGGCAAGATTTTTGCATCTGGTAGATGCTGCCTTAATAGCTTTCCTGAAAAACGTTGGAAACAACGAAAATGATATTTTCAAGAACTTTAGGCCAGCCTGCTGTTCTGAGTTGATCTCAGATACATGTCATCTGCTTTTTAGTTTGAAAACTGACTTCATTAAATTGTGTTGGAGGAAAAGGAGGTTCTTTGCTTTTAGAAATATGTCAGTCCATGCTTTTGTTCATGATGTTGAGAGTTTCCCGAGATAGCTGATGGCATTTCAGAACACATTTGCCCATATCCTTTCTTCAATTGATAAACTAAGTGCTTGATAAGTGAATTTTGGTTTAAAGTAGTAAATATAGGTGACTTTATCTAAAGGCTTTTACATCTGGCTGTGTTCAGTAGTTATGGACGAGGAGAAGAATCAGCTAAAATTCATTATTGCTGGTGATGCTTTATAGCATGTTCTGAAAAAAAAACCAACCAAAACCCAAACAACCTGCAGGTTGTCATTTTTAACATCAAATAGTTATCTACTCTGAACTGTTGGATACAACTGTGGAAGATCTACATAATGTTTTAGGAGCATCATTGTAATTTGTTTAGTCAACACCCTACCTGGAGAACAGAGGTTGCATTAACAAATAAATACTTGGCAGAAGCTGCCAAATGTTTGTGGTTTTAGGATTGTAAATTCTGATTTTAATTTTTTTTTAACGTATGGTGCTTTTGAGGTCTTGGGCGTTTGAGGTCATAAGTTCAGTAGCTTTCCAAGAGACTTGATGTTTGGGGATGGGGGGATAGTGCAGTAAGGGGCATGGTTATGCACTGAAGTTCGAAGTGGGTGTATCTGGAGTACTGTGTCCAGTTCTGGGCTCCCCAATTCAAGAAGGACAAGGAACTACTGGAGAGAGTCCAGCAGAGGCTACAAAGATGATCAAGGGACTGGAGCAGCTCTCTGATGAGGAAAGGCTGAGAGACCTGGGGCTGTTTAGCCTGGAGAAGAGAAGACTGAGAGGGGACCTCACCAATGCTTATCAATATCTAAAGGGTGGGTGTCAGGAGGATGGGGCCAGACTCTTCTCAGTCGTGCCCAGCGACAGGACAAGGAACAACGGAAACAAACTGGAACACGGGGAATTCCATCTCAACATGAGGAAAACCTTCTTTCCTTTGAGGGTGATGGAGCACTGGCACAGGCTGCCCAGAGAGGCTGTGGAGTCTCCTTCTCTGGAGGTATTCAGGCCTCACCTGGATGAGTTCCTGTGCAACCTGCTCTGGGTGACCCCACTTTGGCAGGGGATTGGACTTAGATGATCTCCAAAGGTCCCTTGCAACGACAAACATTCTGTGATCTGGGCAAGAAGGTGCTGTTCCCAGGTTTGAGATGCCATAGAAAGTTTCTCATCATCGTTGGCAGGCAGAATTAGCGCTGCTTGAATTTCACTGGTAACTGTTTGCATCCAGGTTTGTACAGAAATGAGTTGAGATGGTTCCTTGGTTCACACACTGGGAGGAATCGTAACCCTCAACTGAGAATCAGTCATCTGGAGGCAGCGACTTCCCGCGCAGCTGCAGTTAGCTGCAGATGAGTTTGAGGGAGTTTCGTTTTTGCGTAGCTAACTGACTCGACGAGTCTCACTATCCACGAATGGTACCGAAAGCGTCAGAGGCTGGATTTGACCAGGCTTGCAGAAGCGACCTTGTTCTGTCATGCGGTAGTGAGGAGAAGCCTCTTTTCCAGAGCTGGTCACATCGGTGAGGTTCAGCATAGCGATCTGTAAATATTCTTGCTGAGTGTGTATGTCTCTGCTAGAATTGTTAAGAGGTGTGAAGTTGTGTTTTCTAATCATATCGTTGCATGTAGCTTGCCCTCGAGAAGAAGCTTTTGCTGGCCCACAAACAAACCATCTAGCTGTCTTTTCTTTACCAGCAGTCGGAGCCACCATTTCATGAAGCTGATGTGGGCATTGCATCTGCCATGTGAAACACGTGGTGCCTGATGGACTCCGCCTTCACAGATTGTAGGATAGGGGCAAAGGCTGGACTTGGAGTACAGGACATGGGAATAATCTGAATAAATAATAATTGGCAGTAGTCTTTGGAGGCCTTCTTCTATTCACAGCATTGATTTTGGTTGCTTCTGTGTAAAGGAAAATATATTTTTATTGCTTAAGTATGTAGATATGTGTAAATTAGACTCTTCAAAGGGAATGCCTATGTAATTATTAAGTTGTCCATAAACACTCTGATCAAAAGGAGTAGTGATCACCTAAAAGTGTAATTAACCAAATTAAGATATGGAGAGATATAAATTTAGTGGCTGTAGGGAACTGGATGCTAAAGTAGCATGATGTTTGTTTGCCCCTTATTTTTAAATGAGAATAATGCTCAAAAAGTGATCATGTAGCATTCTGCATGTTGCAGTCAGCAGGTCCTCAGCTGCTCCTGTTGTCTCTTTATTGTGGATTTTTTTTTTTTCCCCCCAAGAGCTTTTTATGCTGAAATTCAACGTGTTTGAGCTCCGGAGCAATTGGTATCGAGCCAGGATATGCCAGTGGGCTTTTTCTGAATAGCCGGTATCCTGACAAATTTAATGCTGATACTGTATGAGAAGTATGACCTGGACTGCTGGCTCTCTCCAGTGACTGAGGCTTTTAGAGGTTTTGGATGGAATTTTGTCCTTAGAAAAGTACTTGCATGAAAATTTATACTCAGCTTTGTGGATATTACTGGCAGAAACGGTCAGCTCTCCTTGCTCTCCAGTGTGTTTTAAACAAGCGAGGACATCTCCTGAACAAATCGCCACATCCACCATCTCCCTTAATCTCTCGAAGTCTGCCAACAGAGGTGCCAGTGGGAGTCATGAAACATTTTTGCCGATGAAACTGGAGTCTCGTACTGGATGCCGCTCAAGGAGCGTTCACATCTGTTCTTATTTTAACGCATGGGTTTAACCACAGAGTTCTTCTAGGTTCTTCTGGAATATTATGACTGATAACCAGAGCTTGTTTTTGCTTGAGCTTTCCAGGATTTTAGCAGCTAGTGTTTCTTTTCAATTTGAACAGCATGTTCTGTCATGGCTAATTAAATTCCTTCTGGCTGATGTGCAGATACACACTGTTGATGATGTTAAGTGTAAACATTTGTATGTTATTTCTTCTTGAACCTTGCCAGGTGACACATCATATATAATCATGGCAATTTTGATGAATCATGTTTGCAGTTTGGCTCTTTGAGGCTTGTATGGGAAGTTTTTGTTACAAAGTGAGCATGAGAATGAAATGGGTGTGGAAAACGTATAGTGGTCTTCCTCCTCCTCCTGTCTGTACCCAGTATGTCATTGGGCACTGTCCTCAGTGGCAAATAATGGCCATTTTAAAAACCTGGTATTAAACAAAATGATTCTGACTGGAATATGAAAGTTAGTTTAACTGCCTTTTTTTTCCCCCCCCAATGGAAACACTGCAGTGGCAAAATATTTTGCATAGGTGATTAAATTGCAAGTGTTTACAGATACCTCGTGTAATCCACGCTTTCTGCTTTAAAAATGAACAACCCTTCCTCAGCTTAACGTACTGATGTGCAGTTATCTTAGAAATCAGCGCAGGTTGGTCCGTAGGATAAATATTTCAGTTGCAGGTCAGATCTTGGTCTCCTCAGTTGCGTAAGTGGTCTTATTATTGCTGCTGGGTTATTCGTATGAGCGAGGTTTGCAACATGCTGCCTCCTTGACTTTGAGGCACTGCAGAGCCAGCTGGGGCTTGGAATGCAGGACTGCACATTCTGGATGCCGCTTTAACGACGCTGCAAATTAAGGTCAACGTTATTGCAATGTATATTAATGCATGCCTTTTTTTTCTTTCTATTTAAGGTTTTTGGATTCAAAGCATAAAAACCATTACAAGATATACAATCTGTAAGTATGCTCTTATAGATGTATTTTCCAAAATAATGAGTTCTAAAAATAGCTTATGAGTGAAAGTGGCTTGTTGCTGTACTAAAGCAGAGCTAGAGATGTTTTGCACATTTTTAAAAACAATTAAGCCTGATTGAGGGCACTGTTACTTCATTTAGTGGAGCTGAGTGAGGTTAAATGAAATGCTGGTGTGTATTCATATTACTTGAACGCTTTTAAATGACTTGGCATCTAGCCCATCTGGAGCTTGTACCATGTGATTAAAAAGTGAAAAGTAATTCACAGCAGGCTTTCTATTAGTGTATTAATGTCCACAGTGAAGAAATTGCCAAATTAATACTTTCCTGTTTTTTTTCCTTTTTTTTTTTTAATTGAACCATATTGGTACCCAGGTTCTGTTCACTTCCTCGCTCCTCTTGACTATCATGTGATAGTTACTCACTTCTGTAAATGTAGTGTTTTCCTCTGAAAACTTGGTTATTCAGAAAACTGTTCTTGTTACAGAAGGGATTTTTTTGTTGTTGTTGTTCCTTGATCATCTTTATACGTTAGCTTAGACTAATTTCATTTGTATAAATGATTTGTCAGCTGGTGTTGAAAAGTAGGTCATGGTTTTCCTACCCCTCGTTTTTTCCCAGAAACCTAAGTTGAAGATTTATTGATTCTCTCAGCTGTTAAGGCTTTTTTTTTAAATGCATATGTTTCTAAATATCTGCAATTAATGGAAAAATTACTGTAGTATGGAAACCCAGGCAATGCATTACATTGTAATCTGCTGGTCATTAAAAATAAGTATTTAAATATGCCTCTGAATTAGTTGAATGCAACTCTGAATTATTATCAGGCAACTCTGTTTCCTGATGCTGGAGCGAGGTGATACTAGAAGCTGAGAAATGGCATACTAGTTATATAAATCCTGGGGTAGGATGTGACAGAAAAAGATAATGTAAACGAAACATGCATTGAAATAAACTCATTGAACAACTTTCATAGAGTTCAGTGAAAAAATGACTTTCTCCAACTTAGAAGCTCTCCAGCATTTTAATAAATGCTGTTTTGGTGGCACTTATGGGTGGAAAAGACAGTGCTTCCTAGAATAGCTGATAGCTCCTTCCGCATGTAGTTGCAAGCTCTCTAACGAGGCAGCTTTCTGGATATCTTCCTTTGAAGTCTTCTGGAGCTCAGCACTTAAGATCTGTATCATGTAAAATCCAACCACTGTGTTTTTATTAGACCCCCGCCTCCCCTCCGAAGCCTCCTAACAGTTTCAGCTTGGTTTGAGGAGTGAAGCAGAGTAGGACTGACACAGCTGAATTGCCTCCTGCTCCTTGGGGCTCAGTTCAGCTGTCAGCTTCTGTGAAGCGTGGCTCTGGTATCACTTACAAGATCAGGGTTTGCTGAGCTGCCTGATACCGAGCTGCTTGTTTCGAGAGGTGACAGGTAAAAACAATAGGTCGCTGCGTGTGAACTTCAAGGCTTGGTCAGAAAGTAAGTGTTTAGTAAGCCTTTTGTGCATCTTGGCAGGTAGCTCCTCAGGGAGGTGGTGCTTGAAAAGTTTCCATTTTGCTGTATGCTAGCAACCTCATTTTGCTTTAGAAAAAAGCAAAAAACAATCCCCCAACCCTACAGAGGAACAACTTTAAAGTTTTTAAGTGAGAAGTGATGAGGCAAATGCTTTTGACATTTATGTTGCTGATATGTGTGGTTTCAACTGTGGAAAGAACTTGTCCAGGTTTTTGTCTTCCAAGTTCTTCATTTAAAAATTTTAACTTTTCAGTTTTCGATGCAAGAACCTCCCGTTGATTTTTTTCCTTGTTGCTAACTTCAAAACAATCGCAAGTGAAACCTCCTAAAATTACTATATTCACCCTCAAATGAAAACTTTTGCAGGATGAAACATCCTTTTAAAGTGTGTGGGTTTTCTTCCCCAAAACGTGGATCAGTTGCAACTGAAGATTCAAGTGATGACTGCACTGCTTGGAAAGCATAGCTTTTAAACTGTGTGTCTCTGGCTAGAGAGGCCAGGTTATCTCTTTATCTTTATGTGGGCAAAATTTGTGCACGTTAAGTACATAAATGCCATTAGCTGAATTGTTGCAACGTTTGGTTTCAAGATGGGAAGAAATTGCAGCCTTCAGGTATTTTGGAGAACAGCATCTCTTTAGATTAAGCTGAATTTTTGGAAATAATCAACCTATTGTCTGTCTTTGAAAGAGGTGGGAGTTCAGAGCTGGAGTTATGTGATTATATTCAGAATTATTTCAAACACTGTCATGGGGTTTGAGTTCCCTTAAGGTAGCTGTTATATGAATTTGATAATAATGTTGAGCAGTTTTAAATAAAGGATTTAGAGTGATTTTTTTCTGAAAGGATGCTTAAATGATGTCAGTTACGCCACATCCTTGCATCTTGGCATTTAACTTCCCAATGAATGTTTGAGCATTCAGTTTCATTTTGTCTGTTTTGTTGGTTTTCTCATGTGTTCCTATCAGTGTTCTTCTTTAACATGTTCTTCCAGTTTCATCTCCTAACTTCACACACTGCCCAATTGTTAACCTCCCCTATTGTAGAAATGCCCATCTTCTCCAGTACATTTTTTTAACTGTCCTACAGGCAGACAGTTAAAGGAAGGAGCTGTAATGAACAATGTGGATTTTGTGTGTACTTCCTGTACCTCTGTGTGCATGAAGTTGGGCTTTGGCATAGGCTGCCATCTTTTCGGTAGCCTATAGTCCTGTCATTAGTGGGATCATGATTTTGATCAGGAAGGTGCCTGGCTGGCAGCACTTGGGATCTGGGTTGCTTTAAACTCCCTTTAATTACGAGAACTGTGCCAGCCCGCTCCCCACCCCCAAAATCCACAAAAATGTTCAAGCTTCATTGGGAGATCTGACTGTATTACAGGCCTAACAGTGTATAAAAAAAAAACCCGAATGGAACGGAAGCATCCCCCAAAGTGTGTGTCAGTGGCGTCTCTGCTGCAGATACACATTTTCCGTGTAATGAAATGGGAGTATATTTTGTACAGCCATGTCTGGAGCTCTGCATTTGTGTGCAGCTCCCGTAAGAGGGCATAAAGAGTGACATGGTTATGTTCTGTGCTCAGTTTCTATCCTTGGTGTCAACACAACTGTTTTTTTTTTTTTTATCCCTTACGGTATTCTACTGGATACTCTCTCAAACTTCAAAATTTGAAGGCTTTTTTTGCCCATATGTGGATTTTTTGTTTGTTTTGAAGACTTTAATCTCTTACTACCCCTTTGAATTGGGTATTTATTTAAAAGGAAGGAGGAAACTTTCTTCGATAAGATCCTTTGTGTTAACCGCTTTGTTTCCTAGCAGCTTTGCCTAGCGTGGCCGATGGCTGCTTCAGGTGTGATGACTCCGTCTTGAGTGTGCATACAGTGCCTAACCTTTCTTCTCAAAGGTTTGAGTGCAGATAATGTTTTTTTTGGGTTTTTTTTTTGTTTTTTTTTTTTTTTTGAGTCCCACCTGCCAGCTTAACCTGCTGCGTATCACTTCGACCCACAGAAAGTGTCAGCAATGTGCTCAGAGCTGTAAAAACTGCCAGGCTTTTCCCTAGCAGAGGCTAGACTCAAGAAGGCTCTGGAATTCAGAGAAAGGGAAGTGTTGAGTGCATGCGCAACCCCAGCGAACCTCGTGGCCATGAGTCTTGTGGCCAAAGCTCAACGTAGCACATGCAGGGCTCCACTTACGTGCAACAGTCATACAAGTAGGAGCCGAAGACTTTGCGTGCTGAAAGCGTCAAGTAAGCTCCATATGGCTCCAAAGGCTGCAGTCTTAACATCCCTATTAAGGAAAGATGAGTTTATACTGGTGCTGAAACTGGTGTGGGTATCTGAACCCTGTGAAGAGTACAGGTTATAATCAGAACCGAAGATCTAGATGTGTGTTGTCTACCGAAATGACTCCTAGGCAACCTGGAGGCCTGTTTTGGGGCAGGATTGTTCTCGTTTTCCTTCTGAACTGCATTTTCACTTGCATCGTAGAGGGGTGCATCATTTTGCCTGCAAAGAGCAACTCCAGGGAAAATTACAGAGGGCATTCACTTCTTGCTGTCTTTCCCTTTACCCCCAACATCTGATCTGGCTTATTCCCTTACAGCATGCCGTTTCGGCTGTATTAGAGCCCTGCTGATTGTATTGCTTACATCTGGTTACTGATGTTTGTCCTGAGGCAAGTCATCCTGCAAGACTAAATACAGTGTGGGTAGCTGTGCTACTAGCTAGCTACTGTTACAGAGTGGTGGGATAGACATTGATGCAACTTCGAAGTCTTCAGAAATGTGCCATTTTCCAGGGTCTGTGAGGGGAAAACTGACTGACTGGCCTTCTGGGTTTTTTTTTGAGTTCACCTAACTTCAAGAACAAATACCAAGGTGGAGAGGAGTATTACAATCTCTTGATCGCTTGATAGAAGTGCTCTCCGTTATAATATTCAGTGGTGCTTTCTGTTGCCTGTGGTGGCCTTGTGGTGGTCCTGTAATTGGAGGAAGAATGCTTGCTTAGGTTGCACTAGCCAAGGGTCTTTGAAATGTCCTTGTGATCCCTGTCACCTCTAACACCCGTGTTATTGTTCAGGGATCTTGACACGTGTTTTGAGTTCACAGTCAATTGGATGAAGGTCATAGGCATCTACTCTTTATGTATTTGTGTGGGAGCATAAAACTGCTCGAGTGGCTGGAGCTGCTGATACTACAGTGTTAAACAGTAATAGTGTATTGCGTTACTTGTGTGAATGTCTCCATTGAGAGTTGCACTGACTAGACCATACTGATGGACCACAATTACCATAGAGTAAGTAATTGCTTTTCAGAAAAATAACTGGTTTTTTAGTGAGCAACTTTATACACACCTGCAATAAAACAGTTTTTCTCTATGTAACCTCTAGCTATAATTTTAAATCATAAAGGTGATGGATATATGTGATTTTCCCATATGTTGATCTGCATGTTCCAAGGTGTGACAGCTGTTGGGAGTGCCTTAGACTTGTCTTGAACTCTTGTCTATTTTTCTTTCTTAGATGTGCTGAAAGACATTATGACACCGCCAAATTTAACTGCAGAGGTATGTTTTTCTGTCCAGTGTTTGTTCTTCTCTTTAAACTTCAGTGTTTCTGGATGAAAGTATAAAGGAGGAGCTGGTGAATAGTAATGTATGGGATTTGGGCACAAGGAAAGGTGTCAGATTGCTTTGAGTCACTGGAGGAGCTTGCTGTGTTCTTGATGCTTTCAAAAAAGTGTGTTCTTAGTGGTTAACTAGATCAAGGTCTAATAAGACAATCAGAAGCCTACTGTTGCACAAATTTTTTGCAGAATGGGTTATATAGAAGTTTCTGTTAAATTCATTGTGCAAACAGTGTAAAATTTAGATGTGAAGTTTAGAGAACTCTGTTATGCAGAAGCATCACTTAGAATAAAAATGGAGAACACTTAAATCACTGTTCATGTAAAACAACTTTTTGGAACAAACCTTCAGTTGCTTTAAAAAAAAATAAAATTCATTCCCATGTGATGCCTCTTTGAGATGAGTTGGGTCTTAAGACACTTTGCAGAGCTACCAGAACCAGTGGGGAAACTTTTAAGGGCTCATTTTGATCAGACCCTTGGAGAGTGGAAATGGATGTACCTGTTTTGTCAGTATTAACTCCCCAGGTAATAAATAAATACAGATTCACCTTTGCTTTTTGTGCAGAGGAACATCTCTGTGCACAGTACTAGAGCTTGTAGTTCCTCTTCATGCAGTGCTTCAGAGTAGTTGGATAGATAAGGAGTACTTGTGTGTATGTAATTGTAGATGAATAAATTTTGGGCTTGCTGGCTAATATTACATCATAGCAAGGGCTCAACTTCTTTCATGATTATTTTAAAGCATCCCTCTAGTTGTAAAGAGGGTGTTTAGGATGTGATCAAAATGTCACTGGCTGCTTTAATGTCTGAATGTAGGAGGACTGAAATTTTCATTTTGAAGTCATCTTCACTCCTAATTTGCTCTTACGATGTTGAACGAGTGTCCTAAAATCTTACTGAATACATCCAAACCAAAAAGAAAGTATTTTAAGATCTGCTTGAACAGTACTTTGAGTAAGAGGAGAAAAGGCGTAAACGAAAAGGATGTGCTTCTAATATGTCCGGAACATATGCTTGCTTTAATTTATGCTTTCTGTTACAGGGGTGCTCAGCTCCCTTCACTGTCAATCCCAGCCCAAAATTTTCTTTGTGACACCACCTTTCACAGCTCCTCTGCATTAGACACTGCTGTCGTAGAGAGCTACACGTTGCCTTCCTTTCTTTTCATCCCCAAATTAGTTACCTTAGATAACCAGGTTGGTGACTTGGAACTTCCCTTAGCAGAGGAACAGCAGTTCTACTTTAAAATCTTCTGAAGTGAATTCATTTCAAGGGGAACTTTTCATTTGTACGCTTAGTGTGAAACACTCAGTGGTTCATTACTCAACTTGGATGCTCTTGCATCAAATTCAAAACCAAATGTTGAAAGCTCTTATCTGGATGCTAGCTTTCTGTCTAGGGTTTTGGAGTTTCTGAAGTACTTCTATACTGAAAATTGCTTTCTGCTTTGCCCCGGGCTTTCCTTTATATATAGAGATATTATTTTTTTTTTTGCTATGGGTTTTTTCTTGCAATGTCTAGGGGCTTGGAGAGAGTAATCGGAACCGTTCTCCATGCTGTGTGCTCCGGTGTTAGGAACCAAAAATCCATAGAGGACCCTGGACCCTCTGAGCTCAAGGTTGTGCACCCTAATGTTTCCTTAATCCCTCTGAACCATTGCAGGGCATGCATTTCATCTGCTTCTCATTCCAACTTTGAAGAAAATACTGCCAGGTTTGCCTGTGATCCCAAATCTCAGAGAGCAGCTTTGGGATGCTGTTACTACTTGGGATTTTTCAGGCCGTTCTTTCAGGACTGCTTTGGATAGTAGTACAACCTTATTGGATGTAGTTAAGATAGACTCAAAACTGTATGGACAAATTTGCAGCATCTCCTAACAGCTGCTTTTCTTGGGGATTTCTAAATAAAATCCTCCTTACATTTACATCTGCTTCAGAAAGCGGCATCTCTGTAAGTTCACATAAAACTGTAATTTGGGCAGTCTTTGGATCTTTCATGTGGAAGAACTTATTAGTGTACGTTTACATTCGTTAACCTTTGCTGCTTCTTTAACAAAGATTATTCACTTTATTGAGCCTACCTATTTGGTCTCCTGGGAGACCAAAGGGGTGGTCTGTGTTGTGACTGAATATTGAGCCAGCAACGTGCCCTTCTGGCCAAGAAGGCCAATGGTCTCCTGGGGGGCATTAAAAAGAGCGTGGCCAGCAGGTGGAGGGAGGTCATCCTCCCCCTCTGCTCTGCCTTGGTGAGGCCGCATCTGCAGTGCTGTGTCCAGTTCTGGGCCCCCCAGTTCAAGAAGGACAGGGAACTGCTGGAGAGAGTCCAGTGAAGGCTACAAAGATGATCAAGGGACTGGAGCAGCTCTCTGATGAGGAAAGGCTGAGAGACCTGGGGCTGTCTAGCTTGGAGAAGAGAAGACTGAGAGGGGACCTCACCAATGCTTATCAATATCTAAAGGGCGAGTGTCAGGAGGATGGGGCCAGACTCTTTTCAGTGGTGCCCGGTGACAGGACAAGGGGCACAAACTGGAACACAGGGAATTCCATCTGAACTTGAGGAAAAATTTCTTTCCTTTGAGGGTGATGGAGCACTGGCACAGGCTGCCTGGAGAGGCTGTGGAGTCTCCTTATCTGGAGATATCAAAACCCACCTGGATGAGTTCCTGTGCAACCTGCTCTGCGTGACCCTGCTTTGGCGGGGGGATTGGAGTAGATGATCTCTAAAGGTCCCTTCCAGCCCCTACCATTCTGTGATTCTGTAAATTGTCCTTGTGGATCCCTCCAGAAGACTTTGGACTTGGGCTGCAGTGCAGTCCATTACTTCATCCCTCACTTCTGCTCTTCAAGTCCTTGGGGCTTCATCAAAAGGACTCTTGCATGTATGACAAGAGAAATAGTGCTTATGGAATGAATACAAACACTCGCCAAAAAATGAGATGTAGTTGTTTTTTTTTTTTTTTTTTAGACCAGCAAAGGATATGGTGGTTCTAGCTGAGAACGTTTAAGTGAACCAGACTGGCATTTATAAGATCCCTAGTCTGTCAATTGAGAATTGGGGTGCACTTCATAAAGTGCTGTTCTCCTGATGAAAGTAGGACAGCCCTATGTAATCTGCCAGTCAGCATGGCATTGTCTGTGATCTTATCCGAGGCATTAGAGGTTTGGGTGCTTCTCTCTGCTTATTGCTTATTTTTTTTTCTCTTGAGTTTTCTTTCATCTCTTGTATTCTCACTTGAAATTCTTTCCATCTCTAGATGGAAGAAGTGCTTGTGTGTATCCATGTAAGAAAAAGGACAACTTTGGTGGTTTGACTTTAAAACCCAGAAGTATCGCGAGTGCCTTACATGAGATTTCTTTTTCAATTACCACTTTCTAATATGGAAGTTGCCATTTTTTTGTTTCACAACCCCTTTGAGCAAGGTCTGAGAGTTTTTTTTCCCAATGTAGACCCAACTGTGCTCAGAATTTTTCAGCAAAATTCCTGTTGTGTGATTAGTGACTGAGGTCTGGCCCTGTTTTCTCTCAGCAGGTAGTCTAATTATTGCTGGAGTAATGGGTTTTCACAAGGTTATTCTTTGTGTCAGCATACTCTTAAATTCTAGAGAATTCAGGATATAAGATATAGAGTCGGTGCCACTTTTCAGTGGTGGTGTGAAATAGTCTCTTCATGTAGCAGGATGCCTGTTTATGTATTACCAGAGAAATGTCTGCAGTGCATATAGTATGCAGTACATTACTGAATAATACTGGAATAAAAAAATGTACTTATCTATAAGATGGGGGGGTGTTTGGAAAGTTAATTTTTTGCATGCTTATCGCACAGTTGACCTGTCTAACTGAGCCTGCTGTTACTTCCTTTTGAGATTTTGATAAACTACTGCTTCTCATTGCAGTTGCACAGTACCCTTTTGAAGACCATAACCCACCACAGCTAGAGCTTATCAAACCTTTTTGTGAAGATCTTGACCAATGGCTAAGTGAAGATGACAATCATGTTGCAGCAATCCACTGTAAAGCTGGAAAGGGACGAACTGGTGTAATGATATGTGCATATTTGTTGCATCGAGGCAAGTTTTTAAAGGCTCAAGAAGCCTTAGATTTCTATGGGGAAGTAAGGACCAGAGACAAGAAGGTGAGTTACTTTCTGTTCTTCTGTTCTCCAACCTGTATCTTTATGCTTTTCCTGCATGAGGTCAATTTGAATAGTCAAGCCTTTTAAGAAATACTTGCCATCAGTGTGATATCTGGTTTGATTCAGCTTTAACACTTATTGGATCAGTGCAATTGTTCCCAATGAAAAAGCTTTCCTAAACAGCAGCAGCAATTAGTCACAACACTAAAACAGTCTGTTTTCTTCCATCTCCTGTTCAAGACGATCTGCACAGTTTATTTTAAATAGCCTTTTAAATAGCATTCTGCTGTGTATTGCATCAAATAGGCAGTTGATGAGTGAACTTTCTTGTTCAGCGTTTTTAACCCAAATAAGAGGATTATTCTAGCTTGTTTTGCCTGAATGGATGAGTTGTTCATCTCCTCAGGTTCGCTTAGCTTCTGTGGTGGTGGTTGGAGATGCGTAGTCATTACAGTGCGTGTTACAGTTGAATATCCCGACTGGAAGAGTCTGTTGTTGGATGCCCCTTTTCAGTAAAAGGGTAGTTAATCGTCGGAGCTGAGGCAGCCTCAGAGCCTGCTTCAGGAGGTGCTGCCATTTAGTTTCTTGTACTTCTCCTGAGGAGAAATGAGGGGCATGTCATTTCAGAGAAACGATGTTCACAGCTGCAGGAGCTTTCTGTTAAGACCTTGTCAGTGGTACAGACAGCAGTAACTGTATGTTGGACCTTTCTGGTATGGTTGCACCTCATGAATGGGAATTTAACCTCCTTATTTGAAATTTCTCCAACTGTAATGAGGTGTGACTTGCAAGGTCACTTTAGCGAGCTTCCCCGCTCATCTTCCATCGTTTCCTTGTGTATGTTGGTGGAGCAGCCCAGGGGGATGATCCCAGCAGGCCAGTTTCACCCTGCTCAAGTACAGAGTTCTCTCTGTTCCTGTAATATTTGCATAAAGTATTAATTTCACAGTGTGTAGACCTCTTACAAGCAGAGCTTCATGTTTGAAGGCTCTTGAGAGCTGAAGTGTCACATAAGGATTTTTAGAATTTGCCTGTTAATTCACGGGAAGGAGCAAATAACTTCTTAGTTTGCTCTCTTTACAAGCTGGAGCTGTTATTCCACGTACTGCTGAGAAGGTAGTGGTGGTGTGACACTAGAGCAGAGACGGTGTCAAGGTTTCCCATCGAAACTTTGTGGCTTTTGGTAAGACTGCACAATAGTGAATAGGAGTGAGCTGCGTGATGAATAAACAGTGTAGATCACTGCTGCTGGCAAAGATTATCTAAAGAGCCGGATCGTGAGAAGTATAAAACTTAACAAATCCACAGTGAAGCATGTTGTATCTCAGTTTCCCAGCTGTAAAAAGAGGGTCATGTTTTCTGCGTTAAGGTCAGTTAAGCGTTCATCAGTACCCCGGTGGTACCTCTGGCATGTTTGGGGTAATGGAGAACTTAGCAAACAGGAATAGTGAGAGCCTTGTTTAGCTTCGCTGTAAATATTGTCTGTAACCAGCAACTTTGTTTTGGTTTTCGTGTCTCAACTGGAAGAGTTGATTTCCCGCCCCCCCCACCAGCTCCACTTCAGCAGGATTATCTTTATGCGGACGGTGGGCAGCGTGTGATTCACGTAGTCATTAAAGTAGAATTTATAAGCAGGTATTCCAGTGCAGGTTCTGGGAGCTGCTTCTTCCCTTGTGGCACGTATTTCAGTGTTATATGTCAAGTGCTGCTCTCTGATTTGACACTTCATCACACCTTTATATAACTGACTTCCTGGACTCAGACACTTCATCACACCTTTATATAACTGACTTCCTGGACTCAAAGTAAATGAGGCATCGGAAGAGCTGTTTGCACCTAGGGACAAGAGAACGTGCATTTATTTTTTTTTTGGTTGGACCAACATACGCATGATGAAGGCAAAATGGCTTTAATTAGGTACTGAATTTTCTTTGTTTAAACAAGCGCAGGGTGTGCATTTTGTATACGGCTGCTCAGAATAGCCTAGCTAAAATCGCTGTTGCCATCAATGTGCCTGGCGAAGTGATTCTCAAGAGAGTTTAGTCCATGCCGGCAGGAAGTATGTGTCTAATTGCAAGAGGAAGTATGACTAATTGGTCAAGAGAACAACCTCAAGTGCTTCTGTAGCAAGCTTTTCCCAAGTGTGTGCTGGGAGAAGCAGCTTCACGGAGGCCTTTGCGACATGAAGTGAGAGTTGCTGTAAATAAGGCTGACAGTTGCTAGATAGTCTGTTAATGTACTGTTGTCCTGGGAAAGGTAGCGGGGAATAAGATGTTGCAGAACTGAGTCTAAAAGTCTGTCTCTGACCAAAAACTTCTGGGTTTTGGGTTTTGGTTTTTTTCTTCTCTGTAAGCTGCCTCTTTTGACTTCTCTAATGCCTCATAGTGGGGAGAACTCTTTCAGAAGAAGGGAATGATGAAGATCAGAAAGTATTGGCTAAATGGTTGTCTGTCAGTCACCGCCACTGTAGTAGAACAGGACTGATTTCTCTTTTCCCTTTGAACCCAGGGAGACAAACTGTTTTCTGAAATTAGATAAAGAACTGTAATTGTCCAGCCTATTCTCAGAGCTGGAGGAGAAGTAAACACCCACCACCATCACCCCCGCCTTCAAATCTTCTGAGAGAGCTGCTGCGCCCACTGTTTGAAATGATTAGCTTATCGCCTGTTTTTTCCTTAAGATGGATGCTGAAATACTACTGTGATGACAAAGACTGACAACTTACCTTCCTACAGCCTACTCTTGAGGGGCTTTATGGTGGGGACTAGACTCAGAAAGAAGCAGGGTATAATTACGCAACAGATAGGTATCAACTGGGAACAGCTATTCAAGTGCTTGAGCTGGAGATGATCCATTCAGGAGCATTCTTTTACCGTATTTTTAGGAATGGCTCCTAATAGTAGAACATTTTCCAGGAAATGGAAACCAATTATTTTGTGCGAGGAAGCCTGAGGATGACTCTTTGAGCAGGGTAGATGTTCAATGTATGATGTATTGGAGCTGGTGAGTTGTAACGCTTGTTTGTTCGAAGTACTCAGGTGACAACCTCTGCTAAACCTGATGCCATGAGCCTGGTCTGAGGCTGCAGCTTTAGCTTTACGCTCATGGTAGGGCACGTTATTAAAGTGAATATGGGGGAATATGCCTTCTAAAAATGTTTGTTATTCATAATACTGCCTGTGCTACATTGAGAGGAGAAGCAGGAGTAGCACCTGCCAAGCTTTGTGATGTCTACACAGCTCAGCAGTGCCCTGTGAAACTCTGGTGTAAGGACTAGAGGAGCTTATCTAATGTCCATTTTAAAAATGATGATGATAAATGGGAAATGTAAGCTTCTCGGGGAGAAAATACTTCAGCTGCTTCCCAGTTCTTTATTCTTCTTGACTATAAAAGTAAGCAGGGGGTTGATTGCACCTCTCGGAATATTAGCTTGTTATGAAAGTGTTCTGCTTTGAAATCAGGCCTTTGGAAAATGGAGAACTTTCCGTTCCGCTTCAGTGTGGCTGGTTCTTAGGATCTCAGGGTAAAGGCTATGTCTCTGGGGAGTTAAATTCTCTGGCTGCAGGGATAAAACTGCCCTCTTGGCTGAGAACTGGTTTTGCTTTGAGACCAGGGGTCACTTTATATAGCTGCAAAAGTGACTGTGTTCCTTTCCTTCTGGTCCGAGCCCTGGTTGCCTTGGTAAGGTGTGCTGGGGTTTCTCTGTGGGACACATCCTTTATGGCATGAAGAAGCCATGAGCAGAGAAGGCTGCGTTTTCCTTACCTGCATAGTTTCATTCTGATTGGCAGCACTGGCAAATTACTGGCAGTTTGTTCTGAGGCTGGGATTTGGTCAGTCATGAAGCTCAGATCCTAGGAAAGCAGACTTTAAAGCTCTGCGAAGTCGTGGGTCTGATAACTGCTGAGATGATATCTGAACCAAAACCATGGTCAGTGTAGAAGGCTATGTAACAAAGTCATTGTACAAGTGCTGTAGGGAAGAACGTTTCAGAAGGGCATTTTGTAATAGAAGGTAGCATCAGCCTTGAGTACAGTGATATTAGCAAACAGAATCTTTTGACTTAAACTGCTGTCAAAATGTAATTCCTGTATTGGTGCTTTAAAATTAGTGTATGTTCAAGGTGCCTCCTGCTTAACTTCCCTACCCCAAAAAAAAGCAGCAGCATGAAACTGTCTTTTACGTGACCTCAGGGTGTCTGAGGTGTGTGTTTTTAAGATATTGAAAAGTCTGCATTCTTTGCCTTACTGCTCAAGATGGATGTTTGGGGATAAAGTAACTGGAAGGCCAGTGTCCTGCTTGTTCCGTGATGGGGACTGGTTGGTAATTAATTGCCTGGCATTAGATAATGCGTGCAAACAGCTTCCTCTTAAGTGCTCTGCAGGAGGAGTACAAGAGATGTGGACGCGTGTCTGGGGAAAAAGGAACATGTACAGAGGCTGTCTTTGGGAATGGTTTGGAGGTGGATTACGTCTTTGTTAGTCCTTGAGGTGCCCGGGATGGTCCACATTAAAGAAATCGCAGAGGGTCCTCATGAATGACTGTGCTAAACGTGCACGGCTGGGTTTCGGTGCGGTGTAGAAAGTCATGCGGCACTCCCCTGCTTCCTAGGTACCGCTGACTTAGATGCTTTACTTGGTGTGCCGGTCTCCAGTGTAGCTGCTGCGGAGGTGTACTCGGCATAAATCACAATGGTCTATTCCAGGTGCTTTAGCTACCTCTTCATTCGTGATTTATTTGCCCTTAGTTACATTCAGAGGTCATGGGAGGAGCTCTGTTAGTAATAAATGGTCTTGATGGTTTTTGACATTTGTTTTCCCTCTCTTTAGGGAGTGACAATTCCCAGTCAGAGACGCTACGTGTACTACTATAGCTACCTGTTAAAGAATCACCTGGATTACAGACCAGTGGCACTGCTGTTTCACAAGATGATGTTTGAAACAATTCCCATGTTCAGCAGCGGAACTTGCAGTAAGTACCCAGCGCCCCGTTAACCTCCATTACCTCTCGTAAGGAAACACGTTGGCCTTTGAACTTGGTTTGGTTATGTGACTGTTACCATTCTGTTATGTGACACTAAGAGCTGCTCATCTTGATGGAGAAGATCATACTCAAACACTTAGCGTTCCAAAGTCTGCTGGGTTAGTGTGGTCTATCCGCTAGCATCCTCCCAGGTATAGTAAGTTTAGGTCTGTGAAGGACTCATATGGTTGTTTTACTACAGTTTTAAATTGGGAAGTATTTAACAGTTTGAAGATAAGTGATGCCATATATGTATATTTTTTCTTTGTAATGTAGCAACTCTTGGGAAACATGAATTGCTGAAAAACATTTGCTTAATGGCATGTTGTGGCTTCAAATGTAGCAACATTACTCTTCCCCTGATGTTTAAAAAAAAAATAAATGACTTCAACGGGGCAGATATCTGATTAACTCTGGAGTAAACTTTTCTTTATATGGGGGCTTATAAAGTATTAATACACCTGTAAACAATTAATCTGGCTTGCCGATACACAGTGTGTTAGTAAGGAAGAGCAGATTCCTTGAAATTTTGAAGTATAAGTACGAATTCACTTCTGTCCTTCTGTTGGCTGCATTACAGGGCAGTAACTGCCTAGTGTTGCGTGTTCATTTTTTTTGTTAGTGGAAAAAGTTTTTTCTAATGGTTTTGCTGTGGGGATTACTGCAATGGGTAATTAATTCCAGTTCCTCCTGTGACTTTGATTAAAATTGCACTATTAATATTGTTATAAGGCAGTACCTGAACATGGAATGCACATAAGAAACGATCAAGCAACTTGTCAGGCCAGCTGTATTTACAGGAAGCCCTGCCTGTAGGGTTGAGGTGTGGAAGTTACAGATTTCTGCCATTACCATTTATTTAACGTCTCAAATAAACTACGCTATACTTGTGAAATCAAGCTGCAAGTATGAACTGCTCACGTGAACATCAACTTGTTTGTCCGTACCAGGCTACTAGCATGCTATTTTTGCAGTAGGATGTTGGGATAAACGAAAGAAGGTGATAGGAGTGACTATCAACTTCAGCATCTTTGTCTACTGCGATATTTTATATTTCTGTGGAGTTTTCAGGGATTTTTCAGAGTGTGAAACCAATGATCTATGTTACTACTTTGGTTATGTTATCAGCTGCGGCTGCAGTAATTTTACCAACAGACGATAACTTTAAATCTGACTTCCTTGTTATCTTACTTGTGTTTTAAAGTCACTGACGGAGCAGAGTCCTGTCTCTCAGGTAAAATGAAGAGATGACAGGGTTTCACGGCTCTGAGGATTTGAGCGAGATAAGTAGCAGTTTTATAGCTAGACCATTCAGCAAGATAATGTGCGTGTGCTCAGCAGGGACTTCTGCAGCTCTGCAGGGGTGGTTTCAGGGTGGCCACACACTCTACAGCAGGATATGGTTCAGTGTGTATTGTCTAGAGAGCAGTCTGCATCCGATTCTAATGGAGAAGTTGGGAGCAAATGCAGAAAGACTTCTTTGAATAAGTCTCATTTAATATTTCTGGCTTTCATGCTGGTGTCTGGTAATTTCCAAAGAAAATCTGCTTAGGCTGCACCAAAAAGCCCTCATAATTTCAGCTATTACCCCTGCAGATTTAATTTGTAAAGTTGCACCATGGCTGGCACTTTTTTGGTCACGGTGATTTACAGGCCAAATTTACATGATCTGTATAGTCTGTCAGTGCTGGTTGGCTTGTGTATTACATGTTAAATTGTCCTTGTTTTTGTTTGTGTAACGGTTCTGTTTGTGTAAGAGCAGAAATCAGTTTGTGCTGACACAACCACCTGCTCTGCAATTCAAAGAAGAGATGATAGTTATGTCCATATAATGTGGAGATGAGAGGCAACATGCAAGGAAAAGCCAAGAAGTTGGCACTTCATATAGTAATTTCTTATCGTATTAAAAAGAAACAGCAACTTTCTAGGAACCCTATGGTTGCCTTAGAGTAGTGCTACAAAGGACAGAAATCTGTTAGGTTGTTTCCTGTAACATCTAGCAAAGTTTGATGCCCCGCAGGGTTTTGCTTTTAATAGACAGTTACTTAACTTTCAAAATACCATAGCTCATGATCGTGATTCTGATACTAATATTGTACTTTTTGATGCTTTAAGGCATTTCTTACGAAGTGATGCTCTGTTTTGCCATGCAGATCCTCAGTTTGTGGTGTACCAGCTAAAGGTAAAGATATTCACCTCCCCTTCAGGACCCTCAAGACGTGAAGACAAGTATATGTACTTTGAATTTCCTCAACCTTTGCCGGTATGCGGTGATATCAAAGTGGAATTTTTCCACAAACAGAACAAGATGTTGAAAAAGGTTGGTTTTCTCTGGAACTTTTCTGAAAAATGTTGTCGAGCTAATCCTGATGCAGGGCTGGCATGTTGGTTATTCTTCAGTGATGCGTAATCACAGTATTTAATTCTTCAATGTCTGGTTTTCCCAAGGAGAGGATCTACTACAAAATGAAAGCTGGCTATTTTGAGAGCTGGTGAGATTAAGTACAAAGGTTGGATAAAAATCATACTGGATATGTATTGCAGTCGTTTGGGTATTAGTGAGTAATCTAATTGAGGAAGAAACATTCTCATTCTAAAAATAGACTCGCATACTGAGTGAGTTAACTCCAGCTGTTTTCTTCACTAAATTTTCCTAAGATTTGAGCAGCCACAGAAGATCCTGTCTGTCTGCTGTTTGCTGATTTCTACCCGTCTGTCAAATTTGGTTGAATTTCCAAGATAATTGAGTTCCTACACACTTTGTAAAAGTATCTCTGCAATGTATTCAGCCATCTCTCGGTTCCCGGCTGCAGTGCCTTGACATTAGCCATTTAGAGAATGCACACAGAACTGAGAATTTTCAGTGTCTTCAGTTGTGGGGAAAAAAACTTAATCTAGAATTTATTTTGACACCAAAGTCAGCGAGTTCTTAAAGATGAATGCATCATCACTGGGTTTCATTAATTCTGGTGCTTGTGGAGCTAGTTTGCGGCTACTAAAGTGAAAGGTGAGGATGAGACCATGTTGATTAAAGGCTACCTTTGTATTTACTACTTAAAATTCTTTATGAGTAGTTGTTCACCGTTTAACAGACGTTATAAAACCTTAAGAGCATTCATTGAGTGAATCCTGTGTACAGGCAAAGCATAAAAATAAGAAAATAGTGGAGTGGATTGGGAGATAAACGTAAGTGATGAGATAAACAGTCTCTTACAGTAGCAGATTGTACCTACTAGATGTGCGTGTAAATACGCACGCATGCTACTTTGTGGCCTTGTTCAGTTACGAGGTATTGTTAACTAGTTTAATGGTGTAATTTCACTAGCTGGAAATACCATGTTCTGTTGTTTGCTGTGGGCTGATGTCTGAAAAAGTTTTTTAAACAGGTTCTTAATGGGAATATTTTCTTCTGCCGGTTTAATGAGACGTTTTATGTGATCAATGCGGCCATATGCAACACAGAGAACTGTAGAACAAAGCATTTTAAAAGTAGAAATTCTACTTTAAGTCAAGGTTAAAATTTATTGACGTGTAAAACTGCAATGCATAGGAGCCAGTTTTGAGAAGGGACTTTTAATGGAGCACCTAGATGTGGGCTAGACGTGAGGGGTGCAGGGGGGAGATGAAGCAAAACCCAAGCAGAGAGACAAGGGCCTGTTTCGTCCAGTCTCTGTCCTATCTTTACCGTGAAATTTGTCGTTCCTTTACCATCTTCAGTAACGCATGGATTGTGAAGGGACTTTTAGGGGCCATTGTGCTGCACTGCCCCTCCCTGAGTGAGCTCCTGAAATACCGGTGCACAGCTCAGATGTCGGAACTTGGCTCTGTAGCACCAGGAACGAACTCCTGTATTTGTTTTTTGCACTGAGGTCCGGTGATGATATAGACTAGAGCGCCTCGTTATCACATACAATTTCTGTAGTATAAATTCAGTCTTCAAGAGTGTGTAAAATTGTCTTCAGAAACGCAGCAAGCGTGTTACTGTGCTGTAGTTTCATTTCAGAGTGTCATATCAACCACGGTTTCGTTTCTTAAGAATCTCTTTGTAGTTTCTGAGTAGCTGGTTGATTTTTTTTTTTTCATTTTCTTTTTGCCTGTTCTTATCAAGTACCCTGACTATTCAGGCTTTGTGCAGATAGTGCAGAGGTGCTCCTTTTCTCTGTGTTTTTTGGATGGCTAGAACCCAGAAGTGCTGAGGTGGTGAAACCTCATCTTTCCACATCTGCAAGCTTTTTTGAGAGTTAAAAACTGTCCCTTCACTAGGTGGAAGTCTCTTGTAAAGAAACCACCTTGATAATCTGCCTCAAAGATCTGTTGAATCTAGTGTCCAGTTGTCCTCAACCTTGTGTAAGGCTGGAGGTCAAAAGAAGGTAGGTATATGGTGTTACACAGTTCTGGTAAGACTGCCTCTGTTAGCCCTACTGTAAACGCAGACACAAATTGAGGGCAGCTGGGACTGGGTCTGTGGATCTCCTCGGATGTAAGCACGTTAGCCTGTTTTAGGAAGCCACTGCTGAGGTCTTCATCTTGAGAGTTAGTGGAATGCTTTGGCACTAGAGGAGATCCTTCCACATGGTCCTTTTGACAACTTGTTACGTAAAGTGGCTAAGATGGGAATAGGGCAAAGGCGAATATTCGTGGCAGAAAACCTGCCTTGGCACAAAGTTGAACACGTTTCTCTGCAAGTGTTTACCATCTGTGCCTGTTCATTTTCCAGATAAACTGACTCTACACAGTTTTCACTCAAAACCACATAGAGGAGGGTCTCCCGCTGTGGAGACGTGTTGCATTTTGAAGATCACCTCTATACAGTGATCACCTAATTAATGAGGAACAGCATAATTAGGAGTAACAGGATTTTATGTTTCAGAGATTCTGGTTTATTCGCGTATGTTTATGAAGGCTGGAATTACAGGTCTGTTGCTTGTCACTGGTGCTTGCTCTTCCAAGGTTTCCTTTTGGCAGATGTATAGGTAGTTGCTAAAGAAGTCTTCTTGCACACACATAAAGGTGTCACACATGTACCAGTCTGCATTTTAACTTTCCATAAGAAACCTAATTAAAAAACCCACTCATCTCAGCTGAAGCGCTCCAGATTCACTCACCTGTGCTTGCTTTCAAATTTCTTAATCCTCTGAAGAACAATAGCGTTATCTGCAGAGCTTCTGTAGTATGGAGGGTCCTCATCAACTTTGATCAAGCTCTTCTTGGATAAAATTATTGTGCATGAAACAAAACAAACTTGCAAGATCAAGTGGCTTTAAGCACCTAGCGTTGCAGTGCCCATGTGAAATTTAGAGTGGTCAAGTGTCCTGTTTTTTTAGTGGCAAAACTTAAATTAAGCAAATCCAGTGGCTGTTGAGAGCTGGCCTCAGCCAAAGGATTATTGGTGCTGGTGAGAAGATGTTGGTAAGAGGATGACTGCTTTGAAAAAGTAATCCTGTTTCAGCTCTTCTGTAATCTGAGCCACCTGGCAACAGTTAGTAAGTCCACAACTTTTGGTCTTTTCTTGTCTAATAAAGTTGTTTACTTTATTCTGGGACCAGTTCTTCAGTATGATGCAGCCACTTCCTTTCAAGAATGAAGTGCATGCTCATACAAGAACAAAATGGATTGAGGCTTGAGTACAGATATTATGTATGAATTTCTGATGGATAGATGTTAGTAATTTGGGGGTGGGTTTTGAGCATGATTTTTTGTTTTTCTGAGTTGTAGCTTGGCTATTCTTCCATCTTAGACTGCCACTGTAGTCTGCGTTTGCTTCCATGTATCTGTGGAGCCTTTTTTCTTCCAGTTACTGATGTTGACATGATAATCTTAAGGTATTTCAGAGTATCCTTGTATTATTTGGTTCAGCGAGAGTCTGTTTTAAAATAATAGGGAAGATCTTGTAAACTTCCTGCCTGCAGAGCCTGGGGATAAAGGAGACCTTTCTCAGGAGTCCTCCCAGTATAGATGAGAGGGAGGCATTGGTGTGGGTTTTTTTGGTAAGAGTCACTGCTGTTTTATGCCCAGACTTTGGCGTAGGCAGGACTGATGGCATTGTTTGTGCTGTTGGGTATGCCATTTCGTCTCTTGAGTCTGTATAGATGAGAAGTTCTGCTACACAGTTCAAGAGGATGGGCGATTGCTGTTTAGCAAACACTGAAGAATGAACTCTGAAAATGTCAGAAGACTTCAACAGGTGTTGTGAAAATGGTACAAGAAGCTCCTACTAGCCGTGACTACGGGAAGACTGTGAGGCCAGTGTGGAAAAGGTTGAAACATGATCTCCAGATTCTGATTGCTGGGATAGCATCTCCAAAACCCTTAGCTGGCGCTGCAAAGTGATTGTAAGAGCCTGTAGATCTCTGCAAAATTAAACTCTCAGGAGGATATGGGAACTCCTGCCTGATGGTTTAAATGATCTTGGATTTGGATCTCAGTCCGCAGTTAGATGTGGAGATTGGCTCTCTAGTGAAGTGTGTTTTTCTGACAGTCTGAGAACTGAAAAACTGCACAAGGTAGAGATAAGTATTCTGTGTCAAAATAGTGTGATTAAATCAGCTTCTGTCTCAAGTGTCTGATACTGTACTGTAGATTTTGTGATACAGATTTGGTTATGGGAAGAAATGCATCTGCGTGGTTTGTTTTTTTTTTTTTTTTTAAGGCAGATGCCTGTGATGTAACTGGAAGTGAAGCAAAACACATTTTAAAAAAAGCCTCTAGCTAATACTCATTTTCCGAAGCCTATTCATTAAAAACTGCATTACTGTGAGCACTTGATCTGGTATTCTGATTTGCTGTATAAAGTCCAAGTTCAGTTCATGCCTTAATCTGTAAAATTCCTATCTTTGGCCCATATTACATCAACTTGCTTCATTGTCTCCCATGAAATATCTTGGAGCCTGATGCTTTAGCTGGAACTGGCTGAATCCTCACTTCGAATAATGAGTTTTCTTTTTCAGTGAAAGCGATGACATAGTTATCAGCCTTAAGAGCTAATTCCAGAAAACATGACCGTGTCTTTCCTCAGTTTGAATGGCTATGCCATGTTCCAGTACCCATGAACTTAGTTTATTAAGCTAATTAAGTCAGTGTAGTGGGAAAGGAAGGGAAATAAGGTGATGCTGTAAAAAGCTGGAGGGAGATAAAAGGATAAATGACCAGCTTGGCCAAGTTGTATTGTTTAGTTTGAGTCCCTGAAGACACCTGCAAATTTATCCCAAGGAAAACAAATTAAAAGATGTCTAGTGAGAAGTTTGTCGTCTGTCTTGTCTTCTCCAGGCTCTATTGGTAAAGCTGAGTCCCTGCAGTTGCTTGTTCAGGCAGGCCCTTAAGTGCCAAGGAAATCCTTTCTGGTTATGCTCCACCTGATGAAGTTTAAGGTGAGGCATAATGAGACCATGCCCTCTGCTGGCATTGGTTTACATCCAGTGGCCTTATTTGCTTTGGCACTGCTTTCCTCCAAAGCTGCTTCAGCACTATTGGTATAAGCCATTTTCCATCCATCTACCACAGCGTGTTCATCAGCTTTGTCCTCTCCTCTGCTGACCTCCTTGGAGGTGTCACGAGTGGCACTGAGGACCAGCACCAAAGTGCATTGCTGTTTCTGCCTTGTGGTCCTGAAGAAGGATGAAACGTAGTAGTACCATCACCCCATGTACAAGAGTTGGGATCTCTCTTAACTGTGGTCATGGTGTGGAAATGCACTTTTTTTCTGTGAATCCTCACTGGAAGGATGGCCTCTTCACTACTGGTGAGACTGCAGGTGGTGTATCCACCTGCCTACAGAGCTGTTGGGTGCTGGAAACATCAGCTCAGGCTTGTTTTTACCCACTGTTTATTGCAGACAGCACCTGGACTCCAAATCCCTCTTGTTTTGTGGTCTGAAAGCCGGTACCATTGGTGGTTTCTGTTTTGACCTGAACTGATGTTTTGGTTTGAGCAGGAGTAGCCATCTCATCTCCTTGGAGGACTTTGAGGGACTCATCATCTGGGAATAGGAGGAGCCTGGACCAGGTTGCTCTGAAGATGCCTTCATGGGGATTTTGCCTACTCCTGCTTTCTTCATGAGACATCAGCAGGCAGGCTGATGACTTACTGGAGCATTACAGAAGAATAAACCCTCTTGCCTAGGATGTTCATCCTCTACTTGCAGATCCCGGGGTGGGCATTTTTAAGACTGTTCCTGAAGTAGCGGTAGTGAAGAAGAAGAGGGTGCTAGGTGTATGAGCCAGTTGGGCCTGGGAAGAAGCTACTGACTGCTGCCTTGCATGGATGGGCTCCAACAAGGCTTCTTCATAGATGTGATAGCATAAAGGGACTTGGTGGCAGTGGCAAACACCTGTTAGTCTCCCAAGATAACTGTAATCACAGCATGTTAATCTAGTAGATTAACTTGATTCCCAAAGGTACTGGAGAGGCGTGCATTGAAGTGAATAACTGCTTAACTACCAGAAGTGTCTTTGACTGAATTATTTAACTTTTGCCTTTGCCGTTGCACTTTCTTACAGGTTGGGGGTCTCATAGGTGCTTACAGAAACGCACATGAGCTGGATGGGTGTTTGTGTGCTTTACCTAAAACACTGAAAATGGGACTACTGAGCTTTGGTAGAGAAGGCAGGTAGAAGTTGCTTCATCGGACACTTCTCAATTCCCAGTATTTGTGTGCTTATGTGTTTTTATTAATTTGTGAGGAAGAAAAATTTAAGTTAAGCAGTAGTCTAGCTCTTCCCTGCCCCATTCTCAATGGCCCAGGAAAATGTTGTATTTTGCTGGTGCCAGATTGCTTTCAGTGGGGAGACATGCTCATACGATACACACTAGAACCATTTCCACCCATGCTTACCAGCAGAGGTGAGTAGCTGGGAAGATGGGGCAAGACCTAGGTTTTCCAATACGAAATTGGAATTAGGTCTCTCTGGTAAATCAAAATACGTAAATTAGCTCAGAAGGAGTCGGTTCATGTTCTGGTCTGTTATAATATCAAGGAGCGTTAGATTCTAGTATGTGCTAGCTTTGTCACCCCTGCCGCTTTAACCGAAATGCAGAAGTACTGACTATTGTGGGAAGACTGGCCACTCGTGTTTTGGATCTTTTGCCCGAAAACTCAAACTGGAGTCAAATAGAAAGTATCATTTGTAAAGAGGAAGTAAATGTATCTCGGTTTCAGGTGGAGAAGTGCTAAATGTGCTAGTCAGGACCAACCTGCTAATGGTAGCTGATCTTGGAAACATCAACTCTTGAGTGACAAAGGTATGGCAAGCGATGGAGAACTAAAACAAGAGTGTTTAGTGCATCCTATGGAGCTATGTAGCTGAGAGCTTAAAGGCGAAGTTCTTGGGCATGTCATCTTCAGAGATTGTCTAACCAAGAGCAAAACATCGCTGCTTGTTTAGTAGCACATATGGAGACAGACACTCAAAGCGACCTTGTTAGTCATAGTGATAAGCACGTAATGTAGTGGCTGATAGCAGCTAGTTCTCCCATGACTTTTAAAAATCACCGATAGATTTATATTTTGCCTCTTTGTACAGGTGTACCTGTTGTAGTGAATAATCTAACTTGTACCTTTCCAGCTGTTGGATCATCATCTGTCAAGATCTGCTTAAGTTGAATATACTTAAGCTGTCAACGCCTCATCTTCTCACTAAAAGCTTCCTGTTGCGTGGAAGGACAGCAGAGACCTTCAGAGTCTGACTTTATCTTAGTACTGGTCAGCAAGCATCTGACTGGTAGAAACCATCTCTATACAGCAGTAATGAATCCACTACGATAGGAGTCCTGTACTCGTAGGGTGGTTTTGCTCAATTACAGCTATTTCTGTATGCAAATAAAGAAAAGCATTCTGTTACGCGGGAAGCTGTGGGGGAAGATGTCCTCAGTTGATAAATATTACTCACCTAAGCTGCGTTGCACAGGATGTCCGTTAGGTTTGGCTACTGCTTGGCAATGTGCAAAAAAGGTCTCTTTATGCCTTGTGATTACAGGTTTAAAACTTGTTTAATTTATGTGTCATCTGCTTTTTTGTAGGTATGATTGTTTTAAAACCAACTTTCGATAAGGAGTGACTTAAAACTGAGTTTGATTAGTACAGAGTTTTGTGTATTGTGTGGGAGAACTGGTGAAAATGTCTTTGCAATGTAACCAATGATGTACCGTTGTGCAAACAAGTTTTGTTTGATATTACTGATTTGTTTTTGACCAGATGATGATATTAGTCTAACTAATGTGCTACTAGTGAATATTAAAGCAAGCTTGTTCTTTGTGTTCTTCCTTCCCCAGGACAAAATGTTTCACTTTTGGGTAAATACATTCTTCATAGGACTGGATGAAAATTCAGACAAAGTAGAAAATGGAAGTCTAGTTGCAGATCAGGAACTTGATGGTATTTTCAGTACAGAGCGCTCAGATAATGATAAGGAATATTTAATCCTTACATTAACAAAAAACGATCTAGACAAAGCAAATAAAGACAAAGCCAACAGATATTTCTCTCCAAACTTCAAGGTCAGTATATATTATGTGTAAACAAAACTGAAAAGCTGCATGACGTTATCTGATTTGTCTGTCTTGCCTTATGGAGGAACCATTTGAAACTGCTGTCTGTGGGAATTGAATTCGTGTGTTAGTATTGCCACCACTTCCGAAGCTAGAAGCTTTGCGAAATATATCTGCTTTTTGGGAAGTCGGTAGATGTTGAGAGACTGGGAGTAAAAGCTTTGGGTTGTTTCAGGTATTTATCAGAGCTGTGAGAGATGAGTAGTAGGAGACCCAGGTAGCATCTTTCCTGTACCAGCTGCATTGCCATGAGCACTGAGCTTTACACACTAATTCCTGAGTTGATTTGCAGAGGTGCCCGTTTCCCGGGAATAACCTCAGACCTACGAGTTCAGCTTTGAGGAATGCAAGCCATTGCCAGCACTGTTTTTAAAAATGAAAAAGGCATTTTTAAGAATTTTAGTGCTTTCTAACTTGCTCATAAAATATCAGTTACACCCCAGCAGTGCTCGTTTGAAGGTAATGGGCATTGTTGGAACGTTGCTTGGATCGGACTTTTAAAACACGCACGCGTGTCATCAGTTAGTGTTTTGTTCAATCCTGTGCACTCTTATTACGATCTCTCTGTGTGCTTGCAGGCATCTAGAAGGTAGCGGCCATGCCACGCTAAGCTTTTTGACCACCCTGCAGTGGCACGGCCCGCTGCTGTAACGAAGGAGTACCAGGGGTTGGCGCAGATATGCGGAACTCCTTCAGCTGGACTTGACAAACTGCTGCTTTGTCCGTTCTTTATTTTGTCAGAGGTGGTAGTGAGAGGCTGGCTAACCTCAGAAGAGCTCTTTATTTCCTCCTTTCCAGAGTAGAGAGAGGAGCGCTCCTGTGATTCAGTGTAGCAAAAGAAGCCACGCTGTTAAAAATTGCATTGTTACCTGTGCTCGGTTAAAAGTCCAGGTTCCCTTTTTAAATGTTGTTTTTTCCTTTCCCAGGTGAAGCTATTTTTCACAAAAACAGTAGAAGAGCCATCAAATCCAGAGGCTAGCAGTTCAACTTCTGTAACACCAGATGTTAGTGACAATGAACCTGATCATTATAGATACTCTGACACCACTGACTCTGATCCAGAGAATGAACCTTTTGATGAAGATCAGCATACACAGATTACAAAAGTCTGAATATTTTTTTTATCGGAGATAAAAAAAAAAACCACACAAAAAAAAAACCAACCACGAAGAGTGACAAACTTGAATAAACTGAAAAAAGGACCTTTTTAAATGGCAAAAGGACGTAGTGTCAGATTACCAATTATAGGAGAACAATTCTTTCCTGACCAATCTTGTTTTGCCCTATAAATCTACAGGGTTTGACACTTGTCCAGTTGGAGGAGAAAAAAAAGGTTACTTAGCTCTGATATGTATATACCTTTTTGTGTCAAAAGGACATTAAAACTTCAATTAGGAACTATAAACATGGCACTTTCCCATTTTATTCCAGTTTTATAAAAGTGGAGACAGACCTAATGTGTATACGTAGGAATTTTTCCTTTTGTGTTCTGTCACCAAACGAAGTTTCAGAAATATACAGGTTCACATCCTGCCCCTTTTTTTGCACTTGTGTGGCAACAGAAAAGTCTGCAGTTGGCTAAGAGATGTCTCCAGAAGGTTTTACTACATTCTAATGCATGTATTTTGGATGGGGATGGAAAGTAATGCTCAGAAAGGAATATAGTCTGCTGGAGCTTGGCCTGTGTACCATATCCGGCTATTTACATGCACCTTTCTTTAGCATGCTACCGTAATTCATCCTGGACAAGTGAAGAGTCGCCGCTGTCACTGCTTGTTGTTTGTGCATTTTATTTTTTTAAGTGTAATGGTGCTAGAAAAGGCAGCTAGAGGGAGTGATTCTGTAAAGGGGTACAGGAATGAACCTTCACAACATCCTAAAGACCCACAAATGAAGGGAGAAAAATTACTGGGGTCACAGAAAGGAAACACAGCAACAATGACTTAACCATACAAATGTGGAGGCTATCAACTCAAATGTGGGCTTGAAACAAATTGTTACCAAATTTGACAATGAATTATTAATTATTTTTTTTTTCTGAATTGTAATGGCTGCTCCATCTCCTGTGTAATCAAGGCCAGTGCTAAAAGTCAGATGCTATTAGTGCATACATCAAGTCGGCATCTTACATTTATTATATTAGTTTTTCAATCATATTCCTGCTGTGAATACTTCATATGCTGCCTTGCAAGCTTTTTTTTCCTCATTAATATAAAAATATTTTGTAATGGTGCACAGGAAATTCAATTTCAATTGGAGATTCTCCGGGTTAGTGTTTGTTTTGAAGATTTATGATGCATTTATTCAATCAAACCTCTGTCAGTCGTTCCACCCCTTTGACCTTACACATTCTATTACAATGAGTTTTGCAGTTTTGCACACTTTTTAAAAAAAAAAGAAAAAAAAAGTCATTAACTGTTAGGGAATTTTACTTGAATACTCAGTACCTACAATGTTTTGAAAACAGACATTACACATGATGCTCCGAGGGCTGGAGCCCCTCTGCTGTGAGGACAGGCTGAGAGAGTTGGGGTTGTCCAGCCTGGAGAAGAGAAGGCTCGGGGGAGACCCTGGAGCCCCTTCCAGTCCCTAAAGGGGCTACAGGAAAGATGGGGAGGGACTTTTTACAAGGGCCTGTAGTGATAGGACAAGGGGTAATAGCTTCAAACTGGAAGAGGGGAGATTTAGATGAGATATCAGGAAAAAATTTTTAATTGTGAGGGTGGTGAGCCCCTGGCCCAGGTTGCCCAGAGAAGCTGTGGCTGCCCCATCCCTGGAGGGGTTCAAGGCCAGGTTGGACGGGGCTTGGAGCAGCCTGGTCTGGTGGGAGGTGTCCCTGCCCAGGGCAGGAACTAGATGGTCTTTAAGGTCCCTTCCAACCCAAACCATTCTGTGCTATAGAGGAAACCAGTGTTGCAGTAAATTCTGAACACTGTGTGTGTATGAAGACGTGTACTTTTAAAAAGCAAAGCGTGTCCTAAATACATGGTTTGCTATTAAAACAAACAAATGAAAAACAACAAACCACCCAACGAATTGGATTTCTAAACTGGCAGTGTTGTATTATTTGTTTGTAGGGATATAGCCAGGAGTAGGGATTGAGATTCACTTTCGGTATATAATTGCCCAGACTGCAGATGACTTAAGAGTACAATTACTGTTGCATACAAATGTGAAGTCGCTGACAAAATTCTTCTCTCTAAAGTACGCCATGAATAGCTGTCCCCAAATTGACACTTTTTTTTAGGATGTAATACACACACCACACCCCCCCACCTTTTAATTAACTTATTGGTGCTGACGTTGAAGTTCAGTAGCTGTGTTCTCGCCTAGATAACAACTGTGTATGGAATCTGTAAGGGCCCTGTACAACAGCATTAATGGTAAGAATTTGAATGAGACAAGGCAGGATTTCCAGTAATTACTATTGGTAAACGAAGGTATAAAATGCTTTTTTTTTTTTTTTTTTTTTTTTTTTGGTATCTGTTGGTCAGTTTTACTCATCGGATTCATGATTTTAACTTCTAACAAAGCTGATAAATATTTTCTGACTTCTAGGTTTAATTAGACTTTAATAGCTTAATGGATCAAGATTGCTGGTTCCAGCGCTCATTATTCCCACTGTTATTGACGAGCAGGAGGTGGTTACCTTGGGACGTGACGTTTAACTCTTACCCTTCGAATCGTGTTTCACCTTGTCTGTTTTTTAACAGTCGAAAGTTGTGTTGGCTAATAAACAAAAATGTTCATGCTTTAAAAGTATTTGGATATTGACACTGCTCCGTGTCCCACTTTGGATAATAAAAATTGGATTGGCGCGGTTCCGGTATGTAACGCTGAGGGCTGGATTGGAAATCATGATGCGATGGGCTTTTGCACTGTTATTTTTCCTTTGGAATGTGAAGGTTGGAATGAGGGTTTTGATTACTCTTTTTTTTTTTTTTTTTTTTTAAAATGTTTCGATGTCTTTGAGAAGCCTTGCTTACATTTTATGGTGTAGTCATTGGAAATGGAAAAATGGCATTATATATATATATATTATATATATAAATATATATTATACATACTCTCCTATACTTTATTTCAGTTACCACCCCCATAGAAGTTGACAAGAATTACTATGACTGAAAGGTTTTTGAGTCCTTATTAAAACTTTATTTATGACAGTATTCATAATTAGCTTGAACTGCATTCTGTAGGTAATCTTTCCTTGAGTTTCTGGACTGTATGCTTAAACCTTTTCGGATGCGCAACAGCTTACATGTCTGAAACTACTTGAAGGCATCACTTCGGTAAGAGCTTACTGTTAGGCCCTGAAGAAGCATCCCCTAGTCATTGGTAGCCCCACTCAAACTATTTGCCACGGCTATTAAAGGGCGGTTGTCTAAACAGCAGCCGCATTCGTTCCTGCGGCACACATTGTAAACTGAAGTGGAGTTTACATGCAGCATCAAATGTTTCAGCTTTCCAAAAAAAAAAAAAAAAAGATGCTGGTGTGCAAGTTCCATGTTTAGTCATAGCAAACGTGTGCAATATCTTTAACGATGCCTGTGGTTGCCACAAAGTGCCTCGTTTACCTTTTAAATACTGTTAGAAAGTGTCATGCATGCAGATGGATGGGGTGGAACTGTGCACTAAAAGGGGCTCCAACTGCAGTGTTTGGCAGAGCTGCCTTTCTCTGCCGGTTCAAATTTTCAGTCTGTTTTCACATAGCATATATATATAGAGATACTAAAAGGAAAAAAAAAAAAAAAATCAGTCTGTTAAGCAGCCTTATTCTGATTCAGCCTCTTCAAATACTATTGTGCTGTGCAACAGTGGCTCTGTGTGTAATGCTATGCACTGAGAATACACAAAACCCAAGTATGACATGTACAGGATAATGCCTCATACAAATCAGATGTCCGTTTGTTATTGTGTTTAACAACCCTTTATCTCTTAGTGTTAAAACTCCACTTAAAACTGATTAAAGTCTCATTCTTGTCACTGTGTGGGTGTTTCATTGAAGCATTTTGAGTATGGAAACGGTCATCTAAAACATTTTGCTTGTAAGCCCTGAAATTTTGAGCATGATGGTAGAGCCAAAGGATGCTCCTCGTGCGTCAGGGGATTTTTAAGGGAACTGCAGCTTAAAACCCTTTTACGTTCAGAAGCTGTAAACAAGTGTAGGCATTGGTAGTGCAGATTGTGCCCAGGGAGATCAAACCCTTTACTGTGGTGCTGCCCCGGTGAGATGCATCACCGCTTTCTTGGGGAACCAAGCCATTTTTAGTCTCCCGAGTAAGAGAACTCTCTCCAAAATGTGCGTTACCTTATTTTTAGCGCTGACCGATGCGTCTCCAGCAAAATAAGTCAAAATTGCAAGTCAAACCTGAAAAGTCTTTTCCTAAAGTGGCTTTAAACTGGCAATGAGATGCATTTGTTTTTTTTTCTTCCCAGTGGAAAAAGCATGCTCAACAGGTATACTGAGCACGTAGCCTGGGGTTCCTTCTGTCTTGTTGCTCATCCGTTTTCAAACTAGACTTTAAACCGGCACTTTACTTAAAACGTAGTAGTGTTCTCCGTTTCTGTTAGGGTTACCCTTCAAGCCTCTGGGAAAGAAAGACTGGTGGCTTGGTGCATAGCCTCCGCGTTCCCGGTGATGGCGAGGAGCCAGGGCACTGTTCCGCGCCCTGTTGAGTCCTGGGGACGCTGAATTAGGTTACTTTAGGTAACTCTCGGTTTTTCCTCCTTCCTTTGCGCTGCTCTTAACGCCTCTAGCCCCGTGTTGCGTCTGGCTGAGCGCCTCCAAAGAAACGTGTCCCTCAAGTAGAAGTTTTGTGCTGCGTGGCCAGTTCTGCCCTTCGGTGGCGAGAGAAGTGGGAAGTAGTTTGGGTGCTTTGCGGGGGTGGAGCGTTTGCCAGCTCTGTCTGGCCCTTCCAGGTGAACAACACCGTTAGGGGATGGCACAGTTAAGGGCTTTACACCATTTTAGTAAAACAGCAGGTGGTACTACCCAGTCTGTTAACGCGTGTTCCTTTTTTTTTTTTGGGTAAGCTTGTTTTTCATCCAGAAAATGCAAGTAGAGGGGGAAGGTGTAGAAAGGAAGGATGGGAAGCTTTAAGGAAAGTAGTCTGGACTGTGTTCAGTAGGTTGAGCTTCTATAAATATATAGATCTATATATACAAAGGGATTCTAGTCTGAAGACAGGCGAAAAGTTCTGTTGGGATGTGGATCGAGTGTTTCTTATTTGACTTACACTCTTGTCCTGTTGACTAAAAGTCCCGTGCTCCATTCCTTAGCAGCTAAAAGCCGCTTCTGTAAAAAAGAAGTTCGTTTTTCACGTATACGGCTACGCGTATGAGTGCTCTGGCAAGTGCCATTGACGATTGCGCTTCCCAGGACCAGGGTGGTGCTGGGTGCCTGTACGGGGGATGCTCCCGCGTGCTCCATCCCCGCACCTGGGCTTTCCGTGTCCTCTGACTCTCTCCTGCCGAAAGCTTCGGCGCGAGCGCCCTGGTGAGCTTTTGCTGTCTCCGGCGTGGGCAGCAAACAGCGACTTGGTTTATGGTTTATGCGGGTCTCTTTTTAGACAGCCGTGGAGTGATCGTTAATAATTAATTGCATCTTTTTTTTTTTTTTAAAAACTGCAGCCAGACTTGGAAATTTTAAGAAGGAATTGTATTGGTAGCAGGCTCTTTTAAAGCACTTTTTTGGGTTTTTTTTTTTCGCGGTTGGTTAGCGTTTTGGTTGTGAAACGAGTGATGACATCTGCTGGTGCCGGTGTTTTCTATATTAGTCTAACCCCATTCCCTGAGATGCCGCGCTGTCGCGATCCCCCGGCGGGTGTCCGCGTTGGGCTGCAGTGGGAGCCAGGAGGCACGGCCAGGTGCAGTTGGACCCCCGGGAGGGGTGGGCTCAAAAAAACCAGCTCCACAGGCTGAGGCCATTGATACAAGGCGGGGGCCAGGTCGTCTAACGAGCTGGCTCAATTTTTGGAAGACGTCTTCTGAAAAACGTACGGATTGCCTGCTACTTCTACTTCTTTGGTTTCTTCTCAACCGTATTCTTTGGTATCTTAAACCCCCTCTTTCCACATCTGCCCTTGGTAGTTACGGTCCTTTTTTTGTACAATTGAAAGCGCCTTGTGCTCGGCAGACGAGAAAATCCATTTATTCTGAACTGATGTGTCTACTAGAATAAAAATCCATACTTGGGTTTTTTTGCCTTTTTGGTATCTCTTGCTCCCTGCGCTTTTGAGACTTTTCCTGGTTGGGCTTTTTTATGGTGTTTCATTATTTCCCTGTGTGTTTCTTCTCATTTTCTGCTTTTCTTCTGTGCCTTCAAACTTTCTAGCCACCGGTGTCTTTGTTGCGATATAGGGCAGGTAATTCTTTTCTGCCTGTTTCTTATTTCATCTTTCTTTTTTTTATACAAAGCTTTAGTCTGAAGGCATAGTAAGGGGAAAGGCTTTTAGGCTGCTTTTCTTAAAAGAATTAGTTCTGAAAAACGTCAGGGTTGTGCAGGTTCAGCAAATGTGTTTGCCTGGGTGAGCTGCTGATGCACTGTACGAACCCGCGCGTGTTTATTCAGCCTAATGGGAACGATGAGCACATGTACTTGACTTGCGATGAGCAACCTGCATTAAAAACCCCTCGTTAATTAACTGCTGGCCTGTGTTTTCCAGCTGCAAATATTTCTGTACGGGTGGGTTGTATTGACTATGGGAAAGTAGAAGGTCTTAGCGGGGGTTATTTTTATTTTTGGAGGACTCTTGCGCTTGATAACTTACCTTGTGTCCCATAGCTGACTCCAGGTGGTGAAAATAGGTGGCACTTTGCCTTCATGAAGCATCCATTTCCTGCTTCAGAGCTTGTCCATGTGAGAGTTTTGAGTTGATAATGTTTTAGAGGCTGAAGCTTGTACTTTAAGTATAACTGACGCTGCTTTCGGCTCTGCTTTTTTTTGGCCTTTGGCCTTTTTTGGCCTTTTTTGTCCTTTTGGCCTATACTTGGCGATAGTATTTTGATTACGTGGGGTTCGGAAGATGAAGGGGCTTAAAAGCAGGCGGGAGGTGGTGGATCAGGAAATTTGAGCAGGCTGGACAGACATCAGGGGTGCCCCCCTGTCCTCCGCGATGTTTGTGTAGTGGAAGGCAAATGGCAGAAGAAAACGGGAAGGATTCTGTAATGGAAATGTGTGCACGAATGAACATTTTAAATGGAAATGACGGAGTTTCAAGGATAAGAAGGCGAAGTCTTTGATGTAAAGCAGGGTTTGGTAATGGGAGAGAGAAACCTCCTGGGTGGAGGCATGGAACTTGCGAGAAAAGGGGTGATGGCACATGTTTAGACAGATTTGCTGAGGTTTTGCAAAGATGGTATAAAACAGCTCACGAGAGGTGTCTGAGAGGCATCTGGAGGGCTGAGTTTAGGCGGGAGATGAATTTGAGAGGTCGGCTTGGGGATCATTTGCTTTAAAAGTGTTTGAAACTATGGAAACGGGATGGCTGGCAGCTATAGGCTGAGCTAGGACTGCAAACAGCTTAGGAAAATGTTGGCGTTCACGTGGGAGGATGGTGAAGAGATCATAGAAGAGATGGTAAAGATCATGCAGCAGTGAAAGCAGACTGATGACATCCACTCACAAGCGAAAAGGAGAGTTATTTCCTTCTCTGAATATTAGCACTTGGGAAGGACGTGGCTTTTTCACAAGGCTTCTCAAAATCTGGATATACAGTAAAGTATATGATTTTTGACCGTCTGAAGGTTCCGTGTTGCTTGGATCTGACTTACAGATGGGCTACTGGGCCAAACCAACTAGCGGCTGAGACACGTTGGAGAGGGCCGAGGACCCGATGGCATCCTGGATAAACTGCAGCCCCACTGGAAGAGGAAAGGGCTGGAAGCAGGTGGGAACCCCTGAACTGAGAGATACAGGGTAATAATAAAAAGCAGAAGAGGAAGGAGGACCTTCTGCCAGGTTGGGATTATTTTTATCCCAGAGGGCTGTCCATCCCCTTGGCTCTCAACTTGGCTCTTTTGCATGGAAAGGAAGGAAAAGCTTTGTACAAGATCCCAAGCTTGCAGCTCGTTTATTTTTGCCTTGCTTTGTGAACCTGCAGAGCTGCTGCTTGCAGCATGTCTCCAGGATGGTGCCCTTGCATCTTCCTGTTGAGTGCAGAGGGGTGACACCTGGTGCCATACAGGTTGCTTTATATGAGTAGAAAGTATTTTGTGTGTTGGTTATTTCTTGATGTACTGCTAGTTTTCTCTCACTGTTTAGCTGCTGATGTCTTCTTCAAAAGGCCTCCTTTTGAACCATGTGCGAGAGTTTCATCCTCTCACCAGTGGCACTCTGACATTTCTTCATGCCCTGGAGGCTCCTCCATACCCCAGAAGGATGGCCATTTCCCAAGCCTTCGATGAGAGCTTAAGCTCTGAATGTTGTTGCTTGAGCGCTCTGAGAAGACACTCTGTGACAGGTGCTGCGGAGTCAACCCTGGGCATCCCTTGTGCTGATTTACCTTGGGCAAACACGTTCCTTGGGAGGTATCTGCTGTTCTGGTGGGACAGTTGGCATGCGTCCACCACAATGTAGGGTCTTGGGCCCCTGAGGTGGCTCTGTAGTCCTCTGATGAAAGCTTGCTCCTGAGCGTGGCACACCCCGTACTGGTTTTCTCATGGGGGTTTTGCCTCCAACATTGCCTTCACTTCTCCTTCTCGCGCTGCAGGCACCAAGCTTTGGGACTGGGAGATAAGGTGCTGTGAACCATTCCTCTGACTCCTGCTTTCTTCCTAAGTTCAGTGAATAGTCTCCCACTTTGAGTCCGTTGGTCTCTTTGCCCATCAGAGACTGTTTGCTGGTTGCCGGCTTCTTGACTCAACCTCCCTCGAAGCAGGTGAAGGGGTGGCACCCAAGGGTGAAGTCCACGTGTCCTTTTCTGGCTGAGTCTGTGCTGCAGCACTCCAGGGGATGCCCTCGCTTCCCCTGGAGGTTGAAGCAAAGAAGGAAGATGCTGCAGGGAACAAGCTTTGCTGCCTTCATCTCTGCAGCTCCATCTGGCAAACTTAAGAGTCCGGGAGAATAAGATCTGGAGATCTTATTGTAGGGAAATAAGATAGGATCTGTCAAACTTCTATGTTCAAATAGCTACCCTACCTGTTTGATAAAAATCTTAGCTTTGGCAGAGCGTGTCTTGACCAGTATCTGGAAGGCGATTTGCTGCTGCTGGTGGAAGTATGAATTACTGTATGGCAGCCTGTTGTTAATGTTGCCCCTGGGTGCCCAGTTGCTGTATTAACCAAGCAGGGAGAAGCAGATCCTCCCGGCTTTGCTGCAAAGGACTGAAATCAGGGATGCCAGATGTTGACAACATGATCGGCTTCTCTGCAGTTAATTTGCCTGGCTGCTCTGCTGTTCCTCTGGAGGACAGCAAGATTGCAGCGCAGCAAGAAGTCAGGACCTCTGCATTTGTGTCTTCGGTGAAGGTCCCAACCTGTGATGATAAGCTTAGCTGGGCTTGTTGGCTCGGGTCGCGTGCTTTGCAGAGATTTTTCCCTCCCCACTTGCTCTCGTCCCTCTTATTCCCTGTCCTCATAGCAAAAAAACCCAACTTTAGAGTAGGAAATTTTGATTACTTTGGTTCAGAGCAGTGCAAGAGCACAGCTTCAGGCTCCTCTGGGGAGGTAAGACTCGTTTGTTAAGGATTTGCAACACCAGGAGACGGATGGGTGGGTGCTGTTTTGTGCGTGTGCCCTCCAGCACTTGCAGCTGGGTCTTGCTGAGGAGGTGGGAGGATGCGGCACGAGGAGGTGGATGTGCCCTGGAGCCACTTTTCGTTGGCCAGAGAGGGGCTGTGTAAAGCAACACAGCTGGGAAAGGAAATCGGTTTGGGATCCATTAAGCTTAAGACAGTCTTCTGAGAGCAGTCTGGGACCCTGCAGCAGTAACTGCACCTTCATCGAGATGCTGTGGCATGAGCTGGCAAAGTCGTATTTTCCAAAACCCAAATGACCTGTTAGTGTTAAGATGTTCAAGGCGTGGTTTTGACATATTGGTGGCCGCAGCCTGGTGTTCTTGCTTTGATACTTGTTTGCCTTTGGAAGAGCGCGTTTTTCTAAAGAAGTTCATGACCTTTTTTTTTTTTTTTTTTTTTTTCCGGATGAAACGTTGTGCCCGGTTGATCTGGTGCATGTCTATAACTGAACTTTTTATAAACCAGCCCACTTCCTGCAGCAGTTGCGTAGGAGCTGGTTTGGTCTCGCACGGTTTCAGACCCAGAACGGTAGTCAACGGGTCGGCTGTTTCTCCTGTGCCTTGAGTTTGATGCTCCGTTCTCGCTTGATACCTGCAGCTTCGGGCGATTTCTCTCAATAACGCTGCTAGTAAGATGACTCATGGCAGAAGTGGGCCAGCCGCTACTTGTCGCTTCCTTTTGACAAAACCATTGGCATTTGGCTCATTTGCGCATCTGTTTGTCGGGCTGGAATGATTTAGTTCAAATGGTGCATATTCGTGTACAGCAAAGCTTGTGAAGTGCTGTCCAGTTCCTCTCCTGCCTCTTTCCCCGTGGAGCACTCCCTTAATGAAGAATTAAAAGACCTTAGGGACCAGATGCAGCTTGATGGTGGAAATAGTTGCACAAGAGCGCGTTTGATGAATGCCTTCTGACTTTCCCAAAAAGTTGAAGTCCTTCAGACGAAAGCAAGCTTGGCTTAACCGCAGGGAGAATGGGAAGGCAAGAGGAGAGGGAGAGGCAAGGTGAGATGTGTGGCCAAGGAGGTGGAAGGGAGATAAACGATGCTGAATGCCCATAGAACTTAATATTTGAAGGAAAACCTGAAATAGAAGAATTGAATAGCCCATTGCTGACTACTTGCTTTGGATGGCTGGGGTTGGTTTGGTTTTTTTTTTTTTTTTTTTTTTTTTTAGCTCAGCATCTTTCCGTAAAGCCTTAAAATATAAGAATAACAGTTTTGAGGGTACATCTGTGTAACCGTACAACCGTTTGGGTTTCTGGCTTATTGAAATGGGTGTCCTGCCTCTGTGGCTGGAGCTGACTGTTCAGGGATGAGTAAGAACAGGGTACGCACATACGAGACCGGCCCGTAACCAAAGACAGTTGGTGGCCAGGGACTTCCTGAGCCTGAAGTGGTTTGTCTATTTAGCAACCTTCGATAACATTCGCCTTCAAAGCCCAGGTCCTGTTCCCCCTCAAATTGATGTATAAAGCCTTTGCATCCACTGCATCTTCGGACAAGGGGTTTCACAGGTCCTATGACCTTTTGGTTGAAGCGAGGAAGCATCTCCTTAACTTCACTTGATCACTCCTCGTCCTCGTGGTGGAAGAGAGAGTGGAAGGTCAGTCCTTCCTCCTCCATTTTGTGCCACTTGCCGATCTGTAGATCTCTGGCAAAGACACCCCCAGGCTGAAGACTTCTAGTCTGAACTTCACACAACACTTCCAGAAGAAAGACACCTCCAGAGTTTTATGCCGTGGCAAAAGTCAGCCTTTTCAGAGCAATTTGCGTGGCAACTGTATTCTGCCTTGTCGCGTAAGGTGCAGCTGTGACTACTGGACTTGTGCAGAGTTTGCATTTCCCAAGAGATCACGCGGTTTTGCATCATCCCCTTTGTGACCCGGCAGCGGGGGGATATGGTTAGGGGCAGCGCGGTGGCAGTTTGGCGGGGAGACGGGTGCGGATGGTTTTCCCCAGGGGGTTTGTGTGGCTGAAGTCCTGCCTGTGCAGTTGCCGTAGGTCCATGGGCTGTTGCATGTGCCCTGGCTGCCTGTCAACGCCGGCGACGTGCCGTTATTGCTAAAACGCTTTTTCTGTCTGGTCTGCATGTGGAATTTAAATTCGTAAGATCAAAGTCAGCAGTTTCTATTGCAAGCGTGTGTTTTGTGTTTTCTTGTTTGTTTGTTTGGTTTTTTTTAATTGAAGCCCGTTAAGTAGTTTAATTGGGAGACAGTTGCTCTTGAATAAGTGTTTTGAATTAATAAGCTGGTTTAGCCCTGCTCGTGCCTAATAACGCTTTTTTTTATCTCACGTGAGAGTCGGTCCTCACCTGTTTTCTCTTTCTTTGCTGCATTTGTGCGATGACCCAGGCTTTCATTCCCAGTAAGTCTTTGCTTGCTCAGGGCCACGGGACGCCGCTGCCCTCCTACCTACCCCCTTCAGCGCTGTGCGGGCGGCTGGGAAAGGGTTAATCCTCCCCGCAGGGCCGTCTCCCCAATGCCCGCTGAAATAAGAGTGGTGGTTGTGCTCTACTCCCAGCTGTCAGGGCTCAGTCGAAGCCCCAGAGGGAGTTTTACAGCCTCTCGGCTGCTCGGTGTCCGTACGGGTGCCCGGTGCCCGTGCAGACATGGCGTGCACGAGCATCACCCGGCTGCGGCCTCTGGGCGCTTCTGTCTCGCCAGGACTGCAGGGGTTTTTTTTTTGTTCCATTTGCTGCCGAAAGTTGACTTTTTATCTTAATCTGTGGTCTCTCACCGCGAGCTGATGTGGTCCCCGCTGTGATTTCTGCTGCGCCGTGTTGGTGCTTCGGACCCACCGTGCTGGGCGTGGGTTGCAGGGCTGCTGCAGAACAGCTCTGATCTCAGAAAGTCTGTTTTCCTTTAGCCTTTCTCCCTCCTTCCTTGCGGAAATAATTAGAAGTAGAAGCTCTTTGTGCGATGAATGCACTAGCTGCTGCTCTTGATTTCCTTATGTTGGTATTTATCTCCTCAAGGTTGGAAAAAGCAACCGTAATGCTGTGATCTGACCTCCTCAGACTCCCTCAGTTGGAGCCGCGTCCTCAAGTTGAGGAATGGCATCTTCTTAAAGACTTTTTTTTTTCCCCTGATGCAAAATATGCCGATGTTGGACCATTTCAGCCTGGAGGCAGCAGATACCTGGCCTCCATCTAAGCGCTTTTATCGCAGGAGCCTCTACCAAAGCTTGAGGCCATGTCCAGCACCTGTGGCCCTCAACCGGTGTAAACTGCGTGCCAGTCCATAGCGAATCGTAAATCCATGGTGAGCGCCAGCAGCCTGGCTCTCTCCTTCGTGGACGTGGCCTTTCAGCACAGAGTTTGTCCTTCTTGGTGTGACAGCAGAGGCCAAATAACGAAACCGCTTCCAGCTCCTGCTGTTACGAGGTGCTGATCTCCCGGCACGGGGCGGAACCTCCCAAGGGGTGGTTTCCTCTTGACCTTCTCATCTTCCTCCTTGCAGCTTTTCCTTCTTTTCTGATTTAGCTGGATTCCTGGTAACGCATAATTATTGAGTTGGTTCCTCAATATGGAGCCTGAACTGAATTTTTTTTTTTCTTTTTCATCTGACAGGTGAGTGTCTTCACCGGTGCATCCCTGACACTCGCCAGCAGCGCAGGGAACAGCGAAGTCTGGAACCCACCAGCTTTGCACTGGACTTGTGTGTGTTTGGGCTTTGCCCATTGTTGCACGGGGGTCTTTTGGCTTTTCGAATTAAATGAGGGATAACCTAACCCTTGTATGCCCCATAGATGGAAATACCTTTCTTGCAGCTCCGTGAGGGGTGGGATATGGGTCAAAACAGCAGATGTTTACTACCTTATCTAGGTGGTGTCTTCCCCCTCCAGGCTGTCAGAGTTGCTCGAAGGGCTGGAGGGGCTGACGGTTTCTCACTCCTATGAAAAACTAGAGGATTAAAAATTCCCAGCCCTTTTCTATACCGGGACGATCAAAGAGAACATGTGATGTTGTTCAGGGTTTGGCATCCTCTCGTGGGTGCCACAGGTGGAGCATCTTGCGTGCAATTGCATGGGGATGCTGGTGCCTTGGGTTCAACTCTCGGTCTTGTTGGGCGCTTCTGTCTTGCCAGGACTGCAGGTTTTTTGGTTCCATTTGCTGCCGAAAGTTGATTTTTTATCTTAATCTGTGGTCTCTCGCTGTCTCTTGGGTGTAATCAAGACTGTCTTCCCACCATAGCCTGGCGCAGAGCTCCTCCTCCATTTCTGCCCTCCTCTACCCACGACACCTCCTCATGGGCCCTGCTGCTTGCGCAGCGCGTCACCCATTTGAATGGATGTTTTCCCATGAAAAAGCGTTGCCAAGTCAGTGATTATTTTTTTTCTTTTTTTTTCCAAAAAAACCTCCCGTCACGGGCTGGAAAGATTTCTCAGCCGTTCAATTTAATAGCAACGAGCCTCCAGGCTGTGCTGTAAAATCTGCCCGCGAGCCTATTTAATAGAATAGGAAATTCCCTCCACCACCCAGCCCGTAAATGGATCGAGAGGGTATTTTCACCTCCAAAAGACCCTAGGCAGAGGGCTGCTAATACTGGTTTTATTCCAAAACACATCCCCCTCCCTGGAGGGGCCAGGATGCACAGGCATGCAGAGCAACATCTCCGTGGCCAAAGAGCCGGAATCTGATGCGGTAGGAGATTATCCAGGAATTAAATTGAGTGGCCAGAAGGGAGCTGGGGCTGCTTGAAATCACAGGGGCTTATCCACGCACATCTGCGTGACCAACGCTGAGGTCTCGCGTTAAAGGTTGCTGGTTTGCCGTAGCTGCTCGCTCTCTGGGGATGTGACGGCCACCAAAACTGGGCATCAGGGACCTCTCAAAGGCGCCCTGGTCTGGGTTAGAGGGTTATCCTCGTTTCCCACACAGCTGTCAAGAAAGCTTTTGCTTTCTCAAAGACACGTTATTTGGGCTATGTGTTCACGCTGCTCTGTCGCAGGACCTGAGTGTTTTAGCTTCGGGTGCAAATCATTTAGTTGTCGGTGTGCTACGTGCTGCTGGCTCAGGTTTTCTGACCCGTGTTTGATTAACGAAGTCACCAGTGGAATTTCCAAGCATCTAAGCCCCTCTGGTAGGGGATTTAAGCTGAAGGTCGATGAAACGCGGGGTTGCCCTTCCTTTTGCTCTCAGAAAAGAGCCTGAAGTCTCCCAAAATACTCCAGATGCTTCTGAAAACGGAGCTCCCCGTTTGCCTTCCTGTAACCAAAACCCGTGATGCTAAACAGATTCAACTGAACTGAGACCACCTCCCAGGGAAATGAAAATCTGGTGATCTGTGACTAATTAGAACAGAATAGAATATTTTCAGCTGGAAGGGACCTACAATGATCAAATTTGGTATTAGGCTCCCTGAAAATGTCCCTGAATTTCCCCTCTGTGCAAACTTTTCTTCAATTGAACATGGATTCACTACTATATAGTGAATATATATGTATAGTTTTATTCACTGTTTTATATATAATCACTATTATATGTCACTTTTATGCGTACAGTCATGTGAAATACTGCATTATTTTCTAATAGGAAGTCAAAAATGTAGACCTTGCTAAAAATATCAGTGTTGATTATTGTGCATAGTGATGGCAGGATAAGGCTCGTGCTCTAAATGGCATCAGATTTTATTCAGGAGACATTTCCTCTTTTAAAAAAAAAAAAAGTTAAAGAGGTCCCTCTGGAGAGCAGCAACACTTTCTCATGGAGCAAGATGCGGAAACAGGCTCGTCGCTTCTGATTTTATTCTGCACAGTGGGTGGAAGAGGGATACCAAACGCGTTCCCGCATCAGAAGACGTCGGAGCAGCTTTGGGATGTCGCAGACTGTTGCTGGTGTCTGTTGGACGTCTCCTGACCAACGCTATGTGTATGAATTCCCAGGAATGCTGCTTGTTCTTCAGAGCGGAAAAATGTTCTATTTTTGGCTGTGACAGCTTTTTTTTTTTTTTGTTTTCCTGGGAAAAAAAGGATTTTAAACAAAGCATGGCAAGGGTTCATGTGTGTGTAGGTCTTAATAGTGTGTAATGGGGAGGGAGTGAGGCTTTGCAAATAAGCTTCAGGCAGATACATGAGGAAGCTATTAATGCTCTACTTGCAATTTAAGGCTAAGAAAATGTGTCGTTAAGTGGATGATGGTGGAGGCCCTGGCGTGTTGGAGTGGAGACAGACTTGGATATGTGGGAAAATGTCTCTCTGACCAGAAAAATAGCAAAACAAATGGGTAAATAAACACAGAAGCAGATGTCTCAAGACTGAAAAAACCCGAGGTACGTGGTGCGTCATAACCCGGCGTCATTCGGCACCTTGAGGAAGCCCCGGATGAGCAAAGAGCCAGCAACGGGGCTATCACTGAAAAAAGCCATTTTGGGGTGGCGGCTGAAGGCTCCAGCCATCGGTGCAGTTCCTGGTGGTGGTGGTGGTGGCTGGTGGTAGGCTTCCAGGTGCCATCCCACCCAGCCTGTGGCGTTTCACTGGGAGACGTGACCCGCTCTGAGGCGGCAGAGGGGTGTTGCGTCCTTCCAAAACGGCGAACAGTTTGTTCTCATCGTGGGTTGTTGCTCAAAAGGTTGGTCGTGCGCAGCTCCACGTGTGATTTTCTCTGGTGAAGAAGTGTTTCCGCGTGTCCAACCTGAACCTGTGGATGGTGACCTGGGGCTGCATCCCCTTGTATCACCTGTTGCTTCCAGGAAGGGTTTGCCCCCATCCGTCCCCTCCATCCCTGCCCATGGTGCAGCTGGGAGCTGCTGGCAGATGCCCCCAGTGTCCCCATGGCCAGACCCAACAAGCCCGTTTTCATTGCAAACCCCAAATTGCACCTGCGCTTACACAGCTTTAACCTTTGCAGGTAAAACGGAGTTAGACACCAAAGGTGTCATTACTAGGAAGGACTGGACAAGCTCATCTGCTTCTAGGTGATGGCTTAGCAAAGGATTTGATTGACTTGATTTTTTGCTCGTTCCTTCTCCCGCCAGAGGCGATACCGTGTGTTAGAAGTGTTTTATGGATGTAACCTTTTTTACCTCCTTTTTAGACGAAAACAGCAACTGGAGAATCTCAAATGTGTTTGGAGTCAGCAATGAATGAGCCCCAAACTGCTTTCCTTCACAAACTGCCCTGCAAAAATTCTGGTTTGAGATCTCTCCGAAATACTTTGAAGTCATACCGAAGCAGGAAGTTAATTATGGCTGCTTTGATATCTTACAGCGTGTTTTAACAGCTGCTTCGGAGGCCGCTCAAACAGTAAGAGCTAGCGTGGTTTAGTGCACGATCCTGAGAGTCGGCGTTGCCCCTACCAAAATGCCTCTGCGTGTCACGGCTGCGGCCAGTTGTTTTCTTTCCTAAGAGCTCAAACTCGCTTGCACAGTGACGTGGGAAAACAAAATCGCCAAACCTCATTGGACTGCTGCTTTTTGTCATTTTTTTTTTTAAGTAATAAGAATTAAAAAAAAATCCCTTGATGCTGTGGTGTTGCAGCCACGGTCTAAAATTTCCCTGTTTCTCACTTCTGTTTTCAGTTGTCTTTCTCCCAACTTCTTCAGCATGCTAACATTTTCCATGGCTTGTTTGCACTTAAATGACTTCCCTGGATATTTTAAAATTAAATCATTGCGGTGCAGAAGTTTGAGCTGTCTCTTCTTGGTGAAGAACCTCTATGTAGCCCAAAAGCAAAGGCCCTCTTGGTCCACCCTCTTGGAGGAAACCCCCTCTTTTTGCTGGCAAACATGAATTGAAGTCTTTTACCATGGTGATTAATGGTTGGATTTGGGCAATGTGTTCTGTCGTGGAAAATAATTGACTCTTCTGAAGTTTTCCCTCACTGCAGCTATAACTTTTATCCTTCTTTCTTGTCTTTTTGACTGACCTTTAATCTTATGACTTGATATTTTGTTGTTATTTTTTTGCAATTTTGATTGAATGAGTGGCGCTTTGGAGATGGATGCTGCACATCAAGTCCTACTCTTAGTCTTATTCCTTGAAGCCCGTCTCCATGTCACGTGAGAAGGAAGAACTGGAGAAGCCACACGTATTACGTGTTGTGCATGTGCAAATTCTCGCTTCGCCTCTCCATTGTGCTTCTTCCCGTCCTGTGGTTTTTAAGGTGAAAGGAGAATGCAGCGGTAAGGCTGGAGAAGCAGCCTTAGGCAAAAAGTCCCAGGTTGGCCCTTCTGCCCGACGAGGCGGCTTCTCGCTATGACTCCATCCTTCTGGGCAGCGTGACAGTCTTTGTCGTAAACATAATGCAAAGGGCTGCACCTTTTCCTAGAACAGCAATTGCTCGGAGGTAGCATTTTGCCCTGGTGTGGGAGTTCAGGCTCGCAAGAGTGGCTCCGGCCCAAGCGAAGCTCTGGCACTGCTTTTACCCATGGTTCCCTTGGTCATATTCTGCCTTCTGCCCGCATTGGGTTGATCTTAAGCAAGGTCAAAGTCTGCATATAGAGTTTTAAAAAAAAAAATAATAAAAAATTTTGGTGACTGTGGAGAGTAAAATAAACAAAACTAAGAAAAAGGAGGGAAGGTTTCCAGCTTGCATACCTGCGAACTACCTCTTTTAGCTTAATGTGCGTGTACCTAAAATGTGGTGGGAACACATATATTGGTCACACAATAGGACTGAAAGCAATGACTAGCCTAATCGGGACAGAGGGGGGAGAGAGATCCGGGCTTTTTCATTGCTCTTTGCTCCTCCTCTTTTGGCTTTGTGTGAGCTTTTAGGAAAACGTCCGGCCAGGGCTGAGCTGTAAACACAGGGGGAGGTCAGCGGAGGCTGTGAATCTGCAGGGCTCTGCTGAAGTTAGTCCAATTAACAGCAATGGGAGGATTGGCCTTTGAGGAATTAGTGATGCACAGGACCGAAGCGTGCGTTCATCCCTGGGAAGGACGAGCGGCCTCGGCACCTTTCTTCTGGAGGTGCGGCCCAAGGTGAAGCAAGCTGGAGGACAAGTTGCACCAAAGCCCGGTTTCACCTCCTGAGCGTCTCTGCTCTCTCCAACTGGATCAGCATTGCTCCTGCTAACCCTTGGCCCCAGGCCCGCCTGCCTTCTGCAATGACTTGAGCAACATCTGCTTTGCCCATTAGTGACTCTCCTCTCCTGGCCTCCAGCCCACGCCTTTGCTGCCATTGATTAACAGCAATTTCCTTCCCCAACCTGAAAGCACACGCTGAATGGGACTGCCGTCTCGAAGCATCGGGCTGGGCACGCACGGGTGTGCAAATAGCATGGACTCGTAAATAGCGTGGACTTGTTGCCCTGCTGGGCATCTGGGCCATCTGCTCCCTCTGAAGTTGGGATTGCCTTTCAGCCGCTTCCCTTTTGCATATAACTCGTTTCATGCCTCTCCGTCTTTGACTCCTAAATCCAGTTCTCTCCTTGCTTTCCCCTGGTTTGGTTCAGCAGCCATAGCGCTACAGGTCGCTCAGCAGGTGACTTTCGCTTCCCTGGAGCTATCCCATCGCTGTGCAAACCCCCCCCGGAAGATCTCCCCAGCTGGTCGCTGGATGCAGACTGCAGTTATTCCTGAAGCCATAAGTACTTGCACCTGATTTAAAGTGTGCTGAAGTTGGACTGAAGTTGGGGTTGGACTAGATGATCTCCAGAGGTCCCTTCCAACGCTATGATTCTATGATTTGGTTAGATGCAGTAACCAAATGGATGACTGGGCAAGGTTTTTGGGAGGAACGTGGTATCTTTCTATGCTGTCTGATAGAAGGGCTACTCTTGGAACAGATGCTTCTTTTTGGGGTGAAAATCGATGCTTTTCTTTTTCTTGCAAGAGTCGGTGGAGCCTGCTACGAGCGACTCTGGCTGGATGGGCTCCAGCTAATGGACTACAGGGTATGGGGGGAAAAGGGCAAGAAGATTAAATGCCTGGTAGCTGATCACCTGGTAAAAGTCACCACTGCTTCTGCAATCTTTGAACTTGCTATTTAATACTATTAATTATTAATTATACTTGTTGTGCCGTTTGTATTTTGCAGGACTCTTCACTGGTTTCTCTTGACATGGAAAACTAATGTCTGTTACGGTCCATGAAATGCTTCCTTGTCTTTCTGGAAAGAAAGGGAAGTTGTTAAAGTGTAACTGTGGGGGTTTCTTTTACATAAATGATCTCTTGCACCTTTACAGATATTTTTTCATCCTGTTTCCCAGATGTATGACCCTTTAAATCTCTAGAAAATCAGTTCTATTCAAACGTTTTTTTCGCTTAGCAAGGAGTCCTGGCGTGCTCCCCGTGAGGGCTGGAGTGCGGGTGGATGGGCATTTCCCACCTCTCTGAGATTTACCCCTCTCTCCTGCCTGGGGCTGTCAACTCCCATCTCTCCCTAAAGCAGACACGCTGTCGGTCATCACTGCATTTCTCGTCATCTGCAGCTGAGAACCTGTGTGTGACTGATGGGGTGGGAGGGATGCAGCAGCCACATCAGCATCTTGTAGTTCCCTGTCCTCGAGTGCCAACAATGCGAAGATGTTGGCACATTGTCCATCACTACAGAACGAATACGCAGGTGGGGATACACGGTCTCATGGGGAAGACATAGCTCATCAAAGAAGGGAAGTGATGTACCTGGGAGAGCCTGGGTTTGTGGCACAACAGCTGCTCTCCTACTGAATGGACGTGGTCAGTTGGTTTAATGCAGGATGTGGCTGCATCAAACTATCTCCAAAAGAGGAGACTAAGGGGAAGCCATGCCTCCGTGTAGCACAACGTCATGACATGGAGGCAAACTGAAGCACCTGAGTACACGAAAGAATAATCTGTTGAAGTGTCTAGTGAATGAGAGAGGATGGGGCTTAGGATCAGAGAATAATTGAGGTCAGAAGAGCCGTCTGGGCGGTCTCTAGTCCAACCCAGTGCCATGCCAGCTGTTAAGTTACTTTGTACCAATGCTGCTGGCTTCGGCTTATAAATGGCGTTACTGAAATTGGGTGGGATGGCTCTCCTGGGATATCAGACCGCTGATTTCGAAGACTGCTTAGAAAGGCACTTGGCCTCCAAGATCCTTCCTCTTGCAAAGGGTGTCTGTCACCAAGCCACTGAAAATGTGGAGAGGGAGGGGGAAAATTTCTCTTGAATGCCTGCAGGTCAGTGTCCTTCCAGGAAAAAAAAAAAAAGAGGGAATAATAGGATTTGGCTCACACTAGAGAACAAATACAAAACCTCCCTGACTGCCTGAATTGCCATCTGTAATAGAGGGAAAGGGAAGAGCGTGTTTATCATGGCAGGCTTGAGGGTGATGCAGGCTGTCAGAATTATAAAATATTCTTGGAATTGCTAAATGTTATAGATGGTAATTCCACCTCGGAAAGTCTCCCAGTGCAAATGAAATCTGTTAAACACGGTCTCAACACAAAATGAAACTGGGCATCGGCGTAGGAATTAGCTGCTGTTTGGTCCCAGTTTATGGGGACTTGCTCAAGGACGTTTTACCAGATGCTCCAAAGCCTGTAACCTGGTAAGGAAGGCTGCGCTGACAAAAAAGACAGGTTGGCGTAGAAGGGAAGTCGAGGCAACTTGACTTCCATTCAAAGTGGAAAGCAAACCCAACCAAACAGTCTGCAAGAGATTGAAATGGCAAACAGAGCGCCATGGATATCAATGAAATGTTAAGAGTTGTTCAAAACTGACAAGGAGGTAAAAGTAAATGAGAAGAAATTTTGGGCTAGTGGGATTAAAAGGAGAAGACAAATGCCACCATTTCCTCTTCCTGCTGCCAATGTCACCATCAGGACATCTGAACCTTCAGGTAGATAGAGTTAGTTCATGGTTGATGATGTTAAATGGTTGGGGTTAGACCTTAGAAGATAAATTACATTGGGATAAATCGACCAGGAAGGTGTGAGAGGTTCTTAAAGTCAGAAAAATCTCCAGTCTCCCTTGGGACCCCAAGCTGGTGGGGAAGAGGCATGGTGGGCAAACACTTAATGCCCTTCCATGTCACTATTTGAATGAAAAACAGCAATGAGAATGCTATTGGCTTTCAGATAAGTAGCTCCTGACAGCTTTGAAGAAGTCTGAGGAGCTCTGAGAGTTACCAGAACCCACTATTGAGATGGTGGCAGCTGCCAGAGAGGCTGCAGGAAGGCAACTCAAGACATTGCAAAGATGCAGGTTGATCTAAGCCCTGGTGGCAGCGAGGTGGGGGATAACGTAATTAGTACTGCTTGGTGGGCAATCATGGGAAAACACCTGGTCTGGCCTTTTCTGCTCACAACTGGCAAGTTTTAAACATTGAATCTCACGCAGATGAGATACTTTTGGCTCCCATAAAGGCATTATGTCTGTCCTGCAAGACAGGCCGAATGGGAGACATCTAAACATGTACATCAAATGCATTAATGGGATTAAAACTGGCTGGTCTGGACATTCCTCTAATTGAAAATAATTGGAGGGTGTGATTCCCATAGCCAGGGTCTGGATGGGTTTGGTTCTTGGGCATGTGCTATTTTACATTAAAAAAAAAAATTAAAAATTTTTGGTTGTATTTCCCCCACTGCTCTGTGGGGGAAGAAGGCCTGCCAGCATAATTTTCGTGTTTTTGTGAACTTTCATGCTGATGAGCTTTTTCCAGCACTGGCCCCAGTCCCATGGCAGAAGTGTTGTTTGGTCACAGCACTGGGGCTGGCCGGGCTGCATCCAGCCCTGCGTTCCACAACGGACCCAGGTCCTCCACTGCTGCTCGGGCTCCCCGTCCCGACGCACAACTTCTTCCCGTGTCCTCACACTGGTGGTTGTTGTTATTGCTTCTTTTTTACCTTGCCCTGGCAAAGGCTTATTTCGGAAGGACCAATTAGAAAAAAGAAAACCACCAACACCTTTATGGAAGTGGTCACGTAAATAAGAGGTTGCATGCGAATAACATGAAGATAGCACTCAAAAAGCCAAGTAATGCAGAATTTGGATAAATCTTGCTGCAGTTGCTGGTTTGTCTGCTGACGCTGCTGAGGCTGTCTGCAGAGCTGAATAACAGCCTTGGGAGCAAGCCAACCAGATGCTATTCTTAAAGTCAAAAGCAAAAAAAAAAAAGCAGGCACGCCAGCATCCAACATCTGCTAGTGGCCTTGGTGTCACAAGCTGAGGCATGGTGGCAACTAAAGCAGTGGACGCAGCTCTCCGCTGCCCGCAGGTACCACCTCAGCTGCCAGAAAGCCCTTGAGAAACCTCTTGTGTGGCAAACCCTGGTGTCCTCCTGCCACCTACGGAGGGAGGGATGTCGTAGATGGCAGGAGTGTGCTGGGTCATTCCTTCTGGGATTGTAACTCAGTACTGATGACGGGGAATTAAAAGAAAAAAGCCTGCGTAGCGGGATGGATGGCCTCAGCTGAACTTCTAAATGGTGGTTGTTTACGCCAAAGTCCCACTCGTATGTCAACTTTAAATGGACACTGAATGGGCATTTTTGGATAGACCAAGACCTTGATGACTGTTCTGAGGAAAAAAAAAAAGCAGGATCTGCCATGGCATCAACCTGGATAAAGTTTAATGGTGGAAAACCTTAGGTAGGGAGGCACCCTTGTTCCAACACTGCCGCCACAGCAGGTTGCTGGGGGCCATGTCCAGGTGAGTTGAGGCATCCCTGCGGATGGAGATCGCCCACCTCCTGGGGACCCATTCTAGGGGTGCTCCACTCACACAGGGAAGATCGCTCTTTCCTATGCGGTGCTTAATGCACCCAGGTAATAAACCTAGCAGCACAATTGTCAACACTTGAATTTGTGGTTTATATTGCATAGAGAGTCTAAAAGTCTTGCTTAAACTTGGTCTTCCTTTGAAAAATCAAATCCTGCTCATAGACCAACAGAGTATGACCTTGTTGAACTGTGATTCCTTAGGAGCAACCAAACCACTAAGGATGGACATGTGGCTATCTTTGGACGGGGAGTTCCTACTACTTGGTTTGTTTTCAGTTTTTCTTGAGCGAGTTTGGCCGTGGAGATCTATGGGGTTTTTTTTTCTGGATTTGATAACAGGGACCAAATTAAGACATCACTGTGGTTTGCTACTTGATTCAACAGACTTCTGAAAAATTTTCTCACAGAGGGAATTTGGGGGAAGGTAAGGGCTTGCCTTTCAAATGTAGTTGTGATAGGGTATGAAAAGCAATGAAGCAAGAACACAGAAAAAACCCAACCCAAATATACAGAAAATTTGTACTAAATCATGGGCTGGCTGCAGAATTATTTCCTTACTTGCTAAAATCCAGAGCAACTCAGCCCTCTTGTTTGGTTTTGGCACCGCGGGTGCAGACTGGACGCAGTCTCCAGGAGGCTAGCAGGTCTAAACCCAACCGAGATGCTTCTAAATGAGTTTGTCCTTAACAGGAAAAGCCGATGCCACTTCATAAAGACACATTGTGATGATCCAGATAGCCCAGAGGAGAGACGACAAAGACGGAATATGCTCATATGACAAATTTGAGGCATGGGATCTACATGGGAGGTGTTGGATGGGAAAAAAGGGATGGGCAGCTGGTGGAAGGAGTGTGATGCTGGAGGGGACCTGGGGTCCCAAGGGGTGGTGGGCTGGTCCAGAGGCAGCAGTGAAAGTCAGACCTCTGCAGGGCGGCACTGGCCAAAGCACGTGCAGCAGGTCTTGCGGAAGGCATAGTTCTCTCTGCTTGGCACTGGGGATCCACGTCTGGACACCGGGAACAGTTTGGTGCCCCCAGCACCAGAGAGGCATCTGCAAACTGGAGCGAGTCCAGCATTGGGCCCCATGGAGACTGGGGTGGGGAAAGTAGCCCAGGGTTTTCTTTCAGGGGAAGAGTAAACTGTAATCTTTTTTCTTTTTAAGGTAACAGGCGGAGTATTTTGAAATGAGTGGAAGGAAATCCTCCCTGCAATACCCATTTCTCTTCCACAAAATCCAGGGAACCTGTAAATGCTTTTTGCGTGTGTGTCTGTGTCTGCCGGAGGTGATTGCGAGCACCGGTGCGTAGCTGCAAAGTTGAGATGCTGCAGGCGGGCTGACTCAAAGCACAGAGGTTTGAATGACCAATTTTATTTAAAAAGTTTCAAATACACTTACTTTCCAACTGTGCTGCCTGTGCTCATTTATTGACTTCCTTCTCCACCTAATTTACTGTGTGTCAGATGTTCACACCCAGGAAATGTGTGCTTGCATAACTGAAACTTTTGCAACTTGAATGTTCAGTGGTAACTTCGGCTTCTAGCTGGGTTTTTTTTTGGTTTTGTTTTTTTTTTTATTTTTAAATTGTGCTTTGCAGCCTCGGCTGTGCGTGCAGATCTATAGTAATAGCATACTGTTAATTCCTAGGCTGAGTAAAACAAACCCACTGTCTTCCTCCGACAGGTCATAAAACTACTGAAAAACAGCTCTGTATAGCATGGGAATTGGCTGATTTTTTTTAAAATTTTTTTTTTGTTTCTGAGGGGTTGGTGGGCAAACAAAGCACTTCGAGTGAAAACGGGAAGCCGGGCTGCACACGTAAGAGCCAGGTCTGCTCCCGTTTTGGTTCTTGAATTCGCTTGTTTTATTTGGGTGATCAGCACTGTCTAAGTACAACAGCTAAATACCTGTGGTAGCTAAATGCTCATTTCAAGATCACTTATGGCACAACATACTAGAAAAAAAAATAATGATTAGCTCTATATTTTTATTGATACTCTTGCCCTAACTTCAGTATGAGGGTTTCATTGGTTGGAGGGTGCAAGGATAGAAGGAACATGCATCGCATCCTGTCAAAGCATGGCTGGTTTTGATTTTTAATTTGCAGCTAGCGTTTCCCAGGGCACGACTTGCTCCTGCGTGCAGGGACCTAGTCCCCCCGCTCCCAGCCTTGCTCCGTGCTCTCCCAGCTCCTCACGCTGCAAGATCTCAAGCGTGGGCTCTGCAGCAGGGCCAAGATGTACGGTACGTTCGCACAAGTGACCTGCCCCGTGCCACCAGCCAAGATACTGGGTCTTGGGAGATGATGACTGCGGTGATGGTGCTGCACCACTTATTTTTTGATTTGCTGGAGTATCACCTACCCCAGCACTGAGGGAAAACCCTCAGCATTGCCTGTGCAGACATCGGGACGTGAAGGGTCTTCTCTGAGCATTTTGACTCAAGACAAACATTACTTATAATTATATGTAAGTGAGGAGACCCTAATTTTGAGCTAATAAATGTAGGGGTTTTGTGCTAACCCTGTATGCCCGAGGGTAAGGGGGCTCTGCTTCCACCTCTTGGTGAAGAGGGAGAACAGCCACGGAGCCAGAGCACCCAGTCGAGCATATGCTCACCTGGAGACCTCGGGCTGCCCACGGAGAAGGGGAAAAGGTGGGCACAGACCTCAGAGTTCTGACCAAGGGGGATCTTTGTCCCCATTTGCTGCTGGGCTAGAAAGTGCAATGGCTGTCCTAGTCCTTTGGCAGGAGTAGACTCGTGCTGATGGGGAGGTTGCCCCAGTCCACCTTGGGGCTCCCAGGCTGGAGTTTGCTGTTGCCTGTCCAAGTAGGATTAACAAGTTGTAGGGGAAGGTGTCATTTGCCTGTGAATTTCGGGAAAGAAGAAATACCCCATTGTCTAGGCCAGTATGAACACACGGTGGGAGCTACAGAGAGCCACCAGGCAGGACAACCTCTGCTCCAGAGTCAGCATGGGGAGCATCACTTGTTCGTCTTATGGAGATCTGATGCTGCATTGTCTTGGGCAGTGTATGGGGAGGGAGAGGCTGTTTGAACGCTGCTGTCACCATCTGCTACAAGACTGACAGTGTGTTTTCCTACTGAATCCTCTCTAATCCACGGAGCATAGCAGATGCTCCACTGTGGGCCTAACTCATTTTGAGACAGTTACAGTTCTTGGACACTGTAAGAGCAAAATTATTTCCAGATTAAGCATAAATATCCGAGGCATTATTTAGAGCACGCAGTTCATTGCTTTTTTGGTGGATTGCAATCTCAAAAGAATAGATGCATATAAAGATATGAGGTGAGACGTGTTAAGATTGCGATCTAGCGAGGTGTTGAAACACGTGCAGTGATGAGAGCGTTACACGGACTTTACTGGCTTCTGTATTTAGGAGTTGTACCGATACATCTTTCCCCAAAGAGAAACACTGACTTGCAAGAGCCCTCCTTTTCGACAGGCAAAGCTGCTCTAACAAAATCCTGCAGTGCTGCATCTACTACACGATCACACACACTCTCACTGCCTCAGCTTTAGAAAACGGTGTGATGCTCTGGAATGACCCCTGAACACTGAATTGTGATGAATCATGGTTCTAAATTTGCAATAATACATCCTAGATAGGTCAATATCAGGAGACACTGAGAGCTTAGAGAACAGTGCGAGTGTTGCCTGCGCCTGCAGCATGCTCAAAACCTTATCTGAAACCACAGAACAGAGCAGCTCTGAAAAAAAAAAAATTGTGCCCTGGCCAAAAATGTGGAAATAAGAGCTCTTCAGATCTTCGCTTAGGATGTTCAGGGTGCCACGCTATGTTTGCTGCATAAATGCCACAATGTGAAGCAACAAAAAGGTTCAGCAGCAGAATCAGAAACACAGTTTATAACCAATGCTGGGTGAGAATTAGTTACTGGTGGTGGGCAAAGCTTCTCCGTCACTGGGGAAAAATGTGCCCCAAACCAGTGAGATGACCAGTGAGAAAACAATTTGGTGTTAAGTGGTTTCCCGAGCAGAAGATTTAGAGCCTGGTGGTATCGGTGGTGCTCTGCAGATGATAGCGGAGCCTAAGGGATTGTGGAAGCGGGGTCGCAAGCTTGGAAGTGAAACTGGAAGTAGAATCACCAGCGAAAAGGGTTTGGGAGTTTCTGCTCTGCGATTGGCGGCGGTGGTTGGAGCCCTCACAATGTGCAAATCTCTCAAAGGGGATGTCTCAACCGCCAGGTCACGTTTCCCTTGCTAAGCTCAATAACTTAGATGTAACCACAAGGCGTGAGAAGTGGGATCTCAGGCTGGGAAGAAGAGGAGAGAGTTATATCCCATATCAGGTAGGGAACAAAAGGTGGAAAATGTAGGTTTAAGTCCATGAGCTGAATTATAATGGGAATTAAAGTCTGTGTGTCCTCCCAGAAGGCTTCTAAGCACCAGGCTGTCGCTTATTCCTACAGGCTTCTATGAAAAGCTTCAGTTTTAGTACATCTAAACTTTTCCAAGAACATAATTTTATTGTGAAAAAAATCCTCAAAAGAACCTGAAACATTGGCTTGCTAAGAAAGGGCCTGTATTATTTCCAGCGTGATGGGATTCCTACAAGAATTGAGTGGGTTGTTTTGGTGTGGGAGTTTGTTAGCCTGTCGCCGTGCTCTAACCACACAGGTCTTCTGGGCCCTTATTCCTGCAGATAGGCTGGTCTTCTGGGTAGCGTGGAGATTTATGAGATGCTCTTGTCCTCCTCACCATGAGGATTTAATAAATGACCCATGTGTTCTCCCAGTGCTCATACTTTCAACTTTTTTTTTTTGCGGGGGGGGGGGCGGTGTTGGGTGGGAATGACTGTTGCCTCCAAAGAAATCCTGACTCTTGGTGATGCTATCTAGCGTTTTGATGTTGTTGTCATATCTCAAGCTCATTTTGTGGTCCTGTGCAAGTGTGCATCAAGGCATCTGGGTTTTGGTACACCACAGACATCACCTCCTTCTGAACTGCCACCAACTTGGGGCAGGAGTTTAAAATGCAAAGGACCTAAATAGCTAGAAAGGAAAGCACGTTACTTAGAAATTAGAGGGAGCTGCCCGTTTTCCTTGTGCGTGAAGAATAGGGATTTTCAGAATTTGGTCTGCATGGGGTTGGGTGGTGTTAGAAACTGAGTTTTGGTCCCAGGGTAAATCAGCTTTGAGGTAATCAGCTCTACAAAACTTCCATATTTATTTGGTACACTTATTGATTTTTAACATCCCCCCCCCCATCTTTTTCTTTTTGTTTGATAGAGTTTTTTTGGGTTTTTTTCAACTTCCTTTGGTGTTCATAGCAGAAAGAACAGCCTTTATGGCAGCTGCCAAAGGAGCGAGACGTGCAGCTGAGGGAACACTGCGTCTTTCCTGCGGCATAAAGCTTGGCTCTGGTGGTGCTCAATTCAGGTGCCTACATGCATGGCACAGGTGACACGAATGACTCACAGATGACTGCAATACTTAAGATTTCTTACAAGGGGTAAGGTGAAGGGAAAGAGAGGAAGGAGAGATCTTACGTGACTCTGTGGACTGGTTCTTTGAGGGTCACGGTAGAAGTCATTTGCCTGTAAAGCTCTCCCTCTAGCAAAGCTTAGCCTTACAGCAAAATATTCTCAGGACTTCTTCTAAACTTCTAAAGCCAAGATGATCAACACATGCAGCAAACTGGGCATTTCCTGATGTGTGTTTGAATGCAACCAAAGACTTTATTTAATGTGCCAAACTGCTGTGACAACTCCTCCAAAACTAGAATTAAGCTTGTGCATCCAGGCCACCCTACAGCTACTACTACAGGAACTTATTTAGGTCTATGGCACCCCTGCCTTCAAGCTTGCCCTGTCCTCTGTCGCCCATATCTATTTTGGAGGAAGAGAAGAGAAGAGCTTCAGAAGAGCTGTCTGTGCTTCCTGTAGTTGTTAGTGTTATTTCCATCTTGTTTCAGAAGTGCAGCTTGCCCATTCTCCTGCCTTGGTGCCATCAGAAAGGGTGGATGGATTCAAGAAATTCCAAAATGATGATATCAAACATAATTTTCAGCCCTTAATGCTCGTCACCAGTCCAGACACATAAGCATGGTTGTAATCACATGGGTGCTACAACAGACAAGACAAAGGCTTAAGATGACATTGGTGGAATTACTTTAACCTGGTGTCAGCAATGCTAAGCTGTCAATGAGCAATATGTGTACATTCGAAAAATGCAAGCAAAGAAAATGACACAAAAGCTCGAGATTCCCCTGTGTCCTGGGGCAAAAGCTTTGGATATGCCAAAGGTTCAAGTAGCCCTGCCGTTTCTTGAGGTTTAAAATTCACATCTGCCTTTAGTGGCTTGCACCTAATTTTAAAGTAAGCAACCGCTTTGGCTTGTTACACTAAGGCTCTATCTGGACGGTGTTGCAACGTCCTTTGGGTTGTGGGAGAAGACAGCGCTTGAAATGTGCATGTTTGAGCAAGTTCAATGTGGCTTGCGTTTGCTGGAGCCTGACTTCCTTCCTTGGATGGAGCCAGAGATTTGTGGGCAGCAAACCAACCTGGCGTATAGAAACGAGAAGGGTGCGTCCCTGCTCCAGTTGCATAAAAATGTCAATGTGTGGACAGTAGATGAAGGTAGAAGGAAGACCTCGTTTATTTTCTTTCCTTCAAAGTGTATTGTATTTCTTGTTGCCGAGAATGATTTCTTAATTGCAAGCATATGCTGAAAATTTCTGGGTATCGGTAGAGAGTTGAGGTCTGAACCTGTGGCGTTCAGGGGAGAAAGCCTTCTTGTGGCAACATTTCGTGACATTTTAACACAAGGAGCAACGTGAATAGATGTTGGTTATGGTTATTGGTGTTGCTGATTTCTTGAGTGAATTTGTCCCAACCTTTCCACTGGCAGACACAGTTGGTCACTTCGGCTTTTGTGGTTGGGAGCCATGGAGCTGGTATGCAATGGGTGTTCATCACTGCCAGCCGCATGATGACCTGACCGGCCCATGGTGATCTCAAAGAACAAAACTAGCCCAGCATGGACTGTTCTTTGTTTTCCAGCTTTTTGACACACTTAGGGTCGTGTTTTTGAGCCGTACCCTGTGGCCATGTAAACTAGATGTTTCCTTCTGACGGCAAGAATTGAGACTGCTGTAACTACTGGTTTTCAGGAGCAAAGGCTTTAGAACAAATCATCAGAAGTTACAAAACTTGTTGTAAAACTGAGAGTTCATGTTTTACTTGTTACTGTTGTTCCACATGTGAAAACGGAGAGTGCTTCAACATCATTGTCACAGTGCTCTTCCCCATGAGGAAAAAATGCCTTCGGTCTGCTGGGAATGACAAACAATGCTGGCAAAAGGAAAGTCAACAAGGCTAAAATCAAAATGCTTGTATTTATAATTGCTTTTACCATGGTCCCTGGAAGGCTCCCGTTGCAGATGCAGGGTCCTGTAGGGTTAGGTGCTATGCAGAAATAGAACAGAGCATAATCCCAGTCCCCAAAGGGTTTGAGCTATGTGGGACTCCTCCACTGGCCAGATTGACACTGACGTGCTTGGAGACCACGTCACAGATGTATTGTTTTTAAATGAAAAAAAAAATTTATAGACTTCTTTTTCAATTGCAAATTAAAATTCTTCCATCTTGTCAACGGCTCTTGGATGGCCACTGCAGAAGGATCCCTTTGGTGAGACAAAAAGGCTACAAAAATAATAGAAATGAACATCTGCAGCTGAAGAGCTTGACTGAGACTTGAAAAGTTTGCTTTGGGTGTGAGCCAGGTCCTGCTGAGGTCTGCAGGAGTTTTGCTCTTGGCCTCGGTGGGGCCAGGCTTTCACCCTTGGAGATCATGTCCTGAGAATGAATTTAGCCTAAAATAATTTTCAAAACTTGTATTGTTTGACTCGCATCCAAGTGGTTTTTTGAGACTGAGTGGCTTTGTGTTTCTGAATGACTCAAATTGCTCCCCTTAGCATCTTCCAGGGGTGAGCTCTCAATGAAGGTACAAGCGCAAGGGAGGATCAGATGTGAACAAGCCTGCTGCCAGGTTTCTAAATCAACAGCTTCTTTAATGGTGTGAGCATAAGAACATCTTGCGTGTCTGCTTAAGCTGAATATTTTTGGTGGGAGATGAGCCTTGGAGACCTAGCATGTGAGAGAGCCACACCGTGGTCATGGCCAGGATCTGGAGTGTGGCATCTTTGGTAGATCCTTCCCTCCCTTCTGCAGATGTCCTGTCAAGGAACTTTTTGAAAGAGGAAAAGAGAAATGGTAAAAAGCATTTTGAATCCTACTGCATGTGCATGCTCTTCTTGACTATTTTCATGGAATGACTCATAGAACCATAGAATGTGTTGGATGTGAAGGGACTTTTAAAGGTCATCTAGTCCAACCCCCCTGCAGTAAGCAGGGACATCTTCAACTAGATCAGGTTGCTCAGAGCCTCATCAAGCCTGGCCTTGAATGTCTCCAGGGATGGGGCCTCCACCCTCTCTCTGGGCAACCTGTTCCAGTGTCTCACCACCCTCATTGTGAAGAATTTCTTCCTAATGTCTGATCTAAACCTGCCCTGCTCTAGTTTAAACCATTGCCCCTCGTCCTATCGCTACATGCCCTTGCAAACAGACCCTCCCCACCTTTCCTGTAGGCCCCCTTCAGGTACTGGAAGGGGCTCTAAGGTCTCCTGGAGCCTTCTCTTCTTCAGGCTGAACACCCCAAACTCTCTCAGCCTGTCTTCGTAGGAAAGGTGCTCCAGCCCTCTGATCATCCTCGTGGCCTCCTCTGGACCTGCTTCAACAGGTCCGTGTTCTCCTTGTGCTGAGGACTCCAGAGCTGGACACAGGACTCCAGGTGGGGTCTCACCAGAGCAGAGTAGAGGAAGGAGAATCACCTCCCTTGCCCTGCTGTCCGGGCTTCTTTTGATGCAGCCCGGGATGCGATTGGCCTTCTGGGATGCAGGCACACATTGTTGGCTCATGTCCAGCTTTTGATCCACCAGTACCCCCACGTCCTTTTCCGCAGGGCTGCTCTCTATCTCATCATCTCACCACCTGTATTGGTAACGAGGATTGTCCCGAACCAAGTGTAGGACCTTGCACTTGGCCGTGTTGAACTTCATGAGGTTTGCATAGGTCCACTTCTCTAGCTCGTCCAGGTCCCTCTGGGTGACATCCCATTCCTCTGGCATGTTGACCACACCACTCAGCTTGGTGTCGTCTCCAAACTTGCTGAGGGTGCACTTGATCCCACTGTCTGTGTCTTTGATGAAGATATTAAAAAACACCTGTCCCAGTACGGATCCCTGAGGGACACCACTTGTCACACCTCTCCATCTGGACATAGAGCCATTGACCTCTACCCTCTGGCTGTGACCACCCAGCCAGTTCCTTATCCACCAAACAGTCCACCCATCAAATTCGTATCTCTCCAACTTAGAAGGATGTTGTGGGGGACTGTGTCAAAGGCCTTGCAGAAGTCCAGATAGATGATATCCTTAGCTCTCCCCTTGTCCACTGCTGCAGTCACTCTGCTGTAGAAAGCCACCAGGTTGGTCAGACAGGACTTGCCCTTGGTGAAGCCATGCTGGCTGTCTCAAATCACCTCCCTGTCCTCCATGTGCCTTAGCATAGCTTCTAGGAGGATCTAGGAGATCCTCGCCTCTAGGTGCCTATCTTCCCAGGCACAGAGGTGAGGCTGATAGGTCGGTAGTTCCTAGGGTCCTCCTTTCTACCCTTTTTAAAAATGGATGTAATGTTTCTGTTTTTCCAGTCACTGGGGACTTCACCTGACTGCCATGACTTTTCAAATATCATGGAGAGTGGCTTGGCAACTACATCAGCCAATTCCCTCAGGACTCCGGTGCATCTCATCAGGTCCCATAGACTTGTATATGTTTAGATTCCTCAGGTGGTCACAACTTTGTCCCCCAGGTTCCTGTCTTGCGATCCTTCAACTCGAGAGGTGTGAGGAGAGAGGTTGGCAGTGGAGACTGAGACAAAAATGTTGTTGAGAACCTCAGCCTTCTCCTCATCTGTAGTTACCAGTTTGCCATTCTTGCTCATCAGGGAGGCCACGCTTTCTTTAACCTTCCTTTTCTGGTTGATGTACCTGTAGAAGCCCTTCTTGTTATTCTTAGCGTCCCTTGACAAGTTCAGCTCCAGCCATGCCTTGGCCTTCCTGACCTCATCCCTACATAACCAGTCAGCGTCCCTGTACTCTTCCCAGGATACCTGATCCTGCTTGAACTGCCTGTGCACTTCCTTCTTGCCTTTTAGTTTGACCAGCAGGTCCCAACTCAGCCATGCTGGTCTCTTCCCTTTCTTGCTTGAAATCTTACACCTGGGGATCGAGAGCTCTTGTGCTCTATGGAAAGCGTCCTTGAAGATCTGCCAGCTCTGTTCTGCCCCCTTGTCCCTGAGGACCATTTCCCAGGGGGTTCTATTGACTAACTCCTTGAAGAGCTGGAGGTTTACTTTCCTAAAATTCAGGGTCCTGACTACACTCCTTGTCTGACACATATCCCTTAGGACTGTGAACTCCACCACTGCGTCATCACTGCAGCCCAGGTTGCTTCCAATCTTGACATCCCTGATGAGCTCACTTGCATTGGTGACTATCTCGTCCAGTATCACATCCCCTCGGGTAGGGCTGTCTGTTTACTTTCTCAGGAAATTATGGTCGAGGCACTCCAGGAACCTCCTGGATTGTCTACAGCTCGCCATGTTACTTTTCCAGCAGATGTAGAAGAATCCCCCATCAGGTAGAGAGCCCTTGAGTGTGATGCCTCCCGTAGCTGCAGTAAGAATGCTTCGTCAGCAGGCTGCCCTTGATCAGGCGGCCTGGAGTAGACACATTCTTGGCTATTGTTTAGGGACACCTCTTCACACTCTATCCATTCCTTAACATAGAGGGCAATGCCTCTGCCCCTCCTTCCTTCCCTGTCCCTTCTGACCAGCCTGTAGCCATCGACAGCCACACTTCAGTCACAGGATTCGTCCCACCGGGTTTCAGTAATGGCCACTATGTCGTAGCGTTCCAGCAGCACGGTAGCTTCCAACTCCTCCTGTTTGTCGCCCTTCCTTTTTCAGAACATGGTGTCGGGAAAAGCAACTTGTTCAATTCACAGCCCTGAAACCCCTGGAGACGCAAGGCCGGGGTTTTCCCTTAGTGTTAAGATCTGCTCTAGTATCGCACTTGAGCAGTACGTAATTATCAAGACTTAAGGTTTTCCTCCTGAAGTCAATTGGTTCCATAGCAGACCCTGACAAATTAATATTTTTTTTTACTGAAACAGAGTGTGAAATCATTTTAATGGGTTTCTTTTTGAAAACCCTCAAAACTGCTTAAGAAATAGGTTTATAATACATAGGCTCTGTTCTGTTACACTTGACTTTGTCCAGCGTGGAGTGAACGACTTAGACTTGAAAAAAAAATTAATCTGTGAATCAGTGATTGCAATACAGGGGCTATCAACCATCAAGACCCTCCTTTCAATCTCTGCTGAGCTGTGCACTCTAAAAACTGTGTGTTTGTGTGCGGAGGAATAAGAAGAATAAAAGGAAATCTGAGAAATTTCGGGGGGGTTTATTTTTAGAAAAATAATTTGTTTTTGCTAGGAGAACTTTTATTTTCTCTGCTCTATAACAAAGCAATGATATAGTCCTGCTGTGCCTCAGGCTGTCCACTTAAAATAAAGGAAGGGCTAAAAAGGTGGACCATCTGGAAGCCTGTGTAGAAGGAGCATGCCTGTGCAGTTTGACATGGAGGGCTGTCCTTTGGATGTATTTTTGAATCTGGTCGATCCACTGAGAGCGCTTTTTTATTATTTTTTTTTTAAATTATTTATTGTGTTGAGTTGATGGCAACTTCTCAGAGGCATTTGCTTCGTGTTCTAGTCCTGGTCGCTTCCTTCCTATTTCACAACAGGCTGAAAGGGAAAGCTGGGACATGGTATTTCTCCCTCGAAGCAGCTTACCTCCTCCTGATGTGACTTCCACAAAAAAAATCTCTGTGGAGAATGAAGGGTGAAGAAAATGCATTTTCTCTTGGGTTTGGGGGTTTTATTTTGGTGTTGTGTCCCTGTCTGGTTTCCTCCGTAACCAGGACAGCGCTTTGCGTAGCTGGTTTCACTGTTGTGATGAGCACCAGTTGCGTATCTTCTCCCATACAGGGGTGATGGACAGTCTTGCCCTTGACTTCCCTTCCCTCAGCTTTGCAGGGGTGGTGGTGGGCACTGCCGTAGCGTCTGCTTTTCCTGAGCTTTTGGGCTGAAACTGCTGCCAGAAGTGGGTATTGACTGCTGGGTCAGTGGTCTCCAAGCTTTTATTATCATGCACCCCTACCTCCCATGTATGTGTATATAGTTATTTATAAACTACATACACGTGATGCTGAAATTCTAACATTTCTTCCTGCAATCCCATGAATCATCTTGCGCATCCCACTTTGGAGATCAGTGCTCTAGGCAATGAAAGCACAAGGAGAGCCAGGAGGCTGGTGGCACAAGCTTGGCCAGATCTGCTCTTACCAGGGCACAGTAAGGTCTTCCTCCTCTTCCCTTTTTTTTTTTTTTTGAGAGGCCTGGCTCCTGTGACTGGCGATTTTTCCATTTTGTTGGATTTTTCAGGACTTAACGCATTACTCAGCAGGCTTTGTTTCAATGCTGCTTCTGAGATGAGCAGAGATTCGCCACCGTTCCTGGGAAAAGGGTTGCATCGTGCAGCACCCCTCTTCTTAGGTTTTGTGCTCCGATGTTCCAGTCCCAGCCCTGTACATGGTGACGCGTATTTGACTTAGCCCGCACATTTGACTTAGCCCATGCGAGGTGCTCTGTCGCTCACGATTAAAGGACTGCTCAGGCATAAGGATTTAGAGGCTTTTAGTCACAAGCATCTGTAGGGAAAAAAGGTAGCTCTTTTGGGTTTTTTTGGTGGAAATTTTCATGACACAAGCAAGACCAACTCCACCTCCTAAAAGAAGCACTCAATGCTCCATCTAACCTCCATGAGGAGATGATTCTTGGGTTCTTGGATGGTGGCAGAGAGGGGCATTTGAAAGCTGCTGCAGTTTGTTGAAAAGGACAAGTGTAGGCACTTTTATTCCTCTCAATGTGGCCTATGCAGAAAGGGTTGAAGGACTAAAGGGCATCACAATGTCATGGACATTTGTGCCGTTAACTGCTGTTGCTTTCATCAGCCATATGTACAGCTGCGTTCTTTTTATAGTGCCGCATATGGCACTATCATAATTGAATTTTTCATAATAATTGATCTGACCTGTATCATTCTGTTCACTTTAGCAGAGCTAATTCAAACAGATTGAGATTTGGACTAAAAATATAGTCTGGTTAGGAGAAGAACCATGAAGAGCCTGACTTCACAGTAATGATGATGCATAATCTGTTTTGCTCAGTCCAGTTTGTGCTATTTACACGTAGTACGTGACAAAGGCTGCCACCAGTTTTGTTTCTTCCATAAGATGTGATACGGGGGGAGCAAGTTGGTGCCTCTGTCCATACTAACATTGTTGTTCACTCCAGCAAGGCTGGCAGGTTTAGGACTCTGTGGTGGGTGACTATGGAAGGGATTAGAGCCGCAATATCCCATCCCTCGACAGCGGGATGCTAAAGGCTCTCGTATCATCTGCCTAGCTTCGTACAGCAAATTACGGGAATATCAATGAAGAAAAAAGCTGGAACTGGTGAGCTGAGTCTGGCCTTGTATTTAGAGGAAAAAAACCCCCACCCTTTGGTGGGGTTTTTTCTCTGAATCTCCCCTTGCTGAAGCCGGAGCTTCGCTCTTCGCTTCAAGCTCTCAAATGAAGAAACAGTGGCGGTGGGCTGCGGACAGCCGGTAACATTACAAACTGTCCTGCAAGATTAGGAAGCTGCAAAAATGAGCTGCAGCTACTTTCTCTCCCAGCGCTCTCGGCTGCAGCTGAGAATCTAGACCAGACTTTATTTTTGGCAAGGGGGAAAAATAAATCTCCTTTGATACTGTGAAAAAAAAGAAAGTAAATGTCGAGCCCTGTGCCTTGAGCAAGGATCTCTTCTGCTGTACAGCAACAGCATTTTAGAGATGAAAGCCACTTGCTTTGATCGCTGATGGGAAAAAAAAAAAAAAAGACATAAAAGCGATTTATTGTGAAATAATGAATTTGATCCCCAGTAATCCTTTCTTTGGGATTAAACTTGGAATATTATTTTTGTGATCTCTGGAATTAGACTATGCTGGCGTAACAAACCAAAGCATGTGAGTTTCACTGCAGGATGAGGCTGAGCTGTGAATAGAGCTGAGTGAATTACTTGCACAGAACAAAGCAGCTGATGAATTTACAGTTCTATTTTTGATTATGCAAGATCTACAGGCAAGCATAAAAACAGTAAAAATCCCCCAAACCCAACACAAAGCAGAAAAGACCCCAGACCCTCTTCTCTTTGCAGTCGAAAGCACACTCAAGCCTTCAGGATCTCTGAGGACTATTGGTTACAGCTTCTTTTTTGGGTATTTTCTGCTTACGGGAATTACAGTTTGTATCTGCTTCTGTCGGTATGACCATGGACATGAGATGTAAAATATCAGTGCAAGCTTGCTTGGTGCAGATACTTATGTATGGCCACAATGCTTTCCAGAGTGATTTGGCGAGCCCAGGTTTCTCTGCCCGAATGGTGCCCATATTCATAAGCCTTAGGTCTCTCAACAGGTCGTTAATTTGGCCCGATATGTGCTGAGAAATCTTCCTGAGCCTTTTGCTTTACAGGCATATTAAAACAAAATAGGTACAAAAACGTGCTGGGAAACCTTGGTATGCAACTTCAAGGTCCCAAATCTTTCACAGAAAGCTACTCCAAGGAACTTCTCTTGGTTTCCCTGCCAAGTTTCAGCTTTCCTCACTTGAGGTGGGGCATAGATGGCTTTTAAACAGGGGAAAAGTTCTTTTGTGTTATGCTTTGAAACAGCTGATCTTTAAAATAAATAATAACAATAATAAAAAAAACAACAACAAAAGCTGTGGGACAGAGAGCAAGCTATGGAAAGGGAAAAATATTCATTGCCTGCCCCATTCCTGGTTTTGCTGTTGGACTCGCAACCTCACTTCTGGTTGCAAAGGTTACTTCTGCCATCGAACTTTGATGCGGCTCCCAACCTAACCATGGGAGCTGTCATCCTGCAGTGGCATAAAAAGCACGGGTGAAGAAGAAGCAAGGAAACGAGCCCTGGAAACCCCCTTGGGAGCAGGGGCCACATTGGTCTGATACCCTGTGCCAGCTGCATCTCTGGGGTCTCGGCAGTCGTTGCACTGCTGCATTGCTAGAGGCCCCTCTTTTGGGAGCCGTGGAGTGCCCAAGCCAAATGAGAAGCATCCCAAGCATTACCTTTTCCAAATAAGCTAGGGGTAGGATTGCTATGCCAGCTCTCCGGATTTGGGAAACTCATAGAGTGCTTAGATTCCCATTAAAACTGCTGCTGCTAGCATGGGGATCCTTACCGAAAAAAAACTTATAAGGACTTCTTGAAACTGGGCAAGGCAAGCCATGTAATCCCCTAGGAAGCAGGCAGTGACTATGGCCCATTTTCCAAAGGTAAAATGGTCTCGTGTTTCCTTTGGGGGATAAAAAAAAGTGTTAATCCTTTCCATTTTTGGTTCAGAGAAAGCAAGCTACTTTTCCCAGCAGCAACGTATATTGAAGGGTTACAAGCGGTGCGCGAGGAGCTTGGAATAAATCCTGCTTGGCTGTTGTTCAGAAGCTTTTCTTGAGTACACTGTGTCTGATTATGGCTGCTGACAGCCCTGTACACAGCGTACGGCAGACACCACTCCAGTATAGCACAGTTGCATGCCACCTGGCAGAGCTGTGGGTGAAAACTACTGAGATTCAGAGACTGATGTGAGAGTTTCTCCCCTTGAAGTCCTTAAGCAATGGCAGGAGGGACGTCTCAGATGCGCAGCCTCCTGCTCATGGGTGAGTGTGTTCGTGCATGTGTCCTGTCTCCTGCCGCTCGTGCAGAGCTGGTAGCTTTGCTCATGTGTACCACTGACGGGGGGTGCCCAGTGGGATCTCCAAGCCCTCGTTACAAGCCTTCATGGTGCTCTGGACCTGTCTTTGCACGACTCCGCTTTCATCTGTTCAGTTTGCAATGCCTGTTGCTGCTTCCTTCCCTTTCAGCCACCTTGGGGAACATTACCCAGACTTCTCATTTTTCTACTGTAAAATTTCGCTGTTGAATATTTCCTGGCCCTTCCTTGTTCCCTGTGCCTTTTCTCCCCACCTCCCACGCATGCCCTTGGACAGAGTGCACCCTCAGCAACTTTGCGGACAATGCAGGGCTAGGGGGAGTGGCTGACCTGCTGAAGAGCAGAGAGTCGGTCCAGAGGGACCTGGAGAAACTTGGGGATTTGGCCAACAGAAACTTCCTGAAGCTCAGCAGCGAGACGTGCAAAGTCCTGCACTGGAGGCAGGAAAACCCCATTGCAGAGATCCAGACTGGAAACCAACTGGCTGAGCCGCTCTCCTGGAAAGGACATAGCAGTTACAGCGGATGCTGTGTTGAATATGACCCAAGGTGTGCTCTCACTGCACAAAGAAGGTAAATTGCATCCTGGGCTACCTTAGGCACAGCAGGGTCAGGAGATCAAAGGATGTTGTTACCCCTTCTATTCAGTGCTGGGGAGGTCATGTCTGGATACTGTGCCCAGTCTTGGGCATCACCCACAGAGATGGTGTATGGAGTAAATCTGCGGAGCTCTCTGCCAGAAGATGTTGAGGGTGATGACGGTTCCCATAGGCTCAAAAAGAGAGAGGATGCAATCATAGAAGACAGATCTGCTTGGCATACATTAATTGGAAGAAAAGTCTGCATGAAAAACCACTAATTATATTGATACCATCTCTAATTGGTGAAGGATCTGACCTCCAAATTGCTCATAGAGCTTTCTGGGGATGTATAGCTACATGCTTGCACTGTTCTTCAGCAATAAGTACCTGCCAGTGACTGCTGCTGAAGGCATGATAAGGATACAGGTTTGAGCTGCAGCAATTGTTTTGTTCTTCTGCATCTTCCTGGGAAGTCCTTCTTCAGTGAGAAGGTTGGCAGATGGATAGAAATGTGCCCAGGTGTGGAGAAAACTCAGAGGAGCTGTTGGAGGTGGAGCTTGGGATATCGTGCTGGAAAATTACCATAGAGGATTTTTTGCCCCATGGCCAGACATCACACTTGTCAGGGCTGGGAGAAGAGCTGCTTTGAAGGACTTCCTTCAAGATTTCTCCCCCCTTGGATCTCCTTGGAAGTCAAACTCTAATTTGGTGTGTGTGAATGTGATTTTCTTCCTCCTGGTCTCCTGCCTCAGTAGAGACCAGCATGGCCCTGTGTCTGTAGGCATCCTTGAGTTGGCGTCATTGCCTGTTCTCTTGTGGCCCTGTTTTGGTCAAACCTACAGCCTTTTGTGCTTTTCCCTCAAAGATGCCTGAGTGCAAAATGCACAAGCAGCCTTCCTGGAGCATCACCCTTTCTCTGGGGAAGCTCTTTCTCTTTGGATTCCAGAGCCAGGTTCCTTCTTCTTGTCCCTCCCCCCCAACCCTGTCCTCCCAATACCTTGTGTTTCTTTTCTGCAATGGCATCAACTATCACTGGTATAAATGTGACAGGGACAACATTTTTCTTTTGCAAAACAAACCCAGTGCTCTTTCACAAAATTTTCTTCCTAACCCGAGCTGGAGGCTTGCCACCGATGCCCCTTAAATTAACATGCTCAGGAAAAAGGTTTTGGGAGACATCTCAATGTGACTGAAATCAGCAAGACATGAATGTTGACTTTACTGGGAGGTCTCTGTTACCGCAGTCTCGCTGTACAGATCTTTCACCCATCTGAATTTGCTTCGGAGATGTTGGCACTGACTCTGCAATCTGATCTTGTGACCAGAGGTGAGAGGACCAAACAGCAGGAGGGGCTCGTCTGCAGGCCTCAGAGAAAAAGCATCGGGTGCTTTCCTGCCCATCGACCTTTTATTTTTCCCTTTTGGTAGCGAGTGGTGGGTCTCAAAGATAAACACAGCTTATTTATTTAGAGAATTCTTGTTTAAAAAAAAAAAAAAAGGAACGGGAGGAAAAAGCAAACCACAAGTCTGTGTTATCAAATATTTGGAAGTTTGGGGCCTGAAAGTAAGAGATGGAGCCACAAGTTTCCATTAGCAGGCATAGTCTGATGAACGAACACACATGCTGAGTTACTCTGTGGCAGTGCCAAATGCCCCTTGTGTGCTAACCCGTATTTTATTCACAGAGATTTTTTTTTCAACTTTTAACTTCTAGATTTGGACTCTCTGATCCAAAATTCCCTATCAGCAGAGTGCTGATGCTTGCAAAGTTTGCTGGAGCTGGTGAGTTATTAGCATACCTGCACTAGCGATTTGTGCCAATATAAGTTACACCTGTGATGAAGGATCAGCTTGTGGTTTGGGATGTCTGGAGTAAAGACCACACAACATCTGTTTTTTCCCAAGGGAGTCACTCTCTACAGGAAATCAAAGCACACCCTTGCCTTGAACTCAGGCAGTATTAGTAGAGAAGAAGCACAATCATTTGTTGGAGAAGATCATACGGGCTTCAGATTTTGGTTGTGAACTTCTTCCAGCTTCCCAACCTGGCATCCTACTTTTCTACTACATATTTTTCCATGGAGGCTGTGTCTGGCATTAAGATTAGTTCTAGTCTAGACTCACAGTGACTCACAGGTGACAACCTAGTGATACAACAGACATGACTTACAGTCCATCGTGACATTTGCATGAAGCTAAAGGGCACGTAATTAGACAATCTGGGTCCCTACCGGGTGGAAGGAGACAATAGTGGCATTTGCAAATCATATCGTGTTTTGTTTGTGCTGTCTGAATTACCTGTGCATTCAGTTTTTAAGTAGCTGGGAAGAAGTTATTCTAGGTACCGTTTTGTCAAGAGACAAAACATACGCACTTATGCTAGGCCCCACGTTGGTCCCTTAGCACACCAGTGTGCACAGTCCTTCCATGTACATAGAACCTAGAGAGGAGGCTGTCTTTTACAGTAGATGCTGAATATCAACCAGTGGGAGCATGCACAGGCGGAGAGCTTCAAGTTCACTTGTAACATCAGGTTTCTCACTGTAGGCATGCTCGAGAATGAACATATGGAAGACATGACTAAAACAGGGCAGAATCTTGATATGAATGATGTGGGTATAAAAGACCATAGAAACCGTGGAAAAGCTGAATCTAGGAAAATACCCTCTGCTGATGAGAAAAGCTTAGCAAAGACATTTCCAGGTCAACAGTACTGTTTTTCTGAAATGTAAGGGCATTGATACTGCTTTGTTTCGAAGCATTGTCCTGTAAAACAAAAATCAAAATTCAGTTTAGCTTTTTAGCTTGTCAGTGCATGCAGCAAAGTTCATCCAAGGGGAATGAGGATCCCCCTCACCTCCCTGAGGCGTTACTCCCCTGCCTGGGTGCCTCTTCTCTGTTCCTGCCTGTGCCACGGTCAGGGGCTTTTCTCAGTTCTCCCGAGACTCCCGATGGCCATACCCAACAAGCCAAGCTCCCTCTCACCAGCTTGTGGGTTGGGTGCTTCAAGTCCCTAAGCAGTTTGGTAGAAGATTGTCTTCAGCAATCTTTCTCCCACCTCTGTTTCTGCTCCACAAGAATTGATACAGGACTCACTTAATGCAAAGATACACATTTCATTATGCCACCACTTTACTAGCTCCAGGCCTACCAGCAAAGACATCCATGACATGCATGTGCATTTGGTTGCTTGATTTTTCTTGGGTGCAAAGAAGAATCTCCCCTTGTAATGGAGACCATGCTCGCCAGGTACTCCCTGCAGTTTGGGAACTGAAATATTTGTCACCCTGTGGGCAGGGTAGGCTTCTGGTTATAGTCGTGCAAATCTCTCTGTATTGTTTCAGCAACGCCCCGTGCACCAGCTGTGATGAGCTCTCAGGCTGGCACCTCATTTGTGCATGCTTGAGCTTTGGCGTTTTCCAGCCACGTTAAATGTGGTTAGTTGCACAGAAACACAGTGTTGTCTCTCTAATTTACCGTTTATCACAAGTGAGATTTCAAGCATTTCCAGATAATTGTGGTTTCTGCCTGTCTAGGTGGTGTTTCAGCCAATTGTGTTGTGGAGAAAGACACCGTATTTTGAAATTGGCCAAGTCTTGCTCATCTTCTGATTTGTGGTTCTTGGAACCCCCTTTTGATTGCGCCCTTCACTCTGCCTAACAGACACAACGTTAGCTGCTGTGCTTCATGAGTTGCAGTTGATGATCACTGCTGGACTTGTCTGCTTCTCTCTCTTTCTGTTTTAAGTGCATCCTACTTAAGTGTATCCTTACAGGTGCTTCACTTACCTCTGACAAGCCCCTGGCCCCTCTCCTTTCACTGGGGCTCCCTGAATGAAGAACTGATGTTAATCTGTTTTCCTTCTTTAGTTCTAAACTGGTTTGAAGGAGTTATACACGTGTGTTTGACTGGACTCCAGGCACTACCCCTTTCCTGCCCAAGAGATTAAAAATAAACCCAAACCACCCCAAATACACAAGAAACAGTTGAGTATGAACCTAGGGCCTCATCAAACTTGGGAGCCACGGCTTAACTTCCAAGAACGTGTCCGAGGCAGTGAGACTGACACGATTTTTCAGGCCCATAGTTTTGTCCCCGTGGCATCCCCAGTGTCTGGTTTGTACTTTACATTGAGGTCTCAAAGCTTTTTTCTGTCTTTTGACGAACAGAGAAGATGCTGACCTGTACTTCAGCCAAGTGTCCATTGACTTCTCTTTATTTGGAAGCCTGGTGTGGTATGTTATCAGTGCAGGCAGGCTAGTTCTTCATTTAGCCCCAGAGAGTTCCTATTTACTCTGCATAAGTAAGCCTGAGATGGTATTAAAGAGAAGAACAGACTGCGGGTTTGAGGTCTGCTGTTGTAACTTGCTTTTTCACTTCCCGGCAGACGTCCAAGTAACTTGGATGTCTGTGAGACATTTCCATGTGCTGTCATGTTCTTGGGGCCTTCACACTAGCGCCTCCAGATTTCTGGGTAAGAGATGTTGAGGTATAGGAGAAAGGATTGGAGGTGGTGTTGAGTCAAAGTGAACATGGATGGGCTCCTGACACTAAGTACACTGGGCTGGGAGGAAAAATTGCCAGTGCCATCATGAGTACTGGATCTTAAGTTACAGTGGAAGCATTTCACATGGTGCTCTGAAAAAGGTAAAAGCTAAAGATGTCAACTACTGCAAAAATTCACATCCCAAACACAGCAACCTCTGCTTGCTTTCCCTGGCAGAAGCGAACCACCTGGGGTTTGGTTCTCCGAATATCAGTCAGCCTTCTTCCCCATTAACTGCATTTACTGCTTGTGTATCCTGCCAAACATCCAGTTTGTAGAAAGGTTTAGTGGAGGGGTAGTGGAAAGAATGGTACTCAACTTCATAGAGACACAGATGACTTTTAGGGAAAGATGAGAACATCTCCTTTCCTTCCTCCAACCGTCTTCCCCCAATAAGGATTCCTCCTCCTCCTCTCCTTGTGTGCTTCGACTTCAGTGCATGAAAATTGGCCCTTTCTACTTTCCTAAAACTTAATCAGAGCATGGATGTAAGTTTGACTCTAGCTCACCACGAGCAATCGTCCCTCAACTCAGGGGAAGGCCAGATAGACTCTTCTGTCCCTCATCCAGTGGATACTTATCATACGGGTTGGGTAACCACGATAAATCAGGCTTGGAGTCCAGCTGTATGTGCAAACTTGGGGATGACGGTTTGCATCTGGAGCTCTTCCCCATTGTAGGTGTGATGTTGGTTTTGAAGTTGGCCCTAGCTGGCAGAAGAGGGCTGGATGCCAGAGTTTTACCAAGAGAACACAAGCTAAACTCTGAGAACCTTTTTGTGTGTGTAGGGTAGGCTCACTGCTTCCTGACAGCAACGGAGAGGTGCCAATGGGAATATCTGTACTTTCAGAGATGTGTGTGTTAGGGCTATTTGTGGACACACCCTTGCTGAAACCAACCTGCCTCTTGTGGTTTTAGCTCTTGCAAAATATTGAGAACTGATATCTAGAGAAAGACCTCTTTTGTTTCCAAATAAGTCTTCATCTTTGCCCTTTATTTCCACCTTTACTTGTTTGACTTTCAGGGCTCCTCCCACGAGACAAGTGTTGCTTGGACCAAATGCAGAAACTACTGCTCGCTGAAAGGAGAAGGAGGAGCAGAAAAGTCTCAATGTTGTTCAAGGAAAAATAACACTTCAGCATCACTATTAGACCTCTATTTTTTTCAGTATCAAAGCTCTATTTCCCTTTCGCTAGATCCAGGACAAACAAAATACTATGAGCTGTATGCAGTTGCTTTGCATTCTTTCCATTCTTTTTTTTTTTTTTTCTTCATTGTGAGTCAGAGTGCTGAGGTTCTTGGAGAGGCTGGAAAAAGGAAAATGCCTAATTTCCATGGGCACACAGAGTACCAGCATCTGGACAGAGTTATAACAACCAAAAATTAAACATAGTGTTTATGGTTATGAAGAATCTCAGTTTATTGACCATATGAGGCATTCACAGATTCTGTAAGGGATAAAAAAGGCTCAGCTTTTTATTAAAAGTGACTGTTTGATACAAGAATAAAAACAGAACAACAGCTGGAAATGTGTCATCAATGTTAACATCAGCTCTGCTGGCTGGAGTGAAGCTCGATGCATCAGACGTGTGGACATGTATCCAGGTCCATGTACGTGATCTCACATTTCACCTCCTTTAGAAATTACAGAAAAACATGTGCCATTTTGGTGACAGGAGAGAAGCAAAAGCACAGGGATGAAAGGATGAATCTTGCTGATGGATCTGTATTAACTGTCCCTTCCAGCTTAGGGTGGGAGAAGATCCCGGATGTCCATGCCTGGGTAATTTATCTTGCCGGGAGCACTGAGGCTTTGCCTGCAAAACTGGATTTAAGCTACAACTGGAGATGCTATTGCAACCAGCTAAAAGGATTTGTTTTCCAAAGGAAAGGCCCAGTTGCACCCAGGGAAAGAGGTTTACAGCACAAACCAGGGTTGTCTTAATCCTGTGACCTGGGGGTTGCCAACCTTCACCATCTCTCACCAAATCTACTAACAGGTCAGGTCCAAGGTATCTGCGTGACTTTGACTGGTGTGGTCACTATGGATACAGATAAATTATGTCATGAGATGATCAACCTCCTGTCCCATACTTCTCTGTAGGTGCATCAGCCCAGCCAGCAAGAGCCACAACCAGTTGCCATCTTTTCTGTCCCTTTTGCCCTCTTCTTGGTGCATACATCAACAGTAAGATGCCACTGCTGTTTCACATGTGTTGCATTTCTTCTGCTGTTAGGTGTAAAGTGGATGGTCTGGTTTTGTCTACAGAAACGAGACTATTCGATTCCCTTGACCGTCGGAAGTGGTCCATTTGCCTGTTTCAAGGGTCCATTTCAAAATACCCACTAACATTTTTTTTTCTGTTGCTTATCTGAGTTGGTGAAGTGTTGAATATTATCCTGTTTTCAGTAGGTCTGCTTTCTACTCTGGAAACATCCAGAAGGATTTTTTTTTTTTTTTATTAAAAATGGCCTAATAGAAACTGAGTGTGGACAACATCCCCACCAACACAATGGTGCCTATCCGATCCTTTGCATGTCTCAATGCAGATACCACGTGTAAAGGGAATATGGGGAAGACAAAAATCCCTGTCAGGAAGACTACATGGCCGTAAGCCCAGGGGGTTCTTGTTTTAATGAGGCAGAACCCTGTTTAGCATCATCTGAGGAAAACCCAGGGGAAGAAAACATGTTCTGAGACCGGAGGTACTTACTGCAGAGTAAACCGGTGAGAGGTCCAGTCTGTGAGATCCATCTCTAAATGATAAAAAAAAACCCCACTGCTTATGGCGCCAGGCTGCAAAATGGCATCAGCTTCTGCAGTGCCAGCAGGGCAGCCGGGAGGCAGCCATCGGCCAGCTGGAGACCTCCATCATTCTCTGCAGGCTTCTGGAGGAACTGGACCTGAGCCTGCTGACTTCAAGGTGTGTATTAATAACTGATATTGAAAATTGTCCACGATAAGTAGCAGGTGATGGAAAGTGTTTCTTCATTCTCACAAACTGTTACCCCCGCATATGTATTTTATGAAGTGTGGGAACACAAAAAGCTTAAGTTTAGTTTCCATTACCCATTGTTTTAGGTTTACATGGTCATTTTTCTTGCCTAAAGGGAGCAGTCTTCTGTTTAACGTTGTGCGATAGACCTAATTTCTTTCTGTGGCCCGCTCACCTTGTAGGCAAGGTCACAGCTTGCTGATCTTAGCAAGCCCTGATTTTTCTTTTCCCTACCCCCAATCACACAAAATAGTTTCTCAAACATATCTGCGTCATGACCTCAATTTTGATAATATCAGTCTGATTAAAGAAATAGTTTTCACAGAGAGAAAGAAGCAGCTATGGGGAGGTTCTGCTTTTCAGCCCCGTTAGCATAGGAACAGAACAAACCACAACCTGCAAAGCACTGCAGACAACCCGAGGTGTGATGCAGAGCCCTCAGCCAATGAAATGCAAGAATATAATCATGAGATAATTGCACAACTAGAAGCAAAACTATTCACTTCTAAATGAGTGTCTTCCTCTGGGCTGCAGTGAGAGGAACATCCACCTGGCCAGGGGAATGCCTGACATTACAACAAGCATTAAGGGATGTTTCTTTCCATGGAGGTAACGTCTGAACTCCTGTCATTGATATTCAAATGTTATGGGTCCGATTCTGTTTTCATTTTGTGTAAAAAAAAATCTTGTTGAAAAAATAAAAACCAAGCAGTTGCGTGGAGGAGGCCAAAGCACCACCCTGTGTGAATCCCTGGGGCTCAATGGGAGTCAACAGTTTTATGTCAGCGTGTAGCAGCTGAGCATATGTGCCAGAAACTTTTCTACATTTCCCTGCCTCATTGACGTAGGTTGGCCATGCGTTATGCCTGCCTCTAGTTTATTATGCAAAAGGGCCATGGTAAATAGCATAAAGATTGAAATTTTGTTTAGGCTTTGAGTTTCAAAAGTTCATAGCAGCCCCTGTCTGTCACACTTAAAGAGCAAGGAAGTCTTACCAAAGAGATGCCTCGTGGCCCATCTCACCAGGAAAGGCTGGAGTCTTTTCCCTTGCTCTATCGGTAACGGCTGCAGTCAGCCCCTCTCCTCCTGCTTACTGGGTGGAGTGAAGACCACAAAGCCATCTCCATAGTTGCAGGTCCTCTCTTCCCTTGTTGAGTCAGGATGATCTGCCACATGGTCCTCCGTGCTAAGTAGTGCCTTTCTCTGCTGAGCTCACTCTTTTGCGCTCCCCAAAGACTTTGTGCTGTTCTTATGCATGATGTGTCAACTTCTGACCCAGTCTTGGCTACTGCCTTGCAGAGGACTTGAGAGATCCTGATGCTGCTGCCTCTTCTCCAAACTTTGGATGAATTGTGAGACCTGAGCTTCGGGTTTTCTTGGTCAAGCAGCTGGTGAAGCTATCCTCTTACCCTGGAGCAGATTATGACCATGTTGCCTTGGTCCCCCTCTTGAAACTTCTGGTGCGGCTGTACCTTGGAGCATTGGTGCATTTGTCTTTGCAGGGTTCTTTAAAGCCAGTATCTCCAGTACCTGCCATAGAGTCTCACCACAGGCTGGGGTTTTTTTTAAGTACAAAGAAGTTCTCTCTGGTGCCTATCTCTCTGTCCAAACCTGCGGCAAAGTCCTGGGAGATGGCACCTTCTGCACCTGTTGGCTTCTGTGTGAGCGTGGGTTATGGTGGACTTAGCTCTGCCAAGCTCCTCCAGCACTACTTCAGCACCGCCATCCCCTAATGCCGCAGAGGGAAGCAATGTCTCTAACCCTTCCTTCCCTCTTTGTTAGCCTCTATGGCTGTTTGCCAAAGATCTCCTGCCTTCCTTTCATGGTGGCAGTGCTGCAGCTCATACTCAATATTCCAAGTTCGTTTTGTCTCTGTGGTCCTTGGGGTGCAGCTTGTTCACAAGAGACTGTTTTGTGCCCCTGAGGCTGCAGGACTGATATCCACCTGGCCACCAGCTATGGCCATCAGTGTCATCGCTGGCTTTTTCCCAGCTGACTGTTCATGTTCCCATCTAACTTGCCTGCAGGCTCACGGGCGTCCTGAAGATGATGGCAATAGGCTGTAACTGTCTTGGATACAGCATTTTGCTGTTTCCTTATCTCGATGACTGGTGAGTTGGCAGGACCATGCAAGACTGAGGAATTTTGGGCAACTGGACAATGCTCACTGTCTTCTTCATCTCATTCTTGCGAGACTGACAGAGGTCTCAGGAGGAATCACCGGTTTCTACGAAAGGATGGCTCTTGGTCTGAGAGAGAATGGTGCTGCTGTCTTAAAATTGAGGCCAAGTCCACTTGTCTTCAAAATCCTCTAGACACCAGTTTCTCAGAGGTCCTCAAATCCTGCTGCTCCCATTACAGCTCAACATGGTGAGAATTTTCCTGGGTGAGTTCCCCAAAACCTGTAGTGCTCATGTGACAACATCATGCAGGTATGAATGCATCCATTCCCATGACACAGGGAGATGGAGTGGAAATACAGGATGCATACTCATCATCTTCCTAGGTGTAGATTGACACAGAAAACTTGTTATGTTACTGACTTAATAGTTGTTTATTCCTCTATGGCCTCTATACAAGCTTTGGGAGATGTATTACTGACACAAGGGGAGGTTTTCTGTTTAGTCTTAGGTAAGCTAATATCAGTTTAGGTTCTTCCTGTTCCTCAATCAGTTGCTTCTTCACCAAATTCTATTCTTTTCTTTGATTGTGTAATTCAGATCTTGTATTGTACTCTCTATGAAATGTTTGGGTGAGCAGGCTATTAAAGAATAAGACTATTCTTTCTTCTGCACTTTCCTTCAAAGATAACTTTCTCTTTATTTACACTCCTTTGCAATTCTCCTAGAAACTTTCCTCAAGAGACAAATAGAAGGATACGCGGACTGGGGCTACAAACCAACTTCTTGCTGCTAGCGGAAGGTATATTGCGGTGAGGGCTTTTGCTGCAGCTTCTGTCCATGGAGACCTGGGTGGAAACCAGCCCAAGTGAAAGACGGCTTAGGACACAGTTACCCCAGCACACAGGAAGAGTTTTGCAGCCCCTATATTGTTCTTCACTCGCCCTTAGGCATAGCACTGCATGTTTGGGTTGGTTTGGTTTGTTTTTTTCAGGTAGGCAGGCAAGGTGAGCTCCGTGTGGGTAAGGGTCAGCTCCTCCATCCTGGGCAGGAGCGTCCACCCACCCATCCAGGTGGGTGTGTGGTACTGGTAGTGCTTAAGGACAATGGCATGGGACCAGCTGGGGTGTTGGATCACGGATATATGGAAAGGTTTTGGGGGGTTTGTGTGTCTGTGTTTTGTTTTGGGTTTTTGTTTGTTTGTTTGTTTGTTTTTCCTTAACAAAATAACAGTATTTGAAACGGAGAAGACAAGACAATTAATAAGTATTGGGAAATATAGGAGCAATAAATTCCCCTTGATCCTTCCCACCTTCAGACATCTTGGAAACGTCTTCCTTGTTAATTGCAATTTACAAACCCTTTGTTGTTTGATAAGGTGACAAAAATTGGTAAAATGTAAAAGCCTTTTGGATCCTACTTATGGAATATCTTTTCCTGCTGGCTGCAAAGGACTTGGACCAGGTCATAGAACCGTAGAATCATAGAAAGGTTTAGGTTGGAAGGGACCTTAAGGACCATCTAGTTTCATCCCCCCTGCCCTGGGCCCGGACACCTCCCACCAGATCAGGCTGCTCAGAGCCCGTCCAACCTGGCCTTGAACACCTCCAGGGATGGGGCAGGTCAAATCACAGAGCCTAAAAAGTCCAGAGGCAAATAAGAAGACAACCTTTCTTCTTCTTTTTTTTTTTTAAATGTGAATTTAATTACATTTTTAAAATTCTAAAAAGTATTCTTGTATGCATTTTCTAAATTTATTGTACCTAGTATTGTCCCCTGTATGAAGCTTCTAAACCTTGAGCTGCAGTATGGTTGTGCTTGAATTGTTCCGATATGAGATGTAGAAGATGGAGTCGCTCTGCAGGATGGGCAGGGTACTGTGCATCTTCCAGTGAAGACCTGGTGAGAAAGCATGTGTGATAGTAAATTGTCTTCTCAGACTCAGTCCACATCTGCCACAAGATCAGAATTTCTGGACAGATGAAACAGCTTCTGCAACTTAAAAAAATAACAATAAATACATGTAACTTTGCAGATTTGCAGATCCATTTAGGCCAATGTTTCAGAGTGCGCTCTCTTTAAATAATTTCATAGAGCGGTGTTCAATCCAAGAATCTGTGGTTATCATTGAATTAGAGCTCACTTATAAATAACATAATCAATAGTGTAAGTGACATTACTTGGAAAAAAGTAACTCAGCTGTCCTGAGGAGGAGGTTCAATCCACAGGCTGAAGAAGAGTCAGGTCCTACTGCAGCTTTGTGCCCATTTCCACGTACATCCCTCCCTCCCTCCTGGGGGGTTGTGGCCTCCCAGCACATCCCCAGGGCTAAAGTCTCAGGCAAGACATCGGTCCCTGGGTGGGTGCCCCCATGGCAGTGAGGGACTGCAAAACTCACGTCACTGGACCAAGGTCTCCAACTTGCCCTATTAAACCTTTGGCTAGTTCCCATCCAAGCCAGCGGATCCATAGAAATGAGCCTCATCATCGGCGCCAGTAGAAGGAGGCGGTAGAAAGAAATGTTCATCCACTTCTTGCCACGTGCCAAAATGCTAATGCGACCCATATGTCCATACGTGAAAAAGAAACAATATCTTATGCAAACCAGCTGTCCCTCAACAGGGAACAGCCTTGGCTCGTTCGCATTGTTCTACATTTTTTAAGTAGGGTGTAAGGTTAATTAAGAAATCCCTGTAACAGGTCTTTAAAGTAGGGGCAGCCGAGCTGAATCCTTCCTCTTCCTCCAGCTGTCCAAGCCCCCACAGCAGGGCAGGTGGGACAGGAGGCAGGACTTTATGGCTGAGGAAACAGGATGTTGCAAAATGGATGGGAGCCTCCCCAAAGGGGACAGGGTTTCCTGGGCTGGCACCCATGTCTGGCAGTTGTCCTGCCAGAGGAGGCAGGTGAATCGATGATGAAGCTGCTGGAGACGTCAGGACCCCCTGGGACCTCAAAAATTTCCAGCAGAGCGCAAGCTGAACAGGTTTTCCCTGTGTTGCATTTGCTTTTTCTTGGGTTTTCAGAAAGGATCTCTGCAAAAATGCCTTTCCTTGAGCATGGAGCGGTGGCTAATAAATGAAAAAGTACTAGGATTTCAGTTTCCATTTGCTGAACTTCAGCATCTTCCCAGGCACGCTTCCAGAAAAGCACAATAATAGAGCGGTTAAACCCAGAGACGCTACCACAAATGTCTCACTGTCCAATATTGGATATGAGGACATATCCGCTTTAGCACGCTAGCTATAAAATGCTGGCTTACTCTCCCTGGATTGATGTTGCCTCGGTTATTTTTGTCTTATCAGGTTTATAGTTGTCTGAGGGACAGAGACCAAATTGCCCCTGATGTGAAATAGAAGGAATCCTACACAAATGAGGATATTTACTTTATTTGCATTTTAGCTCATTAACTAGGGCAAAACCCTGGCTCGCTGCCCCCATGAAAAGGCAAACCAAATTATTTTCTTGACATTGCAGATTTTTGGAGCGCCAGACTCATTCCTCAGGACTTAGGCAGCGTTTGAAAGACAGCTGGAGGTGCCCCCATCCCCATTTCCACCCCTAGGTGTGGAAAGACCACGCCGTGCCCAGGGACACCAGGAGCTCCTGGTGTCAGCGAGGATGTAGCTCAGTGAGGACATAGGTATTTCTAGAGAGATCTAGTATTTGGGGCTGGACTCTGCTCAGATGAACACAGTGAGATCCCCAGAGGCACTGACAAAAGCTGCAGCACGGGAAACCTCCCATTATTGAGATCCAGGCTTTTCAACACATTCGTTAACAACCTGGAAAAGAGAAATTTGGCTGATGCAGCTCAGTTTTTTCAGAATGTTAAAGCTGAGGGACAACGGTAAAGAAATAACTGGTTGCAAAGTGATGCAAAAAGGAAAAATAACCCAAATGCCACATATGAGATGATGGACCCTGCTTGATGATGAGCACTCCAGAATAAGACCCCAGCATTTTGATGGCCCCAAGAAAGCATCAGTCCATTCCTCAGGAGCATCAAAAAATACAAAAGACCACAGGACATTATCAGGAAAGGAAAGAGAGCAGCACGATGCTGCAGCACAAATCCACCATGCTCCCCTGTCTTGGATGCTGGGTGCAGTTTCAGTTTTCCCATCTCAGGAGGGATACAATAGAGCTGGGAAAGCTTTGGGGAGAATGGAAGATCTGGAATGGCTTCTATAGGAGGGACTGCGTAAGCCAGATCTGTATCTTTGTACACGACCTCTCCCGCTCAAAAAAAATCAGAGTGTATCAGATGGCGCTAACTTCAGCTAGAGGCAGGTTCAGGTTGGACCCGGAGGGTGTTGCTTTCAAGACTTGTTTCCCCTGCAGGGTTGGTCCCCTGGTACATGGGTTTGGAGATGTGGGGAGTTTTTGTGAGTTTAAAAGGGTGATGAACAAGTTCATGAATAAGGAATTTGTTCAAGGATACTGATTGCTTCCAAAATGACCTATTTCACAAAAAGTACCAGAAGCTGTAAGGGCACCCAGGTAAACTTTCCCTCCGTGTTTTTCTTATTCTTCCGCCCTTCCCCAGGTTTTTGGCCAGAGTTTAAGACAGGATCCTGGGCTTAGTGGATTTGCGCCAATAGAGCCATTTTCATATTCTTCTGACACAGGAAATCAAAGAGACGTTCCCTTGTGAAGACGGATGTAATGAGCAAGGTATCATGCATGAGCGATTTCTGCTTTACATCCTGATTCAAGCTAAACACTGAATGGTGAAGCCCAGTGCTCAGAGATTGAAGGATGGAAATATAAAAATCCCAACCTTGTGTGGAAGTGTAAAAATGCATTCTGTTTCAGAAAACCTGTCTTAGGTTTCTGAGTAAAAGAACTACAGGATAGCTCACAATCCAATCATTCATGAACTGAACTGGCAAGCATTATTGACAAGATAAAAGCTGCTTGCACAAAAATGCTGAATAAGCAAAGAAACCTATGCAATTTACAATGTATTCGCGGCTTATTTTGCCAGCAGAAAAGGGTCTCAGTCTTCTGGGTGATTCACTTGCTACCATTTGGTTCCCCTTCAGGGGTGAAGGTTTCAGAATTACTCACAGCCCCATGCTAACGAATCGGAAGTCGTGTAATGCTATTGAAGTACCTTGCAGCTTTGCCCCCTTTGAACTCACAAGAGGCGCTGACTTCAAAAATGAGGCCTCGCCGCTCTTTTTTTTCCCCAGCTTGATGGAAGTTTCATTCCGGTTTTGTGTGAGTCCTTTAGACATACCTGGTTTGCTCATGGCTGATACTAATGAAGACTTGACAAATCTCAGTGCTTCACTGCAAAGAGACAAGTGGGCTTTAATTATTGATGATACAGTGTTCTTAGTCATTACTCCAGCATCACACTTTTCCATAATACCAGAGCCTCTCTTTTCTAATCCAACTCATACAAGGAAGGAAGAGGCTTTGGTGCAGAGTGTTTGGCCCATGGGGCATGGTCTGGCAGAGATGGGACAAGGTGGAGTGAGAGGGCTTAAACTTCTAACAGGTGCGAATCTTTTTTGAATCCATAGATGCTTTTCCCTCCCCTACCTTGTCTTCTTCCCCAAGGAAGAGTGGTGCTAAATGAGAAGGACATGTATTTATTTGTGGCAGATCGGAAAAAGTGATAGTCATGTCCTGGAGGAGCTCAACTGCTGTTGCCCCAGTGGTGTGAATACTTGCAGCTAGAAACTTCTCACTGCCTTGCTGCAGAGGTCAAACCCATGAATATTGGTTGCTGGTCAAACCCAAGAGTATTAGAAACACCTTTCTAAGAGATCTTGCACTAAGAGGATACGTGGGAGTGTCTGTTCAGCGCTGCAAGGCTAGGAAACCCTGAACCAGAGAGCCGACACCCAGCTCCCTGCTGTGCCTGAGCAGTCAAAGCTCAGCGTTGCAACCTCGTTGATGAAGTACGGTTACAGTGGAGTAAAATAGTGAAAACCACTGAGTTTAAATTGCTCTAATTGCACAGAATTTTTTTTCCTCAGTGTGTTTTCAGTTTGTCTTCTTCCTATGTACCTATCCAGTTATGACTTTTACCATCCTGAAACACTTAGAGCCATCCTAATCAGTGCTAGATTTCTGTGATCTTTGTCATTTCCAACAGCAGCTCAGTGCACGTTTGGTTTTGGAGTCGCATTTACATGTGCGAAAGCACAGTGTCTTTGCCGAACCTGAAAAATGACATGAGAATACAAAAGAAAAAAGCCCAAGCCCTCGCTCAAGCCATATATCCAAAACACTTGTAAAGGGAAAGTTTGGAAGCCAGACAAAATTATTTGTTGTTGTGCCAGATACGGTTATTTTTAAAGCCCCCAAATATATTCCTTTTCCTTTCATGGCTATGTCACTAAAAAGCTACAATGCACATAGACATTTTTCTAAAGGTGTGAAGCCTTTGCCCAGCAAATGCTCCACCAGAAGCTGGAGGGGCCACAGGAGATACTGCTTGCACTGTAGTGGGGATTCTGTTGCAACAGATGCCTCAGCCTTGCAGGACTGGGAGCTGTAGTAGAAAATTGTGACGTCTAGTTCAGTGTAGATGGGTCTACAAGGTGACTGTGACTACAGAGCCACATGAGCCTTCCCTGCCAAGACAATTCTGCTTCTAGGGGTGCAGGCTGAGCCCCAAGGTGTATTGCAGGAATGCACCAGCCTGGTGCTTCTCTCCTGATGTGGGAGGCGTGATGACAGCAAAGGAGGCTCATGCAGGTTTCCTCCAAACGCTTCGTGCTTCACCAGCAGTGAATGTGAGGCTCAGGGGTGGATTGAACAAGTCTGCTGCTCCCCTGAACCTGCCATCTCTGAGATACTGCGGGCCACAGCTTCCAGGTCAGAGCATGGATGTTACAGATGCTTTCCGTGCCATCTTCATGTATGGTGCCTCCTGGGCAGATCCGGCCACAGCTCTCCAGGCTAAGCCACGGCAGCGTGAGGCTCATCTTCACTACAGATTGCTCCTGTCAGCATTGGAGCCGTCCCTTGGTGGGTATTGGAGGAAGAAGAGCAACTCCCGCAAGAATCGAGGGTTTCTCCAAGAGCCCTGGCTTTGTCCTGTTTAGGACCACCAGTGCCAGCCTCCCTAGTTCCTCTGTTTTTTGCTGGGGGGAGACGTGGCTTATTTTTCTCCGCTTTTCAACTACATGTCCACCTTTATTTCCTCCATGGACCCCCCCTTGGACAAACAAATATTTTTATTAATACTTGTCAGCAAAAATATAAACAGATACCGAGTCATATCCACAGGCTCAGTTCTGATTATTTGACCTTTAGTTTCTATTGACAACAGCAAAGTAAACATTTTCTGTAGTGACTTGATGCTGATTTCAACCAGGAATAAACAAGAACATGAGATGCACACAGTGAGCTATAAGTTATTAAACCAGAGATCTAAAGCCATCAAAACTGGCAGCTGCACTAAAAATATTGATGCCAATGGAACAATGATTCTCCCTTGCCAAATGCTACTCTTTGCTCATCTTGCAGGCAGGGATGGGTTTGATTAGCATGGATCTGCCCAGCGGTATAGACTCGAGACACAGTTAAATTGAGACAGGCCATCTTGCCTCCTGACCATCACTCACGTCAGGTTTTCAGATGAGCCCTGGAGACAGCAGTTCCTTTTAGGAGTATAAATGGGAAATGAAGTTTCTGGGAAACCGGTGAAAGTACCTTGTGGGTATTTGCATAGTTGGGTATCTTCATCTGAAAACTTGCCCCCGCCCCAGCAGCTCTCCATGTTTCTGAGGCTGTCACCTACAAGCTCTTAGGGCAAGGTAACACTGGCAGATGCACTGAGGACACATCCTAGCTAATGACCAGAGGGCCTCTAACACTGGAAAACAGAAAGTGCAAGGAAAGCTTTCTCAATAGCTTCTTTCTGGAGGATCCCTGTTGGACTTTGGTGTCTCTTAGGCCATTTCAAATTCATGGAGGGGCTCAGCTGGGATCTTGGAGTGGGTCCTTGGCCTCCCATCCAAACTGGCTGTGTTTGCTGTGCATTTCTGCAACCCACCAGACCCTCCCACCAAGCCCAGCTCGGCGTGTTTTGGTCATAGAAGCTGAATGATGACTGTAATACAGAGCCGTGCAAGCCAAGTCTTAGAGAAGGATGTCCTTCTTGACATATAAAAGTGAGTCTATAAATGCCTTGTTAGGAGGAGCAAATCAGAGCATGCTCATACCTGTAAAGTGTTCTTCCAAACTAGAAAGCATTTGGCATGACTGAAGGTCAACACTTGACATAATCAAATAACTATTTTAAATTTAAATCTTAAAAACAAAACAGAAAACCCCAAGGTCTACATTCTTGAGAGACTTACATGTCTGCTATACTCCAAAAACTTACCTGAACTGCACATGTATGTAAATTTGCAAGGTGACAGCCCAAATTACTCGTGTCGACACAAGAGTGGCAACCTATATCTATGCAAAGATATATATATACACACACCTATGCAAAGCCAGCTTTCAGCTTGTATGAGAAGTCTTGTCGGGGAGAGAGCTGCCTCTGGAGGTTGTGTTGAAGAAACCCCTGCTCTAAAGTTCAGATCCTTCAGCAGATAAGTGCAAAGTGCTTGTTAAAACACTGAGGAAGCCACCGTCCTTTTGCTGGCCAGTTGTGGCGGTCCACTTTTTGATCTTTGGCGGGACTTCCCAGTTTATAATTTGAGTCTTTGCTGTGGGACTTGTTTAATTTTTCTGCCATCCCAAGACAAAAATGTTTGCAATACTTCACAGTTTTGCTACAATAAACAGACGCCTCTAACGCTGGAATGAGAAAAAAGGTTTGTGGGAGGTGAAGTTTGGAAGCCCAGAGCTCATCTGCCAACACCACCCATGGAGATCCCAGTCCCTGTGAACCCTCATCCTCTAGACTAAGTGGTCCAAATAGTAACAAATTGAAGTGGGATTAGCAAGGAGCAAGTTGGATCCTTGCTCCAGCCTCAGAGTGGCCTCTCCAAAAGCACCTCGTTCAAGTGGCATTACACAGATTTCCTGGTAGGGAGACCTTCAATGTGCAATGATGCAAGCTCCTCCTGATGGTCACGTCAGGACAAAAGGTAATGGTTTTAAATAAAGTACATTCAGACTAGATAAAAAGAAGAAATTTTTTTTATGGTGAGGGTGATGAAAGACCAGAGAAGGTTGCCCAGAAAGGTGGTCGATGGCCCATCCCTGAAAACATTCAAGACCAGGTTGGACAGGACTCTGAGCAACCTGATCTAGTTGAAGATTGCATTGCAGGGGTGTTGGATTAGGTGACGTTTGAAGGTCCCTTCCTTCCCTTCCCCAAACCATTCTCTGATTCCTGTGGGGGATCCACTCCTCCCTCGGCTAAAAAGAGGGATGCCCTAGCATCTGGTAGACCACACACTTGGTCTGCAGCGCTCAAGTGTGTGCCCCAGATACGGTCAGAGATGCCCTGTGATCTCTGTGAGCTCTCTGAAAAACAGCCCTTGTTTTGGTTGAGACAAAGTCGTTGATTTTCACTCATGGCATTGGAGCAAGCCCTATCTGGTCTCTTTTTTTTTTTTGTTGTTTTTTTTGGTTGGTTGGGTTTTTTTTGTTGTTTTTTTTTGAGATGAAATAATCAATATTGGTTTTTAAAGAGTCACTGTTAAGGCTGATTTGTTGCACACTGCACATACACCTCTTTCTGAGTTGATGCCCCTTGAGCACTCCCACCCAACCCATCTCTCCTTAAAACACAGCTCTGTGATTTCATGCAGAGCAGTGAAGTAAAGCCACAAATCCCATTGCTTTATAGCCATATAGGGTAATGTTAATAATTCACAACTAATGCAAAGAAACATCAAACACCAAAGAACATGCAACAAGAGTGAATGTCTTTGAAGACTGTGGAAAAAGCCCTGTTTTTAGTATAATCACTGCTATCAGCAAAGAATTATATGCATGTCTCAGTTTAATGTTCTTAAATCTGAACTGGGGAGGGCTGCCTCTGGAGACATTCCAAACCTGCCTGGACGCGTTCCCATGCCACCTGCTCTGGGTGACCCTGCTCTGGCAGGGGGTTGGACGAGATGATCTCCAGAGGTCCCTTCCAACCCCACCATTCTGTGATTCTGTAGTTAAGTAGACAATTCAATGCCTGCTATAGTCGAAGGGTTACGGTAGCCGCATGCGCTGCACTGACCTTTCAGTAGTTGTGAACTGGCTGGCTCTCCCATTCCTCCCCCACACACTGGGACAGCTGTAAACATCCCCGTAATAATGAGACAATTGTAATATTTTGTTTATTTTCCATTAAGAATCAGGCTGGCGAGGGCTTAGGTGGCCTGAGGGGCTGGCCAAGCAAAGCCCATCCATGCCCTCCTGCCGTGACCCGGCCACTGCTCGCCCTTGCACCCGTGAGAGCACCAGCGACTGTTGCACGTCGAGAAATTGTCCTCTCACTATGCCCCTCTGAGCAGAGTCTGGCCCTGACATCTCTAGGACCTCTTCTGTGAGAAGAAAATAGCAATCCTATTCCCTCTTCGCCTCTCACCAGCTCTTCCCACCCCTGATTTTCCCCCGGGTGCAGGAGCAGAGGGTAGGGAGGAGGGCAGGAAGTTGCTGACGCGTGTAGTTGGATTTCAGTTTGAACACCGTCCAGAAAGGAGCACCAAATATTAGTAAACACATCAGGAAACATTTCCGTGTTTGGCGATAACTCCGCTTTTCCATAGCATCAACCTCCAGTGGTTTTTCCACTAGAGAAAAAGACCCACTCAGTAGCTCTGCTTTAACTGGAGCAGCTCAGATCCTGGACCCCCTTCAGATCCTGACTTTCAAACTCTCTTCCTCTCAAATGTCTGTCCCCCTGGGGGCATGTGCTGCAGCTCCTGACTTTGTGCATGGAGCCAAGTCCCACAAAGCAGAGCGTGCACGCACCCAGGGGATTACAGGACCCTGCTGCCATGTCCAGCATCTCAGTAATGATCCAGGCCAAAAAGGAAAGGATCAAGACAGTTGGCCTATTTTGCTTCTCAAAAGAAGACCATGCAGAGGTTTCCTTGCCATGTGTTAAAGAGGGAATTATTACATACCAATGGGCTCTTTAGGGCAATGAGAAAAGGCCTATCAACTCCCGGTGCTTCAAGCTGCAGACAGTCACGTTAGGAAAAAAGCCCCAGGAGCAAATCAAGCATTGAAGCAGGCAACTGAATGAGGTCCTCGACATGTTCAGGTCAAGCCTGGCAGCCTCTCTGGGACGAACGCAAGCTGCTCATCTTGACTTCGGAGGACTGAACTGACGGTTCCTTCTGGCACTGTGCTGCAAACCCTGTCTTTCTATTCTCTTCACTGTGACTTCTACTCAACAAGGTCAAACTTAGGTCCTTGGGTAAGAAGTATGTGGTCACAGATTGGTTTTGGAAAGAAGACCTCATTTTGTGCACACATACCACCACAGGCATTGGCGGATGTTGATGTGGATGGAGGTGCCACCAACATGAAGAAGAGAAATTGAGAGGATGAGGGTCAAAAATGAGGCTTGTGAGGAGAAAAAGGTTTCTGATGAGACAAACTCTACATTGGACACAATGCCTGCCTGATCCATGGCCAACAGCAACCCCAAAAGCAAAGAAGGAGGAAAAAGAAACAGAATTTGTCTGTTTTCATGTTAAACTTCATGAGATGGTGTGAGAAACTGTATGACCTAATGGTCCTGCTTGGCTTGAAACACCTCAGCTTAGCTTAGCATAGCTAATTAGTATGGCTGCGGCTTAGCATAGCTAACTATAATTTCAACACGCTCCTGAAACAGCTAATTTATATAGCACTCAATATGCCGGCAGTAACTTGCTTGGGTCAGAGAAATGCTGTTCAAGGCAAAATTCACATTTAGGTAAACTCTGAGAGCTGGACCACGCCAGATGTCCAAGTTACCATGGCTACATGTCCTCTGCATACACATCAGGTGGTGGATTTGAGGTCAGGGTGCAGAAAAATGACAGGTTTCATAGGTATAACAGTTTGGTCATCAGCTCAGCAGCAGCACATAGGTTTGGGAACTGCAAGTCAAGAGGGAGAAGATGGCAAATAACATAGTCTTCCAAGGAATTAGTTTACTGAAAGAAACATCTGATCTTGTCTAAAACCAAAGCAAAAGCCACAGATCTTCTAGTGGCTGGAGGACATGGGTAGCACTTCTGAGCTCTATTTGGCACAGGAGGAGTCACTGGCTCTTTTTGAAGAACTACCGCAAGGCTACTGAAGTCCCTGGAGGGCTTTCTGTTATGCTAGCTATTGAAGATGCTCCTTTTCTTTTGGTTGTGAACATTTCACCTGGCAGCGCAGCTACAGTGTGAAAGCTTTTTGGTTAAACCTACAGCTAGATCCCACCCAAGCGCAACCGTGCTGCTCCAAACCTCTGTTGTTACTCCAGCAACACAAGTAACCTGAGAGGCGTATGGGTCAGCAGGAGCCTGGTTCAGCAGGGCAGGGAAGGTTTCAACCCTTCTTGTTTCTCCGCAGTGGGCCTAAACCAACAAAGTTATCAGGGAGGGGTTCACCACGTCTCGGGTCCCTCCTGTCTCCTCCTCAGTTGAGTGCTGTAGGCAGCCTCTATGGGGCCGTGGCAAGGTCCCCACCACCCTCTTGCACAGCCCAGGATGTGGCTCCACCATCAGCCCTTCCAGTGTCTGCCCAGATCATGGGCTGCCCTGGGGCAGCACCAGGCACATCTTCTGGTGAAGCTTCATATGACAGAAGCCAACATAGCCAAGGGCTACGAGCTGGGCTACTTCAGGTGAGACGAACCATCCCAATCTCCATGATGCTGCTAAAGGTGTGCAATAAGGTCCTCACTGAAAACCTGTCAGAGGACACACTGATGTTAGCTCTTCGTTGGCTGTGGACCATCCGTCTGTTGAGTCAATCACACTGACCCACTGGCCATGACGCTATTATTAATAGCAATTATTCCACTCCTATTACCAGTAGTAGTAGTAATAATAATAACCACAACAACAACATTGGAAAAGACTGCCCAGGGAAGTGGTGGAATCGCCATCACTGGAGGTATCTAAAAGATGGGGAGATGTGGTGTTTAGGGACATGGTTTAGTGGTGGTTTTGGCAGTGTTAGGTTGATGGTTGGACTTGATGGTCTTAAAGTTCCCTTCCAACCTAGGCGATTCTATGATTCCATGATAACAGCAGCAATAATAGCGCTAGTAATAATAACAGCGCACTGCATTTAGCAATAGCACCTTTGTGGTTGTTGCACATTTACCTCCTGAGAGACCTCTGGGCTGGAGCAAGGGCATCGGTTTTACCCAACAATGGACAATGTAAAGAGTATAATACAGCCGGCTTCCAAAAGGAAAATCTCAGCTCCGCATGTACCGGCAACCAAGATGTCTGGAAGAAAGGGATTTAAACTGGCATGTACGGTACCACCATGTTGAAGGATTTTTGCTGTACGGTCTTCTCTCCAGGTACACACACACGGTGTACATGAATTGTCCTGCAGAAGCACACAAGTGGGATTTGCTTTCTTGATGACAAATTTTAGCGTGGTCTTACCCCAGACTGCCAGACTGGGTGGTACTTTAATGCTCCAGAAGGAGGGGGAGGGAGGTACTGAATATATGTACAAGCCAAAAAATGCCACACCAATTGGTGTGAGGACAAGCTGCACCGGCTGTGCCATGCATACCCTCCTGTGGCACCGTGACACCCACAACGTGTCACTCCTCTGGCTTTGCCACCAAGGGTAAAAGATTGGTGGTGGTTTTAAATTATGCCACCAATGCTGCCTACAATAATTAACAAATTACATCAATTTGGGAACTAGGGTCTCCAGTGAGATGCCACCACCCAAATCACCTTCTGCTTTTGCTGTTTCAATCTCCTTCCTACAACTTTGTCCTACCTCTTCTGATCTATAAAGAGAAAGCGGCTTTGGGCTCAGGGAAACTACTGGAAACACGAAACACAACTCACCCACCACGACCACCACCCCAGCTCCTTTCTACTGCTTAGGAGATGGGCTCTCATCCGGTCGGATGCCCTTATTAAGCATGGGACTGCCCCTGTAACCACCCTGCCCACCACACACATTGGCCAATGCATCTGGAGGCCGTGTCGTGCCTTTCCCTGGTGTCAATGTCTTTCCCCCTTTTTTTTTTTTTTAACCACCAATTGAGGAAAGAAACACAGCATCTGAAGCCTCAACTATGCCCGAGAGGTGGACACTGCTCCCATGGTTTCATTTCAGCAGCCTGCGCAGCCAGCTGTCAACGTGACCGCTACCGGGGAGGGAGGAGACAAACTGCTGCAATAAAAGAAATGAAAAGGGAGACCCCCCTCTCCTCCGTCACCTCTGGGTCTGGGCTGGCCATCTGGGCCATGGGCTGTGGGCCCTGTGAGTTTGCAGGGGCTCCACTGCCCGCCCTGCCAGCGTGCAGTGGGGCAGGACCCGTGCCGTGGGTTGGGCCAGGGCGCTCTGAGCGTCCCTCCACACTGCAGCCGGAGAGCAGGGGAGTCAAAGCGATGGATGCAATCAGAGGTCCGCCACGTCAGCAAGTGCGTAGGGCCGGGCTAACTCTTACCACAGTTGCACCCTCACAGGGAGCGTCGGGAAAGTTATTTTCGTTGCACCGCTCCCTGCGAAGGGTTTCATCCAGTGATCCCGGGCCTAATAGTGAGATTAGGAACAATTCGTACACAGAAGGATTAGACCACAAATTTCCCAAATTGCCCTTCTGCGGCTCTTTGCAACGCAATGAAACGCCTACGGGCTTTGCCAGCCCTATGCGTGCTCACTTTTCTGTCAGTGTTCAGAGATATCAGTGTAGGGAGGTGAAAATACCTCCCCCCGCCACATCCTGGGCATTCTTCATCCCCGGCAGTACAGTATTAAGAAAGCGTGCAGTTCCAGTGTCCCAAGGGAAGCCTGCCGGACCGACTTTGCCATAAATCGCATAGAATCAGCCCGGAGCGCATGTTTCGGTTCAAAAACACCAACCGAAAACATCCCAAGGAAATTCCTCATGCAGCCTCCCAACGCTGCATGGGAAGTCAGTGAATGCACAGATTTGAGGGGCTTTGCTGGTAACGGACTGCAGGTTAGTCGTGTGCTCACCCTCTGCAGGGCTCATCTCCAGCTCTCATTCACCCAGTGAAAGCGCTAAGCCTCCTGGTGTGTTTTAACGAGGTTTGTAAATAGTTTCTACCCGTCCGCTGTGCATGTCAGGCTTACATGCAGCAAGCAAAACTATGCCGAGGCATAGATGGAGCCTGAATCTTTTGCTAGCAACGGCCAACTGGGAATAAGAGCTACTTCTTTATAGCAGATGTGTAGCTCAAAGTTCACCATAAGTGCACTCACATCGAGAGCACAGCGTGTATTGTTCTGCAAGAAGGCTAAGCTCAGCCCTTCAAAAGACTACGGAACAACTAATTTCATTATTCAAAGAATAAAGTAAGTGAGCAAGAGCGAGCCAAAATTAACCCTCTGGTCACTCCCTGGACGCAGGGATTTCTTTAACACGCGTGAGTTAAACGCCTGTGCTCACAGATGCATGCAGAAAAATCTGTCATACAGTGTCCTGTGTGTCTGTTTTTCTCACTAGTTTAGGAGTTGAATATCGTATTCCTTCAAAAATTACCAGTTGGACCAAGGCCAGGTGGAGCACCCCCACATGAAGTCCTCTGTGTGCACATTGCATCAGTGAATATGGCTCCCCTCCAGGGAAAATCAAAAGCAACAACTCATGCATTTTGTTTAAAATTATCCATACAGAAATAGATCGTTTTCTTACTGACCAAATTAAAAAATAATACTTGCAGGCCAGAAGGGGAAAAAGGAGTAGACAAGTCCCGCAAGAAAACTTCACCTGGGTATTTTAGGTAGATTTGAGCAAACAAAAGTACACTCCTGGCTGCATCGGGAGAAGTGTGGCCAGCAGGTCGAGGGAGGTGATTCTCCCCCTCTACTCCACTCTCATGATACCCCACCTGGAGTACCAGTATCTTAAGGGGGCCTACAAGAAAGCTGGTGAGGGACTTTTTAGGATATTGGGTAATGGTAGGACTAGAGGGAACGGATTAAAACTAGAGATGGGATGATTCAGACTGGACGTTAGGAAGAAGTTCTTCACCATGAGGGTGGTGAGACACTGGAACAGGTTGCCCAGAGAGGTGGTGGAAGCCCCATCCCTGGAGGTGTTCAAGGCCAGGCTGGATGGGGCTCTGAGCAACCCGGTCTGGTGGGAGGTGTCCCTGCCCATGGCAGGGGGGTTGGAACTGGATGATGTTTAAGGTCCCTTCCAACCCGAACCATTCTATGGTTCTAGGATTCTATGATAAAACCACTTTAACTGGTGGACCTTTGCCTATGCTATTTATTTGTTCAGAGGAAGAGGTGAATGCAATCCCTCACTGCCACGTTGATTTTAGCCTGGTATGGTTCCCTCTAGTTCAGCATGACCAGATTCTGACCAAAAGCTGACCCCGGCCCTTGTAATTTGTAATAAATGCAATAATGAACCCTGTGTCTCAGCTTTTCCTGCAGCCATGCTCCAGCAACATGCCAATGACTGGGAAGAGGGAGGTTCAGCTCCTGGTGTTTCTCCATCTCCATAGGCTTTGCAGGACGAGGTTCATCTGGTTTCACCTTACTCTCTAGCCGTGGTAATGCACCGCCAGCAACAACAAGGGCAAATCGTGTCCTCCCCTGTACACCACCATTCATTGCTTGGCCGCTTGGCTGGTGCATGAATTTTTCCTGAAATTCTCCCTCCCAACCAAGTTCCTCTCTCTGGAGTGAAACTGCTCGCTCAGCATGAGCCCTTTCTGCGATTTTAGCCCTGATGGAAAACCTCAGGAGCATTTCACACCTGAAGAAACAGCCATCCCAGGTCAGACAGGTAATAATGGGGGTGTGTCAAAGACCAGCTGTAGCTTTTATCCCACGGATCTGCAAAGATGCACGTGCGTGGAGGGGTTTGGTGGAAATCTGCTGCCCGGTCCAAATTTCTCAATGAAGAGGACAAGGGGGTACATCGTCTACTAGAGGTTTCCTTTATTCTCACAAACGTACTCCCCGCAGTGATCCTCTACGGAAAGAGAGTTAACCCCCAACCCTGACAAACATCTTCTTCTCTGGGTGAAGTCAACTCAGGCACCCCACAGACGCCCCCGCTTGCACAGGGACAGGCCGTTTCCTTGGGGCTGGCCACGGTTTTCCGTGCTGCAGCTTGTAATAGTGCCTCTGGGGCTCTCGCTGTGCCCCACAGATCACAGTCTGGCCCCGGAGCCTCCAAGACCCCTTTGAGCAGGGGGAGATGCAGTTGGATGCCCCTTCACCTCCTGGTCTCCATCTGAGCAAGCCCAGCTCCTCCAGACTCTCTTCATATGCCCTGGCCCCCACCCACCATCACTGGGGCCCTGTAAGATTCCACCGTATACACCACCTCTAAGCTCCTTGTTTCCCATTCCCATGCTGAAATGATCTCAGACACGATGAGCTTCTAGACCCTCTCCTTGCTGACTTGCCACAGGAGACATCAGTCTGGCTGCTTGTTCATGCTCGTGGTTCGTTGCCCCACTTGCCAACAGCTTCAGCAGGCTGCTGGTACGCAACGTCCGTGTTTGCAAGTGGAGCCTGGCTGGCAAGGCACAGGTCACCCCCTGGTGAGCAGATGGGAATGAATGCCACCTTGCTTTGAGCTAGTTAGTGGTTAGCAGCCTTCGCCTCCCCAGCAGCACTGAGTCTGGAGCAGAATGACCTCTAGTCTCCTCATCAGAGGGGGCTGAGGGCTTGTGCCCCAGCCTTTTGGTCTCCATGGTGGTATTTCAACAGCCCTTAGGTATGTTGGAGGAAGGCGTCGCGTCCCAAATGTGCGCACGGAGCAGCATGCCTTTTCCACGACCCCTTTTGCAAGCCCCACAGTGCTCCCCGCGTGCAGCGGTGCCAGTCGGCTCTCTCCGAGCAGGTCTGCAAGGTGAGCACTGCTGCTGGGCCTCTCCACGGGGCAGATCACTCTCTGAGCCTGCCCCAACCATCGGAGTCCTCCAGGGCACATTGGATGTGCCAGCTGCAACCAGCAGTGGGGAAAATCATCCCACAGCGCTGCAAATGCAGAACTGGATCCTCTTATGGGGGCATTTCCTTCCCTGTGGGGACCTGCCTTGCTCCCCTGTCCCTGGGAGGGACCATTCCTGGTCCTGGCATGGCTCTGGGTGGTGTGGACGGAGCAGGGGGGACAGCCGCCTCGAGATGCTGTCACTGATGCCAGAAAAGGCCTGGGATGCTAGTCGCATTGGTGTGGCTCTGCCAGGAGGGTGTCAGGCTTGTCTGCCTTGAACCGGGATGGTGGATACTCCATGAGGGAGTCAGCGGATGGCACCTGTGTCCATCGCCATAGTGGGGACACACGGGAAGCAGAACACGTGGTTCTCAGGGGTGGGAGCTGACCTGTAAACCATCCCTTGTAGCCTCCTCGTGAGCATCTGCCACACAAAGGGGGTCAGCCCCCCCTTGCAGAGCAGCAAAGGAACAGATGGGTCCCTTTCATTTGCTGTTTCGCTCCCTGTTTCCAGCACGAGGTCCTGGGGATGCAAATGTGACAAGCTCTTTTCCCTGGCAAAACAGCCAGAAACAGTCTCCATCCACATTTGGGGTGGAAAACTCAGTTTTCTCCCTAACCCAGAGCTGTTGTGTCCTGCTCAGAAATCCTTTGGCAAGTCCTTTGGCAAGGACCAGGGGACTGGCTTAAATGCTGGACTGTGGTACGTTAAGTGCTTTACTTATACTTGCTCCAATCCCGCCCTGTTTGTGGTTCACACTTCCAAGCAAAATTTCCAAAACTGCCTTTTAAATAAAAGGAGAGTGGGATTTGCACTGCGCAGGTGCACTGAGAGAGGCAGCAAATCCAAAATGACGGGGGTGCAGGCTGCTGATAGTCCGGGTTTTGGATGGGAATTGCTCCGGCATCTCCCTATCAAGAGCAATAATCCTGCAGAGCCAACGGCTATTGCTACAACACATTTGTGAGCAGCTTGAGAGCAAAAATGTCTTCATACTGGGAGTGTTTCCGAGACTCCATTTCTGCCGTGACGGGGAACGGCCACGTGCGGTGCTCACCACTCGGTGGCTGCTAATAAAATGCCGGCTGTTTTGCACGAAGCTTTAAGGCGCTGAGCTGGGATTTTCTGTGCACCGCAAAGGTGGCCAAGGAGAGTGGCTGAGCCACTCCTCCCTTGCCAGCTTGTCCCCTTTTCCTCTGCTCTGGGTGAGGAAAGCAGCTGCCAGGACAGAGGCCGACCTATATTCCAGCGCTGAGCAGTGCCTTACTGACCACTACTTTTTTTTCTTCTTTTTTTCACCTCAATCTGGGCTGATAAACGGCAGAGGACGGCCAAATCTGTGCATGGTGCCAGCATCACTTCCATGCCCCAAAACCTGCAGGGGGAAACGAGACCTCAGTCCTTGCTGCAGGGCGTGCTTCGCTTTAAAGATCTTGATGTGCGTGATCATCCTGGAGGAGAGATCTGAACGGGCGATAGTGCTGAGAAAGGAAGGATGTTTCGGCACCGGCACAGGTGAGGGAGGAGGTGCCATTCGGCTTGACAGGAACCCTGTGCCGAAAAGATAATTTCAAGCTGAGCTGTGGTTTACCGCAGCGTCCTCGTGACTGGCTGAGTGGTGGGGCGACAGGGAACGGGCTCCTTTTCCCACAGCCAGGGCCTGCGCAGGCGTGCCAGGGCTCGGCTGGGGCAAAGCAGCGGCTTTCTGCTCACCCCCGTGGCCCTGGCTGGCATTAAACCCCCCTGCACTAAACTCCCTTGCATTAAAACCCTTCCCCAGATTTTCAGAGCAATCAGGGAGAAGGGTGACAGCCTGCGCTCGCAGGGCTGCACAAAGACCTGTTTCCCCCCCCCCCCCCCCCCCCCCGCTGGGACGATGCCTGAAGCACCTGGTTATAGCCCTTCTCAGCTGTTATGGGATGAAAACTGTGGAACGGGAAGAATCACAAGGCCTGTCCTTCTCTGCAGGTTTCAACGCCATGACCTCCGAGACACCAGCGATCTGCCGCACACCCTCTTTGCTCAGCGCTAAATCTCTCCACTTGCGATTTGCCAATAGCTCTGCCAGGATTGTTTCTCACAGTTTCCCATTCATTTACTTCCAGAGGAGAAACTTCAATATATTCATCAGTGACCTGGGTGAGGGCACAGAGTGCCCCCTCAGCACGTTTGCTGGTGACACAAAGCTGGGAGGGGTGGCTGACACACCGGAAGGCTGTGCCACCATACAGAGAGGCCTGGACAGGCTGGAGAGTTGGGCGGAGAGGAACCTTATGAAATTCAACAAGGACAAGTGTAGGGTGCTGCACCTGGGGAGGAATAACCCCCTGCACCAGTACAGGTTGGGTGCTGACCTGCTGGAGAGCAGCTCTGTGGAAAGAGACCTGGGAGTCGTGGTGGACAACAGGATGACCATGAGCCAGCAATGTGCCCTTGCGGCCAAGAAGGCCAATGGCATCCTGGTGTGCATCAAGAGTGTGGCCAGCAGGTGGAGGGAGGTCATCCTCCCCCTCTGCTCTGCCCTGGTGAGGCCGTACCTGGAGTACTGCATCCAGTTCTGGGCTCCCCGGTTCAAGGACAGGGAACTGCTGGAGAGGGTGCAGCAAAGGGCTACCAAGATGACTAGGGGACTGGAACACCTCTCTTATGAAGAAAGGCTGAGGGATTTGGGTCTTTTCAGTCTAGAAAAAAAGACGGCTGAGGGGGGACCTTATCAACACTTATAAATACTGAAAGGGTGGGTGTCAGGAGGATGGGGCCAGGCTCTTTTCAGTGGTGCCCAGGGACAGGACAAGAGGTAACGGGCACAAACTTGAGCATAGGAAGTTCCACCTAATCATGAGGAGGAACTTCTTTACCTTGAGGGTGGCAGAGCCCTGGCACAGGCTGCCCAGAGAGGTGGTGGAGTCTCCGTCTCTGGAGATATTCCAAACCCACCTGGACGCGTTCCTGTGCCACCTGCTCTGGGTGACCCTGCTCTGGCAGGGGGCTGGACTGGATGATCTCCAGAGGTCCCTTCCAACCCTATGGTTTATGATTCTATGACACTTTGCGCGGCTCTTCCCGAAAAGAAAGCCAGTCCCTCTCACTCTCTCCTTGGTGAAGGCTGTTTCACCGCCGTGTGGGGGCTGCTTCTCCTACAGCATCTGCAAGCGTCGGCCATGCTTTGCAGCACCACAGCGGTGTCACCGCCGGCTGATCCTGAAGGTGCCACCTGAATGTGAGAATGAAGCAAAAACCCTAAGGAGGCTAATAGTGAGGCAGCGCAGTGAGACAGGCAGGGCGGCAGCAGAAGGCTCTGGGATTTCAGGGCTTCAGCTCTGCCACACAAAGTGGTTTACAGACGGCACGTCCAAGCCAGAGCCTGGACTAGAGGCAAAATGGGCTCTGGCCCCAGGGAAATCTCCACACAGCAGCTCAAGGCGCTCGCTGGGCAGCTCAGGGAGTGCCCTCGCCCCCCCCCACGAAAGCACTCCGGCTTCTGATCCCAGGACCAGCCTCCCAATGGCACGTCACCAGCCATTTGGAGTTTGTGATGTTGAATTTTGCAGCGTGGAGCGGCCGAGCAAATGCTGCATTTGCCCAGGTACTTGCAGAGCCCTTCGGTGCCAGGGCTCGGTCTGCAGGCGAGGTCGTCAGCGATGGCCCAGACACGACTGCGCAATTTGAGTAGTGCGTGGTCAGGTTCCTCTTCTTTGCGCTATTTCAGAGAGGAACGCATCTCAGGGTCAGTATCGCATGCCACGCTGGTGCTGCTGCTCAGCCAAAGTCTGCGTTTCAGCTGGTGCTGTACCAGCATAACGTCGTCCCTCTGTCAAGAAGCGCAGTCACAGTGGAGGATGGGGATGCCCCAACTGGCCCAGACACAGCCTCGAGCAACCGGCTGTAGCTGTGCATTGGCCCTGCTGGGAGCAAGGTTGGACCAGAGACCTCCACGCCCTCCTCCTCAGTCACTCGTGCCTTCTAGAAGAGCAAAATACAACGATGCCAGCACATCCCAAGGGCAGCAAGATCTCCAGCAAATCCTGCCCTCTGGGAAACCACATCTTGCTCCCATGTCTTTGGCCGCAGGGACGTTTCACAGCTTGGTGCTATGGAAACCCACCATGTATTTTCAGCTGGGCAGCACCTCCCATCTGCAGCTGACTTTTACAGTTTTGTTTTGTTTTGTTTTTAAAAAAAAAAAACAACCCGAAACTAAAATAACCTCTTAATTTATCTTCATACACGTGCACAAAAACATGTCCCAGATCCTGGGGAGACATGTGGCTTGTGAATCGATGTCAGATGAGGAGCTGGACACCTGTCTCCTCTCCCTAGCGCTTTCTGCAAATGGGCTGAAATTCCTCCAAACGGCACTAAACTCACCAAGAGGTGTGCAGGTGATTTTATAGGTCCGGCAGAGTTATTCCAGCCAACCGCCACAATATGTCGTGTGCAGGCTGGGCCATAACAAGACATCCTCTCTGCAGCCTGGCCCAGGGGCAGACACAGCCCTGCTGTGGATGGAGAGGTTCAGAAGGGGTTGCCTCCCCTGCAGCAAGTATGACATGGGGACACATCCATTGGACACAGCAGAGTCCTGGCCTTCAGCTACAAAGGACGGCCACAGCTTCTCACCCCGGAGCTCACCTAGAGGTAGTTCAGCCTAGAGCTGAACGTTTTCCCACATGGCACCACAACTCGTGCGGTGAGCATCTGCTCCCAACGCCTTCCTTGCCTTGGGAAGGGAGCAGTCTCTGAAGCCCCTGGGACACAAGACCAGCAGATCTGTCCTTGTTGGGGCTGCAGATGTCACACTGGGGGTGATGAGAGCTATTTTAGCACGTCATTAATAGCACCTTTTGGAGCCAAGCTTTGCGGCTCTGAGGGGCTCCCAGCAGAGTCCTGTGGCTTCCTATGGCACTTGGTTTCTAAAAGGCTTTTCTCCACTTTACAGCACTTTTACTCCATCTCAGGGATCTGCAAACAGGGTCAGATGCCAGGAGTGGACAGAGAGCAGCCAGGATCGGATCCTCACTCACAGGGCTCTAACCCCATGCCAAAGGGATGCCCCTCAGGAGGAGAGGGTGCGCCATGACTTCAAGCCCATCTCCGCCAGGGCCTCCTCCAAAATTTGTAATGGGATAGGATATGATAGGTCTGTCTTAGAACCCGTGGCATGGTGGCAACAGCACAGACACATCCCACCTGCTGGGTGGAAAAGCACCAAACACCTCCTTGCTTATGCCAAGATTTCAGTTGGTACTGCATTCAAAAACACCTCTGGCAAGAGCAGCACGTGGATGCACACGGTGGTCAGTTCAGGCATCTCCTAGAAGAAGGAATAAAGGGCTGCAAAGATCACCAAGGACGGTCTGCGAGGGGAAGGGGTGGCAGAGTACGGGTCCGACAGCTCGGTACAGCAAGCTTGACTTTCTCAAATGCATCACATGACAGCTGTGAGATGAAAATGGCCTTGCATGGTGCTACTGAGGCAAATGTTGGGTGGATCACACCTGGCTGAGCCACAGGTCTCACAACACTTCTGTTAGCGGGAGATGTCAAAGTGCAGTCGTGACCACCAAGCCTTCCTTCCTGCCAACACCTGGCCTGCTATTTGGTCGATAATATAAAATTCTTCCTGGTGAAACAGGCAGCTGATGCCAGTTGTTGGTGGGACAGTAACTAACAAGGAAGAATTGCTGTTAGAGACTTGAAGGTACAGTTAAATGCTCAGAGATCAGCGAAATGCATCTCATGCAGCTGCATCTATTGTAAAAGCCGTGACTCTACTAGACGCCATCAGCCAGCCCTGCAGAGTGATGTCCACTGGGTGGAAGTTAGCACAACCGTGAGTCAAAAGGCCTTGTGCGTTTATGGCTTTGTCTTTCTGTGCGATGAGGAAGACAATACTATCACCATCGGAGTGCTGAAATGCTTTAATTCAACTTTGGGCATTAGCTGTGGCTCGTGACATATAGGAGATCAAATGCAGCTGTCACCCCTGTCTGGGAACAAGGAGATATGGGTTGTAACTGATGGATCTGCGACTCAATTGAAAATTATGTCCACCCAGGGAAAAACCCAGGAAATCGGAAATCAACCAGACAAATATCTTCTGTTGCCATTCTCTTGGATATAGTGGCCTCTCTGAAATATCACCACTCATTACTCGCTTTGCGTGGGAAAGTTAAAACCATCATCTCCAGGCTCACGTCCAGAAAATCAGATATCACCACAGAGACCCTTAAGTGCCCACTGTCTGGAGCACGTCCAGAGGAACACGAACTTTTCTATTCCACCTTAAAAAATGAAGTCTTTTTTGTTTGTATTGTCTTAATCTGGGAGGAAGCTATAGGAAAGAGGCATTTTGATAGACTTTCATGATACACGGATGCCCCATCCCTGGAGGTGTTCAAGGCCGGGTTGGACGGGGCTTGGAGCAACCTGGTCCGGTGGGAGGTGTCCCTGCCCAGGGCAGGGGGTTGGCACTGGCTGAACTTTCAGGTCCCTTCCAACCGGAACCATTCTGTGATTCTACAAAATGGGGAAGGACAGGAGCAACTGGAGGCTCACTGTGGTGTATGTTTGAAAACCTCTGAATCAAAAATCTCAGGATTCGAGAAATCTCTGAATCTGTGATTTCCTTATGATTGAGTATTTTGAGGTCTCATAATGACCAAAGCTGTAAGATTGCTGAGAGGACGGGGTCAGAGACATCTCCATTTATCTGTCACTTGTGGTACTGAAGGTTGCTGCTGATCTAAGGCCCCTGTGAGAGTATCAAGACTCTTCGGAGCACGCTTGTTTCCAAGGTGGTGAGAGGAATGACACAGCATTAAGTCAAAAATGCCTCATTTTCAGTCTGTCACACAGTTTCAGGATTTACCTTTATTTGGATGTTTAGTGGTTTGGCTTGCTTCCATTCAAAATTGAAGGAAGGGGAGGAAATGCAAATTTTAGCATGTTTTAATTCAAAATCCCTCTTTGAAGAAAGGAGCAGAGCGCAAAGAGTAAAGATGACGAAAACAGCGCAAGCAAAGAATCTGGAAAGATCCCTTAAAGTCACAGCCTGCTCCTTCACCCTTGCGGGAAAAGGACCCACATCCTTCTCTGTGCGCTAAGGCCGAGCTTGGATGAAGGCAGGGATGGGTCCCTGGAAACCATCACCACAGGTGCAGCACCTGTTGACCCACCTGCCATGGTGACATCTTCCAGGGGAACCGAAAACCCAGCAGGAAACTCTTGTGTACGCTTCAGCAGTCCCTTGGGGACTGACCCCCACAGGACAGCCAAGCCTGGATGGAAGCTGAGGAGTGCATAGGACAAAATGAGGCTTGCTTGGTTTTGTATGCCATCCTCCACGGGGTACAGCTCTTGGATCAAGGTTTTCCAACACTGCGACGTAAAACCTTCTTTCAGCTGTCTCTTTGCTTGCTCTTGAGCTCGGGCTAAATCAAGCCAATATTTGCTTGATTTATTCCATGACTGTGCGGCTCTTCATGGCTACCTTGATCCATGGAAGACCTCGCAAAAGATGCGCGCACGTACATGACCACCAATCTTCCCTGTTTCTGTACAACACAGAGGGATTGAAACCCGAGGGCTGGGAGATGGTTGGTTCAAACACAATAACAACACCTCGTATTAAACTCAAGGACCTCATGGAAAGAAGAAAAAATTAACCAACAAAGTCCCATGGTATCATGAAATATCCTTCAAAGATGTTTTTTAAAATTAACTTAAGTTCTGAAGTTCTTAGTCTCGCTTACAATACTGCATTAGAAACACAACAGTAAATTACAGCATTCAGTTGCTGCGAATACAAGGTGTCAGATTTTTGTGAAATGTAGGGGTATAAGAAAAAGAGACTGAACTGTACTTCTCTAATGGTTAAAATTCTGTGTGCTAAAACCAGCAATTTTTTTATTTTTAGTGCTCTAGTAGAGAGAGGTACTAAACTTGTGACATGTGATTTAAGAGGAAGGGCAAGCTAAAATCAAATTTAGAATAAATAAATGATTTCCCAGTTAATTTCTGAGTAATTTCAAAATTGACTTCACAGAAATACTGTTTACTAGGTTAGAAACACTTGAAACTGTGACAGGTAGTATTTTCAACACAATTAGACTTGCTGTTTATTTTTTTTAGTATTTCAAATCAAATTCCTTTTTCATGGGCAGTGGGATTGAGTGCACCCTCAGCAAGTTTGCCGATGACACCAAGCTGCGTGGAACGGTTGACACGCTGGAGGGAAGGGATGCCATCCAGAGGGACCGGGACAGGCTCGAGAGGTGCGCCCGCGCGATCCTCACGAAGTTCAACCAGGTCATGGCAATCCCAGGCACAAATACAGGTTGGGTGGAGAAAGGCTTGAGAGCAGCCCTGAGGAGAAGGACTTGGGGGTGCTGGTGGATGAGAAGGTCAACATGAGCAGGCAATGTGCGCTTGCAGCCCAGAAAGCCAACCACATCCTGGGCTGCATCAAAAGAAGCGTGGCCAGCAGGTCGAGGGAGGTGATTCTGTCCCTCTACTCCGCTCTGGTGAGACCCCACCTGGAGTCCTGCGTCCAGCTCTGGAGTCCTCAGCACAAGAAGGACATGGACATGTTGGAGCGGGACCAGCGGAAGCCAACAAAGACGATCCGAGGGCTGGAGCCCCTCTGCTGCGAGGACAGGCTGAGAGAGTTGGGGTTGTTCAGCCTGGAGAAGAGAAGGCTCCGGGGAGACCTTAGAGCCCCTTCCAGTCCCTAAAAGGGCTACAGAAAAGCTGAGGAGGGACTCTGGATCAGGGAGTGGAGCCATAGGACGAGGGGGAACGGTTTTAAACTGAAAGAGGGGAGATTTAGATTGGATATTAGGAAGAAATTCTTTGCTGTGAAGGTGGTGAGCCCCTGGCCCAGGTTGCCCAGAGAAGCTGTGGCTGCCCCATCCCTGGAGGGGTTCAAGGCCAGGTTGGACGGGGCTTGGAGCAACCTGGTCTGGTGGGAGGTGTCCCTGCCCAGGGCAGGGGGTGGCTCTGGCTGATCTTTAAGGTCCCTTCCAACCCGAACCATTCTGTGATTCTATGATTCACTCACACTTGTGTTTATATCCTTCCCTGGACCCGCCCCTCTATTGCTAAACCTGTTTTGCCAAAATATACAGCTGTCTAGAACTCACCTCACTTTCAGACTGGCTGTTTACTTTAAATGAGTTTTTATGGTGGTGGTGATGTAACCCTAAGCCTGAAATGTCAGCACAGTTTTCTTACTAACACACTGCCATGGACCACACTTCAAGAAATTCTTTTCCCTCCTTCATCTTGGCATTTGCCAGGCAAAGCAGCTAAACCACCTTCCGTATTGGCTGCTCCTACCCCAATTCCTCCACCACCTGGAAGGAGGAAAGGGCTGCTCCTTGTTCAGGAGGCCCTGGACGAGCAGAGAGCCATAATGCACCGGTGACTCCCTAACCTGGCAAATAATGAACTATTTCAAGTGCATCCACTTTCCTTGCGAATCCACTTTACTGTGTTAAACTCATGTTACGGCCCAGATGGCGATGTCTACTCCCAAGATGACTTTGGGATAGCAGCCCTATAGCTATGAGAAACACACACGCCTTCTCTTTCACCTTCTCTCCATTCTTTCATGAGCACAGCTGGGATGATGCTGCTTAGACCACACCCAGGACAGGCACCATGTTTCAGTGGCACGTTACTGCCAGTAATATCAAGCTCTTAAATGAGCTCTTCCAGCAATGTGCAACCAGGGCTCCAGAAAACTGTGGGCTAAGAAAGCTGATTGGCAGACAACTACTATCTGTCACTTAAAAGTTGTCCGTGACTGGAGACACGGTTAGGCCTTGAGTCGATATGGTTAGACCTCGCATAGGCCATCAACTTGAGAAGCATAGCAAGGTATGCCCCATCACTGATTCCCCATGGCCAACACAATAACCATGACCAGGGCGGATCTGCACCAGAAGAAATGACCACATGTATGCATGAAAGCGCTGGGATCAATTGTGCATGTCCCTTCTGTCACTTCCAGAGCTCCAAATGCTCAGCCAAGGGGTAAACTCTGCAGCTCCGTGGGGTTTTGTGTGGCTTCAAGTCAGGCTCCTCTCGTTGACATAATTTTCATGGGCTGTAAAAGTATCAGGAGACCTGGCAAGACTGCTGGAGCTCAGTGCCTCCGACTAGAGCCAGAAAAAGCTTTACTTCAAGCAAAGTAACCACTCACAGCACAGATCCTGGAAAATTCAATTCAATCCCATCCCAAAAATTATTACAGCACACCAGTAGATCTTCCTTTATTTATTTTTGCAAGATAGAGGCCAGTGAGGATAACACTAAACTAGAATTCAATCCATCATAGTAAAATTCATCATAAATCTCAACTATGTTTAGCAGCTGACTTAGAAATTGCTATAAATGAGACTTCACAGCCTCTGCAAGACTTAGAGCAGAATCTATGCAGCCATCAAAGTTGGAACAAGTAAATCCATCGCCCCCACAAATCAGGAGAGGTTGAGTATGAAGAATCATTTGTCCTGGAGAACTGGGTACAGCTTTTGTAACCTGAAAAAAAAAAAGCATAGGGGCAGATGGCAAAGAACGTGTTTTATTTACCTCAATCTCACACCAGAAAGGTCCGCATTCCTGACAAACATGCCTTCATACGAAGCACCCCTCCCATCCCAAATTGTAGGTCCAAGCATTAATGATCAAAGGTCTTCTGGAGTAAAATAATTAGAATAAACCTTTCCTATATGTGGAAATTTAGAAACTTTACAGCCCCATCTTGTCTCATTCTCAGCCCGCCTCAGCAGGGCTGACCCTGGATAGATGAGGCACGGAGATCTCTAAGCCAAAAGGTATGAAGATACACGATCTCACATCAGCAAAGGCGGGCTTGCAAAAACCCCCCCAGATATGCAACCGTTCAACAAAGGAAAGGGAGCTTGCCGTTTCCAAGAACCTGCGACATGATTGAGTTGACCAGGTGACCTTCCTGGATGGGAAGGGAGGTAGACTTCAGAGTAACTACTGGCCTCTTCTCCCAGATGAATAATGACAGGACCAGAGGAAATGGTCTGAAGTTGCGGCAGGGGAGGTTTAGATTAGACATTAGGAAGAATTACTTTACTGAAAGAGTGGTCAGGCACTGGAACAGCCTGCCCAGGGAGGTGGTTGTGTCACCATCCCTAGAGGTGTTTAAGAAACGTCTAGATGTGGCGCTTCAGGGCATGCTCTAGTGGCAGAGATTGTAGGCATTGTTTTTTTTGTGTGTGTCTGGTTGGACTCGATGATCTCAAAGGTCCTTTCCAACCATGAAGATTCTGTGATTCTATGATTCTATGATGACCTGCCCATGCTTCATGCTGCTGTGCAGGCCTTGGGACAATCCACCCTGTCTCCAGTTCTGCTATGCTGCTCTCCTTTTTCATCTGAATAGCACAACAGGTTTTAGACACTGCTAGAGATACAATCAACACTTTCTCTGTAGAGTAGCATGGGACAAGTTCTGAATAAGGTTGCTTTGATAAATATTTAATGTCATTCTCAATGTACGCATTGTACTAATTTTAAATGCAGTTTTCCTAGCACTATACCCTCAATTAAACTTGTATCTGTGGAGTGGCAGCTCTTGAGCAGTTGTGTGTAACATTTTTAAGAGTGAATGGACTTTGCTTTGGACAGTGCCTGTTAACCTGAAGCTACCTGGTTAGCTTGACAAAGGCAAACAAGACAAGACAAACAGCAGAGTAAAAGCACACAGCGTTTGTGTTTTCAACACGCTTGGCTGGGTCACGTGTTCTTCTAGCCGGTTTAAACCCTACGTACAAAGGCTGAGTGTCCATGTGGTACTAAATCAGTGCATCCCAGAGCAGCGCCGGTGAATCTCAGAACAGAGATAAGGCAGCAGCAGCAGCCCTGGCCTAAAGGTAAACACGAGGGCAAGGCAGACTCAGGCAGAAGGCATCAAAAAGACAAGAAGATGCAGGACAGCTCAATGATGAAGTGATCGGAGGGGGAAGGTGGGAAGAAATAGTCTGAGAAAAGGAATGATAAAACAAGACCCGTAAGGATGAAATGTTGAAAACGAGGAAAAAAATATCTAGGAAGCCAGAGAGAGAGAGAGAGAGAGAAGAGAAAAGAAAAGCAGAAGCACAGCAGTAGAGCAGTAATCGAGATCACACCAAAAAGATCATAAAGCAGGATACCGAGAGGACAATTTTCTTTCGATCATTTCTTGACTTTCTGCCTTTGGTCCAAAGATATGTTTCGGATTCCTGTGCAGTAAACGGTTACTGCATCCCACTGTGCGACTGTCAGCTTCAGAGAACGAGACCTGAAGTTCAAGGCACCTTGTTCAGTCCAGGGGATTTTTCCATGGACTCAAATGCACATTCAGCTAGCCACCGCTATGCCATTATCTGCCATTTTTAAGTATGGATCAGCTGCAAAACACCCACATTTATGTTTCTGGCTGCATTTTGTGTTACTGGCACGTTAGCATCTCTTTAAAGGAGGTAATTATCTGAAATTAATTTGAAGCCAGTTGCCACCCATTCTCTGTTATTCAACTTAAGAGCAGTCTAGCCAAGTATGGTAAGTCCAGACAGAGATCATCTTTCTCAGACTAATTTTAGGTCAGTACTTAATTTATTCCTAATTTTTTCTTACAGATCAAGGTCACTGAGCATAAAACAATGAAGAAATGTTTAGCAGAACGAGGCTTTTTGAGTGTCCCTCCTTCTTGACCACCCCATGTTTATTTGATGCTGGCTGTACCAAACGGCTTCTGGTTTGTCCTACTGATGGCGGGATCAGTAATCTCACACCTCAGCCTGCATCTTTTCGCCTGTGTCAAGACTGCGTGCTCAGCGTAGTAAAGGCCCTCGCTCTAGACATAGTGACTGAGGAAAGGAATGATCCTGCCCCTTCTTCAAAGTTCTTCTGAAGGGGCCGCCCACCATAAATTCCAAATTACCCTTGGCTATATGGCGCTGCCTGTTGGATCTCCATCCATGAAGGCTTCAAGACTCAGCTAGACAAAGCCGTGGCTGAGGTCACCTAATGCTGGCAACAATTCTGCTTTGAGCAACAGGTTGGACTAGAGACCTGAAGGGGTCCTCTCTGAGGTCCCCTCTGAAGAGGTCCAATTTCTATCATCCTGTCTTTTCCCCGTATCCCTTATACATATGGAGTGACTCTGAGAGAGAGACGTGATGGGTTGTGAAGCTGTTGGCCCCGAATGCTAATAGTGTCTTATCGTAATTAAAGCAGAGGATCCAGAATTGCAGCCCTGCTGCTAAGTAGTATCAGTAGAAGTTTGGAAGTCCTAATCCCTCATCCGCCATGGATAATTGTAATGTCTGCATTTTAATCCCAGGATTGTGTTTGGCCATGTGAAGGATGTTACAGGCAGATTTAATTAACAAGTAGGATAAACCCCGTCTAAAAGAGTCAGGGAAAGGATGCGCCCATCTTATCAGTTCCCTTTGCTTCTGCCGCAACAGCTTGTTAGAATTGAAAGTAAAGATAGCTTTAAGAGAAAGAGGGAGCTCTGTCCCAGATATTTAATTTAGGTAGTGATTATTTTATAGGGTGGCAATAGAGATCTCTCTATTGAGATAACGGATCTGACCTACACTGACTTATTTGTAATCTAAGGCATATTGACATTCATCCGCCAAATTAAAGACTGGTGATAATTCCTCCTGTGACACAGCCATGAAGCACAAGCGGCTGCTGAAGTCAGCAGTTTTGGTTAGTAGCAGCACGGTTGATAGCAGGCAACGGAGGCAGGAGAAGAAAGCAGGGAGAGCTGTAAATCGTACAGTGGTTTAAGAAAATAACAGAGCATCATCCAGCAGTATGATGTCTGAATGTAATTTTTAAATAGGGGGAAACAGGAGGCACACCTAGTGATTTAGGAAGACAACCATTTCGAAGCAATTGTGGAAAATAAGAGTTCATTCCTGCAGTCACTGTTCCGGCTACCTCTGAAAGAGGAAGCAATAAGTACAAGGTTATATGAAATCCTGTATGGCCATAATTTTGCCAGGATTCAAAAAGCATAGTTGTTCGGTTGAATGCAATTGAGACTTTTTTTTTTTCAGTAGTAAGAAATTAACTGCTGTTCTTGTCTTTTCCTTTATTCACGTTTTCTTGGTGAAATAAATCAGAATGGGCCATATACGATGCACATAGTTAAACGTCACCTTCGGCACTATGCTAAAAGTGTGAGTAGTGCAAGGAAAAGGCATACTAAGCCCTTTTCTTGCACACATAAACAAAGCAGCTGAATTTGACAAATTTGATGATAAAGCTCTGTGATAGCAGCAGTATCTAGGGTGTATTAATTCTGTTTAAAAACACTTCTTCCTTTGTTTTGGGAGCCCTTTCCAGAGCTGGCCAACCAGGTGACTGTCTGTTGGAGACAGATCCAGTTCTTCTCCTCCCTACAACCTGCAGCTCTTCTGCTCGCAAGCAGTTTGAAGCAGAAAGGTAACAGATAATGCAGACGACCAGATAATGCAAAGACCAGAAGTCACAACCAGAAAAGGATGCCTTAACAGTGATAACCGTACAGAGACAGCGTTACCAGCGAAAAAAAAACCCTGAACTGATAAAGAGGAACATATAAAACATACCACGATTTTTGTACAAGTCATCAGAAACATTAAAACCTATGTCAAAGTCATTTTATATACAACAACTGAGAACAAAGACTGTGCCCCGGGAAGTGATTTGCAAACTACCAATACCTAACTCGCAGACAAATAAACTTCCTGCTAATGAGACCAGGTTCCTCAACTGGATGCAGATCAAGGGGTAGAAGCAGACTTCACAACAGTCATCGCCAGTAACTTTTCCAGACTTCATAGAAGGAAAAATTTTTAGGGGACTGGTTCAAGTAAATATTTTGCATCAACTTCCACATTCAATTTCACCAATGTGATTTCACTTAAGAGGCTTTGGGTAAACATGTAGATACACTCCAATACTTTAGGAAATTGCCAACAATTTCCTTGGGTTTTTAAAAGAAGTCTGTAAAATATACACATTGTGCTATTATTACCCTTAGGCAGTTTACTTCAAAATATTTTTCGCATAATATACCGTTAAATAGAACTGGGGCAAATCAAATAATAACAATTAATACGTCTGAGTGCAAGGACTTCTGCTACTCTGTGGTAGGGTGGGAATTTTGCTAATAATATCACAGAGTTTTGGACACAGAAGAGACAGATTGAGTCACATTTTTAAATACCAGTGCAAATCTCACTGAATGTGGGATTTACTTCCTTCCTGTGCGCTGCTCCTGTCCCTACTTACCAAGAGTGCTGCATAACTCACCACTGAGACAGGTCCGCTATGTAAAAAGATGACTAGAAATAATCTGGCTGCGGTTGACCAGCCTTGGATGCTGCTCACGGCTACGTGGAGGAACGTATTAGGGATATTGAGCAACTATCCTCTTTCCTCTTGCTGCCTGAGGATGAAAACCACTGGGCCATATGATGCCTTGTTTCTTGTGATACATCGCAAGCCTGTACTACGGCATTGCCCCAGCAGCACCCTCCCACCGCAGACTACCTACCTGAGAGTATCTCCATTTCTGACACTTGATGCTGGCTGGTGTAGGTAGGGATGGCACAATCCTCTCCAGGTGACTGAGAATTAACTGCTGCACCTCTGCGGGGTCTGAATCCAGGTACTCGCTTCCAAACGCCACTGTCGTGTGAACTACAACTGAGGGCCCAATTTCAGGAGACTCTGAAATAAAGAAGAGAGATGCTTCTGAAAGATTACTCATTATTACTTGCCTTCCCTGCATACTGACAATTGTGCCTCTAGCCTAGGAGTCACTAAGAACGAAAATATCTGTGGCACCACCCTGTTCTTCCAGCTGGAAAAAACACAAGGAGTAACAACACAAGTTGTTCACAAGAGGCACAGTGAAGAAATCCAGGCTTTTTGCAAAATTCGTGACAGTTTTCCCATTGCAATAATCCTAGCTCCACACATGTCTCCTAAAGGAACCTCAAGGCATTCCCACACCCCATAAGAAGCAGCTGGAAGGACCAGGGAATATACTGGAAGCAAACTCTTCCCCTTTTTCCTCCCATAAATTTTGACAGGCAACCACCTGGCAATTGCGGCCAACTGGCAAAAGAGAACAAGAAGAAACACGTCAAACTGCTTTGTAGGCATTTTTCCAGACAGGTCTACAAGTAGTAACAATTGGTGTCCCTACAACCACAGGGCACTCGGAGGCATGTGGTCACAGCCACCCACCTGCAAGGTCTTGCTTGGGTGGTGGTTGTGGAAGTGAGGATTCCAAAAGGGCTATGCTTGCAGCTGGGACTCATGTTATTACCACCGACATTGGTGAAGGGGAAACCCTTTACCAAAGGCTGAAGTTCACCCAGCCCCGTGGTAAGATTAAGGTATTGGATGATGCACATTTATTTTTTTGGGATGGAAGACTATTCTTGGCAATGGAACGGCTCTGTCCCTGCTGGCAGGGACTGATCCCCAGGGGCTCGGTGCTCCACTCACAGACGAAGGCATGTGAAGTCCTTCTGAGGGCAGACGCCAGATGTAAAACAAAGAAATTGCAGTCACAGACACCACAAGCCTGATGCATGCAAGCCACCACACCGACAATGGCACGGCTTTGCCAGCAAGCCACCTCCTCTGTCTGAGCAGCCAGAGGAGCACGGGCAGCCGGGTCACCACAGCCAATTTGCTCACCCACCTACATCACACTAATTTATATTCTTTCTCCCCTGCGCATTCGAAATATGTGGCCCCTTAAGGGGACCATCTCTGCAACACAGAAATATGAAAGACTTGGGACATGAAATCATCAGGAGATAAAAATCATCTTTAAGGCGAAGGACAAAAAAAGAAGAGTGCTTGTTGCATTACTGTGAAAAACATCTGCTCCCTCTATAATTGGTTGCATATTGGCCATGCAACAGCGTTTACATAGTTGAAAGGCTAGAACAAAACTAATACTTTACATTTCTGGAGGGGAAGAAGGGGAACAGAAGCCAGGGCAGGTTAGCTTGAGAAATCACCACTTCCTTTTGGTCTGCACAAGTGAACTCAACTTAAATTTTGCTGCTCTAGCAACTTCCAGGAAATCGATGTGCAGTTGCCTACATGCATGTTTTGGGGAGCGTGAACCTTCAGTACAACTTCTGTCCTCAGGCAAACATGTGTGAGTGAGCAAAACTCAAAAAAAGAGTTTGTCCCTTAAAAATCAACTAGGCTGCAGTGCCAGGGGAAGAACTGAAGGCAGCTCAAGTGCTGATGTTCATGCCAGCAGATTTGGAAATGGCCAAGCTTCGTTACAGCTAGGGCTGGTTGGAGGTACTCTACAGCAAGGGACTTCTGTCCCCGATGGCATGTTGGCTTGTCACCTTACAGACTTGGTCTGGACAGCCAACAACCAGCAGCCAGAGAATTAGCCTAGAATAGAGAATTTTCAGGCTCAGTGACTGCCCTGTGCCAAGGCGCAATGAGGACCCAGCAGATCCTTGTGTGAGTTGGTCCTGCTAGGGCTGTTCCAGAACGAGCAGGATGCAAGATGCAAGAACGCAACCTGGGTACTGCTATATTTCAGCTGAGCGCTCAAACTCACCAAGCTGGTCGTTAAATTAAGCTATTCCCTCTCTCTCCATTAACTAGAAATTCCCTCTTTTGGAGGAAGAAAGCCCTTTCTGGGTAAACTCTTGTTTGAATTAGCACATTTCTAGAAAAATATTTTTGTTTTAGCAAATGAGCAGTTTACGACCAAGGAATCCAAAAAGAAAGAGGGAGCTGAACACTTTGTGACCAGTTCTGGCTGTTAGGTACCAAGCTTGATAGAAATCTTTCTCTCTGCTGTGCTGGTGAAGAGATCTCTAGCTCCAGCTCCTCCAGATGGAGATACCCTTTGAGAAGATGACAAATTCCAGCTTTCCAAAGACCACCAAAATGCCTTTCTTTGATAAGCTTTCTGTCCTGGGATGATCACTTCAGAATACGCTACTGAGGTACAGCAATACCAAGTCCTCACACCCACAGCAAGCATGAAAGCAATGGCTTTAACTTTAGTAGGAAGGATGCCTTCACTGAGTCTCTTTCTTGGGTAGGCCAGCTCAGTCAACCCTTGCTCTCGAGAACTGGGAAAATGTGGCAAAAAGGGTGGGAAGATGTTTCCTGCTTGTGATAAGGAACACACCCTGACAGGCCACATCTGAAGGCTGCTGCCTTTTCTTCAAGTTCTCCTTTTCTAAGTAAGGCATTCCTAAGAGCAGAAGATCGCTCACTTCAGTCCCTGGGCTGGGCTCGCAAGCTCTGTTTTCAGCGCTTTTCCCGGGTGATTTCCTGAAGGGTCCAGAAACCTTGAGTTCAGTTCCTATTTCCATCTGAGGTGCTGATTTTGCTTTCTTGTGTCTTGGACTTGAAAGTAAACCTTAGCCATCAGGGATGGACAGGTCCAAGATATCCATCTGACGTCGATCTGGGATTAGGGCAAGGCAGATCTGGGGATGAAGACTGTAGAGTGAAACAACGACCACTCTTGTCTAGAAGCAGAGGCTCAGCCAAAGGGGCTGTCTTCTTCCCTGAGCTCTGATGAACTCATTGCCTGAGTCTAACATCCAGCCTCAGCCCCATCTTCCTGAGATTCCTCCTGCCACCCCCAAGCCTGGTTTCAAAGGCTAGCGCAGGACGTATCTCTGTTCACATCAGCTTTCCCAACCGTCTGGAAAAATGTCAGAAACGCTACTCAGTCTCTCCTTCCCATTTTGGGGGAGAAACCAGGTATTCTGACATCTCTACTTAAAGACCGCTAGGGACAGAAGACCAAGTGGGGAAGCCTATTAGGTACCTTGGGATTTACTACAGTTTATGTGGTATTTTGGCAAATTCTTCCACCTAAACTCAGCAAAAAGGCTCATTAAAACACATCTAAGCATTTTAATAAAATAAATATTCATTGCTTGCTCTGACTTGTTATAGCGAATGATTCTTAGACAGGGGCGCCTTCTTTCAAATCTCTCATCTCTTCCATAGCATGTACAAAACAAGTTTCAGGAGAACAGGCAGTTTGTTGAGTTTTTAATTCCTCCTTTGACCTACTGATAGCTTGGAGAGCTTCCAGAGGCCACTGAGTCACAGCCTTCCAGTACTGAAATATGCAGCCTGCAAGGATCAAGTTTAGCCTCAAGCCCTTTTCTTTCTTCTGCAAAAATACTGGCTAAGAGAGGAGCTTAAAATAGATTTTTCCCTGAAAGCAATGGGGGTATCTCAGCCTTGACGTGCAGTGGATGAACGACAGGAGTAAAACCGTCATTTTCCTCCCAACACGTTTAGATCAGGCTGCAACAGCTATCTTAAAAATGAGGGCTTCTGGCAGGGCTTCTCCTGAGATTTTAATTTCCTTTATTTGTGGCAAGGACGCAAGCCATCCACGGCTGTGCTAGCAGATGACGAAGTAGCACGGGAGATGTGGCGAGCCCGGGAATGCTCAGCAATGCAAAGGGGTAACGATCTGAGGGTGAATGGAAGCAGCATAAAAGCTTTCATCCGCTCCCAGTTCCCCCCCCTCCCCCACCTCTAATCCCAGCTGCACGGCAATTAATCCGATCAGTTGATGTGGTGGAAGGCATAAGATGCTGGGTAGATCAGAGCTGGAATGGGAAGGCAGAGTTGGCTGTAGCTTATACCTACTTAATGAGCAAGGGGCCGCCCTGCCAGGGTTGGCAGCGTCCTCGGCATCCACAGTCGCTGAGGGACCCCGCTGAAAACCTACGAGCAGTGAGCTTGTGCCTGGCTCTCACTCCTCTGGCCAGCCCGTGCCGCAGCGCTGGAGCAGCGACGTGGGCTGCAGGGGCTTGGTGCTTGCCCCCCGTCCCCTCCGGTCTGCCTCCGTTCATTCGCACCAGGAGGAAGGGCAGCTTTTTGTGCTGAGACTCGTTTGAGGCTGCAGCCAGGGAGGGAAGCGCCAGCATCACCTTGTGCAGCAAAGGCAGTTTGGCGGAGGCGGTTTGTGTGCGAGGTTCAGGCTCTCCTCTTCCCCATGGCACAGGGAAGATGCAATACTGTAACTGCAGGTTTCCTTTGCGCCTGTGTTAAGTTTTTCCTTGCTTTACTGTTTATTTCTTTTGCTCTGCTGCATCCCACAGGACCCACACAGGGCCAACACAGGCAGATAGCTGATGCAAAGTGATGAATATGAGGATAAACACACTCCTTTCAAGACTTGTTTTGCTTCCACGTAAACAGAAAAGAACTGCGTGATCTTTGGTGTACCGCCCCATCCAGCCCAGTGTCCCGTCCGTGACAGGGATGGTGTCGCAGGAGCCGCGACATCCCTGCCTGGCTTGGCAGCAGCGGCTGGGGCCGCGCGGACTCTGCAGACCACCCTCCTTGGGATGTCTCGACTAGCATCACTATCTACACGCAGCTGTTCTGAGCAGCCTGCAAGATGAACAAATCCCAGGTTTTTTTGCCTCAAAGACAAAGTACAAAGTTCCACCAGTTCCCCGGAGACAAGTCTACTCCATAAAGACATTATGGGAAACGCTGAAGCGCTTCAGACCAAAGTCTGGCTGCGCTGTCAGTCTGATCAGTAGTGTCTTCCCCTCTTAGCGAGTCTGAAACCACACGCGGAAAAAGAAAATGGATGAATTGAAAACACAGGCGATTAAATAACTGCGGAATTACGTAAGTGGGAAATTGAAAAGTGAGGATCTAACTGCATTTTCCACATCCTACAGGGAAGGCGACAGAGATGACAGACCCAGAATCTTTCTTAGAAGTTCAAAGCAACAGGACAAGAGCCAATGGGTACAACTGCAATGAGAGAAAATTCCAGTTGGACACGAGGATACAGCCCCTTCCCATGTCAGCGGGGTGTCCCTAGAACGGGGCCCTGAGTGGTGGGGGTTCTCCATTCTTGGGGACTGCCCCGACTCGCCTGGACACCTGCTGTAGCTGCGACATTTGCTCTGCTGGGAGCTGGGTCAGGCCAGAGACCCCCACCCCAGTGCCTCCAGCTGGAGCCTGGTAGGTTTGTATAAACCCATGAAAACAGACGAGGAAGACCTCCAACACTGAGCAGTGTGAAGTACAAGCTGTCACAGGCAGAGGACACATCAGCTGTCCGGAAGGGCCGTCAAGGACAGAAAGCATGAAAGCAATCAGAGCTCACCATACCCTGCACTTTGGCCAGTTGTAACCATAAATTAAGCACTAGCAAAGTCTCCTCATGTTGAATTCTCTGGGGAAACTGGATCTGGACCTACAATCTGGGAATGGGGGGAAAGGCGTTTAGATTGTGAGCAGGAGAAGGCAGCCATCAGTTCCGTAATGTTTCAGGACTGTCTCAACACTCATCGTTAATGCCCAGCTGGAGGAATCACACAGACTGTGTAAAGAAAAAGAAGGACAGACTGCCGTCAGTGAGAATTTGTGCGGGATTAAGCCTCTTAGGAGTATTATCTTCCAGAAAAAGGATGGGGCTAATAAAAGATGCTCCAGAGAAGAACACGGAGAACAGAGACCAGGGCCTGTTCCCCAGCACAGTGGCTTGTGGCTCAAGAGCATCTGGCATCAGAAAGGTGGCTCCTAGCTTTGACTAACACATTGAGTGTGGAATGATAAGATGGAAGAGCAGGGTGTCCTGGGTGAAGCTACTCAGCAAAGCTGCTCAGGCAGCCGTCACTATTATGGTCGGATAAGAAGACTTGAGGGGAAAGTCCTTGACACACTCTGTACTGCAGGACAGTGACAACATGAACAGCCCATGGCGTCAAGTCCTCCTTCTGCCCTGAGAAGTTCTCATTTGATATTAAGGCTGTAAAGCCAGATCCTGTGGTGGCCATGTCCTCCTTACCATCAGCCTCAGGGAAGGAAGGGGACAGAGAGATTACTAAAGTATAAACATCTCAATAAAACAAAATATAACTTCTCAGAGAAAGCCCACAGCGGATTATCTGTCCACCAAAATCTTCTCCCTTGCAAAATGCAAATGCTATTTTTCTCTAGTGATTCTCTGCCAAGGTCGGGGTTCAGAGTCCCTAACTCAAAAGAAATTTTACAGAGTAGCTGCAAACCCTGGGATCCACGGAGGTCTGAAGTTTCCTGAGGAGCGAGAACACCATCGGAGCCTAAAAGTCATGGGATTCGTTTGACAAATGTTCAGGACGGTATCTATCACGTTCCGGGAGTGTGACAAGTTGAAAAGTAACTGTGGGAGGAACTGGCAGGTAACGTGGATTTCAAGGTGCCAGGAAGGGGACAGAGTACAGTGCTCCTGGGACTATACTAATGACAGAAGGTACCCTAACAAGGACCCATCCACCCTTCAACACTGCCCATGCGGCTGGCAGCGGAGACTTGGCAGAGGTGGTCAGAAGCAGCTATAGCTTCTCCTACTACCCTTGAGAAAGCAGAAGCCAACCGGATTTGCCCAAACAATAATACTCTAGGAGAGAAAAACATGTCTGAGGGCCATCATGGAGCACACCTTCCAGTTGCTCAGTTGAAAGGCTTTGAAGCAAGAAACTCTGTACTGTGAGGGACACGGTGCCCACTGAGGCGCCAAGGACAGGGTGTTCAGAGAGGCGGATCAGCCTCGGCCTTAGAAGTGGTTGCGCTGGTCTAAGACTGAGGCACATTTGTGGAGAAGCATCGGCTGCAATCTGCACACCCTGGAAGTGCCCTGCAGATCACAGGCTCTGCCAAGCCTGTAAATCCACCAGCCCTTGGGAGAATGAGATCTACTTTGATAAAGACACCAAAGTAAGTCGCCAAGACCCGCAGATCGGTTTGCAGGCTCCATAGATACGTACACGAAGGGCCCACAAAGGCTGCCGAAAGAGAAGTCAACACGCAAGTCTCATAAAACTGTACCTACAATGAAGAGTGATTCACTTTACTACACCTAGCAAATGAGCAAGAGAGATGGAGGCTCGCTTTCAAAATGCCACGCTGCTATTTAGCGGTTATCCTCAGAAGTTCCCATGGTTCGTAAGGTCCCGTATTCTCCCTGGAATAAAATCTGCTCTACGTCAAAAGGCACATTTTGGAAGCGTCTGTGTAAAGAACAGCACTAACTTTTTTTATATTCAGAAACTCAGCATTTCATTAGTCTTACAGACAGTTTCTGATCAGTCTTCTACAAGGCAGGCAGGGCAGGTAGGGTATCACAAAGCAACTGGCCACGTAATAAGGCGAAAACCTAAATAACTCTTTAACACTTTCATCTTCCTAAAAATTCTTATTTCGATACCGAGCAGGTAAAGGAACCTATATTTTAAAATTAAAAAGGATCCTCAGGCATTAAACTGACCCTGAAAACCTGTAAAACGAATCTTCTCTTTAAATTATGTAACCTTGCAATCCTGAAGCAAAAGAAGGGAACCACGTCCATTTTTGCGTGTCATCTATCTTTAGTCCTCCAGAATGCAAAGAGAGGCAAAGAAAGCAGCGTTACAGAAATGAGGCTTGAAATAATTTATACTGAAGAATTCCCACCATCCCCCCGACCAGTCATAAATATGGATGGGGTGTTTAAGGCAGCCAATCACACAAATATTTAATATTCAGACATACTGTGCAGGGAATTCAACATACACTTCTTGGGGGCTCTTCCTTACGTAACGTTCAAGCGCATTACCTCCACGGACAGAGATGCAACTTTATGAACGGCAGTTGAGATCCTCAGCTGCTGCAAAAAGCCTTCCTTCTCAGAGGCCCACCATCCTCCAGATTACATTGGTAACGGCAGTATCAAAGAAACAGCTTTATTACTGATTCTTCTGCACAAAGCAGCAGGGAAACAGCCATCGTCCATAGTTACTGGTAAGGAACTAGGCTGTGTCATGATGAAGCCAGCTAATGGTGGCACGTTGTGCCACAGAGAAGAGCTGCCAGGGACTCCCTGGGTGCTGGTGCCTTCCCCAGCAGGCTCAGCCGTGCGTGGCTCAGGCTTGCGACCTCCTCGCCACCACAGTGAGGGTTAGTCCATCGCAGAATAACGTATTCCTCTCTAGCAGCGTAAACAAAGACAAAACTCTGAGAAGTCATGCTGTCTCACCCACCTGGACCACCAGAAAGATGGCACGGTCACCTGGCTTGTTCCCCGTTACAGAAGCACACGGGACATGCCGATGAGAGTTACGTCGAATACAAACTTATGATCTAAAGAATATCATTACACTATAATGTCTGAAGAACCAGCGACCCTTGAGCAGTCTGCATAAAGGGAAAACAAAAGGAGAGAGGACGCTGCCATACCTCCTAGCAAGAAGAGGCTTTACGAGTTCGCACGTGCCGTGTGGCAAGCGCGCTGCAAAGCTTGTCCCGCCACAGCGAAGCGCAAGCGGCCATTCGGGAAGCGTGCGGCTCCGAGAGCAAGCAAAGGCTGGGATTTCTGGGAATTGCAGACTGCAACTCACTGGCTCTGCTAACAAACAATACATAATAACGATATTACTCATACAGTATTTTATATATAGGTATATATACTATTATAACAAACAATAAATAATAACAAATAATACAACCAGGCCGTTCCAGGTATTTCACTGGTAAAATGTGAAAATTGCATAAGAAAGAGAGTTTTACATGAGTTTTAAATGAGTCAAAGCAGGGATTACTACCTCTCATACAGAAGGAAAGGACAGTTTGGACTTTCAAGACTTTACCTTTTGGCCTTTGAGAGCTCGACTACTTCCTTTTTTTATATAGATGTAGCTATTCTTTGTATAATGACGTGTTTGACAAACAGCCCCTTATCAGAAAGCCAGAGTTATTTCCATTGGATCTCTATAGTTCAGTGCTGTTTACTAAAACGTTACCATCTGAGGTGGTAACAAGGGTTAGATAAACCTCCATTAATCGTGGATATATAAAAGTAGGTGTAGAAACACCAGAAAAATAAATGGCATAGAGGAGGAACGGTGGTAGCAGGACCGTTCAGGTATTAACTGGAGAAGGTGATGGCTTTTGGGGAAGGATGACTGTCCTGAAAGATGTCAGTTGCTTCACTCAGGAGGCCCAACATAAGCCTTAGCCTGAGCATTTCTGCTTTCTCTCTCTGGATGCTTAGCATTTTCTTCAGAGGAATCGGGATCAGTCCAGGTGGAAGAATGGAAGAATGAGGAGTGAGCAGAGCATGGCGTTAAAATACCAGCAGTGGCACCCCAAAAAAGCAGACAGCAAACAAGGGACAACGAGGTGTGCTGCTGTGCCTCCCACTGAAATGTTCTGGAGGTCAGTCAGAAGCACAGAAAGGAAAATACAAATGCAAAATACTTACATACATGCTAAAACAAACAAAAAGGAACTTTACATTTGAGTATTTTGGCCACAGTACCGTATACGCACAAATAAATTTCACACTCCAGCCCCCTTGCCTATGTTGTCTTGAAGTATTTCTGTGCACGTGTCTCTGTTATCAGCAGAGCCATCCACGTCCTTGAAGAAAGGTGAATTACTTGGTGGCCACTTTTGATTTTTATACTTCTGCACGCCAGCATTACTGAACACGACACAGGCGTGCTTTCCAACCCTGCTGTGCTCAGCTCGAGCACTCGCAGCCAGAAACACTGCTCCAGCTAACGCATACTGCTTTCTCCCTAGCGCTGCTTTTCCTGGAACAAAGCGCAAATCCACAAAATGCAAGTTCACCAGGAAAGACGGCGCAGTCAAGGCGGCTGGTTGACCGTTTATGTGTCACAAGGAAGGCCCTACCAGAGAGAAATCATCTTCAGTCGCCTGGCCCGCTGCTTGTTCCAGCCCTAGGAAGGTATACAATTTGTTCTCCTTGGAAAAATCTGCTCATATAAACAGATCTCTCTCACAATATGAGGGGAATTACAGTGAGAAAGGTATGTGTCAACATTGATGCTCTGGTAGTTTCTATGTATTTGTTAACAATATGCCCCAAATTATATGCCTTCCATTTGGTTAAATTGCATTTGGAGACAGCAAAGACACCATGCTTTGTTATTTGATAATTCAACGATAAGTCCATATTCATGGTTCTCAGTGCTGGCGCTTTGAGAGCACACACGCAAGCAGGCGAGGAAAGGATGGGTGAACTTCTCCCTCGGGCTACGTCCTCTTCTGCACAGCTAGAATCAGGCAGCTGGGGTGGACAATACCAGTAGGTGCTATTAACTGTCAAGTACTTACCATTAAACACAATGACAGCGGTGCTATCTTAGATGCAAGAAAATCTCCAGCTGCATATTGTCAGTAATGAGGAGACAATGCCAGAGAAAAAAAAAAAAAAATCACTCTGTATTTGGCTTTCCTTACACTCTTTTTTTTACATGTTCACTATTGGTCCCTGCTGGAGGAAGCATATCAGGGTGGATGCATCTTTGTTTTGGCCAGTGCGGTCATTCTTTTGTTTTATTTTCCCTCTTTTCAGACCAACAGGCTAAATACTTAGGAGGAATAACAAAATTTGGCTTCCACAGTGGTGAGTTGATTCATCTCTTCTGCTCCTTTGCTCACAGCATAAACTGCTGTTTCTGGAGGCAATTCAAGAACCGTTGCTACCCAGCCGGCTTTTGTAGCAAAGAAGGGTATATTTGAAAGAGCTGACTTGAACTGTACTATCACCACAACGAGGAAGAGCTCAAGGTCCTGTGTCTGACACAGGACGACCCGATGCTTCAGTCTGGCAGAGCAACATACCTTTCCGAAAAGATGCCGCTGGGTTATGGTGGATCCACCATTGAATATAAGCCAGCAGTGCAAAGGTGTCTCACATCACATCGGGGTCTTGAGAACATGATCTAATGTTGCAGCTGGATCTAATGTCAAACCTTGCATGGGGGTAGGACCAGATGACCTCCAGTGGTCCCTTCCAACCGGAATGACTGTGAACCTAATTGGTGAAGGCAGACAATGGAACAGGAGGCAACGTCCACAGGCTGAGCTTTGGGAAGTTCAGACCATAGATGAAGAAACGCTGCTTCCCCCAGTGGAGGTGCAGCCCTCGGACAGGTCACCAGCGATGTGGGGGTTCTCCATCCTGTTTTTTTAAAAAGCTCAGCTAGACAAGGCCCGGCTGCCCCCGACTTGTGTTAGCACAGCCTGCCGTGAGCGGGAGCTGGAGCAGAGATCTTCAGAGGTCCCGGCCACCAGTGCCACTGTTACACTGGGACAGTCCCTCACGATAGCTTATTAGATTAAACTGCACGTTCGTGGTGTAAGGGAGGGAAGGCACGCCCAACCTTACGGCTGTTTTCTAGCATGGTGATGGCACGTAGATATAAGGGCAAGGTTTGCAATGCCCTGCCCGGCAGGTACTAACATCACTGGTTTCTGCAGACTGCAGGCAGGACACAATGAACCCCAACGGAACAAGGAAGACTAGAAACAGAAGTCTCCCAGGTCTAAATCTGAACGTGCTTTAGCGCAGTGAATTTGGTATTGCTTTATAATTATGTATTAGGCAGTGGCTGATTACGAAAATCCTTCCTTCTTTTGTGACAGTGAGTCATAGAGCTTTGTAGGTCACCACAAAGGTGGGTAGGTTTTTACCCCCGCTTCATGGATGTGGTTAAACCTGGCCATCGTTGCGACGTGAGCAAGTAACAGAATCAGGAAGCATTTTCAGCCCCTAACGCACTTGATTAAACTCAAATGTGAGCAGTTTTTCTTGAGCTTTTCTATGCCAACGCACTCTTGGTATATGAAATACATTTAATAAATAAAACATCTCCTTACTCGACTGCCATCTTCCAGAAACAGATGAGAAGTGTCTGCCTTGCGGGATGTTCTCCAATCTTTACTGAGCAGCCGTACTATGTGCAGCCATTTCAAGGATTTTCCACGATTATAAAAGCACATTGGCTAACTTTGAATTAGACCGAACAGCCTCAATTATATAACTCATTACTACTTCCAAGCATGCTTAGTGGAAAGAACAGGAGTTGTAAAGTAATGGATGATGGGAGATAAATTGGCATGTGTATGAATCAATGTTTAAACAAAGGAACTCCAGCTCTTTCTTGGAATAGCAACATTTTGATGTCTGAAATCCCCTGACACCGGTTTCATAAATGCAGTAACATAAACCATGTGCTGGGTGGTGATTTTCTGAGGACCGTTCTGCTTTCATTGTGTATTTTATTACAGGCCAAATGTGACATTAAATGCTATCCGCTGCGGCTTGGAGTTAAATACTTGCTCTGTTCAGAATAGCAACACTCAATTAAACAGCATTTTTCATGATCTACACCCTCTATTGTCACTGTGTTTAAGGGAAATAATGGGAGCACTGACCTATATTGCGTTTCTTATTATCGATGGAGATGAAGCGTATGCAGGGATTATCGGTGATGTACTGTGCAGCCCAGGGGACATCAATCCGTGTACCAGCTTCATAGAAAAGTCCCAGAGCGTAGCGGGAGGAGTAGCTCACAGATTCCAGTTGCTGCTTTTGACTTTCATTAATTACTGCAGAAAAAAAAATAAAAAGAAAAGAAAAGAAAAGAAAAAGAAAAATCAGACAATCCCTCTTCTCTCAGAACATTAAATGTGTGAATGTTATGGTTAAGCTGATTATTCCTTCCAGAAAATGACCGGACTGCTAAAACTAAAAATTTAATATTGAGCCTCGTGCTTTGTAATATTTTTTTCTGGGACACCTCTTCATGAAGTTTTAATGGTGCGTTATGTAGAGTACGTCCTTCACATGCAACCCTCCCCCATCTTGGTTTATCTCCCAGTTCTCCGCTAGTTGCCTCTGACTTGTAACTTCGATGACTGGTGACTTTTTTCCGAATCTTTTCTCAAAGGGTGAATAAACGGGAATAAGAGGCTTGGGTTGCCTCTAATACATCAATTAAATGAATGTACGACTCCAAAATGAAACCCCGAATGACTTCACGTATCAACAAAATGAACGTAGGGACTCCAGACTCTCTGGGGAAAATAGCCCTGCAGCTTTCGTATTGCAATTCAAGTGGGTGAAGAAAACTCTGCACTCTGGCACACAAAGGGTTTGTAGTGAAGTTCACCTCCTCCAGCTGAAGGTATTCCAAAGCAGTTTAGAAAATTTCAGAGCAAATATGAATCCATTCCGCCCTATGATTAACTCTTCTATCTTCTCATTACAGTGAGATCTGCTTTTTGCCTCGATTCTATAATCTTCATGAAAAGCTGCACAAAGTAGCATTAGCCCCACTATGCATTCAAATACTAATTCATCTCATGCCCAAGAGAATTTCGACAGTTTGACTCATCGTGGAGTTAGGCACCACATCACTCTGCTACCGAATGGATGGCCAACACTTCTGTGAGTTGGAGAAGGATGTGCAAAGACAAAATCACAGCAGTCTCCCGCCTGTATGTGAAACCGCACGCTCTGTTGAGCTTGTTTGGAGATCTGATATTGCAAGGCACAGAACGACAATCGAGTTGCTTCATCTTATGCAAGATTCAGCCAGCACGATGAACGTCTTGTATGAAGAAAGGAGCAGCTGATGTCCACCATGGCACTTCCCACAGGCAGCAGGCCAGGTGTCGAGTGGTATCTTCAGGACTTCTGTAGAAGTCCTGTCCCAACACAGACCAGCCCTATGCATGGGGCAGGCGGGGACAGCTCTCCATGTAGGTAAGAGGCCGGGCATCATAGCAATGAAAGCCAACCAGCCCGTCATGAGAGCATCCAGCAGGTCAAAAGAAGGTATTATTCCCCTTGAGTGAGGCCATGTCTGGACACTTTGTGCAGTTTATCGTGTCCCCCCAGTGCAAGAGAGATGACAACAACAAACGGGATAAAGTCCTGTGCAGTGTCACTAACATGGTCAACTAAAGGGGGGTCTCCATTCCCGGTGACTGCCCTGACTGACCCGGACACAGCCTCGAAGAACTTGCTGCAGCTGCAGTGTTGGACCTGCTGGGAGCAGTGTTAGGCTACAGACCCCCACCCTGGTGCCTCCAGATGGAGTTGGTGGGACTGGGCAATTCTGCGTGCCATACCCACGCCACAGCCAACTCCATGCAACTACAAGTAACATGCTTCAAAGAAAAACGCTGGTGTGATTGACCTCGCTGTCATGACTAATGCTCAGAACTTGCAAGCAGGACGGCTTCATCACACACCCACTCCACCAGCACATGTTCCCTCCCCAGGAGCCAATATTTCCTACTGTGCCAACGCAAGACTCTAGGAACCAGGGCTATAAATCAAACCTCCGTGCATGGTGCCATGATGCAGGCACTCCTGAGTCACACAGAGCCGGCCAGGGGCAGGGGTCCAGCAGCACTGGCAGAGCGTTTTCCAGCAGGATGCACATTTGAGAGCATATCCAGCCATGCTGAGAAGTCCTTGCAACAGCTGCCACTAAACCTGTAGAGCCTACATACCACTGGTCTGCATCAAGGTCCATTCCCACCACCACTACTGACATACTCCCCTCTCAAACGGCATCAAGACTACCTGTGTTCGGAGTCTATTTACATGCAGAGGACAATGAGCAGGGAAGAATGTCATTCTTGAGCCAATCCTGGTGTCACCCCAGCTCTTACCAACCTGTGGGCGACTATTTCAGCAAGTCTGTGCAGGTCTACAGATGCCAAGTTCAAACTCCTTGTCATGACTTGTCCATTCTGGCAACATTTCCATGTGGCCTCCCAAAATGTGCAGGGACACAATTTCATAGAATCATAGAACGGTTCGGGTTGGAAAGGACCTTAAAGATCATCTAGTTCCAACCCCCCTGCCCTGGGCAGGGACACCTCCCACTAGCTCAGGTTGCTCAGAGCCCCATCCAGCCTGGCCTTAAAAACTTCCAGGGATGGGGCTTCCACCACCTCTCTGGGCAACCTGTGCCACTGTCTCACCACCCTCATGATGAAGAACTTCTTTCTAACGTCCAGTCTGAATCGTTCCATCTCTAGCTTTAATCCATTCCCTCTAGTCCTACCATTACCCGACATCCTAAAAAGTCCCTCACCAACTTTCTTGTAGGCCCCCTTAATTTATGTTCCTATTCAGTGCTCTCCTAAGTGAAGTTCCTGGCTGGTCTCCACCACCCCACCATGACCTCCACACCCACACCAACCTTCCCTAACCACCAGCACACCAGAGGATCACAAGTCAGATTCCATCTCAAATCACATCAGATAAACCTTGAAATGCCCCCGAGAAAAATCCTCAAAAATTTTAACGCAAATATGCTGGGGAACAGAGAAATATGGAGGGCAGAAAGAAACACTGATCAACCCACGAAAACTGGGGAAAGGAAAGGAGGAGAAATAAGGCATCTGGCACTTGGGTGGTAGTGGGGGAGCTGCCTGACAGAGGAAGCCAGAGGACAGAGCTGCCCAGGAGGGTAGGTCTGGCTGAGCACAATGAGGTTTGAAGAAGGTCCCTTTCCCTATGCAGTCCAATGCTCCCTCTGAGAACGTGTTGAGGGGGCCCACCTGCCTCTCACCTTGCCCCTCCACCTAGATCTTTCCAAGGAGGATCCACTCGCTCTCCATGGACCTCAGCAACTTCTCTAAGTGATGGGTAAAAGACCCCTCGACCCTCTGCTGTCACCTTCCTTGGCAAAGCTGCCTCCATGTAAGTTATGGCGCTTTAGGGTTCCCCTTCCTTATACAGCTGGTCTGTGACCAAGACCCTGTAATGAAGAAGGCTGTTGGTATGCTACTGCCTTGAATGGGCTTCTGCAGCACACATACATGGAAGAACATGGAAGATGTCTATGGAAGAACAACCCATACAACGTGCTCCAAGAAAACCAGACAGCAGTGGTTACAAGAGCTGCTCTTCAAGGTCATTTCTTCTTGCTTCACGCTGAGCACATACCAGCTGAGGAACCGGTGGCTCCCATCTTGCCCCAGGACTCCAGACGTGGTGCAGAGCACCTGTCTGCGCGTATGCCGCCTGGCCAGCTGACTCCAAAAGCCACAGTGCGCACAGACCTTGCCTAGGGTCACTCTGCCTTCCTCCGGGCCAGGCTGCTCCCCTGGGGCCCGGGGCTCCTGGGTGCACAGGCCTCTGTGCCAAACCTCCATCACAGCCTGGCAGGGTGGCTGCCCCAGGCTGCGGCAGGGCGCTCGCTTTCATCCCAGCTTTTCGTGCTGTTGAAAGGTTTTGCGTTGACCTGGGCACTGGCAACGCTCTCTCATCTCCGTGAGTCTCCCGCAGGCTGTCATCTCCATCCTCCTCCATCCTTCCCCTCTTCCACAGCTTCTCTCCAGCTTCTGCAGCCCCCAGGACTGGCAGATTTCAGCGGTGTGGCACGACAGCTTGGCAAAGCCTACAACAAGGAGGGGGAGGGAGGGGATTAAGCAGGGCCACGGGGCAGGCTGGAGGACTGCTCCAGAGGAAAGGATGCCAGCATGAGAGGACCTCGCGCATCCCACCCTGCTGGAAATGTTCCCTGGCCCGTGCTAACTCCCTGCTCAAGCCGTGAATTTAACAGCACAGGCACACGGTGCCAGCATTCAGGAACTGCCTCGGGGGTTCTTTACTGCCAAGTTGAAACAGCGACATTAGCGATTTCAGTCAGCAGTGCTTGTCCCAGTTCCTCCTCCTGGCAGACCACAAGAGCCCAGACAGGGAACAGAGCTGCTGCTAAACGCACGCCGCACGGCAGAGGGGACAGATCTCATCCAGAAACCTCCCTCTGCTCTTTCAGGTAAGGGCTCTGCACAGCTGTTTTGTGAGATGCCCGTCACCACCAGACCCCCTTCTTACAGCTATGATAAATCATCACAATGTATTATACATTCCTGCTGTGCTTCAAAAGAATATAAAAGGCCTGTAAACATGCAAATAAATACGAAGCTGGAATATCCCATCCCAACCGCTACTCTCTGTCCAGGTTACTTTGGCAACTCATTTGCCCTTGGGGAAAAACCAGGGCTGGAAGGGAACCCGCAGGGTGGAAGCAGAGGGGCAGCGCGGCCACGCTAGCCACCCCACATGCAAACGCACCGGACCGGTGGCCGGCCTCAAGGCTTGAGGCAGCTGCAACAGGTCACTGGGGGCCGCGTCCGGGCGAGTCAGAGCATCCCCCACCACTCGGGGTCCCCTCCCAGGGATGTTGTTTCCTTGGGGCTGGCCGGAGTTTCCCCGCACTGCAGCTGTACCGGTGCCTCTGGTCTCTTTGTGACCATAACATAAACCAGAAATGACTAATACCCATTGTCCCAAACACTCAGGTCTACAGCTCAAAATTTAAAAGTCTATTAATTCAATTACTGATACACGTTTGCTAACCAATTTGCTTAATTACTGCTTAGGTTTTTTAAAAACAATGTCTAGGGTTCACTGGATTCCAAACTGCTGCAAATTTACAAAACCAAGGAGGTTTTTATAGCTTGAGAAGACAGGCAATAAAGCAATGTCAAGTTTGAACTCCAGCAATAAAAAAGCTGAACTGTATGCAAAAACAATGCTAGGAGTTGTAAGACTGAGGTTTTTCCCCTGCTCCATCCATTATGTGTTTTAGCGAGGCCAACAAGTTGATCTAAGGACATGAAGAGAGCCTTCATTTTGAATTTCCATACTCTTATTGGTTTAAATGAAAACCAGACTGTTGTTTTAATGTTGTGTATGAAACCACAAAATAACTATTAATTTTTCCCCTTCCAACAAAAACGGTTAAGCTGATTTTAATAACATTTTGGAAAAAAAACCCCAGCTTTCAGACCATGGAATTGTCCAGCGTACAAGAAGCAGCCATAGCGATATTTTTAAAGCGACGCACGAAGACATGAAAACCTTGCATTTTCCACTCAAAAACTCAGCTACAGCTGCGCTGTGAACGCTGCTGAAGTAAACGTCCTCTGGAGATTTCATCACATCAAAGCAAGGGGCATGTATACTTTATTTGCTGTTTCTCTAGACACTGACAGCGGAGCGGATTACTTATCTGCAACACTCAATAAATATAGTAAGGGCCTTTTATCTACTGTTCCAGGACTTTAATGTCACCTCGCTGCCTCACTCACGCTGTGGGAAGGAGAGGACCCAGAGATACCATTAGGGCCAGCAAGAGAGAGGAGAGCCAAGGCTTCGGCTGGCAGGCTAGGAGCACAGGCACCACGCCATGCAGGAGTCCAGGACCGAGCCCAGCCTACCATCGCAGAGGCCAGGGAGGCAAAAATAAACCCAGCTGCTCTGACGGCCAAGAACCGACGAGGACAATCGAGGTTTAACCCTGGCTGTTTAGTCATTTGCCAGTCTGCAGAACGGCACGGCAGGAAGACCCGGATCATTCACCACCAGCTTGTGGCAGTTGTCAGAGGCTCTGGTGAGGACTGGACTTGCAACTGCAATTTTGAGCAAGCCGAGATGACAGAGAGACACAGGTCAGTTTGGCAGATGAGATATTAGGCAGAAATTTTTCACTGTGCAAGTGGTGAGCCCCTGGCCCAGGGTGCCCAGAGAAGCTGTGGCTGCCCCGTCCCTGGAGGTGTTCAAGGCCAGGTTGGATGGGGCTTGGAGCAGCCTGGTCTGGTGGGAGGTGTCCCTGCCCAGGGCAGGGGGTGGCACTGGATGAGCTTTAAGGTCCCTTCCAACCCGAACCCTTCCTACGATTCTGTGGTAACTGAAGCAGATAGGTTACCCGTAACTTCACACAAAGTCCCAGGTCGCAGCTGCTGGGGCAGGGAGAAACCACATTCAGAACTGCAGGGAAAAGCAGACGCTACAACGTGAGATGCATTTAAAATAATACCTCTTTTGGAAAGTTTTGCTATTCCTAATTCAGTACTTCTAAAAGCTTGTGGATACTTACCTCCCTATCAAGTCAACACATGATTTCAAAGCTCGGCTGGGATGCTTGTATCCAGCTCTTGCATGCACACAAGGATGTGTGGGCAAACTTGGGTAAACGAAGTGAGATCCTAGTTTGGAAGACCTTCAGGGATGAGAGGGAAAACACTCTTATTTTGTTTCACCACCCAGCCTTGCTGGGTGGCACAGAGGATGTTGCGTTCTGACAATGAGAAGCTCCGAAGAAGATAACAAACAGATACAGTTTGTGATATCACACACAGCTATTGCCGGGTACGTTCGAAATCGCTTACTAGGTATGGCCAAGGTAATTGTAAATCTAGAGACATTACCAGCCATCGAAAAATCTAGAAATCAAATCTAGAGACATTACCAGCACTAAGAAAAAAACTACAGCAGTACTTTTAAGGAATGACAGTGCAACTAAAGCAGCAAAATACAAGGATGCTGGACTTCTAGTTTTTTCCTTTTAGGAAAAGATCGCTCTCTTTAGTCTTCACTTCTTTTACTCGAAACTCCTTATTCTCCTAATAATCCAACAGCTTGAGTTTTGGTGGGAATAGTCTGGCTTGAGCTTTGTGAGTTTTCCAGAGTATCCTCCCGATTCAGCGTTAACCCCTGCTCAGTGTGGGCCTGCTTTCAGCACTTTCTTAAGCCATTCGCAGTCAGCAGGTCAGACCCAGGTGTGTCTGATGGGACTAGTGGTTTCTGCTCAGCGCAACAGTCCTGCTGGGGCTGTAAGAAACCGGGAAAAAGGAAAATACTCTGAAGGATGCTGTGATTTGTATCAAGGGATGAAACAGCCCCCTGTATCCATCCACAAGGACTACAGGAAGGAAAAGGTGCTTCTACAGGTACCCTCTGCCCGAGTTTTAGCAAGCAAAAACTGCAGCTGAAGCTTTGCCAGCGACCGTGTCTCATGCAGTGCCTGAGTACCAGCTCCTGCTCTGACGTGTTTGCAAAGAAAATATCCCCTTCATCTCTTGAAAGGCTCAGCAGCAAGGTTGAACAGCGAGATGCTCCCGCAGCCCAGGAGGAAAACGGCTATCGTTTGCCACTGCCCAGCCACCCCCAGTTTTCAGGACCTTAGCCTCCTCTCCTGGAAACAAAACCAGTCCTGACCAGCTCCTAGTCCCCACCTGCCACGGGGTGGCACAAAGAGAAATAAAATGTCCTGCCCGTTTCCTGTTGTTCTCTCTCCCACCTTCCAGAAAATTTTGTCAGACGTATGGATTTAAGAAAACCTGACGAATTTACAGAGGATCTTGGCAGGTGTGGCTTATTTTCCAGCAGATGGATAAGCCGGTGCACAAGCCCCACCATAATTCCCTTGCACTCAACTCAGCCTTTGACTAGGAAGGTCTCTCTCCACTCTCTTCATTTTTTCCATACTTTATTTCTGTGTCCATGTGCTTCTTCCACAGCTGTGCCCTCAATAACCCTGACACTGACACTATCCCCCAAAAGGTTTTGTTATTTCCTTTGAATTGCTTTGCTTACGATTTTACTTGCAGCATCTGACTTACTGATACACTGGCAGCAAATCTAAATGGCGTCAATCAGAGGTTGTCAGTGACACAGTAATTTTAAGACGTTCGCGATCACCACCGTTTTAAAAGTTAAAAAGGAAACTCTGTGGTCAAACGGCAACAAAGGTATTTTTAGCCCGGGTATCAAGTTAAGAGATTTTAATAAGATGCTCACCCATCAGAATAAGCAGCTCAGCTAAGTACCTGGAAGTACAGTTTATTGTCACAGCTAACAGAGTGCTGCCATAGGTTTGTTCGGGAGATGAATTGTCAGGACGGCAAATTATCAGAACCTTCACACAACGAAGCCTCCTTGCATAGCAACTGCTTCTTCCTCGGCAAGCTTGCAGAAACCTTTCCTACTGCACTCCGGAGCAAGAAGCTGCTGCCCCGAGCTCTCTAGTTGAGCGGTGACAAAGGACAGACGTTTCAGGCAACCTGACCCTGCAGAGTCTTCAACGCTGACACCATGCCATGACGCTGGCCCTCTGCCACCGCGCTGACCGTTTCAAGATGCAGGCTGTTCCTGCTTTTCTGCCTTTGCGTAGGAGGGAGCAGAGGTTATGAGAAAGGCTTCGTTTTTAAGTTCAGCTCCCTTATCAAACAGCTCGAGGTTTTTTTTCAAAAAGGCAGCACTGAAATGCAACCACGCCTATATTTCATTTTCTTATTATGCTCGGCTTTTGTTTGAATAATGCTGTTTGGGTCCCGCGCAATGCTCACTCCTGTGTGTATGCAACGTCCACAACAACTTAAATAACTACTTCAAATCCCTGCGGTCCTGGCTGACTTGGCAGAAAGCTTCTTTAGATAGAGTCTGTGGCACGTGAAGGAAAGGCATATTTAGAAATGCAGACGATTAGAGTGGAAAAAAAAAGATGCTGGGGGAAAAAAAGACAGCACAAGTAAGTTTTTATGAAGCTCCTAATGATTTTGAGAACTAAGCTTGAGCACCTGTCTACCAGCTGCTCTTGACAAGATGATCAGCAATCCACTCACTATTAAACTAAAACCTCCATCAATTTTCACCAGAAACATTTACGTTAATCTCCTACAGCGCCACACACTGTGTTCAAGGCAACTCTTGCTATCAGCAGAGAAACGAGAACTGTGCTGTTCCTAGGACAAAGCCGGCCCAAGGGCAGAGTACCACCAGCTGCTGTCTCCGGTAGGAAGGGCAGGTGAGAAGAGAGGAGGAATGAGGAACCAGGGGAGATGCTCCACGGGATCGTTGCCAAACATGCAGACCATGCTGGAGCTGCTGCGCGAACATTCATTTCATGCTACGGCAAGGGCTGGACTCAGAGCGCTGATGCATTCGGGTCCGTGCACCCTGGCGCCGTCCCAAAGGCCAAGCCCGGTGCCTGCCTCCTCCAGCCCAAACTGGCAGAGATCTTGTGTTTTTGCTGCAGGAGACTGGTATGGGAGCACGCTGCAAAACTATCTTTGCTTTCTCTCCCTTTCAATTGATCCCTGGTATACCTACTTATACACTCGGGTCATACTTTTTACCAAAAAAAATCCCTGACCCAAAGCAATGATCTTTTTTGTTGCTTTTATTATATAATTCCATTTTTAAATGTAACAACCCCCTAGCCTCCTTCTCCACTTCCATAGCCGATTTGTGACCTGTACGCTGTACTACGCAGAGCTGAGGAGCTCCACGCTGTTCTCTTCAGCCTGTAGGCTCAGCGCCTAATTTGCAGGTGGATTTAATGTGGATCTTTACATCAGATTCACAGTTTTTGCATCTGTATTAACGGGGATAATAACTTTTCACCCTCGTTACGTGGATGACTGTGTTGTGAGAGCAGAAGCTGACTCTAACCAAAAATCGAGTCATTTCCTCAGTGATGCCGCTGGAAGCAAGGCAGCCCCTGAAGATGTGTACAATGACAGCACACGGCATTTTAGTCTCCTGGACCTGCAGCATATGGGATGCCCACACACAACACACCACGGGAATGCCGCTCACTGCAGTTTATTGTGTCTACGGTTTTGCTTCAAGATTAATGACATCTTCATTTAAAATACGAACCCCTGCTAAGCTTCCACCCTGGGAAGAACAGGTTATGACATTTATAAGCAAGTAAAAATAAAGGGGAAGACAATAACTGATTTTTTACAATCCAGACTCTTCCTACAGCTACGTCATCACCTGCCTGGGGAAAGAAAGCTAGTCTTGTAATGGTTCAAAGTGCCCATATTTTAGCTGGGGCGTTTCTGCCCGTTTTGCCTGGGAGGGAGCCGTGATAAATACCTCTGTGGAACCGGCAGGACAGACTGACTCCTTCCGGCAAGGAACAAAAGATAGCTAGGATTTTCCAGGAGGTTTTGGACATGCTTGGAAATCAAGAGTCACTTAGGAAGAACCCCAGGAAATCAGTCAATAAAGTCCAAATAAAAAATATAATATATATATGCACTCCAGTTCTACTTTGTAATCATTTTAGGTAACGACATAGAATATACACATGGCATCATGTAACTCTTATTAGTGCAACTGCAAATATGGTTTCCATGCTATAGGCAGAGCAGCATTTATTGTGTGTTATTCTGGCAAAGCCCACTAGTTTTTGTGACTGTCATTAAAGTCGACAGAAGCTGAAGACATCTTTGAGCAAATCTGATTTTATTCAGAGACCTCTCTATACATTTAAGATCTTATCTTTGAGCTAAGAGACTTGGAAAAGTTTAGCTAAAAAGTAAATAAAGCTCATCATCACGTTTTCTCTGGATTAATTTGCAAATTAATCCAGATTCATCTTCCTGCTGTGCCGTGTCATTACAGAGGACTTAGAAGAGCTTCCTTCCTCCACCAAGTTACAAAGTACCACACACAGTTCGGTTACTCGCTGGTGCCAAAATGTAAAAGCTCATTATTTACATAATCTTCATCATTAAACATTTAGCAAATAAGTTATGCACCTATGGCACACAGCATTGAGCTGAATAATAAAGCTGAGAGGATTTATTTTCTTGAAGTATGACACCAGTTGCCGAAATAGCATTAAAAGCTTTTCAAGGCAACAGAGAAAGATGTTGGCTTACCGCTCTGTGTTTTGACTTGAGCAGAATAAACACATAAATAAATCGAATTAGATCTGCCTGGTGTTTCTGGCTTCTGGGCTGCAGCTCCCCACTGACTACGGTGGGAGACCCTCACGGCGCGCAAAGCCGAAGCGCGGCAACTGGAGGCTCATCTGGAAGGTCTCAGTACAGGCGGGCTCCTTGCAATGCTTCCCTATTACGGAACTCAAGTCAATACCTGTAACGCAATACCGGAGAGCGGTCATGCACGCTCACAGAATCAAAATGCAGCTTTACAATAATGGCCAACGAAGTTATTTCAATTTAAGTAAGTACTGGAGAAAATGCTTTCAAGCATCAATTATTGAGGAAGGATTCAGCTGGCTGCTGGAAATCTACACAAAAAAAATAACATCCTTTCCTCTCTTTTTATAGTAGACGCACGTCGCGTTCACTACCAGGAGGATGCAAAAGGAAAGAATACAGGGTAGAGCTCCGCACACCAAAAAGATACAAGAACTGGACTCAACTATTACAAGAACCCCCTTGGGGTGATTTTTAGGGGAATTTTTCCCCCATTGAGGTCACACTTGTTAGCAAGTTTCAGTATTACCTCTATGTGGACTTCTTCTCTTTTCATTTTCTGAATCAGTCAGAACAGCTTTATTGGGCTTTCCAGTTCTTGTGCTGGGAGAGAGGTTTATACTTCCAGAGGCTGATAATACAACGCAGCTGTCTCTTCCAGGCTGAAGAATCCTAGGCTAGTTAGTCATCCCTTGCCGAGAAGCCACTCCATGCCTCTGGCCATCCATCCCTGTGGGCACCCCTGAAGCTTTTTGCACGATGGAAACACAACCACATGCAATATCGAAGTTGCAGGCGCAGAAAGGATGCATCTAGCAGGATCGTGATATCCCCTGTACTGTTCTCTATTTAATTCATGTTTAACACTCAATTCTCTTTCACAGTCCTAGGAAGAGATGAGCTTATATTTTTATCAGCCTCCAGCTCTCAATGAAGTTGGTCAGATCAGGTCTCTGCATCTGATATATAAACCTAGGGCTGTTTTTTTCAAATGCTTTACATATTTACATTTCCAATCACAAAATGAAAGGGGGACAGAAGAAACCATTGCCCTTTGTGAAGAGAAACAGAACATGTCTGTACTCATTTAAAACGTTATCTGAATGGAACTGGTGAATCATGGTGAGAGGCGGCTGTGTTGGAAGCATGGGGCTGACATAAATTTTGGAACCGAGTGGAAGAATACATACAGCATCTTACTCGAGTAGGCCAACTACACAACCGCACAATCGAGAGAACAACACTAGAGAAAGAGAGGCGTCCCCGTCCCCAAACCTTCTGCTAATGCTTACCTGGCTTTCTGTCACAAGGAAGACCCGGTGTTAGCTCTGAGCCTGTCACAGCACGCCGTTAGCACTTTTGCCAGCCATTACTCTTGTACTGCAAATTTAGCAAGACTTTGTATTTCCACATGTTTTCCAGGTAAGGAGCACACAAACAGGAGGAGCTCGGCCTAATGAAATCCTGAACAGGAGCCTGAGTGGCCACTTCTGGTCTACCTCTTCACCTTTGTCACTGACCTGCAACACGGCCTTGGGCGAGTCATGTAACCTTCCTATACACAGGTTTTCTAGCGCTAACACAAAAGAAATTATAATGATTTTTCTCATAATGTTGGATGGGAATTAATCAATCAAATTCCTTCCTAAGCAGTAGATGTAGTAGAAGATGGAGCCAAAACGTGGTTTACTGACATCCCCTCCTCCTGTGATAGTACAGCTATAGTTTCCATATGTTTTTTTACTGGTAAGGAAAGATTGTGTTAAACACTGGAGGAGCTGTCTGCTGCTTTAACTATTTAAGAAAAAATGGTTACTGGGGAATTAAATGACCTTACACATCTGTAGGGAATTTTTGGACACCTATTCTAGTGTTAATTCTCAATATTAAGTTTTGTTTTCTCAATTCATCACAAACAGTCTCCTTGCTTTGATATTATTAAACACCATGAATTTCCATCTGACACATAATTTAGCTTAAAAGTTTCCAAGCCGCTTCTCTTCAGTTCATTAGCTTGGTCTGAAGTTTTTTTCATCCTCAGATGGGTCATCTAACAGATCTGCTAATTTCCACCTTCTTCTACTGGAGTAAACCTGGACCTATTGTCCAGGACCTCGCTGACTACTGATACATCTCTTGGACCTAGCAAGAATGGTGTTCTCCCAAGATTACTCTCCTGATGCACGGCTAGGCACATCTCCAATCACACTGGCCTTGTGTGGTCACACCACTGAAGAAACGTAAACTGCACTGTATTTACTGATTTTGCAATATCTTGAATTAAGTTGGACACCTGACTTCTCTAAGAGATATAAGCCATGATGGTACAGTCAAACACGTACACGGATAAGAATGTCATTTAGTATCTTGGGTTTTTTTTAAAATCCGCAAAGAATGACGCCCTTACGGAGGGGAGGGGAATCACAGCTGTCTACTCTATTCTGCTTCCAGCATAGCAAAGCTGGGACCGGTATTAAAGCGAAGAAACAAACGATAAGTAGCATAGAACAATCACACAAACAAGTGAAAAGGGTGAAGTGAGCCAAAAGTCAGTGAGTCAAAGCGAAGTCAGCCTAGTACGACAAGTCCTGAAACCACTCCGGAGGTAGAGCTGCTGCAAGGAGATGGTTTTCCCCGTTTGATAAAGCTCTGTCCTCTCCCTTGGACTGGTGAGCTGAAAACCCAAGAAATATCGAATCCTACTGTTCGTGTTACCATATGCTGAGGAAAGCATCCACTAATTAAAAGGCAAAAGGATCACGATCAGAAACCACCAGTGAGAAGTGGAGGAACAGCACTGGCACAGAGACATGCCAGTACCGAGGTGCTAGAAAATTCATGGCAAATCACACACAAATATTTGCAGAAAAAAGGACTAAGTAATATTCAGAGGAAGTCTGTGATTTTCTACTGTTGTGAGAAATCTCCTCATCACAAGCTTAAACACTGAATTCATTTAAATGAAATTTAAACTCCCAAGGAGGCTTTCAAGTCGATGTTTTTCAAAGGCATACAAATTATTTCAGAGGATGGGCTTGTATTCCATCTCGACGGAGAGAACGGTGCCTGGTTTGTCGATACACTCAGCTATAAGACAAGCAGCAGGAAGGTGCAATAGGTTTCAAGGGAAGCGAAGAAGATGTAAGGTAGAAAGCGAGAGACATCCAGAGAGATGACACACGGCAAAGACACTTGTTTCTCACCTCGTTGTCACAGAAAACAAATACTTGCTAAATGCAACCCACTGCAAACAGGCACGTGTAAACAACACAATGCCCATGCCAGGGCCTACACTACTGAGCACCAAGTCGCTTTTTGATTATCAGTGTTTTGCCTAATCACATCTAACTGCTCCCTGCCTCAGAGGATTTTTATAAAGCCTTTAATTCATCCCAAATAACACTTTTTTAAAAGCAGCCAGTAAATGCACCTGCCTGCCTTATCAGTATTTTAGGGGGCTGTGGGGAAGGAAGTAAACCCATCAACTTGATTCGTTCAAGAAAATGAAACTTTTCTGAAAAGAAAATTTATTATGGAATATACTATCTAATGGGAAAGTTTATTTTTAGAAGCTGTCTGCACTGTAGTAATTAGTTCAACCAGAATTTGGGACACGCAGTTTCAGGGATCCATATCCTGAGACAAAGCTGCACCACACTGGAGCATCACAGGGCTGATGATCTTTATAAATGTGTCACGAGCATCCACAGATCCAAATTTGGACAGAATTTAAAGTTTAATTTTCGCAATGTTGTGTACAAAATGTAAAAAAAAAAACAAACAAACAACCCAATCAAATCCATTTATTTCCATTTGAGAACTATCTAAGCTGTCTTGAAAGACGAAGCAAATCCCCACTTGCTGGGGAAGAAGAGTCTAATGGACAACGGGAAATGCCAGGACTTCACAACTACCTGCCTGGACAGACGCTTCCTGCAGGAAGAAATTTTCATCCACCATATCTTTTAGAACTTACGTGACTCTCATCTTCTCTAAAAATGCTCAAATAAGCCACTGTCTTTTCATCTCACACCAAGTTATGGTAGTTTTAATACTGATCACCAGAATTGTGAAATGCACAATAATCTCCCTCGCAGAAAGCAAAAAGACCCAGGATATAAAATGCCACTTAGAACTACACACGCCACACTGACACTGTCCATAGGTTGAGCACATATGAGGTTTGCTGCCTTTTTTTTTTTAATCAAATAGGTTGTGGCTATATTTCTTTCTGGGTTTTATTTTGCTTTCATTTTTTTCCCTGCAGCTGAATTAGTTATAGACTTCATGGGGCTTTCCTCCCAGAGGTTACAATAAAGCAAAGACCGAAAAGCTGAAACAAACAATTTTATCCTTTCGCTATTTTTAGAAGCGTATTTGAATTCTTAATGTGCATATTTCAGTAACTAAAAGGGCAGACGAGAAGGGAAAACATCATTTCTGACGTATTCCAGCATTGCAAATAGAAGAATCTGATGCAGTGGATAGAAAGGGATAGGAAGGAGAGAAAAGGGAAGAAACCAGGACTGAAAAAAGAAATGCAAGGGGATAAGCAGAAGGGCAGGTGAGAATTAAGGTACGAGGCGGTATGTACGGAAGAAAGACAACATGAAATACAAGGTAATAGGGCAGGAGGAAAAGACAACGGAAAACACAGCGGAGGTAACAGATTTACAAACAAAAAAAGTTTAAGGAAAATCACTTTTTAAAAAGAAAGTGAGGGATGAACGAAGAGAAATGTGAACTAAGTGAGGAAAACATAGAACTGAAGCTAAGAGAGAGGCAGACCCGAGTGAAGGTTCACAACCGAGATTAACAGACACTCGTGTGCATCTCCACGGCAGATGTTCTGTCTCCCTGAATTTAGAAGAGACAATGGGATGAATCCTTTTACTGAATTGGCAGGGTACTTTATTTTCAATTATGTGGTTTACGAATTAAAGTTGCCTTGGCCAGCGCTAAATGTCTGAAAGCCTTGACCATATTCCGGTACCTTCACTACGGGCAATGTGGGTTTTGTAGATATTGCTTATGCTAAAATCATTTTTCTATTTTCGCCTTCAACTCCTTTCTCCTTTTCTATTTTCTCCTTCTCCTTCCTCCCAGTGTTTTGGAGCACATGCCAGTTTGAGGGTCTGTCCTCTTTCTTCAGGTCCAGACCTTAGCCACGTAAACAGGCAGGCTCTTCAGGTCCTGATGTTTTCATACTAAAATTTAAACAAATGTTTAATGTTGAAATAAGAGACCCAAAAGATGCACTGGTGGAATAAATCTATTTTGTTGAACACTGCTGAGATTGTTACCGACCAGAGTCCCTCCAAGTGGAGACATTTAAGTGAGGTTCACAGATGTCACTGGCTCCTTAAAAAAAAAAAAAAAGATGATTGGAATTTATTTTGCTTCCGCAGTGAAGTTAGTCTAAAAAACCCATCATCTTTGCTTTTAAAATGTCTCACATACCTCAAGCAAGTTCAGTTGACCACAACGGACTCAAGATTTAACTCAAGATACAGGCTTGTTCTACAGACAGCCTTTGCATGTGTTGCTCCACATTTTAGAGCTCAAAAGGGAAATAAGTTCACGGGGCTCGGTAGTGGATGCCTCCTACCAACCAGAGGTTAGTGGAGCAGTTGTCGTCGTCATCTTTACAGTTCAGGGTTAAAACCGGTGACCACCTTAACAAATTAAACGTCTCTGCTTACTGATGTAAACTTCATAGGAAACCTGCAGTCTGCTGTTACCAACTTTACTGAAGCTAAAACAGTTACCAGTTTAAGTTTTTTAAAAATATTTTGAAATTTAAGATTTTTTGTAATTACTTTCCATAACTTTAGCATTTGGTTAGAAAATATAAATTAATGTTTCCACCCACCCACCCCCAACAGGGAATACCACAGGCTCTAGGAGACGTTGTCAGAACTTAAAAATCTCTTTAAAGATTTCCACTGTAACTGCTCAAAAGAATAATCTAAGGAGCTGCTTTTCTACTCCCAAATATGCTATGCGAGTTGTGATTTACTTTTCTGAACTGTAGAACCATGCCAGAACAGACCTCTCTTTCATAGAGTACCTTAAGAAATGATTATATTTTACAATTGAATGCGCAGCACCACTACCAGTCCCAAACAAGTTGCGAGTTCACTTTACATTTTCAGAAAACAAACCAAAATGCTAGGACAATAAACAAATAAACCTGAATAATGACTCAGGCCCACCAGTAGATGTAATGGTAAAATACACTAACAATACAACGAATACAGAAATGTTCCTACGTACTATTGTCCAAATACAGAACAAAAGAGGACTTACATCACACAAGTATGGGTGAGAAAGCATCTTCAAATACTGAAATACAGTACTGAGAAAGCTGTTACTATTTATAAAGACTTGACTAGTAACAAATAATAGATAGTTTCCTCTCAAAAGTACAAAAACAGCTGGCTGATCTCCCTGTGGCCTCTTTGATGCAGATTTTTAACATATTCTGGAATTCTAGGGAAATCACAGAGATGTCGAAGGGTTTGAATATTGTGCCAAAAGGACAAACAGAAGCGACTCAGGTATGGGGAAAAAAGCTGACATCGGTCCCCAAGCACAGTGAGTGGAATATGATGAGGAGCTCCCTTAATAAAAATGACAGAATTAATGGCAATGTGACTCCAAAATAGGTCCTTCCTGAACAAATATAATCTCTCTTCAGAGGGACTGCCCATTTGGTTGATTAAAGTAAATATATACGGGCCACACACGAATCTTTGTCCGGTGTACAACGCGGCCCTGGACAGCATAATGCTTGAAAGAGAGCTTCACACTATGACAATAAAGCACACGCTAAATGGGTTAGGAACCGGTGGGCTAACCGGCCTCGAGGAGCAGCTGTCAGTGGGTATTTCTAGCAGAGACTGGTAAGAAGCTTAAAAGTATGCAAACAATTTAAGTGCTGAAAAATTAATGAAATTTACTAATAGCACAAAGTCTGTCTGGGCGGGCGGTCATGATCTCTATCACCGGGCAGGAAGCTAGAGCAGCAAGCAGGAGGAGAACTCAGATTTGTGTACAACACTTATCAGACGCATACTGACATGCTCTGTCCAGTTTTGATCTTAAAAAGGAGCTGGAAGAAAAAAGATGTCTGAGAGTTGGGATAATTAAAGCAGCTCAGCACTTCTCTAGGCAGAGGACTCCTGTCACCAGGAGGATCTTGCAGCCAGCCCCAGAAAAACACTTCAAGAGGCAACAACTAGAAAGAAAAGTTTTCAAAAGCACAGTGGGTTAACTAGCAGGTGCTTCATCTTTGATGGTTTCTGCAAACCCAGAATAAATTTCTCTACTGAAGTGCCAGAGGGAAACCTAAGAAAGCTTTACTGTCATCTAGGTTACTGGGCTTAATACGGAGCGTAGCTGGATGAGAGGTGATACACCAGCAAATAGACACCGACCGAATGATCTGCTCGATCCTTTCAAACTTCACGCAATTTGTGAGGACCCATGCAAACTCTGACCTTTGCAATCAATCCACAGATTTCGATGAGTTTGAGACAATCTCATGCTTACCTGCCAAGGCTTAACCTGCCCCTCATCAAAGCAGGGAATGAGTTATGGGAGGGGCAAACATTCAAGGCTTGGCTTTCCTTCCAAAGGCTTGGTGGATTCATGCACGGTGAGCATACGGACTGCGCTCTCCTAAGGAAAGGGAACTCACACAGAGACTTTTCAACCGCACCTTTAGACAGGAGTTCTGAAGGAACGAGTGATGCTCCCTCTCTCCCTTGCCCTACTGCATCAGCCCATATGACTCATTTAAGTCAAGATCAAAACGCGACTTCCCCACGTATAACAAGTGACCTTGTATCTAAGACAGAAAAGTGATACTCTATTATATGGCTATCAATTATTCCGGTTCTTCATAGTCTCTGCAGTCTGACAGAGGAAACACAGTCCCTCAATTACTGACTAGACACGAGGCCACACAGATAAAAGCTGCTATTATTTAACAAAACAGCCGTCAAGAACAGCTATCAAACAGCCTCTCGTTTCAAGAGAGTAACCGTCTGGCATTAGTGAATAATTCTTAAGGAATGGGCAGGCCAAGGAAACTTCCCATTTTGGCAGTGAAGCCTTAGTTAAAAAGAAATCTCAGATTTTATGCAAACTTCCTAAGAAGGCACGGGAGAAATACCTTTAATTTAAAAAGCCAAACGAACCAAAACCAAACCAAACCGCTCAAGTGTATCCCAGGTTGCCTGCTTGGTAAGAAAACGTGTCAGGAACAAGCCTCAGGCTGTGAAAAGAGGAGGCGAATGGTTGTTGGCCTCAACCCGTCGTGGCGCTGCCACTTGCTTCAACACGGCCCCTCTGGCACTACTGCAGCCGTGAAACCCCGACAGCACGTTTCTCCTCCGATTTCCCACAGCCCTTCTGCCTCACCACCTGCGACTTGGATGAGCAGCTACGGGAAAGACAGGAGCCCCCAAGGAACCCAGCGTTTGAGCTCAGGAAGCAGAAGGCAGGATCTGTCCCTCCAGCAGCGCCCAAGGCGCTGGGAGCATTGCCACCTGCTGCAAAAGAGCCGAACGGCAGCCGAGGGCACTGCTGGAATGCAGCGGGACAGACCACCTCAGGTCTTGGGCATGGATGGTCTCGTATAAAGGTATTCAAGACAACTGCCTTTGCTGCGTGAAGCATTACGTTGCTATACAAACACCAAACCTCAGCATTTCCAGCTTCGAAAGCAAGCATAGGTCGGTCTCCCGTCTGTTTGCCTTCCGAGTTACTGATTATTTTTCTTTTCCTATTTAAAACTTCTCTCCCTAGTTATACAAAGTATAAAATGAATTTTTCAGACGTGGTCAAAGAAGCTTAGAATTTAAGGTGACTCTATCTCTGGATTTAAAAAAACAAACTAAACCCAAACCCACTGTGTGCTGCAGAATAAAACTGATACCGCTGTAACCACATGAAAAAAACTATCATGATAGCTGCAAAAACAGTATTTCTATTTCTGAACAGCTGTATGATATAATCAAAGCTCTCTGCCAAAAACTACGAGAGGAAAAAACCTCCTGCAGCCCCTCCATCCCCCCCCATAACAAACTCATGACGGGGTGGGGGGAAGTACAGACTAATAGAATTATGTTGGCAGATAAAAAACCCTCCTGTGGAACAGAATCACATTTAAAAAAAGACCAAGTTCTTGAGCAAGCACTACAAATTTGGGACCAAATATCTTGATTCACAGCATAAATCCCATCGACGCCCATGGGCTGAACTGATTACTGAAAAAACATCTAGGTTGCAACGTAACCGTGGCAATAAACGCTACTTGCTTGGAAGAGAGAATCCTCATCATTTCCTGGGCAGCGTTTTAACTCTGCCCTTTTATTATGTGTTGCATCATTGCTAATTCATATCTAGTAAGCAACAAAGATTCAAAAGGTCTTCAATTAACACACTTTAAGCTGAAGAAAACCGCCACTACATCTTCAGGCTACCGTTCAGAAGGTTCACTCTCACTCACTAGGATTGGAAATGACTTATTTTCGACAAATCCCTTCATTCTGTGGAACTCGGACTTGTCGCAAAGGCAACAGAAACCCATTAAGTGAGTGGTCCAGGCTTTGCAGAGTATTATGTCTCTTGCCTGGATCAACTCGTGTATATTTAAATATAATCCAGAATAAGCAGCTAAATGTTATCACATTAATAGTAAATAACAGCAGTGCTTTTCAACTTAAACGGGCAACCCAAAATAGGAATCTTCTTTTGGAGGAATAAAAACACCAGGAAAACCTTGTTCTATTTCAGGGCATTCTGCTGAAAACCTACTGGCACAGGTTCTCGTCCTACAAGAATTTCGGAACAACCAGGTGCTGAAGGGAAAATCAATTACAACTCAGTCCCTTCTGCGGGAAACTGATTTGATATTTTCTCACCTGGCTAACAAGAAGTCAGAAAAAGAAAACAACCAAACACCAAACAAAAACCAACCAGCACAACAAAACAAAGAAGACCCATCCAGTTATCTGGAAACAATTATTTTCAAAAATCATGTCCTGGACCTTAACAGATGGTCTGCTCTGTTAGTTCATACATAATGGACCTACCTCATTGAAACGTGTTATTTTAATTCTCCTACTTACACCTTTGGCTAAAACCAAAGTGGAGCAAGCGCATTCTAAACACGTGTAAAAATTGCAATTTTACCTCCATTTGCTTGACATTAACACATGCCCCTTCCTACCCTTGTTCTGCTCTGATTTATGGGAAGGGTATTGAAGTGCAGGAACTCTCTCTTCTTGTGTTTGAAATCAATCTAGCACACAAGGTCCCTGTCCTAAATGAGGCTTTTTATATTGTCACACAAACAATAAAAGATCCTTCAGTGTTCAAATTACATCGAATTACGGAATGACCATAATGGATATTTCATGGTTAAAAATATCCTAAGCAGCATAACCAATACTAGCCACTTAAATATGTGTTGTCTGCAAGACTGAAAACTGTCTTCATAAAGATTTTACCTATAGGATTGGAGAAAGATTTCCCTGCAGCCATGCTTTAAAAAAAATAGCTTTTTACATTAAGAAAACACTTTTAAGGTTGAAGCTTTCCTTGTCCAAGTCTCAGCCTGCAGCAGATTTTGCAGTTGAGTAATAAACCCTTTTAAAATATGGTTTATTATGGAAATACTGTCAGAGCCTTAATTAAAGTAGGCGCCACAACAGTACGGCTGCTTACACAACAAATGGATTCCGCAAAGAACACCAGGCACTCGCTAACCTCTGCAGTGAGTGCTTTTATTTCAGCCCGCCCTTTCAAATGGCACGGTCGACAAGTCATCTGAACGAGATCACTCCTACATCCCGCGGCACAGCCTGCCGAGCGCCGGGCGGACGCGAGAGAGATGAAACAGCAGCTAACGTCACCAGCAGCAAGTTTGAAATCACGAGCGCGCATACGTCTCTTACACCAGACCAAGGAATAGCTGCCACCCGGGAAATGAAAAAGCACCTTTAAACCAGACTTTCAGGGCTGAGAATTAATTCAACTTGGGCTCAAACCTGCTGCATAGATCACAATGCTCCCACGCCAACAATATTTCTCTCTTATTAAATCTTCATAAAGGGCGAAATCCTGCCCTCAGTGAAGTCACAGGAAATTCTGCCAATGGCTCCAGAGCCCAAGTTTCACCCAAAGTGAATCAGAGAATCACCTGCTCGTTAGAAAAATCAAGGCTTTTAGAAAAATGATGCTTTATGACAGGAATTCATGATACGCTACTGAAACAGATCAAGACGGAGAGTCTGGTAAACGCAAAAATAACCTTAGTATCCTTCTATCAAAAAAAAAATAATCAGAGTCTGCATGTAAAATGCACTCGGCGTGCCCATCCCAAGCAGGAATGTTCCCAGAGCACAGCGACTCCCATCTCCCTACAGCCTTCATTTCGGCATGCGCGCCATGTGTCTAGGTTTAATCCCACAGTTCCTTATCCTCAGGCAAACAGGATTCTTTCCCAGTCAATTATGTTAATTGCAAAAGAACTTGTCTGTCCCTAGGGAAACTGTGGGAAGATCACTGCATCACCACGCCAGGGATTCTGGCCACATCCTCAATGCCACTGCAAAAACTGCAGGGGAGGACTGAGAAAAAGGGGCTTTTGCCTCCAGGTTTAACGCAGGCTGTCAGCTGTGCACGCAGACTGCTTTGAGCAGGATGCTGAAGGTTGTCTAAACAGACAGCGTTCCCGGACACAGACAGTTTTAAGGTGGGTTTTTTGTGGGCTTTTTTCAGGGCACAATGTAGGCGCGGCCTCCCCTCAATTTTCGCCAATGCCACCTGGGCATCAGCAAACATCCTCACTGCCAACTTCCCTTTGCATACCATGTTCCCTAAAAAAAATGTTCGGAACATATCGGACGCCAGATATTTTGCAACACGAAAACAAGCCATGAAAAGTGTGCCTTGACATGCAGGTTCATTCAGCGAAAGAAACGCAGCGCTAGCACATGCAAGGAGCTTTGTTTGGGAATGCATGAAGACACAGGATTGAAAAAGATGTCTGCTAAGGAAATGCTCGCAGATTGTGCTCCATCCAGCCCACAAAGGGAAGGCCAAGGAATAACTTAATCTCACTGCGATTGCGTAAGTACAGGAAACAAACATTTGATAGGGGACTTTTCACTTTGGCAGGCTAATAAGACCTAATGGATAGCTAAATCTAGATTCATTTCAAGGCATGACATAAAGGGAGAAATAAAGTAATCAAAAGGAAAGGAATGAAAGACTTCTTGCTCTTCCCAAAAGCCGAAAAATCACAAGCCACAGCAAACCCCACTAAAACATACCAAGCATCATTTGGATCATCCATCACTGAAAGTGTTTATGCCAAAATTGGATGTTTCTTTCTAGATTGGCCCCAATTAAAACAGTCTTACGGCTGGCAGGGGACTGTTTTATCTGGTCATAGTGGTCCCTCTGGGATTTCTAATCTGTAATCTAATTTTCAATCACAGACTGGCACTGCTATGTACTCTCCTTGGTTCCATCCATGGAAGCGTCATGCAGTGCAGGATGTGGTAAATAAAAGCACATAGCACTTATTTTTAAAGCTGGCTGGGACGAGATAGGGAGGAAAAACTATTTGTGGGTGGTTGAAATGAACATACTATATTTAATTCATGGCATTCAACAGATGACACAGCAAGAGGTGCATAGCAAGGATCAAACAATTAAGATCTACCGAGAAAATGCAGTAATTCTACTTGTTTGGAGGCAGTAAAGACGGCCTGGTCCTCTGCCAGCTACTAGATTTTCCTTTTCCATTCATCAGTTTCCCCTCAAAGCCTGGAAGTGAAATACACACCCACTTGCACTGGATTTAGTGACATCATATTTACGATGGACAGGCTGGATTGATGGGCCGAGGCCAATGGCGTGAGGTTCAACAAGGCCAAGTGCTGGGTCCTGCACTTGGGTCACAACAACCCCATGAACGCTACAGGCCTGGGGCAGAGCGGCTGGAGAGCTGCCCAGCAGAAAAGGACCTGGGGGTGTTGGTCGACAGTGGCTGAATATGAGCCAGCAGTGTGCCCAGGTGGCCAAGAAGGCCAACAGCATTCTGGCCTGTATCAGGAGCAGTGTGGCCAGCAGGACTGGGGCAGCGATCGTCCCCCTGTGCTGGGCACTGGCGAGGCCCCACCTCGAGGGCTGTGTCCAGTTTTGGGCCCCTCACCACAAAAAAGACACTGAGGGGCTGGAGCGAGTCCAGAGAAGGGCAACGGAGCTGGTGAGGGGTCTGGAGCACAAGTCCTGTGAGGAGCGGCTGAGGGAGCTGGGGGTGCTCAGCCGGGAGAAAAGGGAACCTTATCGCTCCCTACAACTACCTGAAATGAGGGCATAGAGAGGTCGGGGTCGGTCTCTTCTCCTAAGTAAGAGGCAATGGGACAAGAGAAAACGGCCTCAAGTTGCACCAGGGGAGGTTTAGGATGGATATTAAGAAAAATGCCTTCAATGAAAGCATTATCAAGCATTGGAACAGGCTGCCCAGGGAAGTGGTGGAGTCGCCATCCCTGGAGGTATTTAAAAGGCGGGTAGACATGATGCTTGGGGACATGGTTTAGTGGTGGTTTTGGCAGTGTCAGGTTGATGGTTGGACTCGGTGATCTGAAAGGTCCCTTCCAACCTAGAATAGAACCACAGAATTGTCTATGATTCTAAGAACATACTGGGTCTCTCTGTCCCGCTGACAAATTCTGGTGTGTAAAATGGGGACAGAACTGAAAAATAAACATGTCTGAGCACGGCCTCTTCGTTCAGCGTTTAACCAGCTCCAGCTTGCTTCTGATCACTTTTAATTCTCTGTGGATTTGCCAGAGTGGAGGTGGCCAAGCGGCTCTTCTACCTGCCTAACACTGCTGTGCTGCTCGTGATTTCAACACACTTGACACTTGGCAGAGCAGGGGCCAGGTCTGCCAAAGTCTTGGGTAGATTTTTATAACAAATAATAATAAATCTAGCTGGCCTGGGAATGCATTTTTTTTTTTTCAGGGATGCCCTAGTCTCTCTCCAGTTCTCCACATGATCAACAGACAAAAAATGCTCACGTTTATCTAATGGTGCTCCAGAAAAGAAACATTAAAGAACATTTTAATAGTACAGTTCACAGCCTAGATAAAAACCGTATGTAAAAAAAATTAAGTCCAAATCTTGAGCAACTCATCGTTTGAATATAAATGAAAACACTCAGCACTGCTCTGAAATGAGCAGTCTTCTACTTCTTCTATGATAAGCAGAGCTCTGTTTATGAAATATCAAGTGGACAATTTTCATTCCACAAGAGCTGTATGTACAATTACTTTAAGTTTTTCTGGAAGGCAGCACTGCAGTGTTCTGGACAGACAGTCATTCTTTTAATCCGTTGATGTTTGTACTTCATGAGCTTAGGAGTGGGAGGTCCTTTAAAATTAACATGAAAGAACTATACAGACATAAAGAGCATATTCACAGCCAGACGAGCAATACATAGCTCAATGAGATCAGATTGTGATATTACAGCAAGGACTTGTATAGCATGTCTGCGTGTTATTTAAAAGTTCAAAAAGTCACATACATTTTTAACAAACCAAAAACACATTATGAGTTTATCACTGTTGAGTCTTCAGAGCAATAGCTTAGCAGACTGGAATAATAACCCAAGTTGAAGTTTATGATGTCCCATGTCTTTTTCTGCATGTTAGATTTAAGGCCCATGCAGCTCTGTAACCAGACAGCAATTCCAACCCTTTACTCATTCAACCTGGGATTCCCGTGCACTACACACTTCCTCCACCAGAACGAAGAGAAATTAAAAACAAAAATTATGCAAATCTCTCCCCCAAACATATATCTGTCTGTCTCAGAAAAGGAAAATGAAAATAATTAGACTACTGTAGTTTAAATTCTGCATTATTATTTTCTCACTTCAGTTAGCACAAGAGAAACAGAAACAGTCTGACTGCTTTGTGGTTAAGTCGCAATGCATTTAGCAAATTTCCATGGTCCCTACAGTAGACTTAAGGCTCATGAGCTCTGTTTGTATTAAATTAGAAATTCCACAGTTTTCAAAAAAAAAAAAAATTAACAACTCCTTAAAACAGAGAAGGGCAAATGTAGCTGTTTAACCACCCTAAAACCCTGTTTAAAATAAATCCAGTTCGTTAAGTAAGGAAAGGAAGTAAAAATGTCAGCATCACCCCTACCACACTTCCTCCAGAGTGCTGCGTGTGGGGAGCACGTCAACACGAAAACCACGCGGTGTTGGCAGCCCCTGGAGAGAACTCTGGTTATTTGCGCCCCTGAAACCCAGGACCTGGCTCAGCTGGGGAGGGCCTGGCCCTGTGCACCACACAGGGGTGGGTCCTCCTGTCCCCAGCTTCCTAGAAGCCTGACTGGCAAAGGAATTTTTGTTGTTGTTGTTGTTGGATTGTAGGATTTGGGAAAGGCCCTGGAGGAGGATTTCACTGCCAGGCTACACTAAAGCATTGAACGGCCTCCCAGGGGAAACCCAGCTGGTCACTGGGCCAGGCATTATTTTGTCCCTCCGTCTCACAGGCTTCACCTTTCTGGGATATCTGAGAAAAGCCTCCCAGCACAATCTTGCTAGTGGCCTCACCCTGCCATGTGCAGCCACATCTCTTGTACAGACCCCAGAAGCTGACCCACTAAAGCCCTCCCGATGGGTAGGTGCCTGGATTTTTTCAGTGGAGGAGGAAGCCTAAAAAAAAACCAAAAAAACCTCTTTTCCCTACATTTGCAAAGCGAAAGACCATCAAAACACCGTACATCACTTCATCCGGGACTTCACGATGGAAGCAAATGGGGAAAAGTGGAAGATAATTCCTTTTGTGCCATCTCTGGGAGCACACTCACAGCTCTACAGACTTGGGCACAAAGGCAGCTACAGCAGTACCTTCTCTGGATGATCAGAGTCGTCGAGATGGAAAAGGCCCAAAAAAGTCCCTGGTACCAGCTCCACAACAAGGGGAAAGTGCTCCCAATTGAACTAAGTACCTCTAATGAACAAGGTTACAAAGACAGCTCACTGGTTTTAAACTGATATAGTTACCAGCATCCAAATCAAAGTTATTAGATCGCCAAAGAAAACAAAATAACTGCTGAATTTTATAAAACCATTCCGAGAAACACCCAGTGATGCCTCTGTAAGAGACACAGTTAAGCTGTGGCAGCAGAGGAACCTCTTAAAACCCTGTGTTGCATCCTTCACTTCACCAGTTGGAATCACAGGGAATATAATTTCCAAGGGACCTCATCTGTAACTAAACCTAAATGTGCTGTCCCCTGTCTGCTTCATTGCGTAACTTTTAGCTGGTGACACCCCTCAGAGCAGGACAGCGTCAGTCATAAAACCAGTGTGTCTACTTATTCTGGCGCGTTCCCGCCACCACTAGGCTCCTGTGCAGATGGTCGGCGATGTCTCGAGTCCCCTCCGTCAGCCATTTCAGCCCCGTGGGCGTGCAAAGGCCTGTCTGAACAAGCCTCCAGCAGCTCCAGGATGTTTGCCAGACAGAGAAGCTGTCTGTCAAGCCGAACTGCAAACCTCCCTGTCACCTGGAGGCCACGACTTCACTGCTCGCTTAAAACGTGGTGGGTGCATGCGTTTTCTGATTAACTGGTTCAAATGGACCCAGCAATCGAGTATTTTCGCATGCCCCCTGATTTTCCACGCTGTACAGAACACCTGCCTAAGGTTTTAATTCAACAAGCCTCCAAACTAAAGCAGGCTACCTTTTCCTAGTTGCTATGAAACACAAAAGGTATATAAAAAGCATTTAAAGAGCTGCAAATTACGTTAAAAACCTGATTTTAAGGTTTTTAGTAAAACTTCCACTGGGCTTAAATTTGAGAAAAAGAGTCAATCTGCCTCCTGATTTGTAAATTGTACTTTCACATAGAGGAAAACAGGGGGAGAAAGTCACAAATATGCGTTCATATCAACCCATAACACAAATATGAACACTTACAGAATTCCATTTACTTTAAAGGGGAGGAATTTAAGATACAGTTTTCATGACTGTATCATGACTAATATTCATGACTGACCATGAACAAGACTACAAAAGCACGAAAGCTGACAAGTAGGAAGGTGATTCAGACTACCTGAAACACCACGGGCTTCCCCAAACAGTTCTTTGCATGCAACCAATGGTGCTATCATCATCTGAAAATTAAGTTTAAGGCCTGCACTCACAGGTAACATTGCTGCGCCGCAGCTTTGGCACCATCACTTTGACACCGAGCGTGCAGGCTGGCAACATCTCATCTGAAAGACCATGCACATCGCAGACAATTTTCAAGTTAATACCAAGTTGCATATACATAATGGAGGGAACAGTAAGACAGCTCAAGGTTCTCCTTACTTGCCCAAACAGGCCCGTATTTAAAGGGTACACGAATAAATCTGATGCGGATCTATGAACTGCAGTTAGCTGCTTCTAAAATGAAACCTCCATCCCAATGTGACCTGATTGCTCTATTGTTTTATCCAGTCATGCTGGGTTCATTCCAAAATTTCAGGCAGTCTGTTCAAAATTACCCAAGTTAAAGCTTGCTCTACAATCACATCTGGTTTAGCCTACAGCTGTATTTTACCGACTCAATTAAAAGAATGAAAACAAAGCCCCAGTGAAAACTGAAGCCACAGGTAGACCTCATCTTTAAAATACTGAGCCAGCTTCTCCCCTCTCATCATTCTTGCGCTACCCAGGAAAAGTCACTAACGTTGATCATTGTAATAAGGGTGGACCTTAAGGCAGGACTTCTTTTAAAATGGTCTGCAAGTGATAAGCGATAGCCAATTAGTATCTATCTGATCTGCTGAACAGAAAAAAAATCAAAGCGCCATAGACAAAACAGCTATCTCATTTGAAGGTTAAAGACATTCCAAGCCCCAGCTGCAAGAAGGTAGTATTAGTTCTCATATCAAACCACGAAAAACAAAAACAAAAATCACTTCTAGCATGCTCCATGTTTTGGGATGGGCAGAACACAATTTATCCAAGAGTATACAGGATTTCCCCTTGCTATTCCCCATCAATTATGAAAAATAACACCATGCAAATTAAAACAACAGAAAACTTTACAGAAGAGATTTTGGTTTGCAGGGCAGAGTCCTGACTTGCTTTAATTTGGCTGCCATGAACCTGAACTTCTCCTTGTTACCCTCTAGCTTATATCCTGAAAATATGTCCCACTGGCAACCTTAAATCCCCTCCTAGACAGGGTTCAATCGCTTCTGTTCTCCTTGGAATTCATGCAAAGAAGAGATTGAAACAAACGAGACAAAGGAGGAAGGATGCTACGTATATACCATTAGTGAGGAATCACATCAGGGACAGCTGTCCTAGGAGAAACTACCGACATTCCAGCTTTTTCCATTCAAAAGTGTAAAACTGTGATAACATGCAATTCTCAAAAAATCACCAAAAACCAGTGAACTTTTACCTTTTTAAAGAATATCATACATAAAGCACAATGTGCATTTGTGTGTGTATATATACACACACACAATATCTGTATATACATACACATACATACACCTGCACACACACACCTTCAACGCATACGCTCTTCTAAAGCTGTGCAAACCTAAAGCATCCCTGAAACCAGCGCAAATCAACCAGGCGTAACAGCTGGCTTCAAGTCTTTCCACGTACAGTCATCGTGGCTTAGGTGCTGTCAGAGAAAGGGTTTACAGAAGGAGCCTGCTGAGCTAGATCAGATCACTTGGTGTAGACGCAGACTGATCAGTGCAACTGAGGTTCTCTCTGAAATGCCCGGTACGCTCCATTTTGCAGGCGTCATTCCTAATGCTCCGTCTGCGGTTTCCAACAGCCTAAACAGCAAACCTCGGCGGGCAGCTTTCCCACTAGATTGCGGAACTGCACAACTCTTACCAAGGCTCAAGGAATGTCTGAGGAGGTCGAGAGACACTGGAGGTGTCTGCTCCCATGCTGACAAATAAAGCCTGCCAGAGCATTTTCTCCGTTCCTGCGCTGGACGTGAGCTGTCCCATCAGCCATCCAATCCAGATGTTAAGTCCCAACGCACTGCTGCCTGGAATTAAGTACATGCAAACGATCCATGAAAAAAAAAAAAGCCAGAAAAAAAAAAAAAAAAGAACCAGAAATTTGGGTTTTGCTCTAGCTTCCAGAGCGTGTCATCTCCTGTTATGGTTGTGCACACAAAGAACATGCAACGCTCACTCCATCATTCTGAAAACACTTAAAGGGAGTTACAAATCGTCTAGCGAACCTCTTAAAATCTTGCACAAGATTTCTAATCCTAACACAACTGATGATTCACAATTTGTAGCCTCAGCAAGTGAAACTGCTGACACCAAAATCATTGCCAACGGTGAGCTGTCAGGGTAATCGTGCCCACTTACTGTCAGCTAGCCAACTGCCTCCCAAAAATAGCACCAGAGATAAGAGGTCTAATTAGGGGCGTCTGAATTACCAGGCTTCCTATATTGAAAAATACCTTATTGATGAGAACTCAGCAGAAGGCTTCCATTCTATTACAAGCATTCTAGTAAAATATTCTCTCTGCGGTATTCAGAGTATTAAAACTCCAATTAAATGACTGGCCCATGAGAAACTTCCTACCTGGCGGTTTTGTCCTTTGTTCAGAATAGACGATTCACAGCTCGCTCCTTAGTTTTTATGAAAAGATGTTTTAGGCGCACTGCAACTAAAGCACATCTCACAAAGGATCACAACCGACAGACACGTGTAAAGAGAAGATCCGTGCTGTAAACTGCATTGAGAGTTTTTGACATACAACCCAGTGTAAGCCTCAACTGGAAATGAACAATTAATTAGTGTGCACTAGTAAAAACATTTAAAATTTAGGGCTGGTCAGATTACATATAACCATCCACATTCTGTGCAGTACTGGTTCACTTCCTACATTATTAGAAAGCACCCTGAGAAAGTGCACAGTTGTATGCGAAATCAGAGCCCATACCTTGATGAATCCTGGACGTCAACACAAGTCCAAGCTAACTCCTTCAGCAAGGACCCCGTCTGGCACCTCTGCTTTGGAGTGTTCCACATTAAAGATGCTGAATTTAATGTCCCTAATTTTCCTACATCCCTAGGGCTCCTGTCGCCGAAAGTCCACGTCCCTTCTGCTATTGCCTTTCTGATTTGGGCAAATAATTAACATGGGCTCACAATGAACTGAACATAACCTGTCATTTTCAGTGCTTATTGTAGCATCTCAGGATGCTTGAGGATGAGTCGCAGGCTGGGATACAGCATTAAGGAGACCAGCTTCAACTTTGTGCTCTAGATGAGATGTTGCCGTCCAAGCAGGACAATGGCCGCCTGACTCAGAGCTTTGGTCCATCTCTTTGTGGTCTCCTGTGGTCTCCTTGTTCTACGTCCATAGTCCCACACTGCTGATGCTACCCCCATGCTCCGTATCCCATATTCCCATCATGCTTATTTCTCTGAACTTCTCCCACCTTCCTGTCAATTCTCCCACCATACTTCCCATGAAGCAGGATACAGTGAAAGGACTTTGAGACATCACCCAGAAGCAAGGCACGGCACTGGGGATAAGAGAGGCATGAAAGCCTGGCAAGTACCTGGGATACAGAATAAAGTCTGGCTTCATACAGGAGAATCAATGCTGTTTACATTTACTGGAGGTTCTCCCTCCCCCCAGCCCCTGCTGTACATTTACATGCAAGAAGTGATAGATGGGTCCACACCGCACAACATTTTAAGATGAGAAAGGATCCCAGATTTCTCCTAAAGAGTAATACCATGGCCACACTTCATTTTCATAGAATCGCCTAGGTTGGAAGGGACCTTTCAGATCATCAAGTCCAACCATCAACCTAACACTGCCAAAACCACCACTAAACCATGTCCCTCAGCACCATGTCTACCCATCTTTTAAATACCTCCAGGGATGGCGACTCCACCACTTCCCTGGGCAGCTTCTTCCAATGTTTGATAATGCTTTTGGTGAAGACATTTTTCCTAATATCCATCCTAAACCTCCCCCGGCAGAACTTGAGACCGTTTATTCTTGCTGTATCACTTGATATTTGGGAGAAGAGCCCGACCCCCCCTTGCTACTCCCTCCTTTCAGGGAGTTGTAGAGAGCGCTAAGGTCTCCCCTCAGCCCCCTTTTCTCCAGGCTGAACACCCCCAGCTCCCTCAGCCGCTCCTCACAAGACTTGTGCTCCAGACCCTTCACCAGCACTTCTCTGGACTTGCTCCAGCACCTCAATGTCTTTCTCGTCATGAGGGGCCCAAAACCGAACACGATATTTTACTGCAAGGTTGATGAAACTGATGTAACAAAGCCAAAGTATATTCAGCGTGTCCTACTCACCAATCTACCTGCAACTTCCTTTCCTAAATTCTGGTAATGCTCATGTCCATACATAAATCCATCACTGACTCATGTGATGTTCAGATTTTGTTTCACATGTTGATGGAAACAGAACGTCCACATACAACAGCAAGTGAGAGTCTAAGGAAGCGGTCTGGAAGCTATGCAGTTCATTTCCCCAACAAACTATGAAAATTATGAAGCTGAGAGGAGTAAAAGCTGTTAGTCAGCATGACAGCCTTCGAGAGCACTGCCCCTTTCAGAAATGCAGCTCCTATTTAAGAAGAAACGTCTGATAAACCGCCTGGCGCTCATCCTGCAGACACCTGTATGCACAGCTTTGTTTTATATGCAGACAGTGGACACAATAAGGGAACAGCAAAATCTTTCCTTTCCTAAATGTACTTGTTACAGCAGCCACTGTGCAAAACTCGCAAAGTTTTTCAGGTACTCCAAACCTCATAGAGTCATTTGATTCAACGTTTCCTTAAAGACCACTGTTCTCTACAGCATAAAATAAAAATTTGAAAAAAATTCTCACAAAGGGCTAAAACATAGTAAAGCCACAGAAAGCAGTATTTGCACCACCCCAAAATCAACATTTTTACATAGCAAAATGAAGCATTTTTGGTACCAACTGTTCCCACAGAAAAGGAACACTCACTCCGATTTCCCCAAACGGAAAAAAAAAGCAAGGAAAGACATTTTTAGATCATACAAAAATACAAAGAACTGATATAACCATCAAGGAAGTGTGGCTTGTGTGTAACGCTATTAATCTATCTTGACTGAACAATATATTTTTTTTTTTTTATTTCACTCTTCCGCCTCCCCTTTTTGTTTGCTGTTGAGGACAGATAAGTGCTACTGGCAGTATCTTGGCACAGGCATTTCACTAAACAGTAGGTATTGTAATTGAAAAAAAAAAAAAAAAATCTCAGTCCCTCAGATTTTGCAGAATTTTTACTTCAGGCCCATTTGACTAAAAGATCTCAGTTCCAGGTTCATGTTGCAAAGACAACTGTTTACAGAACAACAAACATTTCCTCTGTAGTGCCAAGCCAGGCAAATGAGGTATTCTAAACTTCTGATTAAATCTCGTAAGCTTCTGCCAATCACATTACTATGAAGGCAAATAATAACTGAGACAAAGAATACCGCTTCTGAAGTCACAGGGTATGTACAATCAGAAGTACAGCTGGGTAAGCGAGGCACATGAGGAGGCACAGAGACAAAAGCACCATGGTCAAGTTGAAAGACTGGTGCTGGAGACTGCTCAATGACTGGAAAGAGAAAGCAGTTTTGCTAAAAGCTAGCATTTAGGAGAAACACATTCAGCACAGAGACAGAAAAATGAACCATGATTTTGACACTGAGCAACAAAGCATTAGCAGCAAAAGTTGATTAAACTTTCTAGTCATGGAATTATTATTTGTCTTCCTTTGGTGGTGGTGTAAAAGCTACCAGAGGACACAAAAAGCTTTACTGAAAGTAAGCTGAAGGGGTTTCTGCATGGAGAGAAAAACAAGGCCTGTGACTGAAAACGCTAAGGCAAGGTTGAAGGAAAAAAAGCGCCATCTCTCTCTATCTTTACGGAAACCTAAGTGCACGAGATGCATCTTCTCATTCCTTGGCTTTGCAAGAGACAACTCAGAGCACACAGCAACCCCATCTCTTGGTGCCAAGGCAACGGTGGCAAAGATGAAGATCAGCAGAACAAGCATTGTGCTGTGGTGGCAAGACCTGTCAAGTGCCACGCTGCGCTTCCAACATTGCCAGGAGCAGGCAGAAGAGGAGGTGAAAATCTCAGACCATTTTGCAAACAGAAAGTCATGGTTGCTCAGCACTGACAGCATCAAAATAACCCTGGAAAGGAGGGTGCTTTAACAACGACAACCACCCAGCAGCAGATGACTCCCGGAAGAAAGGCAGATGTCTCAATCTTGCAGGGCTCTACTTTAGACCTGACCAGAGCAGTGCCCGAGAAAGCCAGACTGACCAGAGGAGTCCCCAGGGTAGCTTCACAAGCCTGGGAATTCTCCGTCAACTACGACACTCCATAAAGGCAAGAAGACAGCCATCCCGCTGGAGATGTTTTAGTCAGTCTTCCCCAGGGTAGGCTGCACTGGAAATCTAAGGAGGGAACGAGGACAGAAGCTGAGATTATGAAGTGGACGGGGAGTTCTTCCCTCACCAATGTGAAAAATGAAAAAGCCAAATCAGCAGCAGCTGACACGCTAGGAGTTTTCATATGTGGAAAGACAGAAGGGACTTGCTCGTTCTAGTAAATATTCAGAATCGTGGTGTGTACCTTTTCTTTCTTTAAGGGATTTTTCAAAATCAGTTCACAGCTGTGTCATCTTTTGTACCAGTTTTGTCAGGGCTACTAAATTAGCTTTTTTATTTACTCTGGAGTGTCTTTTTAGGGAAGATTTAAAACTGTGCCAAGAAATAAGGGTGCTAAATCTTCTTAGACATGAAGGTATCTTGAATAACTGTGTCACTGTGCCTTTGATCATTTAAGGGCATAAGTTTGGCAGATGCTACTGAGAGGAGTCATTCCCTCTGTAAGTTCAGCAGATAACAGCATAGAAAAACCAGACACTTTCGGACTCACTAATCTTGTCTGCCTTTATCAAGCCTGAAATAGAAGCAGTAATTGTCAAACTAATTGAGAGCAATTGCTCTGACTGTAACTTGATTATGTTAATCAAGCAACAGTTTGGGGAAAAAAGAAATAAAAGAAAAAAAAAAAAAAGATGGTGGTTGATAGTCATTATCTTTCTCTTCTGCAAGACTAATGCATGCATTGTCTTCCTCTCCGCTAACATCCTTTTACTCCACAGGCTTACGCTACCTTTCCTTTCAAATTGTTTGACTGAAATACGGCTGTGCCTCCACAGGCAGGATGTTCCACGGGAGACATTCAGGTTTGCTTTTAATTTTGCTAGTGTTCTGCCCGTAACAAACACAACCGAGTTCTTCAGGGCAGGCTGGGGATTTCAGACATACTTACCACAGCCAGAGGCGCATTAATGCTGTAAACAGCACCGAGAGCCTCACCCACATCTGAATCTGAATGGGAGGACACAGCCTCTGGACTGTAATTTAGCCACTTGTTTCCTAGGAAAAATCAACACCTTTTTTCATCCCCACCTTCAGCCAGCTTTCTTTATCCCCTTTCTGGTCGCAGTAACTCTGCAAAACTCATTTCCTTCATTTTTTTTTGGTTTTCTTAGATAAAGAGGCAATTGCATCCTTCAGTAGTCAATATGGTTGAAGAATGCAACCAAGGTAAAATCTGGTATATAATACTCTATGAAGAGTCAACAGAAATTCTGCTACCAACTTTGAGCAGGGCGAGTTGAACAAACTGTTGGATCCAGTATCCTGTTTCTTTGCTGGCGATTAATTTGTGACAGTACTATTTTAAAAGCAAATTTAGTTTTTCCTATATATTTTTCCAAGACTCTTTTACCCCTGCTTTAACATGGTTCTGAGAAGGCACACGTTACTGCATATTCATGTAAATATCCAGCATGTGCTGGTAAATCCTTCTGGGTTTTTTCACATGCTCAGATTTTCCATCAGTTTTAATAACCCGCATTTCTTCTGCTGACCGCTTCTCACTTCTTCCTTCTATTCCTGATTTCAGGGATGCCACATTTTATTTCCTCTTTTTCTTGCTGTGGAGACTTTTTTGCGTGTGTGGACAGTTCCTGAATTCTCTATTATTTTTTTAATTTACCAAAGTTCTCCCAAGATAATTACCTAAAACTAGGAATTCATAGTTACTCAGTCAGTATTGTCACCTACCAACTTTTTCTCAAGCGTTCCCTGTGAAGTTAAGGCAACTCAATTTAAAACGGAGTAAAAAAACATAAATACGTACACATACCTGAATTGCAGCTAAACACATACCAAACCTTGCAGTGCACTTTTTCAGTGAAGGGCGTGCCATTAAGTGTGAAGAAGTGATAAAAAGGCAGAGACTCAAAATACCTTCCCCACAGGAACACAAATCTGAATTCTTTATTGCAGTCCAAAATACCCTTTGTCTTTCGATTCAAAGAGCTTCAGTCAGCTTAGCCCATCAGTATCGTGGAAAGCTAGCAATAATTCATATTAAAATGCACTAATAATGTTAATGGTGCCTAGAGCTAAACATATAATATTAGAAAGCTGCAAGCAGCGATTGTAACAAAAGGTGAGGTGCCAGAAGTTTCAAGAAGAAGCTGATAAAGCCTTCAAGACCCCATTAAAATCTCCCCTGGGACTAATTTGCAATCTGCTTTACTTCAGGCAGACATTGGATTAAGTATCCGAGTGCAAAACTTAATCTAGGGTTTTATTTCACTATGGGTTGCCTTCCCTCCCCTCCCCCCATTTCAAGTCATTCAGCAGGCGCGCTTTCTCCACGCTACCAGCAGCCCCATAAGGGAGGATTTACCTGATCACAGCATCACGCAAGTTTCACGTAAGCCTGCAATCCTGTTGCTAGCATCAGTCAGCACTATGCTCTCTAAACCCAAAGTTTGGACTCTGCAGCTTTTAACAGACGGCAGGTTCTCCTATCCCACTGGTATTTGGTGCAAAAGCGAGATGACAGCCACAGGCCCCTTCTTTTTCCCCTTCTTTCCTTTCCACTCCTTTTCACAATACCACATTTACACACTTTTCTAATCCACGGTAATTTTCACTGTCCATAACGCTAGGCTATATCGCAATTTTTAGCGGTGTTGCAAAAGATTCTAACGGTATTTGCTCATGATGGCTCCAGGCATATTATAACATCTATGTTATACTGCCTTTTTCATGGATCATATCCTGTTATTACCATAACACCCTACTGGCTGCAAATCTGCATCCCTCAAATATGTTTCAATGAGTTGTTGGTTGCACTTCAGAGCAATCAAACAGTGAATTTAGGCACCTCCGAAATAACAATTTATTATTACTCATCACCTTGGGAGATTATATACTTTGGACTCATGAATGCTGATCATTGTCTTCCACTTCCCTCTTCCATAAAGCAGCTTTATGCAAAGAAGACCGAACCTGCAGACTGGTGACAGTCAAGGGGATTGCTGCAACCGAAAGGGAGAACTGTAATACCAGAGCTCAGAGAAAATACGCGCAGGAACATGCATGCTAAATCATACTGCAACTCTAGCATTTTTAAAAAAAAAAAAAAAAAAAAAAAAGGACAAAAAAGGGAGAAGCGAGTACAGGGGAGAACTTCAAAGTCAAAACTGGAACTAGAAACAAAGCGTACCGACTTTTCTGTAGCTGTCTATTGTTCTGGACTGTGACTCAGCAGAACAAAGGCTTTTGTCTTCATTTAGAAATAGAGTCCATATTGCACAGGAAGTGGCAAAAATCCGCTGTCTGGAATGTGACCGTAGTTCCATTTGTTTTCATGGGGACGTACCACAGAAAAGTCCCTAGCTTTATAGAGACAGTAAATCATGACCCTGTTCCACAGGAGCAGATGAGACCAGGATAAGACTCCAGTTTTCCTGTAAGCATGGAGAAGCAGTCAATGGAAAAATAGAAATTTGTCGGAAAAAGATGAGGGAGATGGCCATAGCTAAGAGCATTCAATTTTTTACTTGCATTTAATGAATCTGCAAAATACCTGTATTTATATATTAAAATAGAAAGAACACTCCTGAGAAGGACATGACAAAGTCTGTACTACCACTACAATCCAACACTGTGTAACAGTCACCATAAAGATATGCCAGCAGGTTTAAGACTAACATCTACATTTGAAATATTTGTACTTCCCTTTTTATATCATACCTGTCACAGACATAAATGTTACAAGAAGGCTAACAGGGGAAGATGAACATTAAACAGTTTTTAAATCATCGATTTTTTTTAAAAAAATAAATCTTGTTTTAACAGTACCAAGAGATGCTATTAATCACTTGGATGTGACCAGACCAAGAGGCTGTAGTTTATTAGCATTTAAGTTAAACATCATGTAGTAGAAAAAACAAGCAAGCAACGTGTTCATTTAAGGCCAGATTTTTCTGTTCATGCACACACCACAACATCTGTGTTTGGACTCGTTTCTGTCACTCTCCCTTCTTCTCCCAGCATTCCAACATCATCAGTGAATGATCTGATGCAAATACAGCGTTATTGTACGTCACACAATTACCTGCTATCATGCAAAGAAGCATACTTTCAGTTAAGACGTTTGTGTTTTTTCTGCTATATACAAGTTAATTTTCTTTATCTTAGTGAAGCAATATTTATTCTTAGTTTGATAAAATAAAGGTCCACTGACTTCCATGCATGGGGTTTTTTTTTTGTTTGTTTTTCTTACAAACGTGAGCACACGTATCAGAAGCTTTTGCTTGCTTGCCGAGGGAGTGAGTGGGAGTGTAGTACACAAGTGAGCTCTGTCTATGAATGTCACAGTTGTGAAACACATTATAAATAAAACCGTATGCTCGTAGAAGAAATTGTCATCTCTCCCCTTTTGCCGCACGCTGAAGGAGGTGCTGGGGTAGACCTTGGTGCAGGAGTGAGAGCCTACAAACACTTGCACGTTAAGGTTTGTAGAGAAACCAATACATAACAGATTAATTTCTTTACTTCTTCTGCTGAGTGAATGCAAAAGACACTTCATTTTAACAAGAATGATAAGATTTCATTTCCTCTGGTATTTTCTCCCTCGAAACAGTTGTGAAACGGTGTTCGCTGGTAGCTGTGACAGACGTCTGACATTTTAGCGTCCGTCTAATACTTCAATGATTTTCAGAGCACATACCTCATGATGATGGGGAGAAAAAAAAGCATCAATACACTGTTCTGGTAAAAAATAACTGAATTAATAACAGATTTAATCTAGAGTTGTTTAGAACGTTCTGTAGATTGATCCACCAGTAAAAACATTGATGGTGTACTGTGCAGTACTCCTCAGAAAAGCGAGGAAACCAAACAAGCCATTTTATTAATTCATTGTAACATTTTGTAAAATATGTCTCTCATATGCCACGGTAATAGTTTCTTTTACTGAAACCATGTTCTTCTTTTTCCTTCCGTATTTTCTTTTAAAATATGTGCTTTGTTGGATGCAGAATGTGGTGAACAAAGATAAACTACCTCATTTCTCTCTTGTGTCATGACTTCTTTTAGTGATCTAAAACATACCAAAGGGAAGTGCCATAACTGCTCTCAGTGTAACACAAAACTATTTAATTTTCAGTTCTGAGTTACGCAACGATCTCTCCAGTGAGCAGTTTTCTTTCTTTGGCTAGTATTGGGTAATGTGCAGACATACAAAGCTGACTGCGTGTCACCATCGCGGTATGTTTCTCCCACCTTTTTGTACGTCACCTGCTACTAAGGTTGCCCTCAATAAAAGGGGCAACAACTAAAGCAATGCTTTCTAAATGCTGAAGTTCTCTAACGATGGAAAAAAATATTGGGAAAGCAAATCAGCAAGCCTAAAAAGTCAGGTTATTCAAATGTGTGAGAAGGGTGGTAGAAAACACCTCAGAGTCTGACAACAGTCATAGCATTATATAGGGAAAAGTGCTTCTGTAGATTAATACAAATATATTTAGCAAACGCTGTATATTTTACTAAACATTATGCTACATCTCCGTGTTCTTTACTATCTATAACCGAGCTTGTTTGCAGAGCCAGAGAGCGGAAAAGCACCAGACACGCTTCCTTGTCTCAAAAATGGAGTCCTAATCGAACCTTCCACCCTCAGCATTTATCTGTGTGGTAAGCACTAACCTCCATTTGCACAGGTTGAGATACTGATAAAGAGAAGTTAAGCTTTCCTCAAAGCCGAAAACGGCACTGGCATAAAAACCACATTTACACTACGGAGTTCACAGGTCCCATGTTCCAACAACGTTTGTTGTTAGACGACTGTTCCATTAATAAAAGGGGTTTTTTGCTTGTTTTTTGAGCAACTTCCTTGCCTGGTATTCAGATATGCCTAAAATATACTCACTAACAGAAAACAGCATGCCTTAAAAAAAAAATAAATTAAAGCTGCGTGCATTTGTAACGCTTCACCCACAGTCGGTACGTTGTTTCATGTGGCTTCAACTGCATCACATGTTTTAGATGTCTTACCTGTTTTATTTCTTTTGTTTTATCACGCATTCTTTCATTTTGTATCCTGCCTCTCATCTCAGACTTTCCAAAGGACTTAGATACGCAACCAAGTACGCATAGCACGCGTTCTGAAAGCACAGATAAATTTAGGAAGCTGTGCCTGATTGCAAACAGCCTCTCTCTCTGTCTTAATTTATCCAACTTTCATAAATTAGAATGTGCATATCATGTACGCAATTTTAGACACACAATCAAGCATACAACTTAAGAACCTGGTTCCCCAGTCTCCATTTTTACTTGCAACAAAATAAGCCACTGCCACAAAATATTAGTGCTCAAACTGTAACACAGTGGGGAAAAAAAAAAAAAATAATTGGTTCCTTGAAAGTCATCGACAGATCAGTTGTAACCTACCAGAGGATGACAGGGGAAAAAAAAAAAAAACACCAAACCAAAACAAAAACAAAACAGATGGGGAAAGAAAAAATACTGCCATTAGTACATCATACCAAATGCTGTATTCCAAAGCCAAACTCTCCCCTCCTCCTGACACAACAAACCGTTTCTTGGAAAACTTTTTCAACAATTGATGGTGACTATTGATTCTAATAGCTAAATCTGACATAGCAAAAAAAAAAAAAAAAAAAAGGCAGAAATACTGATCTCATAAAACAATACCCACATTTATCTGCCTTGCAAATCCCATTAAAAAAGAAAATGCAGGTACTCACTGAAAATTGAACCTTAAACCCCACAAACTGTTATAATACCTAGTACCTTGACATTTGACTTTACAGCAAAATGCAAGTACTACCAGGGTGACACCAAAAAAAAAAAAAAAAAAAAGTAAGGAGACAATGTTTATGGCTAAAGGCAACATGACAGAAAAGGACAAAGGCTACTTTAAAAGAAACAAAGTAAGTATGTATCTCATTGCCTACAAACACACACATACTAGCAGCACAGTTTCACTGCTTTAAAAAAAAAAAACAACAAAAAAACGCAAAGCCAAAAGCCTTAAGACTGGTATGGATATAAACCCCAGTTCAGGCAAGCAAGCCACCCAAAAATCCTGCTTAGATTGGTTCCAAATCCCCAGGCTACCACAACGTTTTTGAGCTCCTACGAGACCTGAAAGCTAACCATTCTCCACAACGAATCCTCAACTGAAGCTGTTCACAAGGAACCATCGGAGCTCTTCCCCATGGGATTACTACAGCATTTTACCTCCTCCTAAGGGCTTAAAAAAAAAAAAAAAAAAAAAAACAAAACACCAAACAAAACCAAAACAAACACACTGAACTGATGTGTTAAACTTATTTTCCAGATATCTGATGGTGTTTACCATCTGATGGTAAACAGATCTGATGGTGAGGTGTTACTTCTTCCAAAGTATCCGAAGCGGAAAACATGGCATTGTGGCTTATCACCAGAGAGGAGAGCGCTAGAAAAACCACACATACTTCTAAAGAACGAAGTGCTAACAATACAGAGATGAAGAAACGTTAATTCTTATACCCAGGAGACAAATTCTCACTCTCTCTCAAACACGAGATAAACTTTTAAAAGTTTAAGATTCCACACTGCACCACAAAGAGATGATAAGCTCCTGTAAATGCAAAAGAATATTGACATGTGAAATATGAGATGTTACAATAGATTTGTATTTCTGAAATGTAAGCAAGGATTTACTTGGTAAATTATGCCAGCTGAAATGCAAGCATGGGAAAAGACACTGAGGCCCTAGGAATTTCAGTTCAGTCAGTATTTAATTCTTCCAATGATCCTTTGCAGATAAATTAAAAATATTCAAAACCTAAATTCAAGGCAACTTTACTTGTTTCAGTAAGAATTACACAGCATTTTCTTCAGAGTAGAAAGTTAAACTAGTACTTAGACAATTCTATCTTACAGAAATAACTAACCTTTTCAATACAGTTGGGCATAAATTCTAAAAGCAATTCAGTTATTTGAAAAAAGTGATCATTTCAAAGTTATTTTTTTTGCCCGCTTCTAAGCTGCCTTTGAGCATAATATACATTATAAAATGTGAATGTTAGTTTCAAGCTTACTTTTGCAACAAGCAAAAGTGCTTAATTCAGAATAGAGGAAAGGGGTTTTGATCAACATTCCAAAATATAGTTCCTACTGTGCCGGTGAGAAAAAGGATATGCAAACACCCAGCAAATCTATTTATTTTGTGCTTTACAAAGTCGTACATCACTTTCTTGTTCTGCAATCACTTAATAGTTTGCAAGACACTTAAATGACTTGCTGTCTGCACATAGTTCGTTTAATAAAATCTACTTTCCGAAATTTCCATAGGCAGCTACCCCTTTCTCCTTAAAGTATAAATCCAACGAGAAGGGATTAATAAATCCTTCTTTATGTACAGGTACGCACTAACACTCTCATGCCTGTCTTTACAGAGGAGCACCGATCAGCCACGTTTCCGTACAGTTGTATTGTTAAAGCATTACTTCTGGGAATAGACTCGGAGGCTACTGGTTCAACGGGACTGACTCTGGAAAGCCTTATTTGCATGTCCCTTGTTCTTTTGAATAGGTCAAGTGGAAGGATAGCTTTAATCCCTTTAAATAAGGCAATACGTTCTTTACATTTTCAGTAACTTGTAGCAACCAAGTCCATTGCTATAACATAGGGTACTTCATCAACTAAATCAATAAAGTCGACCAACCACACCTTCATTTCTCACCTAGCCTATTTCATTTCCTAAATTAAATAAGCTTTAGGAGTGTGAGGCTGCCTGCCTACCCTGTTGGCCAGCAGTGGAATAGGAAAATAACTATACATGTAGTGCTTCCTGAACCATAACCAACGTTCAGGCCCACCCTGATCACCCTAACAGCAAATCCTGATCAGCGAGATCCAAAAACTTACACCCACCTGACAACCGCTAAGAACTAGTGTTTTAAATCATCTTTCCATCAAGTTTTACTTACGTATGTGAGGGATTCTCATCCAGAGTGAGATAATTCATCATTTCAAAGATTAAAATTTCAGTACTCAGCCAATAAAATAAGGTGCAAGAGCAAAGCCCAAAACACCTCTGGGACAAAAAGGAGATCTTTGAAGTTTACTACGTCAGTCCATCTGTTACAAATGAGACAAAATTAGTAATAAAAGAATAAAAAAATAAAAAATAATTTTAAAAAAGTAACAAAGTAGTGAAGCAGTTCTTAAAGTTGTCTGCAAACCACAAGTGAAAAAGTTCTCAACCCCTCAAAACATCACTAGAAGAAGACCTGATGTTAGATATTAAAACAGCTGCTAAAGAAAGCAGAAATTCAGATGAATGAACTCAAGACCCAAAGAGCTCTGGGAAAGCCTCACATCTGAGTTTTATTACAAAGCTCAGGCAATATTTACAGTTTTCAAACAAACTATTAAGGTACACGGCAAATGCAAGACCTTACCTCCAGGCATGCTATTTGACAGAGCGAGTCTTGGCACGGAGTTAATTCTGTCAAACATACCACCAATGCCTATCAACTCTCAAAGACAACTCATGTTACGAAATACTGGAAATAACAGTAGACCTCGAGAAAGCCGTATTATCAGTAACTTCTGAAATACTGGGTTACAGAGACAGATTCTGTCTTGAAGTGAGGCGAGAACTATACTAGTCACTGAACAAAGTTCATCAGGGCTTTTTTTTTTTTAAAAAAAAAAAAAAAAAAAAAGAATAATGTCACAGGAGACCCATAGAGTGCTTTGAGTATCTCTGGGAAGGTGGATTCAGCAGCGAATTCAAATCCTAAGGAAAAGCAAGGCAGCCAACAGTAAATGCAGGCTTCTAGGGCAATGCAGGTAAATCCAATACAGCTAAAATACTAACAGGATACAATAGTACTCCGGATGGAAATTATAGAAGAAAAAGGCCACCGTTCTCAGCTTCTCTGACAATATAAGCCACTGACAGCGCCGTCTGGTCTTCCCTGCTATTCTCCCCCCCAACCTAAGTTCAGTTGGGTTGACACGGCTGCCTGCTGACCCAGGTTTTAATCTGGGAGGTTCACCTCTCTCAGGTTTGCTTAGCTCTAGAGCCCCCACAACCACAGACTCAACCAGAACAACCTGCTGACACTAACGCAAACCTTTTCGGTTGTGGGATTTTTTTCCCCTCTAGTGTTAGTTTTCAGCCACATCAGTGAGCTGACCTGACCCATCTGACACCGTTAAGGCTGACGGTGAGCACTGCAGTGCTTATACAAAATAAAAATCTCGACCATCGACATCATCTCACCTGATGGCACAGGAAAAGGAACGGAACTTAGTTTCTACAAAAAGCATCTGAGGGTAAGTTATCCCTGAGGGTTTACGTTCCAAAAATGCACGGTATGCTCCTGTATCATGATGCCAAATGTGAAAAGCTGACTGCAAGCTCCATGCAAATTTTATGTTTGACTCAATGGAGCCAAAATCTCATTAAGTTTAAAATTAGTATTAGTTTTTTCCTGCTCTAATCCAGATGTGGATTGCAAAAATAACTTAAAAGTTTGCAGACATATCCGTGGGAGGTAAAGATAATCTTTATAAAGAACAGTCTCAATTACAGTGGTCTGAGCGGCCAGCAACTATTTAAAAAAAACCCTAGAAATCCACAAAAACCCATGCAGTCTAGAGGCACTGCCTAAGCTATGAGAATATATTAAAATGCATATAGCATTTAAAAAAAAACATGTTCCAGTGAAGACTTCTGTCTGCCTATTTGATTGCAGGACTAATTAAAAAAAATAATAATATCCCAAAGCAAGCAATTAAATGTCAAGACTGCTTGCAAACCTCCACCAGACTTTTCAAAGGTTTTCAACTCTATAAAAGCAACAGTTTGAGTTGTAGGTTTCACATCAAAATGAAGGCTATAAAGTCATCAAAGTCAGCCGATGGTCACCTTCGCACATTTCTCTCCCAAGTACGCTGAGCAAGTGCAGTCACAGGAAAGGAGGGAGAGCTTTTCTAAACATGTTTCCCCCATTCCTCACCAAAATACTTCAAACAAAAAGTGACTTTACTCAAAGGGAGAGGCGAGATGTGCGTTATCACTGTTTCCCAAAATCAAACCGTTTTAGGCTCAGGATCTAAAAATGCAAGTCCGATATAAACGCCTCAACTAGACTTAGTGAAGAATAAGTTCTTAGTAGCACATCCAAGCTTCTTACAACACAGAAACCATCAGCTCATTAAACACACGTCCCACGAGACACAAATAAAGAAGTTTCAGAATTGCTCAGTTTGGTCACATTTTTTGGCAGGGATTTTTTTTTTCCTTTAGGCTTATGGCAAAGAGCAGCTTTGGAAAGATTTCTCTATCTAAACACAACCCCTGGACAGTACCAAAGACTGCCTGCTGTTGGGAAAATCTGAGAGGTATTCGTGTTTATTGTTGAGATAAACAAGTTTTAGAGCATTTATTTGTTCTGTTCCAAGTATGTCCTGTGTTCAAATACCATCACCTTTATTATTTAGAAAAAAACCTAACGTGTGCATAAGCACATTCCTGGGGTCCCATTCTCTAATTTGGGATACATTACTAGAATGACATAAAAAGGTGAAACAAGCATTAAATAAAGTTCTGCGATCAAGGCCCTGGTATTGAAGCACTCTGCCAACCAGTGCAGGCAGTAGGGACAGGAAGAGAAGCACGTCCAGGTTACAGTAGTTACAGATAGCCAGATCAGGGTGAATTAAATGCGTCAACATACAAAAGCAGCAGTGCCTTCTATGTCAGAAGTAATGTTTTTCTAAAAACAGTCGAGCCAAATCAGCACAATCTGTTGCCAGTTCAATCTGCAGGTGCTCTGAATCTCTCCTGGGACTACAGAGGAAACCTAAGCTTAGAATTCAAACCACAGATTCATGAGCATTTCTTTGCTCGTACCACTCAATCACTTGCACAGCCCCTGTGCTGCTCTCCTACCCTTGCTGAAAGCACAGAATGTGCCAGTAAGTCTGTGGGCCACATGGTACACCAAAGATCACACCACTGATCCTGCTAAAAATAACTCCCCCGCCTTTTGGGGATGGGGAGGAGACAGCCGGGGGGGGGGACGGGACTGCATTATTGTGGTCCCACAGACAGTTGAGCTGATACAGCTGACTTGCTGGAGGTAGGGTAGAACAAGTAATAGGGACTGATGGAAGAAATGTGCAATGTTACCAGGCACTGAAAAGAGACGCTGTGACGGAGCGGGATCCTCCCTCTGCAGGGTTTCTGTTTAAGAGCTGTCATACTGGTCTGGCCAAAGCATCTAATACTGGTTCCCCTGGAGTGGGAAGCAGCTGCCCCCCTACCTCCAAGTCTGAGGACAACAGGCAGCATACTTTCCTCTTCCAGCATTGTATCTTGCTTTTTTCCCTTCATTTTATTCTGAAATCTGTTAAATCAGAGTTTCAGCTTTCTAACAAAGGCAGGCAGTGCTGACTGACAGCAATAAAATGCAAAGTAACCCTTTATCTAATATATTTTCTATTTCATTTTCCTTTTCGAACCTCTCATGCTCACAACACGTAGGGTTTAATCCTCACACTTCTCAGACAAAGAGGGTCACTGCAACCAGTGTCCCAGCGTATTTGACTTTCGATAGGCTTTCAAGGTGTTCAACTAGTAACTGCAGAACAAGTCCATTATAAGCACTCTAGATTCAAAGAAACACCTATAAACAGGCTAAGTCAAACACACACTTAAGAACACACATGGCCTACTTCAATTTTTTTTACTCCCCTGATGCGCAATTCCAGCTGCAGTAGCCTTTTTAAAAAGTACTCTGTGAGAAGGGAGGCTATACCTGAGCTGCAGAAGGCAGAGAACACCTAACAGCTTTGCTCGCTTTAAAGGCTGACGTCGTGGTTTCGGTGGCGGCTGAACTGAGAAGTGTGTGCCGCTCCTCCTTAGACCCTTCCCTGCTCCCAGATGTGTAGTCCCACCCTTTCCTTTCTGCCTGCTTTCTCATGCTCGTCAGGCCATTCCACCATTCCAACTCCTTGACCAAGCAAAGACAACCCCATGCTTACGTATCTCTCTCCTCACTGGACCGGGGAGTCAGATCAACTCACAGGAGGGTACAAAATGCTGCAGTGGAAGGCAAGAGGTGGAGCTGGCACCAGCAGTGGGAGGTAGGGACGGGATGCCGTACACTGAATCACAGGTGAGATTCACAGCCAGAAGCGAAACAGAGAACAGCTCATCGTAACGGTTAGGTTACAGCTACGAAGAGCTGTATTCTGTCCAGCTGCATCATGCAAACAGATCTCCCACGGGCAAGGACAGAGGGTTCCACTACAGAGTAGGATACCCTGTGTTTCTGCTGCAGCACCGATAACCCAGACAGCAGCCTCTCGCACTTCTATCAGAGTGTCTTGCCTAATTTTACTAACACGGATCCCCCCACTATCAGAACCTCTGTCAGTACCGGGATGCTTCCATGTCAAACGAGCGACAGGTTTTTAAAGGACCACATCAGTATCAACAGCTAGTCTCATGCTACTTGTATTTCCAGAAAGCACAAATATTTGCACGGTGTGACCTCAGCTCCTAAGGTCTGATAAGTAACTAACAAATCAGCATACATGTTTACACTAGACATTTTAGATACGTTAGGTAATGAGAGCAAACTCAAAGCCTGGATAAGCCCTGCTAAGATTGCTTGGAACTGGAATTACAAAATTCAGAATTTATCATTGTGCTATCCAAAAATAAACACGTTCACTCAGTAAGAACTTGGGAGTCATGAAAAATTTTCAGAGTTGTGCTTTCCTAGTTCACATTATAAAGCCTCCCTGCGTAAATACAGTCCTATTTTACTTCCATCTTCGCATCAGCTTGTATTATTTAAAACATGTGGGACATTCACACAGATGCAAAAAAAATAGGTCAGGCTTGAAACAAAAGCCAAGCCATTCCATTTTATTAGCAGATTAAACAGGCGGAACCATGATTTTAAATTCCAAGTAAAGCAACTTAATGAAAACATTCTGAACACACAAATAAAAACTACTGCAAATTGTTGCAATCTTTAATGGCCATGGTGCCAAATGTCTTACTAAAAACAGAACTGATGAAAAAGTCTGTCAATCTGATTTGAAAACGCACAGAAAAGGACTATATTGTTTGGTGATCGTATCAAATCTAGTATATAAATCCAGGATTTTTCTAACATCAGCAGCCAATATAACAGTTCAGCATTTCTGAAATACTATTAGATGATGGACATTTGCAAAAATCTATCCCTGTCATTTGCAAAGATCCTGCTTTTAAGCAAATTTATTCCTTTTCTGAAACTGAATTTACAGTACAAAACTCAGAAACATTTATTCATTTTCCTTTTACCTTCTGCATAACCACAGTATTTACTACCAAAATATGTAAAGCCCAAACACAAGTAAGCGCACTAAATTTAGTTATTCAAGCTGAATGTCCTAAACACCATTTGGTTGCTGCCACCTATTGTTGTTCCAAACATGTTGCAAGGAGCTATAACCCTTTTCCCCTTCTGCCCCAACCCCATACTAGTACTCAGCTATTTTAAAAGCTTAGAAAGTTACCAACTCTTCACGTGCCGCATGCTATGTAAAGAAAGGAAAGCAAGGGAAAAGTGAAGACATTTCAAAAAGATATTTTTTTTTCCCCCCTTTTGATTAATTTTGTTTGGTAATTCTACTGTAACCTCAAGTAAACACAGGACACAGAATTTCTGAAACCAACCAAATCACGTCAGAGTAATTTCATCAGACACCAGTATCAAAGAGCCTTAAGAATGCCTGTTTCACAGGCTACCGATTCAACAACTTCGCTAGTTTAAGAGATTTCACAACTTATGACTTCCAGCAGCATTATTACTGCTTCTGTCTCTGCTAACGGCTAAATGTTAAAATGATAAATCTATTTGAGCATGATAGCTGTAGAAGGACTGAATAAAGGTTGAAAATAAAGATGAATAAATCTAGGCAAGTCACTTCCTCTCCTGCCCCCTTTCAGTTAAGGGCTGGTTAAAAAAAAAAAAAAAAAAAAAAAAAAAAAAGAAAAGGCTGGTAATACAAACAAACCGAACAAAAGATTCACTTTATATATATATAAAAATAATATTATATTAATATAACAATATAATAATAAATAAAAATGTATAAATAAAAAAAATAAAAATATATAAATAAATAAATTAGTATACACACTAAATTCTCCATTAATCTAAGTTTTGGCTTTACACTCAGAAGAGAAGTAATTCTGGAACAGCGATTTCTCACACAGCCCATTTAAAATGATAATTCTAGGTTGCCAGAGGCCACTTAATTCTGTGCCCTCCTAGATGTATACACCTTCACCATGACATCATGTTCAGGCTCATCTAAAAGGTTAAAGAACAGGAAAAAGACACAAACTCATAACAGAGCCTAACAGAAACTTTAGTCTGCAGAGCTTTGAGTATTAAATGGAAACTTTGCCATGGAACATAAAGTTTGGGAGGGTCATTATTTCAAAAATCTTAATTCTCTGAATGCCCTGTAAATAAATTAAAATGATTTTCAGAAAACCTGTGAGGCGAAAGACGACCTCCCTCGAGTAGGTTGTGATTTCCCCTGTCAGTAGTCTTCATTCTCAAACAAAGCCAAGAACTAGCAAGTCATCTCACTGAAGGTAAAATTTTGGTCTGCTTCAAATCGATAAGCTTCATCTCATTTGCTTTCTGCAACAGGATATTAAAGGTGTCTAAATAAAGATGTCCTGATAAGGTAATGCGATTGCCAGGTACTGGCCATTCGTGTAGTCAGTCCAGTGTAGGCTACACACACCAGCTCTGCAATGAAGAGGAACTCACAACACACCCCCGTGTGGGATGCTTTTGTTGCAGCACATAACTACAAATGCAGGAGCCTAATTTCAGGACGCGTCTCTGAAAACGCAGGCATAGGTGTCAAAACTGTTTTGTTATTAAAGAAACATACTGCATGTTTATGGCAATCATCTATGGGACCACTGCTTAAAAATACGATATTCAGACAGTTAAATATTCTCAAGCAAGGGGAAAATACTGATGTGACAGAGTCAGTCTCAAGGCTCAAACAGGAAAACGGTGAATTCCTGCAAGGGGTGAATTACCAGTTCTGGCTAGTCATTTGAACTCTCCAACTCACATTCTTCTAAGCACAAATATCAAAGGCTAATTCCAATGTTTACTAATGGATCAAAGTGTCACCTACTCCACGCAGTTGTTCTTTGCATTTCACTTATTTTACAGCCTTTATCTATACATGAATGTTAACAATCCCTCATCAAGTTCCAATTAAAACTTCATTTAGCTTTGAACTGATAGATCCACTTATACCTAAAAGGCTAAAATGGAACATGGCACAGTTCCACAGTTAGCAGTTCAATCTCCAGCGTGCAGTAAAACTGACATGAAAAGGCATGTCAGAGAGCAACCCCAGACAGGAAAAACAGAGGAAAATTATGAAGGATACCGAAGATCTTTAAACTAGCTGCCTCTAATTAAGAGGGATGATACACTGAAGGAAAGGAGGGTGTGCAGTAAAGACTAGTTACAATCAAAAACAGGGCTGTTGGGGAAATGGCCAAATCTCACTCCCTTGACGCTGCTCACCACAAATGACAACAGTGACCGAGATTAATATTACCACAAGGCCTCAAGCCACATCTTTCGTTTAGCTTCAGTGTTTGTCTTCTATACAATAAAGGCCTTCAAGACCAGCAATTAAGGTAGCCGTACTCCTAAATTCTGCCCCGCTTTGCTTTAAGCCCCTTGCCTGCAGTCTCAGAGTAGTCACACGTGAGCTTTGAGCTGGCTGCACAGGCTGCTGCTGCTGGAAGTAGAAAGCCCTCCCCTTCCTCCATCTCTGCACATCCCTCATTTTGGCTGCAGCGTGAGCATGGCCGCAAAATGATTCCTCCCACCCTAAGTGACAGCAAGGTGGAAGTGTGCAACAAGGAGCAGGAAATTCCCCTCCCAGGAGCAGCTAGAACCGCTAGTTTGTATACTGGGAATGCACAAATATGTTTTCCATTAGAATGACCAAATTTTGTCTCTGGATTTGGAAGACCAGAACATACAGATGACTAAACTGCTTTACGGGTAAGGAAGCAGCCTTGGTATATGTGCAAGCTAACGCCAGTGACCAGGCAGTTGCTCAACAAGTCAGATCAGCCTGCACAGACAAGTGAAAACTCATGTATTCATTTGCACCATCAGAGTCTGTTTTGGGTCAAAACAGGGAGCGGATCCAACTTGCCGTGTGGTACCTGCTCGCTAGTGCTGACAGAGGAGGGAAAAGTGGGACAGTGTCGGCGTGGAGGGGAGAGGACAACTATTCTTTTCAGCAGCTGTCCACAGTTAAGCTTAACACGAAATTGCACCTTAAAATCCCAAGAGAGGTGGATCCAGGAAACACCCCTTCTCTGTCCAGCAAAACTCAGTTCTTTTACATGCAATCAATGAGACTGAGATTTAGAGATACAGTAATGTGCCCTGACCCTCCGTAAGTCAAAAAGGATCCGAAATCTACAGCTGTTCAGGCTCTGAAACACCTTTCTTATATTCCCCTCACCTATATTCTTCTCACCTCTTAGCCCCAAGAAACAGTAGTAAAGATGACAGTAGCTCCGATGCTAAGGAACTCCAGGATATGGTGAGTCAGTCCTGCTGCTGAAGATGAAGAATTAATAATTGGTTGGAAACCTGAAAGCCAGTCTCACACAGGGCACAGGCAGAGAGAGGAAGAGAAATGTGGGTAAAGGGAGGAGAAGACAAAACTTGCTGGGTTCCCTCAGATAAAAGTTGGTCCTACAGTTATACAGAAGTTATACAGAAGATTAAGTAAAGAATGTTGCGGAAAGCATCTGACAGTTCCCTCACTCTAAAAGCAGGTGAAGCGATCTGTTGGCCTTAACTACATCTTCTGAAGGGGACCTGCTCACTTTTTGGACATGAAAGGATTTAATTACCCCAAGAAAAACAATTTGCAAAGACATCAACTCAGACTGAGGAAGGCCTTGAGATGCAGACTAGAGGAACCTCAAGAAGACTCTGAGAACACAGTACTACACACTACCTCTACTTTTCTTCTGTTCCCAGGATACTCACTATCGATGACTGCTAGAAAGGACAAGATGGGCCAGACCTCACCCCCAGTCATTTACCCCAGTAATGACACCATTGAGCAATCAAAAAGCCACCTCGCTATGCCTGTCCCCACATGCTTGTACAGCTCGGGCTGTTGAGGTTTCCCATCTGCTGTGAGCTAAGCTAAGGAAACTGAAGTAGCTTGAGAGTCAGCCACAGCTACAAACATCTCCGAGCAATATTCCATATTACATTGTCATAATAAGCCTAACAAAAAAACCCCAAACCAAAACAAAACAAAAAATAAACAAGATGATGTTTCTCCTTGCAGGGGAACGTCCCAATCCACTGTAGTTGTTATACATTGCTCTCCCCTTACTTTCTAATGCTTGCGGCGTCATGCTTCAGTTAGTGACCAGTCAATGTTTTTAACAGTTTATTGTATCTTTATATAGCAGAACAGTACACATGTGGCTATTAAAAGGAAAATATATAATCATCAAAAGACTGTCTATACATTTACCCTGCTCATATGATTCACAGTATGAAGTGAAAAAGCACACTCAGTGACCAAGAAAATTTAGTGGGGATACCATTACTTTGCATGGTAAAGGGACGGGGAAACGTGAGTGCTCATAAAACAACGAATAGCAGAGAAGTCCTGTTCTCACAGAATATTTATCTCTGTAGGCACGAAGCTTAAAATAAGAAGTTGTAATGAAAATACTTCTCTTCTTTACCGTGATCAGACATTAATTTTCCTTTTGCTACCGTAAGACACTAAGCTGCAGTTCAACATCCTGCTGCCATCTATCCTTCTCTCCCCCCCCCCACCATCCTCTTCTTTTTCCTCCTACACATCCTGGTTACTGTGAAGCAACTTCAGTTAGACCCTGGCAGCTCCAACCACCTCCATCTATTGCTCCAGTATCTTTTAACAGCTTCCAAATCACACTCACGTATTTAAGCACGTTGAAATCCAAGATACAGCAGAGCACAAGGAGCCAAGCATTGAAGTCAGCTCTTCATCTTTCAAGCACTGGTGGTTTTTCTACAAACCAGCAAGCAGAAACCCCACAAATTCTAAAGGGCCTACTTCAGGAGCTGGCAGCAGAGAGGCAACAAGCCCTGTCTGACCAGACCCGACTTGAGCCACATGGATGCCCCTGCACTGCTGCCAGCATGCTAGGTTCAAAGAGAGGTTGTCAGCCAGACGTGGCATGTCTTTGGTACAACACTGCAGCTGGGGTGATAAATCCACAGCCCAGTGCACTTCGAAATGGCTCTGCCAGGGTCAGCACAGGCCTGCCCAGGCTTCCTGGCTTCTGCTCAGCATCAGCCCTCAGAGCCATCTCCCATAGAGCTGCATCAAGATCTCTGCCCTGTAAATCCTCACGGTGGCTGTTCCGCAAGGATCAAGGCTCCCGGCAAATACATCAAGTCTGCTCAAAGGCTCAGCAGCACCTCAGCTAACAAGATCCCCCAGAAACCATGCTGCCAGGAGCCCACTGTAGACAGACGCTGACTGCGTGCAGAGCTAGCATGGGTGAGCAGGATTCACCAGCCTGACTTCAGAGAAAAGCTGGCCCTGGAAGCCTCACACCTGAGACAAATTACCTAAATGAGTAAACTTGCCCAAACCTGGACTTGCACTTCTTTCTTAGAATCATAGAATTGCTGAGGTTAGAAGGGACCTTTAAGATCATCAAGTCCAACCTTTAACCTACCCTGACAAAAGCCACTTCTAAACCATGTCCCTAAGTGCCCCATCTACCCTTTTTTAAACACCTCCAGGGATGGTGAATTCACCACCTCCCTGGGCAGCCTATTCCAAAGTTTAATAACCCTTTCAGTGAAAAAAATGTTTCCTAATATCCAATCTAAACCTCCCCTGACGTAACTTGAACCCGTTTCCCCTCGTCCTATCACTTGTCACCAGGGAGAAGAGGTCAGCCCCCATCTCTCTACAACCTCCTTTCAGGTAGTTGTAGAGGGTGATGAGGTCTCCCCTCAGCCTCCTCTTCTCCAGGCTAAACAACCCCAGCTCCCTCAGTCGTTCTTCATAAGGTTTGTCCTCCAGGCCCCTCACCAGCTTTGTAGCCCTTCTCTGGACACGCTCCAACACCTCAATGTCCCTCTTGTAGCGAGGGGCCCAAAACTGAACGCAGTACTCGAGGTGGGGCACTCTTAGCACTGAGCTGCTCTTTCTAAGCCTCCACGGCACTGTTAACACACTCACCCCAACAACTCACCAAAGCATAAATGAGATTTACTCATGTTTGGGGAATACAACCCCCAGGGGGCAGCCAGAAACAGCAAACAAGCTGGAGGGTCTGAGAGGCCTTCATCTAGTTTATAAACTAGAGACCAAAGAGTTCTGATCTGGACTTTCTCCTCCCTGCATTTCATCTGATTTTAGGCTCACTGAAATGCCTGAGGGATTTTCCCCGTAGCACAGCTGCTATCCAAGTCTTAATCTCTGGGTCATCCCTGCTGCAGACATACCAAGGGCATCACTGAAAAATCAGCACGACACGTCGACAAAGAGATAGCAACGAGGAAACCACCACGTGGGGACCAGCTGAGGCTTTTTTTCCGATACAATAACTATTTTCAAGTTACGGAAAGACAAATCCTGGTTTAGAAGTTGGGAAAAAAATTAAAGATCAGATTCAAAATTGACTCATCTATTTAGATATTTTTGCTATCAAGGTATTACCGCTCATGCGCCACACATACGGCCTTGAAATTACCCACCTCATATCATTTTCAGATTCACCGTATTCTGGCGGAAATTAACAGACAGCTCAGACTGTCGAGTGGTTCTTTTGCTATAGAAGATGCTCAATTGCCATTTTAGGCTAGATACCTGAGACTTCAAGGTATGAACTTACTGTTTACAATGTCACCTTGCAGCTGAAGAATTTGTGGAACAGGCATTGTGAGAATAACTATATCAAACTGTTCTGGCGGTCCCGTTTTTCTAGAGACTTCCCATTTCCCATCTCGGAGAGAGATGCAAGTCACATGCTGCTCATAGAAGACATCTGCACCTGCTTGGAAAAAGAAGTTAAATACATGTAACAGAGAATTCCACAGAGAAAATGCAGAGTAGCTTCCCTTAGTAACTGGATGACTTGCAAACAGTGAAGCACACAGACAGTCTCAGGGAAAAGTTTCACAAATTAATTTAACAGCCAGCATATGACATGAAAAGAGTGGATCCTCATCAGCTGAAAAGATCCCATCACTCCCCTGTGCTAGGGCTGGTACACATCTGATTCCTCTCTGACATGATTCAACTCAGTGAACAGATGTAAAACTACCAGCTGCTCTCTTTGTCAGGTTAGTTTACTGTGGCTTTAGTGAGTTGAACCAATTCAGACTGAAATCTGATGAGTGCAGGAGGTAGCACAGGGTAAGCAATCAAAGCACACCCCCAGGAGCTGAAAAAGAGAGCGTTGCTCCTGCTCTCATAGATCACAAGACAGGAAGGTAGTTAATTATTTGCAAGATTAGAGTCTAAAAACCAGCTAATTAAAAAAAAAAAAAGACAAAAACAATCACATGAAAGGAGCAAAGCTTGACTGCTCATAAAGCTAACATTTTTCAAACCCGAGTTAAATTAGCCACCAAACTGTACAAGTGGTTCTGCCACATTACACCTAATGCAAGTTACACAGTTTAAACTAGCAAATGATGTTCTCTTTCAGCCTTTTCTAAAGGACTTTCAACATGGTAGGCTCACATACCGCATAAGCACTCCTTTCTACAAAATACAGGATATAGCTCACCACTACGTTCCCAGTTGCTCAGTTAAACAGCACTGTTAAGTACGCATGCATGAAAAAACACCTGAACACTCACTTCATTCAAGCTGCAGCTCAAGTCTCTTCTCAACCGTGATCCCACTCCCACCAAGTTATTTTTGTCCTAATTGTGTTATGTCTCACTTCCATATGCTAAAGCCAACGGTGTAAATACAAGCTTAGCCCCTGATCCTACAGACATTATATTTGTATAGAGATTTTCATATGCCAGCAGTGCAGATAAAGTCAGTGAAGCGCTTGCAGGACTTGGAAATTTATAGAGCTCCTGGACATGTTTATCCACCTAAGCAACTTCAAGACATACATAAACAAACAAGGAACTTGAACATTCTCACTGGAGATTTAAAGTTGAAAGACACTTCAAGAACACGATCAAAAACACAATCATTAAAACCTTTCATTTCATACAAAGGCATCTAAAAAATTACCTGACTGGTTTAAATAATACTTGACAACGGAGGAGATGCCCTGGGGTGCCATGTAATTGCACGAGCCTTCTTTCGCTACCATTCCTTCAACAGGTGCCATCAGCGGTTTCAAGATGCCATGACACAAGAGCTCCTCATAGAAGCTTAAAGGCAGCAAGAAACACAGAGATGAAAATACACTGCATGAAAACCAACAGCAACTGTTGTTATCTTTCGCAAAGTTAAGACTAGCCTAACTTTCAAACTTAGAGAACGGTTTTTAACAACTGCATGAGATTCAACCGCTGTTTCAAGCCAGGCTATGCATGAACAAGAATCATAGGTACCAAACAACAAACTACGTTGCTATTTTATCAGGCGCTGGCCTTTTTTACGAGACCAAGGCTGTGCCGCCGGCGGTTTGACCTGAAGGTTTCAGGACTAACTGTGTCAGGGGCATATACGACAGGTACTTCAAACTCTGAATATCAGTACAAACCGCATCGCCGCCGTGGAGCGCAGGAGCATTCCCGCAGCTGGACACGAGCGAGGGCCTGGAACAAACCTGCCTTTTCCCCGATTGCCACACAAATTTTGCGGTTTTACATCGCTTACCTCATCATCCCCAGCGTATGGCAAACCGCCCTGCGTACCCAGCGAGCCCAAGCAGGCCCACCACGGACACCCTCCCCCATCCCCATCAACCTTCCTGGCGTTTGGGCGACTCTGGGGCGACTCAACTCTGGACAGCAGAGACCTCCGCGGATTTAAACACCCATCTACGATTCCCTACGATGGGCAGACTTGCGCCACGACTGAAAACCATCCAGCGTCGAGAGCCGGAGGCTCGGCTCGCCCGGCCGCTGAGTCGCCAAACCCCCTCGGCCCCGCGCCACCACCTGCCCCAGCCCACCCCCTCGCCTCCCACCTGAGGCGCAGGCGATGGGCGGGAAGAAGCGTGGGGATGGGGGGGGGGGGGAAGGCAGTGGGAGGCGGACCGAGGGCGGGCCGGCACCGCAGCGCGGCGACCAACCCCGCCCCCCGACGAGCCCACGGCGACTCCCCTCGGGCTGGCGGGGCGGGGGGCGGGGCTAGCGGCAAAGGGGGGGGGGGGGGGGGGAGCGGGGCACGGCGAGGGGGCGGGGCTCACCTGCAGCACCGCCCCGCGCGCTTCGTCTCGCGCGTGACGTACTGCGCGCCCAGGTCGGCGGTGCAGGCGGCGTCCCAGGCGGCGCGGCTCGTGCTCATGCGGCCCCCTGCGCGACAACCAGCCAGCCAATCAGAGACCGCCACGCCACGCTCCCCCCTTACCCCCCCCCCCCCCATGCCGCGCCCCCCATACCTGCGCCGCGAGCCTTGTCCCAGACGGTGACGCGGCCCGGGGCCGCCCCACGCAGCAGCCACGCGCAGGCACCGCCCGACAGCCCCGCGCCCACCACCAGCACCCGCGACATGGCCGCGACACGGCACGGCGCGGCGACGCACGGCCCCACGGAGGCGGGCCGCGACACGCCACGCCCAGGAGCGCGGGGGACGCGAGAGGGAGGCGGGAGGGCGCGCCCGAACCCGCCCGCGTGTGCGGGGACACCCCTGTGCATGGGCAGCCGTGATCACACACTCCCCCCGCATGCACAGCCGTGGTCACACACGCACCCCTGCGTGCACAGCTGGGGTTACACACACACCTCTGCATGCACAGCTGGAGTTACACCCCTGCGTGCACAGCTGGGGTTACACACACACCCCTGCATGCACAGCTGGAGTTACACCCCTGCATGCACAGCTGGGGTTACACACGCACCCCTGCATGCACAGCTGGGGTTACACCCCTGCATGCACAGCTGGGGTTACACACACACCCCTGCATGCACAGCTGGGGTTACACACGCACCCCTGCATGCACAGCTGGGGTTACACCCCTGCATGTACAGCTGGGGTTACACACACACCCCTGCATGCACAGCTGGAGTTACACCCCTGCATGCACAGCCGTGATCACACACACCCCTGCATGCACAGCTGGGGTTACACGTGCCTCTGCATGCACAGCTGGAGTTACACACACACACCCAGCTGCACGCACAGCCGTGCTCACACACACACACACACACCTCTGTGTTCACAGCCGTGCTCACAGACACACCCCTGCACGCACAGCCGTGCTCACACGCACCTCTGCATGCACAGCTGTGCTCACACCCTTCTGTACACCCCGAGGCGCTCCCTGGAGCAGGGGCTGCTGCCGCCCCTGCCACTTTGATGGCCTCTGCTGGTCTCACACTGCTGCGGCCTTGGCACTCCTCCTCCTGTCTCCGAAATGCCCCTCGCTCCACTCAGTCCCAGCCCCAACCTCGTCCTCCCAGTGAGGGACGCAAGTTCCAGAGGGCTGAGGTGGAGGTGGGCACGGTAGCACTGGGACCCCCTGCAGAGAGAAAAGTCCAGCCCAGCCACAGTGTCAGCAGCTGCTTGGAATGACACCAAAGAAGCGACTGGTGCCATCTATGGAGTCATCTAAGGGACACCTCCAGGCTTTATGGCGCAGCAACCAGCTTTGTGGAGAGGCCAATCCCTTCTGTGCTCCTCTTCTCAAGGACTGTCAGATGCCAAGAGCCAAAGCCACCAGAGATAAAGAAGCCTGTGATAGATGGTGCTCCCCCTTTCCAAGAGAGGGGACAAGCGAGGAGCTGCAAGGAGTAAATAGAGCTGTTAAAATGACAGATCAGACACTGTTAATTGTGAAAACCCAACTGATAATTGTCACAGATGAAAATATTTGACATTGTTATGATTTAACAGCTATTCAAAATTTATTAATGCTGTAAGGCAGATTGAAAGGTTGAATTGGCTTTTGGCTAGCGAGCCAAAAGGTGCTGCTTTTAGGTCCTACACGTTAACGGATGGACAGAAGAGCATCCACATCCGTAAAAATAAGGTGTATCTCAGAACATACAGGTGGATGAGAGGCAGAGAGAGACTAGCCTATAGTTAAAATTTCCCGTTCTCAGATTTAGGGTAAATACTCACGATTCATCGGTGTTCCTCAGTGGGTGATAGTTGAGGATTGAGAAGGGTCTTCTCCCGCCCTGGCCTTGAGGTGTCAGCCTGAGAGGTATCTCAACCTGGGGGTTACTGGCCACAGCCCGCTGCAATCCAGGAGAGCTCAAAGGGTCCTTACTAGAATCACTACTTAGAGGATACAAGACAATTGACTTTCACGAGGTACTTTTCCACTCTGGTCCAGCTCAGACGATAGCTAGGCAACCCCAGAGCTTGCTAGATCGTGGGGTCCTAGTATTCCCACCTCTGGCCACGATTCGTATGGTGTCAGGAGTGATCGATTATAGTTATTATCTCCACGTGGTAGGAGCCATGGGGACTAAGCACACTATTGTGTTCTTGGTCTGTTGCTCATCTCTCAGGATGATCAGTTGTGGGCAGTGAAACATGTACCTGAAGAATTGATGTCTTGCCAAAAGACCTCTGCCCCCAGCAAGTCTTAAGTGGTGTGCATTTACCTGGCATGTGTTGAGTTTTGAGTGGCATGGGGTGTTGAGTAACAATGCTTGACCAACTCAAGTAGTGAGACACTGGCCAAGGTTGCCCAGAGAGGTGGTGGAGGCCCCATCCCTGGAGACATTCAAGGCCAGGCTTGATGAGGCTCTGAACAACCTGATCTAGTTGAAGATGTCCCTGCTGACTGCAGGGGGGTTGGACTAGATGGCCTTTAAAGGTCCCTTCCAACCCAACACATTCTATGATTCTAGTAAACTTCTGTGATGACGTGACTGACCTGGTAGATGAAGGGAGAGCAGTGGATATTGTCTACCTGGACAACACTAAGGCCTTTGGCACTGTGTCCTATAAGATCCCCATAGAGAAGCTGCGTTGAAGAGATGTGTGTTGTGGGGCAGTCATGAAGGAGAAGAGGTGTTCTGGGGCTTCCTCATTTATTTATTTTTTTTTAAAGATTGACCGTGTAACTGACTCTCCAACATGTAAGAGTTTAAGAGCTGTGAATTCAGATTTGGTGGGAGGTTTTCTCTTCTTGGCCCCACTGCCCTGGGAAGAAGTGTCAGGAGGTTACGACCCCCTCCTCAGCACCTCCTACGGAGAGTAACAGTTGGCCCTCTGCTCTGCACCCTGTTTGCTGTGGACCCCCTCTGATGCCCCCTCTCTCCGTGCACCGTGATGATGGCTCAGGCAGTAGGACACAGATGTGTCAAAGCTGAAGTCCACTGTGGTCCTAGGGCTCGGGGCATCTCTGGCTTTGCATTCAGCCTTGCTCAGGGACATGGGAGGTCCTGAATGGAATTCAGCTGTAGCTGCTGTCTTCTAAAAGACCCGCCGGACTGCACAGTTGTACATCTGCCAGTGGGCTGGGCAGTGGTTTGTCACTACAATTTACTTGTTTATTCATGAAAAGGGGCTTTCTCAAACCTCATAAATGTTTGGCCTATGACAAAATGGTCTGGCTGCTAAATGTGCTTGGGAATGGTTTATTGTACTGGATGGTTATCTGGATTCTCACTGCCAGCTTAATTTGCAAGAGAGTTCAGTAGAGTTTCTTAAATGTGCATTTTCTTGCCAAACTGTGGCCCGGTAAAAGCAGGTAGGATGCCAGTCATAGAAGAGTATTAAGACAGTCAAAGAATTGAGGCCAAAAGAGAAATATCAAGAATTAAGACAGACTCTTTGGCAGTAATTTTATAGAAAACATGATTATTAAACTCGAGCACAATGGGTAGTGAAAGCACCTAAAGAAGAACAATACATTGCCGTGGAAAAAGCTCTGTGCTCACTGGTGAACACGGTGTGTGGACCGCTAGCAAAGAAAGCAAGAGTGCTGCAAGAAAGGGCTGCGGGAATTGCGCGAGAACTCCTGGATGTATGACGTGTTTCTGCTTTGGGGCCACACACCTACTTGAAGTGTGTGCCAGTGGCAGGCAGCCCTGGATGAGGCCAGGGCATGATAACGCTCTGATTAGGAGCTGTGGCGTAGCAGCCTTACTGGAAGGGACCCAGGAGGGGTGGCACATGCCAAGCACAACACAAGCCAACGATGTTCTCTCACTACGAAGATGGAGAACTGCAGTGTGGGCTACAAGAGCAGACAGGTGGCTGCCTGGTCTCCATTAGTTATCACCCCCGCTGTTAGGCGTAAGGGAGGCCACATCTGGATGCTAGGCCCAGTTTTGGTCTGCCTGGTGCAAGGGATGTGGAGACACCAATGAAGCCTTGTAGAGACTGACAAATCGACAGCAACCCTACAGCAGGAGGTGGATGGAGCTCATTTTATTTGGTCTGGCCATGGGGAGGCTGAGAGTGGTCTGAGAGCGGCCTGTGACTCCTTGGAGGGCAAAAGGTGATAGAGCAAAATGCCTCTCTGACTGCAGAGGTGGGGGATCTCCATCCTGGGTGATTTCCAAAACTTTGACAACTGAAAGCCAGCGCCAATCTGATCCAGTACTGGTAATAGTCTAGCTTCTAGTGGAAGAGTGGATAAGAATCTCTGGAGAACCTTTTCCACCAACATGTCTTTGATGCCATGGCTATGTAATGAAGCTCAAGGGCTTCTCCTTGATCCCATTTGGCCTCTGTGATGATGCTTCAGTATGACCTTTGAGAGGCCTGAACATGTTTTAAGACCTGTGATGATGTCCCACTCTTCAAGTGCTGTGGGACTCTTATGACTATGAGTGCAACTTAGTCGTGCATCTTTCAGGGAGGACGGTGCCTCCAGATTAGTGTGACCAGAGTTGCCCTGCGTTTTCCCTGGAATACAGACTTCTATTATGTGTTTCCTCAGAAGGTGAAAGTCAAAGGTGTCTTACCCAGTGAAGTGTGGCTTCTGTACCCTAAAAGCAAGACTCTCTTAACCTCCAAATCTCTAAATGATGAACCAATGTTCTACTACAGTTATGTTTAAAGAATGGGACCAATTGCCAAATCTAGGTGCCTGCCTTGGACAGATCTCAGGTCCACCCCAGGTTGACAGCCAGAAGACAAGTGCAATCCAGAGCCTGCGCTGTGATTTCCAAAGCAAAACAATCCAGGAAGGCAAGACAGAAAACGGCCACGGCCCTGACATGGCTGATGGAGACTGATAACTATCCCTGCTCGCAGTTTGTATGTAGAATAGAGTGCTTAGGCACTCTTCATACTCTCCCGTAAGGGTGTGAAGATCAGGGATGTTGTGGTCGGTTGACCCCAGCCAACAGCTAAGCACCCACACAGCTGCTCACTCACTCCACCACCCATCCCCAAGTGGGACAGGTGGAGGGAATAGGAAGAGCAAAAGTGAGAAAACTGTGTCAAGAGAAGGAGAGTTTACTAAGTGAAGGAAAGAGAATAAAAACAAGTGACGCAAAGACAATCACTTGCCACCTCCCACAAGCAAACCGATGCCCAGCCAGTGTCCGAGCAACGGCTACCTTGGAAGACAACATCCCCCTCCCCAGTTTTTATTGCTGACCGTGACATTGTATGGTATGGAGTATTGCTTTGGCCAGTTGACTGTGCCCCGTCCCCATGCTGTGAAGAAAGTTAATTTCATCCCAGCCAGACCTGGTACGGATGCTTTTAGACTGTTGCCTGGGATTTAATCTCCAGCTCACATTTGATAGCTCTGTTTATAATATCGTGTAAAAAGGGATTGTAGAGCTCTGTCTAGCACATCCCCATTTCTAAGACACAAGATCTGCCATTGGAAATCCTTTTTAGACTTCAATTTTCCCTTGCAATAACTTAATTATTTCTCTTGTAATAAATAAAAAAAAATGACATTGAAACATGAAGCTGGAAACTTTCTTCAGTTATCAATTAAATCACTTTATTGATTGAAATCACCTTTAAATGTCCATAGTTATTTCACTCTGCGTAAACGGTATTTAACTGGCCAGCACAAACAAATTCTGGGCAACCGTACTTTCTAAACTGTGGCATTGCCTAATGATTTATATGTTTAATATCTCAGCATGTTTACTTTTAGACTTCTCTGTTCTTGCTACCCCACGCTCCAGACAGTTCAAATAGGGTTGTCTTAAGAGAGATGAAGAGTTCTGCGCCACGCACCAGGGAGAGGTGATGATCAGTCCTCTGCCGCTGCCATGTGCCCCATCTCTATCTCCTCGCACACCGGGCATCACTTCCCCATATTGTTTATCCATCCAAGGGGCTGACGTCTCCCCATCTCCTTCTGCAGGAGCTGTGCCATCCCTCGGCTGGGCTGGTAGCCTCTGCTTTTATAAAGGTGAGTGTGGGAAAAACATCAGTACAGCTGGGTGTCAGTTTCTGAGTGTGGATGTGGATGGTGTTTATGGCTCCAACTAAAGGAGAATAACACCAAACCAACTGCCCGTGTTTCTCTGAGAACAGGGGACCAAAATCTGATCTGCTGGGTCAGAACTAGAGGTTGGTCCAGCCCAGTTTTTTGTGCCCGGTGGTCCATCACCTTGTAGTCACAAACATCTGCAGCTGATGTTGGAGGGACCAACACCGCCTAGTCCTTTCCTAGGTCCACCTGTTTATGGACCTATTGCCATAACTTTGTGTAAAACCTCCTGCTGTTCCCATTTGCCTTCACCACCTCTTGTGGCAGGTGCACTTGTCAGTGCACAAAGTAGGTTTTTAAACTGCGTTAAACTCAGTATCATTAAGTGACGTCTAGATCTGCTGGGAGATACATTGCTCCCAAGTAAGGTGATACAATTCACACATAGATTTGCACTTATAAATGTCTTTCTCTGAACGAAATGTAATCAATTCTTGTCTTTTTTACTATGATCAAGCCATTAGAGATTTTCTTTTCATTATTTTATTTCTATTTAGGGAGTGAATGCAGTGTTTCCTCGTACTCGACTGATCAAAATCAACCTCTTATCCTCCCTCTGCCTCCTGGGTAGACTTGTACAGTTCTCTTAATGGGTGATGCAAATAGCATAGCAATGTTACAAAGCTCTCCCTCTTGGTCATAGGTCCCTGCATCCTGTGATGCAGCTGGGAAGAGCTACGGGAGAAGTGGCTTGCACTCTGTCATAACTGATATGACAAGTAACACCCTATGTCCTTTGTGTATCGGTAAGAGAAAGTCTGGCTTGGGACCTGCAGCTTGTGCTGGTGCCTCGGGGGCTCCTGCTGCGCCTGTCTGAGCAGAGTCCGGTCCCAGAGCCTCCGGGACCCCTTTGGGCAGGTGGAGATGCAATTGTATCCCCTTCACCTCCTGGGCTCCAGCGGAGCAAGCCCGGCTCCCCCAGTCTCTCCTGGTCTCCACCCCACCGATGCAGTGGCCCTGCATGCAACTCGATCCAGTTTGTGACAGAGGTCTTGTGTTGAGCGGCCCCTAAAAGTCCCAGTATGCAGCTGTGGCCTCTCCAGTGGCCCAACAGAGGCAATGGCCTCCTCCCTAGACCTGCTGCCTGCACTCTGGCCAGCACAGCCTTCATCACTGCCAGGTTGCAGTCTTGGTAATCTTACCGTCCCCTGCAGTTCCCACCTCCTTCTCCTCAAGCTGATTTTTGTCTGGCATGTTTCTTTTTACCCAGTCTACCCACCTGGTTCTGTAGCATGGGTTTTTTTTTTTCCTCTCATGTGGAGGACTTCACATTTCTCTGGGTATTGGTTGACTGCCAGCTGAATATGAGCCAGCAGCGTGCCCAGGTGGCCAAGAAGGCCAACAGCATTCTGGCCTGTATCAGGAACAGTGTGGCCAGCAGGACTGGGGCAGCGATTGTCCCCCTGTGCTGGGCACTGGCGAGGCCCCACCTCGAGGGCTGTGTCCAGTTTTGGGCCCCTCACCACAAAAAAGACACTGAGGGGCTGGAGCGAGTCCAGAGAAGGGCAACGGAGCTGGTGAGGGGTCTGGAGCACAAGTCCTGTGAGGAGCGGCTGAGGGAGCTGGGGGTGCTCAGCCGGGAGAAAAGGGAACCTTATCGCTCCCTACAACTACCTGAAATGAGGGCGTAGAGAGGTCGGGGTCGGTCTCTTCTCCTAAGTAAGAGGCAATGGGACAAGAGAAAACGGCCTCAAGTTGCACCAGGGGAGGTTTAGGATGGATATTAAGAAAAATGCCTTCAATGAAAGCATTATCAAGCATTGGAACAGGCTGCCCAGGGAAGTGGTGGAGTCGCCATCCCTGGAGGTATTTAAAAGGCGGGTAGACATGATGCTTGGGGACATGGTTTAGTGGTGGTTTTGGCAGTGTCAGGTTGATGGTTGGACTCGGTGATCTGAAAGGTCCCTTCTAACCTAGACGGTTCTCTGCCTTGTATGTCTTGCTGAGACTTGAAACCTGTAGCTATTTACCAAAGGTGATGTGGGAGAGAGTGTTTGCACAGCTGTCAGTCTGCAGGGGGACCACGTGGTGAACACTGGAAATTATCATTTAAAATGGGAGCCCGCAGTAGTGTAATGGATTTTTTTTTAAGGCCGTAATTAAATGCTCAGTGATTTTCTGTTTGACGTGCCTTGCCTTGCAGTCCTGCAATTCCTGTAGAAAGCGTCAAGTTGCCCTTGAGCTCCAGCAGCTACTTGCACTACAGACTAGGGGACAAAGGTGTTTTCTTTTGGACAGAAGCAGATATATTAGACAAAAATAACAAAAAAACCCCAGATCATGCATGTGATGCTATATTTTAACACACTTGCAATTTCCAGTGGTCTGTAGAGCATTGCGAGGATTGCCGCCTTGCCCCTTACTGGAATTCCTGAAAGTCTCTTCCACGTCCCTGAAAATACCCAAGTTGAGATGTGTTTCCTGAGCTGCTAAACATGTATTGAGTGGTCATCTAGGCCACCAGACTAAGTCTGAGCGCTATTTGTGTGTTTTCCTGCCCATGTCTCTCCTTTTGCTGCTGCAAGTCACCCCGGGTTAGCCTACAGTGAAAGCACAAGTTGTTCTTCCCCATGTGCTGCTGTGTCCCCTGAGCTTTGATCAGTGAGCAGTGTTTCTCTCTGGGTATCAAGTGAGCATCTAAGTGATGTGAAATCAAACCCTGGTAAGGGCAGATACGGTTTGAGGCTCCCTTGCTTCCAATGGCACTGACACCATGGAGGTGGTGTTCTAGGCAAAGCGAGGATGTGGCTGGTGCTAGCTCTGATGTCCGTGGTCCATGGGATGGTATCCGGGCAGTGTCTCTTTAATTTTCATTATTCCAAGAATCCAGAAGTGCAGATGAACATCGTAAGTATGATGGCATTGGAGCAGAGGTCTGGGAAACAGTCAGTATAAAATACTGATAATTAAATACTATGTTTATGGATTACCCTGAAGGCAAGCATCATAGAGCCTTGAAAATATTATTATTTGCTTTTTATTTCTTGCAGAGTGAAATGGTGTCCTTCTCAGGATACCCCAGCGAGGAGTATGATGTGGTAACAGAAGATGGCTATATCCTTCAGCTAAACAGAATTCCTTACGGGAGAGGAAATGTTGGAAGCCAAGGTAAAAGTGGTATCTGTGCTATATAGGAAACCCATGCCTTATGCTATCTTCTGATTGCAATAACAGGGCTTGTGAAGGAGGCTTTTAAAAGTCCCCCATGGCTTTGGTATCTGTAGCATCTGTTTTGATCAATCAGAATTTGTGGAGAAGGCCGATCCCTTGTGATGTTTTCTCGCCCTGCGTGGAAACCTGAGTGTGGGTGGTGCCCCATGCGCACAGCAGGCTGCATCAATGAGAAGCAGCCCATCCGTCCTACCCATGGGTGCCCCATGCACACCTTGGATTTCCCCTGGGAGCCTCGCCTGTAGTACGTGGTCCCACAGCCATGTGGCAGATCAGCAGACTGGTTTGCTACTCCTTGAGAAGCTTCCAGGTCCTGTGAGGAGTGACAACTGTGAGGCTCTAGATCCGTAAAAAGGTGCATCCTCTCACCTCTCCAGACACCTCCATGTTTGCCTACAGAGCTGGCTGGGAAGCCCAAGTTCTGCTAATGCTCTCAGCGAAGCCTCTCCAACAAAAGCCTGCTGAGATGCAGAACATAGGTACTGCTGTGCTTGTGTCTCTGAAAATACCCAGGCAGGCAGTGTCCCTGAAGACAAAAGCAGATGCCTTGAGATGTCTCTGAAGTAGTAATATCACATTACATATTATACATATTTACGACAGTAATGAAGGACCTGCTGCAGGGTGTGGGAGACAGGGGCTTCAATCCTCTTCCCCACCTCTGCATGTTCAAGCCTTTTCCCTCCCAACCCTGAGACTGTGTCCAAAGTAATACTAGACCATGTGGAAAAATTTATTCTGCCTCTTGGGGAAATCTGTCACTCCAGCAAAGAAGTGCAAGCACATCTTGGTGGGACACGGCCAGTGGTGGGGAAGAACTTCCCACATTGTTCAGGGGTTTGAGAAAATAAGGAGCATGGGAAGATTTGGTGGGTTTTTATACTGTCCCTGAACTGTAGATATTCACTTTTTTAATGATACATAGTCACCTGCAAAGAAGGTGAGAAGGGGTGTTGGGGATAAAAGGCTCTGAGATATGGTGCACCCGCACCATGGTGCACTGAGATATGGTGCAGCTGCTACGTAGCAACCGTGTTTTACTGAAATCAAGGGGAACAGACCTACCTGACACAAACGTCCATACACTGCAGCTGCCATAACTAAGGAAGAAAAGAGTCCCTAAGGTGTCTCAAATTATGACAGACAGCATTGGAACAAAAAAAAAAAAAAGAAGTCATCATGATGCCTGTGTTCCAGGTCCAAGGCCTGTCGCGTTTCTGCAGCACGGTTTATTTGGAGAAGGCAGCATATGGGCTACCAGTTTGGCCAACAACAGCCTGGGCTTCATTTTCGCAGATGCTGGCTACAATGTTTGGATAGGCAACAGCAGAGGGAACACTTGGTCCAAGTGACATCTGGTCCTCTCTCCCAGATGGGAGGAATTCCGGGCTTTCAGGTAAACGGGGGTAGCTGGAGGATTTCAGAAAAAACTGACTTCTTTCATCTTCAAAAGGTGATGGCAAGGAACAGAACAGGCTGAACTGAAGCACATCCAAGTTTAGGTGAAACCCCCATGTGCTTACCCAAGGACACAGTCAGTATGATGAAGCAGCCTGTGGTGTTGTCCTGCCCTCTCCACTGGTTTTGTGGCTTGTTGGTGATGGTTGTTCAGATGTAGATGCTACACCTCTTGGTAAGAGGCTACTCTTCCTTCTGCAGCTTTGATGAAATGGCTAAATATGACCTCCCAGCAATTATAAACTTTACTGAACAGAAAACAGGAGAGATACAGTTATATTACGTTGGTCATTCACAAGGCACCACTATAGGTAAGTGGGTCTTTTTGGCTGATCTTGGTGACAGGATGTTTTTGTTATCTTTGGGATTTGTAAAACAGCTCTTACTAAAGTTAAAATGTATATGTGAATGTCTTGAAAGAGTAAGCTGTTTTTTTCTTTTTTTTTTTTTTCCCAGCTTTTATAGCATTTTCCACTATGCCTCAGCTGGCTCAGAAAATCAAGATGTACTTTGATTTGGCACCTGTGGCCACAGTTATATTTGTTCAAAGTCCATTTAAAAAGCTTGTATTCTTTTCTGACTATGGGCTTAAGGTACGTTGGTCGGGACTATATTACACATAGTCAAAATTAATACAGTTTTCTATAGAGATTGTGAAATTACTCACCTAACGTATTGAAAATCATTTACAGAGAGAGGAACTCCGTGTTCCATCTGTTTTCATAACAAAGGGAATCACACATCTCAGTCCAGAGTCTTTCTGTCCTGTCCTGAATTCACTCCCCAGAATATTCTGGCAGAATTAGAGCCAAGAGTGGTGTGGGCAGACGTGCACACAGAAGGTGGCAAAACGTTGGTGAATAAAACTGATGCGGAGTCTGTGAATTGAGCCCTGCCATTTAATGCAAGCGTGCAATGAATGTAAGAGGTCGCGTGTGTAAAAAACATGGAACAGAAACATTTAACAGGGTGCAAGGAGGGGTCCACTTGTGGGCAATGTCAATATGGGGCTAAAACAGAAGCTGTGAAGTGGTGGCACTTTGAGGAAAAGCATGATCAGTCTTCGTATTTTATGAGTACATTTGCAATTTTGCAGGAGATGTTTGGCACCAAAGAGTTCCTGCCACACACTGCCTTGGGTGAGCTGGTCCTTTCGAAGTTCTGTGCCTGCTCAAAGACCTGCAAAAGCTTCTTGTTCTATGCTCTTTGGATTTAACTGGAAGAACATAAACATGGTATGTAGGAGTAAACCTGCAGAGGGCCCTCAGTGTCCTTCTGAAGGACAAAGCCTTGACTGCCCCATTTCCTGGAGCCCAGTGAAACCTGTTGTGAAATGCCCTCATTTTCTTTCGGAGCCGAGTCGATGTGTACGCGGCACACTCCCCAGCGGGGACTTCAGTGCAAAACGTAATCCACGGGTTGCAGATAAACCTTCCCAGCTACTTTTCTATGCAAAACAGAGTGTGGATTATTTTAATGGTCCTTTACGGTCCGTCTCTTGTGTTGGTTGCTGCAGCACATCAATGGTATCTTTGTGGTGGTTTGTTTTTTTTTTTACTCCTTCATAAAATGCTCTGCAGCTTCTTGAGCTGCCTGTATGTTTTCAAGTAGAACGGCCTCAAAGGAGTGGGCCTGCAAAGAGAAACACTTGGAGCTGGGGACCCTGCATCCACAGCAAGGACATTTCAGGAGTCTTATTTCAGAGCTCCAGTCTTTCCCTGCAGCCTGAGTGCTGTTAGCGGTCGGACCGTGGCAGAAATTCTCCCGGACAGCATCCAATTAAGCATATTACCAATTAATTCTTCCCATTGTGGGCATGGAGAACAGTCACTACCAGAGCCCCTCTGACACAGAAATTGCGCTATGCTGCCCTCATTCTCCCTTCCCTAGGCTGAATGTACCTGGCTGTTTGCATGTTTCTTTGTAGATCATGGATGCAAACCTCTTATTGACCTCTCCTGGACCCTCACCAGTTCATGCATCTTCTCTGTGTGCCACAGGCTGGATGCAGAGCACAGCTTCTTCCTAGTGTGGCACTCCTCCTCAGAGACCCCGAAATAACTGAGTGGCCTGCCCCTTTTTCCAAAGGCCATAAACTCTCCTTTTTTTCCCTGAGTTGTATCCATATCTCTCTGTTCAGCCAGGCTGGTCTTTTCTCACAACGGCTCATTTTACGGCACATGGGGACAGCCTGCTCCTTCACCTTTAAGACTTCCTTCTTGGAAAATGTCTAGCCTTCCTGGACTCCTTTGCCCTTCAGGACTTTGCCCCTGTCAAGCAGGCTCCTGAGAAGACCAAAATCTGCCCTCCAGAAGTCCAGTTCTGCTGACCCCCCTCCTTGCTTCTCTGAGAATCAAAAACTACCATTTCGTGATCACTATGCCCAAGACGGCCTCCAACTGTCACATCCCGCACAAGTTCTTCTCTATTTACAAACAGCAGGTCCAGCAGGGCTCCTTCCCTAGTTGGTTCCCTCACCAGCTGTGTCAGGCAGTTGTCCCCAACACACTCCAGGAGTCTCCTGGACTGTTCCCTCTCAGCTGCATGGTGTTCCCAGCTGATATCTGGTAGGTTGAAGTCTGCCACCAGCACAAGGGCCAGTGATCTTGAGATTTCTCCCATCTGCTTGTAGAATATTTTATCTACCTCTACATCCTGGTTGGGCAGTCTATAACAGACTCCCACCATGATATCTGCTTTGTTGGCCCTCCCCACGATTCTTACCCATAAATACTCAGCCCTATTGTCACCATCATTGAGCTCTTGACATTCATAACATTCCCTAACATGCAGAGCTACCCCACCTCCTCTCCTTCCTTGCCTGTCCCTTCTGAAGAGTTTCTAGCCATCTAATGCAGCACTCCAGTCGTGCAAGTCATCCCATGAATTTCCATGATGGTGACTACATCATAGTTAGCATATGTAATGTGCCCTTGTGGCCAAGAAGGCCAGTGGTCTCCTGGGGGGCATTAAAAAGAGCGTGGCCAGCAGGTGGAGGGAGGTCACCCTCCCCCTCTGCTCTGCCCTGGTGAGGCCACATCTGCAGTGCTGTGTCCAGTTCTGGGCTCCCTGGTTCAAGAAGGACAGGAGAGAGTCCAGTGAAGGGCTACGAGATGATCAAGGGACTGGAGCAGCTCTCTGATGAGGAAAGGCTGAGAGACCCGGGTCTGTTTAGCCTGGAGAAGAGAAGACTGAAAGGAGATCTCATCAATGCTTATCAATATCTAAAGGGTGGGTGTCAAGAGGATGGGGCCAGACTCTTTTCAGTGGTGCCCAGTGACAGGACAAGGGGCAACAGGCACAAAGGAATACAGGAAATTCCACCTCATCATGAGCAAAAACTTTTTTCTTTTGAAGGTGGCAGAGCACTGGAACAGGTGGCCCAGAGAGGCTGTGGAGTCTCCTTCTCTAGAAATATTCAAAGCCGCCTGGATGTGTTTCTGTCCAACTGCTCTGGGTGACCCTGCTTTGGCAGGGGGGTTGGACTAGGTATCTCCAGAGGTCCCTTCCAACCCCTACGATTTTGTGATTCTGTAATCAGGTTTGAGGTGGGGAATCCTTCTTCCGCTGGAGCAGGGAGCAACCCTAGGAGAAGTCCCCTGCAAGGCAGGGGGTCTCCATTGTGGGGGGGTTCAGGTCCTGGCAGGGCCATGCCATGACCACCCTGACCATTGTATTGCTGATGGTCCTGCTCCAGTTAAGACTAGAGATGTTCAGAGGCTCCTTCCAACCAACACATCTTTGATCATAACATTTGAGGCCAATTCTTCAGTCTACAAGGAATACTTTGAATTCTAATCCCATCTTCTACAACATTTTAAATTCCTCCCATTCTGGTTTCCTCCCATCTACAAACCATATAAAACATAATCTCTGTTAATTTACCCAAATTAATGACAATAATTAGTTGTACTGGGCCTATGGCAGACATGTGAGATACACTTTAAAAATCTTGCCAGTTCAATGGATGAAAACCAGCTTCTGAGGTTCGTCTTTTAAACTGATGGCACACCCCCAGAACTATGATTTAATTTAGACCATTTCATTTCTGAATTTGCTGCAGGGAGTTCAAAGCGGTGCACTGAGAGCTTATGATGGGGGAGGCATGTATAACAGTCTTAGCTATAGACAGGTAAGATGTTTCAAATGGCCAAAGTTGTGGTCTTCCTTTTCATTTAGACACAAAATGTTCCCATTTGTGCTTGCTTGCATTAGTCTGGTGCAATTCCTTTGAATTTATTGTCCTCCCTTCACAAATTGGGCCTGCAAATAGCAAGTCAGCAGGACCTCCGCTTGCAACAACAGTATTTTCTATTCTGAACTGTATTTTACAAATACCTTCGAAGTGGAATAAAGTATAAGCTTTCCACTTAACCAGTGTTTTTGTTAGAGTCCATAAGCTGCCATAGAAAAGCAACAGTAATGACTGTGGGACCAGTTACTGTCTGAAACCTATAAAACTGAAGTCTCCGTGCTGGTTGTTAATTGTCTAGCCACGATGGAAAGCAAGTTGCGAAGCCCTTCTGCCACCCAGACCTGAAGCCACAAGGTGAATGATGAGCAGTTAACTCTGCATCCCTGGGGAGCTTAGAACAATTCTGTTCCATGGCAAGAAGAGTACCAGAGTCATAGCATGGCTTAGAAAAAAGTTTCTTCCTTCCTTCAGCAAGAAAAGTCAAATTCAGAAAGTGGCATGTGCTTTAACTGGAATAATGACACTGCAGGTAAGGAGATATGATGCTGACAAATCACCTGAAGGCAAGTCCTGGTGGTGTTGAGCCAAATCAACTCTCCAGATGCGTCTTATTTTCAAGAACTTGCTTCCACTTTCCAGCTATTACGAAGCTAAAGGAAAGGATAGTTGCTTGCACAAAGTGTAAGCGCAAACCACACTAGAGCTGGCTGGAAGGGACCTCTGAGGTCTTCAGTCCAACCTCCTGCTTGAAGCAGGACGATCCACCAGCATTAGGTCAAGGCAGCTAAAATTTTCCTTATCAAAGTTGGTCGAATTGTCTGCAGTATCAGAACCAGAATTTCTAACAAGGCAGAACTAATTTGGTAATTACTTTAAATTAAATTTACTAATTTAATTTGCTCATTAAATTGTAGCACATAATATTACACCATGACTTTTAATAAAATTTCTCTTCTTTCTAGAAGAAAACCTTTCTAGTCGTTCGTTTTCCTTAATTCCCAAAGAACAGCCATTACTCCTGCACCGCACATGTTTTATTGTGTTGCAGCGATGTCTTTCCATTGTGAAACCCTCATTTTCTGTCCCTTCCGATGTGTCCACCACACTATGACCTGAAAGACGTGAAAGTGCTGACGGCCATTTGGAGCGGTGGAGTAGACTGCCCGTCTGATCCCCGGGAGGTTGCCTCCCTGCTCCCCCAGGCCAGGAACCTGGTCTACCACAAGGTGATTCCCCAGTGGAACCACCTGGATTTCCTACTGGGGCTTGATGCAACCGAGGTTTTGTACCAGGAAATCATTAACATGATGAAGAGGCGTCCGTGAAGCTGCTGTTCTGATTTCTTACGTGTTTTGCTGATATGTCTTGTAATAGTAATGCTGTCCTTAAAGGATTTTGAAATTTGTCACTATTTGGACCACCTGAACGTAGCTGACCAAAATGTTCTGCTTTTAACTAGAGCAATGACAGGGTGGGACACTTCCTGACTGGCCCTTCATTTCCTTTCCTTCTCCTTTTTTCCTCCCTTTTTTCTTTTTCTTTCTCTGTTTTCCCCCCTCTTTTTTTTTTCCCTTCATCAGCCATGTTTATTTACAAAGTACAGGAAACATAGATGAGGAAACTGGGTTTTTGGATGTTTCGTTAAGACTGATATCACAGTGATCTGTTCTCTGAGACACAATGGATCCCATGTAGCCTTTCCCACGTAGTTAGCTCTACAGTGCCTGCAATTTCCCTGACAGCTGGGGCTCTGGACCCCCTTGTAACTCAGTTGATTCCTGGCTTCATCAGAGACACAAAAATCACTGTTGTTCCCTCGGAGCTGTCACTGTTACCCCTGGATCTTTACAACTCCCCAGGTGGCTGAGAAAGGGATTTTACAGGCCTGTGGTGAAAAACCACAGCAGAAATACATCTCCTTAGAGGAAATCGAGCGCTAGTGTTGTTGAAATTCATTAAAAATTGTAATTAATCGTATTTTTAATGTGGGTGGGGGATTTTTCTTTCGACAACTGAGAAGCCAAAAAGGGAGACTCAAGAAAGAAGTAAATCCTGAAAAGTAATTGCAAGAGAGGCAGTCCAGCACGTGATTCTGATATGCAAGCCAAATAAAAATCCAAATAAAGAAGAGGCTTAGGGAATGTACGAAGCGCCTGGGTCTCAGGACTGATCTGAGATGTTTTGATGATAAGACTGAGTCATTCATTTTGTGTTGCGGATTTCCTGACTAAAGTGCTTTCTTCCAGTTCCGTGCGTATACACGTGACCAAGGAGCGCTGCAAAAATCATCCCTGGCCATGCGTCGTTTATGCAGCAGACCAGACATGCAGGTAGCTGCTAACCACGGAGGGTTCAGTCTACTCTCGGCTGAATGTTACTATCAATATCAGCACTTCACAAAGAAATAAGATGAAGTCTGGCTACTTTGAGAAATAAGACTTCTACACATTCATGTCTTTACACATTAGGGACAAAGTGTGTTAAAGATGGCCAGGTTCTAAGCATTTGCTCTGAACAAAACCACAGCAGCATTTCTTTGCATGGGCAAGCATGTAAGAAGACGTTTCTTCATACCAGACTCCCTACGTACATGGAAAATAGAGGATGAACTGTTACACTGGAGTTCACATGAAACAAAATTTGCAGATCCTCTCCAAAACCCAACTCAGTACATTGACCTTTAGTTAGAAATTGAAGAAGAGTTAGCTTGAATTTCAGTGTTAAACATGGTGATGACCATTTTTACCATTTTTAACAATACTTTAGATTATTCAAGGCATGTGGGCTGGTATCACATTGACTAGCTGTTGTTTAAAAATAGCTGTTTTTCCTGTGCTGTAGTATAGGAAATGTTTTTAAACCTCCAATGCCGAAAGACGTCATCCTTTAACCTAGCTGATCGCCCCAATACAGCACCTCTTACGATGCGTTGCAGGTCTTGGCTTGACTTTCCCTTGAAGAAGAGAGAGAAGAGGGTCTGTTGTGGTGTGGAAAGCTCCTTGAGGAAGGTTATAGTTCCCTTTTAGGAAGACTTGAAAATTTCTCTCTGACTTTTGTTCCAGCCAGTCCCTTTTGGAATGGATGTGAGCTGTATTACTTTTGGTTGCACTTGCAGATCTGGCCATTTCATTTACCCGCAGTGGTCAGGAGGTCTCGCTTCTTTCTTCAATTCAACGTGCATCTGTAGACCAACCAAATGGGTGGGAATCCAAGTGAGAAGACCCACATGCGGCATTGTGCTGCCTCCCTTGTGCCATGGCATTTACAGAGAACGTGTTGATCTCAGAAATGCCATGATGTGTTGATGCCTTTTTCTTTAGCCTGAAGGAAGAACAGTTATTTTATAACAACATCCTTGTTTCTCTCAGCCAAAATTCGGAGGCTTATCAGAAAAACTCGATAAACATGTTAGTGATGTGACCATCAGAAGACTCGGCGTGTTTCAGGGAGGAAGAATCTAGTTGTGAGGAGAAGCAACATTTCAAGGACAAATTACTCAAAGTGGTGCACTGGGGTACTGCCAAATTTTCAGCATCACCTAAAAGTAGCCATGAAAGACAAAGCAGATTGATGAGAGGTGCGGGGTGGGGGGAACACAGAAAATAATTTTGGGTGGATGGAGAACAGTCTTTCCAAATGCTGTTGTGGGTTATTTTTGATAACGGCATTCGTTACTAGAATTTGCTTGGTAGAAGTGAAAGACAGAGATTCCTCTCTGATGCTGGATGTCCCTGTGCTGGCCTTGCTGAACACTGCAGGGTGCTACTCTTGTGCCAGCTGAAACACTCATCTTACCCTGTAGCGTGCCTCCAGCAGAGCAGAGCAAGTCGGTTGGGAGCCTTCCTGCAAACAACCTCCTGTCCTCCCAAGCCAGCCGTGATGCTACTGAATGCTTTGTGGTGGATATTGCTTGCTCTATCAGTCCATGTAAACTTTTGGCATCGGCAGCATCCTTTGGCGAGAAGCTTCGTGGAGTGAGTCCTAGTGAAAGGCACAAGAGCACACCATGGCCATGGCCCAGGGGTGATGCCCTGTGCTTTATCCTCTGCTGGTTTCTTTACAGGTCCTATCCTAAGCCTTTCTTCTCTGAAGAACAAAGTCAGCAAGCGGAAATGAAAATTTAATTAGAGTTATTTATGAAGAGAAGCTTGCATTCCTTACAGTTTCCTGGTGTATCACAAAGCCATGTTGGTTGCAGTAAATAATTCATGGCTTAATTCTGTTTCCCCCGCTGTTTTCTCCCTAAATATGTTGCCTCTCCTTCTGCCTCATTCCAGGAAGCTTTCTGTAAAATTGTCTTTTGAGGTAATGCTCTTTACCTAATCAGGTTTTTCAGTTTGTTCAAGACAGTCTGTTTACAGCAAATACTTTTGTCCCTTCTAAAAAAATGGCTTGTAAACTTTATCGGATGATCAGGTTATCAGATTAGACAATTGTTTACTTTTCTATCTTTAAGAAATTCTGTAAGCATCTTTCTGTAGTACAAATTCTTGCTTAAGTTAACCCTGTTTAAACACATATTTATTTTTTTTAATTCTCTTTCAGTTCTGCAGAAACAATTTGCCCAAATAAAAAAAAAAGGAACTTTGACTTGGTACTTTGCCCTAGGTGCAAAAGGGCTTTTCCCTGATTGCTATGTCTCCTTTGTTGTGTCTCAACATTTTCTTTCTCTTTTAAAACCCTGAAACAAAGCCGTGACCCAAATTCTTGCTGAAACAAAAATAAATCAGCTCCCAGCAGCAGGCGATGTTTGCAGATGAGACACGTGGGACACGGCTGTGGGGTTTTATTTATAAATAAATATGCTAGGGGGGGTTCTTTATAAATAAATAAACAAACAAACCCCAAATCCTTCCCCAGGGGCAGCAGCTCTACAGAGGGGACTGGAGACCCCGGGCACGGCCCCTTGGCCAGGAGTCGGGGATGCCCCAACTCACCCGGACACAGCCCCCAGCGACCTGCTGCTGTGCCGTCCCCCACATCTCCTCCCAGTGGGGTGCTCCTGGTGGACACCCAGGGAGCTGGGAAACACGGTCCCCCTTGCTGGAACCACTGGGATGGAACCCAGGTCCTCAACGCGCATCAGCACTGCCATGAGGCCACCACCACTCTGTGGGAGGAGAAAACCTCTTTTAATCCATGCTGTTTTGGTGGGAAAGCGTAATTGAAGCAGACAAGGCTGCATGCCAGACTCCATCACCTGCCGAGTCAGCAGATTGTCTCTCAGCTGACCAATGAACACATCCCAGAATAAAGAGATGTCAAACAGGCTTCTGCCACAGGGGTCACAGGCCATTGAAAGGCAAGACTCGGCTGGCCAGCCTGGGGAGGAGCCAAGCTGCTGCTGCACCAGCTGAAATCGTGAGGTCCCCAGGGCAGCAGCGAAGGGTTGTGAAGCGCTCTGAAGGTAGGGGGAGAGAGCCACAGGTGTCACGAGAGGGATAGTCTCAGCACCAGTCTCTTGTTGACACCAGCTGGTGGGGTGGTCGGGGTGGTCCTGGCCCAACCCTGCTGGACCCACAGCGTTGGGTCTCTCTCCCAGCACAGAGAAGTTGGATGGGTGCCAGGGGCAGCTTTCCAGTGCCTGGAGGCACCCAGTGAGTTTGGGTCCTTGCGTTGCTCTTTGTCGTTTGCTTCCCCATCATTCGTCCTGGAGGACAGGTCACACTAACCCAATCACTGAAGGATACCCATCATGGTCTTAACCCTCAAGGGCTGCCACTTGTTCCACCCTGTGATGCCTCACACAAAGGTTCGGGAAAGCAGTGGTCTGTTTCCATGTCAAACACCATGTCACGTCTCCAGACCCTGCCCAGGATGTCCTCTTGGCATCTCCTCAGGGAGAAGAAGCAGTGCCACCTCTTGCTGTCCTTCTCCTCCTAGGAGCCGCCAGCTCCAACCTGAGACACACGCTGGGGGTTAAGACAGGCTGTGAAATCTTACACAAACCAGTTGATCTTGTTCAACCGCTGTCGTGTTCACCAGCCAACACCCTCTTACAATCAACTGTTGCCGTGACAGTTGGCGCCGGGACCAGTGTGTGCAGCGCCTGCGGGGGCACAGTCATGGGCTGCAGGGCAGGGTGCTCCCATCCCTGGGACGAGGACAGTGTGACTGATGGAGAAGGAGCCCCAGGGCCAGGCAGCGCAGGGCTGGGACACCCTCTTTGAGGGCATGCAGCAGGTAATTCAGCGGTTTCATGCAAAAGGCGACATAGAGGCATGTATTCTCATATGCAAAATTCCTTGTGCTGAACGTGGTTTTAGCCATGGCATACCCAAACCAGAAATTAAAGAGGAGCAAAGATGCTCCTGTGCCCACTCCACCCTTTACGCACTGAAATTATATCAGTATCAGGAATGAAACAGCCAGAAGACAAAAGGCAGGGTTGAAGTCTGAATTCTGAAGGGGAGAGAGAAAATCGTGTTATGAGAGGTGAAACCTCAGCTATGAACAGAAGCAATGGCTGGCTGGTTTTTCATTTATTCATTTTTTTACCGTAGACAGAACGTGCACTTGAGAAAGCAGATATTTGTAGGTGTGAAATACATTTGTATTTCCACTTACTTTTTTTATTCAGAAACACCAAAGAAGTTGGGGAAACAAAATTGTGTCTCGAAAACAATGTCCCAGTATTCAAAAGATATGTTGGAAAGAACCAGACAACAGCTGGAGGCAGGGGAGAAATGAGGAGGGAAATTGGTATTTCATCCCATTGCTGTTGTCATTTCTGTATCTCCCCAGATTTCTCATGGCCTGGAAAAAAACAGCCTTTTTGGGATGGCCTGGAAATCTCTGACTTTATGGACAATGGTGTGGGGTTTTTTTCCTTACTTCCCTTAACAGCAAATACTTTAGAGATACGGGTGCACAGGCAAATCACCTCGTCTCAGATACAGCCACCAGGACAAGTCCTGGTTGTCAGTTAAAGCATATTGATTGAAGCAGCCTTTCCTTGCTGTATTTTGTTGCATATAGATGCAATAAACTTTCCCTGGAAACATACTGGGCAAGAAAAAGAAATGAACCGTGCTTTGGAGCGTTCACCCGAGGAGCAATCAGAAGCTTCACTATTTGTACTTGATCAAAGCAGACTAACGGAGAAATTGAGGAAGGTATTGCTCTTTTCATGAGCATTCAGCGCTCTGAAATAATCAGACGTGTCTCGTGCCATAGAATTGTTCTCCCATAAAAGAACAGCTGGGCTTTGGCGAAACTGGGCGAAACTGGGCAAAACAGGTGATGGTCTGAAGACAGATCTGTCTGAAGACGAGATCCTGGATGTAAATCCCTTTAAAATCATACCAGTTAAAAGGTGAGTGAAATCTTTGTTCAGGCAAATGAGATGTCCTTCACGATACATGTCAAGTGATGGTGAAGAGCTTCCTCTTGAGGTGGAGGTAACTTCAGCAGCATCTGAGGGATCTGTACTCAACCCTTCATGTCCTGCAAACCCACAACTGCTGTGGAGACATTTTCCTAAAGCAAAAATGTTCTTGTCATCAAGAGGGCGAGAGGGAAATAGCAATCGATACTGGTTGTAGATCGTTTTCTGTCTCCTACGTATTAATGATGGATTGGGTTTTGCTCATTTAAGCAGTTAATTAATCAGCCTGGAGGGTCTGTTGAGCAGGTCTGCTGGTGCACAGGTTAAGAACTCCTTAATCCCCTCGTTTTCCCCTCTTCCTCCTAACTAGTAACTTAAATCATAAATCTGTATTGATCTATTATAAGGCCAATACATTTTTACCTGATATTTTTACCTGCTCACCTGGACTATGAACTGCCCACTGTTTTTGACATCTGTCCATACATTCCGTGATCAGGATCCGCTTTGGAAGAAATATACCCTTGCCCTATTTTTTAAAATTTTAAATAACTAAAGAGGTCAAACCACAATAGAGGTGGAAGCCCCAAATGGGCCCATAAGCATGTGAGTAGAAATTGTCCATTTTCAGGTTTGGGCTGGAAATCCCATCTCCCATCTGAAAAGGCAGGTCCTGCTGCAGGCTCTATAGGAGCAGTGGGGCAAAAATCTCCTGGCTGTGTTTTTTTGGGTGGGACTTAGCAAGTTTATGGCTGGGTTTGACATGGCACTGGCAACAGCCAGACCTGCTGGTCCCTGACACCTGAGCTTCTCTAGTTTGGTGCAGCAAATTCATTCTTTGTGAAAGATCCCAATTTGGGAAGCAACGTAAAATGGTGGTTAGCACTTTCTCTGAGTTCTCATCATTTTGTGGGTGAAATAACCCGAGCCTGACTTTGTTTCATTTGAAAGAGGAACCTGAAGTGTGCTGTTTGAAGGTGCAGTCTTAAGTATATATGTGATTTGTCCTCATTAGCCTCAGCATTATGTTGCGAACAGCCTCCAATCCTGCATATCAATTTCTTACTCTTATCAACCTTTTATTAGGCAGTCTAATGACAAATTGATGCTCCCTGAAGTGGCTTCTTCTCCTTTTACTATTCAGATACAGGTCAGGGGTTGGTATAGCTTTGCAAACACTGAGCTGCACGCTCTAAATTAAGCACTGTGCCTTGCAGAGTTCTACGATGCTGGTGGTGGTGGCGGTGGTGGTGGCAGTACCACCAGATGCGTCACAGCAATCAGTGCTTTGAGACCAGCTTTCCGGTCCCACAAGCTGCTCAGCTGACGTCAGTTTGGGCTAGAGAGCAATGCTTTATCCTTTAAACATATTTTTCTCTCTGCTAAAAGGCGAGGGATGCAGAGGTTGCAAATTAATCTCACTGAGTCTTAATCCACCCAGATTGTCGGCATTTTTATTTTCTTTGGATTGGAGGTCCTAAAACCTTCTGCTCTTTGGATCACTGCGATCATCTTGTGTGCAGAGACTTGCAGGCAGAATCGTGCACAACTCTACAGGCAAACAACTATTTTACCTACTGGCGAGCACATGTAATAAATAGATGGGGCTAGCACGCTGTTAGGCTAAGCACGAATATGCTCATCACACCCAATGGAGGCACTAATGAGTGGCTCTGCTGGCCGGGCAATTATCAATGAGGTGGGGAGGTGCTGGTGTCTGTTCCTTGGAAAACTTCGATCGCCCTGAGTTGCTGTTTCTGATTGTCCACCTCCTCAGTCAGGTTTTCAAGGCGAGATTTTTCTCCTGAGTCCTGGAGTTGCTGACAGGATAGAAACAACTCCGTTCTGGTCACTGGGCAACACCAAGAGGGACTTCCTGTTGACCCAGGTCGTCTTCTCCTTGGTGTTAGCTTCACCTATTCAAATTGCCGTACTCTGCCATTCCCAATCCCGGCATAAAAGGTGGAGCTCTCACACCTTTGGCACAGTGCAGGATTTAGCTCCGAATAGCCCTGTGGGTAAAGTAGAACCGAGAAAATGAGATGCTATTCTACTGGTTTTTGGTGGGCTCTGGAAAGATGTCTCAGCACTGCTTTTGGCTAGTGACGTTGTTCAAGATCCCTTGTTTCCACCTAATTATTAAACACCATCTAGCTGGTTCTTCTGTTTCTGAAGCTTCTTTCTCCTTTTCTTATTGCAGAATTTGTGGCAAATTTGCACGTGCTCTTGGACCTATTTCTGTGCATGCACCCACACACATACTCAAAGAAGGAGAAACGCCTTCTGCAGGTAGTCCTCTGCAGATGCTGTGAGGCTCAGCAGCCAGGCAGCTCTGTTCCACGTTAGCCACGCTGGATGAGTATGGGCTGAAATTCTGAAACAAAGTTGTGAGGCTACAAATTCCTGCCCTGTATAATGCTGCACAAATATAGTTTGTTTGGTTGGGTTTTTTTCGCTTAAACACTAAGAAGCTAAACGGGACGAGCAAGAAAAGCTTGGCAAGATATTGTGTGATCGGAGAGGGATAGATAGGTGGATTTGTGAGGTGAGGAAGGGCTCAACCCCTCCAAGCTCCTCTTGCACATTTTATCAGCAGAAAATCACAAAAGCTTTTAAATTTATTAGGCGCAGGGAGGAGGCTCTGGTGAGTACTGTCTCCTGTGACTTTGACCTTTGCCAGCTGTGCCCAGCTCAAAGCCATCTTTCCATTTCATTCCCTGCCGCTTGCCATTGCTCATCCCCTGCATCCCCCAGGGACCCCTGGCTCTCACCGCTCACGTGCTGCTGGGCGCTCCTCTTCAGCTGGCTTTGGCCAGGGCTGCAGGATGATGTCAAGCACTCGATGCTGGGTAGAGCGTCCTGTACGGGGCTGCAGCTGACGTGGTTTGGGATGGAAATGCCCATGCCACATCGTGTCATTGGCAGCGCTGCCAGCAGTGCTGGACCTACACGGCGTTTGCTCATGCCTCCCCGCCATGGTGGGCTTCATCCTAAGGCAAACTGGGCAGGACAAACTGTTCTATGTCGGCCACGCTCAGGGCAACTCTCTGGGTGAGTGAGGAGGAGGAGCAGGGTGATGGGAGATGTGATGGGAGATGGGCAGCAACATCTGTCCCAAACTGGAGACTGCTGGGGACGGGAATGTGTTGGCTCATGCAGCCACTTTTCCTACCTGCCTTCTCAGCCCTTCTGCATGGGAGACGATTGCCACGTCTTGCCCAGCCAATCTGGGCTGTGCTCACGTGCAGGAGCACTGCATCTTCATTTTTTTCAGACCCTGTGTCTCAAATAGGAAATCTTGGATGCAAGGAGGGGATTCATGCAGTTGGGTCCACACGGCAGTTGCGTGCAGGATCTCTGCAGTCTCCTGTGGCCTTTTCTTTCCAATTTTTGAACATGCTGCAGCTGGCTGAGAGAATGTTCTTTGTGGTGGCTGCTGCCTACACTTTACGTAAAGGTAAAGGTCCAGTATTAAGTCTTTTCTACCTTCCTGATGCAGTAATTAAGGTAAGTGTTGGGTTCTGGTTTTCTCATCCTAATTAATCATGAGGTTAATAATTGCCAGCCAAAATCAGGAAGCAGAGTTACATGTGCCGCTGCAGCAAAGCTCCCCCTGAGCTCTGACCCCACTGCTGTACCCGTGCTGCCAGGATCCACAGGGAAATGGGGAGGCATCCAGTGCATGTGGGGGGGTTTAATATGCCTGGCTCTCCCCACTCAAGGGGACAGGAAAACCCACCGATCCTCTTGAGGTGCCAGGCTGGCTACTCCAGCAGGGACCCGCGGTGTCCATGCCCCATAGAAGGTAGTTTTTGGGTGGAAAGAAGGAGGTCTGCTGGGATGGGAGCCGAGAGTGTCTCCCACTATCACCAGCTTGGCTCCTGTGGCCTTAATGCAGGAGGCTCCAGCAGAGGCTCCAAACTGATGGACCTTTGATCTGATCCCACAGCTGTTCCTTCCACAATGCATCCTGCTCCTGGGGCTGAACGGTCCCAAGGAGATGGGACAGTGGAGCAAGAGGGCAGGGTGAGGCTGTCAACACCCGTCTCATCAATTCCCCATGAAACCCAGTGCCTCTGTGCTGATTGCTACGTCAGCAAAGCCACTTTGTCCTCATGCGTACATGGGGCAGGGGTCATGCAGGACAATTCTGGGCTATTTACCTAAAGCATGAACTCAGACCACATCTTTACACCTCTTGTCCCATCTCTGTGTGGGCACCTATTGTGCAGTGTTGGAGGGTTGGGCAGGCAGTTTGGGAATGTCCCACCAAAATCATCAGTGCTTTGGGTGTGATCCCTTGCCCTGAACCCCGTGAAATTCTCTTTTCAACCCCTGCCTTTTGTTCACAGTGCTCTTTCCATGCATCTTAAACTTAGATAAACCTCACAGGTGAGCATCAACACATCTTTTGGAAGTTAGGATGGATGGATGGATGGATGGATGGATGGATGGATGGATGGATGGATGGAGGGAGGGAGGGAGGGAGGGAGGGAGAGAGGGAGGGAGAGAGAGAGAGAGGGTGAGAGAAAGAGAGAGAGAAATAGATGGTAAGACAAATAGATGGATGGGCAGACAGATAGATAGACAGACAGACAGACAGACAGATAGACCTAGCCTAACTCCAAGGCCCAGATGTTTCCCTTTCACCACCCCTCAGATGTGTGGTGCGCATCAGCATCTCCAGACTCATTCTACTGGGAGGAACATTTCTCTCCTGCAGTCAGTGCTCACCCTCTCCAGCCTTTCCAGGGCCACAGACAAGGTCGCTTTCCACCTTTCCTTCACCTAAACCCATGACCCAAAGCACACGCTCAATTTCTGGAGTAAAATGTGTTTGCAATGCCCTGAGCCAGGAAGAGCTACGAAAAAAAATAAAACCAACCAAAACAGGATCTCCTGCACACCGCGCCCCAGCAATGGGGTCCAAACACAACCCCGGTGATGCCCACCAAACAAAGGGTTGGACTTTGGCTGTGATAACAAGAGTTTATTGCAATCTCTAGTCACAGAGGTCAGGCAGAAATTACACTGTTATGTTTAAGGCATTAAATCGGTGTGGGTTAGGGTGATAGGAGACATTTTTAAGATGGGAAGAGCAGAGTGGCAGCCCTCACATAAAACCCGTGCCCCCAGGCATGTGGGAATGGGTGGCTCCTCCATCCTGGGACAGCACATGGACCATTCATAGATTTTGCTCCATCAGAGTGATAATCTGCCTGTACATCCGCTGAGGGGCGTCCTGACCCCAATGGTGGTCGAAATGGTTCCAGTCAGGAAAGTGCTCGTGATGAACAAGGTTGGTGATGCGGGGGAGCAAGCGCTGGGTCTCCAGAGGGGGATTCACCCAGTCCTTCCCACCGCTCCACAGGGCGGTCGGCACCATCATGTCTTCTATCCTGTACAAGGGGGGAGTGGTCTGGGAGGGGAGAAACACTTCAGTTATTCGTGGGTTCTGACACTAATAGGTGGGGTGTCATGCTCCTGGCATCCCAGAGGACTCGCTTCATGCTGACCACTGGAGGGGCTACCCCCAACCTGGCTCTAGCCAGCCTCATCCTCTGCTCCTCCTTCCACAAGTGCCTATTTACCTGGTTGTACTTCTCTTGGTTCTTCTCCCCATAGTCAAACTGCTTGAACTCCCCGGTTTTGGCAGTCTGAAAGGCGGAAACAAAATGTTAACCCCGTGTGAGTAATGCCCTGGATCAGCCCTACCACGAGTACAGGGCAGCAGCACGGTCCAGGTGTGTGCTCTCTGCCCAGCACAGCCCTGGTGTCTAGGCTGGCACTTGCTGGTGCCTGTCCTGTGGGCCAGAGCGGAGAGAGAGTCCAAAAAACACCTACGTGGTGTCCCTACCTGGGATGGCGGCAGGCATCTGGGTGGCTCTGCCTTGGCCAGCCAGAAGCGCTAGGTAGCAGCTGTGGCATTTGAGACACTTTGGTCTAGGCACTTCAAAATAACTTTTATTGGTGTGACAGATGGAAGCGATGCACTTCACTTACAGAGAGAAGCAGCAATACCTTTATTGATATAAAACAGGGGTTTAACAAGGTTTGATGGTAAATGCGACAAGATTCGAGATGGCAAGGCACACTTGGTTATTTACTGCACAGAGGTCAGGGTCAGACAGAGCTGTCATGGAAACCCTCCCATTGAGTCACGAGGCTCAGAAAGGACACCCTTGCTTTCTAAACTCCTTCTCAGAGAGGAGTCTGGGTGCAGCTGGATCTAATCCTAGTCCCAGACTTGGTCAACGGTTTATACCTAAAGGATTATATGTGCACAATCAATCTTTTATATCACTTCGCTAAGATTTCAAAGTTTAGCGTGCTGCTAGTCACTTACCGAGGATCTGTTGCGGCAAGGAATCTCTCAATCTCAAGAAATAAACGTAACCTTGAGCGGGCATCCCTGCTTAAAGGGAGTTCCTGGCATGCAGCCCACTGCCGTGCAGGAGGGCTCAAAGGGCTCTTGGGCTGTTCACTATTTACGGAGGTAAGATGATTGACCTATAGTCATATTTGCATGTTGACCACAGTACCAGGGTTGCTCAAGTTAGCCCTTGCCTATTGTGTTCTTATCTGTCTCACCGAAACCACACTGAGCCCGGTGCTGCCATCACGACTAGATGCGCCCATGGTGGCCACCACAGGTGGTTGTCGCTTGGGCAGAGTTACAGGAGAGAAAGGTCAGGTTGGCACCTGGAGAGGGGGAGCGCACCGTCACCATTGGCTTTGCCTGATGCCACCTCCTTACCTGTCTCCAGGGTAAACGAAGCGGCATTGTAAAATATCATTTTCACAGATGAAAAGAAAAAGCTTTGGTTACAGTCATTATAAAATCAGAATCTCTACCTGTCCCCAGTGGAGAAGAGTTTTTACTGATGTATAGTCTGGAAAATGAGCTAGGTATACATCCAGTCGGCTCTACGGGAAAAAGAAAGTATTTTCTGAGTGAGCAGGGAATGATGAAAATCTGTCTAGGAAAAAAAATCATTCTGTCTTGTAACTGTAACGTAGATTTTGTATTCTCCAGCAGTATCGTATTCTGTTTAGAGCTAGGAGTAGCTTTTAAAGGCAAACCAGTTAACCACCACTTTAAAACGGGAATACAACTGTCCCAGTCTTTTTTTTTTTTTTTCCCATCAGCAGAAAATAAGGCAGGAGTTACCTTTCCTTTGCAGACAAGACCACAGGTGATTCTTTCCTACCAAAGTCTCCATTAGGTTTAACATCAACTGAATGAAGTCTCCAAATAACCGTTGCCTTGAACAGCACTTTTCGCACTTATTTTGGTTTTTTTATACTCATTTTTGTGTCTCATTAGCTATCTCCGGGTGTCTAGGAAAACTGGAGATGGCTGTGACCTAGAGAGGCTGATGCACCTACCACGTTCAAGTTGTTCTTGTTGTACCCGCCGATAAGGAAGATCTCATTTTCACAGACTTCAGCTGTTAGCAGGTTGCTGCATGTCTTGGCCAGGGTGGCTCTCTCCTTCCTCCCCACCAGAGTCAGCTCTTTTATTCCAAACATTGCCTGCAAGAGCGCAAGGAAACAGGTCATGGTGGGTCCTGCAATCCACATCCCCTCTCCATGAGAACCACTTGCCTCCAGATAGCGCTGACAGGCAACTCCTCAGTATGGTTGTTGACACATTTGGGCTAGCCTGCTTTCTGAGGAGGTTGACCCATGGCCACACCCAACTCTCGGAGCGACATGAAACCATCACCATCCTTTCCGTGCCATGGTGTTGCCCCCATCATCCTGATGCGTCATCTCTAAGGTACCAGCTTCCAAAGTTCAGCCCGGGATGGCCAGACTCATACCTCTGTTGACAGATGCTCCTCAGGAGCAGCGTGTCCAGGGAGAGTGCCAGCTCCCCTTCCAGCCCTTCTCCAGCTGCTGGAGCAACGGGTGGAAGGGAGGTGATGTGGGGCTGCCCTGAGCACCTCCCGGGCTACGGAACTGGGATGTGGTGAGGTCAATAAGCAAAAGCATAAATAGCAATGATAGAGAGGTATGTATATTTTAAACAGTGAAATCTGTTTGTGCTCAACTGGACAGAGAGGGACATCCCTGCTGTTTGGGATGGCCCATCTACCCACACATGTCCCCAGCGTCTGCTACAGGCATGGCCTGAGTGCACAGTGGCAAGACACAGGGGATGTGAGTTGCTGAAAGCTCCTGGGTTTCAGTAGTGACAACACACAAACACTTCACGTACCTTCAGCACCACATCTGGTAAAAATGCTATCTTTAACACGGGGCCTTTGACGTGATGAAAGGTGTAGAGAGGAGCCAGTGCAAAGAAGAGTTTGATTTTCTCAGCCAGCTTCGGCATGCTCGAAAATGCTATGAAACCTGAAAAGCAGCAAGAGATCACAACGGTAACCCCAAAAGCAACAACACTCGTGTCAGGCCTCCTGTCTGGGACACGGGGTCTAAACAAAACGAAACGATCCTGGGTGGCTGGGCAAGACGTGGCAATCCTCTCCCATGCAGAAGGGCTGAGAAGGCAGGTAGGAAAAGTGGCTGCATGAGCCAACACATTCCTGTCCCCAGCAGTCTCCAGTTTGGGACAGATGTTGCTGCCCGTCTCCCATCACATCTCCCATCACCCTGCTCCTCCTCCTCACTCACCCAGAGAGTTGCCCTGAGCGTGGCCGACATAGAACAGTTTGTCCTGCCCAGTTTGCCTTAGGATGAAGCCCACCATGGCAGGGAGGTCGTACACAGCCATCTCATGGAAGCTGGAGAGCAAGGGGAGAAGCTAGAGGAGATGCCCACTTCCCAGCCTCCCATGGGCATTGGGTGGTGGGTGCTGGCAGCCCCCAATCCTTGGTGGCCTTCTCACCTGAAATCCCAAAACTCCTCTTGGTCAACAGAAAGGTTCAGATGGCGGCGGGACCAGCTGTTGCCCCGGCTGTTTCCAATCCAGACGTCGTACCCCGCGTCTGCGAGGATGAAGCCCAGGCTGCTGTTGGGGATGTTGTCCACCCAGTTGCCACCATCTAAACTGAAACCGTGCACTATCAACACGGGTGACCTGGATCCTAAAAGACGAAAAATCGAGTACTTCACACAAGAAAGCCCCTTTCCATATAGAAATAAAATGGCCCTGTGTATATCAGTATTATTTTCTGCAGGCTGCACATTAAATGTTCCTTTCTCCAATGATTTCCCTGGCTTTGCTGGTGCTTTATTGTTTGAAGGACTTTTGCCACACCTGGCCCTGAGTTATCAGGAAACCTTGGACCAGGGCAAGGGGTTTGCTCCAGGGAACGAGCTGGGGCTCGCTGGCTCGTGCCACCCTGTCCCAGGTGCAGTGAAAAACTATGCTGAGCTCCTGCATTCCCAGGGCTCAAGGCAGCTGGACAAAAGCTTTTCATCCCCCTTCCAGCTGCCAAAACTGTGTCTGAAGGCACAGGTGTTCACACTGGCTTCCCCTTGCACACTGCCTCATCTCTAACCAAGGTCACAGCTGCCTCACCCTCGATGAAATCGAGCCCACCTGAGTTCCCAGCGTCCCCTGTGCCGTGGGGAATCCGGTTGAGGCTGAGGAAGTACCCATCCTCCGTCAGTACATCGTACTCCTCACTAGGATACCCATGGAAACGGATCTTCTGGCTCTGCAGGGACAACAGTCCAAGGAAGAGAGTGACACACTGGTGTCCATCACTCCACACCTGGCCCAATTATAGCCACTCCTGCCACCCACCCTCTCTGGTGTCATCTCTGCCTGCACACACGAGACCTGAAGGTCCATCTACATTAGAGGAAGTCTAGGGAGAGGGCAACCTCAAGCTGAGGGCATGAAGTGAATGGCACCCATGCAAAAATAGGAAACTTGGTGCCCCAAGCCTCCCAGCTGACCCCAGGTGCAGATGCCAGGGGAAGGGATGGGGAGAGCCTAGCTGGTCCCTCGGGGAGGACTTTGGGCACACCACCTGGGGAAGCCCAGGCCTCATGAGGGGTGGGTTTGACCCCTTTGCACTTACGATGTTCATGAACTGCTCGGGGTTGTCATGGCTTGCTCCAGTGCGTGGGATGGCGTTGCCCAGCCCCTGGGCCAGGCACAGGGCCACCAGCAGCAGCCACATCTTGCCTCTCTGCAGTGCCTGGGAGATAAAGGGATTGACATGAGCATGATGGTGACTGCACTGAGTTACGAGGAAATGCTGTGAAGTTCCAGCATTGCTGGCAGTGCTGCCAATACCTGCAACACGCTTTGGGTGTTTTGAACCCCAACCATGCCAGCTGCAGCACCACATGGGACTCTCTGTTTGGCACTGGGCACTCAGCAGCATCCTGCAGCTCTGGCTGCAGCCAGCTGATCAAGAGCACATAGTGGGTGTCCTTAGGGCCCCAGGGGATGCAGGGGTTGAATTGAAAAGATACCACATCTGGCCTGGGATCCAGACTTCAGGACAGGTCCAGGAAAGACCATTTGCCTGGTGACCCTGTTGCAAGAGCTAGAAAGGACTCTGCCTCCCAGAGGAGGCGTCTGGGTGCATTTTCCCAGCATCCTTACAGCATGGAAAAGTCTTCCTGGGCTGCTCAGGAAAATGGGAACACCTACCCACCGCGCACCATCATGGGGGCAACAAAAAAACCCTCACTATCACACATTAAAAAAAAAGTGTCAACTCAAGTCTTGCTCTGTGTTCAAGTCCACCAGCAACATCTTGGTGCCTATGTCTCCCCGTGCAGGTGAGGATGTCTTGGGATTAAATTGCTGTGGTTGTTGAACGAAGGAGAGGTCAGATTGTCCTATGATTCTGTAGACAAACAACATTGCTAAACCCCCTCTCCCCTACTGGCACTCGTCCTTTCCAGATGCCAAACACCAGTGGCCACAACTGCAGGCCAGATATATTTTAAGGGGCTTTTAGTCTGTAGCCCCTCCAAACTGCTTGTGGAAGGACACTAAGGACAGCAGGAAGGAAGGAATTACAGCAGCCACCTTCTCGCCAGGCTCAGTTGCACACAGACACAGGCAAGAGGTTGCAGGTCATGCCTGGGGACATCAGAGACAGAGCAAATTACTGAAATAGCCACTTCAGCAAGCAGTGTGGATTACAAGGGATCAAGAAGCCAAGCCTGCGTAGAAATTAGGAGACGCCATAGGGGCCCTTCCCATGCCAGATGTAACAATATGCTTCCCAGTGCCATTTTCCTGTTGCAAAACCCACCCCGAGTTTTCATACCAATGGTATTTTCTCGATGAGTATGTCACTTAGGAAACAGCTTCCTTCCCTTGGGTCTGCACCTTGGCTTTCAGGACTTGGCTGGACAAAACCAGGGCTGGCCTGAGCTAGCACCAGGGATGATCCTGTTCTGAGTAGGGGTTTGAACCAGAGGTCTGTAGGAGTCCTCTTCCAAAAGCCACAGCTGGACTGGATGCAGACGCAGTGGCCTTTCCCCGTTGCCTGGGCAGAGAGGTTTCCATCCCTGCTGAGCTCGGTCCCCACAGTCCACCTCCCCTACATCTGCATCCAGCCCTGCACATCATCATATGCAAGAGAACCTTCCACTGCCCCATGAGTGGCAACAGGTCCGTGGTTTCTGTGACTCACGCCTGGCTCACAACCCTGCACATTTTGTGATGAGGATTTCCTCCACCCAACGCCCCTCACCCAGCTCCTGAGCAGTGGCACTAAGGTTTCCCATATGTCTTGGGCGTTGTCGCAGTGTCATGGTGGCACAACACAGTGGCCATGACCTGTGACAAGCTGTGCCACAAAGCCCACAGATGCTAGTGAGAGCACTGACAAGCATTCAGCCACTTACAGAAGCAACTGCTTCTGGTATCCCAAGAGATTAAAGCCTTTGTGGCAAAGGAGGAAGGATTAGTCACTGCACATACCTACGGCATTCAGCAAGCACTAATAGACTCAAGTTTAGATGTAAAAACATGGTAGGAACACACGAAGACCAGCCAAAATTACAGTCCTCACCTCCTGCACCCAAGCCTTGGGGTCACACAAGTCATCAGAATTGTGTCCCTCCTCAGGTACCCAGCACTGAATGGAGCCAGCCTGTGGTGGTGCATCCCCTGTTGCTGCCCCAGCAGGGGAGGACTTGGCAGAGGAGATGCCAGCTCACTGCTTCGCAAGGGACCCACCTGCATTGCCCAGCAAGGCTTGCCTCCACAGAGCTCAGCCACAGCAGGGCCGTCTCCTCCAGCCCCCAACTGCCCATCTCCAGCTGGCACCGCTGCATGCTGCCATGCTTCAGAGCTCCAGCACCGCTTGATGGCACCCCAAGGCTCAGACCCTGAGTGCTTTGGATCACTGAGTTCAGCGGTGGGTCCTCCCACCACTTGACTCCAGCACCAAGACAAAGTATGAAGCAGAGACATCAACAAACTTGAGAAGAGCCCAACAGTGCCTTCCTCAGAAGAGGGAATGCAACGTGTCCCATCATCCAAACTCAGAACCATTAATGCAATTGGCAAACTGCTGCTCAACTGTGAGTCCCTGGGCACAGGCAAGTAGCACGGAGGAGAGCAGAGATGGTCTCTGCTCCTTCTCAGAGGTGCCATTCCTCACATATCAGCCCTGGGTAATCCAACCAAGCCAAAGCTAGAGGTGCAGGGACACCCCATGCCCCACAAAGCCAAAATGGATGGAGACCCAGGAAAATGTCTAACCACAGCCAGGAAGACTCACAGCACTGCCTCAGCTCACTGGGAAGCACCAGAGCTCACGCTTGCAAAAAACAAGGAGCTCAGATGCAGAACTGCAAAGCAGACCCTTCAGAGGACAGTTTAACTCCGATGGTGATCAAAATGCCCAAGTTCTCCAAGCATAAAATGAACAACTGAAGGGATAATAAAGCCCCTTGGCTCGGTTGGGATCCTTTCTTCCAGCAACAGCCTGGACTAGAAGAAGGGCACGCATTGCACATCAACCTGACCTGTGCTCCAGGCCCGTCCACGCAGTCAGGAGCATCGGCGGCACTGAGTGAACATGTCCTCTTGGCTTATAAAGACACATGGAGAGGTTGGGACTCATCTGTCAACATCTGAAAGCCCAGTCCCTCTCCAATCCCACCACCCGCTCTTCTTCTCCAGCCTGATGATTCAGATGTGGTATCCCAAACCCCAGAGAGCGCAGCAGCAAAGCACCACATCTTGAAGGCAGATAATGAGCTGTTGGGCAACGTCGCCACCAGTGGGAACACCCAGGCCTTGTGGCATCCTGCAATTGGGAGTTGCATTTTTGGCATATCTCTGCAGAGGGATTCCAGCCGCCTCATCTGTAATATGAAGGGCAACGTGCTCTGGGGTTGCCAGACAGGTCACCGGCTGGTCACGCTTGGCTTTCCCAGTGTAGGTACCCATTGGCAATGCATGACAACTCTGTATGTCAGCAGCAGGAACAGGGATGACCATGCTGCCTAGAGAAGGTGGCACGACCATGCTGCCTAGAGAAGGTGGCACAACCATGCCTGGGTTGAAAGGGAAGAGGCAAAGCTCACCCAGGAAAGGAAAAAGAAATACCAGGTTCACATGACACTGGCGGTCTGACTTTTATCCACGTGGAGATCCCAAGACTCAAAGTCCAGAGGGTGCAAAGTAAACCTCACTGGGGCAGGTATAACAACCAGCCCTCCTCTGTGTCCATAGACCCCTTCAAACACATGTCTTCCAGCCCCATCACCTCTCCTGCCAGGAGAGCAATGGTGGTGGGAAGGGACCTCTGGGGTCTGTATCCCAGCCTCTCACTCACAGCAGAACTATCACCAGCAGCTGTGTCTCTGTCTAGCCAAGGTGGACTCATATGACTGCAAAGCAGCATCCAGGAAAAAGCCAGGAGGAGGAAAACACGAATTAACCAGCCTGGCGTATGGGACAGTCATCCCTGAGACAGCAGTTAATGTATTAACAGTTTCTGGCCTATGCTGTATTCCCCAGCCCCCATGCAGCGCTCACTGAGAACAAGAGGCTGGGGTCCCACCTGGGTGCACTTCTCCCACAGCTCTCACAGTTGAGGCATTGGACCTCTCTACTTTCTGCCAGCTGGGGAGAACAGGACAGTCAGCATGGGAGCTGCACAAGGTCACAGCCCAGATCCTCCTTTCCTTGCACCACCCCGTGGACTCTCAAGAGCTTACTGGGAAGCTGTGACCCCCTCTTCTCCTGGTGGCATGTGGGTATTGATGCACACACCAAAGCACAGTGGCACCTGTTGCCAAGCCAGGGCCAGTGGAGCCCTGGGACAGCAGTCTCACAGTTCACACGCCCCAGTGTATTGCCTTTGACGATGGTCCCTGCATGTAAGATAACGAGATCTGAATAATTGGCTGTAAACTTTGTTTTGAAAGTCCTCTCCCCATGCCACAGCTCTGCTCATACCTTCCTTGGGCATTTACTGCCAGCCACCTCTGGAGACGTGTCTGCCCTGGCCATGCTGTTGTGCCCTTGGTTTTGAGATGCTTTTGGCTGCAATTTTCACGGCAGCAAAGACACTAAGTAAGAAAGGTTCCTCCTGCCTGGGGGTCATGCACGTCCCAGGAACCACAAGTCTGACAGGGGACTCCCGGTTGGTTCCTTGATGTGAACAAGCAACAAATGTATTTTGCCAGCAGCAGGTCTCTGCAGGACAACCAGCTTCTCAGGCTCTTTGCAGGCAGCTTCAAGTCCAAAGCCTGTGATACAACAGGTCGTCTGGGTCAGAAGAAAGCTCAGAGCAGGACCAAATTGGAACCCACTTCTTTCACATCACAACCATTCAATACTCAAGTCAGTCTGCATCATTTCCAGGGCCAAACCAGCCTGACTGGAGAAGACCCGTTTCATACACAGCGGCAGCATCTATTCCATGAGTGCTTAGCTCTTCTTGAATCAGGCCACCAGCACAAATATCACCATCTGCACTGAGAAAAGGAGCAACCTGTTCCCATGCAGTGGGAGGATCTCCATCTTACTGACTGATATGTTTGTTCAGTGCTACCAAAGCAAGTAGGTTTTGCTTTTGCACTAGATTGCTCTGAGGTGGTGACTGCAGGCCATGGAGATGTCCTGCCCTGTTTTCCACGGACCAAGCTTATCCACAGCGCCGGAAGGACAGTGTCACCTTGGCTGAAGGAGCTCAACGAATGAGTGTCCAGGTGCAGAATCAGCCCAGTAGAAGACAGAATGGGTCACAAAGTGCTCATGACTTTTTTGGGGGGATATCATCAGTGAGCAGAATATTTCCTCTGTCAGTGCAAAATATCTCTGGCTTGGATGGACCCACGCTTACTGTGGTTTTCACCAACAGAATTATTGTTTGTTTGTTTTCCTAAGTTTAAATGCTCACATGAAAGAGCAGGATGTGGCACTTTGCAAGAACTTTGTTTAATTATGGGGCCTTTGGGTGCCGTTTCCCACACCCAGCCAAGGTCCTGGAGGAAGTGGGCTGGTTCGGTAACTGTACAAGGCTGTAACCGCTCGCACGACATTTCTTTGAGCACAAATGTCATGACTCAAATACAGGGCTCAGGGTACTGATAGCACAGTCCAAGCAATCCAAAAGGCAGCCTGTATTTACCTGCAAACTTGTCCTGTAGCCTTTTTCTAGACTCTTTTGCAGTGGCTTGTGCAAACCAGAGCATGTATCTCCAGAACTTCTGGTGGATATAGCACGTTCAGCAGAGGAGGTTTAGTGTTTTGAAAAATGTGAGAGGACACAGTACAAAACCAGTCTGGGGGGGGGAGTGTGGTGGTGGTGGTGGTGTTGAGTCACCCGGGATATTGCAATGCAATGAAACCCAAAGGAAGCATAAGTATAGAAGACTTGCAGGAACACTTCCACTGACTCAAGCACCTAAAAACATCTCTGCCAGTGACCTTGCTGCTCACTGCACTCCTACTTGGACTGGATGGCCAAGTTTGCAGCTTCTCCTGCCTTGAAAACAGCTACTTAGAGATGGCAAAATACCAGGCTAAGAATGCCCTGCCCTAAGTGACATTTCAGGCAGCATGAGGCATGGACCTAATGGGGCAAAGGTGGGCATTCCTACAAGAAAAGAGAGTGAAAACCATGCTGAGAAGTGTCATAGAACAAAGTAGTCTTTTAATCATCAACTTGAGCAAGGAAAAGACCCAAGGCTCCTTTTATGCAAGATGTTGTACCTTGCACTGAAAGCCTTAACCACAGGTACAACATGAAGAACGTAAGCACAAGTATATGGTTAAGAAGTGGCAGGGAAAGCCACCAGCATGCAATACCTAGAGCAGAAGACATGCAAGATATTACTGGCTGCCAAGAAGGGGAAGATTTCACAACAGTCTCCCATTTGGGGCAAGATACTTTTGTGCTCTACCAATCCCTCAAGCATTACAGGAATGGTATTTCCTGTACCAGCATTCCTAAAATGTTGTTCCAGGAAAGGTCAATATAATAAAATATCTCTTGTCCAGTGCCCTGCAGAACAAGATGAACAGCTGGTGAAAGGTCCAGAAATACACCCAGATTTTAGGGGGAAAAAATTCTCAGCAGATGTAATCAAGCACTGGAAGAGGTGTGCAGTGTTGGTGCGCAGAGGGTCCAAAGCTCCCTCAAAACTGAAAAGGATGTAGCCTTAAAAAGTCCAATCTACTTGGAAAATCACCCTGCTTTGAGACTTGCTAGACTGGAGACCTCCAAGGTTCTGTCCGACCTAAACTATGTGCCTGTCTGAGGAAGACAGTAAGCTGTCTAAGGAAGAGCAGTAGCTCAGCAGGAGAGATGCTCCAACTGTTGATTGACACATACACACACTGTTGGACCAGAGGACTGCTAGACAGATGAGGAAGTCTACTGAGCAGAGGCTTCAGCGGGACTAACACCACAGAGGAGTCGATCAGGAGCTTTGCAAAGTGGGGATAGCCAGGACTGCTCTGCTGAGCCACCCAGCTCCATAAAGCAGGGTCCTGTGGCAGCTCAAGTGCAACAGAGGCTGTTGAAACTACGAAACAGGACACATGGGTGCGTGTGTCTGAAGGCACCCATCCCAGGAGTTAAGCAAGCATCAGTGTGCCCGAGCTCCCCAAGATCCTCCTGCTTGGGAGTGTCCAGCTGTCCTCTAGACCAGCCATTCCCTATCCAGACATCATCCTCACACGTGACAGCCTCTTCTCTGGACACCTTCTGAGGTTACAAGCTACTTGCTCCATAAGTTGCAAGCGTTTCTCCCATCAAATATGCAGCATGACTAATGCTGAGTATGTCTGCATGGGGCTCTGCAAACGTTCTGATGAGTGGTAGGTGTCTGGTGGTGTCTTAGGTGGAACAAGAGTGGTGACTGTTCCTTACAGCTCTCCAAAACCTACAGTGGAGCCACATCTGCCCAGTAGCTGCATTCAGGTGGCTGTGACTGCTGAGACCTACGTTTGGAATCATTGACAGCATCACTCCTGAATGCCATGCCTTCTGCCCACGGCACAGCTCCCATACTGACTTGTGAGGAAGTTTTGCAAGAGCTCATCTCAGCACAGAGCCTCAGCAGCAATGCCGAGACCTCTGTGGTATTCTCCCCTCCAGTACATTGCCGATGCCATAGCCTTCCTGCAGATAGAGACAGCGATGCTGGCCATGCTTTGGTCCAAAGCTCAACCTTCAGGTAACTCCAGGAGCCTGTGCAGGGCAGAGATGCTCCTTTCAGTCCAGCAACACTGGTCCAGTGACAGACCATTACAAGGCATCTGTCTCAGTAAGATGTTGACCACAAGGTTTAAAGGCTGGTGCTTCTTTTGTTCCAGGAACAAAAAGTGGCACCCGAGAAAGAGCAGATCATGTTGGCTTGCCACCTACAACAGATCAACAATTAAGTCTCTGCGTGAGATGCTGGTGAGGCATAACTGGCAACTCCCACCTTCAGGGACCTAAGGAGAAGCCTTGGGGAACCCTGGACCTGTTTCCTGTAGAGCAGAAGTTGTGATCAAATAGAGGTGATGCCTCCGTCCTTCCTGAAGGAGCTGTTTCTTCCACTGCCCTGGCTCCTGTGTGCAGACATGGTGGAGAGCCCTCGCTTTTCTGGTGGGCAGAGCAGAAGTGATAAAATTCACCTTGGAGGGAAGAGGGCAAGGGTAAGACAGACTCCAGGAACCACAGCGGGGCCAGCTCAGTCTGGGGTGGCAGTGCCAGCTTTCCCAGCACCCCAGATCCTGGGGTACCCAAACTGGTCGGGCACCTCCAAGCACTGGAAAGCTGTCCCCAGCTCCTGGGCTGCTCCGGGCAGCTCAGCCCATGGTCATGGCACAGCTAAGAACATGCTGAGGCTGGCCCTCTCGTGAGACTTGTGTCTCTCCATCCTGCCCTCAGAGTCCTTCACAGCCCTCTGCTGCTTCCCTGGGGACCTTCAGGCTTCCAGCATGCAACCTCAGCAGCTTGGCTCCTTATCAAACCAGCAGGTCATGGCTTGCTCTTAAGTCCTGAGGCTAAAGCGCGTTCGGCGTCCTTTCATTTAGGGACACGCTTGTTAACACCTGTGTGCCACACAACAGGTTGTGAGAAGGATTGCACTGTGTGCTGTTTTCAGCTGAAAATAGAGGAAAGACGTCACAGGGTAGACAGGCTGCAGAGCTGGGCTGACGCCAGCTCATCCCCAGCACACACGGGCTGGACTCAGACCACCGTGCATCGCTCAGAGATGTGGGGATGTGGCCAGGGTATGGGGGAAGACTACACCTCAGGACCATCAGGACCGTCAGGACCATCTCAGGACCATCAGGACCAACTGTTACATGGCTCCCTCTAAGGCAGATGGCAGAATCAACGAGAGGAGAAGAGACCAGGTTTAGGAATTACCTTCCCCACTGCATAAAGATAGGCTGGAAAGAGCCCTTGTATTTCGTCATTGTTCAAAGACCAAGGCACCCTGTAAAACCTGTATCCCAGCCTTGTCCCAGCCCAAAGCTGCCTTTCCCCCACCACCTGCAGCATCAGGGACAGTCTCCAGCAGTAGATATGACATGAGAGCTGTCTCCCTTGGCACCAGAGCAGGCTCAGACAGAGGAGACTCCTGAGATGCGCAGAGCTCTGCAGGCAGATCTGCACAGACCTCCTTGCAGGAGCTCTTCAGAAAGCCCATAGGTGCAACAAAACCAGCTCCTACAAGGATGTGGGTATGGACACTCCCCACCAAGGGCAGCAGGTAGAAAGGAGTTAGGCTTAGCTCTGCCCGTGTTCCCTGTGTCCTCACAGGCAGCTTCTGGCCTCCAGGCTCACCTTCGTCTACCTCAGTGGCTTGCAGCAAAGCCCGATGAGTCTTCCTTGGTCCTTCAGAAGTCCTTCCTTTCACACCCTCTCCAGAAATGCCTGCTCCCCTCCGTGCTTCTCTGCACAAGCTGTGAGCCCATGGCTCTCCCTACACCTACCTCCTCTATTTCTCCAGCCCCTGCCCCACCTCCTTAACCTCCCCTCCCGGACAGGCGCAGCTGCTCCATGGGAAGGATGAGTCCTTGCCTGGCCCTCCCGCTCCCCTCAAGCCAGAGGAGATGCATGCATAGATGCAAGCCCTGGCGGGGGGTTATTCCCTCTGCTTGGAACTGGGGAGGCCAAATCACGATGCTGTACCCAGTTTGGGGTTCCCAGGGGCTAGTGAGACACCCCCCAAATCAGAGTGAGCCTGGAGACACCCTGGCAACAGTGGGTGGAGGCCAGGGTGTGCGAGGAGGGGCTGGGGGAGCTGCGCTTGCTCAGCTGGAGACGAGGAGGTGAAGGCGGACCAAACAGCATCTCCCCCTGCCCAAAGGGGTCCCAGAGGCACTGGGGCTGTACTCTGCTCAGAGGGGCACAGCGAGAGCCCCAGAGGCACCTGCAAAAGCTGCAGCACGGGGAACCCCAGCCAGCCCCAAGGAAACAGCCCCAAAATAAGAGGGGCATCCCTGGGACAGGGCCCCGAGTGGTGGGGGTTCTCTCAGCTGAACAGGCTCAGATGCATTTCAGTGAGTTGCCTGGCAGATCCTGAAGATCGCTCACAGAATCAAGCTCTCGGCTTTTCCTCTCAGCCAGGGCAGCCACATGTCAGCACAAGTCCCTCTTGGCACATCCTCCTACTTGTGAACACCTCGCAACCTTTGCTTTGTTATCTGTGGTGAAAAGCTACTGCACATTCCCTTGAGAACACCCAGCACATGTGCGAAGGATGACACCTCCCTGGGGCTTTGTCTGTCCATGCAAAGGTGGGGTCCCAAAAATGTGCACCTCATCAAGAGGCTCAAAGAGCATCTGAGGAGGTTGCTTTGGCAGCATCTGCTCAGCCACCACTGTGTGTCCACTGGCACAATTTAAATGGTGCCCAGTGCCTTCAGCACAACCGGCATGTGCGTGGCCAATAAGCAGCAAAATCACAGCTGGAGTCAGGATGAGCTTTCCCCAACTAAGCAGAAGCTTAGAGATAATGAGGGGCCTGGGGACACTCTGGTGGGAAGGGACGGAGCCTGGGAAGATGCATCTCCAGGGCTGGACCTGCCCCTTGGCCAAGCAGCACAACCACGTCCGCACACCCCACTGCCCATGCAGGACCCTGGAAGGGGGCTGCGCTACCACTCACAGCCCAGCGTCCAGGGGACAACTGCCTCTCCTTGAAGTCAATGCCATCTTCCCACCCTGTTGCTGACCTGCAGTGGTTTGAAAAATAGCTTCAGAGGGAGGGGAGGGAGGGCTTGGACATGCGAGCAGTAAAATGGTGAGGTAGCAATGGGGATCAGCACAGACTGCACAAAACCCTGCTTCTCCCCCTAGTGACAAAGGAGCAAAGCAAACCGTGGAAGACATGCCCTGGGGCTTTGGGGTTGGGTGTTTTTTTTGCATTAACAGACTTTACACTCTGCTGCTGACAAACCCGAAAAACCCGAGTTCGGTTTTTTTGCTAAGTTAAACTCAACAGCACAGGTGCGCAAACACTAGAAGAAACATCTCACCTGCTCTGCATCAGAAAGAACACCAAAAAGCTTTATAAGCAGTTGAAAAACACAGAGAACTTACAGAGGAGCTAATTTCTCCCCCTTCTGCTCCTCCACAGCTGCAGAGTGAAGAAATGCAGAGCCAACCAGGGCATCGTGGTGATGCTGGCTGGCAGCAGCCTCTGGGGGTCTGTGATCCAACCTCAGCCCCCGTCAGGGTCAACTTCACAGCTACAACAGGTTGTTGAGGTCCTGAAATAGCAGCATGACTTATCAATGCATCATAAGGAATGTAACAAAAACACACCTCTCACCCACCTGAGGCAGCACAAGCATGGCCAGTGGCGTTACAGTTCATAACACAGATGGTGAGAGGGTTGGACCCGGCCAGACTGCCCCTTCCCATCCTTCCAGCAGAGAGGGCTCCATTCCCGCAGAGCCCTGGGTGGCCATAGCCAGCTGTAGAACCACCTCATGAGGTGGCACCTCATACTCAAGGAAGGTTGGATGACTGTTGTGGTGGTTTTTTAAACATACCAAAATGCTACACTTCCTGTGAGGGTTTGTGCAGGAGATCATCTCCCTCGCCAGTGCTTTCACAGCACCCTCTGCTGCCCAGGCTTTCTTTTTTCCTTCAGACAGCACGATCCCATGGATGACAACCAATCCAAGACATCAATGCTTACGTGACTACACAGCAGCTAGCTGAAGAGCAGGTAGCACTGAGAAATTTACGAAATAGTACATGAGATTAAAGCAGCTTTGGGCAGGTGGTCTCCTCAGAGACAGAGTCATGGCACTGAGGGGATGGAAGACTGCAGAGAGGGGAGGGCAGAGTCACCAGGATGCAGTGTCCATGAGCCACCCCGAGTCTGTGGACCCACCTCAGGGTCTTCCCAGAAGTGCTGATATCTCCACAGGAAGCCCCTCCAGGAGCAGGAGGCTTTGTAAACGTTGCTGTCAAATTTATGTAAACAGAGCAGACTATTTCAGTTGGAAGGCAGCTACAATGATCATCTAGTCCAACTGCAGGAGGTGTCTGGACCTTTCTCCTGGGGCAGCCTTAAGTTTCTGCAAAAGGTGTGCCCAGGTGGAGGACCTCCTGCAGCAGATGGCTGAGATGAAGGAAGCAGCGAGGAGGTTGCATAGCATCAGGGAGGCTGAGAAGGAGATATGCAGCCGGTTAGGACCAGCAGGAGGAAGAGACTGCCCGAAGACTGAGGTGCCCTTGCACAACTGCTTCGCTGCTCTGCAGGCTGAAGAGGGCAGACCCACTGCATCAGGAGAGGCGCTGCAGCTGGATAAGGCAGCCCAATTTGCTTGTGTAACAACCAGCACAACTAAGAAAAGGTGATGGGTGACAGCTGTGGGCAATTCTCTTCCAAGAGCCACAAAAATACCAAAGCTCATACAGTCCTCTATTGTTTCGAGTGAGCACCAGTGATACAGCCAAGAGCAGCCTGAAGACTATCAAGAAGGATTATAGAGCCCTGGAAGCAGCAGTCGGGGACTCTGGGGTACAGATACTTTTTTCATCGGTCCTCCCAGACAAAGGGAAGGGGGTTGATAGGGACAATTGAACCTGTCAAGTCAACAAAAGGCTACAGGACTGGTGCCACAGCCAAGGGTTCGGCTACTTAGACCATGGGACTCACTTTGAGAAACCTGGTCTACTGGGGCCGGATGGGGTCCACTTGTCAGAAAAGGGGAAGAGCATCTTTGGTCAGAGGTTTGCCAAGCTCTTGAAGAGGGCTTTAAACTAGAGTTGCTGGCAGAGGGGAACCGCAGTCCATCCCACGCCTATCAGTTTGATGCCAGTGCCAGCAACAGGTGCCCACAGCCTGGAGAAGGGTCCCAGCTAAACTGGAGTGCAGCGCAAAGGAATTCCATCTACTCCAGCCAGTAAGCCAGCTTCATCGGGGGCCCAACTTAAATGCCTCTATGCAAATGCATGAAGCATGGGGAATAAACAGGAGGAGTTAGAGGCATGTGCAGGGCTATAATCTTATTGGCATCACAGAGACATGGTGGGATGGCTCCTATGGCTGGAGTGTTGCAATGGAAGGATACAGGCTCTTTAGGAAGGACGGGCAGGGGAGATGAGGACGGGGTGTTGCCCTCTATGTCAGTGACCAGCTGGACTGCATGGAGCTCTGCCTGGGGATGGACGAGGAGCCGACCAAGAGATTATGGATCAGAATTAAAGGGAGGGCAGGGACAGGTGACATTACAGTGGGGGGGTCTTGCTACAGGCCACCTGACCAGGAAGACCGAGACAATGAGGCCCTCTATAGACAGATAGGAGAACCCTCACGTTCACAAGCCCTGGTCCTCGTAGCAACTTCAACCAATATCTGTTGCAGGGACAACACAGCAGGGCATAAGCAATCCGGGAGGTTCCTGGAAAGTGCTGATGATCATAGAATCATCAAATCACAGCACGGTTCAGGTTGGAAGGGACATTAAAGATCATCTAGTTCCAGCCCCCTGCCCTGGGCAGGGACACCTCCCACCAGACCAGGTTGCTCCAAGCCCCATCCAACCTGGCCTTGAAGCCCTCAGGGATGGGGCAGCCACAGCTTCTCTGGGCACCCTGGGCCAGGGGCTCACCACCCTCACAGCAAAGAATTTCTTCTGATATCTAATCTAAATATCCCCTCTTTCAGTTTAAAACTGTTCCCCCTCGTCCCATGGCTCCCTTCCCTGATGCAGAGTCCCTCCCCATCTTTCCTGAAGCCCCTTTAGGTACTGGAAGGGGCTATAAGGTCTCCATGGAGCCTTTTCTTCTCCAGGCTGAACAACCCCTGCTCTCTCAGCCTGTGAGAGAGGTGCTTCAGCATAGGTGCTCCAGCCCTCTGAACTTCCTTCTCCGAGTGAAAGAGGAGCCAGTGAGGAGAGGTGCTATTGTGGACCTTATTCTCAGCAGCAAGGAGGGGCTGGTGGGGAATGTGAAGCTCAAAGGCAGCCTTGCCTGCAGTGACCACAAGATGGTGGAGTTCGAGATCCTGAAGGCAGCGAGGGGGGCGCACAGCAAGCTCACTACCCTGGACTTCAGGAGGCCAGACCTGGGCCTCTTGAGGGATCCGCTTGATAGAGTACTGTGAGATAAAGCACTGGAGGGAAGAGGGGCCCAAGAAAGCTGGTTAATATTCAAGGCCTCCAAGCTCAGGAGCAATGCATCCCTACTGAGAGGAAGTCAGGCAAAAACACCAGGAGGCCTGCACGGATGAGCAAGGCGCTCCTGGAGAAACTCCAATGGAAAAAGGAAACCTACAGAGGGTGGAAGGAAGGACAGGTAGCCTGGGAGGAATACAGAGAAATTGTCCGAGCAGCCAGAGATCAGGTTAGGCAAGCTAAAGCCTAGATAAAATTAAATCTGGCTAGGGACATCAAGGGCACCAAGAAAAGCTTCTGTAGGTATGTCAGTGATAAAAGGAAGACTAGGGAAGATGGATTGTGCTGTGGTGCTGAGCCCAATGAGCCCCCTATGCCGTCTCTCTTGTTAGCTGGTCCTTGGTATGCATTGCATGCTGCATCCCTTTCCCATTCAGGGTCCGATGCTGGGCTGAGCTTGCGGCTGCCTGGTATAAATTCCTTCTGCAACCTTCCGCCTGGCTGGGGATGCCAATGACGTCCAGGTGACCCATAAGCTGCAGGCTGCAGCACGCACAGGTCTGCCTTTCAGCAGACGGCAGATAAGCCTGCCAGCAAGAAAATGCTGACGCTTTAAGACCTGATCGTGGCTTTTTTTCCTGACTCGCTCATGCCTTAATGGTCTGTGTAGTAATTCATCCCAAAATGAGGTCATTCTCGGGGCTTCCCAGCCTGATTTTATCAGTGCTGGGGGAGAGGTGGGTAGCATCCCTGGCTTGCACTGGCAATGTCAGATACCATCTGCAACTGGTGCAGAGAGGGGTGAGGGGACACAGGAGGAGAGAGGCAGGTCTGCCTCCCAGCAGCGCACAAAGCCTCAGCAGATGTGTGGAAACCCGTCTGGAGAGTGTCCGCCCCACAGCAAGACCCGTGCCATGGTCTGCATGCTGGAAATCTCTGGGAGCACCTTGCTGAAGGCTCAGCTCCTGCTTTGCTCTCTCTTTCTCTCTCAGACTCAAGTAATAAGGGAAGTAACGTGGCCCCAGATTTGATGCAAGGACCAGGAGTTCCACCAGGAGCCTCTCTGCACTCCTGTCCCCAAAAGGAACACAAGTTACGTTGGCGTTAATATATGATGGGGGGAAGGGGGAGTGATTTCTTGTTTCAGCATACTTGATCCTGTTTTTCCACCTTTCCTCCTTTCCTTGCAGGGGAAAAATCAGACTCTGGTGTGAGTCACCGCTCACGTGAGGGTGAGCCAGGCTGGGAGGGCTTCTGGCGCTGCCTCCAGCTAGTCTTTGGTAAAGGCCAGTCATTACAGCTTCAAATCAAGGTGGAATTATTTAGGCTTTCCAAAGAATGTATTTCAAATGCATTCAATGCATTTCTTTCCAAAGAATGCATTTCAGCAAGTGCGGCTTGGCCAGACCTGGTAGGTATTGAGACCGGGAGAGGAGACAGGAGCCCGCACAGTGCAAAGCCAGTGCAGGGTCGCTGCAGAGTGCCAGTGCGTGGGCACGTTGGCAAGGAGCGGAGAGGCAGCCTTCAAGGCAGCGCTGCCAAAAATGACACCCACGGCCCGTGCCACCCCTCGTCGTCCCCGCAGGGAGCTCATCAGCCATCGGTCAGTGGCTGGCCAAAGGCTGGGAAGAGATGAAGTCTGTGGGAGAAGTGCAGGATGGGCAAAAAACACCTAATAAGCACACACAGAGATAATCGACCAGCTGGAGGTAACTGAAAATTGGGTGGACACAGACACCCAGCAGAGAAAGTCACCTCTCGCTGTGGTCCAGATGAGCATCCTTTGGCTCAGTAAGAAAAGACATGTCCTCCCACCAAATCTGCACCCCGTGGCTGGTGAGAGCAAAAGGTACCTTCAGCACCAGCTTCTTCCCTCTCCGGGGATGGATTTCATTTTCATTTTTTAAAGAGCACTCCCAGCAGTCGTTAGGGGGACTGGGAGGTTTTGCATTTCCAGGCAGTGGATTGTTACACACCAGGAGGCCACAGAGAGCCAAACAGAGCTGGGTGGGTTTCCCACAGGAGCTTGCTGGGATGAGCTAGGCTGGCCCCATGCACCCTGCTGTGCACCATGAGCCCCGCAGCACCCTGAGCACCAGCACCAGCCCCCATGCAACACAGCCAGCCCCACACATCGTGCTACACCCCGTGCACCAACAGCAGCCCCATGCACCAAAACCAGCCCCTTGTACCAACACCAGCCCCGTGCACCAACACCAGCCCCTGTACCAACGGCAGCTCCTTGCACCAGTGCCAGCCCCTTGCACCAACACCAGCCCCTTGTATCAACACCAGCCCCATGCACCAAGACCAGCCCCATGAACCAACACCAGCCCCTTGCACCAACACCAACCCCTTGTATCAACACCAGCCCCATGCACCAAGACCAGCCCCATGAACCAACACCAGCCCCTTGCACCAACACCAGCCCCTTGCGCCCCAGTGCAGGTGGAGAGTGGTCTGCACGTCCTCCAGTCCACAGGGGTCACGGGTGACGTCAGGTGATGCTGTGCTGCATCAAGTGTAAATAACCAATTTGTTACAGCTCTCAACTCTTCCACGGAGACACAAAAATATTCCCAAGCAAGCCTAGGGTAGAAAGGGTGTCTCCTTTCAGCGCAGGCTCCAGCCCTCAGGTAAATTACATGTTTGCAGGAGAAGGATTAGAGGGAGTGGCGACCTGTGACACTCCCAAATGCGTGGAGCAGAGGGAATAATAGCCTGACGCGTGGTGGGCGAGAGTGGCGTGCTCGGGCGGCGGGGACCTCCTGTGTGGAGTACCTTGGGAAGAAAGGCACCCACGCCTCTTCTGCTGCAGCCCCCTGGACCGCAACGGGTAATCCTTCCTCCTTGCACAGGCTGCCAGCAGAGGCCATCCCAGGGGACAGCAGGAGAAAGCTGTAGGTAGTTGAAGAGCCCTGCGGATGGAAGGGCAGGGTTTCCCCAGGAGTCCTGGGTCTGAACAGAAGTCGTTTCTGCTCACAGGAGCTGCAGTGGGAGCACTCAGGCATCAGGACCGTGCTGCTGGTGGAAGAGGTTTCGCCCTGCTGCACCTTTCGGAGGTCACCGAGAGCTCTCAAGGTCTGCTGAGCTGAGGGACCCTTCACAAAAGGAATATTTTTTGCAGGTTGGCTATTGGGAGGAAAAGGCCATCCCAGGCAAGGCTCTTCCCCCTGAATTTGCATGCTGTTCTCGTGATGTTATGCCACAAAAATGCTTTCTGTGTCTGCTTTGCTGAAAGGCTTAGTCTTAAAGGTTACAAGACCAGGGCTGTCTGGAGCCAGGCAGCTGCAGGAGGGCTGTGTTGAGTGTGCATGGCGGCTCTCCTTGCTGTGCCTCCCACCTCTGTCTGTGTGTCCCGGAGACCCGCGTGCTCCTCAGGAGCGTCCCAGGAATGATCCCTCCACTGCCTTCCCCTGGGGAAAGAGAACCCCGCTGCACAGGGGGGATGTCAGGAGCAACAGGCAATGTGATGAGCGGGTTCTGGCCTCAAACTGCAGCCCGGGAGGGTTCAGAGTGGAGGTGAGGAACCCTTCGTCCCCCAAAGTGGGGAGCAGTCATGGGAAGCGGGCTGTCACCATCCTGGGGGCTCTGCTGAGCCAAACCACTGCCACCCCAGGAGGGTGGACAAACAGTGTCCCTAGGTCCCCTCCATCAGAGAAGCAGTGCCTGTGTGATCCTCCACACTCCTGCTCTAGGGACAGCAGAGGGAGCACGTGGCCTTCTCCCCAGACGCAAAACCAGCTCCTGCAGCATGGGAAGCCGGTTCCTCCAGCAAAAGAGAGAGGAGATGATGAGGGTCAGATGGAAAATGACAGAAACCTGCTTGCAGTTCTCCTTTCTTTCCCCAGGAAGATATTTCACAGGGAAGCAATAAGGTGGATAGAAGATACTTGGCCCTGGCATCCAGCTGTGGTCTCTGCTTCCCACAGAGACCAGGACAGGCACATGCATTCAGCGGGCATTTGGCAGGGCTCCTTGCTGTGGGCTCCACGCAATATAACTAATTAAGCATGTCACAAAACAGCTGAGACAGTATTTCTGTTGCAAATGTGTTGCCTCCAACAAATAAAATGATAGTAAGATAGTTGTGGTAGGAACATGCCAAAACCAATACTTCAAAATCCTTCTCAGGAAAAGCACTGGGTCTGCTGGGACAGTATTTCACTGAGACTTGCAAAAACAAGTCAAGTGTGTTCCGGGGCCTCTTTCAGCCACAAGGAGAGCCCAACCCAATAACATTATTTTATTTCATATTAAGAACAAAGCCTCCATGGTCCTTCAACTTAAAACCGGGTGGTTCACTCCTGATTAGTTCAGTTATCAGTTCAACCAAATAATCTATTCTTCTGACCATCCAAGCCATCATTTTAAATGAATCCCCTCGAAGACCAGATTTGCCCGGGATGGTATATCCATATACATACACATGCATTTTCCTGAATACAGGGATCTAACAGAGAACGTGTGATTAAAATCTGATGGAGTTTGGACTCTGGCATTGTTCAAGACAAGAAAAATGAGTAATTTCTAGAACCAATTAGAAGATTTCAAATTTATAGTTGTTTCAGCTGTTGAGTGGTCAGATTGATATACCAACAGAAGTGTAGCACATGCCAAGTGAGGTGTGTGCAATCCCTGGCTTTTGTGTTAGTTCTGTCAATGTCTCTCATGCTCATCATGTTGACTGTTTTGCAGAACACCATGACGTGGCTGTTCATCACCGTTGCTTATTTAATGTGCCTCCCTGAAAAGTCAGATGCGAGCCCTGAGGTGTCCATGGATGTTGTAAGTCCTGACTTCTGTCCCTTCTTTTCCTGCTTGGGCATACTGCCATCGTCTGGGCAGGACCCATGGTCTCTATGCATGTATCTTCACCAGGGTTTGGTACCAGGGCTTTTTTAGAGCTTTTTTCTACCTGTGCTTAAGTACATGGAGATTTATGGCAGACATTTATGGAGGAGTTCAGTCCAAGTCAACAGGTTTGGTCAAAGCAGCTGTCTCAGGTTTGGAGCTTTGCTGTCGTTTCTGCCCTGCTCTTCACAAATGTTGATTGCAACATGAAGAGCAACAATGGGTCCTTCTTTACCAGACCTGCTCAGGGAGTGAGGGAAACTCACTCCTGCCAAAAATTTTAGATGAAGTCATGACATCACCACAGCGTTGGTGGAAGGGATGTTGTGAGGTCCCTACTCCACCCTCCTGCTGACAGCAGAAGTTGCCACTACCAGTTCAGGGCGGCCACTGTTGGTTTCACCCAGATGGTCTCCCTGACATCCTCTGGGATGGAGACACCCACTTCCCTGGGGATCCATCCCATGCTGTCCTTCCCTTCCCACAGGGTGAAATTGTCCGCTACCACGGGTACCCCTATGAGGAGCATGAAGTGGTGACAGACGATGGCTATTACCTCACCATGCAGAGGATTCCTCACGGCAGAGAAAACCCAGGAAGCACGAGCACCTCCCACGAAGCAGAGGCACAGGGCTCCAGCATGTTTTGCCCCCGTAAGTGCCATAAGAAGGTCTGTCTGCTCCAGCGAACCTGAGAGCTTTGCTGGGCTGGAGTGGGCCATGGTCAGGGCCGCCTCATCATGGGATGGGTCCTCAAGGAGACAACTTTCCCTGTAGGATTAGCCTTGGGAGCAGAAGAAATGCAGGTGCCCACCACGCCAGCCTTCTTGTTCTGAGAGGATCTGCTCCAAAGAGGAAAGAAAAGATAAGAAGAATGAATGGGACAGAGAAATCCTGCCCCAGGTTTTATCCCAGCTGAAAGCCAGCCAGTGGAGCCGCAAAAAGCCATTTGTCAGCAAAAAAGCCCCACATGTCCAATCCAATGCCATCTCACCATTTTCGTTCCTTTCTGTTCTTCAATTGAACCACTGTTTCAAAGTGGAGGGGGTGATGCCCCATTCTTGGCAGAGCGTCCCTCTCCTGGGAAGCAGGAGGACTGACGTATGAACATGGCAAATAAGTGTAAAAAGCCAGATTCCTACTCAGGACACTTTGTCCTCGGCTGTCCAGGGTGGAAATGCGAGTCTTATATTGGGGGTTTAAAAACCAACAGAAAAAAAGAGGAAACAAAGGAAGGAAAAAAGAAAGAAAAAAGAAAGGAAAGTCACTTTTATTTGAACTTTTTCATGCTGCAACCTGTGGTCGCCCTACTGTATGAATTCAGATATCTTTATGATGACCCTGTGAAGTTGGACCTGCTTCGAGTTGGGGATTGGAGCAGAGATCTCCAGAGGTCCTTTCCAAACTAAGCCTTTCCATATTCTCTCTTCCACTGTCTTCCTACAGCACTTCAGGCTTCCTAGTCCTTTGTAAAAAAGACCTTAAGTTTGTTCTGGGGAGGTGAGATTCACCCATATGGCTTAAAGTGGGCAGAAATGGGTGGAGGAGATGCTCTTGACCCCTCTTGACCCACGTCTCTTGCAATGTGGCAGCATGGTGTCACCGTGCCGTGGGAGGTACTTAAAGTCTGATGGATTTTCAGTGCCTCCTGGTCAGACCCAGAGTACCTGAGCCAAACTAACGTCACCGTGAGAAGGGTGGCCTCCATGCAAAAGGCACAGTTCAGTGTCCATGGGGCTTGGTTTCTTTCTTCCTGGGAACATGATTTACTGAGCTCCATTCAGTGTGGAGTCCAACCTTATTTTTCAGCTTTGCTATATCAATTTTCTCTGCCCTAGGATGACCAAAGAACCTACTTCAAAAGCAGCTCTCCAAAGAGGCTGAGGACATAGGTGACCATCTCCTTGCTCTGGAGTCACTTCCCTGAGGCATTGCTGGCAAAAGTGATACCTGGGTGTGAACGGTCAATTCTGAGAGTGGTCAGAGAAAATGATCCTCCTATTCTTTCTTCAGCTCCGAAGGCCGTGGTCCTCCTGCAGCATGGCCTGGTGTTGGAGGGAAGCAACTGGGTTACCAACTTGCCCAACAGCAGCCTGGGCTTCATCCTTGCTGATGCCGGCTATGATGTCTGGATCGGAAACAGCCGTGGGAACAGCTGGTCACGAAAGCACAGAGAGTTTGAGTTTCACCACCAGGAATACTCAGCTTACAGGTATTTTCTGCAAAAATGAAGGGTGGGCAGGTACCTGTTACCCTCAGCAGTGTCCACAGGCTGGAGGAGCAGCACCCTGACAGTCGCACCATCTGCCAGTGGGCATAAAACAACACCACCAAGACACTGTAGGGGTGCCCATACTTGCTAGAGCCCTCGCGTGCTCCCCAGTAGCCATGCCACTACTTGCCCTGTCCTGCCTGTCATGCTCAAGGTCAGCAACAGCAATTTTGTCATGTTCCCATCTCCACTGCAGCTTTCATGAGATGGCCATGTATGACCTTCCGGCAACGATCAACTATATTCTGCAGAAAACTGGACAGGAGCAGTTATACTACGTGGCTTACTCTCAAGGCACCACCACAGGTATTTAGGAAGAGATCAGACCACTGCCAGAGTTATGTTAGCTACACACTGCTTGTTTGGGAGTGTTCTCCTGAGAGCCTGGATGGGGAGGGTAAAGTCCGGGCACATCCAAACAATGAGGGGAAAAGAACAGGTTTGCTTTAACAGAACAGTTCTGAGCAGTGACGGCCCAAAACCAATTGCAACAATGGCTTTGGGTGTGTCCCAGTGCTGCCAGAGCCCCAAGAATGGCTTTCAGGAGCTGCAGCTGGACTCAGCAGTCAAGCTGTGAGCCAAAATATATCAGCAGCAGAGGCTTCAGGTCAAGTCAACAACCTGCTAAAGCCACCTCTGAGGGTCCTTCCAATGGGCACACACACCTGGGAGTCAACAGCTCCTTCAGAAATAACAGGGCAGGGTCTGATTCCTTCTCCCTCCCACAGGTTTCATTGCATTTTCATCCATTCCCGAGCTGGATCGCAAAATCAAGATGTTTTTCGCCTTGGCTCCTATCACCACAAATTCAAATATGAAGTCACCCTTGGTAAGGGTGTTTGACCTTCCCGAGGTGCTGGTTAAGGTATGTCCTCTCCAGATGCTCATCTGATGTGAGAGGGAAGGGGGGAACAGGAAGGTCTCGTTGCCCGTGTCATGCAGTGCTTGCATATCACTTCCATTTCCCTGCCCTCCGAGTGCCCTTTGCATTGAGCAGGTACGTTTCTGCCTACACTATTGAGTCTGCGGGGCACTAAACAGTGTAAAGCATCCTCCTGTCCAGCCCTAATCAGAGAAGAGCTGTTTCTAGACATTGTTTTTGGGTTCATCCTCCTAGGAGAAACCTCTTCTAGGAAGATCAGGGCTCTTCCAGGGCCATGGCCATTTCTGAAAAGCCAAAATTACAAAGCACAGCAAAGGTGTGGCAAGGAAGGCAGAAGTTTTCAGGGGTGAGCAGAGAGGTGGGGAGTGTCTGGAAGCAAAAGAGGAACGTGAACCACACTGATCAACGCCTTTGACTTTCACAGCTCATTTTAGGACGCACGGTGGTCTTTGACAAGGGCGAGGTCTTGAAGCAAGTGATTTCCAGTCTCTGCAGCTACCCCATCTTTAAAAGCTTTTGCTCCTTGGTCCTTTACTTGCCTGGTGGGTTTACCAGCAGCTTAAATGTGGTATGTACACTCCAGCTTACCTTTTAAGTGATCCAGTTTCTCATTGTTTGAGCCAAAGTTGTCAACTAGCTGCCTTCACCTGGCCTTTCGCCTCTTCAGTTCGTCAAAAATTCTGGCCATTGTGTCAGCATTTTGCAATCTGGCAATTACGTTGGCCATTGCAATGTTCTTGCATTGGCACCAGAGGGAAGCCCAGAGTGCACACAAGGACATGCACCCACGGGGCACATTGTGTCCCAAGTGGGGAGGATGCCAAAGGGGAGAGTGCAGAAATTCATTCAGTGCCCCAGGAGCTCCTAGGGTTTCTCTTTCACTAAACAATGTGTAATTTCACATGTGTTTTAGTATCAAAACAGGCTCTTACAGAACAAACTCCCCTTGAATTCGCTGCTAAGAGAGGTGGGCCCTCAGCCTCTTCAGTCTGCCATCCCTTAGAACATATCTATCCCCAAATCAGAGCCTTTGCCTGTGCTCCACTGCAATGAAAAATTCAGGCTGCAGGCAACAGGGTGGGGGTCTCTGGCCCTACCTCGCTCCCACCAGGGCCAACACTAGTGCAGATTGCTGTAGATCTAGATACGGTAGATTCTTTGGGGACATGTCCAGGTGAGCTGGGTGGTCCCAGTGATAACCCACTCACACAGGGAAGGGCTATTTCCTTGGGGCTAGACAAGATTTCAAGGTCCAGATCCTGCCACAAACCGCCCATGTGAGTAAAATCAGAGGCAGGTCCACATAGAATGCCAAACAATCATGGATGGAGTTAGAGCTGGGCCACTGTTTCTCAAGGAAAGTGTTGATTTTCTTAATATTCCAAGGAGGAAATGCGTTAGAAACAACACGTAGAGCTACTGTGATGAGTTGTACATTGTCTTGCTGAGTTGCTCATTGTCTTTGCAAAATATCCTGAGCACAAGATACGGAATTTTACTTTGGTTTGAAAACCACGTAGACTTATAACATGATACAGCATACCATGGGAATTCCTTGGCTTACTGAAGGGAACTCTACAGCACCCTTCATGCTGCTGTCTGTGGCGAGTGTTTGCACGGCATGTGGCTGCACTGTGCCTTCTCAGAGCTAAGATGAAGCAGTTTGTGCAATTGCAAGCTCCAGCTAGCCTGTGTGAGTGAAAGACTTATGTAGCTGCTGAACAGGATCATTTTTATTTCTAATGGGATTTCCCTCCATGCAGAGAATAAATGTCTCCAATGGTTTCTTGCAGAGCCGCATAGATGTCTACCTGTCCCACTACCCTGATTCAACATCCCTAAAAAACATGTTACATTGGCGCCAGGTAATACTTCCTGCTGCAGAGTAAGACCACATGCAACCAAGGCCCATGTGCTCTTCTCTCAGCTGCCGAGGACCTCTTCTCAATGCTTGGGTATAATCCTCCGTTGCTCTCCCTGAGAGCTATATTAGAGAGAAAGGGGGAAATCACATGAAATACCAGCGCAGATGCAGTTCTTCTCGTCATGACTTTCAACAAAAGATGACCAAGCTCTTTGGAGCTGGTAGGAGACGGAGATGGAAACAAAAACTGGTAGTAAGCCAGCACATGAGATGCTAGAGTAAAGTCTAAGAGCTGAGGGTCAGTAGACACAACTGATCATAAAACAACTAGTCACTGAAAACGCGCACAGACTCATATCCTTCTGTTGTAGACATTGACCATGACAGTAAAAGGAAACTCGGCCAAAAGGCTGATTTGTGTCTTCTTTGAGGCTTGCTCTTGGTTCTACGCTAGGTGCACTATGGGTTTTTGGGGCCTCCAGACATGTACAATCTGCAGCTTGCCAGACACCTGAAAGAGGAGGGATGGAAGATATGAGCAATGCGAGGCGATCTTGCAGACCATGCTGAGGTCTTCCTGGCGGTTGAGCTTTCCTCCCTAAAGACAATATCACACGTGACCTTGGGCTTTGGTGGCAGGAGGGAGCAGTGTGGTTCCCCGGTCACCAATTTTTCATATGGTCCCCATTAATGCATGAACAATAAACACAGCTCTCCTCCTTTTCCAGATCTATCAAACAGGGGAATTCAAATATTATGATTACGGCAGTGATAACATGCTTCATTACAATCAGGTAAGAGAAATCCATTCTCATTTGCCAGTTTTAAAAGAGAAAAAAAAAGAAAATTACAGTGAAAATATTGCAGTCTCTGAGGCTGAATTTTGTGGGATTTATGGAATTTACCTTATATGGTCAAACAGGTTTCTACCTTTCTTACAAAAAAGAAGTCTGTTGTGTCGTTCAGTGATGACTTTTTGATGCTCTGGTGAGAAGCGCAAGAGCCCAAGGCATAGTCAGGGTCTCTGGTGATAGTTTCTGTATCATCTCTCGGTATAGGGGAGAAATTCCAAGCAGCAATCAGGAATACTCTGAATTTTTGGCATTCCCATTGACCTCCCAGGCTTTCCTTCCTGAAGCCACACTATTTGTCTTCCAGACCACACCTCCCTTCTATGAGCTGGAAAATATGAAAGCCCCACTTGCTGCATGGTACGGTGGCAAGGACTGGATTTCAGCCCCCGAAGACGTAAACATCACATTGCCTCGTATAACCAATGTGGCATACAAAAAGTACATTCCTGAATTCGTCCACTTTGATTTCCTTTGGGGTGTGCAAGCGTATGAACAAGTGTACAAAGAATTGCTTGAACTGATGGAGAAGAGCGCCTAGAGTCATACCAGTGTCAGTAATTGTTGGTATCTCATTTGACTTCTGGGGCTTCTTTTATTTGAAAAAAAAAAAAAAAAGAAAAAAAAGTGAAGAAAAAAAGAGAGGTAAAAGGCTTGTTAACCTGCTACGCTTGGTTTGGATTGATATTACTCTCAAAAGTGAGGAAAACAAGCCAATCCAATGATCAGGAAAGCAATAGGATTTAGGTTAAATAGGTTGAGGTCCTTGCAGGAGTTGGGCATGGCCCTTGGACCCTGAGTCTCCCAGGTGCCTCACTCATGTGGGTTTCCTGCAACAAGCAATTTCAGTGGAATTTGGCTCCTGGTCGCCGTTGTGAGCTCTGTCCTCTCTACACTTGAGTCGGGAACTATGGAGAGCAGCTCAGCTCCCTCCTGGATGCTGGTGTTTCACGAGAGTGGATATGCTTGGATGGGACCACATGACAGGCTGAGTGATGAATCCTGCTGGTGTAGCTTTATCCACCTTCTGGCGACTACTCTTCCACATGAAGAATCCCAACGTCCTGACATTCATTGCTTTACATACATCCAGAAGGAGCTAGAAACTTTCTGCCTGGTGACAATGAAAAGAGTCCGTGTTTTATTTCCATAAGAACTGTGCGTTTCGCTAACATAGGGAATATCTTTCTCAAATGCATGTTGATTTGGATAAAACCAGCCTTGCTTGTACACAAAAGGTTTTTCAGTAAGTTCTACCATTTTGCACCATTTTAAGCAATATTCCCAAGACACAAATGCTGCTGGAAAAGTCACCTTTTGCCGACTGTCAGGAAATGCTTTTGTTTTCCTTATGTGGGAGAGAGAGGAAGAGTCTGGTGGAAGCCAGTAATGAGTCTAATTCTGTTTTCAGCTTCTGGATTACGTTTCTTAATAATATATTGATTAGGAGAGGAATTGTGAATTTGCCTGTTCATGTAAGTATATTCTTAAATATGTCTAGGAGCAAGCAGGGCAAAGGATAACTCCCTCTTTCCACATAGATACACAAATAATAATTATGATAGCAATAATAAAGTAAGATAGGGTCCACTGAGCTCTGTGTGGTTGTACTGCCTTAAACCTCTGGAGGAGCACGCGAGTTTTCAGCACAGACATCTTACCATGCATAGGCGAGGGAGAGCTGCGTGTCCAACACTCCCCCTGCTCGGGGATAAGTGTTGGTGGCTTGTAACACTGCCAGGTGCCCACCACCCGCGAGGCAACTCTTATCCCCCACCCTGTGCCCTGTGGGGAAGGGGTGCGTCACAGAGGGTAGGTTGGAGGGTGAAGAGGGGTGTTAGAGACCAGCACAGCTTCTCTCCAAAGGCAAACCATGGGTCTCAGCAGCACACTTCCATCCAAGTGTCTAGAGATGGTGGGACAGGTTGGTTCACGTCCTCGAAGGACAACTGCAGTGGGCTCTGTCTCAGTTATCATCAAAGGGGACCGGCTGTAAAGGTGTTTCACTTTCCATCCTTACAGCTGGAATTGACCACAGAAGAAAACAGGATGGGGTGAGGTAATCCTTGGGTGTAAGAATTAGGCTATAGGTTAAATATGATCTATCCAGATTACTTAGTGTATTTGTAATGACATCTTTTTCCATGTACTTAGTTATTCCCTGCAGGGCTTTGCCCTGGAGCAGCATTCTCACAGGACTGCACTGTGTCCTGCCATGGATGTCAACGCAAATGCAAGAAGACTTTTTTGTCTTTGCAAATAAACACCCAAAGCTCGGCAAGACATTTCCCCAAGCCCCTTCTCAAAAGTTTGCAGGAAGTTACTTATGTTCAGTTAGAAAGTACTAATGTTTTACTTCTGAAAATGTATAAGAATTGCAGGGTTTAGTCTCTTCTCTTTCTCTTCGGGTTATAATGTTTCTGACACTTCTGTAATTATTTGATGCAAAGTTTGTATTGCATTACCTTCATTCATTGGCGGTCTCCCATGACAGAGCGTTTTGATGAAGTTCTCCCTAAATCAGGTTCCGTAAGCTCTCTGCTCCCTATGGCACTGGTAGTTGCTTCCTATCTCCTGTTAAAGGATCAACAACGGTTGGAGCAGTGCATTTTGGAAGCAAACAGAATGGTAAATAATCAAGGTGCTTGTGGCATAAATACTGTGATGTTCTGTCATCTGGGATTGCCTTGACCAATAAATGGATTGAGTTACATGGCAAGCTGTGTTCATCTTGCCAGGACTGGAGTCCTTGCATGCCTCAAGTCTATCAGGCAAGTCAAAAGTCACCAGGGAGGTCCATGGTGATGGCAGAGGTCCAAGATCAGGCTGAGACATCAGCCCATGATGTTGGGGTACAGATCAACTCAATCTCTCACCCTTAGACTTCACAACGCAGCACCAGGCCTTCACTACCCTGGTGAATTAATTCACGGCACAGCAGTGCTTCCTTTCTGTTCTCCATGTGTGAGCAAACCAACCTCACTCACACACCTACGCTTGACAGAGGATGTTCGTGATTCAGCCACTTACTTAATTTTCTTCCAAGGTGTGCTCATGCAAAGCCGTTCTTGATCTGCTTGTGTATGGCACACAAGGCCAGAAGGGCTCAAAACTGTGTCACATCCCATTCAAAATACATCCGTTTCACCATGTTTGCTGACCTATAGTCTTCTATCGTCATCAGGGTCAATACCAAAAAAGGTAGCACACGCATGTACTGTGGAGCATATCATCAGCTCCAAGCTGGAGAGGTGGTGAGCACATCTACTACAGTGTCCTTCCCACTTGAGGATTATGCGCAGGCACATGCTTAAAGGGGAGTTGCATTTTGTAAGTAACCCTAGGATTGCTTTGGTGTCTGCTTTAAGCAAAGTACTAGCCTACACGGTTATTTAGAAACTGATTTGTACCAAGGTTAATCTAGGACAAGGTTTCGAGTTACGTCACATGATGTAGTGCCTTTTCATATTTTTTTGATCCTTAATCACAAGCCTGACAACAGTTTCCAGCAGTCACCAGCATTGCTGACTGGATTCAGAGTTTTATTCAGTTGAGGACACGTTGCTTTCTTATTTCAGGAACCATGAGCAATTTCTGTGTTATTTCCTATGTTATTTCCACATTTTCTTTTGAGATTGCTGGATGAATGCTCAGAAGAGAGACCAAATAACTGTTCTTTGAGACTTGTATTTTCGTATATTGGTACTTCAGGAAGATGGGAATAGGATAAGGCCATGGAAAGTTATGGTTAGCCAAAATCATGATCAGATATAACTACCTCCAACACTCTTCACAAGCCTTTGTTGGTGTCCATTCCTGATCCTGGACTATATCATGTGGGACATGTTACTGCTCCCTGAAGGTCTCTGATAGCCCTGACCAGGGCACTGGCTAAGCTGAGCCCAATCAGCTTTTCTCTAATACAAAGAGCACCGTGGTAGCAAATTTGAAAGATGTTCGTATTTCTTTAGTGGGAAAGTTTGATGAAGTTGGCTTTAAAATACTCTTTAAAGCCAATTGTACAATGAAGAGAGATCAGAGAAGTACAAGAAGCTCAGAGTTGTTCTGGGGTCTTCTGAACAAAGAAATGGGGAAGAATTAGCTGAGACAAACCACTGGTGAGCACAACTCAGCTATTTCACAATCAACATTCAGGAACATTTTATGCTTTTGTTGATTCAGTTTCACTACTGTGTATAAAATGATTGCGTGAACAATTCCAGCAAGGTGTTGTGAAAATAAATTGTTGTTTCATCAGGCTTCATCTGTAACTCCAGCATGCGTAAAACTCCTACTAAATGTGCAATCAGAGATGCTGGAGATATCCCAGCCTAGCTGAGGGGCTTTAAACTAGGAGAGGTACAACCAGATAAACACTGCTTTGCTTATCACGTTCTTTACCTGGGCAAGGTTCTCCAAGGTTACTGCAAGGGAATCATGCTTATCTGGCAGGAATTACACAAGAGTTGAAGTTCTCTTATTGCTAAAATCAGAATGACGCTCTCTTTCACAGTTCAGGATGTCAAGACCAGATGACAGATAGTTAAGCATCTCCCTACTTACCCTTGTGCTTGGCAAGAGGCAACGGATAGAAGGTAACTACCAGTGTCTTGGGCATACAGTCTGGTGGCTTGTACATGCGTGAAAGCACCAGGAGAAAGACCAGAGCAAGAGTTAGGGGAATGGTATGCGCTGATATCCAAGGACATGATTAACACCAGTCAAACTGGCAAGCACTGTGGAATGTGTTTCTTGCACTGTGATGCACCACACAGAAGGTGACTCACCAGCAGAAGACCCGCACCTCTTAACAGAAGGACAGCAGCAGGGATACAACACATTTCATGGGTTGTTTCTCTTCCTGTTATCCCAACAGCAGTACGGGTTACAGTTCTATGATTCCTCAAACAAGAAAATGAAAGACACCCAGCAGCAATGTTGCCTAATATTTATGAAGCATGAGGTTAACAAGATGCAGAAGCAAAACCATACCCGGTGGTAACTTTTGACTCCTAAAGGACCTTAGAGGTCAAGAAAGAGTTGGCCCTTGGACCTCAAGCAGAACCCAGAAGGCATATGGAGTACTCAATAGCTAGCAACCCTGACCTTCCATGTCACACTCAGGTGACCTCGGCCAGACCACGTGGATACACACATTTTGGCGTCTCGGAGAATGTGCGTGTGAGAGTGCTGATTGGTACAGTCTACTTGGTTAGAAAGTTATATAAAATACCTTTCTGTTTCTAAATGGTCTTGAGTTTTCTTACATTAGTTCCCACAACAACAGTGTAAAAACATCCCATGAGTGTGGTTATACAGCTTCATTTTAAGATGCCCATTACAGTCTATCTAATGTTTGGTTGGGCACCCTACCATGTATTATGGGGTTCTGACACCATAGGTTAATACTAGTGACTGTTTACAATTCTGTTCAGTGTACAATCACAGCCGCATCCTGACGGTATTGCTCTTTCCACCTAAACTCGCACCTATGTGTCAAAACATCCAGCTTTGGTCTCCTAACTTCAAATAACTCAAAGGTCTTCATTTCTTCCTTTGACTAAGCTACACAAGAGCTTCTCCGTAAAAAGCTAGCTGCTCTTTCTTGGCAGCTTCTCTCCTTCCTATCACAGTTATGATAGGTACTGGTGCTAAATTGCACACCAGCCTCAGCGCTGATACACTGCTCCGATAGCCTCGTCCCATAGCCTGAGGATACTGGAGAAGTCTCTGCTCCCTTTCCAACCTCTATTAGTACCTAGTACTTAGTACTTCTGCTAGATAACTAGTACTCCGTGGAGGCAGAAGGCAGCAGACTTGACAGTGGATGAAGTAGCTGACCATACAAGTAAAAGGTGAGGTCTGTCTCGATGCTGTTGAAGGCAGCCTGATGATAGAGTGGAAAAATACAAGTTGGGTAAGGACAACACGGCAGGGCATAAGCAATCCAGGAGGTTCCTGGAAAGTGCTGATGATAACTTCCTTCTCCGAGTGAAAGAGGAGCCAGTGGGGAGAGGTGCTATTGTGGACCTTATTCTCAGCAGCAAGGAGGGGCTGGTGGGGAATGTGAAGCTCAAAGGCAGCCTTGCCTGCAGTGACCACAAGATGGTGGAGTTCGAGATCCTGAAGGCAGCGAGGGGGGCGCACAGCAAGCTCACTACCCTGGACTTCAGGAGGGCAGACCTGGGCTTCTTGAGGGATCCGCTTGATAGAGTACTGTGAGATAAAGCACTGGAGGGAAGAGGGGCCCAAGAAAGCTGGTTAATATTCAAGGCCTCCAAGCTCAGGAGCAATGCATCCCTACTGAGAGGAAGTCAGGCAAAAACACCAGGAGGCCTGCACGGATGAGCAAGGCGCTCCTGGAGAAACTCCAATGGAAAAAGGAAACCTACAGAGGGTGGAAGGAAGGACAGGTAGCCTGGGAGGAATACAGAGAAATTGTCCGAGCAGCCAGAGATCGGGTTAGGCAAGCTAAAGCCTAGATAGAATTAAATCTGGCTAGGGACATCAAGGGCACCAAGAAAAGCTTCTGTAGGTATGTCAGTGATAAAAGGAAGACTAGGGAAGACGTGGGCCCTCTCCAGAAGGAAATGGGAAACCTGGTTACCCTGGATATGGACAAGGCTGAGGTATTCAATGACTTTTTTGCCTCAGTCTTCACCAGCAAATGCTCTAGCCACACTGCTGAAGTCACAGAAAGCAAAGGCAGGGACTGGGAGAATGAAGAACTGCCCACTATAGGAGAAGATCAGGTTCGAGACCATCTAAGGAACCTGAAGGTGCACAAATCCATGGGACCTGATGAGGAGCATCCGCGAGTCCTGAGGGAACTGGTGGATGAAGTTGCCAAGCCACTATGCATCATATTTGAAAATTTGTGGCAGTCCAATAAAGTTCCCACTGACATGAAAGGGGGAAACATAACCACCATTTTTAAAAAGGGAAAAAAGGAAGAACCGGGGAACTAAAGGCCGGTCAGTCTCACCTCTGTGCCTGGCAAGATCATGGAGCAGATCCTCCTGGAAACTCTGCTAAGGCACATGGAAAATAAGGAGGTGATTGGTGACAGCCAACACGGTTTCACTAAAGGCAAATTGTGCCTGAAAAATTTGGTGGCCTTCTACAATGAGCTTACAGCATCGGTGGATAAGAGAAGAGCAACACATGTCATCTACCTGGACTTGTGCAAGCATTTGACACCCTTGCCTCTAAATTGGAGAGACATGGATTTGGTGGATGGACCGCTCGGTGGATAAGGAACTGGGTGGGTGGTCTCACTCAAGGAGTTGTGATCAATGGCTCGATGCCCAAGTGGAGTCCAGTGACAACCGGCATTCCTCAGGGGTTGGTATTAGGATCAGTGCTTATTATCATCTTTGTCGGCAACATGGACAGTGGGATTGAGTGGACCCTCAGCAAGCTTGACAATGACACTAAGCTGTGTGGTGTGGTCAACACACTGGAGGGAAGGGATGCCATCCAGAGGGACCTGATCAGGCTTGAGAGGTGGGCCCGTGCGAACCTCATGAAGTTCAATCAGGCCAAATGTAAGGTCCTGCACCTGGGTCAGGGCAATTCCAAGCACAAATACAGGTTGGGTGGAGAATGGCTTGAGAGCAGCCCTGAGGAGAAGGACTTGGGTGTGCTGGTGGATGAGAAGCTCAACATGTACTGGCAATGTGTGCTCACAGCCAAGAAAGCCAGCCGCATCCTGGACTGCATCAAAAGCAGTATGGCCAACAAAGGGAGGTGATTCTGCCCCTCTACTCCGCTCTGAGAGACTCCGCCTGAAGTACTGCCTCCAGGTCTGGGGCCCCGAACATAAGAAGGACATGGACCTGTTGGAACGTGTCCAGAAGAGGCCATGAAGATCATCAGGGGGCTGGAGCACCTATGCTATGAGGACAGGCTGAGAGAGTTTGCGTTATTCAGCCTGGAGAAGAGAAAACTCCAGGGAGACCTTATAGCGGCCTTCCAGTACTTAAGGGGGCTGCAGAAAAGATGAGAGGGACTCTTGATCAGGAAGTGTAGTGATAGGACGAGAGGTAACGGTTTTAAACTGGAAGAGGGCAGATTTAGATTAGACATTAGGAAGAAATTCCTTCCTGTGAGGGTGGTGAGCCCCTGGCCCAGGTTGCCCAGGAAAGCTGTGAATGTCCCATCCCTGGAGGTGTTCAAGGCCAGGTTGGACAGGGCTTGGAGCAACCTGGTCTGGTGGGAGGTGTCCCTGCCCAGGGCAGGGAGGGGTGGAACGAGGTGATCTTTAAGATCCTTTCCAACTCTAACCATTCTATGATTCTATGATTCTGTGATTCCACGATTCTCTAAAGTAAGGTAATGAAACAGTGAGGGCTCTGGCCACACACGCTGTCAGGAAGATAGCACCCACACAAGCAGTCCCTTTGTGTCAGTGGTTGTGGCTCTCATAGAAAATTACAATCTGCGGGATGGAGTAACACATGCGTGTTTTGGGCTGTGTTTCACAACTTGCATACCGCTCATAGACTATGGCGGGTATGAACATTTGAAGTCACCCAAATCCATGACCGGGAAACATATACTCAAGCAGAGCACCTGGTAGCCAACCGAAGGCTCAGTCTTTTAGGTGGCTACCAAGCATTTACAGAAAGGCGTAGGTTGTAAGGTCACAGGGCTGGAGGTGGAGAACAAACACCTTCACTCTGTGTAACACTTGTCGCTTCAGCCAAACAGAGGCATTGCACAAGTTCTCCTCTGCTCTGCCATCCATCAGCAAGACACTAAGCGTGGTTGCTTTTCCAGAAAACGATGCAGAGGTTTTGAAAATTGCCAGTTCCAAATACAATGTCACTTGGGTGTAAGGGCTATGTGGAAGTTGCCTTGGCCACTGTCACTTTTGAAGAGTGCTGTAATTACCAAGTGTCTCCCACCCAGGCAGCCAGTGAAGCCTGACCTGTCCTTGGAGTGTCTATGGAGAGGTCGGCATGCTCCTGAGGCCTTGTGAAGCTGATGGAGCCCAAGTCCTTTCGTTGCCCCAGGAGCTCATCTATGAGGCATTCCCAAGGGTCTCTGGGAGTTAGGAAATGACCCTTTAAAAAGAAAACCTTTCAACTTTTTTTTACTGCGGCTACCATGAGCTTAAGGCGTAACTCCATAGCTGAAATTCCTCACCGCACCTCTCCATCTGCTTTTGGAAACGCAATCCTTTGCAAGCACGAAAGTTATGACCACATGGCAAGCAGAGGAAGTTATCGAAGATATGACCAGCACGCACATCGCTTAATTGGAGGACACGTGATGTGGTCCAGCGTGGTGCCAACGTAGCAGGGCTCTGACACAACGTGCTCTTTTTAACACTGGCGATGACAGAGCCACCACCATTCACACCACCAGCCTGATCAGATACGACAGTGGGCTCCGCCTGGTAATGTATTTTCCTCCACATAATTCAGATTTGCATTGGAGCTATCCCCAGGGTGAAAATGCATTGATTGCTTTTTTCTTCTCAGTAACTTGCCTCTTGGTAATACCATAGAGAGGGTTACTGGGAATATTTCAGCGGGCAAATATGTCTCATGGTGTGGGAGACCCATCGGGAGGAGGAAGAAGGGAGGTGGAGAGTAACCAGACAGCTGGCGTGAAGACTTGCAACTCATGCTACTGGGTTGAAGTTAAGCTCTAACTTTTAAGAGCCTGGCAAAACATTAGAAATCATATTAACTGTGTATATTAAGAATAGATCTCTGCTCTAGACAGGAGTCTCTAAGGCGATCAAAAATGTTTCCGTTTTTTTCAGGCTGCACTGATTTAATAAATAGTCTTCGTATGAGGGTCTACCAGTTTCAGTTCATAGAATCCTTCTGTTAATATTGGTTTTCTTGGTGCAAAAGCTAAGCAATAAAGAAACAGCAAAAGTGTAGACGTAGTCATAGCCCAGCCAACCTAAATGTGTTTCTCGTGTAGTGTAAACTCTTACTTCAGATTAATTTCCTCCATGTGACAATTGGCCTGATGGCTTTCTGTCACTTTAGTTCTTGCATTAGAGAGCTGGTTTTCTTCTTTTTACCATTAAAAATACAAAAATGGGTCTTGACTAACACCAGGTCCAGTCTGCATGGAGGAGTACGAAGAGCCATGAACGGACTCCAATGCAAGCTGGAACTGGGAATCTCCTTTGCTTCCCCAGCCCAGACCATGATATATGGTCTTCAGATACATAAAGAACTTAACCCACTATAACCAAGTATAAACAGATATTCATAACGATGATGACGATGATAATAATAGTAGTAGTAGTAGTAATAATAATAATAATAATAATAATAATAATAATAATAATAATAATAATAATATTTTACACAGACACAAGATGTGGCTGTTTATTGCAATCCTGGTTTTGATACAAGCACCTGTGAACTCAGCAGATGCCATCCAGCCGAAAAAGGTTACAAATCCTGAGACTTTCATGAATGTTGTAAGTCAGAAGTTTGAATTTCCACTCTGTCTGAAAGCTTGCGGACATTTAGATGGGTGAGAGTGGCGTGGAGGGTATGTATGTGGCAACAGCGCAGGTCACCACGTGTGCTGGTTTTGTTGAGCAGTGTGATATGGCGTCACCTCCATATCATCATTAACAAGCCCTGCTTCCTGAAGGATTCCTCTTCCTCCCAGCAGTATTAAGTGCAATTATCAGCAGGTCAGTGAGAGAAGGGAGTAATCACAGCCTGGATTTGATCAGACATCTTCCTGAAGGGTAGAAAGTTGTGTGTGGCTCCTCTCTTTCAGCTGCAGGAAGTTGCTTGGGGCCGTGTCCAGGCCAGTCCTGAAAGTCTCTGAAAGTGGGTTTAGATGGACCCAAGACGTGGGCAATAAAATTGCTGACATGAATCTCTTCCATCATATCTGTGGCAAAGCAACCATATAGCGATGTGTAGGCAGGATCGCAGCTGGATTTCACCACACTGAAACTTCCCAGTCTGTGGAGTTTTTGGCATAAATAAAGCTCAGGCAGAGCCTCGGGAGCACTGCAACAAATCCTATGGGGCTCGTCCTATTGCCCTTCCAGTCAGTCCAGCTCAGCAGGTTTGATATGCCTCGCTGTCTATCTGCCCTGCTCACTAGCTCAGAGCATGACATGACATGTCCTGCCACCAGTGTCAGCTGTCAGCAAATCCCTTTCATTTCAGTCTTTGTTTTTCGAAGCATTTCAAAGGCATATGCTGGTGAAGAGCCCTGCTGCCGCCGGCTCCCCTCTTGCTCGCCGTCTGAGCATCTCCTCTTCCCTGGGGCATCTCACTGGAGCGGGCATGGGACTCGGACTGACGATCCTCTCTCAAAAAAGTCCTCCTCTGATCCAGAGGCACCCCAGGCAAAGCAATGTCCCAGCTGCCGCGGCGTTTCAGTTTTGCAAAGGCATCCCAGCGGATGAGGGATGTGTTCTTCGAGTCAAATGAGCCCCTCGGCTACAGAAAGCTTTCTGCCTGGGTTTTTCTTTTCCCAGAGCCAAATGATCTGCCACAGAGGGTACCCCAGTGAGGAGTATGAAGTCCTGACTCGCGATGGCTACTACGTCAGCCTGAACAGAATTCCTCATGGGAAAGGAAATCCTTGGAACAGAGGTATGGCTCTATTTTGCAGGGAAGCTGGGAAAAAAACAAACAAACAAACAAAAAAAACCCCAAAAAAACCCCACCTTAACATAGCAAGCAGGTAAAGAGATAAAACTTACCAGGCCAGGCGAGTATTTATTGTTAAATCAAAAATAACAAAACCACAGTACTTCTCCAATTTACAGTCAAGGCTTTAGCAACCAGCATAGGAAAGCGTGCGTGCAGCACAGCAACTGCCTTTCATATCAAGCAGAGCCTGGACTTTAAGGTTCAGAGGGAGCAGGCATACCTTAAGAGAGCTCCTCATTTAATTTTTTCCCCCATAAATTTGTGGCTTTGGGGCTTGAACGATCTGAGGGATGAGCCTGTACACCTGAGGTTTTGCAGGGTTGTTGCCAGTGGTCACAGTGCTGAGCTTGTGGGTATGAGCACCCGGGGTCTGAAAGGCTTAGGAGGGACATCTGCAGCCCTCCAGCCTGAGACAAGGAGGGCATCCACCATGAGATGACTATGGCAAGGATTCCTTCACCAGAAGGCGTCATTACAACACACAGTGTATGTCCTCTAGCAGTGCAAGAAAGACGCTTTATTGGCCTGAATTTGGGGTGAGTAAGTATACAAATTCTGGTTCAATGAAACATGCTGTTTCCTTCACATTCAGGGCCCAAGCCAGTCGTGTTTCTCCAGCATGGGTTATTTGGAGAAGGCAGCCACTGGGTGCAAAATCTGGCTAACAACAGCCTTGGCTTCATACTAGCAGACTCCGGCTATGACGTCTGGCTGGGAAACAGCCGGGGGACAAGTTGGTCCCGGAGACACCAGCACCTTTCAGCTGAACAGGTTGAATTCTGGGATTTCAGGTGGGCTGCAGTGGATTACAAAAGTGTGGCAAACTTCTCTAGACAGAGATGGGTGCCTCCAAGAAGGCAAGTCAGAGCACCTAATCCCCAGGTATGGCCTCCCCCAGACCTCCCGGTGATGTGCCCAGGGAGGAAGGAAGAACCTGTGCAGACGTGCCTGCTGACGTGGTGTGAACACCTCCCTGCAGTAGCCTGGCCCTGCCAAGAGCGCAGGGCACTGCTGCCTGTGGGGAGACACCCATCCTGCAGAGACATCAGCCCTATCTTGTGGCCTCCATGGGGGCCTCCCCGGCCAAGCTCCCCCAGCAAGGTGTCTAAAAGCATCATTGCAACCTCCACTTCTAGACATTGTCCACAGAAACCTTCTCCCCAAGAACAGCATTTTAAGCTGCTGCCGCTCTGAGTTGATCTTCAGAGAGCACTCCTGGATTTCCCAAGCTCATAAATGTGCTTCCAGTAAAAATAGCTAATAAAGTAGGCCTGCATTTCACCATATCACACTAAAAGGCACACGGGCAGGAACCGGTGCTCTGTTTCCTTCAAGGAAAGAGCACCTCTAGGAGCAGAGCTGGTGCTGTAATCCTGATGAGAGTCAGCTCTGGATCTGCAGAGCTGCTGGGTATTGCACCCGAATGCACAGCTGGCCAGGCTCTTCACAGTTTCTTAACCCTAACCATGCTTATAGGAGGACTAAGCCCTTTCAGGGAAGGATGAGGCCATGGAAGGAGGGATGCCTTCAGACCCTGTGCAGTTTCACTTAGCTCATAGTAATTTTCTCCTGGAAAATCATCCCCGGATGTTAAGCCCTTCAATATATGAGCAACGCAAGGCAACCAAAATTCGCAAGTAAGTCTGTTCTCCTGGTGTTACCTTATAACCAATGCGCTACTCCTGTGTTGCAGCTTTCACGAAATGGCAATGTACGACCTCCCAGCCATGATCGACTTTGTTCTGCAGAAGACTGGGCAGAAGCAGATCTATTATGTTGGCTACTCACAGGGCTGCACAATGGGTGCGTCAGAAGGGGTTGCACATCACATTGCCTGGACCACCTTGAAAACATTAATTTTGGTGTTTGTAGGCAGAAAGCGGAGGGGTTCCATCTTTGTGGGCTGCCAAGCAGGCACATTAGGTAGAAGGTCTCTCGCAGTGAGAAGTCCCACAGCAGCCATGCTTTCCATACAAGGCATCTGGGAGGACCAGCATGCTCCTAGGGTAAGAATGCTCCTGGCGACCTCAGTAAGCTCCTCACTGCAACTGGAGCAGCTGTAATTCAACCTAGAAAACTGAATTGCAGTGTTGCACATCAAAACAAAAGGCATTTTGCATGGAGGTCACAGCTTCTGCTTTCTGATATAATGCATGGTGCTTCTTTTGACCAGCTGGGCCACCAGGGGTATGAGATAACCTCTGTGACAATGATACCCTTTACCAGTGGTTGATGGAAGATGACACCACTATTCCCATCACCTGGTGAATGGGGCAGGACTTCCCATCAGTGGTACTCGTTGAAGTGCTTCATCAGCCACTTCTGGCCATAGGAATAAAGGCATTGTCTCCTTTTGGACACCTGTAGCACTAACATTAAGCAGAATGGTGGCAAGAGGTCCCAGATTTCTAATTGGAGATAATGCCAGCTAAACAGATCTGGGCAGTGGGTCCAAGTGAACGCTCGGAGTAAGCACCTGAAGAAAGATCAACAAAGTCTCAGGGGTTTTTTTTCTGTTTTCTCAGCATTCATTGCGTTTTCAACCATGCCAGAACTGGCTCAGAAAATCAAAATGTTCTTTGCCCTGGCTCCAGTACTGACAATCAAGTACGCCAAAAGTCCCATCATGAAAATGTCCTTCCTTCTGGACAGGCAATTCAGTGTGGTTCAGGTAGGGGTCTACTTCATGCTCCTCCCCTGAACACATCGGTGCTAGGAAAGGGATCGTGCCCAGATGCAGTCCCTGGGGCTATCTGATGCAGCGGAAAAGTTACTTCCCACTAATTTGTAAGCACAGACACGATTCGGGTGCAGGGGCACTCCTGCACCATCCCTTTGTTGAGTGCATGCTCCCCTTCTATCTGGAGGATCCTCAGGTGTTGGAACTGGTCTTTCTATGAGGGCACCAGACAGACAGCCTGGAAATGAGCAGCTTTGCTGCGTTGAGTTTAATGACAGTGAAAAATGAATCCAACGCTTGAGGGAAGTGGGGGGAAAGAGAAGAATCCCAAATATTGATTTCCCTGTTGTGCATTTGGTCAGTACCACCTCCTGCCACGAGCTGTACACATCTCAGTGAGGCAGGAACGAAGGAGGAGAAGGTTTGGCTTCTGTGGGGACCCTGTGCCACACATCCCCTCACCACCCAGCTGGTGGGACAGCTCATGGGGACACCGGCTGGAGGCGGATTCGGGGAGGGGCTCCAAGGGGATGCCAGGGAAATGCAGGAAATCACCCTTGCCCTTTGCTTCTGCAGCTTCTGCTTGGCAGAACAGATGCCTCGCTGCGGATGAGGAAGCTGTGGAGGTTTCTCCCCGAGCTGTGCAGGCACCCGCTGCTGCACAAACCCTGTGCCAACCTCCTCTTTCTGCTGGGTGGCTACAATGAGAAGAACCTTAACATGGTGGGTGCAGCACCAGGGGGGGCGTGGGGTGCAGTGTGGGGGCAAGGGATCTGGAGCCAGGTGGTACTTGACAGCATATCTGAGTTAGGGCTGCCTGTCACCATGGTACCTCCCACCAGCAGCCCTGGGGTGCAGCCCCTGCTCCTGCCCATCCTACGTCAAGTCTGCTAAAGCAGCATCTGGACGACACAGGGTAGTCACTAAGGTCTTGAGCACAGTCCCTGGGCCCAGATGAGGTATCCACAGGAGCCAGGGGTGTCTCATCCTTCATCATCCGTTCTCCCCCTGGAGCTGTCTCAGAACAATTGATTTTTAATGAAGATTATATTCCCTGAACCCGACCCAACTCTAGGCAGTGTGACTCAGCGGTGGCTGTTTTGGGAAACTCGTCATCTGGCAACTACCATCCTCACTCCTGTCCATTGGGAAGCAATGATAGCTTGAATATGTTTCCTTGCAGACACGGCTGGATGTGTACACATCCCACTATCCAGATGGGACATCTGTCAAAAACATGATACACTGGGCCCAGGTAGGTTCCCTGAAGCGCAAATGGTTTCACCCATGGGATGGTACCTTCACTGAGAGCCTGGTGTGTCCAGGGCAGGTGTGAGAGATCAGGGATCTTGGACATTGGCAGCTTGTGAGAAAGTAAAGGCAACAAATTAGGCATACAGTAGAGGCACTGGATGCTGGATGAGCTGCCCCAGTGCCTTTAGGAACCAGAAGACGCCAGGGTGTGTGCCCTGGGCTGTGCCAAGCAGGAGCAAGGGAAGGGATGGGGAGGCCACAGCTGGATGCCGGGACCAGTTTGGGGCCCCCAAGGATCCCCAAGGCAGAGTGAGCCCGGGGACATCGCGGTGATGGTGGGTGGAAGCCAGGGCATACAAGGAGAGGCTGAGGGAGCTGGGCCTGCTCAGCCAGAGACGAGGAGGCAAAGGGGGATCCAACAGCATCTCCCCCTGCCCAAAGGGGTGCCAGAGATACCAGGGCCGGACTCTGACAGTCTGAGCAACCCGCTGCAGCTGCGGGACTGGCTCTGCTGGACACGAGGTCAGGCTGGAGACCCCCACTCTGGTGCCTCCTTGCAGAGACAAATTATAGGCTATGGGGAAGGCAAAAAAGGTCTTTTTAATCAATGCAGCTATTGTGCAGGCATCTGAGCTTTTGCTCCTAGCACAGAAGCAACTCTTATAATAACCTGGCTCACCGATGTCTCTGTGCTCTGAGCCCCCAGTGTCACAAGAAGGTAAGGATGATCCAGTTGTTGAAGGAAAGCTCACCAATGTGGCATCCTGCACACACAGTGCTACACGTGATGAGCAGGTATTCAGAGGCACGAGCATCGCACTGGGGCAGACAAGGAGTCACACGCAACACCTTGGTTTGTCAGCCCGTAGCTGGGGACAGGCGTGGAGCTGGAGGTCAAAGCATCACCCTGTTAAAAAAGGTGGAAAGCCTGGGTTTGCAGGGATGCCACCTCCTCTTGCAACGTCCTGTGTTGAACACCCTCTCATGATGCGGTCCCTCGAGGAGGACGGGAGATGCCAGACCGACACAGCAGTGCTTGCTGGCCTCCCACTGCAGATCTATCCTCTCCTCCTAGGTGATGAAATCAGGAGAATTCAAAGCCTTCGACTATGGCAGCAAAAACCCAGTCGTGTACCACCAGGTAGGAGGCTACAGTAGCAGTGCTGGTGGCTGGAGATGTCAGGGGACTGTCCTGGGTAGTGGAGGGATGGGCTGGCTTGCAGGGGTTGGCCAAGGCAATGGTTTCTCAGAGTCTCCTCTGTCCCTCCAGGAGACACCTCCCTCCTACCAGGTGGAGGAGATGCTTGTACCCACCGCGGTGTGGTCGGGAGGGGAAGACTGGGCGGCTGACTGGAGGGATGTACGCCAGCTGCTGCCCCGCATCGCCCACCTCGTCACCTATGACCACATCCCTGACTGGAACCACTGGGACTTCATCTGGGGCTTGGATGCTCCCAGGCGCCTCTACAGCAGCATCTTAGAGCTGATAGAGGGGTCGCTGTAGAGCAGCAGCTCTCCCCAGGCCCTTCCACCTCAGCCAGGACAGGCCAGGAAGGCAGTGGGACATCCCCTGCTGTCCCCGCCTTCCTGCTGGCCTGACACACTTGTGGTGACAGTGCTTCCCATACATCCCTTGGTTGTCGGGGTCTCTCGTCTTCCTTGCTTGGGAGCTCCCTAAGGACTGGTGGCACCATGCTAGGGTCAACCAAGGCATCAGGGCTGACAGGAGCCACCGGCCGGGCAGCCCTGCTTGGAAGGATCCTGGGTAATAGTGGACCTGTGTCCTGGGCTGTGCAAGGGGGATGCGGGGACCCTGCTGTGACCCCCCAGTTGGCTGCCCAGTGGATTGGGGATTAGAGCACTCAACCCAGGAGGAGATGGGAGGGAGCTGGGCTTGTTGGGTCTGGCTGTGGGGAGGTGGCGGGGGGGGCGCATCTGAGAGCAGCCCCTGATTGCCACACAGGCAGGGATGGAGGGTCAAACCCTTCTCAGGTGAGGCAATGAGGGGCCCCGGCCTCAGATCACAGCCCAAGGGGTGTCAGGTTGGATGTGGGGAAAACTTCTTCCCCCAGACATGTCCCCAGGAAGGTGGAGGGTCTTCATCTGGTGGGGGTTCAGGACTCAGCTGGGCCAAGCCGGGGACTTGCCTGCACCATTTGGTCCCAGAAGGTCCCCAGGGAGGGCTGCATGGCTCAGCGCTGACACTCCGGGAATCCCCATCCTCCATCCCTGGGAGACGATGGCCCCAGATACCCTGGGGCCAGGTCACAGGGCCGCTGTCTCCCCGTGAAGCTGCCTCCAGCCCAGTATCCCATGGTAGTACGTACCACTGCCCCCATGCAGTCCCTCCCAGAGGTGGGGAAAATCCCTCCAAAATAAATGCTCAAAGGGGATTCCAGGACCCTGTGCTGCAGCTCTGACACCCCCGCCTCTTTCTTGCATGTAAATATTTTCAAGGGGGCTGCCCAGTATGGGAGGGCAGCAGAGATCAGCGCTGGTGGGGCGACCCCAGCCGCAGTCAGCCGGGTGTTCAGGGTGGCATGGTGGGTGCTGCCCGGCTGGAAGCACCCTGGTACCTGCACCCCACCGCCGCCGGGGTGAGCGGGAGGCGGGGATATCCCCCACGCAGCATCGGGGCAGCAACCATCGATCGCCAGCAAAGAACCACCAGGCAGCCTCAGGGTCAGAGACCTTTAGTGATGGCCACAACAGCTGGGAAATCGCTGGCAAGCAGGACTGGGGGCCAGGCCGGCTTGGCTGATGGACTGGATGGAGGCATTCAGGGGCTCCTCCACCTTGCCGGGCTGCCCAGCACCGGCGCCGGGCAGCTGCCGGTGCGGGATGAGGACGAGAAGGAGGGTGGTGAGGCGGCCCCGGGGGTGTCCCCCCCACTCCGGGAAAGGTCGCCTTTTCCCGCCCCTCCACCTACGACGCGGTGTTCGGTCCTGTTCACTGAAGGCACCGACCCACCGTGAAAGGCCGTGCGAGCACCCGCGCTGGCTTCTCCGCCAGGCTCGGGGGGGCGGGGAATGGAGAGGGCGGGGCGAGGCCTGTGGAAGGGGGGAGGCCTGGAGAGGGGCCGAGGCCTGTGGAAGGGCCGAGGCCTGTGGAAGGGGCGGGGTCTGGCGGAGGGGGCGGGCCCGTGCCGGGCCGTACCGGGCGCCATGGAGGGCGGCGGCAGCGGGCGGCGGGTGGTGGCGGTGGGCGCGGGGCTGGCGGGGCTGGGGGCGGCCCGGCGGCTGTGCGGGCACGGCTCCCTCCTCCTGCTGGAGGCGGCGGGCCGCGTCGGGGGCCGCGTCTGCACCCGCCCCTTCGGTACGAGGCAGGCCCGGGATGGGGGGCGGGCTACACCGGGGAACGTGTCCGCTCAGAGGTCTGGCTGCACCGGGGCAGGATGGGGGAGCGGCACCTAAACCCCCGCCCCCCCCCGGCCGTGGGGCCAGTCCGGAGTGGGATGGACAGGGGACTGGGGGTCTTCGGTCCCGTGGGTGCAGTGGGACCTAACTGGAGCAGGCCACAGGTGGGGGACACCAGGGCGGGGTGGGGGGGTCCCGCTGGTTTTGGGGGGGACACATGGGGTTGGGGGTCCTGCCACGCCTTGGGGTGACCCCACTTCCTCCCCTCCCCGCAGCATCAGGGCTGGCGGAGATGGGGGCCCACTGGATCCATGGCCCTTCACCAGGCAACCCCGTCTTCCGGCTGGCCACCAGCTACAGCCTGCTGGGCCCAGAGGCTGCGCGGGAGGAGAACCAGCAGGTGGAGGTGGGGGGCCACCCCTTTCTGCCCTCTGTCACCTACGGCAGCTCGGGGAAGGCACTGAGCCCCACGGCAGTGAGCGAAGCCCGCCACCTCTTCGATACCCTGCTGGAGTCCGCCCGGACTTTTCAGGGGACCAAGGAGCTGCCAGCCCCCAGTGTGGGACAGTACCTGCGGGGGGAGATTGCACAGAGGGTCCCTGCTTTGGGGGAGGGCCGGGAGGACGCCCGGCGGCTCCAGCTGGCCGTCCTCGCTGCCTGCCTCAAGCTGGAGTGTTGCATCAGCGGGACACACAGCATGGACCTGGTGGCCCTGGAGCCCTTCGGAGAGTATGTCTCCCTGCCCGGCCTGGACTGTACCTTCCCAGGGTAAGCGTGGGGCTCTGGAGGGGGGGCAAAGAAGAGGGTTTTGGGGGGCACACCTTCCCCAGCGGCGCCTCCTCCTGCAGTGGCTACAGCAGCTTGCCCGATTGCATGCTCTCGGCTCTGCCGGAGGGCACTGTCCTGCTCAACAAGGCGGTGAGGACCATCCAGTGGAAAGGGTCCTTCCACGAGGAGGGGGATGAGGCCAGGAATTTCCCTGTCCGGGTGGAGTGTGAGGATGGAGACGCCTTCCTTGCCGACCACGTCATTGTCACCGTCCCGCTGGGTGAGGACCCCACCACCTGCCTGTCCCCTCCAACCAGTTGGAGATGGGCAGATGGAGGGCAGGGACTTGCCCAAACCCCTTCCCAGCCTCCCCTCCCCCCTGGGGAAAGTATCTCAGACCCCATTTAGGAGCCCACTGAACAGAGCTGCCCAACGTTCTGCTTGCAGGTTTCCTCAAGGAACACCACCAGGACTTCTTCCAGCCTCCCTTGCCCCAGCGGAAAGTGGAGGCCATTCGCCGCCTGGGTTTTGGCACCAACAACAAGATCTTCCTGGAGTTCGAGAAGCCGTTCTGGGATCCCCAGCAGCAGCTCCTCGAAGTGGTGTGGGAGGACGAGTCACCCCTGGAGGAGCCCAGAACTGACCTGGAGGCCAACTGGTTCAAGAAGCTCATTGGCTTCGTGGTCCTCCAACCACCGGAGCAGTAGGTGGCCATGAGCGTCAGCAAAGGGGCATCATGGCAGGGCGGGGGTTGGACAACTTCTGGGCAACATGAAGGAGTATCTTGGTCATATCTGGAGATTTAAGTCCTTCTCTGGGTCGCTTATAGCCCATGAGGCAGGGAGGGCACAGTGCCCAGTGAGCAGCGGGAGGGTGGCAGTCAGCTCTTGGCCCCATCTTTCCTCCCCAGGCATGGGCACGTCCTCTGCGGTTTCATCGCAGGGAAGGAGTCGGAGTACATGGAGACACTGAGCGACGAAGAGGTTCTTGGCACCATGACACGCCTCCTCCGCATGCTGACAGGTACCACCACCTCCTCCGCCCTTGTCACCCCAACAACGCCCACTCAGGAAGTGTGCCCCTGGATTTCTGGACCCCACCAAAAATCCACACCTGCAGGGAACCCGCACCTGCCCGCTCCCAGGAGTGTGCTCAGGTCCCGGTGGCACAGCGCTCCCTACACCCGGGGCTCCTACAGCTACGTGGCCGTCGGCAGCTCGGGGGACGACATCGATGCACTGGCTCAGCCCCTGCCCGAGGACCCCGAGGACCCCAGGGTAATTGCTTTATGGGACTGTAGGGGGAGTAGGACCACCCCTAGGGCATGGGGACAGACAGACAGGGCACCTCGGGCCTTGAGGAGCACAGGAAGGTGACATTCCCCACTCCTGCTCCATTCAGGGGTCACCGACGCTCAGATCACCAACCAACCCCCCCTTGGCTCTTCCCACTGAACTCCATGGGGGTGGGGGGAGCCTGATTTTCATAAAATTTGGGGACTCGTAACTCCTTCCAACCACTTTCCAACACCCTCATGTCATGGGGTGGGTCTCTAAGGAAGGGAAGGTGCCTGCTCCTCAGTCTCTGCAGGGCTGTAGGGTGGGTCATGCATCCGCGCAGTGCCAAAGAGCAGGGAGATGAGGCTGGTTTAGCATGACCCAGTGTCTCAGCTGGGGTGGGGAAGGCATTAGGTCCCCAGCGCTCACCTCCTGTCTTGCCCGCAGCCTCTGCAGCTCCTCTTTGCTGGCGAGGCCACCCACCGCACCTTCTACTCCACCACCCACGGTGCCCTGCTGTCGGGCTGGCGGGAGGCTGAGCGGCTCAACCAGTTCTTCCAGGCACCCAGCCCCGCTCCTCGGCTCTGAGGAGGGAAAATAAAACCCGTGCTTTGCAGGTCACTGGTGGTCAGCCTCCTTTATTGAGAAATAAAGGAGAGACGCAGAGGCTTCTCTCTCTCTCTCCGGGGAAAAAGGATGCGGCTCCTCGGCTGGGGTCCAGCGAGAAAAAGGGTGCAGCGCCGTTAGTACCAGTTGGTGCTGGCGATCAGGAAGCGAGTGTCGTCCAGCGGGGCCTGTATCGGGCCTGGCTGCGGGGTGGGCTGAGGGGCTGGGGGCGGCTGGGGGGCGGCTTGGGGACCAGGCCCCGAGGCACGAGGGGTGCTGGGCCCGGCGGGGGGCGCTGCGGGCCTCCCGCCGGGCCCGGCACCCCCTGGGCCACCCGGACCCACCGTCGGTACCCCGGTAGGTGCCGCAGACCCCACAGGCCGCGACTCCGCCATGGCACTGCGGAAGCGACGGCAGCTGAGGGAGGCGCCGCGTCCGCCCGGCTTGGCCACACCCACCGGGAGCCCGAGCGCGCGCTGCGTCGTGCCCCGCCTCCCCGCGCGTCGCGGCGGATGTGATGCGTGAAGGGGCGCCGCCGCCGCCATGAGAGGGTGGGTCGGAGCGCTGCGGGCGGCGGCGGTTGGGCCCGGGTCGGTGCCCGGCGCATTCCGGCAGCGCTTCGATTTCGGCGGCCGCGATGTCGCCTCCTGGTTCCCGGGGCACATGGCGAAAGGTGAAGGGTGGAAGCGGAGCGGGATGACTACCCCCCTACCCCGCCACCGCTCACCCAGCGCTGTGTTGCAGGCTTGCGGCAGATGCGGGCCTCCCTGCGGCGCGCCGACTGCCTCATCGAGGTGCACGACGCTCGCATATCCTCTGGCACGGCTCTTCATTCCTCCCTGGGGCAGCAGGAGCCGACACCCTGCCACCTACACCGGGTCCCCCCTCCCCAGTTGCTTCGTTTCCCTCCAGGCCGACCCTTCTCCCGGTCCCGTACCCCTCTCCAGCTCTGCACCAGCCCCATAAACTCCCACCGTCCTCCCCCCCGATACCTGCTCCCACGCCAGTGCACAATCATTCTCCTTAGCAGCGCTCACATCCCACTGTCGGGCCGTAACCCCATGCTGCGAGAGGTGCTGGGCATCCGCCCGCATGTCCTGGTGCTGAACAAGAGGGACCTGGCTGATCCCCAGCGGAAGCCGGTGAGTGCCAGGGCAGGGCTGGCTGGCTGTGGGTCCGCAGGTCACAGGTGCCAGCTGTGCCTCTGCCTGTCCCCTTCAGACGGTCTTGGAGTACCTGAAGCAGCAGGGATGCTCACACGTTGTCTTCACTGACTGCCAGCGCGATGACAATGTCAAGAAGGTAATGGGCCAGCAGCCCTGTGCCCAGCCCTGCTCCTTGATGCTGCCAGCTGATCGCCAGCCCCATGGAGAGGCCTCAGTGCCCTGCTGTGGGGAAGTGATGCTGGCTGGTCCAGAGCAGTCTTCATTTCCAGCTTACCCAAGGTGCCCCATGCTCTGCTTGGCCCCCGTTTTGCTCATCCTCCTGGTACAGCATCCTCTGAGTGAGTGGCTGCTGCCAGCCCAGGTGCAAGCAGCAGTTACGGTCTTTCTCCCATGTTTCTCTGCAGATTGTTCCCTTGGTTGCCAAGCTGGTGGACAACAGCCCACGCTACCACAGGGCTGAGGTGAGATGTGATAGTGAGACTGCAGACATCTGCAGGTCACCTCCCTCTCCGGCTGGAGGGACAAGGCTGCTCGCACGTGTGCCAGAAACACCGGCAAAGGCCGGGCTGTTGCATCTGCCTGTCGCTCCTGGGGTGGGTGGCCGATAACCGGCTGCTCCCTGCCCACATCCTCCTTGCTTCCAGAGCACCGAGTACAGCATCCTGGTGATCGGAGTGCCCAACGTGGGCAAGTCCTCGCTCATCAACTCCCTGCGGAGGCTGCACCTGAAAAAGGGTATTTCTCTGTGGTGCCTGGGTTCAGCGAGGAGCTGCTGATGCAGCGCTGGAGCAGGCAGGGGGGAAGAGCATCGCTTGCTTCTCTTGACTGTGTCTCTCCTTTCCCCAAAAGGGAAAGCCACCGCGGTTGGTGGCGAGCCAGGTGTCACCAAGGCGGTGCTGACCAGAATACAGGTAACATCCCTGCGGCACAGCCGGCTGGGTGGGTGCTGACCTCTGCCTCCCTGCATCCTCTGGCAGGAGCTCAGGAAAACTTTGAGGCGCACAGAGCTCATCTCAAAGGGTTGCTCAGGCCTCCTTTTCAGCGAGGCCTTAATGAAAGAGCTCAATGCCTGGCTCATTAGTTGTGTCAGAGTCTGCTGAGCCAATTACCAAGCTGTGCATCCTAACAGCCCTGCCTCCCTCCCCATCCCAGGTCTGTGAGAAGCCCCTGATGTACCTGGTGGACACTCCTGGTGTGCTGCCCCCCAAGCTGGAGGACGTGGAGACGGGCGTGAAGCTGGCGCTCTGTGGTGAGGGGGAGGCTGTGGCTGGGTGGGGTGACACTCCCCAGACATGGCTTCCAGCCCCGGCTGGGCCAGCTACCTGAGGCTGGGGTGGGAGTCTGCTGCTCGCAGGTGCCCATGGATGGCACATGGACAGCGGGGAGGGGTGGCTGGGGCTCGGAGCAGGGCTGGAGGGGAGCTGGGGCTTGGATCCTCTTTTTCAGGAGCCATCCGTGACCACCTGGTAGGGGAGGACATCATGGCTGACTACCTCCTGTACACCCTGAACAAGCAGCAGCAGTTTGGGTGAGCCAGTGGGGGAACTGGAGAGGGCCCTGGGCTGCATCCATGGCCTGTGGTCCCAAGCGGGTGGTGGAGAAACCATCCCTAGGGAACTGGGAGGGGGAAAGACATGCCAGCAGGGTGTAAACCACCTCCTTTGGCAGGTACGTGCAGCGGTACGGGTTGGCCGAGGCCTGTGATGCCATCGAACCAGTGCTGAGGCGCGTGGCCCTCACCCGGGGCAGAACACAGAAGGTGAAGGTGCTGACGGGCACGGGTGAGTACCTGTTGCGGGGGGAGCCTGGGGCAGCTTTTGGGGATCCTGGTGTGGCCCCTGACTCCGCTGACACCTCCTTCTGCACCCCACCACCAGGGAATGTCAATGTGACAACGCTCGACTACTCAGCTGCAGCCTATGAGTTCCTGCGGGATTTCCGTGCAGGATGCCTGGGCAGGGTGACACTGGACTGAGACCTGTCCCATGGGGAAGAGGCGCACCCACCTGCAGCTGCACAGGCTGGGGACGCCCCAACAGGGAGCGATCTGTGTCTGTCATGTGGTATCACCATGCAGGGCAACGTGGGGGGAAGATGGAGAGAATGCTCTCTGGGACCACCATCCCCAAATAAAACCCCCATGCGCAGGGTGCTGGGGCACTGGCCATCCTGGTGTCCTCATCCTGAGCCCTACATCCAGCCACACCAGCTTTCCATCCACCTTTATTGCCGTCTCCTCATCCTCCGAACGCTACGAGACCCTCCATACCAAGGAGTGGCTGAGACGGGGGTGCCAGAGTTGGGGGGAGTTTGGCACGGGGTGTGAGGGGAGGGTGGTGGAAGGGCTTCCCGTGGGGTCCTGCCCCGGTGGCGGCGGGTTATGGGGTGAGCTGGGCACGGGGTGGGCACAGCCCTGGGAGCCGCTGCTAGCCCAGGGTGGGGGAGGTGACCGGTGGGTCCTATCCGTATCTGCACCGGGTGCGGTCAGGTCCCACCACCGCCGTCAGCGGCGGAGGATGGCAGCCAGGGGACAGAGCCAGGGTATGGCCCAGCTCGGTGGGACCCAGGCCATCGCAGCAGAGGTCCAGGCGCTGGCCGTCCAGTTGCCGTCACGATAGTCGCCGCCGTTGCCTGCTTCCAGCTCCCCGGCCAACCGGGCCCGCCGCAGGGCAGCCCCCGCCGCTACGCCGGCCGCCGCTCCCGCCGCCGCCGCCCCTGCCACCCGCAGGGCCGCCCCGGACGAGCCGTAACGGGGCACCGCTGCCTTCACCCGCCCGCGGGCGGCTCCGCGGGCGACCCCGCCGCGGGCGGCCCCGCGGGCGCCGCCGCGGCCCCCCTTGCCGGCCACCGAGTCGCAGAAGGCGGCGGCCAGCAGCAGCAGCGCCCAGCACGCCGCCGCGCTTCGCCGCATCCCCGCCGCTCGGCCGCACCTGCGGGCGGGAGGAGAGAGCCCCGGCGCTCAGCCCGCGGGGCCGGGACACCCGCGGGCGCGGCGCGGCCCCGCACGCCCGCCTCCCTCCGCCGGCCCCACGCACACGCGGGCCCCACGCGTGAGCTCCGCTGTAGGCCCCGCTCCCCCCCAGCCACCACCACCACGCACACGCGCCAACCCGCGGCACCGCGCGGGGCTCACCGGGCCCGGGGCTGCCGCTGGCTCGCTCCGCTCCCGCTCCTCCCCGGCCGCGCTCCCGCCGCCGCGCTCCCGCTGCCCACCGCCCCCCACACACACCCCACTCCGCCTCACCCCACGCGCGGGGCGGGGGAAAGCGGGTCAGGGCGCCCACGCGGGGGAAGGGCACGTAGACACTCCCGCCCTACGGCGCCTCTAAACTCCCCCGTCCCCGATCCCGGCCCCACTCGCGTCTCGCCCCGCGTGGGGAGAGCGCAGGACCCGGCGGCTCCTTTCCCCCGCCGCCGCGCCCCGCCTCGGCCAATGGGGACGCCGCGTTGCGGGGCGGGGCCGCCTCGGCCAATGGGCGCAAGGGCGGGGCGGGGCGGGTGTGTGTGTGTGTGCGCGCGGAGCCTCGTTCCCCGCCGCGCTCCGCCATGGCCGCCTCGCTGCGCGCGCTCCTCCGCCCAGCCGCCGCTGCGCGCCGCCGCGCGCTCTTCCCGCTGCCACCGCCCCCCCTCCCGGGGGCGCGAGCCTGCAGTGCCGGTGAGCGCGGAACCGGGGCGGGCACGCGGGGGGGGGACGGGGGGGAGGGGCAGGCGCCGCGCGCCCCGGGCCGCCGCCATGCATCGGGGGTCGCCAGCAGAGGGTCCCAGCGCAGGCCCAGGTCCGGGCACCAGGGGCTCAGTACCGGGGCTCAGGACCACGTACGGCCCCAGCACCGTGCGCCGGGCTGGCACAGGGCGGTGGTCACTGGGCCGCCCCTGACCGGGTCAGGATGGCACCGGCGACTCTCCGCCATCTCCCGGTCCTGAGACCCCGGGGGCGACGGCTGCCGGTGACCGCTGTCATGCGCCCGCCACCCTGAAGGTCGGCTTAAAAATAGCACGGCGCCGCGGCAGCAACCGGGCCTGACCGGAGGGTGGGTGGTGAACGGGGGGGGAGTCACCCAGTTGCCGGCAACCGGTTGCTTAATGGTGTCGGTGTCGGGGCAGGGTCCCCGTACCAGTACCTGGCGGTGCAGAGGACGGGGGCACGGCAGAGCGTGGGCCTGATCCAGCTGAACCGGCCGCAGGCGCTTAACGCTCTCTGCGAGGGGCTCATGCAGGAGCTGCGGCGGGCGCTGGAGGCTCTGGAGAACGACCCACAGGTGGGGGCCATCGTCATCACCGGCAGCCAAAAAGCCTTCGCAGGTAGGGGCAGGGTGCCTCTCCCCACCCCAAATTTTTTTTTGGGGGGGGATGTGTGTGTGTCAGTGTCCCCACCCAGTTTCCCTTCGTAGCTGGCGCTGACATCAAGGAGATGCAGAATAAAACCTTCCAGGAGTGCTACAGCAGTGGCTTTCTTGCCGGCTGGGACAAGGTCTCCACCGTCCGCAAACCCATCATCGCCGCCGTCAATGGCTACGCTGTGAGTGTGTCCTCTCCCCGCCCCCGTCCCCGCTTGATCCTTGGCACCCCCCTGACACCCCCTCTTCCTCCCTGATCCCAGCTGGGTGGCGGGTGCGAGCTGGCCATGATGTGCGACATCATCTACGCCGGTGAGAAAGCGCAGTTCGGGCAACCCGAAATCCTGCTGGGGACCATCCCAGGTGAGCGGGACGGGGGGCACCCACCCACCCCCAGCCGGAGCGGGGACAGCAGGGACACCCAAGTTGTCCCTCTCTGGACCTTTCCCCCTTCCCCAAACGCCTCCAGGTGCTGGAGGGACACAGAGGTTGACCAGGGCGGTGGGGAAGTCGCTGGCCATGGAGATGGTCCTCACCGGGGACCGGATATCAGCAGCGGAGGCGAAGGAGGCAGGTAGGGGGCATGGGCCATCCCCGGCATGGTGGGGATCCGGCGGGTAGCCCCCACCCCACCCCACCGCCTCCCACCCACCATCCTAGGGCTGGTGAGCAAGGTCTTCCCCGTTGAGAAGCTGCTGGATGCTGCCATCGCCTGTGCTGAGAAGATCGCCAGCAACTCCAAGCTGGTGACCGCCATGGCGAAGGAGTCGGTCAACGCAGGTAGGGGCTGGGGCGGCAACCGGGAGCCCCTCTCTGGGGGGCTGGGCGGCAGGCCTCCCCAACTTCTCCTTTGCTTTTAGCCTTTGAGACAACGCTGGCAGAGGGGACCAGGACGGAGAAGCGGCTTTTTTATGCCACCTTTGCCACTGTGAGTAAGGGGAAGTCGGTCCCATCACAGCAAGGGCGGGTATAGCAGGGCTTCCGCAACCCCCCAGCCCCTGCCTCAACCTCACCCTCTCTGCTCCCCGCAGGGTGACCGCAAGGAGGGGATGACGGCGTTTGTGGAGAAGCGCAAGGCCAACTTCACTGACAGCTAAGCCCTGGGGGGGGCAGGTCCCCGCTGCCCCACCGGCTCCCTCCCTTACCCCACCAGAGGGGTCTGGCATCCGGCCACCAGCCAGAGTGGCCTGGGGTGAGATGACGAGCAGCGGGGGACCACGTTTGCTCTTGCTATTAAAAGGTTTTCCTGGCGCTCCTGGGAGATGGGGCTTCCTTGCTGTGGGGTGTCCCGTCCCCCCACCCCGGAGCTGGGAAATGTTGGGGTTCACTGACACACCCTCCCCCCCCGCCCCAACTCCATCAGCTCTCTGATGCTGAGCTGGGCGAGAGCAGCCTCGTGGAGCAATAAGGTACCTGCATCCCCTGGGGAGGGGACCTCCTCGGGCGCAACACCGGCGTGCTGAGTTCCCCCAGCCTTGGCCCTGCCTGGGTGGCACTGAGGCCGGGGGATGGGCTGAGTTGTGTCCATCCCCCCCCCACTCCGCCCACCGAGGCATCATCCTCACCCTTCTCGGGGCCAGTCCAAGGAGGAGGATACCCCTGATCTGGGAGCCCTGCGCTTCATGAGAGGTTTCTGGCAGCAATGAGCTCCACCGGAACATGGATGGGAAAATGGATTTATTGGGGAGGCTCGAGGGTGGGTAGGGAGGGGACGATTTCCGTCAGGAAGCCCCAGAGGTGGCTCCCACCCCTCACTTCACAGCCTGGGCACGTCTCTGACTCAGCCGTGGTGGAGATGGTCGCGGTCCTCCTCCGGGACGCTCTGCACCTCCAAGGACAGCATCCGGGGGGGTGGCCTGTGGGCATTGGCCTCCCCAGCGTTGTCCTGGGGGGGGTGGTGGAGGTGGTCATGGTCCTCCTCTGGTCCCGCCTGGACTTGGAGGGGGCCCCTTTGAGCCCAGGCGCTGCTGGAGACCTTTAGACCTAGTTCTACGTCGTCGGTGATCTCATGCTCCTCCGGCGGCTCCACGGCTCGTATGCCCAGGAGGCTGGAAGAGCGAAATCACGAGGAATGATGGGGGTTGCTTAATATCCCCCCACCCCAGGGGAATCCCCGTCAGGGTGCAGGGACGCTGGCAGGACACCCTGAACCTCCCAGGGAGGCTGCAATTAGGATCTCATCAAGCAAACAGACTAATTGAGCCGCTTATCCTGCAAGCGGGCTGGATGGGTTTGGAACATTGGTGCCGCCGGCGGCAAAGGGAAACTAGCCAGGAATGCTCGGAGGGTTTGGGTGGTTTTAGGGGGAAGACAGCTGGGAGCCCCTTAGTTTTTGTGGGGGGTGCAAAGCAACAAGGGAAATTTATTCCCTACCCCCTCCCCCCTCCCAAAATGCTTTGCATTTTGCGGTGTTGCTTTGTCAGTGGTGGGGGCACCCGACAGCGCGGGGAGCACATCCGCCTCTTACATTTCCTTGGCCAAATCCTGCTCTGCAGCCAGGTCCTTCCGCCCAGTGCCGCTGGGAGCCTGTGAGGGGAGAGGAGGCATGTGCCAGGGGGGTGGCAGAGATCACGCGTGGGTCTCCCTGTGCCCGCCGCTGGCAGGGGGATGAGGCGGAGACTGGGGGCTCACCTGGGTGCCCCCGGGTGCTGGCAGGAGGAGGGCAGTGCCCAGCAGGAGGGCAATGCTGCAGAGACGCACGGCCGCCGGGCTGCCAGAGAGATGGCCAGGGAGCCATGTTGGCAGGAGCCGTGTTGGCTGGTGCCTGCCTGCGCCCACAGCCCCTGCCTGTCCCTGCCTGCGCCCACAGCCCCTGCCTGCGCCCACAGCCCCTGCCTGTCCCTGCCTGTGCCCACAACCCCTGCCTGCGCCCACAGCCCCTGCCCGTCCCTGCCTGCACCCACAGCCCCTGCCTGTCCCTGCCTGCACCCACAGCCCCTGCCTGTGCCCACAGCTCCTTGCACCCACCCCTGCCCATGCTGCCTGCCCCCCGCTGGGTCCAGGCAGGGACCTACCGCTCCATGGCTGCCATCCGTGGGCTGCCCCAGCCTTTGCCCCGCACTTTGCCCGCTGGCGGGTGCGTCTCCTCCCAGGGCATCCTCTGGGGTGCTGGGTGGTGCCAGCTTGTGCTGACAGGGGGAAACAGGGCACAGGACTAACCCCCCCGAAGACGGCCTCCCAGGCAGCCTTTGGGTGCTTTGGCTCGGAGGGGACCTTCCAAAATCATCCATCCGCTCATGGGAAGCCAAAGGCTCAGGTTTGCCCTCTGAAATCAAGCTGGGATGGGGCTGTTTGAAGCAGATGCGTGCCTGGGCTGAAGCCCTCCCCAGGGAGATGGACGGATTGCCCCTGCTCAAGAAGCTGCTGCCCGAGCATTCACATGCCATTCATGGTGTTGCACAGGCACGGAGGCGCCCTTCCTCCTTCAGGCTCCTTGGCTTTCCGCAGCAGAGTCTCAGGTGTTGGATTTCACAAAATAATTAATTTAATTAGAAGGTACAGCAGCAAGGAGAGCCCGGGCTGGGTGCCTCCAAAGAGACAGACCCCCCAACAAAGAAATCCCTGGGCAATTACACCCTTGTGATCTCTACACCCGCCCCTCGCGCCTCTTTTAGTCCAATGGTGATTTTTGGCCTGGGGTCTTCTAACCAACCCTAACAATTCTATGATTCCACGATTCTTTTCCTGTGTCCAGGCAGGCAGGATCTTATCTTGTCGATTTGCAGTTTCAGGCGAGGGTTGGAGCCTCCATAGCTTCTGGTTTACGCTTCTTGTGCACCTGCCCTTGTTGGTAGAACATGCAGAAGTGGAGTCCCGGACTTGAGAGAAACGCTCTTGCTCTGCAGGGGTCCTGGAGGGGGGAGGCCTCTTTAGACTTCCCAGCTGGCATGGGCGTGGACGTCTTGCTCCTGCCATGGTGTTGAGTGCTCCCCCAAGTCAGCTGCCGCCCTTCCCCTCGCTTCTCCACCGTGTCCAGCGTGATGGGATCCATCTCCGTGGATGGGTTACACCCTGTTTCACCAAGGGCACCCCGTTTTCGCGTGGGGACGGGTGAAGGCAAGCTCCCAGCAGCAGCTCTGCCATCCAGAGGCTGGAGAACCTCAACGGTGCTTTGCTTACAGCTGGGTGCGTGCTCAGGGACACGCTGGATGGGTTATAAAAGCTCCCTTTCCCAGCCATGGGCGCACTTGCTTGCAAACGCCCTGTGCGTGGTGTGTGCGCGCACAGCTGCCGTACACGCGTGTACAAGTGGCATGCACGCACGCGTGCCGCCCCGAGTCCCGCTCTCTGCGTGCGTTTGCTTGCAGGCGTGCCTGTCCGTATGTCCGACCGGCCCGTTGTCCTTCTGACAGCTGCCGCTGTGTGACTCCACCTGCTACTGCCTGCACAAACAAGCAAGGGAAGGGCCGGAAAATTTCGCTTATGACAAACCCCACAAGGAATAAAAAAATTAAAAAAAAAAAAAAAAAAAAAGAAGTGCAATTCAAGTTTTGGCTTGAAATTTGAATTTTTGAAAGCTGCTAGCCAGCTGGGAAAGACTCGCCCACAGACTCTGGAAAAAGTTGGTAACACAGAAGGGAGCTAATCATGAGCCCTGAGGCTGTAAACACAATTTTTATTGATTGTTTAATAGCAAGGGCAGACACTCAGAGACATGGAATCTGGGAAAAAGGAAGGAAGTTTCCAGGTGGAAACTTAGGACCTAAACATGTCAGGGAGAGCAGATTGGGCTGCTTCTGCCTGACCTTTGCACCAGCACATGCCAAAGCCTGCAGGCATCTCCGGCGATGTGTCGCCTGCCTCAAAATTCCAGTTATTCCAGTAGAGGCAAAAAAAAAGCCTTGTCCGGGGCTTCCAGTGTTGGGAGAGTGATTTTTGGGCATTGCTGGTCCCTGCTGATAGACATCCCCGGGCAGGCGTGGAGTGGGAGCACCAGGGTGGTGGCCACAAGGCGGTGACAGAGGCTGGTCTTGTACCATGGGGCTGCCTGCTCTCCTCTGGCAGCGATCCTGGCCGGAGAGTTTGCCTGCCAGAGACGGTTCTCTCCGGAGACCGAGGAGCAAGGATTAAGGCCGGGCAAGTCAGCTGAGTTTTAAACAGAGCAAAGCATTTTAAAACCCGCAGGGAAATCCCCTACGTCTCCATAAGCATCGTTCCCTGCCCCTATTTGCAAGGATTTTTCAAAGCCCTTTTTATCCTTTATTCCTCCCAGAGAGGGGGAAGGGGGAAAAAAAAAAAAAAGCAATTATAGATCCTAAGCTTCTTGGATAAACACCGTCCCAGCAACCTCTTCCTTTCCACTTTACGGTCAATTTTATAAACGTCGTGGTTCAAGGGGACCCTGAGACCTGGCAGCAGCATGCCGAGCCTGGCTGTGCTCACAATCAATCTTTTCTCCTGGCAGGATAAGACTAAAAAGGAAGGGAAAGACAAGAGGGAAAAGAAGTTTCATCTCAACCTGATTTTTGGTGTATTTGGAGCCGGGGAAGGTTCACTCTTTACATCTGACTGCCTGGGCTTCAAAACAGCATTTAAATCCTCTACAAAGCAATTTTGTAAAAATTCCTTTTATTTATTCAGCTAGTTGGAAGTCACTTTATTCTAACTCCCCATGGAAATGAGCTGCAAGGCACCAGAATGCTTTTCCTGTCCTGGGCAAACCTTTTGTGGGGGTTTGAGATCAAGTGCCAGGGACGAGAGCAGACTTCGGCAAGATGGAGGAGGACAGAATTAAGGACCTGTGCTTTTTTTTCCTCTGTTTTTTTCTTTTAGTCAGTGGCACCAGCTTCTGAACAGTCAGCAGATTTTGTCTTCCAATTTCTTGAATCTATTTCTTCCCCCCAAAAGACAAAAAAGCAAAAAAAACCCCAATCCTGCGTAGCCTCAGCTCCAGCAGCTGATCTCCTCTCACCTCCACGTCGCAGCGCTCCACTGCAGCCTGAAACTTTCTGCGAGCAGCTGATGCGTAGTTCAACCTGCCCCGTGTCTGCCCGGGGCTGTCCTCGCCGGGAGCTTTTAAAAACAGCAAGAAAATGAAAGAATTCAATTAAAATAATTAAATCAATTGCTTTAATCTACACTGCTCTTCCTCTGGATTTTATTTTGGTTCTCCTTTGTGCAAGCAGGGCTGGCAGGGAAGCGTGACACCTTGCCCGAGGGCCAGCTGAGGAGGCTGGGGGGATGTAGAGCTTTCTGCAGGAAGAGGAAACACGGCATACTTTGCCCGGTGTCATTCCTGCTGCATCTTTGGGGGTGATGCCTTGCAAGTTTTTCACAAAGTGTATGCGATCCCCACAGCTGCCCGGAGTTTCAGAACAGCATTTGCAAGTTCAGGTGAGATGTGACCATCCATCTAGAATGCCACTGCTGCTCAGAGTGGTCCTGGCACTGATGAGACACAAACGCTCACAGCACAGAGGCAGAGGAATGTATTCGTAGTTTGATTTCAGAGGGGATCAGAAAAGAGACTGTTGTGTCTTGGGAAGGATAAACGTAAGCACGGGTCAGCTCTGAAATGCTGCCCAACTGAGGGTGGTACAGAGACACAGAGGGACCGTAGCAAAGCCCGTCCCAAGGTATTGATGTATCCCAAACAGCTGCCGCGCAATCCCTGTTTTCGCCCTTCTGCCTTCCCTGTACGGAGCAGGACCCTCCTACGCAGCTGCAAATATCCCAGCTCAGCCGCAGTGCTGTCGCAAACATTTATGGGTGACAGCAGCCAGTGGCCTTCTCATCGTGCACAAATCTGGTGCGCTGACCTTCAGACTTTCTTCCTTGGTCCTTTAAATCCTCGGGTGGCACCTTGTCCAAAGCAAATTGTGGATGGGATTCTGGAAAGTGAAAAGACAAGCTTTAGTACGCATTAATGCCCCATCTCTTGCAGGACCACCAGATGTGTAGCGTTTCAAGCTCCCAGAGTGGGAAGAGGAAGGCACTGGAGGAGCAGGACATCTAAATCAGCAGTGTAATTAAAAAAAAGGGAGAAATACTGGTCTGCTTTCCCATTTATCCTGCATATTTCATTGCTGTTCTGGAGGGCTCTCCTCTCTTTGCAATAGGGTGTAAGGCGTTACCAAATGCCACTGGGCAGTTGTAGTGGTTTTTTGCAGAAGCACACGCTTGTGATGAGCAGGAGAGCAGAAGCAGCAGTAAAAGCATGGCCTCTCGGCACCGAATTCTCCTTTTGACCTGCAGCATCACATTGAATTCAAGGGATGGTTTCTTTCTGGTTTATAAGCTGTTACGCTGGACAAAGCGGTGGAGTTTAAAATGTCACCTGCTTAGGGGCAGGTTTTTGTCAGGCAGACCATGACATACCAAAGCAGACCCAACTGGCTGCAGTCCACTGCGAGTGCTTTCAGACTCCACACCTCGTTAGAAAGCCCTGAAACAGTAACGCTACCTCGTTTTACAGAGGCAGTGCGAAACACTGACACCAGCGAACCCAAGAGGGAGCTGAGGACAGAAGCGGGTTTTCCAGTGCGGTCGTGGGCTCACTGTTCTGCTTCCAGACTGCCAGCGTGTCACAGGTACAGGAAACTCAAAACCACAATAATGCCTTTGCTAACTAGAATAGTTCAGGCAAAAACATATGCTGAGAGATGATTAAAACAATGAAAAAAATTACACCAATCTGGGTACTGGAAGAGGGTGGTGTCCTTTTGATGGCTCCCTTGTATCTTGTACAGGTTTTACGGCACAAAGTGAGGGGGGTTTCAAAAGTCAAGCCAGCATCAGGCAATTCAGTTTCAACTTTTTGTTAAGACTTTATGTCAAAAAAAAAAAACCAACCACAAAACAAACCCAGAAAAAACCAGCAATGCTGCTCTGGCCTAATCTGCAAAACCTCGGATTCAAGGCAGGATGTTCACCTGCTTTATTTGTGACTTGTCCTGTGACTGCACGGGAGAGCACAGACAGCTACAGTGAAATGCACCAGCACAGCCCCATGTCAGCTCGGATGGGAAAGTGTTACAAAGCAGGAACAAAACTTGTTTCGAGCATTTTAGGGCAGAGCTCATACCTTCAGACCCACGCCATTCTGCAGTATCCTGGGAAGAGATCATGAGCGGGCAGACTAACAGAAACTTATTGACGTGGCTTTCGCAGCGTACGCACACCCTTCCTTACGCTTTCCTCTTTTAAAAACATCTTTAAAACATACATGGAAATCCTACCTCTCTTATCTTCAACAGAGAACCACCCTGAGCCGTGCTGCCCTAGGCACTGCAAAATGCCATTAAGATGATACGGTCCCAGCCCCAGAAATTTTTGCCTGTGGAGGCCAACAGTACAGACCTGGATTTATAGTGTCGTTTCTCTGGCACCCCGAGGCCAGGGCTGGCTGCAGGATGAGGGATCTCCATGTTCTCACTGGGCCCTATTTCCATGGGGTCCACTGGGAATGGTTCCGATGTCTCCATGCTCACATCCATTGGTACACCAACACCCTGCTTCACAGGAGAGCTCACGTGCTTGGGGCCACTGCAGAGAGAAAATTTTATGTCCTTCCTCAGCAGCAGCCAAATAAGCCCAGAGCAAAGGAAATTAAAAAGTATTTCATGACGAAAAAGGTCAAGTCCAACTTGAGTGAGTTACTGCATGGTGGCACAAAGATTTGGCTGTGCAAACCACTGGGAGCAGCCAAAAGGCTGATGGAGAGCTGCGTGACAGGCTTGTATGAGTTTCTACTTTAAGTATTCAGGGTTACAGAATCCCAGAATGTTAAGGGTTGGAAGGGACCTTTGGAGACCATCTAGTCCAACTCCCCACCAAAGCAGGGTCATCCAGAGCAGGCTGCACAGGAACGCACCCAGGCGGGTTTTGAACACCTCTAGAGAAGGAGACTCCACCACCTCTCCAGGCAGCCTCTTCCAGTGCTCCATCACCCTCAAAGGAAAGAAGTTTTTCCTCATGTTCATATGGAATTCCCTGTGTTCCAGTTTGTGCCCCTTGTCCTGTCACCGGGCCCCATCCTCTTGACACCCACCCTTTAGACATTGATAAGCACTGATGAGATCCCCTCTCAGTCTTCTCTTCTCCAGGCTAAACAGCCCCAGGTCTCTCAGCCTTTCCTCATGAGAGAGCTGCTCCAGTCCCCTGACCATCTTTGTAGCCTCCACTGGACACTCTCCAGCAGTTCCCTGTCTTTCTTGAACTGGGGAGCCCAGAACTGGACACAGCACTGCAGATGCGGCCTCACCAGGGCAGAGCAGAGGGGGAGGATGACCTCCCTCCGCCTGCTGGCCACGCTCTTTTTAATGCCCCCCAGGAGACCACTGGCCAAGTTCTTTTCTTCAGTCCATAAAGCACAACTCATTCAATGGGCTCAGAATGTACACACTGGGCTACCCACACAAGCTTTGAAAGACTCCACAGACCCAGTCCCCTGTCTCTTTAGGCACCTCCCACTCTGCCAGGAGAGAAATTCTCTCTCCATTCTATCACCCAGGTCTCTGTTATCATTCTATTAATCCCTGTGGTGAAAGAAGTGCTTGAAATGAGCAGCCAGCTCAGAAAGCCATTCACCAAACTTACAAAGCCTCCCTCTGCTCTGCTTGAGCTTTTGGGGAACGGTAATGTTGCAAAGGGTTAGAAGGTAGGAAACATGCACAAGGTGATGCAGGGCTTTGCATTTACACTTGAGAAGGCACGAAGGGAACAGAGCCTGGAGCCACACAGGGAGAGAAATACAATGGGTTTCCACATTAAAATAAAGTAAAACATTGCCACAGAAAGACTTGCAAGTTGACTGTTCTTACAAGCAGCAGAAAACGTCCTTTCTGAGCCCCTGCTTCCTTACTCTGAAAGGGAGTGTGACAGCAGAGAAGCACAATATCACCTCTACAGGGGAAAAGCAGTTGTGCTACGGCAGTTCTGCAGTTACCTTTGCACTTTCTTCGGCCTATCAAACCGAAAGTCAGCAGGATAAAGGTGAACGGTGACCAAGTGATCCTTTCTGTCCTTGCTGCTCTTGAACTTCTCTGCACAGCCTTCTACCAAACACTTGTACTGAAAGGCAAGAGGAAAAAAAAAAAAAAGACATAATTGGAAAAAGCAAATGGTGTCAGCGGGGGGGACATGTGTGCCCTGCCCAAAGGGTGCCAGCGCACGCCGTGCACACCAATGACGAACAAAGGGCTGGGCAGGGCGACTCACCATGTTTTGCTTCTCGGCCATTATCTGGAAGAGCGAGTCGTGCCATTCCAAGATGTGAATATCCAAAAGATGCCCCGATGGAAAGGAGCGCTTGCAGAAGGAGCAGACGTTCCTGTGCAGCGTGTTGTAGTGGTGCTCGTAGCCCTCCAGTGTATCAAAGACCTGGCAGCACCCAGAGATGTGGCAACTGAATTCAGACACCCTATGGGGAAATTAGGACATCCACAACTCAAATTAAATTAGAACCTTAATTTAAGCTGCATCTCTCCCTCTAGATGACTTTATTTACTTGAGGAATTTTTTTGTGAATAATACTTAAATTAAAGGAAAGGTGCAACGGAATGAAGATTATGATGGTACTGGCAGCTGGAAACTCTTATTTGCCATTACGGCTTGAGCATCATTGTCCTCTAAAGTGGTGCTTCGATTAAGAATGAACACCAAGCAGCAATGTGAGAAATAAGCTGTTTGACCTTTACAGCTGTGGATTAAAACTTTGTGCCGATGCTGTTTAACAAGCATCTGTAGGATAACCTCACACAATCCTCAAAGTACTTCTGCAATTTCATATACGACAGCAGGTTTTAAAGCAAGATGAAGATTCTCCTGCAGGCTTCGCATTTGTAATTGGGGCTGTCTGTACCTGTCCCACTGTTCTGTCTGTGTAAATAATAACCTGCCACTTAAATCCTCTTGTTTAGCTACAATCCCAATGTTATAGATGCTTTGTATGCTTTTGGGGAACACTCAGTGAAATGATGTCACATCCAGCAAGCACAAGGAAGTCACTATTTAGCCAGACAGCTGGCTGCAGCACAAAATACCAATTTTTGACCTTTTAAGCAGGACATTGAGGTTTGCAAACTATTTCACCTCATTTTCCTTTTCAAAATCATAGAATGGTTTGGGCTGGAAGGGACCATAAAGATCATCCAGTTCCAACCCCCTGCCCTGGGCAGGGACACCTCCCACCAGACCAGGCTGCTTAAAGCCCCGTCCAGCCGGGCCTTGAGCACCTCCAGGGATGGGGCAGCCACAGCTTCTCTGGGCAACCTGTTCCACTGCCTCACCACCCTCATAGTAAAGAATTTCTTCCTAATATCTAATCTAAATTTCCCCTCTTTCAGCTTAAAACTGTTACCACTTGTCCTATCGCTCCACTCCCTGATCAAGTTTCCTGTAGGCACCCTTTAGGTACTGGAAGGGGCTCTAAGGTCTCCCCGGAGCCTTCTCTTCTCCAGGCTGGAGAACCCCAACTCTCTCAGCCTGTCTTCATAGCAGAGATGCTCCAGCCCCAATGATGTTCATAGCTTCCTCTGGACCCACTCCAACAAGTCCACATCCTTCTTGTGCTGAGGACTCCAGACTGGAGTAGAGAGGCAGAATTAAAATGCTTTGCAATGCATCCCCACCTTCTCCCTTTTAACTTATTTCTCCTCCTTGGCCTCTAATGTCCATGGATGAGAGGAAAAGCACCCATCTAAGCCTTGCACCCACAGAATGTGAGCAAGGCGGGGTTCAGTGCTGCACACCAATGTGATGAGGAGAAGGATATATAAACTAAAAGGCATGCCTGCTGCCACTGCTGTGCTGGGGTAGCACGCAGGTCCTGTCTCACTTACTTGGGTCTCTCTGCCACCTCCGCGAGGCTGGTGAGGACACCCTGGAGGTAGAGGTGCCTGTGAATGTCTCCATCCTAGGAGAGGAGGAGAGAGAAAGGCCGTGGGCTGGCAGGCCGGCCTCCACAGAGCAAACCCTTCCCCTGCACGGAGACAGGCGGTGCTGGGAAAGGCTCTGAGGGAGCACGGCCGTTGGTTAGACGGGAGGGCGGCGGCCCAGGCCCGAGGTGGGCTTTGAGGGAGCACGGCCGTTATCTTTCCACACAGACCAAGCCCGCAGGCCCGGGCCGGAGAGGGCTCGCCCGGCGGGCGGATGGTAGGCCCTCACCTCCAGCAGCGGGTGATGGAGGCCGAGGCGGAGGCGACGGGGGGCGAAGGCGAAGGGGGAAGGGGAGGACGACGGGGCAGGCGCCGGGGTCGGGAGCGGTGGGGCGGGCCGCGGCGGGGCAGGCGGCCTTTCCCTGAGGCGGCTGTGCAGTCCGGCCGGCAGCGTGAGCATGGCGCAGCATTGCGCATGCGCGGCGATGCGCACTTCCGGGCGGTGGGGGCACTTCCGGGCGGTGGTGGGCACTTCCGGGGCGGGCAGGTAAGGGACGGGACGGGGTGGTGCCCGGAGCCGCCGCGGGGGTTGGGGAAGGTGCAGGGCTCCCGGGGGAGCTGGGGCGGGAAACGGAGGGACCCGCCGCGGAGGTTCCGCGCTCCCAGCAGGGCTAATGCCGCAGCTGGTCACTGGGGGCCGTGTCCGCGTGAGCCGCCGGGGCGCCGCCGCGGATGGGCATCCCCCGCCGCTCGGGGCCCGTCCTCGTGGACGCCCCGCCTGTTTCCGGGCTGTTCCCTTGGGGCCGGCCGGGGTTTCCAGGTTGTTGCTGGTGCAGATCCTCGCTGCTGGGGTTGGTGATATTTGATGTGTCCTTTGACAGACAGGAGGAACGGCTTTTGGCAACTCGCGCGTCCCACAGCAGGAATGAGGGGTTGGTGGGCCACAGGCTGCAGTGAGCGCTGATAGAGAACTGGATAGGCTGGCCCGGTGGGGTCACAGAAAGGAACCTTAAGGAACTGGGAAAAATGCAAATGCCCAGTCTTTGGGAACACCACAGCCCAAATGACAGCAGAGGCTGGGTGACAGCTGGCTGGAGCACACCTGTGAAGAAAGGCGTCTATAGGTCCAGGGGAGCAGGGTGGATATGACAAGTGCTGTGCCCTTGTGCCAGCAAAGGCCAGTCCTCTCCCTCGTTAGCAAGGACATTGCCAGCAGATAAAGCAAAGGGAACACCTCGTTCATGACACCACATCCAAAAGACTCTGGGCAGTCTTGGGGCTTCCTTATGAGAGAACATATAACAAACCGGAGCAAGCCTCGGGTGGCCCTGGTGATGGTGGGTGGAGGCCAGGGCAGGCAAGGAGAGGCTGGGGCAGTTGGACTTGCTCAGACAGAGATGAGGAGGTTAAGGGGGATTCAACAGCATCTCCCCCTGCCCAAAGAGTTACTGGAGGCACTGGGGCTAGACCCTGCTTAGAAGGGCACAGTGAGAGCCCCAGAGGCACTGGCACAAGCTGCAACATGGGAAATCCCAGTTGGATATTAGGAAGAGGAGTTTTCACGTGAGGATCACGGCCCTGGGTTGGGGGGGAGAAGCTGGATCTTTAGAGATATTTAAGCTTTGACCGGACAATGCACCGCACAGCCTGCTCTGGTTTGAGTCAGTTTTGGATGGACAGTTGGACTGAGACTTACAAAGATCCATTCTAGCCTCAGTGATTCAATGATTTTGGCAAACCAAAAGCGTGTCTGTATGCTTGATATCCTATGTCTGTACAGGGTGTCACATTAAACTCCATACTCGCATGACGCCTCAATCAGACTCTTACTTCGGCAGCTATCGTTTAAGCAGCTTCGCAGAATTTGGTGCTTATCTGTTAATGAAATGGGTAGTAGAAGACTCCTAAACTTGGAAAAACTGCTTTTGAATAACATCAGAAGCAGCAGTGCAGGCAGGCTTCTGAAGCCAGCAGTTTCAGCTGTGTATGTAGTCTGTCAGTTCACGAACCACCACTTCCTATGACAACTCAGTAACTTTCCCACTGCCAGTGTGATTTTGAGATTGAAAAATTCTCTGCTGGCTCACCGATGTTTAAGGTGAGCTTTGTACCAGTACAGTTAAATCGGGCACAAAACCGAGTATCTCTCTTTTGCTTGCTTCCTTCCCTTAATTTCTTTATTCCAGTCAAATATTTTAGCACGTAGTCAAGAAGTGTTGTTTGTGTGGGTATATTTTCATTTGCAGCAGTAAAATAATAGCTTACCGCCTTTGTTTCTGCATCCCCCAGAGCTTGTAGCCTCAGGTAGGAGTATGAGCGAGTTCCGCATTCACCACGATGTCAACGAGTTGCTCAGCCTGCTGCGCGTTCATGGCGGGGAAGGAGCCGAAGTCTACATCGATCTTCTGCAGAAGAATCGAACGCCTTATGTTACCACGACTGTCTCTGCGCACAGTGCAAAGGTAAGCGTTGATATACTGTAATCACGGCTGACATGCGTTTCAGACCTTACGGGGGGAGCAGCAGGACTCCTGAAGTGGCATGCTTCCTTTGCAGTCACAGGTAGAGGTTCCGTCGGCTCTGAGAGCACAGTCCTCCCTAAGGAGAAATTCCAGGTAAACGTTCTTTAGCGTGATTTCTCTTGGCCAGTGACGTGAACTACCTTTTCCTTACTCTGCTCTTCTGCAAGATGACTTGACTTCTGTGGGTGTGGAGCTGGACACGTTTCGGGCGGCGGAATGACTCATTGGTAAAAAAAGGGGATAATCTGATCTGGAATCTCAATTTTGGGTATAAAGGAGAAAGATTATATCAGGAAAAAGGCAAAATCCTTGCATCTTGGAGAGAGTGGTGGAAGACCCTGAGAAGGATTTTTAGAACTGGTGTGAGGGGGAAGTTTAAAAAAGGAGCTTATTTTGTGCCTGTGGTGGTTGTTTCAAATTTTGATTAGAGGGGTTGTCCTCTGGAGGAATAAAACAAATGTAATGGTTTGAAATAGGATTATATGAACAATACCTGACATTTTCTGAACGTCACCCAGGTATTGGGGATTAAAGCCTGACACTTTCATGACTGGGCATAATTCTGTGGCTATACTGCTTTTCATTGTCATTTTTAAAAGCAAGCCATCAGTCAAGCTATAAGTGCTAGAAAATTGCTAACTCTTTCTGAAAGTTTAGATCTTTGTAGCCTGAACTGCATGTTTTCACTAATTCTAGTCTTAAGCATCATTTATACTGACAGCTACAGGTCATAGACTTGTACAAGGATTTAAGTAGGAGGCACAGCTGGTGACCTGCAGTCCAGCCCCTTGTTCACAGCAAGGCCAGCATCACAGCTACAGCAGACTGCTTAGCTGCGTTTTGAAGATCTCCAGAAGATTCTTCCATCTCTCTGGCTGTGTCCCAGGGTCACTTCTCTCTCCAGAAATAACTGTTTCCCTAGGGCCGGCTGGGATTTTCCATGTTGTGATACGCGGCGGTGCCTGTGGTGCTTCTGCTGTGCCTCTCGGAGCAGGGTCTGTAACCCTTTCAGGCAATGGGCAGCGTGCCCCACCATCTCTGTGGCTCAGTCCAGTTTGCTGATGTCTCTCTTGCTAATGGGGCCCCCAAAGTGGACCCAGTGTCCAGATGTGGCTTCATCAACGCCAAATCCCTTAATAAACCTGTTGATACAAAATTATATTGCTTCAGACTGAGCATGTGCCAGTCGAGCCCTACTGCAGATCTTAACGCTTACCTTCACCTTTTCTCTCCTGCAGTCCCTTCTCCATCACCTGAAGTGCTAGGACCCCCACTTTCCTCCAGCAGTTGTTAGTAGGAGACCAATGCTGCAGCATTCAGTCCAAAACCCATTCCTGAAGTACTTCAATAGCAGCAGCAGCCTGCACGTTGTCTTTGCACAATGCTCCTCTTTTGAATGCTGTGATAATATTATATATTAGACATTTAATATTAATTTGGTGTTTTACAGGTAAAAATAGCAGAGTTTTCTCGAACTCCTGAAGATTTTTTAAAGAAGTACGATGAGCTGAAGTCTAAAAATACAAGACATCTAGATTCTTTAGTTTATCTACTATCAAAACTCACAGAAGACAAAGAGGTTTGTTTATCCTTTAGAACTGGATGTGTTATAAGTATTCAGCAGTAGCAACAATGCGATGATTTTAAGTACAGCATGCTTTCTTATGACAACGTTCAGCGAAATGCGTTGAAATCAACCGGTTGTAGCATCTACTTAATTGTTAAAGCACTACTGAGTATTACAATCCTTGATATAAACCACCAAGATGTGGGAAACTGGGAGACCCGCGGTCTCATTCGGCACGGCCATCTTATGGTCATATGTTTCTTGCTTTAGCGTGTGCTGATCAGCATTCACAAAATCTTTTCTTTCTTTCTGTATGGACAGACACTCCAGTATTTGCAACAAAATGCTAAAGAAAGGGCAGAACTTGCGGCAAATGCAGCAACCAGTGGCAGCACAAATTTTTCTATTCCCTCCTCTACTTCCAAGATATCTCTACAGGAGCTCGAGGAGCTACGCAAGCAGCTGGGCAGTGTCGCAGCCAACTCCAGTGTACAGCAGGTATTCTCTTTTCCCAGGCTTTGGGCGCAAAATCGCTCCCTTCTGCTCATGGGTATAGCTGTGCTCTTAACTTTATCATCCAGTGGAACTATAAATGTTCCTCTCTGTGCAGATAATTTAAATTATCTCTCAAAATGTTTTAGTCGGATTATATTAAATCTTTGTGCTGTTCTTAATAAAAGTGCCTTTTTTTCTCTTTAGGTCAGTTAAGGTGAGTCAAGTTTAGGCCATGACAGTTCTAACTGGTGTGGGCGTTAGTGGAATTTAATTTTCCCGTTTCAAACAACCGCTTTGAGCTGTGCTGATATTTCCTTTTCTGCCTGTGGCAGTGCTTGCTCAGGAGCTCAGCAGCCATCGTGGGGTGTCCCCATCCACGCTAGGAGTACCGCTCTCTCAGATAATGCGAATACAATGCCTCACACGATCATTCCCCAAGTGGACACTTAGCTGCTTAGCTATTTGAGCTCCTGAAATAAATGCTGCAAAGTGACTGCAAAGACAAAAAGGAAGGAAAAAGGAAAAAAAAAAAAAAACCTGCTGTAGAAGTAAACTGTATCATTACAAGACACAGGCTTAGAAAACAGTTAAGCAAGTGTCTGATTATCAGCAGGCTGGGAGGTAGGAACTGCAAGAGGGTGATTATTACTTAAATCCAAATTTTTATGTCCTGTTATCATTTGTATAAATAACTATACTGTGATGGGTTGACCTTGGCTAGCCACGCTATTACTCCCCCTGCTCAACAGGACAAAGAGGAGAAAAATAGGATAAAAAGCTTGTGGGTCAAGATAAGGGCTTTTGGCTGCGGAATGCACGGAAGCAACTGTGTACGGACAGTTATTTGGACGGAGGTGAAAGAGTGATAAGTGGGGAGAAGGGGAAGAAGAAAAGATGCTCAGAGGTCCGTAGCGAGTGAGCAACTGGACGATATCTGCAAATGCATCCATTTAAAATCTTGCAGCTTACCTTTGTCCCAGAGGTTCGTTTCTGTTCTGCCTTCTGATTAATGGTCAATAAAATCTAACGGGCAAAGCGTCCAGGGTCTGAATGTGACTGTTTCCGAGGATGCCCCCTGCTTGTAGATGCTTGGAAATAACATGCTGGGCATGTCTCGGTCTGCAGCCTCTGTTGTGGCAGTCCTGCGCCCTTGCTCAGTGCAAGTTGTATGTATATCTTGTTAGTGCACGGGGTCTGTCTGCATTTACGAGGCGTGTGCTTCACTCAACTCCTTGCTTTGTGGCACTGCTGGCCCTGTCTTGGCCACGTGGCAGGATTCGCTACCAACCTTTTCTGTTGAGCACTCTAGCTGTGGCTGTATATGGTTTATTGCCCATGCTGGCTTCTCAGCAGATGTGCGTTTACTCTTCAATCTGTGAATATCGTTCTGTGGCAGTGGCTGAGCAGAGCAAACACCTTCCAGGGAACTGTGAAGATTATGACAGTAGATCTGCTGCCAACTGGGGAGTTTGCTGTGACGGTCAGATCACTTCAAGCCATCGGTGGCTAGAGGAATGGACTCTCCATGTTCAGTGTTTTGGGACACCTGCAGGTTTTCTCAGCTTGAAGGGCTGTACGTGCATGTGATGATGGAGCGTTCAAGTCCTAAACGGAGAGTCCAACCCCCTCCCACTTTCAGGCAGTGATGAAACCAGCCTTGTTCCACATACCCTGTAAAATACATGTCTGCACAGACTGTTTGCCTGACTTATCCAAGTCCTTCACAGGTGATCTGAGTCAAATGGTTGATTGAGATCATGAAGGGAAGATGAATTTCCACTAAGATAACTGATCTTTTTAATAGGATTCATGTGCAGACTTGCTAAAAGAGGAAAGGAAAGTAAGTGGTGTTCTCTGGGATGTTTAGTTCACAACCAAAGGAATTGAAATGGCAATGCAAGCCACATAGAAAGATTTGTGCCTCCCTGCTGCTCCATTTATACTTCAGACTTAAAGAGCTGAAACTCTGATAAAAGGCCCTAACAGGCAGGTGCTTGGGACCTTTGTGCCAGTTGGGCTGTATCAGCTCACATAGTTGAAATTTCTTGACCCAGAGTTTCCACTAGAGCCACTTGCCAAGAGTACTGTCAAGTAGGCATAATAATTGCAATTGATTTATTTCTCCATCTCTCTTCTAGAAGCTGGGTTGTGCACTGGCATAAGCCCTGGAGTGATCCTTCATACTGTATTGATGGGCACAAGGGTCTCACTTGAGCAACTCTATTTGTAATCCTTGTGGTACAGTCTTCATTCACCAGGAGTGGAGGATAGCTGCCAGTGTTTCCATAGACTCGTTACAGCACTGGTGGGAGGAACCGCTGGGGTTCTCCAGTCCAGCCCCACTCTCACAGCAGAGATGTCACCTACACTAGATCAGGGCAGCTGTCGTTTTGTGCGTCTGAGTCCTGCAGCCTCCCGGGAGGGAAATACCCTGCCTCCCTGCTGCCACCCTGTGGCTGCTCCCCCTCTGCGGGCAGAAGTGTCTCTTCCTGCCTGATCTCAATATCCCAAGAGGCAGCTTGCGTCCATGGCCGCCTGAACCTCCTGCCGCTGCTGAGAGGAGCTTGACTTCACCCATCATCTTGGTACTTGTCCTTCCTGCTCTTAGCAGCCTGCAGGCTGCTCTTAGACCTTCTGTTGGCCAGACACAGCAAAGGCCAGCTACCTCCACCGCTCCTCCTTGGTCGTGTACTCTAGGTCCGGTGTAGGCTCACTGTTGCCCGTCTTCCCTCACACCAGGGCTGTAGTGCAGGGAGCTCTTTGGTGCAGTCAGCATTCATTGAGCACCAAGATGAGCTCTTTCTCTACCTAGATGGATGTGGAAGATGCCAGATGCAGGTTCATCAGCATAAGGTGGCAAACTGCCACCTTATCCCATGGGCTTTTAAGTGCCAGGGTGACGCTTGAGGGCCATGTTTTCAGTCCTGGGAGTTTTATCCAGGCTTTCATTGAGGCCTGTAATGACAATGACCTAAACTTTAAGTTACGGAGAGAAGGTTATTCATGTCCCTGAGACATGTGCTTTGTCACTGGTGCCACAAGTGCTGTGCCACCTGCTCTGTGATTACTTGTCACTGTTGGAGAGATCATACAGTGATCTTTCAGTGATTGGAGTTGCTGCTTGGATCAGTTTTGGCCCAGGAATTATTGAGGTAGTAAAACTTACGTGTTCCCTTTCAGGTAGTTATGTCCTTTATAGCCTAACTATGTCAACTTTTTGGAACTCTGCCGGTTAACAAATTCACACTAGATGTGGTTGAACTCCAACAGAAGCTCCCTACCTCTTGTCATCCCAGAGAATCACTAGCAAAGAAGAACCAGTCCCTCGATGAAGGATGTTCTGCATTTGTTTCAGGGGTTCTGGCTGCTCCTTTTCATGATCACTCAAAGGAGCAGGCCTCAGTCCCTGCCTTTTTATTAGGGACAGATGCTGCTGCTCATGCCCTTATTCCAGGCACACCCCAGCCTATAGCCTGTGAGCTCACAGGGGCAGAGGTGCCAGCATGCTCCCTCACAGTGCCATGAGCTCATCTGATTTCAGGGACCTTCCACAGGCACTGGGAGCTATTGGGCTTATTCCTGTATAATATGGGAGTAGGGAATTTTACAATATATATTTTCCAGGGCCAAGAAGGAAAAGAGACTACTAGATGGATAAGGAATTGGCTGGATGGCTGCATTCAGAGAGTTGCAGTCAGTGGTTCAATGTCCAAATGGGAACCAGTAACGAGTGGTGTCCCTCAAGGGTCCATATTGGGACTAATACTATTTCATATCTTCATCCATGACATACCTAGTGGGATCGAGTGCACCCTCATCAAGTTTGCAAATGACACCAAGCTGAGTGGTGCAGTTGATATGCTGGAGGGACAGGTTGCCATCTAGAGGGACCTGGACAGGCTGGAAGAGTGGGCCCATATGAACCTCATGAAGTTCAGCAAGGCCAAGTGCAAAGTCCTGCACCTGGATTGGGGCAGTGCTCGCTATTGGTATAGTCTAGGGGATGAAGGGACGGAGAACAGCCCTGTGAAGAAGGACTTGGGGGTACTGGTGGAAAAAAAAATAATAATTGGATATGAGCTGGCAATGTGCGCTTGCATCCTGGAAAGCCGTGTGTATCCTGGTCTGCATCACAAGCGTGGCCAGCAGGTTGAGGGAAGTGATTCTCCCCCTCTGCTCTGGTGAGACACCACCTGGAGTTCTGCGTCCATCTGTGAGGTCCGCAGTGCAAGAAAGTCATGGACCTGTTGGAGCAGGTCCAGAGGCTGCGAAAATGATCCGAGGCCTTGAACACCTCTCCTATGGAGAAAGGCTGAGAGAGTTAGATTTTTTTCAGCCTGGAGAGGATTAGGCTCTGAGGAGACCTTACTGTGGCCTTTCGATATATAAAGGGGGCTTATAAGAGGGAGTAAGACTTCTTACTAGAGCAAGGGGCAACGAGTCCCAAGTACACAATGACAGGACCAGAGGAAATGGTCTGAAGTTGCGGCAGGGGAGGTTTAGATTAGATATGAGGAAGAATGACTTTACTGAAAGAGTGGTCAGGCACTGGAACAGCCTGCCCAGGGAGGTGGTAGAGTCGCCATCCCTAGAGGTGTTTAAGAAACGTCTAGATGTGGTGCTTCAGGGCATGCTCTAGTGGCAGAGATTGTAGGTTGTTTGGTTGGACTCGATGATCTTAAGGGTCCTTTCCAACCATGAAGATTCTGTGGTTTTAAACAGAAAGAGGGTAGGTTTAGATGGGGTGCTCCATCCCTGGCAGTATTCAAGGTCAGGTTGGACAGGGCTTTGAGCAATCTGATGCAGTAAAAGATGTCCACGCCCAGGACAGGGAATTTGATCTGGATGATCTTTAAAGGTCCCTTCCAACCCAAACCATTCTATGAGTCTACGATCTGGTTTAATTTTGGCAGTTGGAGACAGGAATTACTTCGCGTCTCTGATTTTCCAAGGTCATATATTCCATCTCACTCAACTGTCTCTATTTTATAGTCCTGTCTTCCATCCACATGTGCTGTTGAGATTTTACCTGGCTCTGTTAGGTTGTATGGTCTCCCATACTTAGCACAATGCCTCAGAAGCTTTTGGACTTGGATACTTTCTTAGTCTGCTCTCTCAGAAGTATTCATGGTTCATGGAGATGCTGTGATGGTGAGGTCCATGGTTTGTGGAGTTTTTCTTCCAGCTCATTCCTTCCTGACATTTGGGAAGATGTAATGATGGCTGTCCTTTTCCTAAGCAGAAACTTGTTCATACAGCTGCTGTGCACAGGGAGATCTTCCATTCCAGGTCCAGATACAGAAAGTGCACATGATGTTTTCATCTTTTAGCCAGTGTCTGCGTGTCCAGATTGTGATGGACAAGTAAACTACTATATACGCTACTTCAATGGAGAAGTATTTTCTCACTGTATGGATTTAAGATTTATGGGGGAGTTCAGGTTGCTGACCAAGGTGAAGGACTCAGTCCTACATGGGGATCTGCAGTTTTATGTGGAGTTTAGTCATCCTTTGAATTGCTGGCAGCTTACTTGATACTTCGTCCCTCTCCATACCCTACTATGAGAGTCCTGTTTCTGTTAGGGGAGCAGAGGAGGTTGAGGTCCTTCTAGCAGATCACATATACAGTATAAGTAGGAATGCAATGTTGCTTTGGGGTGCCTCTGACCTCAGGATGTTGTACTGGCGTTATGTCAGTGGTGAACCTGCAGGAAACATGCCCAGAACTGGTGCTGCTGGGAGGAGTGGTCCCACAGCTGATGCTTGTTTGAAGGATTCCAAGACCCAGCACTGGGCAGCTCTGAGAACGTGGAAGATGGCCGGGGCCAATCACAGTATGCACCCACTACCTCTCAGTGTAAAAGCGCCATTCTTTAAGATGCAAAACTCACATGTATGTTTGCTTCCTTCTAAAATTCCTCTCTCTTCTGACACCTCCTATAAGAGGAAAGCAAAATGTCCCCTTGTGTGTCCCATTTCAAATATGCAGCTCTGTGGAGCTTAAGAAATGGTGTTCATAAGCATGTCCCCCGTGTTTGTGTCTTGGGACTCTGAGTGTTCATGTAGGTTGTACAGCTCACGTGTCTCTCCAGCTGATAATTAGTCTTGCACTCCATTTTATTTTAGTGTCGGAGACCCAGAGCCAGGGGTGGAAAGTTTTGTTGGTCTTTAAGAGCTCACTTCCTTCACTGATTTCTATTCAGTGTAAAAAAACTCTGTAATTTTCCAGCTATCTGTGGGTGGATTATCTGGACTGCATTTGGCACGCAGCTACTCAGTGGGCACTATGCAGAAACGGAGTTCAGAGGTGTTTGTTAGCCTATCTGCAGGCGCCCCTTGAATAAGACGTTACTGCTTCTGGAAGGAGTGTGCTGCCTTTCACATGGTGCGCTTTGCAAACTAGTAAGCTGCCTGGTGGTTGTGCATGTCCCCATTCTGCTCCTCCATGCGTGCCTTAGCACCCAGGCCAGTGGGGAGGGGTGCAGAAGGGCGTTATTTGATGTACCCGCCAATAAAAAACAATAAAAAGGCCAACTGTATAAAAAAAATCACCTCTGTGGCACTAAGGCCAGTAGAGTGTGTGGTATTGTGAGACCAAATACTACACTGTGATACTGAAACATCAGCTATTCTACTTTCTGTTCTCAAGTTACCGGTTTACAGTCAATTTCTGCTTAAAATTCATAATTTCTTCGATGTCTGAAGATCTCTCTTTTCTCTTCTTTCTTTCACTTTCTTTTTCCAACAGCCTTTTGAGCTTACACGAAAAATCCTCCGAGATAAGCAGAACAAGAAGAATTCTGGTCAGCCCATTCCAGTATTTCCATCCTGGGTATATGAGAGACCTGCTCTTATTGGCGATTTCTTAATTGGCACCAGTTTAAGCACTGACACAACAGTACCTATAGGTATGTGATATGCAGGGAAAATTACATTAACGTTTTATGTTTTGTACTTGTTCAGAAATACTGTTCAGATTTCATCACACTCAGGATGAAAGCAAAACTTGGCTTCTTGGACTCTGCAGTTGAAGAGCAGGGTTCGGAAAAAAAAAAAAACAAACCCCAAATTTACTTTGTTCACAGTGTTTCTCCTGTGCTGAATTCCAGCCCCACTGTTGATCCATGGGGTCTAATCTGTTTTGAGTTTCGCAGTCCTTTTTCTGTCTTGAGTCACAGCCTTCATAAAATCCTACTGTAGGAGTATCACATCTGTTTTCTCAGCTGAATTCTCTCTGCACCTGACGATGGAGTATTCATCAGTCCACCCCGCTCAGTATCCTCTCCGGTAAGACTATAGCAACCTTCCTGATTTACTGTGTCTCTCCTCACCAGAGCAGCAGGGAATTAATCTCTCCCCGTTGTATTCTAGCTTTAGGCTGACCTAAGTCTAGTTTCTTATTCATAAATTAGATTTAAGAACTTTTTTTGGAAGAGAACAGCTGAGTTAGAGACGCATGTTTCCATTCCCCAGAACTGTGGAGGCTCCTACAAGAAACCCGTAACTTCTTCCCAATGTGGATTTAGCCTGCGTCTAAGGGGAGACATGAAAACAGTAGGCTGCTTCTTGGAGGTGCCCTTAAATAGCTTCTCCACTAGCGCATTTCTGCCAGGCCTTTTGGGATGTGCCGTGAGGGTATGTTCCTAGTAAGCTCACAACCATTTGTTCTCTCACATACAGTCCTACAAACGGAGATGGATTGTTGCCTTGTGTCATGAGATAAGCTTTGTTGTAGTTAGTGTTGTAGGCACTCTGTTCTTTGATCTTCTGATGCACTTGATTATATTTCAGCAGCTGGTTTGTAGTTGACTGCACCATTTGAGACCCTACAGTTTACAGTTCACCTGCAACTTTTGCTGGGCTAGTATTTCTTTGTGTCTGTATTTTAACTGTTTTCTTGATATTTGAATATTTCAGTGGAGGGGAGGTAGGGGGAGCTGTTGACAAGATTGGAGCTCCTCAGGTCCTGTATGACCTGATGAAATCCATCCACGGGTCCTGAGGTTGCTGGCAGATGAAGTCGCCAAGTCGCAAGTGGCAGTCTGGTGAAGTTCCCGCTGAATGGAAAAGGGGAAACATAACCCCCATTTTCAAAAAGGGAAAAAAGGAAGACCCAGGGAACTACAGGCCAGTCAGTCTCACCGCTGTGCCTGGCAAGATCATGGAGCAGATCCTCATGGAGTCTCTGCTAAGGCACGTGGAAAATAAGGAGGTGACTGGTGACAGCCAACATGGCTTCACCAAGGGCACATCATGCCTGACAAATTTGGTGGCCTTCTATGATGCTGCCACAGCATTGGTAGATAAGGGGAGAGCAACCGACGTCATCTACCTGGACTTATGCAAAGCATTTGACACTGTCCCGCATGACATCCTGGTCTCCAAATTGGAAAGGCATGGATTTGATGGATGGACCAGTGGGTGGATAAGGAACTGGCTGGATGGCCGCACTCAAAGGGTTGCGGTCAACGGCTCAGTGTCCACATGGAAACTGGTGACGAGTGGCGTTCCTCAGGGGTCAGTACTGGGACAAGTGCTGTTTAACATCTTTGTCAGAAACATGGACAGTGGAATTGAGTGCACCCTCAGCAAGTTTGACAATGACACCAAGTTGCGTGGCACGGTTGACATGCTGGAGGGAAGGGATGCCATCCAGAGAGACCTTGACAGGCTGGAGAGGTGGGCCTGTGCGAACCTCATGAAGTTCAACCAGGCCAAGCGCAAGGTCCTGCACCTGGGGTCACAGCAATCCCAGGCACAAATAAAGGTTGGGTGGAGAATGGCTTGAGAGCAGCCCTGAGGAGAAGGACTTGGGGGTGCTGGTGGACGAGAAGCTCAACATGAGCAGGCAATGTGCGCTTGGAGCCCAGAAGGCCAGTCGCATCCTGGGCTGCATCAAAAGAAGCGTGGCCAGCAGGCCGAGGGAGGTGATTCTGCCCCTCTACTCTGCTCTGTTGAGACCCCACCTGGACTCCTGCATCCAGCTCTGGAGTCCTCAGCACAAGAAGGACATGGACCTGTTGGAGCAGGTCCAGCAGAGGGCCATGAAGATGCTCCGAGGGCTGGAGCCCCTCTGCTGTGAGGACAGGCTGAGAGAGTTGGGGTTGTTCAGCCTGGAGAAGAGAAGGCTCCGGGGAGACCTTAGAGCCCCTTCCAGTACCTAAAGGGGCTACAAGAAAGGTGGGGAGGGACTCTTTCTCAGGGAGTGGAGCAATAGGACGAGGGGTAACGGTTTTAAACTGAAAGAGGGGAAATTTAGATTAGATATCAGGAAGAAACTCTTCACTATGAGGGTGGTGAGGCACTGGAACAGGTTGCCCAGAGAAGCTGTGGATGCCCCATCCCCAGAGGTGTTCAAGGCCAGGTTGGATGGGGCTTTGAGCAACCTGGTCTAGTGGGAGGTGTCCCTGCCCAGGGCAGGGGGGTTGGAACTAGATGATCTTTAGGGTCCCTTCCAACCGGAACCATTCTATGATTCTATAACTGACCCCCTTTTGCTGGAAGGATTAGCAGCACAAGCTGTGGGTGATGTTCTCTTGGCCACAGATGTCGGATGTGAAGCCCTGTCTACTTGGTTTGCTTTGGGTATAAATGAGCAAAGGATTCTGTTTTCTTGGAAAGCAAGGTAGATGATTTTGGAGTTGACCCTAACTCGGTTTTATTTCTCTATATCTTGATTCTGCGTTGTGTGATCTTCCTTTGTTCTCTTTGAATGGTACTGTCTTCTGTCCAAGCTTCAGGTATTAGATTGAAATTATATGAAGGGACACTCAGGTAGTACTATGGCATGTTCTGATTGTGGTGGTTTTTTGTCTTCTTTTTGGAAACAGGTACCTTGCCATTAGCCTCCCAAGAATCCATGATTGTGGAGGACTTGCTGTACGTTCTGATCGGTGTGGATGGAAGATACATCACAGCACAGCCTCTTGTAGGCAGGCAGAACCGAGCATTTTCAGTTGATCCAAACTTGGACTTGTCCATCAAAGAGCTGGTGACCAGGATTCTTCCTGTAGCAGCAAGTTACTCTGCTGTCACCAGGTACCAAGCTGACTTGTGTCAGAGGAGGATGTTCTCCCTTCAGCATCAGACTGCAGAATAAGAGAATCTGTCATTGTGCACATGATAACTTCCAAGCTTAATTTAAACCTATGGGGTTATAAAATAAGAATGACAATTTTTTTAAATTGGTTTTAGCTACATTTCCTTTTGCTGGGTTTCTCCTCTCTGCTGCCAGTTCACTTTTTCATTCACCTCACCTTCGCTTTGTCCAAACTTGGTCTTGGTAAATTCAGGCAAAGAGCAAATAAGATATGTCTGCTTGTTCTGGCTTGTGTCCTCCCATTCTGCTCTGAATTTCTCCATGTTTACTGCTTTTTGCTCTCCTCTGGGCATCGAGGACTGAGACAATCTTCATGTGCTTCTGAGCAGAAGAGCCTACTGCTGCCTAATTTCTGGTAGCTACCTTAAGTAATTGTTAAAAGGTCTTAATATAAAGTACATCTCACTAACAGCAGATGTTTGCTACGTGGATGTCTGCGTTTGATTCAAAGTCCCTAAAAGATCAGCAAAGAGAAAGAAGCATTTTTAGGATGTGATTCATCCCATCTCCTTTACATGTCTCCTTACAGACTTGTGTTCAGAAGCATCTGTTTCTCTCCACTAACATGTATGGAGCCCTCTAAATCTGTTCAGGTGAATCCCTGCTGTGGCATGCGGTGTCAGAAGCTAGCAGCAGTGCTTTCCCCACATTGCACATTGCTTCCTTTTGAGATCTCCCAGCTCGAGGGAGGTGATTCTACCCCTCTATTCCGCTCTGGTGAGACCCTACCTGGAGTACTACCTCCAGCTCTGGAGTCCTCAGCACAAGAAGAACATGGACCCGTTGGAGCGGGTCCAGCAGAGGGCCATGAAGATGCTCCGAGGGCTGGAGCCCCTCTGCTATGAGGACAGGCTGAGAGAGTTGGGGTTGTTCAGCCTGGAGAAGAGAAGGCTCCGGGGAGACCTTAGAGCCCATTCCAGTACCTAAAGAGGGCCTACAGGAAAGGTGGGGAGGAACTCTTTCTCAGGGAGCGGAGCAATAGAACAAGGGGTAATGGTTTTAAACTGAAAGAGGGGAGATTTAGATTAGATATTAGGAAGAAACTCTTCACTATGAGGGTGGTGAGGCACTGGAGCAGGTTGCCCAGGGAAGTTGTGAATGTCCCATCCCTGGAAGTGTTCAAGACCAGGTTGAATGAGGCTTTGCGCAGTCTGGTCTGGTGGGAGGTGTCGCTCCCCCATGGCAGGTAGGTTGGAACTAGGTGATCTTTAAGGTCCCTTCCAACCTGAACCATTCTGTGATTCTTTTTCCTGTCCTCTAATCTGTTGCTTACGCAAATAAAATTGCCTCGAAAATCCTGGCTGTCACTTTTTCCATAGTGCTTTTGCAGATAATTCTGGTTCCCCTGCAATTTGAGAGGGAATGTCTTCCCACAGCTTTCCGTACTAGGAAATATGGTGTTGGGAAATAAGCAGGGGACACAGAGCAAATGTGGAACCTGAAACTCCAGCTGAAGGCCGGTGTGCTTTCCAACATACGATCTACTCACGCTTGTACAGTGTCCTGAAGATAAAATTCCTGAAAATGATAGAAGGTGCCTTGCCTGAAAGAGTTTCCATTTTGCTTTTTACAGGTTTATAGAGGAGAAGTCTTCCTTTGAGTACGGACAGGTAAATCATGCTCTGGCTGCCGCTATGCGGACTCTAATCAAGGAATACATGATACTGATAACGCAGCTGGAACATCTTCAGAGACAGGGACTTCTGTCACTGCAGAAACTCTGGTTTTATATCCAGCCCACAATGAGGACCTTGGAGATTCTTGCTTCGCTTGGTAAGTTTCAAAAATACAGTCATTCCATTTTGACAGTGTCTTCTGAAAACTGTACAGAGTAGCGATACAGACAGGACATGTGTCATTTTGGTTTTACGCTATATTAAAGAAAAAAAGCAAAGGGGAATTGTAGTGGTCTGCTCTTTTTTGAGAGCAGTGGGCTCGAAGGGTGAATCTGCCCTTTAGAGCTGTCATGAGGCAAGTCCACGCCTTTTACCTTCACAATCCATGCCCTTTGAATCCGTTGTTTCCACGACTGCTGTCTCTACTCAGCATCTTTCCAAATGCCTCTCCTGCTATGTGTGGATGTATAACCACAAACCGATTCAATTAGAAGGAACACCTGGAAGTTTCTAGTCCAACCACTTGCTCGCAGCTACAGCAGGTTGCTCGGGGCCATGTCCGGGTGAGTCTGGACAATCCTCAGTGATGTAGATCCCCCACCATTCTGTGCCCTTTCCCATGATTTCACCACCCTTTTGTGAACGTTTCTTTCTGTATCTCCAACTGGAATTTCCCTTCTTGTAACTTTTGCCCTCTTGATATTGCCGCTGTGCTCCTCCAAGAGGAGTCCCATACCATCTCCTCTAGAACCATCCATTGTATAGTGAAGGGGTTATGTTCAGCAACTTCCAACTTCATGTTCTTTCCTTCTCTCAGCTAACAAGCGCAGCTTCCTGAGGCTCTCCTTGTATGCCTTGGACACCAGCCCCCGACCATCTTATTAACCTCTGCTGGACTTCTCATTTTGTCATTCATAGTGGGGACTCCAAACTGCATCAGCTGGTTGTCCACCAGGACCCCCTGGTTGTTCTTTGCACTGCTGCTCCTCAGCCAGCCGGTCCTAGCCTGTACCATTGCGTGAGGTTGTTGGTCACAGATGCAGTTACCTCATTAATTTTGGTTAAACTCTTTGGTGTGAGATTACTTGTACATATCTCTTTACTCAGCCCAGAGAATTTACCTGAAATTAAGTATCTGTTCTATTTACGGTCTGGAATTGGATGATCCCTCTTGGTATTCCCGTTTCCTGCAATTTTCAGCTTTTTGGAACACAGCACTTAAGGTTTACTTAAATCTGAAACTCATGTCAATACTCTGTTCCTCTGTCCATATGTCCCTTTTGTGATAGCAAGGTACGAATTTCACTATCAACCTGCCTAAATCCTGGTGTGCACGGCTACCTCAGGGTTACAGTTGAGAACAGAAGTGCTTTTGAGATCAGAGATTTCTCAAGCAAGCCACTGAAGTGTGTGTTTCTTCCATTACCACCTGGAAAGCAGGTCTCTATACATGGTCCCCCCAGCGTCGGAGGCTTTTGGACTCTAAAAAACCATGTACCTTGTGTCTACCTGAGTCCAGTTCTCCTTCCCTGGAGGGTTGTGTTTGGTTATTGCTTTTTTAGATTACGGATCATTTGGGTTTTCGTTTCAGCTGTAAGCCTTTGGTTGTGTGGTGGAATGGCCTTGCACCTTCATAGGGAGGGGTCTACAGCAGACGTGGAGACCTGTGGCTTGGGTGGTCAGCTAATCAGCTGCTAACTTAATGATGTCTAACAGTGTAGCTTGCACAATTAATCTGCGTCAGATTTGTGTCTTATATCTATATTTTTAAATTTTAGCTACTTCTGTGGATAAAGGTGAGTGTATGGGAGGATCAACCCTGAGCTTACTCCATGACAAGACTTTCAATTACACGGGGGACAGCCAGGCCCAGGAGCTGTGTCTGTATTTAACTAAGGCAGCCAGCGTGCCTTATTTTGAAATTCTGGAAAAGTGGATATATCGAGGCATCATTAATGATCCGTACAGGTAAAGAACAATTAAGGAATGAAAATGAAATGCGAAAGTTAAGAAATGCTGTTTATGTGTCTTTGGCTTCTCCTTTTTCAGTGCACCCATCCCTCTGCTCGGTAGAGTGCATAGCTTAGGGGCCTCGAAATGGCGGCAGTAGGTAGACAATGCAGCATTGCAAGGAAGGAGAGCTGCTGGAGCGTGCTTAACTTATTTTCTTATTTGATTCAGTGTTTGTGCAGTCAAGGGCACTCTCATTTGCTTTGTTTTTCCAAATTCAAGAAATGTATATGCCAAAGTCAATGGCACAACAGTTCAAATATGCAGCCCACTCAAATTCCACCTTACCATGCCTGTCCCTCTTTAAGTATTCTCCCTTCATATCCTCACACTCTTCACGACAGGGCTGAGCCCTCTTCTCTTGGGGAATGAGTGTGATAACTTGGTGAATCCGTGTGAAACGGAGACCACTGATACGCTAATCGGATGTGAGCTACCAACACTCTGAAGTTTCCTGTCTTTCGTAGAATCGTTTGAAGCATTTCGCTGTGTTTAATAGTTTATGCAGCGTTTCTCTTTCCCACATTTGCAGAATCCTGAGGGGCAAAACTCAGTTTAAAATAGCTGAAATACCTTCCTGATGGTGAGAAGGCAGACAAAGGCCAGCTTCTTCACCTCTACACTGACAACCAAATAATGTTTAGACGTGGTTTGTGAACCCTATGAAATTCTGTTTCTGTCATAATTGCTTGCAAATTAGCAGAAACACTCTGCATAATGCTTCTCCTCTTACTACAGATACAGAGTCGTTTCAGGTCTTGATTGGTCTTATTTTCATAAGACCTTATTTCTGATAGATCATATTACCAGTTTACAGATCAAAAAAAAGTAATCCTCATTGTACCACTTCCTGCTTCTAAACGTCTGCTTTAACTGTTCAGTGAGTTCATGGTGGAGGAACATGAGCTGCAGAAGGAGAAGATTCAGGAGGACTATAATGACAAGTATTGGGATCAAAGGTACACTGTTGTTCAGCAACAGATACCCTCATTCTTGCAGAAAATGGCTGACAAAATACTAAGCACAGGTAGGTAAAGAGATGATTCTGATGTAGGAGGAGTCTTGAGACAAGCATTACCGTTCTTTGTGTAAATGGAAAGTAAATGTCATTGTGCTTTGGCAGTTTATGGGGTTATCCAGCTGAACTTTCCAGAGGAATAGAAGAAACACATTTAAAAAAGAACTCCAAATCCTATAAATAATGTGTGTGAAGGAGTCCAGCAGCAAGGGGAGCTGCCTGCCTTACTGCTGTTTCGTGGGTACAGTTTTCTAGCAGCTAGCCAGATGGAACTAAACAGCTGAGGTCTGAACATATGCTGAGTTTTAATTTATGTGTTTAAATGAAGCTTGCAACCTGATGGCCACCGTTGTTCTCTTCCATAAGTACAAAACCCCCCAAAAGCTACTTCTGAAGCGCAGCACCAGATCTTCAAAGTTTCTGGCTATCTGCAGAGATGTTTTGTCACCAGTGGTAAAGAAAACCATTTCAAAGTCTCTCCTTAAAACGTGCTGCTAGATGCCTAATTTAAAAATCTGTATCATCTTTTGAAAGGTGTCTAAATCCTTTCCCGTTTTCAGTTGACCTTGGTACAAACATGTCACAGCATGTCTTCTGCTTGAAGGTAGTGGTCTGAAAGTTTCCCTGTTGAATGTACAATGGGTATAAATATGAGTCATTCTTTCTTTTTGTTTCTAGGGAAATATTTAAATGTTGTGCGAGAATGTGGACGGGATGTTACCTGCCCTGTGGCTAAAGAGGTCATCTATACTTTAAAAGAACGAGCATATGTGGAACAAATAGAAAAAGCATATAACTATGCTAGCAAAGTTCTTCTGGATTTCCTAATGGAGGAGAAAGAGCTGGTGGCTCACCTAAGGTTTGATTTATTTTACTAAATGCATGTTAAATAGATTGGTTCCGATAGCGAACGTAAGTTTTTTAAGTTAGCCCTCTTTTCTTGGTATATTATTAGTGTATTCTCTCTATTTCCATTAGAAAAGTTGACCTGAAAAAACAAGATTTGGTTTTTTTCCCCAAAGCGGGGGAAAAAAGAAAAAAGTGTAAAATCATAGAAATGTTGGGTGGGAAGGATGTCTGGGGGTCTCTAGTCCAACTTCCTTGAAAGGCTGTTGCCAAAACTAGATCAGGAGAGCTGTGGCTTTGTCTAGCCCAGTCCCAAAACCCACCCTCAGGTATGGACATTCCCCACCTCTCTCATGACTTGTGCCACAGCTACATGTCGCTCCCACCTGGGAAAGGAGTTTCCTAATGTCATCTGGTATGATCAAGAAGAGTTTCATGTGAATAAGAAATACTTTGATATTAAGCATCTCACCAAATATATGCTATGGTTATTTTTCATGCAAACACGGGTAGTTGGAATACAGTGTATTAGCCCCAAGTTCCACTGCAGGATTTTTCTTAACATTGTTCTTTTTTTTTTAAAGTTCATTTTAATAACCTCTGTTTTGATTCTTGTAACGCGTTCAGCTGATAGCAAATGCAAGTGCATTCTAGCATGCAAACTCCACCTTTCTTGTGTGAATCAAGCTTTTAGTTTGTTACTATCTTCTGGAAACACTAAAAGCAGGAATCTTAACTATCCAGAAGACCAAGACAGCAACAAATAGGTAGGAAACTGCAGCTGATAGCTGGTTGTAAGATAGTTTGTAATTGGTGTGAGACTTGGTACTAGAGGTTACGCTTCACACCAGTGACACAGTGTGAAAGAAAGTGATCTCAGCTTCTTGGGACAAACCTGCCAATTGACTCGCACAAGATGTCCCACTGGGAGACATAACCTGGAGCAGTAATGGCGACTGAAGTGAATACGCCTAGCAGGCCAGGGGGGATTGCTTTGGGTTGTTTTTCGCTATGTCTAAAAAAAGTTGTAGCCTCAACAAAGGTGTCTGCTCCAGACCTGGCAACACTGCAGCTCCAGCTGCGAGAGGCTGTGGGAAGAGCTGAAGATCCATGTTTCACTCCTTTGAAACTGATACATGCCTTCCTGCACTGTGAAAACTACCGGAGAATATGCCTTGTTTCATGAAAGGTTATGAGAGCTAAAACCTGCCAGTCGTTAAGGAGATTCTTCCTAGCCTTGCTGATGACTGTTATCGTTCCAAGCCGCCTTTGCTTAATAGGACCGTTCAAAAGACACTGGCTTCCAGAGTTCTTGTGGCACACCTCCTCTCTTGGGCCTGTCTGTCACCATGTAGTTTCAGATTAAGGTGTTGCTCAGTGTTGGTTGGAAGGAACCAACAACTTCGGCAGATTTCTAGTTGCACCTCCTGCTTGAAGCGGGATTGTTTGCCAGCGCTAGGTGAGGTTTTTATTTGGGTATGCGCTCTAGGGTGTGTCAGCAGTATCTCACTTCCCTGTCTGTTGTGTCCTCAGTTAACCACTGACACTGTCATGACTTCCTCGTGATGGGGGGAGTTTTCTTGGCTCAAGAGAGTAACGGCAGTCAGGGAAACGGAGGGGCTGAGCATTGTCCTAAACTGACAGTGATCAGGAGTCTGCAACCGCTTTGTGTTAAGGTTGTGCTGGTCCTGTTTTTGCTCCGAAAACTGCAGTTATCTTATGTGATCTTTGGCCAGGCATTAAGTTGATCCTCAAACTCTACTCTGAGCTATTTCTAAGCTCCTGGCTCGCTCCAGTTAACTCTGCCTGGCGCCAAGTGAAAATTAAAGTTTTATGCGTCCGACTATAGCAGAAGTCAACCTGAGTACCTGGAGCACTTAAAAGATCAGCACAGATACTTGTTTATTCAAAAGGAGTGCAAGATTCTATTCTGAGTTGGCAACTGCCTTTTAGGTGGATCTGCATGCTCTGAAGGTTGGGGTGTTGTTCAGGACAGCGGTATGAGCCTTTGCCCAGCAATGTAGTGTATATGGGTTTGGTTTTTTTTTTCTAAGGTGCATTTTTTGAGGGGAAAAAAAGAGCGGCAGCAGCCCTGATCTGACTTCATAAAAGCATGTTGACTGTGGCGGCAGGGAGGAGGGGACATGCATAAAAGACTAGTCTCCAAATGGGTTGTTTATGTCCTCTCTATGAAGAGGAACATTTTGTGATCAAACCCAGTAGGCTGTCTGAATTGATTGTGTTTGTTCCTTTAGGTTTAATATGGATTAACTTGGGCTTTAAAAAACATAATCAATTGTCCCCTCATTTTGTTGAGCAGATCTATAAAACACTATTTCCTGATGGATCAAGGAGACTTTTTTGTTCACTTCATGGATCTCACAGAAGAGGAACTTAAGAAGCCTGTGGATGACATCATAACTACGAGGCTAGAGGCTCTGCTTGAATTAGCCCTGCGCATGAGCACAGCCAACACAGATCCTTTCAAGGATGATCTTAAGGTAAGAATGTATGTAAGCAAGCAGAAGGTAACTGAATTTGAGCAGAAGGCCTGCCACGATTTGGGAAGATCTGTGTGCCTCTAAGAACCTGCTGAGCGTACAATGGAAGAAAAGAGAACTGATGGCTGTCCTTCTATAGACTTCTCCGGGTTAACTCCTCTTCCATCCAGATCAGTGACTGGAAGCCCCCACCCTGGACAAGGGGCTGCGTTTTCTTGCTGGAGTGTGAACACGGAGAAGGTGATTTTGGGTGGCCTCAGGATGAGATGGAAACAGCAGTGTGTCTCTCATGCTTATTCTCAGCTTGGGTGCTCACTTTGGAGTACAAGAAAATACCTGATTAGAAGTTCCTACCTATTAGTGATTGTGTATTTTATAGATGAGAGGCAGTGCAGAGGCTGTGCCTCAGGAGCGTGAGATCTGACTAGACCTTGCAGCCGCCGAGGGCCAGGCAGAGCAATCAGCAGAGTCGTATGTGTACGCTGGTTGTTAAACACGACAGCGACACTGCGCTGGTGTCTGCTGCTGCACTGTCCAGATCATGCCATTCACTGTTGCTTCTAGGTTGTTCTGATGACCTGAGAGCGACTTGGACGATTTGCACTCCTGCCACGTGTCTGTTGCCGTGCATTAGTTGTGAGTATCCTGTGGCTTCATTTTTTTTCCTGCTCTTCCTTTATAGATTGACTTGATGCCCCATGACCTCATTACGCAGCTCTTGAGAGTATTGGCCATAGAAACGAAACAGGAGAAGGCCATTATCAGTGCAGATCCCACAGAACTCACTCTCAGTGGTCTCGAAGCATTTTCCTTTGACTACATTGTTAAGTGGCCTCTGTCCCTTATTATAAACAGGTAAAGTATCAATCCACTGAAGTTTAAAAAGGCAGAAGCCTTTGCATGGGGTTAAATCACGTTTCCACACAGCAAAATACTGGAAAACCTGTATCTTAAAAGTGACATTATAAGTTGCTGACTAGTAGGGAATGCTTTGGAGTTGTTGAGCCCTGCTTGCTCTGCCTGTAGGCTATGGAATACAGATTGTCTCTTCAGTAGAGCCCTGCTAGGCCGTGTGTATGGCACGCTTGGGAAGTCAAACTTTCATTTTAAATGGTGGGAATGCATAGATGAAAGGGTGCTTTCTCAGCCTGGTCCTTAGTTTTACTTGTGACTGGTCACCCCGTTTTCAATTGTCCGTGGCTTGCTGAAGTATCTCCCCTGAGAAAGTGAACTCTTATTAAGAGGGTTTCCGTGCAAGATTCAAGCATTTCTTGAACAGGAAAACTGAAATTGAGAGCAGGAAAAAAAATGCACTTTCTGATATCCCTGGTTGCAAACTGTAAGGATAGAGGCTGTTACTAGAATTACTATAGCAAGCTATTTTGCATTTAATTGAGTTATGAGGGACTCAACGGTTCGTTTTTCTGCAGGGTTTTGCCCCCTGTTTCCCTGGAGAAACACTGGCAGACCTGGTGCTGTGAGCCAGGGCAAATGGGACAACAAGTGTTACATGAACAGGGTGACAGACGTGGAATTGCTAAATGCCAACAATTAGTTTTTCCCTTAACGTCCCCTTTAAAGAATCAGTTGATACAGTGGGACTTTTTTAATGATGTGATGCTTTTGAATTTTTGTGTCTTTCTTTCAAATTGAGTATATTAGCTCTGATGGTAGCTATGGAAGTGAAAATACTACTTGGTAAGGCTTCACGAACTGTATTGACTGGAGCTCTGTAGACGCCTACGCTGAAATGTCTGAATGCAGACCTGAATCCAGTCCCTGAAGCTATAAATAAGCACCCCCATCTGCTTCTGACAGTGCATTGCTGGTGGGTAATGCTCTCTGTAGCTTGGTTACAGCTCTTTCTTCATCTTTTTGGAGAATCCTGGTGCATTGTTTTGGTGACAGGAGTGGTCTTATTGCAGTGGGTACGTGACCCACAGGCTTTCAACCCGCTGTCCCAGCATCTGTGTGAGCGACCTTTCTGCAGGTGGCTTGAGGGAGCTGAAGAAGAAAGCTGGCGATGTACCCGCTGGCAGGAAATATGGAGGAGGGACTCCTTAGGGAGAAATTCTTTGGGATGGTTACAAATGTGATTTTTTTTTTTGCTTTGGTTTGAATTGTTTTGGTGCGGATCTGTGTGCGTCTGGAGGCGTAAGGAACATATTGTGTAAAGTCTCTTTGCCTTTGAGCAGCCTCAGCCTTCACGGCTTAGTCTGTCAATCAGAACAGAGCTTAATTTGGATGGGTTTCTACTTTCTTTCCAGGAAAGCACTGACAAGATACCAGATGCTTTTCAGACACATGTTCTATTGCAAACATGTGGAAAGGCAGCTGTGCAACGTTTGGATCAGCAATAAGACGGCCAAGCAATTCTCCCTGCATTCAGCTAAGTGGTATGTCCTTTTTTTTCTGCTGGATCAGATGGGAAGGTTTCATTTTCCTTCTTGGTAGTTAGGTATGTCGTGGCATGGATCAGATCATTTTGACTTGAAAAAGATCTTTACAAATTCCTTACAGGCTGAGAGGGGTCAAAATTGCAACATTGTAGGTTTCAGTAGGAAACGTCTGCTCAATAATCTTTGTATTTCTTGGCTCATTCCACTTTGTTGGCATGAAGTTTTGAAAAGGAAAAGGTGGTCTTCAGGGTTAGCTCATTCTACACTGAACGGTTACAGCAGAGGACATCTGCGCGCGTATCGTCGTGGTCGTGACTCGAGCATCAGCAAGATTAGTGAGGACCCCAGTAGTTTAAAAGCAACATCCTTCCGTTCTGGCCAGACTACTAGCAAGGGCTCATGACTCTGCACAGCTTGGCTAATGTTTGGGGTTTTGTATTCAATAGAAATTGAAATGAGGTAAAATTGGAGGTGTTTTCCCAGGAAACCATTCTGTCTTGTTCTGTCTGTGAGGGTAGAGTTTCATCTTTGGATCTGCACTACAGGTGCCTGTTTGGAGAGCGAGGCAGGCCCCAGCAATGCAAGGTGATACCTTCTGCCTTGCCAGCAGCACTGTCTTGTCATAAGGTCACCTCGGCTGCCTTGGCATTGACCTCAGCCAACATGACTGTAGCTCTGGTTCTCCTGTAACTGTAGAGGTGTTGGCAGAAGAGACCTGTGAGGATCTCTAGTCCAATCTCCAGCTCCCAGGATGACAGTGATCAGCAGGGGACAGGGCAGCTGTGGTTGAAAACCCCTAGGGTGGGTGTCCCCCACCTCTCTGGTGACCAGTCCCAGTTTGCCGAAGTCAGTTCTTAGTTTGCCATCACAGAGCCTGCATCAATTAACATTGAAAGGCCCTCTGTACAATCCCACTATTCTATTTTAAGGTGAAATTGCATTAAATACCCTAGGTAGCAGGTGATTTGATTAAGTATTTGAATCACCTGAACATATTGATGCGAGGCATAGAATATTTTTAAGTGTTCATTTAACAAGTAAGGCTGGAAAGAAACATGAACCATTTATCTTGTTAAATTTTGCCCTGCTAATGAATGCGTGTCTCACTGAATAGTAACGCTAGTAAAATTGCTTTAATATTTAATATTAAAATTTTAGTGGAGTATAATCAAATATTCAAAGTAATTGTCCAGTCCACAACAGGTTCAAAACTCTGACTCTAGTGATTGAGGGAAAGCCATTTGATTTATGTAGAAAATAATCAGAGATGATGGTTTGCATTAACTTTATAATTCCTCTCACGCTGCAGCAGTGAATTTCCTAGGACAGAAATATTTCGCTCTGCTTGACTGTGGAAGCCTGGTAATAGTTCTTCATGGCATTTGCTAGCTCTAAGTTGTGTGGGTGTGATTTCTCCCCTAGGTTTGCTGGCGCTTTCACACTGCGGCAGCGGATGCTGAATTTTGTACAGAATATCCAGTATTACATGATGTTTGAAGTGATGGAGCCAACATGGCACATTCTTGAGAAGAACCTGAAATTGGTGAGTGTGTGTGCTTGAAAGAAGTTGGAACAGCAGTCTTAAGTTAACAAATTTAATATGGAGGGGAGGGGAAATGCCTAATTTCAGTTACCGCAGGTGTCTGCTCATTTTGTTGGAGGCACTTAAGTATCTTCGAACCGTTGTTATTATCACACTGCAAAGAAGTGCTGCTGTTCTACGTTACCTTCCTGCCTTATTAGTCAGATATCCCTTTTCTCTGCTGCATCCTTCCATCTATGCCTAGCTCATGCTCTGCACTCTGTTACGTAAAGGTGGTGTTCTGATGAACATTGCTGGACGCAGAAGAAAGAAAACTATGGAAAAGGAAGAAGGATGCAGGGTCTGAGGATCATAAACTGGTCCAGACATCGTCAGCTGATTCCTCGGCTGACTTACAGTGTTCTTAAAAGCCAAGCCTGTGCTTTCTCTTCTGTGAAGCTGCCAAGGACTGGCATGTTAGGACTGTCTGTTATAAAACGGGGCTTTCCTTATTCGGGCACTATTTCACATGTGTATTCCCACTGCAGGTGGGCAAGGCTGGAGAACTTTTTCCCTCTGGTGTTATCTGGGAGAGGCTAAGCTCACTTGCCACTAGTTTTTATGCCTGACAAGGGGCTATCTGGGCAAAGGATGCCTGGCAGCATTTTAGTTCCTTTCATGGAGATGTAATGTTCTGAGCTGTGGGACTTTCCAGGTGTGCTACATAGTATTTCTGGTTCACTAATCCAAGGCAGTGACTTCTCCGGAAGTTCTTCACCCTAGCAAAAACAGCAAGAATCGTGTTTTATCTGCTGACGGGCATGTGAGATGTCTTCATGATCTCAGAGAGGAGCATCTGCCCGTTTTGAACCAAGAATGAGAAGCCATTGGCAGTTTGCCTTTCAGAACAGGCTGGTCAAGGAGTCCATAAAGGCCTTCTCGTATCTGGTTTCATTCACATAGATTTGTTGGTTCCATCCTCAACAACAGAGGAAAAAAATCTGTCGCCAACAGATCCAGGGCTATTCTCAGTTTGTCTAGAGCAAGCCCTTCTCTCCCTTCCTTTTTTACCTGTCTGTGGTAAAGATCTAGTCTTCCAGGGCATACAGTTACTGTGGTAGTTCATTAGACAAGTGAAGGATGATACTTGAGCACTGGTGGAGCTTGTGAAAGCCACAGCAATGCTGCAAATCCATGTTATCTTCCTTGCCATCAGCCTGGTGCAGCCCATAGCTTCTTTGTTCTCCAGGAATGCGTGCTGGAGCCGGGGCACTGGTTCCCTCACCCTCAGCACTGGTGGAGCTGCCTGGCTTCTGCTGGTTTCTGGCATACAAATAAGTCTTTGTGGGAGGAAAAAGCAAAGATGGCATCTTAGGTTACTTCTGTATTTGCTGCCTAGAACAAGAGCAGAGACATAGGCTGTCTGCTCCATGTTACATAGCAAGTGTCTTCACTGAGTCCTGTGTGGTCCTATCATACCATCATTTTGTGTTCTTCCAGTTTCACGTTTTTGCAGCAGTCTGGGGAGGGCTGGGTTGTAGTTGTTTTCGCAGCATGAACCTGCAGGGGTGCATTGTGTGGGCTGGGGTATGTCGTGAAGGCCTGTGAAAGTGCTTGAAGGTACATATCTTGGTGGAGTGGCATTGGAGGGCTTTGCCGAGGGAAAATCTGACCTGCTGCTACCTCCTCCGTGCCAGGAGGCAAGTGGAGAAGGCCCTTAGGAAGTGCTGTCCCTCAGCTTTGTATGACGGTTGTCTTGGTATATGGCGCTCATCACAGGTAAGGGCTGTGCCAGGCAGTGGACTTGGCATTTAATTAGAGCAGATGATCAGTGATCCCTTCCTCAAAGTTGCTTATTTTGCCGCGTAACCTTTGTGATGGCTGTAGTCATGTTTCCTTATCTCAAGGGACACTGTGTTCTTTGTGGTCCTTCTCAGCTTCCTTACCCACTGCAGTGCTGCTGTGTTGGGGCCAATGTTACGGTGCCCTAGCTACTGCAAGGGAACAGGAGGCAGATGTACATCACCTTATTATTCTTCCCTCTGGTAGTCATCCTGTGATCAGACGCTTTTGGGTTGCATATCTTTTTCCTCTTACACCGCGAAAGACATTTCTCTGAGCCCGATGCTCTTCCTGCAATCTGCATCACCACAGCAGCTCTCTTGGCAGCTCTCTGACGAGCCTTGTGAATCTTCAGCATCAGCTGACCCTGTCTTAATTTCTGCTGTGTACTGGGGAGTTGTTCTGGGGTCAGCTAACCAACATTTTTGATGCCTTGTCATCCTTTGTCCTGGAGAATTCACAGGAGGTATCATGTTTAGGACTGTGAGTGTCATCGTGTGTTCTTGATGAGGACTTCAATCAAGAAGAGGTTTATACGTCGAGCTCCTGGATGATCTGAGAGAAATGTACTTTCTTCTTAATTTTATTGTAAGTTTAGGTTTGCAAAATGTAATACTTAGCTTACTTTACTTAAATTGAGGCACTTGAACAAGTTTTACGGTCCTGGGTTCTTCCATACTGCTTTCAGGTAGCGCTTCCTTTCAGTCTCTGCTGATTCCAGATGTCCTAGAAGGGACGGTTAAACGCAGAAGGCACGTGGTCTGTATTCATGGCATCCCCTGCTCAGAAGAGACAATCTCCTAACTCTGGAGTTTTTGCAAAGACTTCCTGTCTGAAGATCCCTTTGCTTTGGCTCTCAGCCTTTGAGTTTCTCTGCTCCTTCAGAGATATTGTGGTGTTGAAGCATTTTTATTTCAGATCCAAAAAAGAATTTGTCGGTTTATACTGTTTCTTGGAGGAGCCCATTCCCAAGAAATATCTATAGACCAAACCTTTTTTGATAGCCCACATGGGCAGAATTTTCCCCTTGCTATAGGATATCTGCGAGCCTCTTTTGCCTGACAGAGATGTTGAGATAGCAGCTATAAAGTGACTTTGCTGGCACTGGGGAAAGGTGTTTTGCATGGCTGTATGGCAAGAAGGAGATCAGTCCGTGCCTTCACCATATGTTTCTTCATCTCTGAAACCTTGAGGGCTGCTGCAGCGTTCTGTAGAGCATTTCTACCATTGCTCTGTACATGAAGGGCTTCTTCAAGTAATAATGCAGTAAGAATGACTTAAAGATGCCTGTGATGTGAATATGTACACAAGTCATCACTTGAAACTGAGAAAGATTTTTGGCAAGCTAGCAAAGTCTTTGAGGCGTAATCCAAATGTGTGTTTGCCTCCCATCCTCATCAGTGTCCTTCAGTGCTTTTTTTATCTCTGGGAGATGGAGCATGCCCTCTACCAGTTCTGGGGTGGGAAAAGTCTGGCTCTCAGCAGTGTTGTGATTTGAGCACCTGTGAGTCAAACGTCTCAACACTGCCAGCTAAAGAAGCTGTTTCAGCAACCACTTTGTTATGCAGTCTTTAAAAGAGCTGCTCACCAGGGATGACATATCCCCAGCTACTGAGTAAAATTTTCCTTAGTTTAAATAAAAGCATCATTTATTGCCAAACAGAGGATGCGGAACTGGCTCCTTAACCTCCGTAGCCTACAGACTGGGGTAGTTTTTTTCCTTTCATTTGCGTTTTAGGAGGGAAAAGGATGATCCTCACTGGTCTCATGTAGTGCTTTATGCAGGTTTTTTATTTGTCAGACTTCTCTCTTGTGCATTTCCGCTTGAAGTCAAAGTGCTTTCTTCCTAAAAATATAGCTCGTATCTTCATCTCCACAACATCATTGTCTTTATCAACACAACTAGCAACTTCATGGCATTATAGAGCAGCATTTATCCCCCCTTCTGAACTGGTTGTTTAAAAGGTTATGGGGGGTTTTCTTTGGCATTGATCCTGTCTGACTAATCTGATAGCCTTCTACGATGGCATGACTGGATGGATAGATGAGGGGAGAGCAGTGGATGTTGTCCACCTTGACTTCAGCAAGGCTCTTAACACGGTCTCCCACAGCATCCTCATAGGGAAGCTTAGGAAGAGTGGGTTAGATGAAGGGACAGCGGGGTGGACTGAAAACTGGTTGAAAGACAGAGCTCAGAGGGTGGTGATTAGGGGCACAGTCTAATTGGAGGTCAGTGACGAGTGGTGTTCCCCAGAGGTCAGTACTGGGTCCAGTCCTCTTTAATATATTCATCAATGACCTGGATGAGGGGATAAAGTGCACCCTCAGCAAATTTGCCGATGACACAAAGGTTCGGGGGGTGGCTGACACACCGGAAGGCTGTGCCACCATACAGAGAGGCCTGGACAGGCTGGAGATTGGGCAGAGAGGAACCTTATGAAATTCAACAAGGACAAGTGTAGGGTGCTGCACCTGGAGAAGAATAACCCCATGCACCAGGACAGGTTGGGGGTGACCTGCTGGAGAGCAGCTCTGTGGAAAGAGACCTGGGAGTCCTGATGGACAACAGGATGACCATGAGCCAGCAATGTGCCCTTGTGGCCAAGAAGGCCAATGGCATCCTGTGGTGCATCAAGAAGAGTGTGGCCAGCAGGTCGAGGGAGGTCATCCTCCCTCTCTGCTCTGCCCTGGTGAGGCTGCACCTGGAGTACTGCGTCCAGTCCTGGGCTCCCTGGTTCAAGAAGGACAGGGAACTGCTGGAGAGAGTCCAGTGGAGGACTACAAGATGATGAGAGGACTGGAACGTGTCTCTTATGAAGAAAGGCTGAGGGATTTGGGTCTCTTCAGTCTGGAAAAAAAACGGCTGAGGGGGGGACCTTATCAACGCTTATAAATACTGAAAGGGTGGGTGTCAGGAGGATGGGGACAGGACAAGGGGTAGTGGGCACAAACTTGAGCACAGGAAGTTCCACATAAACATGAGGAGGAGCTTCTTTCCTGTGAGGGTGGCAGAGCCCTGGCACAGGCTGCCCAGAGAGGTGGTGGAGTCTCTGTCTCTGGAAACAATCCAAACCCGCCTGGACACATTCCTGTGCCACCTGCTCTAAGATGACCCTGCTCTGGCAGGGGGTTGGACTAGATAATCTCCAGAGGTCCCTTCTGGCCCCTGTCATTCTGTGATTCTGTTAGACCAGTGTGGATACTTGGGCAATTTTAGTCCAATGGCTCTTTCCTAAGCTTGACTTGCGTTCTCAGCTTCAGCGTATCCCGTAATTGTACAGAGTGTGTGTGGGAGGTTGATCTATCATTTAAAACTCGATATTGAAACAGACATTGAAGTAGCAGAAGTGGACAAAAATCTTACAGAATCCTTGCAACACTGCGTGTCCTGGTTCCTTATTGTGTTCCTAAAACAAGTTGCTGAATAACCTGTATGTTTTCAGCTTCGTAAACTTACTGGCATTTAAGGTTCTTTGAAAAGAGAAAAATAATTTCTCTTTTCCACTTACTGTAGCTGGCTTTACCGAGATTGTGGGAGTAGGCATGACAAGCAGATCTAAAAGCAAAGGAGGTGCATGTTCATAAAGCAGGTAACTCCATCTTGAGCCTCCTCTCCAGTGGGGGGTCTGGATGATTAAAGAAAGCATAATTTGATTGAGAAGGCGATATGACAAATCAGAGGTAAAAAGCCTGTGAAGGGCTGTTGAATGCAGTAATGCAAATATGGTCTCCATCTCAGGATGTTATTCAAAGCTGGAAGGTACATGAGAAGTATCTCAACATACCCTAGATCATGTCTGAGAGGTCACTGTCAGAGGTGGGATGGTGGGTTAGAGCTTTGGTCCAGTGCAGCACAGCAGTCCTGGTTTGGTTTTTCATTCTTGTACTATCCTGTCACAGGCATCTAATATTGATGATGTCCTGACCCACCACACAAGCTTCCTGGACAACTGCTTAAAGGACTGCATGCTAACCAACCCAGAACTGCTGAAGATCTTCTCCAAGCTGATGTCTGTCTGTGTCATGTTCACAAACTGCATGCAGGTATGTACAGTCTCCCCGTATTGACCGTGGCACTGCCAGCTGCTTTGGGTGCCAGCAGCTGAGACAGTCCCTATTTTCAACTCGATCCTTCCTGATGTGCCTGGAAGAGCCTCTGTTTCTCCTGCCAGCAGGCTCTACAGCTTGGCTACTCATCCTTTCTCCCAAATGGTTTCTGTGGCTTCTCCCTCCACAAAATGCTCTTCTTTTTCAGTGCTGGGATCCAGTTACCTCTCTTCAGCTAGTCCTGCAGCAGAATTTGAGGTGTAAGTTGTAGGGCTCTGTAGTCTTTAGCATGCTCTTTTGAGGGTCAGGCAAGGACCGGTGATTGGACCCACAGAGACTGATCTCCATGGGCACACTCTAGTCAGCATCTCAGGGAACCCATAGCTTTCAAAAAACCCACACCTTTCTGTGGTTTTAGGGACCTTGTGTATTAACGTCATAAATTGAGTCTCAGAGTTAGTTTTCATGGGAGTTAGCTAGCTGCAGGGATAGCAGAACTGAGTCAGCCTCATGTGTTGCCGTAGTTGAAAAAAATGGGAGCTAACCATTTACCCAACACTATGCCCTTCCAAGAGGTTCACCCAGAGCATGAAGCTGGATAATGAGATGGACCGCCTCACCTTAGAGCACGGCACCATGCTGGGCCCGCCAACAGAGGAGGAGCGCGCTGAAGAGACTGCGAAGAAGAAGCTAACTAACAAGGTAGGACACGGGATGGACAGCTAGCCGGGCCCTTTCCTCTCTGAATGCTGCCTGGATTCTAATGTGATCAGGGTGGCTGTACTGCCCCTTGCAGACAGACCTTCCAAGTTTCTAGAGCACCTCTGGCCCCAAAAGCAGAATCTTGCAGAATTGTGGGCATTTTTGAGGACGGTGTGGAGTGCAGGTAGTGTTCTCAAAGACTGCTTTGAAGACCCTGTCTCTCATAGCAGTCCCTCCACTTGTTTTGAAGTTCTTAGTTGTGTTTTCAGCTGTGCAGTGGGTACCCACATACAGGCTTTCTGCAACTCAAGACCTGTCTTATTTCCACAACTAGTATTTTGTGATGGAGCCATCCATGGCTCCACCTGATGGAGCCAAAGGAACCATCAGGTGCAACTTTGCAGTCCATCCCTTTCATATCTGGGGTATTTGTCTTGTCTGTATTTCTCTATCTGAATTCATATGTACCAAGTGATTTGTTTGGCGTGCTCTGTGGTTAGCAGGCTCTCTCCCATCCCACCGAAAGCCCCGCTCTGGCACACAGACGGTAGGGTCCACCACACTGCAGCAATCAGCGTGCTGCAGAAGTTACAACCTGTCTTAGGCAGCACTCACTTTCTCCTTACTGGCTTTTCCTCCTGCTCGAAAATAAATAACAACAGCGTATATTTGAGGGTAACTCTATTGGGATCTGCTCTGGGGTGCTCCCAGATAGGCATGGCAAAGGTTTTTAATCACCAAGGGCCTCGCAGCTGTTTTGAAGGATTTATTTTAGTAGCTGAGCAGCTGTTAAGTTCTATGGCAGTATTTTTGAGCAGGTTAGGAAATAGGGAAGGAATAATTGCATCACTTTGGCACGTGTCAGTCAGCGAACACACGGGGCCACTATGCCTTTGTCTTGGTAGCTTTTGGCAGAGCATGCCGACAACCTCCACCTGACATCCGGCTTCGAAGCAACAATCAACAAGTTTGATAGCAATTTCTCTACGCATCTGCTGGACCTGTTGGACAAACTGAGCGTTTACAGCACCAACGACTGTGAGCACAGCATGCTCAACATCATCTACAGGTGAGCCAGCAGTTTTCTCTCTGTAACTTCCCCTCCTGTGGTTTCCCAGTTCAGCTCAGGAAGAATAATTGCTGCTTTTGACCGTGCATGTCTACCCCATCAATGAAAACACTGAAATCACAAGAAATACCACTTTGCATTTCAACCCAAGGCTTTAAAAAAAAAACGGATTCCTTTGAATTATGTGAAATTTGTCTGTTAATGTTGTAAATGTAACACGAGTGTTAGTTTCTTGGGGATTTTCTCACTGTATAGACAGTGAGTAAGCTGATTCCTGAATGCAGGGTAAGTATTCCAGAATGAGAAAAACACGCAAGGGATTGATCATAAGTGGCTGTTTTGTTTCAAGTTCACACCTTGTATTTGTTTAAATAAACATCTCTTAATATGTTTTTACCATGGCCTCACCCATACTTACTGGCTTCTTAGAAAACAGAATTCCTCCAGTAATACCTAGAAGCAGAGAGAGAGAAAAGGAGATCTAAGTTTTGCTGTTAGGTTTGTAACCTGTGTTCCTTTTTCAATAAAATGAGATGTACAAGGCCTTCTTTGTAGTGATTAACATTTGTTTATGCTATAACAGTCATACATGCTGGTGTTGCTGGGCTTTTTAGGATCTGTGTTATAGGTTAGTGTAGCATGGAGGGACCTGCCCCGGTACTGCTAGATTTGAAGAACCACAGATAATGCTCAGCCTGCGTTGAGCACGTGCTGAGCAGGCAGAATGCTTCTTACTCTCATCCTGCTACCAGGGCTTTAGGAACAAAACAGAAATAACTGTGCTGCTGTGAGCGGCTGTTAGTGTTCAGGGCTGGAATATGTTTTTTCAAGAGTTAAGCACGCATGAAACCTCGCAGCCTGCAGATTGGAAATGTTCAGCTGAGGCGTGCATGTAACCACAGAATAAGAAGGCAAGTGAGGGTCAGGAGTTGAAATCTCTTAATTCAAAGAGTCACCTTGGTGGGAGTCAAATGTAAGAGATGCTGGGTGCCAGCTGCCTTGGACCTGGCAAAGACTGTGACACTTCAGAAATGCTGGTTACAGACTGTTAGGCCCATACCAAAACCAATTAATTTTTACAGTGACTTATTTTTTTCCAGCAAAGAGGCGGGATATATGTTGCACGTAGGCATAATTTTAAGAGGCTAGGGTTTTCACGAATATAAAAAGTGCTCCTTCTATGTTTGTGAGCCTAATAGACACATTTGTACTGTTACGGTGTGTGTAGGCCTGGGACACTTGAGACTTACCTTCTTTGTCATTACTCTCGGCTGGTGAAAGAAAACAAAGCCATCCTAAACATCCATTAGTTTCCACGTGCTGCCTGTAAACGAGCGTGTAGCCTTATTTTCATGTGTGAGCAATTGTAAACAGCTCTTACAGAACTAGACAGAAGTGAAGGTCATTTTTAGATATTGATTGTTTCGTCTTTTTCTGAGGAAAGCCCTTAATTTACCAAGGAGTACTCCCTACTTATACAGATGTTTTTCGTCTTAAGTTGTAATGCTTTTCAGCGGTAGATATGCTAGAATCAGTTGTCGGTGTTGTGTGATTGTGTTCATAAATGTGCCTGGTAACTGGTTAATCTCATACATTTTCTTTTTCCCCTTGATGTTGTAGGGATTCATGCCCCAAGCCCTTTGATATTTAGTACAGAGCAGTGTAGATCCTTAGTTAGTTCTTTTTAACCACATAGGACTAAAAGGTGCCTCAAGCTTTCTCCTAACTGTGCTTTATCCTCTGTTTTGTTTTGTTTTATTTAAGTGTCATCTTGTTGCTCCTCTGCTTAGTTTGGTCTTTGTGAGCTATACTTTTATTGATCATTGTCATCCTTTAACTTAATCTTCAGGAGAACCATAAGAATATTAACATGCAACCATTAAGTTCTGTTCGCTGCCCTTCTGTACTAGTTTTTTTTCTGTACCAGCTGGCCGATAACCCTTACACTTCTGTGGAGGTGTGCTACAGCTGAAAACAGAGAGAGAAAATGTTTCAGGAATGTTTTTTGGTTTGTTTGGTTGGTTTTTTTTGAAGTAGGTTGTTGCCCCCTGCTCATGCCTTGTCTCTTGAAGCTTCCATTTTCCTTTTCTAAGAGCATCTGACAGGGCTGTCCAGGATTCCTGGTATCAATCTTTCCAAACAGTTTTGCGAAGTATTCCAGCAGGAGACTGGGCTTCCAGTTGTCCTTTACTTCTGAGAACTTCTTAATCAGCAGCTACCATACATTTACACAGCCCCTGGCCTCCTGTGTTAGCATCTGCTGCTCTATCTGAGATGTGGTTGCACAGCTGAGACCAAGGTTGAACACTAAAATCTGTTATCCCTGTTACCATGGGTGCTTCCAGGAGTGGAATCTAGCCTACCAGCTCCCACAGCACTGCAGAGAATCACATCCCTTGTCTTCTTCCTTGTAGGCATTGTATTCCTTGTTTAAGGAGGACAGGGATACTCACAGGCAACCGAAAGGAAACACAGTGCCACCAGGGCTACTCGCTGCTCTGAACTCTCCTACTTCCATTCCCTGTCAGGGTAGGAGCTTATCTTCCTCCCACCAGAACTGCCCTTGTTGGTTGATACTCAGTCCCTGAAACGGGAAGGGAGGTGAGGACCACTTCTCCACCGTCCTAATAACTCTGATTCACTCCATTTCTGAAGTGACCATAGCCTGAGGTCTACTTCTCATCTTGGAAATTATTCTAGGACTTGTTTTGTGTCTGTGAGTGGAGGCCCAACTATATATACAGGTGATTGCTGTTCTTTTTGGGACTAAGCAGGACAGATAAGTCTCTGCAAATTCTTTCAGGAAATAACGGTGCGAGGCCTTCTGGATATTTTATGTCAACCTTCATCTGCCTGGGCATCGCTGTTAATCATCACTGGACTGTTGTAGATTGCAGACAGGATCCATCTGTAGAAAAATTGACAGGCCAAAGGGATTAAGCTCTTACGCTCCCCTTGTTGCCTTCACTCCTATGTGTCACAGTAGCATACAGAGTCAAGCTAGATTCGGGGATCAAGACCACAAGAAGTTGAGTCATCCAGGGAAGAACATTTACTCCTCAGTGCTCCACCTCTGCCTCCTTTATCAAGCGCTTACATTTTTATCGTTACCAGTACAAACTCAAACAGACAGGCTTTTTTATGATGCTCCATCCAGGAGATCTTAATAGCAGCTAATTCCATGATCCAGCCACTTGGACATCATTGCAGGTTGCATAGGGCATGGCCAACACAGTGTTGAAGACCAAGTTGCCCACTCTTTTAATAGAAGACCATCATGACCCCACAGTCATGCAAAGAACATGTGGAGATCATCCCATTGGTGGGATCACCCAGCTCAGTCTAAGGCTGGAGTTGGTTCTCAGCTTACTCAAGAAGTCAACAACGTCAAGTCCTTGCCCAGTCTTTACATCACGCAACAGCAGAAGTCCTGCAGCCTTCCATAATACTTTATCACGTGTGATGCCAGGCACTGATGTAAGGCCTTTTCTGGCTCACATGGTGTCCTCTTTCTGGCATTGCTCCTACACTTAGCATCAGAGGCTCACCTCTTTTACTTTTGCTTCCCCACCCTTCTGTCAACTTTATGCATCTACCAGGATGGTGGGACAAGCTGATGCTGCACAATGGAGACTGGCTGTATATCTTGTTCAATTGCGGGTCCGTGGTGGCGTGGCCAGGAGCTATCCTCCGCCAGATGCCTTTGTGTTTGTTGTGTGCCGTTTGCCTTTGTGTGCACGTGAGTGTTAGCTGTGGCAGGAGCTGGGTGACTCCTGAGCTGTGAAAGCTCTGGAGCCAATTATCCCAGATGCAGAGAGGTTGATTTTTTTTTTTTTTTTTTTACGAGTACTTCCTGCTTCAGGAGAAAGGAGAAGTGTGGTGATTCAGGCTGGTTGTGAGAAAACAAAATGCTTCCGTTAGCGGTTTGCGTTGACAGTGCTGAGCTGAGCCGCAACCAGAAGAGGGTCTGAGTCCTTTGCCCCCTGGTATTTCCGCGCCTCAGTTGTGTTCAAGGGCTGCAGAGGAAATACTGGGTCTTTGTGCCATCAGGACTGTCGTCCCTATCAAGTCCCCAGTTTGCACTGTCTGGGACCACGTGAGTCTTCACCAAGATGTTGGGCCTTTACTGACAAACCAGATGTCCCCATTTCCTCGGCTGAAATACTGCGTGTTAACAAGCCGTGCAACAGAACATTGTCTTTCCATTTCTGCAAGCTGCTCAGTAATGTTTTAAAGGGTGGCAGTCGCACAATGAATGCCCACACCTGACACTTAACTCTCATTCCGTGTGCAGAGATTACTGGATTGAGTCCTGGACTCTCTGAGAACAGGAACCCAAAACCGGAGCAGAGAAGGTTGCTATCTGAAGTAACATATTTGACACAGAGATGGAAACGTTTATAAGACTTTTCTTATAAATGATAACCTTTTTATATGAGTGCTTTTCAAGGGTGGTAGTCAGCATGTAAGATAGATAACAAAATATCCCTTTTGTTCATAATTCTGGTGGTTTTATCTATTTGATCCTGGTTAATATTTATTTAGTTTACAGTACTGAGTAATCGCAGCACCATCATAGTTGTAGCACCAAACACCAGAAGATGGAGACCTGGAGGCTTTACTTTCAAAGTGGGGAAGCTCACACGTAACTCGCAGATGTTCAGGGCGCCAAAGTCCTGCTCGGGCGCCTTGGCTCCGTCAGTAGCAGTGCTGACAGGGGGCTGGCGACTGCAGAAAGTCTTCAGAGTTACTCCTTCACATCCCAGAAGTGAAAAGGAGAAGGATTACAGCATAGAGGACTTTGTCAGAAGGATTACTTAATTCCAAATACTTAGAAGTCTTACCCATCGAGTGCTGTTAGAATTCATCAGATATCCTTCCTTTACCAGTGTGGAGGAAACAACGGTGACTGAGCTTCGAGTAAGACCGGTAGGATGTATGAAGTGATGCAAACCCTGGTGAATAAAAGTTCCAGCCGCAAAACAAGAATCTGAAGCGTAAGCAGAGTTTGAGGAAGCACCACGCGAATACTTAAGAAGTAGTTATCACAGATCATTTAACCCTAAAAACGTAGCTGAAAGGGAAGCTGGTCAAAATCTGCAATTCAAAAAAAGCAAGCAACTTTAGAAATGGAAGGGTATAAATGAGTTCTGGCCTTGTATCTGAATCAAAGTTTGGTAAATGTGCCTGCCTCAGTGTCAGGTTTCCTTTGTGCAGCACTTCAAGGATGAAAGAGACGTAAGCTTTTCAACCAGGAGGGAGCAACAGACAAATTCCATCTGTCAAGCCTCTGTTTCCCCGCAGTCACCAAGAACTGTCAAGGAACGATTTGTTGCCGTTTGTGTAAGGTTGTTAAGCAACATGAAACTCAAATATTGTGCCCATTCATTTAGTATGGGAGCAACTTAATTTGAGGAATGAAGAGAGTAATTCTTGTGTGATTCACAGGCTTATATTGACGGTTCCCAGGGCACACGTTTTTAAGAGCCGCATGTGTCTTAGTTCTCTTCGTAGCACAGAGAACTAAGGAAGGTCGCAGCAAATGGAGCTGGGTGGTTTCGTGGCATGGTTTTAGATGATCAGGGAGACAGGATTACGGTGTTGCTGGTGTTGCCAGCTTTGGAGAGGCATTTACAAGTATCAGCAGCAACGCTTGGGGTTTCGGCTGAGCGTCTTCCACCCAGTTACTCAGCTTCTTGAATGATGAATCTGTTTGAAGCATACCTGTGTTAGCGAAGGAGGGTGGTGGTAACGGAGTTGGCAATGTTTCGTGGTAGTCACAATGGTGGATTTCATGTGGGGATGAATACAGGAGTTTGGTGGTGGTGAACTCTGGTATTAAGGAGCGGTGGGAGTGGCTGGGAAGGGGTGGAGACTGAGGAGCCCTTACCCCTTGGCGCCTTGTCCCTGCGAGTGATACGTGTGGTCAAGCTGCGACTCCGGAGAGGAAGCTTCCCTGGCGTATTTTACACACCTGTAAGTAACAGGGGAAATTTAGCCTGTCGTCAAGAGACGGGCACAGAAGAGGTGTCACCGACAATCCCCGTGGCACAGTGCAGACATCCCCGTCTGCATCCCCCCGCCGAATCCCTCGTTCGCCTGATGCCCAGGGGGAGGTTTCTCCCCTGGGGGCCATGGCTGGGGAAGAGCGAGGCCGTGCTCAGCAGGGTGGGCTCGAGGAGCGCGGCTGCTTGAGAGGTCCGTGCTTCTTCCCGTGGTGCGACTTGCTTTGCTTTTCCTTCATACCCCTTTGTTTCAACCAATTTTCTCTTAAAAATCTGCCTAATCCTGTAAGAGAGTTTATGCATTTTTGGATCCCCTTGCTGCCTTTGAGAACCTTGACAAGCAGGTGCGCTGCAGCACTCGCAGCGCTGAGCCTCCCAGGGGCCCCGTGGCAAGTGTGTTTGGCATGCCGTGTGCCACTTCGGGGCACCGTTGGGCCGGTGGGCTGCCACAACTCCGGTGTTTTCTGTCTCTCTCAGGTTGGACTTCAACGGGTTCTACACCGAGCGCTTGGAGCACATGTCTGCCGAGCGCAGCCAGAAGGCAGCTCCCCTGCTTCCCCGCCTGGCTGTGCCTGCCCAGTGAAGTCCTGCTGCTGCCCCTTTCAGCCACCACCTCTTCCGCACCGGCCCCACACTCATTGCCTTCGAGCTAAGAATACTCAACCCTCTCCATTCACAGCGTGAGCTGGAAACGAACCGTAAGGTTTGTCCCAGAGAGACAGAGGGGGAATATTCAGTCTCATGAAATGTATGTAATGGATTTTCTCTTCTGAGAGGCTTTTGTTAAGTCCCTTTTTTTTCCTTTTTTTTTTTTTACTGCATTGTAAAGTGATGTATTTGTGTGTTGTAAAATAAATTTAAAAAAAATAATCAGGGTTTATTTTGGCTGTTAACAGAACTGAGGGTGCAGATTAGTCTTTTAGGTGACTAAATTTTGGTCAGCTCACAGAGATCTGTCTCAGCTGCCGTGTGGCCTTACTTTGGGGGAAGGGGGGGAGCCTAACTGGGGGGTTGCTGGAGTGAAGCTGGTCAGCTGCTCTAACCAACGGGATGGGCTTCACAGCTGATGAGCAGGAATGCGATGTTCGTATCACATTGGCCGAGTCCTCAGCAGAGGACTTCCAGGGTGTCTCGCAGAGTTGTGCAGTCATAAAAATTGCTTGAGGCAGTTTGGAAGCGGGTGTGGTAGAGGGTGGAAGAGAAATGTCTCCCAGGAACAAGTGGTGACCAAGGTAAGTGCCTGAGACACCAGAAGGCATGTGAACCTGGGGAGATGCACGAGGGCTGTGCTTACGGGGCTGAGTGCGCCTGTTAATGACCTGCCCTTCCACTCCCTCACCTCCTCCTTTGCAAAGACCTCCTAGAGTGCCTTAGAGGGAAGAGCCGGGTTCTCTTTGCTCTGGTGGCCTAAAGCTGGTCCTCCAGCTCGGCAGAGGGAGGGAGAGAGACCAATGGAGGAGATGGAGACCACCAGTCTTCGCTATGGAGGAGTGAATTCCTTCATCTGAATGTTGAGGTTGAGGACTGAGACCTCAGCCAACATCATCTGGCTCTTCAGGGAAAGGACTTGTGCAGTTCATGGGGACGGGAGAGTTTCGTGTTCCTGCCACTGAGGTGGCCTCTCAGTCCAGGAAGGCTTGGAGAAGTTGACCGCCTGTTTCCATTAAGTTTCTGTGGACCTCACAGGACTTCACAGCCTGTCCCTCAAACTCCTCAGGGTGGAGAGGCAGAGGGGCCCTGGTCCCTGGAGGGACCTGCTGTTCTCTCAGGGCTTGAGAGACTCCCCTGGCACTTCGCTGTGTCACTGTTGGTGTCATGCATTTTTCATGCCAACGAGCAGTGTGGTGGCTCTTGCCAGATACCCTACTGCCAGGCCCAAGCAGGAGATGGAGGTGGGTCTTCTCCCCTCACCAGAAGCCAGGAGGTGCCAGTAGAGAGGCAAGAAAAGGTCCTGTGGCTGAACCCAGCAGCCCCACATCCCGTGGCACAGCAGTTGGGTACCTCCTTGCCCCAAGTTGCCATTTGGCTGCTCTGTGTGTCTCTGGCAAGCTGGGCTATTTGCCGTGCTTCACAGACTGTGGGTTGGTCAGTAGCTCCTTCAAGGACCGCTCAGCTACGCACACCTTGCAAGGGTTACCGTTGTTGGGGGGAGAGCTCAACTGGAGACGTTTAGGTAGCTAAGAACAGACAGGACTAGGAGCGTCGAGGGTGAAAGACCAGAGCTTTACTATTTATTGGGTTTTCTTGATAAACTTGTCTATTTAAGAGGGAATTGCAGGAAAGCTGTGGGGAGAAAGAGGGAAGACACCGAAACAGTGCTTGGCTACGGTGGTTTCTGTGCCATTTTGGAGGAAGCTTGTCCCCAGTGACGGTGCTCTGCGACAGCCGAATGTGGCGTCCGAACCCCTCTGTCATTAAATGCGGCATTTCTTGGCCTGAAGCAGATGTAACTGGACAGGGTGTGAGAGAACCTTGGCCAGGCTCCCTTCCCCACCACAGGTGGGACCAGATGATCTTCAGAGGTCCCTTGCAACCTGGGCTGCTCTGTGGACAAGGGGGAGATGGCAGTTAGCTCCGGGGCGGAGCGGAGGTGCACCTCCCAGCTCAGCCCCACATGGTGATCCCAGCCCCCTCCCATCCTTTGGGATCAGGGAGGGTCCTGAGTGCCCCACTGATACGCCCTGATATCCCACAGTCCCCCGCAGGCCCCCTGGATGGTTCAGCCCCTCATGGTGACCCCAGCCCCTCCGTCATCTCAGTGCTCCATCATCTCAACCCCCCACCAATGCCTGCCAATGCCTCCGGCATCCTACTGCTGCCCTCTGGTAGCCCAGCCACCCTCAGCTCCTGCATCACCTCGGGGCCACCTCAGACACCCACTTCATGGCCAATGGACACCGCTCAATGTCCCCAGCCCCTCTGTCACCTAAGAGCCAGGCAGGCACCCCATGGACACCTCCCTCAGTGCCCCAGGGGACACTCCTAACCCCACTACCTCCTGTGGCAGCCCAGCCACCCCAGCCCCTCCAACCACCTCAGAGCCAGGCAGGGCTTCCCACTGCCCGCCGCCACCCTTGATACTCTATTGTCACCCCCCCGCCATGCCCCGCAGACGCCCACACGGCCCTGGGACGTGCCCATATTGGTCATGGACACACCCTGATGTGCCGGGGGTTCAGACTCTCTCTGAAGCCACACAGACAGCTGTAAATGCCACTCAGACCGTGTTGCCCCCGTCCGTCCTCCCCCCCCCCGATACCACATTGCACACCCTCTGCTACCCCACAAACCCTCCCCAGTGGCTCACGCACCCCCCCTTGACGCCCCACGGACAGTCCCTAAGGCTCTGTGGACCCTCCCCAATGCCCCGCAGATGCCCCGCCATGCCCCACGGACAGCCGTCAGCGCCCCGCGGACCCTCCCCGGTGGCCCACAGTCACCCCCCGATGCCCCACGGACCCTCCCGGATGCTCCACGGACCCTCCCCCGTGCCTTCACGGGCAGCCCCGGATGCCCCGTGGACAGTCACCGATGCCCCACGGACACCCCCCCCTCATCCCCCGACACCCCACAGACACCCCCCTCTGACCCCCGCCGGCCCCTCCCTGCCGCACTCCCCGGGCCTCTCCCGGCCCCGCTCCGCCCGGAGCCCCCAGCCGGGGGCGGCCCCATCCCCGCCCCGTCCCGCCGGTGCCGGTGAGTCACGGCGGGCGGGGGCTGCCGGCGCGGCTCGGCGCGGCTCGGCTCGGCGGCGCTTGGAGCCGGGCACCGCGGACACGTCGGAGCCATGGCCCCGCCGCTCCTCCGCCTCCTCCTCCTCCTCCTCCTCCTGCTGGTCCACGGTGAGCGTGGGGCGGGCAGCCGCGCTCCGCCGACGGGACGGGCGTGAAGTTGTGGGGAGGCGCGGAGGCTCCCCAGGGCGGGTGGGGGGGGTTCTTCTGCCGTGGGGCAGGGTTGGAGGAACATTCCTGCATCCCTCTAGACAGGGATGCTCTTCCCTGTGAGAAGGAAGGGGACGCGTGGGGAGCGGCACGGGAGGGGATGGATGCACGGGGTGGCTTTTTTTTTGGGGGGGGGGGGGGGCGGACCACAGCCAGGCAAGGCTTGGGCTGCTTTGTCGTTCCCCTGGCGTCACCGGGGGATTCGGCGGGCACTGCCGTCGTCGCCTCCTCAAGCTCCCCCCCGAGGGCGAAAGGCGACCCTTGGCAGAGGGATGCTTGGCGGTGACCTCCTGCCTCACCGCTGCCCCACACAGATTGCGGGGGAGGGGGCGCACCTCGACTGGGAGGCTCCTGCCAGCCAGGGGAAATTTGTCACCAGCAGCCGGCGGAGTGCTGGCAATGGTGGGGGGGGGCCCGGTGACTCAGCCGGCCGAGGGGGTGGTGAGGAGGCTCCTGGCTCCCTCTTGGGAGCTGTGGGCGAGGGCCGCCGGGCACCCGCTGGGGGCTCAGCCGTCCCCGTCTGACCCCCCAGAGCTCAGGCATGGCTGCGGCACGTGCTCCCAATTTGGGGCTGCCAGGGAGGCGAGGGGTTTATGGCAGAAATGTCTTCCTTCTGACACACACACACAAAAAAAGAGGCTGGGGGGAGGGCTACGCCAGCCCAGACACAAGAGAGATGTTCTCCAAAACACAACCCCCAGCAGCTGCCAGGTGCCAAGTCACAAACTGTGGCATCAAGACGGCAGGCTGGAAAAACTGCTGTCTTGATTTGCCCTCTGTGGTCTCAGCAGGGTTTTCCAGCCTTGAAGGACCACTCACACATGGGTGATGCTCCCCACCGGGGAGTTGCGTTCCCAGATGTTATTTCAGGACTTGCTGGTTTGGCTCTTCCCTTGGCTGCTTCCATTATCCCCTGACTTGGCTGTTCCTGGGCATCCCAGCTCAAAGGTCTTTGACCTTTCCCAGGTGCCACAGCCAGGCTGGAGGAGAAGCTCATCCATGTCGAGAAGTATGAGATGGTGACACCACGCAATATGCCGGTGCCTCGGGAGAAGAGGGACCTCTCTGCGCTACCAGTGAGTAGTGTCACCTCCTGAATACTGGCTCATCACAGCTGCTCTTGCTGCCTTGCAGGGAGGGTGTTGCAATCAGCAGACACCCGTAGCCCACCACTGGGCTCAGAGTTGGATCCCTTTGGCCCACCACTGGGCTTGGAGCTGGACCCCCTTAGCCAGAAGAATGACCCGGTGCACATTTTCTTGCATTTCTTCCATCCCAGAGAATGGAGATCTTAAAATAGTCGCTCAGATCAGCTTTCCTGCACTGTTTTTGGGTAAAAATAGGAACTGTAGAAAGCAGGGTGGATTCTTGAAGAGGTGGGGGCTGCTTTCTCCAATGTTTTCTTCGGAGCCATTAGCCAGTGGTGCCACCTCTTGCAGTCTTTCAGTGATCTTGCGACATCTGGTCTTTGCTTAAGGAGGGATTTGCAAAGCCTCATTGAACTGTAAGCACTTTTCTTGCTGTGTTTGCTGAAGTTGGTTTTTTTTTCATCCTTTGGGACAGGGAAATAAGAATCAGAAAGTTGCAGAAACCCACATGAAAGAAAGCCAGTGTTATTTTTCTTGGGAAACCTTATAATTTGGGGGAAGGAATGGGGTTTGACTCAGGAGTTTTGAGCTGTCAGAGCTGATGTCCGTAGGATGATGGCTTTGACCTCAAAGATATTTTCCTTGTTGCCTTAAAGTGAAATTCAGCCAAATACAAGGATTCATGTTCTAGGACCGAAAAGCACTGACATTAGCACATGATGAGATAGAGGGGCTGGGGACATTTATTTCCTAGTAAACTCTTTGTACAGCGTGTTCATCTGTGATTCAAAACCCTTTCTGATAAACTAGCTTCAAAAACACTCCCCAAAAGCATCTGTTTTCTCTGCTCTAGAAACCTAAACTTGTCCATGAGATAAACATTCCCCAGGCTATTTAGAGACACCATCTGTGCTGGGTGCGCTGGGCGGCTCTGCACTGATCCCCCTGGAAAGGGGAGCTCACCCATCTCGGGGTCCCTCCGCTTTCCGCAGCGCAGGGGGCCTTCATCCGCGGTCTCTGGCTGGGACGGGCATGGGCCAAGAGCTGGTTCCTGGGTCAGAGCAGTTGGGACACGTGAGGCTGGTCCAGCAGAGCATCTGCCACGTTTGAAGCAGACCCCTCTGGCTTTGCGTCAGTCAAAATGTTTAGCCCTGCAGACGGGGTGGGGAGCTGGGTCCCGCAGCGCAGGATCCCCTGGGATGCTAGCCTTCCCGCAGGCCGTGGTCTGCTGTGCCCACCCACCTTTAGCAGGGGCGGGACAGGACATGTGGCAAACCTGGGCACTTCATGGAAAGGGACCTGAAAAAAGAGCAAGAAGGGCCTCCAAAAAGATTTATAGTTACCTGCTCTTGATTGCAGAAGTGATATCTCCCTCATACTCAATACTCCCCAGTATTGAGGAGCGCAGCTCCAGCTGTATTGAAGTGGGAGGGAGGTTTCCAGACACCGTAAGACCCAGTGTTGCAAGCTTCCGGCTTCTCCCTCAGTGTACCTGTGCTCACACATCCCTGATGATGTCCCCCACCGTGTCCCCAGAGCCAGTTGACGCAAGGAGGCAAGCCCTTTGACTGGGTAGAGACAGCTGAGCTCCTGCTAGCCCAGCCCACGGCTCTGCAGGGGATAGCAGGACATTGCAGAGCGAGCAATGGGGCCAGACGGAGCAGGAGCAAGGGACGGTGGTGGCCCAGACACCCCCTTCTCTTCCTCCTCTCGTGTGCTGCAGCTCCTCTGATACGTGGCATGGTGCAACGAGACCCATCCCTACCGTCCTAGCCTGTCGCCCCTTCCCACCCAGAGAAGAAATACGCTGCGCTGGGGTGGGACGGTGGCATCACGTCCCAATCCTCTGCAAGCTCTCTGGGTCTCTTCATAACACCAGCTGGAAGAAATCCCTCCTTTCTGTGTGCTGTGGCCCTGGCTCTGTTTCGCTCGCTCAGCGTGGTCTGGGGGTTAGCAGGGCTCAGGCAGGGGCAGGGCTGAGCTGCCTGCGCTTCCACAGCCTTCCCATCTGGAGCCCTTGCAAAGCCCATGCTAATGAGGAAGGGGGTGATTCAGAGAAGCTGTAGCAGAGTTCTGTTTTTTTTTTTAACTTGCCCTGTGGTTGTCTCCAAGAGATGGTTTCTGACCCACCACCCCCTTCCAAGTGCTTTCCTGCCATTTCCTAAGACCTCTTCTGTCTCCGGCACTGCCAAGAATAACAAAGCGTTGCTTTGTCGGCAGACACAGGACGGGACGGCCACATCAAGCAGGAGACACTGTTTCATAAAAGAAGAATTTTCCGGGGACCCATGAGCGCGCCCGCGTGTCGGTGTTGTGCCTGCAGGCCTGTTGCCGCCTGCTCAGCCAGCAGAGAGGACATTTCATGGCCAGCAGCCCGTCGCTTCAGATTGGAAATGGGTCAAATGGAGGGCGACCGAGTGACAGGCAAACCCTCTTACCTGACCCTGCTGGTGCTGACTTGCTCTCGGCTCAGCCCCAGCTCCCGCCAGCTCGCAGATCATCCCCCTGGGAGTGCCAAGATGTCCTATGACAGCAAGTGACGTCATCCTCCCTGGGGGAGAGGCTGCACACCTCATCTGGGAGGAATGCTGGCCCTGTGGGAAGTGCTTGCTTTGCCTTTTGCTCAGCTCTCTGCCCCAGGATCCCATAAGAGGGAGGATGTGCCCTCAGGAGAGGTGTCTGTGCTGCAGTGGTGACTAAGGATGCAGGCTGGTACAAGGCACCGCCGTCTCTCTCTGTTGCCCTGGTGGGATGGGACCTCTGGAGGTCTATGGCCCGGTCTCTTCAGATGGAGATCGCAAGACATCCCAGAGGGAAACATTTCTGGAAGGGATGTCTCCATCCTGGGAGTTCAGGGCATCCACCCTGACCCAGCCACAGCGACTGGAGGTTGGGCTTGAGATGCTTTGAGATCCCTCCACCAGCACTAAGGTGGTGCTCAGGGGATCTGGCACATGGTGATACTAAAATCTACTCTCAGTAGCAGACGAGAACCCAGAAAAGGTTATTTTCTAACTGTGATGTTGCAGATTAGATCAGTCAGAGATAAGGAAGTCTCTGCTGATGAGAGCTGTTGGGCACTGGGGATCTTTGTGGTTAGTCTGTGAGTAAGCGCTGAACTCAGTCTCCAGAAAAGGAGCTTTGTGACTGATGAGTAGGAAACCTCAGTTTCTGGCGTGGCCATCTGCAGCCATGTGTCAGAGACAGGAAACCAGACTTTGCTGACTCTGTTTCATTGCTGGTGACCTGTTCTTTATCTCAGGATGTGCCGGGGATTTGTGTTATTGCCCACACGCTTTCTTTCTTCTCTTCTGATTTCCTGTGTCTTTGCTGGATGCCTCCAGGGCGAGCAGCCAGGCTCCCCATCCCGCAGCCACCTTCCAGCGGGATGCACGCACACGCCATCCCCTTTCTGGGCAGGTCCTCCATTCTGAAGCGGTTGATGTTGTCTGTCTTTCAAGCAGAGCACCTACCCGGACCGTGTCCTCTACAGTATCCGTGCCGAAGGCAGTGACTACCTCCTGTGGCTGGAGAAGAACAAGTGAGTGCGGGTGGGCACAGTGGGATGGTCAGGGAGAGGCTCGATTCTCACCCTTGCCATGAACATCACTTCTCCAAGGTCCGGCATCACCACACCAGCAATCTAAGCCCTCAGGCCAGACCCTTGATAGGAAAATATTTCGATTTTTTTTCCCTCCTTGGTAAACCCATCCAGGGAGGTCATGGGCCCACCACACCCAACCTGACCGACCTCATCCTCAAAGCTTTCCATCCTCTCCCCACAAAATAGGGTCGCTTCTGACACCCCTTCTCCATCCTGCAGGGAGCTGCTAGGGCAGCACTACACTGAGACGCACTACTCTGCTGACGGCACGGAGATCACAGAGCAGCCGGACGTTCAGGTATGGAGCTGGCTCCAGGGAGAGCGGTTTTCCCGCTCACGCAAGGTCCCTCTGTGCTGACAGCGGATGCAAGACCCCCTTTACACCTCTCCTCTCTCTCGGCGGCAGGATCACTGCCTTTATCAGGGCCACGTGCGAGGATATGCCGACTCAGCAGCAAGCATCAGCACCTGCGGCGGGCTCAGGTAGGACCTCCCCTGGGGCACCGTGGCTGGTCAGAGGACAGCATCAGGCCCAGCCTTGGCACACGCCTGCTGCTCCTGCTGGATGCGGTGCCACGCAACGGTGAACCGGTGCGACCAAGCCCCAGCCAGCCGGAGCTGTGCTGATGGAGGGAGAGCTCAGACTTCCCACGAGGAAGAGAAGATGTCCCTTTTCTTGCTGGCGGTGGGAGTGCTGGCCTCCCTGGCTCGGCGCCTAGCAGGAAAGGCGTTTTGCATCTCCTCTGGGCCACACCAAGCTCCTGGAGCTGATGGCTGGGCGCCTTTCCAAAAGAAAAGGAAAACATACAGTACATCAGGCCAGCTGTGTCTCCCACTGCCCACCCGCTGCTGGCCATGCTGGTGCTCGTTCCTCAAAAGCTGCTCTGGGTCTACCTTCTTTTAATGGCAGAAAGCATCCTTGCAAAGCAACCCTAGCCACCAGGTCCATGCAAGGTCACTCAGTTTGCCATGGAAGATTCATACTCTGCTTGTTCTCTTTCTTTTGAGGTCAGCTAGCAGCCAGACATGGCAAGAGAGTAAGCCAGAGAGGAAGGGGGCCCCTGGCAGGAGGATGTGTGAGGAGACCAGGTGGTCCCTGGAGCACCCAGGGACCTGCAAACATCCATTTGCAGGAGAAGCACCCACTGGAGCTGCATGGTAGCCATCTCCTCACTTGGCCAGCAGTGCTCGTGTCTGTGGAGACCTTGGCTCACACAGCTTGTGCGTATGTGGGACACGATATCCTTGTATAGTAGGAAGACAAGATGTGCTAGGGCAGGACAGGAGAGAAGGACAATACAACAGGCAGGGCACATGGGACACCTTACAGAAAGCATCTTGAAGGCCAGAGCTGTTGAGCAGGAATACTGTGTTACACCTGGCCTGGCAGCACTGGGCAGTTCTCCTTGCTGAACCCTGGGAGATTTCTGCTGCCCAGAGTACAGGATACTCCCCTTGCCATGGATGCTATGCTACGGTTTGCTCCCTCCCAGCCCAGCAGCCAGTTTCCAGCCTCCCTAACAGCCCTTTTGTTCGACCGGTGCTCCTGCAGCCTCCGAAAGCAAATGCTGTGGACGTGTTTCCTATTGCTCCCCGTCTCCCAGCATGCCCCAGGTCAGCTTGGTCCTGGAGCACCTCCTCTCAGGCCAGGTGAGGTTGCAGGGAAGACGCATCCAGTCCCTCATGTTGCTGTGAGCTCCTGCACCCCTGTACCTCTGCACAGTGGTGTGAGGCTTCATGCACTGCCCATGGGCTGCTTGGGGTCTTTGCGTTGAGCGTGGCTCCATGCATATGGCCAGAAGGACCAGACCATCGTATCCTGCTAGCTCATCCAAGCTGCCTATGGGAACCATGAAGGGGTAGGGTGGTTTCCTGGGTGAGATTTGGCAGCTGTATTTTGTGTCACGGGCACTAGCGGGGGTGCATGTAGGGTCTGTCCATGTCCTGCCAGATATCACCCCAACCTGAAGCCTGCCTTCTCTCTTGGCAGTGGGTTTTTCCGGGTGAATGAGACCACTTTCCTGCTGGAGCCCCTGGAGGAGGATGCGGCCGGCCAGCATGCAGTGTACAGAGCAGCTCACCTGCGGGGGAAGCGTGGCACATGCCCAGAGTCCGGTGCCACCCTGGAATATGACCATGAACCGAGAATTCCCGCAGCCATGAAGCTCTACCGCTGGGTTAAGGATTGCATTGTTTGTCCTTGCTGTAGCTGAGTTTGCAAGAGCCTAGGTCCTGTGAAGTCCAGGAGAGGAGTGGGGCCATACCGCGTGTCTTGGAGATGCTCCTCTCCCACATGTTGTTGGTTGGGTACCCAAATGTGGGTTGCTCCCAGTGGCCTAGCTCCTGGTGGGAACAAGTCCTCAGGTCCTATATCATTATCAGGAGCATCCTCTTTCCCCACGAGCTCCATGATGACCGCAGAGCCTCTCTCATTCCTTATCCCAGTAGCAGGCTTGAGTTTTGCCTTGTGTGTTGGAAGGTGTCTGAAACACCCAGCAAAGTAACATCAGAAAGCAGAGCTAGAAGACCTCCTAGCCTTGAATAACATTGAAAGATGCCCCAGGATCCAACACATCCCACAGGAGGGTCATCTGCAGGGCTTGGCAAGCTGCAGAGCTGAGCCCATCTTTGTGCTCACTTTCCTCTTCCCTTCCAGAAATCAGCTCCGTTACACAAAGGTCCCCGATATGTGGAGCTGGTCCTGGTCGTGGACAACGAGGAGGTAAGCACCAGGGCAGGGAGCCAGTGCCTGCATTTTTGCTGTCATCCACAGCAGCGAGGAGGTCGAAGCCAGCCTGGAAATCTCTCTGTGTCCTTCCTGTAGTTCAGGAAACACAAGGACTTGCGCACAGTGCAGAACCGCATGAAGGAGGTCGTGAACCATGTCGACAAGGTGAGCCCAGGGTCTGGATCTGCACTCCCCACTCCCACACATGCCCCGCAGTGCCAGCACAGGCATGAACATGGAGGAGGAGAGATTGGTGTGGGTCGGGTGATGGAGCTTGAGCTGATCTCAAGCCTCTAGGTGGGCTGCCATAGGGTGACCAACTTCCTTGGCCAATGGGGTGTGCAAGGTGGACGCAACAAGCAGCTCAGCCCTGGGTCCTCAAGAGCATGGGACGGCTGCCTCCCAGCTCTTTCATAAGGGAAGCGGGAGGAGAAATTTCTTCTCCTAACCCCTGGGAGTACCTCCCACAGCCATTCTCAAGCTGGAGCAGGTGCTAGCAAGGGGAGGGTGATGGATGCAGTGCACCAAGGGGGAGCTTCTGTTTGCCTTGCTTCAGCCTCACTCTTTGGTCGGCGGCATGGGAGCAGCATCCCAACCTTCACCAGCCAAGAGGGAGCCCAGAGGTCCCGGGGAAAACCCCATCTACGTGGTCACCCCACCTTGTATTATTTATTGAATGGGTGACAGAGGCTAATATTGCACAGTGAGGTGGGGTCCTGGGCTTGGTTGCAGCTCCCCAGGGGAAGTGGGACCTTCCCCTTGTGCAGATCAAATCCAAGCACTCCCTCTGGGCTCTCTCCCACCCCAGCTTTATCAGCCTCTTCGCCTGCGGGTGGCCTTGATTGGCTTGGAGGTGTGGAGCCACAAGGACAAAATTGTGGTCAGTCCCAACCCGGAGGTGACGCTGGACAACTTCCTCCACTGGCGAGAGGCAGAGCTGCTGCGGAGGAAGCCACACGACAATGCCCAGCTGATCACGTAAGAATAGGGTGCCACCACCTGGCCACCCTTGCAACCCTGCTGCCACCCAGGCCACGTGGCCATGATGGCATCTCAATCCCACAGGGGCATAGACTTCCATGGCACGACTGTAGGGCTCGCCAAGAAGCTCGTGATGTGTACCAGGGACTCGGGCGGTGTCAACCAGGTGGGTCCCACTGCCCAGGCATGCACTGGGAGGGCAGCGGCAGTCCCACAGTCTGCGCTCACTGCATTATATTGTCCAGAGCAGGTCTCTCCTCCGCTGGTCTCCAGCTTTTCCTCCACAGCCTTAGGGCTGGATCTGGTCCCTGACATCTCCAGCCCTTGAGTCACTGACCCCCAGAGAAGTGTTGGGGCCGCAGGAGGGGAAGGTTAGCTGTGGAAGCCCAGCTGGGTGCTGGTGGAGGGTTCTGATACACCTGAGCCCTGAAGAGCCTCCCAGGCTAGTTCTGTGGACACAAGGCTTCTCCCACCACCTGTCAGGTGGCTGGGACTTGGTTTGGAATTGCTCCTTGGCCATCCTGGCTGTTCTTCTCATCCCTCCCCAGGGAGGGCATCCTTTGCTGAAGGGGGACCCATGGCTATCCAGAACCACCACAAAGCATTGTTTCAGGGTAGCTGCTATATCTAAGCACACTCACACCCCTGAGAGGGACCATTCTGGAGTTCCTCAGGGGGCCATGGGGCCAAGTCCAGCTTTTGTCTTCCTTTACCTCAGCATGGCAGCATTAGGGAATGAATAGTAGACAGCAGTGAGACCTGGCCCTTGGTGGGCCCCATGGAAATGCTGTGGAGAGCATTTGAACCATGCTGCACTTCTTGTGCCACAGGACCACAGCATGAATCCTTTTGGTGCTGCATCCACCATGGCCCACGAGATGGGGCACAACCTGGGGATGTCTCATGATGAAGATATTGCTGGCTGCCAGTGTCCTGTCCCCAAGGATGATGGAGGATGTGTCATGGCGGCAAGTGTTGGGTGAGTGAACGAAAAAAGGGGAACACCTCTGGGCAGCAAATATCTTGAGGTGCCCTCCAGCATTGTCCTGATGGGGTGAAGCCTGTTAGATGGTCAGGTCTGGGAAGACATTTCACTTGAAGCTGCACTTCAAAGGTCTGTTGGTGGCCCTCCAGCTTCTCCTTGGGATGGTGGGTGCGAAGCCCCCAGGCTCTTATCTCTGCTCATGACCGCATGTTTTTGTGCCCCTTCAGCTTGGTTTATCCGAAGCTCTTCAGCCGCTGCAGCGAGCAGGACATGTGGCAGTTCCTAGGGGACCCCAGGACCAGCTGCCTGCTGAATGTCCCCAGGGCGGATGAGTTGTACGGGGGGCCGGTGTGCGGGAACCAGTTTGTGGAGCGGGGAGAGCAGTGTGACTGCGGTACACCAGAGGTATGGATGCTCTCTGAGGGCCCAGGAAGGAGGGTGGGCAGCAGGGACCTGAGGCCTGTCATTCGGGCTCGGAAAATGTTGTGCAAGCCTCTTCACTGGACCCTGTGCTTTGCAAGACTCATCTTCCTTATGTTCCTGATGCTTCTGCTGAAAAACAACTTATGGCGGGTTCGTTAACCTGGACGTGTGCCCTCCCCCCCACGCCACCCCACGTAGCTGGAGCAGGAGCATGCCTAGGAAAGATGGACATCCCAACAGGATGTCCCCCGAAGAGGTGATCCAGGAAGGGGGACATCATGGCACGTTGTCCTTTCAATAGCTCAGCTTTTCCTCGTCCCTTGTGGCCCTAGGGGGAGATCTGAGACAAACGGCCAGGTGGTGTCTCTGGGATAAATCCCTGTGTCACAGGCCTGCTCTGGGACCTGAAGGGATGCTCCCCTGATGCAGAGAGCACAGAGATCCTCCTGTTTTCTACTTCCTGGAGGTGTGCAAAGGGTGCTACCAAGGAGCAATGACTCACGTCAGGACCCATCTTCTGAAAAAAAATCTCTTCTTTTCCTTTGATTTGGTGTTGGTCATGGGAGTAAAGGGGCAGCGGTAACGATTCACACCTGGGATGATGCTGTGGTTTTGCCCCATGGTTTAGCCCATGGAAGCTACAGTGCTGTTGGCCCTTGGTTACGCGACAGCTGGGCCCCCTCCAAGAGGAAGGAAAATGGTCTTTAAAGGGGGGCTTTCGGGAGTGTTTCAGTCCCTCCCTATCTTCCAGGAGTGCTCCGACCGCTGCTGCAATGCCACCACTTGTCAGCTGAGAGAGGGAGCCGAGTGCGCCCAGGGGAGCTGCTGCCAGGACTGCAAGGTACCGCTGCCAGCCAGGGGACCAGCCTGGCAGGGAAGGGGGCTGGTGGGTGCACAGTCCTGCCCTAGGCTCCTCCAGTGCTTCCCAGTAGATGCAAGGTGTGTCCATAGCCCACTAGAAAGCCTGAAGGACCTCTGTAGTAGCCTGCCCAGAGCCAAATGCACCCAATGGTTCGGGTGGGAATCATGCTTTCTGTTCAGTGCTCTCACTACATGGACAGTAGCATCTTGGGTGGGGAGTGTTCAGGAATGTAAAGCAGCCTCTGTTTCTGGCATCCTGGAGCCCAGATCCCTTGGTCTGTTAGCTTAGGTGCAGGATGAAAAGTGTTGAAGAACTGGGCAATGTTCACAAGGGATCAATGTGCTCCATTTGTCGAAGAGAAAGTTAAGAATTACATGCATTGGTTCCTGCACAAGGGCATAAGAAATGCCCTAGGGAGGAATAACCCCACGCACCTGGAGAGCAGCTCCGCAGAGAGGGACCTGGGAGTCCTGGTGGACAACAAGTTGACCACGAGGCAGCAATGTGCCCTTGTAGCCAAGAAGGCCAATGGTCTCCTAGAGTGCATTAAAAAGAGTGTGGCCAGCAGGTGGAGGGAGGTCACCCTCCTCCTCTGCTCTGCCCTGGTGAGGCCACATCTGCAGTGCTGTGTCCAGTTCTGGGCTCCCCAGTTCAAGAAAGACAGGGAACTGCTGGAGAGAGTCCAGTGAAGGGCTAGGAGATGATCAAGGGACTGGAGCAGCTCTCTGATGAGGAAAGGCTGAAAGACCTGGGGCTGTTTAGCCTGGAGAAGAGAAGACTGAGAGGGGACCTCACCAATGCTTATCAATATCTAAAGGGTGGGTGTCAGGAGGATGGGGCCAGACTCTTTTCAGTGGTGCCCGGCGACAGGACAAGGGGCAACAGGCACAAACTGGAACACAGGGAATTCCATATGAACATGAGGAAAAACTTCTTTCCTTTGAGGGTGATGGAGCACTGGAAGAGGCTGCCTGGAGAGGCTGTGGAGTCTCCTTCTCTGGAGATGTTCAAAACCTGCCTGGATGCATTCCTGTCCAGCCTGCTCTGGGTGACCCTGCTTTGGCGGGGGGATTGGACTAGATGATCTCCAAAGGTCCCTGCCATTTCAGGAAACCTATGATTCTGTGAAGAGATTCTGGAAGAGGACCCCAGGTCAAATCCAGACTAAAAGCAAACCACAAGGTGTTGCCTGCAGGGCAAGGTTTAACTAGGGGAAGACCCAGTCAGAGGCCTGACAGGTGTCTGTCCGGTGCCATAGCTCGGCCAATAGTAAATGTCTTTGTGCCAGAGTGGCACAAGCTGCCGTGTCTGGATCTGTTGGGTGCTGGGAGGTGTTTTGAAGACCAGGGTGCTTCTTCTGTGGATCTGGGGATGCAAGAGCATTGAGGCAGTGCTGACATCCCCTTTTCTGTGCAGGTGAAAGCTGCTGGTGTGCTCTGCCGGGCCAGCAAGAATGACTGCGACCTGCCCGAACACTGCACTGGCTTCAGTGCCGAGTGCCCGGAGGATGTTTTCCAGGAGAATGGCATCCCCTGCCAGAACGGCAATGGCTACTGCTACAATGGGGCTTGCCCCTCTCACAGCGAGCAGTGCCGTGCGCTCTGGGGTGCAGGTAGCTGCTCCCCGACCCTGCTCACCCCTCTTTCCCCCACCACGCTGGGTGATCGCCTGCAGCCCTGGCTTCTTGGGCCAGGGCATTGCTAGGCTGTCGTCCCCTCCTGCATCCCTAGCTATGGCTGCTGACCCCAAAGTGCGGCCATTGGTGTTGGTGCACCTGACCCTTTCCATGTCCCGCAGAGGCCCGGGTGGCTCCTGATGTTTGCTTTAAGCGCAACAGTGAGCAACACCTTCACCTCCACTGCCTCACCAAGTACGGGAAGCGGCCCTGCAGCCCCAAGTAAGGAGCTGGGGAGGTGGGGTGGGTGTCCATGTCGAGCGACAGCACCGTGGGGCCAAGCAAAGCTCCACAGCCCTGTGCCACCTCTGCCACTGGTGCTCATGGCTGCTTCCCCCGCAGGGATGTGAAATGCGGCACGCTGCTGTGCCTGAGCGACAACACCAGCCCTGTCCTTGGCAGTGGCTCCTACTCCCTCTTCTTTGGACGCTTCAAGTGCAAGGCAGTCATTGCCGGCAGCGACGCCAACGAGGTGATGGCCAAGCTCAGGCTGGTGCCCACCGGTGCCAAGTGTGGAGAGGAGATGGTGAGTGGGCCGGCTGCTGTGCCGGGTTGGCAGGGGGGAGATGACTGCCAGCCACAGCACAATGGAGCAGCCTCCGAGCCCCCCTGCCTGCCCCCAGGTCTGCTACGCTGGTCGCTGCCAGAACCTCCTCGTCTACGGCGACAAGAACTGCTCAGCCAAGTGCAACAACCACGGGGTATGCTGCGAGATCATCCTCTCCCGGAGCAGCTGTGGGACCCAGGGCAGCAGTCCCAGCCCCTACTGTGTGTGTGCGCCACCCTGACGCTTTCCTCCCTCATCCCAGGTGTGCAATCACAAGCGGGAGTGTCACTGTGAGCCAGGCTGGGCAGCGCCCTACTGCGAGCAGAAGATTTCAGGGATGGCGGCAGGTACGGCACACCCACCCTGTGCATGGCCAGCACCAGCTTACCTCAGCCCGATGCCAGGGAGGGAGCCTGGCGATGGGAGTCGGGCTCCATCCCCACAGTGCCAGAGGTGCCCGTCCTGATGCCGAGCGGGTTTCCACAGGGAGCAGCAGCGTGGTCTTGGTGGCAGTGCCGGCTGTGCTGGCACTCTCCGGCATCCTGCTGGGCAGTGGCGTCATGCTTCTCAGAGGCAGGGGGACCAGACGCTTCCAGAAAGGGTAATTCCCCTCTCCTCTGCCCCAGGCTGAGCTCAGCGGGGGGTGGCCCAGAGCTCAGTCCCACATCGTTCCTGTGCCCCACAGGAGGACCTCTGGTGAGCCCGCTGCCAGCCTCGCTGACCCGCTCTTCCAGGAGGGCAGACGGACACCCCGTCCCCACCGCCAGCTGTCTCGCCGTGACATTGGCCACCCGAACCTGCTCAGCAGCACGGCAGCCCCAGGGGATGCCCAGCCCCTCGGGCCCTGCCACCCGGCACCGCAGGTCAGGGAGCCAAAGGGAGACCTGGCGTGGGGCAGGAATGGCTGGTCGGGGGGGAGGGCAGCCTCTCACCCCCGCTTTTTGCTGACCCTGCAGCCACCAGAACTGGTTCCCAAGGTGACATCTCCAGCCTCTCCAGGACAGCCCCTGCAGGTAACCACCCCTCCAAAAGCCACCATGGCAGGGTGGCCTGTCCTTCCCTTTCAGACATTTCCCCCCTCCATCAGCCTCCCCTGGCCTGATGGGCCCCAGATGTGTGGGGCACATCTCTGGGGTGGCCCTAGGCCGCTGGTGACCTGGGGATGCACACCCTTCCTCTGGCCCCCCTGTCCCCCTCTGGGCCCCTCCTTGGCGCCCAGGCAGGGGACTCGGGTCTCTCCTCTCCTCCCACTAGGTGAAGCCGAAGCCGCCCAGCAAGCCTCTCCCACCACTGAAGAGCAAGGCGCTGTGCAACGGCAATGGGCTGCCAGGACTGGCCCTCCCTTGCCCCCTGATGACAACCCCCATGGTCCTTCAGCAGGGCATCCCCCCGAAGGTGGCCCTGAAGCCACCACCCCCGGCCAGGAGGTGACCAAGGATGCTCCATCCACCACCATGGCTGAGGAGATGCCGGCTCTCGTGGCACAGCCGCAGAGCCGCTGTCTGGCTTCCACCCTTACTTGAATCGCTCACTGGACCCTCCCCCAGGATGGCACCCGTGTTTACAGATATTTTGAGTTGTGCCTTAACAGACTTCATAGCCTCGTGGCTGGCCCAGGGAGAGCCGTCAGCTGGGGCTTCACGAGGAGACCAGGAGCAGGGGGACAATGCCAGCTCTGGTTCTGAGGCCAGCCCAAAGTTGGTCCAGGCTCTCCTGCACCCTGGGAGCTGCTGCCTTCTCTCCTGATGTCCTGAATATGTCCTGCTCCTCACGCCTTCCCTGCTGGGGTCATGGCAAGAAGCTCCTGGCATGGCCTGCTGGGGCTGGAGAAGCACTGAACCACAGGGACCATGCCCCAGGACCACCAGCCCGCCCAGGGACAGTCACAAGGGGAGGTCTCGCCAGGGGCTTTGGCAGGTCCAAGCTGGGCTTGGCCTCCCCACAGGGCTTTTATCTCTGAACTTACCACCTGAGCGACTGTTCTCCTGAAATGGAATTTCCTGGGAGCCTTTTTACTGCAGCCGTTAACTTACAACCCTTCTGAGCCATCTGTTGTGAAAACAGTCGCGTCCCCCCACCCCATTTTTGATATAATTTAGGTTGAAGGCTTTTGTACCAATAAAGATGGAAGGTAGTGCTGTCATGAGGTGGTGTCTCTCAGCAGAAGGGGGCAGGAGGGTGGCAGCAGGCAGGGAGCTGCAGGGGGCTCAGGGTGGATCTGGCACGGGTGGAGCCAAGGCGGGAGAAGGGCTTGAGCGGAGCTGCCAAATCCTGTGCTGGAGTCACGGGGGCCCCAAATGGCAGCACTTCCTGCCCACTGCACGGAGCAAGGCCGTCCCAGGGGCTGCATGATGCTGCAGCAAGTCTCTGTCACCCTCTGGCTCACAGCACTGCTGTCCCCCAGCTGCCACAACAGGCCCTGGGCTTGCCCTGTGACCAAAGACTGGTCACCATGACTCCCACCATCAGCTTGGCTCCCAGCATCCTGGTCCAAGACTACGTCGTGCGTGCAGGCACCATCAGTGCTCAGGGCGCAGCCCACAGTCCCCAGGGACATGGCTCACAGGCAACAGCCATGCCTGCTTGGGAAACGCTCCTGCACTGGCCACACGCGGGCAACAGGGCAGCTCAGGTGAGGGCCCAAGAGCCAGCACAGCTCAGCTCCCAACCACAAGCTTGGAAGGACAATAGCAGAAACAGAGCAGGACTGTAAGCACTGCCCCTGCTGCTCAGCTCCACCATCCTGCGGTTTTCATCGAGCCCAGGCTGCTCCTGAGGCTCCTAGGGTAGCAGTCACCATAGCTGGGGATGTGCAGTGTTACTGCAGGGTGAGGCACAGGGTTGTCCCCCCCCGCCACGTGCCTACAGCGACACTGGCCCTAGGACACATGAAAACACTGAGGAAACAGTAACAAAATAATTTTATTCTGCTTTATCGAAAGAACTTAACACTGTGCATGTAAACTTGACCGTACTTATTGTTTTTCCTTAAAGAAGGCGCAGATCCAGTCGCAGACCCCTTCTGTCACACAGGAGCACAGAGGCCTTTTTGAAGGGGAAGAAAAAACAGTTCAATCCCACATTCCTGGCTGCACCCATATTCCCGCTCTGCAACTCCCAGCTCTGAGAGACGCAAAGCCTAGACAGAGGTGTTAAAGCCATGGTGATTCCCTCCTCTTGCACGCCTACTCCGGCTCCCGAAGCAGAGGGCTAGGGAAGCAGAGAGGGACAGAGGAGGTTTTCGCAGAAGGCACCATGCATCACACACACCTTGCTGCAGGACTTCAAGCCACAGAAGCATCTCTCGGTGTCCCTCAGACCACATGGGCCACCTCTGGCTGATGCATACCCAACCAGAGCAGGACAACATTTAGCCAGACGGACAGCCACTAACAGCAAAGTCATGCATCCACCCGGACAGCCGCAGTGAGACCCACTGAGGTTCAGATCCAAAGGGAAGCAGCTCTTCCTGCAGTGGCCTTGAAGGCTTTCCCACTCCCTGCGCAGGGATCTCACTCTGATCACCACAGGAGAGCTGTGAGCTGCCTGGTTATTGCTTGTCATGGTTCCCCTCATCCCTTACTTCTTGTCATCTCCAGGCTGGCAGAACCTACCCTGTCCACCCAGCCCCATGCCAGCACTGGGTAGTGCCCAACCTCAGTGAGCACCACATGGAGACAAGTCCATGTCTCCTCCAGCAGTGCTTCTGTTCTAAAAAGCCTGCCTTTGTCCAAAAATACAATCCAAGTGGCTGCTGCAGGCCAGCAACACCAAGGAGGTGGAGGGTCAAAGAGATGCAACTCCACTGACTCCTCGAAGCCCTTCCCACAGGAGAAATGGGACCGTGGCAAGTCAAACAATACTTCCAGAAGTCATTTCAACCACCACAGCTACAAAATATGCTACCACCCCCACTGCCCTGCCCCTTAGGAGGGCACTGCAAGGTCTAACAGGGCTAACGCTGTGCCTGCCTGTTCCTCTCCTGCCATCAGCCACGGGTTTCAACTCTGCCCTGCCTGCTGGCCGAGCTGCCTTCCAGCGCGACAGGCAGACATCCTTCCTGCTCCTGTGCTCGCCAGCATCCTTTAAAGGCTGCTCTTTGCCAGGAGAGCAGTGTTTGCCCAAGCCTTCTGCAGGTGAAGATGTGAGCTCCCCCATGCAAAATGCTCAGCTTAGTGCTCCCTAGGCTGGGACCTGCAAGGCACAGGGCTGTGCCACAACCCCCTGTGCACCAGGTGCGTACAGAAAACGCTTCAGAAACCTCTCCTCCTGGTGACAGCAGTACCCTTCCTTCCATCCTCAGAGCACGAGGGAAGCACGCTCACCCACGACCTCCCTGGAAGCCAGGATTGGTGCTCAAGCACCTTCAGCTGGCCTCTCACTGGGGTGGGGTGCTGGTCCCCTGCTCCTGCCATGGCTGGGTTTGAAAAGGAGCTGGTGTCCTGAAGCAGAACACCAATCAGGCCTTGGGAGTTTGCAGACAGACGGACGAAGGACAGACGGTGGAAAGACAGACCACTTGAAACTGCTGCAAGCTCCCAGAGTCACATGTTACCCAAGCTGGCCAGTGGTGGCAGCAGGAGAGACAGGGTCAATCCATCCCTGTTCTGCCGCAGAGATGGAGGAGAAGCAGCCAGGGCAGAAGCTGAGACACCGTAAGGCACCGTATGTTGCCAAACTTCCTTGAGAAGAGACACTGCCATCCTCTGAGTCAAGCCACGTGGGCTTGGAAAGCCTGTGTAGGTTAGGAAAGCAGCACTGGAAAGCCTGAAGCCCACACATCTCATTTGAGGAAATTATTAGCAGAGGTGAAGTCAAGCCATTTGTTTTGGGTTGAACATTTCACAAAGGCAAAACCTAAGCGTGTTCTTCCCATTGCCACAAGGCTGCAGACAGTGCCAGGGACAGAAGATCTCAATGCCAGCACCAACTGGCCCATCACCGCCAACTGGCCCGGACAGGAAAGCAGGATGAACATACAGATATCCCAGGCTGGCGGAGGAGAGGCAGTCTTGGAACAGGCAGCGGGGTTCAGAGGCAGGCATTGCTGCAGTGCTGCCCTCTGGGGAACAGTGCTTCAGCTCAAGATCTTGCCAGTTGCCTCCCCAGCCATCGTCTTCTGGGATCACCGCAGAATGCGATGAGAAACAGGTCCTAGAACAAGCATGTCCTCACAGACAAAGGGGAGGACAGAGGAAAAGAGGAACGCAGATCATACCAGCAGATTTCCCTCCGTGAGCACACCTCTTTTTCTCACCCTGCAGTGGCACACAGGGAGCGGGGATTTGATATATTACAATGCACACCAGGAGAAAAGATCATCCGGCTAGCACCGCTCACGAGTCAAAAACCTTGCAACACAGCAAAGCCTGGCCAGCAATGAGAGGACCAGCAACAGTCTCTCGACCGCAGCTGCTCAAGAACACATGAGGCAAGTCCAGCTTCTTCTTGGAGCAGTGGATTTTGCACTGGGGAGCAGCGATGCCTCACCTACTTTGCAGCTGAGGTGTCAAACATCTGATTTGCTGCAGAGCGGGGAGCCTTCGCTCTTCTCTTCCCATTCGCTTTCATCAGCGAGGCAGAGCAGTGGAAATTCAGCCCCCTTTCCCTGGCAAACATTTGCCAGCTCTGTTGCCAACCAGCTGCTCAGAGGTGATCCACGCACTCCGGAATCTGGTTTAGGATGCAAGGCGAGACTCAGCTGCCCAGCTGAAACGTACTACAGTCAGTCACGGGCAGCCAGCATGACGCTCTTGCTTGGAGAAGGGGAGTTACAGAAGCCTGTTAGAGATTGCTTGCTCTGAGTCGGTATCTAGTACCATTGCCTAAAGGAAAGAAGGTTACATCTATGGAGATCCTATTCATATAACCCATTCCACACCAAACCACTCCTCGTCAGGCCTTGCCCTGAGCAGGAACACACAGCCTCCGCTGGCCAAGGAGAGCCCACTCACTGGAGTTCTTGAGGCGAGTTAGACAGCGCCAGTAGAAACTTGCCTCGGAGTCCACAAAGCAAAGCTTCATTGGCAGGACAAAGGAAACCTCCTCGTTCTGCCTCAGCAAGGAGCACTGGGCAATGACCAGTGTGCAGCAACGTAGCACTCAAAGCCACATCTCCTACCTCCAGAGTAACACTTGCTAAATAATTGCACCTACTGCGGAAGGCTTTCCTGGTGTCTGTCTTTTAATATTCCAGTATAGGTATGTTAGTACAGGATTATCCCTCATTTGGAAGCACCAATTTAATAGGGGAAGAAACGGAAGAGGCAGAGCACTTGCAATGTGTTGCTAGAAGAAAATCACCCCAACTGCCACCTAATACACAGGATGTCCACACATGCGCTGTATCCGCCCCACCAGCACAGGGCAACAGCCCCATTCACAGCTGGGCTAGCTGTTGAGCTACACCGGGTATTTTTCTACCTCTGTCAGCCAGTGCTTTCCTTTGCTCTGAGGTGGCTTTCTCCAGAGGTGTCTGGGGCCTCCTGTGAAGGAAGGCTGGTTTCTTGGGCGGTCCTCAGACTGGCTTGCTGGAAGGCACAGGAATCCAGAAACACGTTGGGGATGCGGTCACCAAAATACAGCTTGCTGTTGGCAGCTATCGCTTGGTACTTCATTAGTTCCAGATACTCGGGGGTAAGTTTCAGCTACAAAAAAACAAAACCAGAGACTGTAAGAGACAACCTTCTGGGGCCCTCGTCATTAGATTTCATCTCAGGCAGCTGCTTCCTGGGACATGGGCTCCTAAATGAAGAGTTTTTCCAATGCAGCCCACCTAAACCTGATCTCCTGTGTAGAACGAAAAGAGTAAGCAAGTCCTCTTCTGACCAGCTTTCAAGTGCTCACCTTGTTGGAATCGGCCAGCTTCCGAGCAGTGTAGTATTCCGCATCAGCTTTTGCTTTCTCTCTTGCTAGGAATGCAGCATCTAACACAGCAACAGAGGACAGGACAGGAAAAGATGTGTTAGCCCCATCAGATTGAGCACCTGAGCTGACCCAGGTGTACCCGTGTACCTGCACTGCTGGCTTCTTGGAGAGGTCCCTGCAAGGGGGAGGAATGACCCCAGCGCATAACCTTGCGCTACTGCACCCTTTATTATTTTTGCAGGATGGCGATGCCTGTCGGCCCAGTCCTGAAGTTCCTCTACCTGCCACCACCCTTAGCTGAAAGGTGATCCCAGCAGCACGCTAGCACCACAGTTACCTTCAATTTCAGAAATTCGCTTCTCAGTTTCCTTCTCCATAATCTTCTGTTGATAGTGAATCTTGGCCACTTGAGCAGCCTTCTCCGCCTCTGCAATCACAACAGGCTCAGCTCAGACAATGGCTTCTCAGGGCTTGACCATCAGCACCCTGACACCAGCACCTGGTTGCAGAATCTGCCACGCAAGTTAAGTTTGCTCTCGGCTTTCTGCCTCCCTTTCTGCTCAGAGGCTGGTACTCCAAACTCAGTGCCAGTTGGTACTTCGAGCAACACAGTTACAGAAAGAAAACACAGTGCTGATGTTGCTAGAGTTGCACCGGCTGACATCCGTTTGACAAGTATAAGTCCCCCCGGCACAGGGACATTTAGCTTCAAGCCCAAGTAGCTTTTCTGGGAGAGCTGTCACCTCTTGGCCTGCTGTAGGGGGAGCCCCGGTGTAGGACAGAGGTGTTCGCTGCTCTGCTGCTACAGGGAGGGAGGCGGGACATGGATACAACAGCACAAACACTCTTTTTTCTTAATGACTGTTGGTGCAGCCGGGACCTGCCTCCTTCAGGGAAGCTGTCAGCCATGCAAGACAACATCCTACCCCGGCTTACTGGGGGATGCAGGGATGGAAATTCAGTCTGCACCCCATCCACTAGTACTCCCAGCTAGTAACATACCAATGAGCGCTTTCTTCCGGTCCGTCTCCGCCTCCTTCTCTACTACTTTCTGCTTCTGGGCTGCAATCAGCAGCTTGGTCTTCTCAGCCTCCCTGCAAGGTGAGAAACAATATCAGAAGGAAAGAGATGGGGAGCAGCTCTGCAAACCAGGCATGAAAGGCCAGCAGGACAGGAAGAAGCCTACCAGTTGCCAGCATCATGTCCTCACAGCCATGAGCACTATCTCTGTTTTCAGCTGTATGAGCACATGTGTAACCAGCAGGTCAAAGGAAGGGATTATTACTCCGCTCTATTTGGCACTGGTGAGGCCACATCTGGATGCTCTATACAGTTTGAGGCCCTCAGGACAAGGATGGAGTCCAGTGCAGGGCTACTGCAGATCTGGGGTGGAGGCCAGGGCATCGAGGAGAGGCTGAGGGAGCTGGGCTTGCTCAGCCAGACCCAACAGCATTTCCCCCTACCCGAATGGCTCCCAGAGGCTCCAGGGCTGGACTCTGCTTGGAGGGGTACAGCGAGGGCCCCAGAGGTACTGGTACAGCTGCAGCATGGGAAACAGTAGCCAGCCCCAAGGAAACAGCCCAGACCCATGCGAGCGAGGTGTCCTGGGACGGGGCCACAAGCGGTGAGGGATGCCCCAACTTGCCCACACATGGCTCCCAGTGACCTGCTGCAGCTGCGGCATCGGCCCTGCTGTCCAAGCCCTTTCCCAAAGGAGATCTCCATGGGTATTTATCAGACTAAAATTTGCCTGCAGTTCTGCGAGTTTGCTGGAGGGGAGTTTATGGGTGAGACTTCAAGACCCCCGAGCCCTGAATTCAGATCATGAGTCTTCTACAGGTTCTCTATATGACATCAGTGTCCTCTCTACAAAAAGGAGCAGGAACATAGCCTTGATACGGACTCTGTACACCTTAACCACCATCTTTGTGAAGGGTTGAAAAGCTTCAAGGTGGAAGAGCTATGGAAATTGAGAAACAGAATGCACAAGTGCGCCCAGTCAAGCACACGCTGTCTAGAGCCCATCTCTCACCTTCTGAGCACCAGGTAAGAGCTCTCTAATAGCATTAAGCCTGTGCTGGACCCTCAAAGCCAATTCATACAATTTTGTATACTCACATTAGCTCAAAATTTCTTCGGATGGCTTCTGGGATTTTGGGTTTTGTAACACGCACAGCCTGTGGAAAAAAAAAAAGTGCATTTTAACTTAAACATTTTGATGCGAGCTGCATAACTAAGAAATGTCTTTGCAAAACCAGCTCTAGTGCTCTGGACATCTCCACATTGATCCAAGACCACACATAATGGTTCCCAATCCTCTTGTACAACACAGCTGAGCACAGCCACTCTCACTGAGGTGCCCTGCATTTATTTCCTGTCTTTGCACCTTTAGTGGCACCAAAGCGATCAAGTAAGGCTAGTGGAACAAACTGCTAAAGAGGTCCACCACCTTTGTTAGAAGAGACTTAGTTCTCCACTCCAAAGACTCTCCAAACATCACCAGACAATGCCTCCCAAAATACTGCTCAAGAATGGGGCTCACAAACCCGACAAAATTAAATTGCAGGATTGAGACTTGCAAAACAGACGAAGGGCTACACGCTCAGAAATGGGTTTTCCAGGAGAAAAGCTTGCAGAAGTGACAACACAATTAAAGACACAGCTGTAAAGATGGGGGAGAACAGCAGGGCACGGGTGGCAGCTGTCGTTTGCAACTGCAGGTCATCAAGAGCAACGTACATAGCAATGCTGACACCACAGCTCAGGTACATGCCAGAGACAGCTGCTGAGCTGCTCTATGGAGGACTCTCTCTGAAACATGAAGGGAACAGCTCCAGAGGCAAGACCAGGAGCTACTGCATGTTGTACGGCTCATTACTGAGCTTTGGGAGACACAGATCGACAGTCCACAGCTGTGTAATTGCTTCACCACTCTTATCGTAAGATGTTTCTTCCTTACATCCAACCTAAACCTACCCTTCTTCACTTTAAAACCATTGTCCCTTGTCCTGTCACTACAGGCCTTGGTAAAAAGCCCTCTTCATATATTGACAGGCCGCAATAAAGTCTCCCTGGAAGCTTCTCCTCTCCAGGCTGAACAGCCCCAATTCTGCTTCTCTGAACAACCAAAGAAAGCAGATATATGGGACACCAAACCAGAAGATTCTTCAGCGAAAGGATTTTTCTAAGCTCCTACCACATCCCTAGAAAGCAGAGAGCTCACCTCACCTCCCACTGCAGGGTATATTCTTTATAATTCCATAATACCCCTGCACCAAAACAAAGATGAGCTTCCAGAAGAACAGCTTTTTCCAACACGGTCAAAGATTCCTCTGTAATCAGGAAAGCCACCAGGTCTTTGAAAATCTTCAGTAGCTGCTCCTTTTTCAAGCCAATGGCTCAATCTATTTAAGAGTGAAATCTACTTAAATCTACTGTATGGAAACACTACTGTGCACTGTGAGTATGTTAATAATCAAGCGTTAAGGCATTGGGAGATGCTGCGACTAAGTGGCTGAGCAACAACTTTGCAATAAAGAGCACAAAGGAATCAAATGACAAGCTCACCATATGACAGCATTTTTTCTCTGTGGACATGAAGTCCAGCAACATTCTGAGCCGCACTGGCAAAAGCTCAGCAGGAGGCTGAAGGCAGTTTTTATTCCAGTGTGGGGAGCCCAGTATAAAGGATAGCAATAAGCTGGAGAATGCAGTTGGAAGTCACAGAATCCCAGAATGGCAGGGGTTGGAAGGGACCTTTGGAGATCATCTAGTCCACTTCCCTTGCCAAAGCAGGGTCACCCAGAGCAGGTTGGACAGGAACGCATCCAGGTGGGTCTGGAATATCTCTAGAGAAGGAGACTCCACAGCCTCTCCAGACAGCCTCTTCCAGGGCTCCATCACCCTCAAAGGAAAGAAGTTTTTCCCTCATGTTCAGATGTAATTCCCTGTGTTCCAGTTTGTGCCCCTTGTCCTGTCACCAGGCACTGCTGAAAAGAGTCTGCCCCATCCTCCTGACACCCACCCTTTAGATATTGATAAGCATTGGTGAGGTCCCCTCTCAGTCTTCTCTTCTCCAGGCTAAACAGCCCCAGGTCTCTCAGCCTTTCCTCATCAGAGAGCTGCTCCAGTCCCCTGACCATCTTTGTAGCCTCTGCTGGACTCTCTCCAGTAGTTCCCTGTCTTTCTTGAACTGGGGAGCCCAGAACTGGACACAGTAAAAGTCATCAAGATGTCAATGTAAACGATGCAGAGAACGGGAATAAGTTGATGTTATGGTACTTCTCTCCTGTTGATCCTCCTCCCCGTAAATATGGGTGCAACATTTGCCTGTTTTCAGTTATTAGGGACCTCCCTTGACCGCTGCCATCTTTCAAAGGTAAGAGAGTGGCTTCACGATGGTGCAGGCCAGACACTCAGCACCCTCGGATGCATCCCACCTGGTTCCACAGAATTGTGCGTGTCCATCTGCTCAGTTGTCCTCTACTGTGGGTAACGCTTCACTTCTGCAGACACTGCTGCTTGGGTAAGGAACAGGGAGGCCCAAAGGCAGACCTTGCCAGAAAGAAGTCGAAGACAGTGTTGAGTACTTCAGCTTTTTCCACATCCTTGTTCACTATGTGCCCTGCTCCACAGCTTCCTTGGCCTTCCTTTTGCTGTGGATGCACCTCAGGAGTCCTCTGTGTTGCCCTACACAGCCATCATTAGGTCCAGGTCTAGCTGAGCTTTGGTTTTCCTAACTCTGTACCTGCGCTCTCCGTTCAACTAGCTTTATTCCTCTCAGCGTATCTATCCCTACTCCACTTCTTGTGAGGTTACTTTCTACTTTTCAGCTCGGTCCATTCATCCACACTGGCCTCCTGTCTCACCTGCTTAACTTTCCACACTTTGGAGTGTCCTTGGCAATGATGCGGGCCTCCTGGCCTCCTTTGCTGACCATGTCAGTCTTCCACAGGACCCTGACAAGCACACCTTGCACAAACTGAGTTCTGTTCTCCTTAAGCCCAGGCCCGTAATTCTCCTGTTCACCTCACTCCTCCGAGGACCTTGAACTCACCACCTTACAGCTGCTACAGCTGACACTGCTACCAGATTTCAGCTCAACCAGTTCTTTGTTGTTTCTAAAAGGTCCAGCAAAGCATCTCCCTGGGTCAGCTTTGCTCACCACTGCCAAAACCTGTGTTCAATACCCTTCAGAAAGATCCAGCATGGCTCGCAACCAGGCCTATTGCCCTTCCAGCAGATACTGAGGTGGTCAGAGACCCCCGTGAACACTAGGGCCTGCAATCATAGGGCTTCCTCTGGTCTTTTACAGGCATCTTTCCCTACTTCGTCTTACTAACCAATGATTTCCAGCAGACAAGGACGACGTGGTCCTCCATGTTGGTGTGACTCTTGCCTATATTGGCTCTTATCTTAGCTGTTCATCATCCATCCCAAACTGAAGCCCTCTGTACCCATCCACAGCAGCACTGCATTCATGCAAGCTATCCCACCAGGCCCCAGGACCACAAATGTGCATGGATTTCCAGTTTCTCAGTTTTGTTTCCCAGGAGGTGTGCGCTTCTGTCCAGACACTTGAGACAAGGCCCAGGGTGTGCAACTTTCACGTGGAAAGTGCAGGAGCCTCCCCGACAACACTGTTCCTAGACACCTCTTACCATTCACTGGTCTCCATTTCTCTTCAGGCTGTGGCTATCATTCCAGTTAGGAAAGAATGTTCTACATCAGACACCTTGGAGGACTTGCGAAGGTTTCATACATGTTAGTTTTAATAAACCTAGAAAAAAATGCTGCTAATGCCCTCTAACAGCATCTTTTCAATTAAGTTGTTTTCCGTGTCACTTTGTTCAAAAAAGAATTGTCAGTTATCTCTGAAGCACTCATGGGTGCAAACATGCTCCTCAAGAGGAAAACGTTATGCCCGAATACAGCATTATTTCCCTTAGAGCTCACAAAACAATTCAATTATAGGTACAGTTAAGTTAACCTGGGTTACACATCAGCATGCGGAGAGTCCAAAGAAAGCTCAGCTCTTCACCGAAGGAGCAGGGTATTTCATGACAAGAGACAAAGCAACATGGCAGAGTTGTATGCTGAGGCACAATTTTACTGGGAACAAGGGTGCACCTCTGCTTTGAAAGGGAAGAACAGGAACATGAGGGCAGGATCACAGTACTAGAGATGAACCACTTTCCTCACTAGTTACGGGACTTCTTCAAACTGCCAGTCTGGTGAGCTCAGTGTGGGCTGATGTTGGTGGGATATCCTTCAACTTTTGACCAACAGCAAAGGTTGGGCATGTCGATGGGATAGCGTACGCTGAAGATCAGATTTAGCTCTGCAGTTCACATCTCCCCAGCAAAGAGTTGTGAGCTTTGCTTATGCCTCTCCATACCCTGAGATCAAAAAGGGCCTTTACGTTATCACCATAATTTTTATCATGAACTTTTGCAGGAAATCTCTCTACGATGTATAGCGCAAGTTAGGTTGGGTATTTGGAAGAGCCGTGCCATCTCAACTTCTTTGTGGTAAGACACTGCCTGTGGCTCACCCCATCAAAACAGAGCAAGCCTATGCACAAATGAGCTGCAAAGCAGAACGGTATTTATCACAGCATTTCACATGCTGTCAATAGGAGGCTTACCCTCCCTGCACGCAGACGGCCAGCCTAGCTAAATGTGGCAACAACAACAGCAAAACAGATTTCGTCTCACTCCTCCCTACGTTGCAAATCTGCAGAGATTTCCATCTTAGCGCTTGCAAGCCTAAGGTATATTTTTCCCAGTCAGTTGCCTGCAACTTCAACATGTCAAAAAGCCAGTATGTCCCACAGCCCAGACAAGATTAAACAAGATTTTCTAACATTACATGTAAGCAGAAAATCACTTAAGATATAACATCTTTCCCTGTCACTGGTACAAGTGCAGAAGAGGTGAAGATCTCTTTTTCTTTTGCAATTACCTGTAGGAACTGTGCTGGCACACTGGAGTGCCCAGCTCTGTAGGGGGCCAAAGGTAGTTTGAAGAAAAATATTTTCTTGCTCTTTGCAAACTAAATCCAACACCTGCAGGTCTATGGCCTAAAAGGTCCTTTTCTCTATCCTGCAGGTCTTCCCCTAACGTAAAACTACCATTTAGAAGTGGTCGCTGTCATACAGACAGTCTTCAAATGACAAACCTCAACTCAATGCTCAACTATTTCACACTATGTGTAAAACCAAAGCAAGAAACCTCATCAATCTAGTGAAAGGGGAGCAAGTGAGAGGTGGAAAAAAGAATAATCTTTGTTAGGGAATGAACCTACCTGGATAGTGAGACCTGGTGCCATAACATTGAGATCTTTCTGCAGGGCCAACTTCAGATTCTCATCTATCTGATCTGTGTTTGAAGGACAAGAGAGAGACTACTTAGCTCATCATCATTTCTCCTACAGCTTGTGTGGCAGAGTCAGCTGGCCTTGAAGAGCAGATGTCTCTATGGTGTAAGATAAAGATACTTTCTGAGATCATACAGTACATCATTTCCCTTCCTATACCCCCTTGAAAGTGTTCCTGAAAAGAGAGCTACACACTACCATCTCTAGAAAGGTTCAGATATTGATGAACTCATGGCATCTGAGCTGAGCATAAATGGCTTTCAGTGTCTTGGCAAGAAAAAGCATCCAGAGCCTGTGGTAGACATTTATCCCTTCCTAGCCAGAGACACACCAACCCTGCTGCCTTAAGCTCTGCCTTAAGTCTCTAGGGATCTGCAGGATCAAGTACTTGCTACTGGAAAAAAAACATATTCTGTTACTTCTGAGCTCTAAGATCTTCCCACAAAAATGGACAGTTATAAAGGAAATAGACTGCATGTACTACCAGGAAACTCCTCTCTGACTATGGATATTTGGCAAGTCTCAGTACAGCATTCAAAGATTGACAGTCTCTTAATATTAGAACTCTGACAATCTTTTATCTTCCATAAACCCATTTTCCCCTGCTCTGCCAGTCAAGAAGGAACGTGATGCTGTTACGTCTCTGGGGGCACAGGTAGGTACCAAGACACAAAACATTAAATTTGCTAATTCCTGAACCACTGCTTCCCCCTCGTGAAAAAACTAGAGCATTGCAATGAACAGAGACAATGTTCCTTCTGGCTCTCACTTGCTAAATAAAGCCAGAAGGAAGTTTTTAAAGTAAAAAAGTCAATTTAGCAACTGAACAGAGGCCTGAAAGTAGAAGTACAAGACAAAACCATCACCATAGTGAGTGGCTAATTTGTGTGTCCAGAATTCAGTTCCAAGTGGAAAAGGGCTGAAATCTAATTCCCACGTGCAGATGGGGAAAGACAAAGATATCATTAAAGAGTAAAGTTACATGGAAAGTGACACATGGGTATACAAGGAGCTGGATTCTAGCCTGCAACTCAAGCACGGAGGCTGTTTGCTTGCAGGAGCCTCCTATAACATATTCCACAGCCGAACGGGGAGATTACACTGTTCTTGGTGGGCGCATCCAGCTGCCATCCACTTACCGAACAGCTCAATGTATACTTCCTGCAGGGTATGGGCGCTGCAGAACTGATTCAGCTCATGATGAATTTTATTGAAGATCAAGGTCTTATCATAGTCTGCAGTGTAGTTTCTCACAATATCGTACACTGAGGAAGCAAGAGAATTATCACAGTCACCACTGACACTTACCGCTTTCTGCAATGCCACAACCACAAAACAACAGCTCAGGGCATTAGGGGAGTAGTGCAGCACTGGGACAGGTTGGGTAGGGGATCTCCGTCCTTGGGAGTTTTCAGAACTCAGCTGGACGAAGCCACAGCTGCCCTGCCCAGCTGTTAGTCAGAAGCCTGCTGTAAGTGGGAGGAAGGTCAGAGTGGAAACCTGCAGAGGTCCCCTCCACCAGCGCTACTGGGATTATATGACTTCAAAAAGCAGAGTAGTTACAGCAAGATATACTGCACGGTCCTGTTTTATGATCTGCAGAAACAAACGAAAAGGTAAAGCCTGTCTAGGACCTGCATGCATAGGAACAGATACTACTATAAAGTGAAAACCTGTGTAGGTCTTTGGTTCAGACACTGGTGAAATCAGAAGGTAAGAGGCTTCGACACAGGCTGAGCTGGCAAGCATCTGGGGGCTTTGTCCCTTGTATTTAGTTTCACAGGTTGTCTCCCCTTCAGCAGCAAGAAATAGGCCAGCTTGAGTACCCATTGCATTTCTAAGTGTACAGGGGAGAAGCAATCCCAGAATGTATTTTCATCTGTGGCTCTCCAAAAAGCTTGCAGATACAGGCATGAAACTAAGTGGTATGGTACTGGCAACCATAAGGATACGGAGACACAGAAAACTGAAGTCTGCAAACCAAGACAGAGAGGCTATAGGATGAGTGAAGACAGTCACAGTGCTGCTTGTTGAAAGAGGACAGGAAATACCTGCATATGGTGCCAATTTATTGACAACTTCTATTCGGTCAATGTAGATCATAACACCGCCACTGTAAGTGAAAAAGAGAATTCACAAATTATTACTGCAACTGTTAAGGGTGGTCCATATTTAAAGCGAAGACTCCTCTGTCCCCTTTTTTACTGAATTCTACTAAACTTAGAACAATTCTGACTTCTTGAGCAAACCCCCGTTTTCTACAGACTAGACCCTCTCTTTGTATAAATCAAAAGCGTGCTCCAGCGCGTCTGCAAAGCCCTTTCACTTCGCTTTGTTACCTCCTACTTTGCCAGCAAAAGGAAAACATTTTTGAACAGGAATGTAGCTGCAACTATCAGAAAGGGGGAAGTCCAGCACAACAAAGGGAAGGCAACAGGGACGGCAGACGGCACCTGCAAGCAGCAGATCAGAGGCAAACTGCAAACGCACCACAGCTGTCCTAGGCAGCAAATACATTTTAAATAGAAAAGCCCTTCGTTTAAGTTCATGCATTTACTAACTCCAGCATGAACCTGACAAGGCCCTTGTTAGAAAGCAAGAAAGAAAGCACGTAACAGAATTTAATTCACGTTCCCTGCATCAATGTCATGTTGCAAACAGCTCGCCAGTTAAGACCCGCAACTGTGTGCACGTGCCCAGGCATGTGCACTGTCAAGAAGCTCCAGACACCTCATAGAATCATAGAATCTTCATGGTTGGAAAGGACCTTTGAGATCATCGAGTCGAACCATACACACAAAAAACCCAACCAACCAAACAAAAAAACCCAAAAAACCCCCACACATAACCAACAATCTCTGCCCTTCAGAGCATGCCCTGAAGCGCCACATCTAGATGTTTCTTAAACACCTCTAGGGATGGTGACACAACCACCTCCCTGGGCAGGCTGTTCCAGTGCCTGACCACTCTTTCAGTAAAGTAATTCTTCCTAATATCTAATCTAAACCTCCCCTGCCGCAACTTCAGGCCATTTCTTCTGGTCCTGTCATTATTCACTTGGGAGAAGAGGCCAACACCCACCTCTCTATAACCTCCTTTCAGGTAGTTGTAGAGGGCAATGAGGTGTCCCCTCAGTCTCCTCTTCTCCAAGCTAAACATCAGTAGAAGCCTGCAAGCAGTCCTCTCCCCAAGGGATCATGTGCTGCCAGACCAGCAGAGAAAAGAAGGAATCAGAGGTAGGGCTGGATCTCAGCCTCTGCTCTTACTGACGTGGCTTTCAGCAGGTCATGCCCACCCTTAGGTACCTATGGCACTGGGGAAAACCTTAAACGCTACAGTGAAAAAAAAAAAACAACACCCTCCTAATATTCAACAGCTTGTAAGTCTCTTGAGAGGCATATTTTCAAAGCACTCTTGCGATTTTGTCCTCAGGGCAAAAGCAAATCACAAACAACAAAAACCGTTTAGAGGCAGCTGATCCCCAGAAGCAGACCTCGCACACTTACAAACTTACTCTCCACAGTGTTTTAACTCAAACGTATGCCCAGGACAAACTCGGTTTCTTATTTGGCAGATCTTAATCTCTGGCAGTTGAAAGCTAAGTCTGCAGAAAAATCACCCAAACTTGCCTGTGTCTGCGCCCTTTTAGAAAAGGTCTCCCAGGCACAACCTGCGTTCACTCTGCAAACCTGCCTGCTGCATGGCAAGCTACGAGCTAAAAACATTGGTGATGGACTGAGCTTGCCTGCTAGAAGGGATAAGCCCAAAGAAAAGTCTCTTTAGCCAAAAATAGCTTATTTCCCAGTGAGATACTAGTAATAAGAGTATTAATCTCCTTTTCACTCAAGATTTCTTTTAAGGCCATGGTCATTCCTGCTGACTCCCTCTTAAGACCTGTTACTATTATTGAAAAATAAGATAGGGTTACGAGTCCTTTATGGATATGTCAGGCTGTGCAAGCAGTTATAATGGCATGGTATACGTGTTTTTCTCCATCTCATCTGTTCTGCACTCTAACTATCCCACCACATCCAATAAAACGACTATTGATCATGGCAAGTGATGTCCAACAGCATTCCCTGTGCTCTTCTGGACCTGCTTTCATCCTCCTGATTTATTCCTTACGACATATCCAACAGGACAGGGAAACCCAGCTTGGGGTATCCTCCAGATATCCCTGGTGAGGGAACCAAAGCAGAGTGTGTGGGCTTCTTCCAACAGAATCTCTCCACATCTTTCTGTTGGGGTCCTTTTGGCATTTCAATTTTATGGGGATGCGAGAAGAAAAAGAGAGCACCTGAGACAGTCTGCCTTCTAGGCAGAACTCATCCACAGCCCCTCATCACCTCACGTACAAGAAAGGCTGGCATCTCAGAACAGAGAGGACTGCCTACTGCCTGACTGACTCAACCGTAACACTACCCACAGCAACCCTGCCAAGGATCTCAACCTGCATGGGGCGTAAGTGAATTATATCAGTCCTCTTGGTCAGGCAATGGCTTTGAGGAAAGAGATGCCACCCAGAGCCCAAATACACTGGCCGCCCATTTCCCCACTGAGGGTTTAAGGTTCAACCGAGCCTACAAAGCACTTACACTGCAGTTTCCAGCCAGCCAGCTAGCTGCTAAAGCCACCATCATTTCACATTGTGCAGTGGGGACGGCCCTCTGGACGTTGCTGCTGTAAACCCAGAAGCCAAACCGAACCGTAATACTCTGATCTTAAAGTGAGGATCTCAGACAAGACATCCTCTCAAACAGCCTGGTCCAGAAGATGTTAGTTAACTTCTAGGTTGCAGGAGACACCGTCCTGGGCAGTTTCAGGACAGTTGCTCTGGCAGAGCATCACAGACTGATTTGGAGCGATTCACACACCTTGCTGACAAGGAACTGTATAAATACTCTCATCACCCACAGCTGCTTTACTTGCCCTTTGACACCTACAGCTTAAACGCTGGCTCAGACAGCACTCTTGCCATTTCAACAAGCCCCTACCACTCTCAAAACACCCTCGTCTGCCAGATGCACGGCAGGGTGACTTCCACAGGGCGATTTCCAGCTCTTGCAACTCTCCACTGCTGTTTCTGCAGCCTTTCTCAGACCAGCATTTGCAGCCTCTGTAAGGGCTACTCACACCCCACCCAAGGTCCTCACTGCAGAGCTGCTCATCAGGCTGGTCAGGCAGAACCATACTGAGCTGAGCAGGCTCTTTGGTCAGGGAGAGAGGAACAAGAAGGAAGTCTGAAAGGAGGATCAACACATAGACTATGCGCACCTGGGAGAAGCTGAAGCATAATCAGGCAGCAATAGCACCTAAATTTACAGGACAAGGTAAAAGCGTGCGGGGGACTAACATGCACTAACAGGCATTTCAGGAGACCTTAGAAAGCCTCATACATTTCAGGATTTTAGCTTATGCCAGGCCAGGAGAAGACAAGGGAGAAACTGAAGGACGTTGCCATAAAAAAGGGGACGTAAAATAAGGTGAAGGTTTAATGCTTATTGCTAGAGCTGACCACAAACAAGTCCGGACCAGGTTAGGCAATCAGAGCATGTAAAACTCGGGCTTAAAGGTCAGATCTGGTGTGTCTGGAGATATGGGGATTAATGCAATACATCCACTTGCAATATTGATGACACAAATTTTCCACGTGGCTGGCTAACAAGCAGGGATATGCCCCTCCACTGCTCCACTTGCATTCCTGCCAACAATCTGCAGCACGAGCACAAAATGACTCTCGCACCTCTGCAAATAAACAACTAGTGCTTGAGCAGTGTTACTGCGTAGCATCCTGGCTATTTACTGTCTCTTGGCATTGTAAAAACCTGTACAAGATTTAGCACGATTGTTTGCAGTTAAGTTTAGAAGAAAAATGCTACTTATGTAATTCTCTCATGCAATATTTGCACTACACCATTTTCAACGCATTTATTGTGAGTACATTAATTCTTCGAGCCAGCCCTTTGGAATACTTTGCTCTTCTAAAACTAATTTATTGAACTGATTTTCCATCAGTTTTTGGTGATTAGCAGACCTGCCATAAGGAAACCACTGCACTCTCCAAGGAACTGTGTGCATATTTTCTTGTTGGGGAAAGCCAGAAATCTCAGACACCAGAGGCAATTCACAGCTCAGAGCAGACACATATTCTACCTGCTGTAATGGAATGAGGTTTTTCTCTGGGGCGAGAGCTGTTTTATGAAAAAACAGTCATCTAGTGCCAAAGTATTTTAAAATCTGTATTTAACATATTCACTTAATGCTGTCAAGTATAAATGGGACAGGTAAGGCAGAAATTGTGGATGGGACACCCACACAGCCATTCAGAAGCTTCTTGATATAGATAAGAATACAAGGACAGGAGTATGAATACGGGGGAAGACAAACTCAGCCTTTAAAATCTGATGGTTTAATATACAATTATAAAAATTTAAACCGTTTCGGATCTATTCTTGCGATGAACTTTGAACTGGGAGAGTGAAATTTCAGATTTGATCCATTTGTTATTTATAAGCTAACATTTTGTTATGGAAATGTGAATTCAAAGTTTTGGCATGGACCAGCTGCAGACTTTGACCCCGAATGCAGAAAATTTAAAGGTTTCTGCAGTAACACCTTAAAAATGGGCAGGGCTACTAGGACCTTTAGACTGAATTGTATTCAATTATTAACTAAGAACTGCTTCACCAGCTGTTTGTTGTTTTAAAGCACATTTATTACCTGGAACTTCACAACCACTTACATTGCACAACTGAATCCTGCAACGCAGAAATGTAACAGGAGCTTAAAGAATTAAACTGAATATTTAGTTCCTACATCACAGACGCACAGAATGGTCAGGGTTGGAGGTCATCTTGTCCCACAGCACATTTTAATTTTGACTGTGTTAGCATGTCTAATGTAGTTAAGCTTCAGTGGAAAGCTTTCCTTGGTCTATTAAGAAGGCTTGCGGGATGGTAGGACACCAGCCCTGGCCCAAGGACACAATGCTGTTTTACAACATCCCGCAGGTGAAGTATTACTCCTATTTATGCTACTTAGGAGCTAAAAGTTGCCATTAAACACACTGCTAAAACTCTGCTCTGATGACTTTTTTTTTTTTTTAAACTTTGCCATTTAAAAGATACAGATACAGATCACAATGAATCGTAACTCCTCCTCCTTGCACTTACTTTCTACTTGACCTAAAGTCTCTTCACTTGATCACAAAGCCCTGGCTGCAGCGCTGACCACTCACGTTATTTATGGATGCTCGTGAAAGAGGTTAGAGATGTGAAACTAAAACCAGTAAGGGTTTATGTTAATATTTAAGCCCAAGCGATGTCTAACGAGTTGCTATAGGAATAATTCCAATAACTCATTTCAGTAAGGGCTAAACCAGATTGAAATTAACTCTGCCTTATTAATGTTGCTGCTAACTTTCAGCTTTTAATTTCAGCATGGTCAGTATGTGTCATCATTCAAGTCATACTGCCTTTTTTTTTTTTTAACAGAAATATTGTTGAGTACCCTAAAGCTAAAATACAAGAAGAAGCACCATCAGTTTTGTTTTTATCCTGAAGAAACAGATCCGATTATCGCTTTTATTTGTGAATGAACCAACACAACAGGATCTGCAACTCAGCTCAACTAGCCTTCTCCTTCTGTTACTGCTCTGCTTGTTAAAACAATACAGACCTGTGCTGCAAAAAGGATCAGCTTAATTACGAAGCACAGGTGCCACCCACGCATAGGATTCTTCTTTATTCTGTCTCCCTCTCCCTTTATGTCAGGTGAAACATCAATTCCAAAAATGCCCCAAATGATTCCAGGAGACTCATTTTCTTGAGCTGTTTTTGAAATGAACCATCTCCCATCAGGATTCCCATTCACCATTTACTTTTGCCCACTAAGTCACTTGTCAACACTTGTATCAGCCACAAGATTCAGAGTAGAAATACCACAAAGCAGAGGGCAGACCAAAGCACAAGCAACAGACTAGCAGAGTAATCAAGAAACCAAGCAAAAAATCAAGAAAATATCACTATAAATGTAAATACCCTAAGAACATCAATTCCAGCGAAAACAAAAGCGTTCCTTTCCATACCTCCTGCTCTATTATTTCCAAGTGTGATGTATGTGTGTATGTTTGAGACTAATTTTAGGGTATGTGCCTTTACTTTTCAGCCTCTGTGTTGCAGCACTATCAATGACTAGCTGCAAACTACACAACAGAGTGTACTTGCTCATCACCACAAGAAATAAAAAGGAAAAACATACCTTGTCCCACAAGGCACATTTTTCACTTCATCAGTCTGCAACGTGGTCTGAAATAAAAAGACAACCAGCGCTCACAAAACCTCTCCATTGTCCAGGAAGATGATGCTGTACCCAGACTCTCACAACCATTACACAGGAACATGGAGCCAAAAAGGCGTCCTCTGACTTTTGCAGAAGCGGGCAGAAGACAGACTTCTTTCAACTTGCCTTTTGTGAGACAGAAAGGCAGCTGCGCTCCTTTCCCTGCTCTCAGTTCCTGCAGCTCTCCCTGGAAACAATTAGGGCCACTAACACAAACTGTCTTCCCAAAGCAAGACATGTCCCATCCCAAGTAACAAACAAGCATGCTGGGGAGATTCCACCAAAAGGACAAGTCCCAGCGCACAGCTGGGTCTGGCACCTGAGACAGAAGGAACCATGGGCTTCCTCGGAGCCGGTGCTGCTCTGACTACCACATTACTGAGCTCCTCTGCAAACGTCAGTTGTCCAAGTCACCCCCCCACACCCAGCAATATCCCTACTGACATCTGCTCCCACTCACCCTCTTCCAAGATGAGGAGATACTAACCTGCACAGATTTGAAGGTGGTAACAAACGGGAGCATGATGTGGTAGCCTGGTCCGCTTGGACTAGATAACAATGCACCACCCCTACAGAGACAGACAGAAAATAGGGGAAAAGGCTCAAGTGACTGGAAAAAGCAAGCACTGACTTTGAGAGTGAGCAAGCACATTCAAACTGCCAGGGGTCACAGGTGCATTAGTGCAAATTACATTACTCACCTGCACCAAATTTGCCACTAATTCCCCTAAAAAAGGGCTTACTACCTAAGATACTTGCCTGCTGCTATTTGACAATTGTTTACTTCAGTCCTGTGAGCAATTAACTTTTAGAGAAGGCAGATATTCCTAAATTCTTCCCTCATTGCAACACTGCAGAGAGCTTCAAGAACATAGATATTCCTCTCCAAATAGTTCACTGGTAACCATGGAAAAATCCAGCAGTTGATGCAATACCGCCAGTTTGGATTTTCGCATGGCATTCAGCACAGTCCCTCATCCAAAGCACAAAGAAAACCCACAGCCTCTCCTGGGGACTGGCAAGTGGTTAAAAGACTGGAGACAACAGAGCTCAAACTGACTGATTGTCATAGTGCAGTATGGTCTCTTGCAGCATCCCGCAAGAGCCTGCGCTGCTCAAAACACTTGTAATTAAAGGAAAGAGCAGCACAAAAGAAACTGGTGGTGGTGAGGGCAAAGGGTAGAAGAGACAGGACGGAATGAAAAAAGGCTGGTGCCAAATTTCTCCGTTTCTTCATTCAAATTTAAAGTGAAATCTAGTCAAGAGGTGGCATTAAGTGACTGTGACCACTCGATGTTGTGGAGTGACAATGACTTGCTCTGCAGATGCTATTCACAGCATTGATGAGCCCTAGGGCTCTCCCCCAGCCCAGAGCCAGGGAGAAGACCCATTTAAAAACAACAACAAGGCAGGTACTCTGGCTGGCAGGCAGTCTTGAGTCGAAGGTGACGGCCCTTGATATAAGAGGGAGAGATCAACAGATGCCAAAAGCCTCAATGGACCAAGAGTTTTGGTCCCCATAGCTTTGAAATCCAAACCGTGACCCAGAAAAGGGGGAGAGAGGTAAAAGTAGCTGAGGATTCAGAAAGGCTGAAACTCGTTAAGGGTTCTACACAGAGTGAAGCTATCCACGCCCACATCATTCCCAATGCAGTAAGATCAGAAACAACACTGTTCGCCCACCTTGGGGCAAAACCTGGAAGGGAGACGGAAGCCTCCCAAGGTGACCTGGGCCCAGGATGAATCCTAAGCGGAGCGAGAGGGAAACTTAGGGAAGGCTCCAGGTGCTGGCAAAGGAACAACAGTACCTGTAATAGACGGCCAGATGCCCCTCCTCGACCTTGTGGATGGAGGAGTAGAGGAAGAAGACCAGGAGTCCCGCGGCCGCTGCAACGACGGCTCCAGCCTGAGCCATGGTCATCCTCGCATCACCTGTGGGACAGAGAGAGGCCGTGATGTGGCCAGGCAGATCCCGCCTGCACGGAGGTTTTTGTTCCTCCTCCCCACTGACGGCCTCCCTGCCCCCTTTTTCCCCACACCGAGCTCCTTTTTGCGGACCTAAAAAGCCAGGGAATATCCCCAGACCACGCAGCGAAAGGAAGAGGGCCGCCTCACCCCTCCCGCTCGTCACAGCGAGCGCAATGGCGGCCGACCACGACCCCCCCCACCCTTCCCCCGGTCCCCGGTGGAAGGCCGCGGGCGCACGGGCCGCACCGGGGGCCGCTCACCCGCCGGCTGCTCCCGGGACCGGCTGGGGCCCCGCCTCTCAGACCGGTCCGTAGGGCAGTAGCGGCGGCCCCCCCTCACCTCCGCTCCCCCCCATCACGGCCGGAGGACCCCGAACTCCCTCCCAGTACCGGGGACCCACCGAGGGAACCCGCCCGCGTCCCTGTAGCCGCCGCCGCGCCCACGTGCGGCCGAGGCCCCACTCCCGCCCCGCCGCGCCTGCGCGGCGCCTGCTTATGGCGTCGCGGCCCGCGACGGGGCGAGGGGGATACGGCGCCCTGCCCTGTTGCCCGGCAACAGCGCGGGGCGGGGCGGCGGCCCGGCCGGCGGGGTGCGGCGAAGGGCCCGCAGCGAGGGAGAAACGACACGGCCTCTCTCACAGCGTTTATTGCGGCTAATTCCACGTTAAATAGATACAATCTATACAAGATTCGTGTGCCACACGTTGAGGCAGTCGTGACAAGCGGCGGGAGGGCCGGGGCAGGAAGGCCCCAGCCCCTCAAGCTGCCGCCAGCTCTTGGCTCTCCTTGACTTGTCCAGGAAAGGTTCTGGGGAGAAATCACACGTCTCCAACAAGCCGGTTGCTCCATCAGTGGAAAGCCCAACTCAGCACCAGCCCGCAAAACGCTGTGTTATCTGCTGCTGACCAACGTCAAGCTGATCGCAATCAGCTCCATTAAGGTTTACAAAAACACAAGCTGACTGAGCCACCAGTCCCCTCCGGCTTGTCACATCGAAGGCTGCCAAGCCACCTCGCAGCACGCAGGCACTTGGCAGACAGCAGCACATCGGCTCCTTCAGCTATTTCAGCCAGCTCCAATCAAAACTCTGAAAGAAGAAGCAAGGAAACAACGGAAGTGCAGGAAATGGCTATTGAATAAACATTTTGCATCCAGAGGAGGCCACAAAGATGATCAGAGGGCTGGAGCCCCTCTGCTGTGAGGACAGGCTGAGAGAGTTGGGGTTGTTCAGCCTGGAGAAGAGAAGGCTCCGGGGAGACCTCAGAGCCCCTTCCAGTCCCTAAAGGGGCTACAGGAAAAATGGAGAGAAGATTTTTAGCAGGGCCTGTTGCAATAGGACAAGGGGTAATGGCTTCAAATTAAAAGAGGGAAGATTTGGACTAGGTTGGGAATTGGGGAAGAAATTTTTTACGCTGAGGGTGGTGAGACACTGGCACAGGTTGCCCAGGGAAGTTGTGGATGCCCCAGCCCTGGAGGTGTTCAAGGCCAGGACAGATGGGGTTTTAGGCAACCTGGTCTAGTGGGAGGTGTCCCTGCCCAGGGCAAGGGGTTTAGAACTAGATGGTCTTTAAGGTTGCTTCCAAACCTAACCATTCTGTGATTCGACGATTTCCAAGGTGGTGAACAAAGGGCGCTCAGTATCGAGTATCTCTCTCTTCTCAAAGAATCAAGGACCTGGGTGCCTTGTCAACCGCCAGGTGACTATGAGGCAGCAGTGTGCCCAGGTGGCCAAGAAGGCCAACAGCATCCTAGCCTGTATCAGGAATAGTGTGGCCAGCAGGACTAGGCAGGGATTGTTCCGCTGGTGAGGCCCCTCCTCAAGTACTGTGTCCAGTTTTGGGCCCCTCACCACAAAAAAGACACTGAGGTGCTGGAGCGTGTCCAGGGAAGGGCAACGAAGCTGGTGAGGGGTCTGGAGCACAAGTCTTGTGAGGAGCGACTGAGGGAGCTGAGAGGGGGCTGAGGAGACCTTCTCGCTCTCTACAACTCCCTGAAAAGAGGGGTTCGGTCTCTTCTCCCAAGCAACAGGCAATAGGACACGAGGAAATGGCCTCAAGTTGCGCCAGGGGAGGTTTAGGATGGTTATTAGGAAAAATGCCTTACCAAAAGGGTTATCAAGCATTGGAAATCACCATCCCTGGAGGTATTTAAAAGACAGGTAGACGTGGTGCTGAGGGACATGGTTTAGTGGTGGTTTTGGCAGTGTCATGTTAGCAGTAGGACTCAATGATCTTAAAGGTCCCTTCTAACCTGGATGATTCTATGTTGCTCTAACAGCGGAAAAGTAATCCCGTAATTTCACCACTCAGTTTGCCTCAATACAAAATGCCTCCCCACTTATTGCAGTGCTCAGGCACAGCACAGACTGTACTCGCTTTGGAAACTGCATTTTGTGCCTGCGCAAAACCTGCCGCCAGCATTTCTAGCACGCCATGGGACATACTGGTAGGGTAATAACAGAAATGAAAAAGAAAGAAAGGCTCCTAGTCAAATGTATGCAAGAATAGAGAAAAAGGTTCTTACAGATAGGACCATCATCGCGTTCACAGACCCTGGTCATCATGGGGGACTTCAACCACCCCGATATACAGCAGGGCACAAGAAATCCAGGAAGTTCGTCGAATGTGTCGATGACAACTTTCTTCTTCAAATGGTACAGGAGCCAAGGAGGAGAGGAACAGTGCTGGACCTTGTCAAGGAGGGGCTGGTGGTGAGTGTCAAGCTCAAGGGTAGCCTCGGCTGCAGTGATCATGAAATGGTGGATTTCAAGATCCTTCAGGCAGCGAGGAGAGCATGCAGCAAGCTCACTACCCTGGACTTCAAGAGAGCAGACTTTGTCCTCTTGAGGGACCTGCTTGGCACAGTAACATGGGGAAAAAGTACTGGAGGGAAAAGGGGCCTACGAGAGCTGGTTAGTATTCAAGGATCTCCTCCTCCAAGCTCAGGAGCGGTACATCCCAAGAATGAAGAAGTCAGGCAAAAACACCAGGAGGCCTGCATGGATTAACAAAGAGCTCCTGGACAAGCTCAAGAGCAAAAAGGAGGCCTACAGAGGGTGGAAGCAAGGAGCGGGTGACTGGGTGGAATACAGAGAAACTGTCTGAGCGACCAGGAACCAGATCAGGCAAGCTAAAGCCCAGATAGAATTAAATCTGGCTAGGGGCATCAAGGATAACAAGAAAAACTTCTTTAAGTATGTCAGGGGTAAAGGCAAGACTAGGGAAGACGTGAGCCCTCTCAGGAAGGAGTCAGGAGACCTGGTCACCCAGGACATGGAGAAGGCTGAGGTGCTGAATGACTTTTTCGCCTCGGTCTTCACCAGCAAGGGCTCCAACCACACCACCCAAGTTGCAGGATGCAAAGGCAGGGTCTATGAGAATGAAGAAGTGCCCACTGTAGGAGAAGATCAGGTTTGGGACCATGTGAGGAACCTGAGGTGCGTAAGTCCATGGGACTGGATGAAATCCATCCACGCGCCCTGAGGGAGCTGGCAGATGAAGTCGCCAAGCTGCTTTCCATTATATTTGAAAAGTCGTGCCAGTCTGGTGAAGTTCCTGCTGACTGGAAAAAGGGGAAACATAACCCCCATTTTCAAAAAGGGAAAAAAGGAAGACCCAGGGAACTACAGACCAGTCAGTCTCACCGCTGTGCCTGGCAAGATCATGGAGCAGATCCTCCTGGAGTCTCTGCTAAGGCACGTGGAAAATAAGGAGGTGACTGGTGACAGCCAACATGGCTTCACCAAGGGCAAATAGTGCCTGACAAATTTGGTGGCCTTCTATGATGCTGCCGCAGCATTGGTAGATAAGGGGAGAGCAACCGACGTCATCTACCTGGACTTATGCAAAGCATTTGACACTGTCCCGCATGACATCCTGGTCTCCAAATTGGAAAGGCATGGATTTGATGGATGGACCAGTGGGTGGATAAGGAACTGGCTGGATGGCCGCACTCAAAGGGTTGTGGTCAACGGCTCAACGTCCACATGGAAACTGGTGACGAGTTGCATTCCTCAGGGGTCAGTACTGGGACCAGTGCTGTTTAACATCTTTGTCAGAAACATGGACAGTGGGATTGAGTGCACCCCCAGCAAGTTTGACAATGACACCAAGCTGTGTGGTGTGGTTGACACGCTGGAGGGAGGGGATGCCATCCAGAGAGACCTTGACAGGCTGGAGAAGTGGGCCTGTGCGAACCCCATGAAGTTCAACCAGGCCAAGTGCAAGGTCCTGCACCTGGGGTCACAGCAATCCCAGGCACAAATAAAGGTTGGGTGGAGAATGGCTTGAGAGCAGCCCTGAGGAGAAGGACTTGGGGGTGCTGGTGGACGAGAAGCTCAACATGAGCAGGCAATGTGCGCTTGCAGCCCAGAAGGCCAGTCGCATCCTGGGCTGCATCAAAAGAAGCATGGCCAGCAGGCCGAGGGAGGTGATTCTGCCCCTCTACTCTGCTCTGTTGAGACCCCACCTGGACTCCTGCATCCAGCTCTGGAGTCCTCAGCACAAGAAGGACATGGACCTGTTGGAGCAGGTCCAGCAGAGGGCCACGAAGATGATCAGAGGTCTGGAGGCCCTCTGCTGTGAGGACAGGCTGAGAGAGTTGGGGTTGTTCAGCCTGGAGAAGAGAAGGCTCTGAGGAGACATTATAGTGGCCTTCCAGTCTCTAAAGGGGGCCTACAGGAAAGATGGGGAGGGACTCTTTTATCAGGGAGTAAAGTGATAGGACACGGGGTAATGGCCTCAAACTGAAAGAGGGTAGATTTACATTGGATATCAGGAAGAAATTCTTTACTGTGAGGGTGGTGAGGCACTGGCCCAGGTTGCCCAGGGAAGCTGTCAATGCCCCATCCCTGGAGGTGTTCAAGGCCAGGCTGGATGAGGCTTTGAGCAGCCTGGTCTAGTGGGAGGTGTCCCTGCGCATGGCAGGTGGGTTGGAACTAGATGATCTTTAAGGTCCCTTCCAACCCGAACCATTTTGTGATTCTGTGTAGTTATTTATTCTTTTTTCCTCTGTTTTTCCCTAAGTGAATTGAAGAGGACAATTTGTGTTTTCTGCTGCTTTCCTGTTGACTAAGTTCTGTCCCCTGATGCAAGGAAAAGGGGAAGAAACCAAACATAACAAAACAGGTGCTGATCTGCAGAGCGTGATTCCACAGCAATGAACAATCTTTCTGGGCTAAAACATGCCAAAGACAGATGCTGCAGCTTGGAATGAGATACGGGAGCTGACAGAGACATGGATGACTAACAGGTCATATGCCAGTCATATGGCTTCTTGCTCCTGTCCAGCCAAAGCAAGGAGGCAAGACAAGACAGAAGACTCTATTACCCAACTGATACCAACCCTGTCAGAACTGAACAAAGACAAACAAAGCATTCATCGACCAATGGATGAAGACCACGGTATGCATAACTAAGGCTGTTATCCCCACTAACGTAATTACTTTGCCTTAATCAGTGGCTAATTTCATTTCCCCATTCATATTGCTCAATCTCTTGCTATTACAGTGTCATCTGCAACTCCCACTAAGTTTTCATTTCACCATCCCAAATAACTTACTAACTCTAGTAAACTCTTAGTTCACTGTTTACTATTATTCACAAACATTAGAACATCAAAATGTTCATGAACTAAAATGTTTATAAGAGCTCCATTTCATCAACCACCCCACCATTTCGCCAACCTTGTTCCTTGTTATTTCACCAGTTTCAACTGGTAAACAGCTTCTGCTTTTTTATTCCATGAGAATGGAATTTATCCCCAAAGAGGCCTTTAAGAAGCTTTTTGAAAATCCGAGTTACGGCATATCGGTGGATATGTACCCTCCCTGATGACCAAGAATGGCAAAGTAATAACAACAGATGAGAAGGCTGAGGTTCTCAACAACTTTTTTGCCTTTTTTACCTCAGTCTTCACTGCCAGCCTCTCTCCTTATGCCTCGCAAGTTGAAGGACCGCAAGACGGGGACCTGCGGGACAAAGTCCCTCCCACTGGAAGTGAAGACAAGATTCGTGACCACCTGAGGAACCTGAACATATACAAGTCTATGGGACCTGATGAGATGCACCCCAGAGTCCTGAGGGAATTGGCTGATGTAGTTGCCAAGCCACTCTCCATGATATTTGAAAAGTCATGGCAGTCAGGTGAAGTCCCTGGTGACTGGAAAAAGGGAAACATCGCACCCATTTTTCAAAAGGGTAAAAAGGAGGATCCTGGGAACTACGGCACTGTCAGCCTCACTTCTGTGCCTGGGAAGATCATGGAACAGATCCTCCTAGAAGCTATGCTAAGGCACATGGAGGACAGGGAGGTGATTCGAGACAGCCAGCACAGCTTCACCAAGGGCAAGTCCTGTCTGACCAACCTGGTGGCTTTCTACAGCAGAGTGACTGCAGCAGTGGACAAGGGGAGAGCTAAGGATATCATCTATCTGGACTTCTGCAAGGCCTTTGACACAGTCCCCCACAACATCCTTCTAAGTTGGAGAGATACGGATTTCATGCGTGGACTGTTTGGTGGATAAGGAACTGGCTGGATGGTCGCATCCAGAGGGTAGTGGTCAATGGCTTGATGTCCAGATGGAGAGGTGTGACAAGTGGTGTCCCTCAGGGATCCGTACTGGGACCGGTGCTGTTCAATATCTTCATCAATGATTTAGACAGTGGGATCAAGTGCACCCTCAGCAAGTTGGCTGATGATACCAAGCTGAGTGGTGCAGTTGACAGGCCAGAGGGACAGGATGTCATCCAGAGGGATGTGGACGAGCTAGAGAAGTGGGCCCGAGCAAACCTTATGAAGTTCAACAAGGCCACGTGCAAGGTCCTACACTTGTGTGGGGACAATCCTCGTTATCAATACAGGCTGGGGGATGATGTGAGCAGCCCTGCGGAAAAGGACTTGGGGGTGCTGGTGGATCAAAAACTGGACATGAGCCAACAACATGCGCCTGCCGCCCAGAAGGCCAGTCACATCCTGGGCTGCATCAAAAGAAGCCTGGCCAGCAGATCCAGAGAGGGGATTCTCCCCCTCTACTCTGCTCTGGTGAGACCCCACCTGGAGTCCTGCGTCCAGCTCTGGAGTCCTCAGCACAAGAAGGACATGGACATGTTGGAGTGGGGCCAGAGGAGGGCCACGAGGATGATCAGAGGTCTGGAGCCCCTCTGCTGTGAGGACAGGCTGAGAGAGCCGGGGTTGTTCAGCCTGGAGAAGAGAAGGCTCCGGGGAGACCTTAGAGCCCCTTCCAGTACCTGAAGAGGGCCTACAGGAAAGCTGGGGAGGGTCTGTTTGCAAGGGCATGTAGCCATAGGACGAGGCGTAATGGTTTTAAACTAGAGCAGGGCAGGTTTAGATGAGACATTAGGAAGAAGTTCTTTACACTGAGGGTGGTGAGACACTGCAACAGGTTGCCCAGGGAGGTGGTGGAGGCCTGGACGCCTGGAGGCAAGGTCAGGCTGGATGAGGCTCTGAGCAACCTGATCTAGTTGAAGATGTCCCTGCTCACTGCAGGGGGGTTGGACTAGATGGCCTTTAAAGGTCTCTTCCAACCCAACACATTCTATGATTCTACGATTCTGTGATTTTTGACTTCTTTACAGGACTGCAATAAACTTGTGAGACAAACTCATGCTAACAGAAGCTGTATTGACTCTTCTCCATTATAAACAGGTCAACCTACTTGCCTAACTGTCCTTTTCTATTATATTTATACAGGTTCTTCTATGATACAGCCCCTAAAATTAGCACAGAGCCTCTTCTAAAAGACCAGTATTCTGTGGTGCACTTCATTCTTCTGGTAACTGGGCTCTTTTGGGCAGTAACTTCCTGGCCTCAATTACTAGTTCAGGAACAGAGTTTCAGACTGCATCAAAACATCTGGGTGATTGTTATTTAATTTTGTCATTTCTTGCTATTTCAAACACCAATTTGTGCAAAGAGCCATCTTAGAACTCTCTAAAGCTCCACTTTTGCCCTAAGGAGAGCTTCAGTGAATGATGAGGAAAGGGCTCTAGAAATGGAGAATGCTGCTCACTCCAGGGCAGGGACACAAAGCAGGATGCTCTGGTCAAGAATGCAAACGGAATTCAGAGCAAGCTCTGGACTGTGAGACCAGGGGATCCTACAGAACAGCCTGTTCTGCCACGCAGACCGCTTGGCTGATGTTAGCGCCAAGTGCCACTTTCCATAATGACCGGCATATTAGCAGAGTCCAGGAGGGACGACAGACACCATACACCAGCCACAGTCACCACAAATGATCCTATTTAAGGAGTTCTCCATACCCCTAGAGGACCCAGCTGCGGCTCTTAGAAATCAAGTCCTCAGAGATACATCAACAGACTTACCATCATGCTGCTGTTCTGTTCCTCTCTCGCCTCCTGCAAAATACTGCTAAAGAGTTCAAGGTAATTCAGATTCTCTTCTATCACTTGGACAAAATTTTCCCTGCAGGGAAGGGAGGGCATAAGATGACATATTTAAAACACAAAGTAACACCAATGTCAAAAGGCTCTGTGTTGGGGGGGGAGGGGGGAAACAACAAAAAACAAACACCCACAAAAACCAAATAACCCCCAAAAATGATTTATAGTTCTCTGCAATTGTAGGTGAAACCCTGTAAGGCACAAAAACATGCCTGGAGGTGGCATCCTGCAGATCCTCACCCTGGAAGTGTGAATTTGCACTCCTTCCCTACCAAGGAACTCCACAAACCACCCCGAAAAGAACTTAGGAAGTGAGCTGAATACGAGGGGCCTGAAATCACTGCCCACTCCCCGTAAGGCTTGCGTCTCTTGGCTCTTTGTATAGTGCCTCATACAGTGAAGGCACGGTTCAAAGAGGAGCTATGAGGCGATCCAAAGGCACCTTGCCCAGAAAAGCACCCATTGAAAGGTGATCACCCAACATTACTCAAGAGGCGAAAATTGCTGTGCAGCAGCAGACAGAAAAGAGGAAGTGGAAAAGGCTGCTTTCAGGAAAAGGTTTCAGAAAAATCAACTGACTTCCAGCAAAAGCCTGCTTAGATGTGTATCTTCAGAACCTAGGCATTTCCCCTGACAATCCAAAAAAGAAAAAGCTGGCCAAATGGTTTGATGCCAATGTTCACAACCCCTGCCCAGCCCCCCCAAAACCAGCACTGCTGCAAATAGAGGGCTGAGCACTCTCTGAGGGGCGCCTTCCCTTCTGTTATGCCGACTTGAAGTAAAATTGCTAATGAAGCAAAGAGGAGAAACCCCTCAGCTCCTGACAACTCTCTTACTCAGCTAGACCCGGCTGAGAGAGAGAAGCCTTAATAATCAAATCCAACCTCAAGACAGAATAACACGATGTGCAGGAAATGAACAGCACAATGCGTTAGCCGAGAGTAGTATGTGGAACTTGCTCAGGATAAGAAAGTGTAAGTTTCTGCATAAAGAGTTCAACCCAATTCCTGAATTTTTACAGCATTAATAACATATGAGCAACTGAAACGTTTTTTTTGGAAGGATAAAAAAAAAATCAAAAACAGATATCGAACCAGATGGATTGCTTAGTACTGACCGCGACTTCAGACCTCCATCTGAACTAAGACTTTTTAAAATCACTGAAGCTGTAAGAAGCACTAAACACGGCCTGGTTTACCTGCAACTTGCCCCAGAACCTGGGCAGGAAAAGAAACCGCACTTTGGTTCAAAATCTCATTGTTGCATTTTGCTGTGGTATGCCCAGAGCTAAGTTACTAAAACTCCAGTCAAGAGTCAAACAATGGCTACACTAAATGCTCTCCAGTGGCCTCATTTCCTTTCCCAACAGCTCTTACCCATCTTCAGGAGTTGCCATAGATGACAGAGGGTGAGGTACGTTCCCTGAGCAGCTCTGTGGGAGCCACGTGGCTGCTGGAGTTGAGGCTGTCCCTTCCAGGCTGGAGCTTACCAGTGATCGAGAAGAGCTCTGAGTCTAGAAAAAATAAATTTATCTGCTGTGACGGACAAAGGAAGAATTCAGTCAGGCTTAATTACTTTGTATGCAAGACTTGAGATTAAACATAAGCACTATTTGTAACACACACACACAATCTAGGCCATGCCTGTGGCTGGCAAGTCAGATGATACAATCCTCCACAGTTTTGCAAATAGCTGGTACCAAATGTCTCTGCATGCAAGTCACCCGTGGTGTTCACAACATCTTCTACCCTGAAGAATCAGGAGGCAATGCCATGTCCTAAACTGTGAGTCATGCACAGCAGCAACTCTCCTGACAGGGGAAAGACATACATGTTTCCCATGCTGACCTTGAACGTAGGCATGTGGAATCAGCGGATTGCTTCAGCGGTATAGTTACTACAATTGATGCAGAAAAAACAGTGTACTCTTAAAAAACACCTTGAACTAACCAGAGGAGCACCTACTTCACTTTTGGAGCCTTAAAATCATGATAGTTTTAATGCATAAGGCTGAAGTTCAACCATCCAAGGGAAAACCAGTGCACGCAGCATGGGCAGCAAACAGGAGGAGCTGGAAGCCACCATGCTGCTAGAAAGGTATGGCCTAGTTGCCAATACTGAAACCTGGTGGGACGAATCTCATGACTAGAGTGCGGCTATTGATGGCTACAGGCTGTTCACAGAAGGGACAGGCAAGGATGGAGGGGCGGAGGCATTGCCCGCTACATCAAGAAACAGATACAGTGTGAAGGGCTGTCTCTGAAGGCACCGAGGGACAGGGAGGTGATGCAAGACAGCCAGCATGGCTTCACCAAGGGCAAGTCCTGCCTGACCAACCTAGTGGCCTTCTATGATGGAGTGACTACATCAGTGGACAAGGGAAGAGCTACGGATGTCATCTATCTGGATTTCTGCAAGGCCTTTGACACGGTCCCCCACAACATCCTTCTCTCTAAATTGGACAGATATGGATCTGATGGGTGGACTGTGTGGTGGAGGAGGAATTAGTTGGATGGTCGTATCCAGAAGGTAGTGGTCAATGGCTCAATGTCCAGATGGAGACTGATGACAAGCGGTGTCCCTCAGGGGTCTGTACTGGGACCAGTACTGCTTGATGTCTTCATCAGTTACATAGACAGTGGGATTGAGTGCACCCTCAGCAAGTTTGTGAACAACACAAAGCTGAGTGGTACAGTTGACACACCTGAGGGACGGGATGGCATCCAGAGGGACCTGGACAGGCTCGAGAAGTGGTCCCATGTGAACCTCATGAGGTTCAACAAGGCCAAGAGCAGGGGCCTGCACCTGTGTTGGGGCAACCTCTGGTATCAATACAGGCTGGGGATGGAGAGCAGCCCTGAGGAGAAGGACTTGGGGGTAGTGGTGGGTGAAAAGCTGGACATGAGCCGGCAATGTGTGCTCACAGCCAAGAAAGCCAACCGCATCCTGGGCTGCATCACCAGCATTGTGGCCAGCAGGTCCAGGGACGGGATTCTGCGTCTCTACTCCCCTCTGGTGAGACCCCATGTGCAGTGCTGCCCCCAGCACTGGGGCCCCCAACGTAAGAAGGACATGGACCTGTTGAAGCAGGTCCAGAGTATGCCACAAAAATGATCAGAGGGCTGGAGCCCCTCTGCTGTGAGGACAGGCTGAGAGAGTTGGGGTTGTTCAGCCTGCAGAAGAGAAGGCTCTGGGGAGACCTTAGGGCCCCTTCCAGTACCTAAAGGGGCTACAGGAAAGGTGGGGACAAGATTTTTAGCAGGGCCTGTTGCAATAGGACAAGGGGTAATGGCTTCAAATTAAAAAAGGGAAGATTTAGACTAGGTTGGGAATTGGGAAGAAATTTTTTATGCTGAGGGTGGTGAAACACTGTCCCAGGTTGCCCAGAGAGGTGGTAGATGCCCCATCTCTGGAAACATTCATGGCCATGTTGGATTGGGCTCTGAGCAACCTGATCTAGTTGAAGATGTCCCTGCTCATTGCAGGGGAGGTTGGACTAGGTGACCTTTAAAGGTCCCTTCCAACCCAAACCATTCTGTGATTCTATGATACATCCTTCAACAGCAGCCAACACTAGACATTCAGGGAAGGTAAGAACAAGGCACATGGCATGGCACATCTACTGTACTCCAGCCACCAGTGACTTGCAGTTTGATGACTTACTGGGACCCAAGGACTCCTCCACTGGGCTTCTTTTCCATTAATTTGTTTACCCCCTTTCTAAACTTGTGTCAGATTTTAGCATCTCAAACTTCCCTTCTCTATAAAAAAATAAAATAAAATAAAAATCAACCACTGGGTGGAAGTTTTCCCTTTTTGGTCTCTTCAGTGTTTCATTTGATGTCCCCTGGCTCCTGCACTGGAAGGAAGAGCAAATGAATAGTCCAAAAGCTACTTACGCAAGCAATTTTCAACAAATGCCATATCTCCCTTTGTCTTTTGCCCTGCATCTGCATCACTGAGTTGTCAGCTTCCTTGATGTTATTTAGAGCCACTTCAATCTTTGGAAGCAAGTCAATGATCTTCTGCTTACAGCCCAAGAGTTTGCTATAATAAAAACCAAACACAAAGTTACTTTCCAGCTTGTGTGGTGATACGTTCTGGGAAAACCAAAAGCCTCACCTTGGGATTCAAGAAAAATTCTGTGAGAACACCCCTTTCTCTTAGCTCAGCACTGTGACAGCTGCAGGTACAAAACTGGCAAGACTGGAGTGACCCCTGGACTTTTCCAAAAGTCCAGTTAAGACTGGACCAGGCAGACGACACTACCATTAATACCCACAATACATGCTCTTCTGATTTGAAAAGCAAAAATGGATCCCCGTGACAATGGACAGCACAGCAACTCAACCATGATATTTCATTCATCTTCTCTGGTCTGTGTTGGTCTCTGTGGGCTGACCACACCATAGCTAACAACTTTCTTTATGGGATCTACCAAGCATAAGCTACACATGAAATGAACACTAGATCATGCTTTGCTGACCACAAGATTTGCATAATGACATTTTTTCTGAGCCACTTGAAGAATTAATGAAGTAGTGAACAAATCACTGTGATACCTTCTCAGTTGTTACGCTATTTTTATTTTTTTTTCCCCCCGTAAGATTTTAATCCCAGACTAAACCTTAGCAGACTTTGACTCATTTTAAAGTGAACTCTTGGATGCTAACAGTACAAGCCATTGCGTTCTCCTCCCCTTCCCTATTAGCTATACGTCTTAAAAAGTAAGTGGAAACATAACAGAGAGACAAAGGAGCAGAATTAATATTGCTATTAGAAACATATACCTGTGGATGGAGCTTTTGGGCTCCGATCTCCATGGTTTTCCCCTCTCCTTTCCTGCTACAAAGCTACAAATGTCACAAGTTGCATTTGTTTGGGTTTTTTTTTCCTGCATAAAGTACCTGAGATGGCCGAAGAGCTCCTTGAGAACTCGGTCTTGGCTCTGTACTGTCTGCACGATGATCTTCACCATGTCTGTGCTGTCACTGTAAGCATGATCTGGAAGGGCCATCAATCACCACATTAGTAAAATGCCTTTCAGTGAGGAGTCACTCTGGACACAAATGCCCAGAGTCAAGGAAAGATTTGACTTAATGAGTGCAGCCAAACAAACTGGAATACAATGAAATACGTTAAAATCTCTCTCAATCTCTCATTAGGCACAGCTTTTCCTTAATGTCTCTTCTTTCTGCAGTAACGTATACAATTCCAGCCACTCTTGCTGCCTAAATACTGTCTTCAATAAGGACTGAAGGCAGCTGTCAAATGCACAAGTAACTAAATCTTTCTGCTCACCAGTTACTATGTTCAGAACATAATAATCCCCAAACACGCGGTTCCATCCAGTATAATCAGTGGAGAGGAGGAGAGGGAGAAAAGAGATTGACATTGGGTTGGGGCGACGACAGAGGAACAGCAGTTCTTCCCATGTCTGGAGAGAGTAAAGCAATAGTACCGGGGGCAGGAAAAAAGGTAGATAACGCCAGAAGGCAGACACATGTTCAGGGCAGATGCTCCAAGAATGAAAACCAAAAGACAAACCCACGTCCGAGGAACAGGACTACAGAATTTGGAAGAGCTTTAGGCTCAGCAAAAAGAAGAAATCATCTTAAGGTATGCCCTTGAGTCTGGTGAACTTTAATACAATCATTTGCCTTTTCCTAAACAGTATTTTCTGTGTTTGAGTTCAGAAAAATTAGTCATGGGGTATGAGTGTGAAACAGTCTGTGAACCATCTCCTTCCATACCTGGAGGTCTTGTTTTTAATTGCTTGTACAGGTCTATGGCTCTCTGTTCCCTTTAAAAAGAAAAAAAATTATTCATACATGTTAGCAACAAGCAGGTGACTCAAGAAAAAAAGCACTGCAATTAAGTTATGATGCGGTGAACCTCACACATTGGAGCTGCCACCTTCCTCTACAGCTAGTGTACAAGTATGACATTTGAAACACGAGGATTGTCTTTCTGTGATGGAAATAAACCCTTCCCTAAAAGCTGTCTCTCTTCTAATCATACATTTTCTTCTCAGATAACTGTACAAACTGCAGGTTATTTTCAATTTCAAATTTTCAAGTGGCTCCGCTGTGTTTTCTTTCCATGGTATCCTTGATTATGAAACTCAGTTTTTGTAACTCTGGGTACTTCTGCACAACTGCCTGAGAAATTCTTGTTCCTGTTCTGCATTTTTAGCCTGAATTTTAGTGACAGTCTGCAAATGGAAAGATACAGCTGCATCACAAACGGGAGGACAGCGTTTCTCTTCTTCCCATTAAATAAGTGTTACTTCTTTCAAGTATTTCAAAAGCAGTCAAACACTGAAGCTTCCATCCTTGAACAAATCTTCGCTGCTCCAAATGTCGGCTACTGCTGCAAGAGGTGGTTTCTCCATTCCACCACTTCCTCCCCTGTACACCAGTTCTGATGCTCCTGCAACTACACAGGGATGAAATGCAACTTAGCTGATCTAGCTCTGCAAAGAGGGAGGCGGGAGAGCATGCCAGGAACTGGCACATTTCCTCCCAGAATATTCAGAGTCATTCAGAAGAGCTCTTACTAACAACTGATTTAGCGGCTATTCAATCTTGGTGGCTATTTGGTAATTGCCACTCTTCTATAATTGCTTTTATAATTGCCACTTGTGCTCTCAGCAACAGCCCAAATGACAATAATTGCTTCCTATGTCTTCTTAAGATCAGGAATACCACTTAGCTCTTTCATATTTTAATACTTGTTGAAAAAAACAATTTTCAAGTTTCCAAATATTCAAGTATCCATGAGTTGTTAATTATCCTTGCTTTGAAAACAGAGTGAAGATGTTTAACAGGATTTTATAATGATCTCATAATTTTCTCACTCAATACCATAAAATTACTCTTTTCCAACGCGAAAAAGACATCCTCTGCATTTTTCAGTTGAGACCAACATGTATCTTAGGCCCAACCTCTTCTATGATGAAGTTTCACAGTCAGTGACAGAGAAGTGTCCTGTCCCCCTTAGCTGTGTTTTCCATGTTTCCACAGGTCTAGCTACTGTGTGTTCTGCCTTATAACGCTGTCAAGTGATCCTTCGAACTTCAAGAGGAATGAGGAATGTACAGCCACAGGTAGTGGGATCTTCCCTTTTACCAGCAAAATGATCTTAAACCGACTGCAAACTGCTCTGCACTCGCAGTTTGCAAAAAGTGAGGAGTGCATTTCAAAAGCATTGATGGCACCAACAGATTTAAAAATAAACCCTCAGAAAATGAAGTACACAACATCCATTTATGTGCAAAAAAATTAACAAGCAAAGGACTTACAAACTCTCCATGACTTCTCCTTGGCGCCTTGCATACGGACTCTTCTGAAGCTCTACAATCTCTGTGTGCAAAGCCATGATCTGCTCATCCAGATATCCTATATCTTCAGCCTAATGGGGACATGCAGTTACAAACCAAACTGAAGGAGGAGGGCAATAAAGCAGATAAAGATCCCCAGAACACTTGTTTGGATAACGGGCTGACTCCACGCGGAGTTTAGGAGAAAAAAGCTTTCTGACCTGACTGCTGCTACAATAATTGAGGTTACTATTATTAACTTCTTAGTGCATGATATCACCTAGATCCAAATCTCTAACAACCACACTGGATGAGAAAAATCAGCTTCTTCATAAATCCCCTCTCTGAGATGCACGCTGCACACACATATACTCTCTGGCACTAGCAGGGAAGATTTTTTTTCCTCCCATTTTTACAGGATGGACAGAGGGTGCTCTCACATTTTACCCTCTCATATCCATTTTGGTTTGACATTTCTCCGGTATTTCACATCTTCCTCAAAGCAATACAAAAGACACGAGGGGGCCAACAACAAAATTTCTGGGCATGAGGATTAGCTATGCAGTGCCAGACATGCACTGGAGATCCCCAGCATGGTTAAGAAAGCACTGGTCACCGTAACAGGCGTTAGCGCCATGGACTGTGGGCACAGATCTGCCTTCCTGAGAAAGTATCTTGAGATATTTTCAGCTTTTCCTTTCTGACCTGGGGATGTAGGACCTGCAAATTGAACGTTTTCCAGAATGTACCCCTTGCAGAAGCTGCAGAAGTACTTGGTAGGAGGCTATATAAGTGGGATGTGACCCCTTGGCCAGAAAGGGATGTCTGTAGGTCTTGCAAGTAAAGAATAAAAAAAGAAGACAAAGAAGGAGCGAGAAGCCACACAGTCAAAGGAGAGTCAGTTTGTGAGAAAAACATGAAATAAACCCTGTTGTCAAAAGAAACGTCTTTATCTGGAGCACTGTGATTCACCATACAGCATAACTGTGACTCCTGAGTTCACAGAAGTTAAGCTACCTGCTAGATAGACTGAGATACCACCGTGTATTACAGAGTAAAATATTTTCCATCCTGATAAATGGACACGATGTGACTATACACATGGAGTGCACAGCCTGAAAACAGAACGTAATTCTGATGGCCTGCAAAGTAAGTATTTGTTGAGGTTCCCGTTTTTCTGGAAACAGCCTGTGACAGCTTTGAGTTACTCTGTTAGAAGCAGCCTCCCTTTTATCTCTGTTGCTTCCTAACAGGGAGCAACAAGATCCCAAAACGGAAAGAGCTACAACAGGGAGGAATTCAGATGGGAATGACAATTGCCCTATCTCCATCATATGAGCAAACAGAATCCAGGCTCCAAAAACCTTTTGACTTAGATGAAGATAGCTAACGGATCCCAGAACCTGAACTACCCAGTCTATTCCTTCACAGTGGAAAAAAAATAGGCAATGTAATTTATTGTTTGTGTTTCTAATGGCGTATGGGATCTTTACATATTGATCACTGTACTCTGTATTATTATACCTTCTGAATGCCCCCAGTTCTGAATGCTCCCCTCTGAACACCTCACCCCTCCCAAGCTTTATTCAGTACATCCAGTAGACAAGAAGAAGAAACAGCTTTTAAATAAACTACCATCATCCTAACTGTCCCTAGTTTTCACAGCTAAACGGTTATTCCTTACCTACAAAGGTCTGAACAGAACTGCAGGCAGAATTTTTCTTTGTCAGAAAGGCCTGTATCTCCTCCTCATTTTCAGTGGAGGTAAAATTAAAATACTCATTCCCAGAAGACAAGAGATCGGAATTCTAAGCAGCAGATACATTTCAACTAGCCTTCCTCGCAGAACTAACTCTCTGAGAAACAGAAAGCCATTATGCCAGCTCAATTGTCCATAAATCACAAGTGAAAACACCCATCAACTATTAGGACTACTCAGAGTAAGAACTGGCTCTAGCTCTGCTCTAAATTTCTTAAGGACGACTCTTATTAAAAACTGATTTGTGTATTTTCTTGCAGAATACCAGAAATTTATCTCTGTCCTCCTAAATGAAATACGCAGTCATTTCAAAACTGCAGTAACAAGCGACTGGTATTATTTTCAACTTTAGCAATGGAAATTGTTGTGTGCAATAAATCCAAACAGGAAGACTCTTGGCTATAGCAACATCCTTTCTTCTGGGCAATAAATAATGTGTCTTTATAGTCTGCTTTCCTATACAGATAACTGAGGGTTGTGACATTTGTGCTGGTTTTCTTCAAATCACTAGATTCAAACAACCCGGTGACTGTTTCTTTTTTAATGTATCTGCAATGAGATTCTCATTCCCACAGCAGGCAGAATATGAAACTCACTGCAGGCACAAAGCAGCGTCAGGTATGACACTAAGTTCCTGTCGTGGTATCCTTCGCAGAGAGATAATGACGCTCCTTTAATATCCCCCTACCTGTGCACACTGAGAGGCCTTCTCTTGCATCTCCTTCCAGGCTTTGAGCATTTTTTCTGAAGCTTAAGAGAAAAGAGTTGTTAATTTACAAAAACACACAGACACAAAAATAAAGCATGACCTGAACTTTACACACATCCATTCCTGTTGAATTTGAACACAAAGAGTGTGACACTGAATCTCCAAGCAAAAGTTATGTCCCAAAGATCACAGAGAGACAGCAAAGTTGCAACTTAACAACTCCACGCTCACATACAAACTGTTTGGTAGGATTTCACTGTTTGCAATCACCAGCCCAAAATGAGCCTGAGTCTTTAAACTCCACCACTAAGCTCAACAACTGCCACTTGTGATTAAACACACTGACTAGAACCAGTTCCCTGAGTCTTTCCATTTTCCGTCATCACCCTTCAGCCCAGTCATAATTTTTGACTCAAGTTTTGGGTTTTAGCCATATATCCAAACTATGCATAAATCTTACTGTTCTCCCCCGAACAGTATTTGTAAGATCCAGACATTTCCGTGATATTAAAACTGTAGCTGGTGCTTTTTCACCTCGTCTCTCAGCCTGGTTCATGCTACCTCCTAATATCAAACGCAGCAAGATAACTCCCTCTGCGCTGCTCAAAATGATGTTTCTACAGTCACCATGCCTGTTTCCTCTTCCAAGGGTGGTTAGTGGCCTGTCCACTGTCCATCAAGGGCGGCAGCTCTGCCCTCCACCTTCTGCCCAGTGACAATTACAAGTGAATCAGACGCTGACTGAATAAATAGCAAACATTTACATCACCAGTACTACTAATACTCCAATTTTCTTAGCTTGGTGTTCTCAGCAGGGAACCACCTGTTTCAGTGTCACTGAAGGCCTCCAAAACCATTTTTTTTTCAATCTTCCTGCCTTTCCTTCTGCCAAATTCTTCTCCTGCATCTACCCCAAATAAAACATACCCATAAAGATGCCAATGAACAGGATGGCAGCTCCTGCGTTTGTCTTCTTTCTACCCACAACCCTTCATAGTCGGTCTGATCCTTTACAAGATCAGACAAGACACCCACGCAAGTATTACACAATACGTACATATGCCGTAAGCCATCTGGTCACTGTATCTCTCCAGGTCGAGGCGAATGCTTTGATGAAAGAATTCCAGCTTTGCTTTCAGCTGCTGAGATGCTGACACCATATTGTTTTTCATTTTGATTAGGTTGGCGTTATACCGAAGAAGACTGAGCCTAACGAATGAAACAAGAGCAGCACATTAGTTTGAAAAACTGGACTTATGTGGCCAGTGCTGTCACATTACCTGACAGAAAGATATAGCTAGTAAAAAATGGTGTAAGATCCTTGAAACAGGGAGTCTCAGTGGGGTCATAGACTCCATCTCGCTTCCTTAGAAGCTGCAGGTCCTCAGAAAGCGAAAGAGAAAGTCCTTCCTCATTTCACAGATTTTTTGCCAAGCTCAGTTAAACAGTCTTTGGAGTGTAGAGTATTTCTTAGCATTTACTGTAGCACACATTGCCCCTGGTGAATGCTGGCACCTTTTTTATCACTTGAGAAATATGAGTCAGTCACAGGACAAAACCCTACAAATACAACAAACAGTTCCACTCACTCCGCCCCTTGTGAAACGACTATCCTGGGCTACATTAGGAGGAATGTTGCCAGCAGGTCGAGGGAGGTGATTCTCTCCTTGTGTTCAGCACTGGTGGGGCCACACCTGGGTCCAGTTCTGGGCTCCCCAGCACACCAGAGACATGGACATACTGGAGAGAGGCCAGTGAAGATTATTAAATGACACACCAGAAGGCTGTGCCGCCATACAGCGAGACCTGGACAGGCTAGAGTGTTGGGTGGAGAGGAACCTAATGAAGATCAACAAGGGCAAGTGTAGGGTGCTGCACCTGGGGAGGAATAACCCCATGCGCCAGGACAGGTTGGGGGCTGACCTGCTGGAAAGCAGCTCTGTGGAGAGGGACCTGGGAGTCCTGGTGGACAAGTTGACCATGAGGCAGCAATGTGCCCTTGTGGCCAAGAAGGCCAATGGTCTCCTGCGGGGCATTAAAAAGAGCGTGGCCAGCAGGTCAAGGAAGGTCATCCTCCCCTGCTACTCTGCCTTGGTGAGGCCACATCTGGAGTGCTGTGTCCAGTTCTGGGCTCTCCAATTCAAGGAAGACACGGAACTACTGGATAGAGTCCAGTGAAGGGCTACAAGATGACCACGGGATTGGAGCACCTTCCTGATGAGGAAAGGCTGAGAGACCTGGCGCCTGGCGAAGAGAAGACTGAGAGGGGATCTCATCAATGCTTATCAATATCTAAAGGGTGGGTGTCAAGAGGGTGGGGCCAGACTCTTTTCAGTGGTACCCACTGACAGGACAATTCCATCTGAAGACACAGGAAATTCAATCTGAACACAAGGAAAAACTTCTTTGAGGGTGGCAGAGCCCTGGCACAGCTGCCCAGAGAGGTTGTGGAGTCTCCTTCTCTGGAGATATTCAAAACCCGCCTGGACACGTTCCTGTGCAACTTCCTCTAAAGGAACCTGCTTTGGCAGGGGGGTTGGACTAGATGATCTCGACCCCTACCATTCTGTGTTTAAGGGACTGAAGCATCTCTCCTCTGAGGTAAGGCTGAGAGAGTTGGGACCGCTCAGCCTGGAGAACAGAAGACTGACTGGAGATCAAAACGTAAAAATACCTGAAGGAAGGGTGCATAGAGAATGGAGCGGGGCTCTGTTCAGCATTACCCAGTGACAGGACCACAGGCAATGGGCAAAAAATTGAAACACTGGAGACTCCCTCTGAACGTTAGGGAACTTTTTTACTGTGAGGGTGACCGAGCACTGGCACAGGTTGCCCAAGGGGGTTTTGGAGTCTCTATCCTTGGAGATACTTAAAAGCCATCTGAACACGGTCATGGGCAACCAGCTCTAGGGGACCTTGCTGGAGCAGCGGGGTTGGACTGGATGACCTCCAGAGGTCCCTGCCAGCTTCATCCATTCTATGAATCTGGTCTGTGACTATATTCAAGGTTCATGTTTTTTTCCGTATTATCAGTGTCAGGCACTATGCAGTAAAATACCCATGGAGGAATAACTTCCCAGCCCAAATATGTTTTATAATGTAGAAGTACAGAACAGCAAAGTACTGTAAAACTTCGGGTAACCAATGCTCCTCCGAGATGTACATTCCCATGCAAACAATCTCTGTATTTGCATAATACTGCATCTTCTTAACAAGGAGTAACAACTTACATGGCAGCTCTCTGGCCCTGGAAAAGCCTGCTATAATCTTCTTTTAGCCCAATCACGTAGTGAACTGCTTCTGCCCACACCTTGCGCAGCTGAGGAATTGGCAGTTGGATTTTACTATCCTGTACTGAATACAAGAAGAAACACAATTGTACACAAATGAAAGGACAACTCTAGAAAAGGACTTCAGCGCTTACAACATCGCTAACTTGCTTCAGGTGCCTAAACTAAGGGATCAAGCCACTTAAGATCTGTTTAACTTTTATGTGATGTTGCCTAAGTGCGTATAAGCTTTTCACGTTACAGCTCGCCGGGTATCTGACAGCCTGCTACTGGCCAGGCTCACATTTGAACTCACGGATACGAGAGTACTGATTTCTTGGAGCACTTTGGCCTATTGACACTAGCAGACACAGGGCACGCTGCATGAAATACGGCACAAGGCAGGATCCAGGAGTGCTTTTATCCAAACCTCTACGTAAAGCACTTGCCCAAGCTAGCAAAGCCAATGTAACTGCTACGTTTATCAACATTTCCTCCCAGATTCCTCATGTAGATGTTTACGGGGAAAAGATGCAGGACTTACATGTGTTCCCCTATAGAGATGGGGAACTATCAGTAAATTGGGGTATCAATAAACATGTCGTAACAAGCCTTAGCTCCAAGAGATTCAGCACAATGACGCCACACAACAAGATTCACCAGAATAAAATAGCCCAGCACACCGAAAAAAACCAATCAGAAATGTGAGTGACAATAAAAGGAGAGAGGGAAAAGCAGCGCAACTTCTGCAGAGCCAGACCAAAGAAAATAACACCATTTAACAGGAACTGTATGTCACAAGGCATTTCCTTTACATGCAGTATCCCAGTAGATGCCTCCTGTCCCTTGACACTATTTTTCCTTTCATTGAGGTATACAAGGTCCTTCCTACAGGTACACTGGGTATACATAAATCTTCACAGAGGTGTATTAGGTCCTGCAGATGACTGCTGTCATTTCAGGAGACGTGGAAGGGAAGCTGTAAGCAGAGAAGCAGCTTTGACGCAAGGTCTGTAAGTATACTGATGATGTCAGGGCCAGGCAGCAGCACCAGAATGAGGAGGGACCAATGGGAGCAGATCTCACCAGTGTCCATGCAGCAACAGACTGGCTTTACTCCTAACAACTCAAGACGAAGCAGGGGGCCTGGACTCTTCTCAGACACTTGATTCTGCTCGGTGAGACCAGAAGTAGGATCAGTGCTATGGAGTTCTGGCCACACTATGACTAGAGCTTAAAACTGTTGGGAAGATAGTACAAGACTGAAGGTTTTGAACCTCTGCAAAGTGTCTCTGAAGAACAGCCCTACTCCATAACCTCCACAGGGAAATAACAACAGTTCTGCAACTCATGCAACTGACTTGGCTCTGTGATCAGAACAAGGTGGATTTCCTCATACAGGGCCTGAATGATCAGCAGCACAAAATGAGGGGCCTGTTCTTTCATTTAGGCGAGACACAGGAGACGGATCACAGGTGAAATGCAACTATCACAGATATTACAGGGCAAAAAGGTAATCTGTATCCTCAGGATGCTGATACAGGGTTCAGGAGCATAAGCCTAGGAGAGCTCTAGGAGGGCAACTGCTCATGAACATCCAAAACACCCAATCTCAGGAGACAGGACTGCAAGGAGCTGAACCCTGTATGTACCTGTGCACAGGGAGGAGGGGAGGAAGAGAAGGGATATGTGCACAACTTCTTCAGATGCTAAGCGCTAAAAGAGGATATATCTAAGCAGGCCATCACTCAAGTTCTGCAAACATCTCCTGGCACAATGGCACTGCAACACTCTGTGAGTGTGTTGCGCGACACCCTTTAGCACAGCAAATGAAATAACAGTCCCCCAGTCAGAATCTTCCTTGGTGGATGAGAAGCTGCTTCTTGGTGGGTGAGATGCTCAGTGGTGGACCAGAAGCTCAACATGAGCCGGCAATGTGTGCTCACAGCCAAGAAAGCAACCGTATCCTGGGCTGCATCAAAAGCAGTGTGGCCAACAGGTCAAAGGAGGTGATTCTGCCCCTCTACTCCACCTAGTGAGATCCCACCTGGAGCACTGCCTCCAGCTCTGGGGCCCCCAATGGAACAATGACATGGACCTGTTGGAGTGGGTCCAGAGGAGGCCACGAAGATCATCAGAGGGTGGAGGATGTCTCCTGTGAAGACAGGCTGAGGGAGCTGGGGTTGTTCAGCCTGGAGAAGAGAAGGCTCCGGGGAGACCTTATAGCAGCTTTCCAGTATCTGAAGGGGGCCTACAAGAAAGCTGGAGAGGGACTTTTTACAAGGGCATGTAGTGACCCCATGACGAGGCATAAGGGCTTCAAACTGGAAGATGGGAAAATTGGATTAGACATTAGGAAAAAAATTTTCACCATGAGGGTGGTGAGGCACTGGCACAGGTTACCCAGAGAAGCTGCGGATGCCCCATCCCTGGAGATGTTCAAGGCCAGGCTGGATGGGGCTTTGGGCAGCCTGGTCTGGTGGGAGGTGTCCCTGCCCAGGGCAGGGGGGTTGGAACTAGATGATCTTTAAGGTTCCTTCCAACCTAAACCATTCTATGACTCTTTCCAGGAGAATGTGCAGGCACAGACCAAAAGTTCCCCTCTCTAGGCTACAAGATTAGGCTGCACGTATTACCTCCCAAGCCTTCATTCACTTTGTGGTTCTGTTTCAGTGGGGCAATGTTTAGGTTTAGGTGTTTAGGTGGGGTAGATGCTGTTCAGTGCCCAGAATTTAATACAAGCACAAAAATCGTAATTGAATTCTTAAGTTGCTCAATAGGAGAGTTCCCAAAGGGCAGGCAATAAATTCTCTGAACTGTTACATCTACAAAAAATGGAGATATAGTGCTGTAGATGTAAACTTTTTTAGGCTGCTCCAGGTTCTTAAATGGTCCTCTTTGAATGAGAGAATGCCATTCAAGACAATACATAGAGATTCGTAAGGCAGATCCACTTTCATATTACATGAGAAGCAGCGCTTTCAGTTCCCTGCTGTCCTCCAGCATACTTACCAATGTAATTTACACAGTCAGACAGACTCCGAGAAGCAAAGGGTCCATCATAGACAGTTTTGCTTTTGTCAAACAAATAGACCATGTAGCTATCCCAGCCTCTCTGGTGAGAAAAGAGAAGAGAACATAAGAGAACACATCCCAAACATAGATCCCGCTAACCCATACCATTCTGGTTACTTCATGAACTAATTATTGTGGTCAGACACTCTTCTTATCTGGCGCCTTAAAAAACTGGTTTTGATAAATCTCACAGAAACACAGCGCCCTTTGCTAGCAAGTTATTTTATTTAAATACTTAGACAGAGTATGACTATACAAGTCTACTTACATTACCTGATAAAGGAAATAATGCTAGACCTTAAGAGTTACTATACTTACAAAGCAAACTGTCACCAGTGGGAGAAGATTAAGGCAATTTATCTTCCCTAAGATTTTTAAATTCCCTGAGAATGTGAAAGACATTAAATGAACAGAATCATTCTTACTACGCCATCAATAACACACTGGGAAGCAGGTTTCCGAGGGTCCAGGCAAATTCCTGTTTCCAACAGCAGCTCCTGATTTCCAGTACTTATTCCAGTTTCAAACTCAATCCGAATCTGAAAGGAATGAAGGCTTTCCTCAGGATGCAAGAGAAACGAAACAATCTTGGCAGAGGTCATATTTAGGATGTGTACTATCTGTAAAAAGAGTACAAGTTGGTTACAAGTCACTGGCTGTCAAAGACAAAGGACACGAAGGCCTGGGAGGCAGTATGTAGCAATTAACACGTTAAGACTGAAAGCACCATTTGAGTTTCAACGACTACAATAATCAAGTTCAGGAGTAAAGCCCCACATAATAAAACTCAAAGCCCGGGCCTCTAACAATTTAATGTCAGAAAAAATTACAATAAAACACACTAATAACTGTCACAATCCACACTGTAGTTAAATTACATCAAAAGAATGGTGACAAGCTAGGATAAAGGCCATCTCGAGCCTCATATTCTCTGATGCTGGCCAGAACTGCTCCCAAGAAAGGGAGTCCCATTTCCTTTAATCCCTCCATACAAAAAAGCTGTTACATTACACTGCTTGTCTTCTCCCCACTTTCATAGAATCATAGAATGGTTTGGGTTGGAAGGGACCTTAAAGATCATCTAGTTCCAACCCCCCTGCCCTGGGCAGGGACACCTCCCACTAGACCAGGTTGCTCAGAGCCCCATCCAGCCTGGCCTTAAAAACTTCCAGGGATGGGGCTTCCACCACCTCTCTGGGTAACCTGTGCCAGTGCCTCACCACCCTCATGGTGAAGAACTTCTTCCTAACATCCAGTCTGAATCGACCCATCTCTAGTTTTAATCCATTGCCTCTAGTCCTACCATTACCCAACATCCCAAAAAGTCCCTCCCCAGCTTTCTTGTAGGCCCCCTTAAGACACTGGTAGGCCACTATAAGGTCTCCTTGGAGCCTTCTTTTCTCCAGACTGAACAACCCCAACTCTCTCAGTCTGTCCCCATAGCAGAGGTGCTCCAGCCCTCTGATCATCCTCGTGGCCCTTCTCTGGACGCGTTCCAGCACATCCATATCTCTCTTGTAGTAGGGGCTCCAGAATTGGATGCAGTACTCCAGGTGGCGTCTCACGAGAGTGGAGTAGAGGGGGAGAATCACCTCCCTCGACCTGCTGGCCACGTTTCTCCTGATGCAGCCCAGGATATGATTGGCTTTCTGGGCTGCTAGTGCACGCTGATGGCTCATGTGGAGCCTCTCGTCTGCCAGCACCCCCAAGTCCTTTTCTTCAGGGCTGCTCTCAAGCCAGTCACTGCCCAGCCTATATCGGTGCTTGCGATTGCCCCAACCCAGATGGAGGGCCTTGCACTTGGTCTTGTTGAACTTCATGAGGTTGGCACGGGCCCACCTCTGCAGCCTGTCAAGATCCCTCTGGACGGCATCCCTTCCCTCCAGCATGTCAGCTGCCCCACACAGCTTGGCTTTGTCAGCGAACTTGCTGAGGGTGCACTCTATGCCACTGTCCATGTCGCTGACAAAGGTGTTAAACAAGACCAGTCCCAGTACTGATCCTTGAAGGACTCCACTTGTCACTGGCCTCCACTTGGACATGGACCTAGATGCCCCCTCTCTAGTTTTACTATACCTGGGCAGAGACCGTAAGACCCAAACCACCCCATGATATACAAATTTCAACAAGCCCCAATTATGGGCACAATATTTTGTGTTTCTGGCTTTAATTGCTTTGGAATCCTTCCAGCTGAGACAAAATTATCCTCTGGCTTCTACACATGCTTGCCTCAGCTAGACTTGCTCCAGCAAAGCTCCAGTAATTACATGAAGGGGAAGAGTCAGGTAAATGTAATCTCTGTTCTACTAAAGGTGCTACTATAGTACGTGAACCTGGAGGTCACAGCATCAGTAGCAGAGTTCAGGAAAACTGTTATTATCAAATATTAAACCACTACTTGATCTTGGTGAGTCCTTTCTGAGATGACAGACAGCAATATGGGGTCATTTTTCTACTCCAAGTGTAAAGCTAGAGATTGATATTGCTGGTGATATTTTGCCTTCAGATATGTACTGGACAGTACATACTTCCTGATACCAAGAAAAACATTCCTCATGATCCTTATGCAAAGGATTTGACACTGTCCTGCACAACATCCTGGTCTGCAAATTGGAGAGACAAGAATTTGATGGATGGACCACTCGGTGGATAAGAAACTGGCTGGATGGTCGCACTCAAAGAGTTGCGGTCAACGGCTCAAAACCCAAGTGGAATCTAGTGATGAGTGGCATTGTTCAGGGGTCAGTACTGGGACTGCTGTTCAACATCTTTGTGGGCGACATGGACAGTGGGATCAAGTGCACCCTCAGCAAGTTTGCCAACAACACTGAGCTGCGTGAAGTAGTCCATACTCTGGAGGGACGGGATACCATCCAGAGGGACCTGGACAGCCTGGAGAGGCGGGCCCATGTGAACCTCATGAGGTTCAACCAAGCCAAGCGCAGGGTCCTGCACATGGGTAGGGGCAACCTCAAGCACAAATACAGTCTGGGAGGAGTACAGCTCGAGAACAGCCCTGAGGAGAAGGACTTGGGGGTGCTGGCTGATGAGAAGCTCAACATGACCTGGCAATGTGTGCTCACAGCCAAGAAAGCAACCGTATCCTGGGCTGCATCAAAAGCAGTGTGGCCAACGGGTCAAAGGAGGTGATTCTGCCCCTCTACTCCACCTAGTGAGATCCCACCTGGAGCACTGCCTCCAGCTCTGGGGCCCCCAATGGAACAATGACATGGACCTGTTGGAGTGGGTCCAGAGGAGGCCACGAAGATCAGAGGGTGGAGGATGTCTCCTGTGAAGACAGGCTGAGGGAGCTGGGGTTGTTCAGCCTGGAGAAGAGAAGGCTCTGGGGAGACCTCATAGTGGCCTTCAATACCTAAAGGGGCTACAGGAAAGATGGGAGGGACCCTTTATCAGGGACCGTAGCAACAGGATGAGGGGGAAGGGTTTTAAAATTAAGGAAGGTAGATTTAGATCGGAGATAATGAAGAAATTTTTCACTCTGAGGGTGGTGAGACACTGGAACAGTTTGCCCAGAGAAGCTGCACCTGACCCATCCCTGGAGGTGCTCAAGGCCAGGCTGGACGGGGCTTTGAGCAACCTGGTCTAGTGGGAGGTGTCCCTGCCCATGGCAGGGGGCTGGAATTAGATGATCTTTAAGGTCCCTTCCAACCTAAGCCATTCTGTGATTCTATGATCCTGCAGCTTGATGTTGCCAGGATTATAGCTTTGTTCCACTGAACACACTTTCTGTCCTTTGATATGCTTTCAGCAGGCCTTTAAAGCCAGTAACAACCCTCACTCACCTTCAAATTCAGTATGTGATCCATTATTAGGAAACACTTTGGACGACTGGTCTCAGGATCTAAACCTCCACCCCTCTGTTGCGGATCCCAATTCAGCATCAGTTGCAACCAATTTTCCATTGGTTCTACAATTAAACTAAAACAGAAGAGCCGTAAGAAAGAGAAGGCACATATTCTACAACACTTAGTCTACTTAGGAAACTAGGGTCTCACAACAGCAATAAGGTTTCAACTCTTTGGTTAGAGACCAAACATCCGCTGAACACATGTGAAGAACTGATTTTGCTGCAGTCGCTCATCCTGACCGCGGCGAAAGCCCACAAGGGGAGGAACGACCATGCAGAGTGAGCATCTCCACCATAACAACAGTCTTCACTGACCTCTGCAGGACCACTCGCCCATCCAACAGACCTTGCATTACACTTCTCCCTCTTCCTGATTCCTATTCACTGAGTCAAATGCATCTTGACACATCAGTAAGGTATGTCAAGATAGATAAGGGGTAGAATTGGTTTGTTTGTTTGTTTGTTCATTTTTCTCCAAAACCCATCTGTGATACACATGAAATTTAATAGTTTTCAAAGCCTTGTCTGCAGAATAACCATCCCCATGCTGCAGTGCCGCCTGGAAGGCTCTCCTCCGCATTTATCCACACAAGCAGCATGTAAGTTTTTTGTCAAGAATGTCTTTAAAGACAGCACACAGTGCAAAAAGCCCAAAGCACTGGCACAAAACCACTTATTTCATTCTCAACTCCAGTACTTTTCCTAGAAATCTGCCAGTGCCGTGAATTCTGCTGCACCACTGGGCACATCTAAATAAGTGCTAAATAAGCGACAAATGATCAGTCCGACTTCTGACTTGGTTAATTCAGGCTGAAGGCCCTCCTGGAGGTCTTTGGTCTGATCCCTAGCCCATTGCAAGCCCAACATTGCACAGCTACGGCAGGCTGCTCAGGACTGCATCCAAGCAAGTCTGGGCAGTTCCCACAGATGGAGATCCCCCACTGCTCAGGGCCCTGTCCCAGGAATGCATCACTAGCTTGGGGAAACCTTTTTCCTGTGCCCAAATTTCATTTCCCTTGTTGTAACTTATGGTGTTGCCTTTCATCCTTCCGCTTTGCCCCTCTGAGAAGAGCCTATTGTCTCTGTAATGCCCCAATAGATAGTAGAAGACAAAATTAGATCCCCCTTTGCCTGCTCTTTGCCAGACCAAAGGAGCCCAACTTAAGGGCCCCTCCTTGCATGCTCTATTCAACAGGCTCTGACCATCTTCGTGACCTCCACTGGACTCTCTGCAGATTTCCCAACACAAATACGAGACGCTTCTGCTTTCACAGAGGAGCTAACTCAAGTACCTGGTTTATGAGACAATACCGTCAAGTTATCAGGGAGATGTTACTCAGTGCCTTGTAATAACGGGTGGAAAGCAGTCACAGAGTTCACGCGGCACAGTGAAATGCCATCATCCCACCAACTGCAGGGTGAGAGGGCCCAAAGAATCAAAAGAGCTGTGTGGCTACGGGCTATTCTTTAACAGCAAATGGCAGCTTGCCAGGAGTTTGAAACACTGCTTAGGAGAAAGAAGTAGGACCTCTCAGCATTTGAGATAAAGGGGGAAGATCCCTCAGTTTAAAAGACAAGCCAAAAATGATCACATGTAGCCAGAAGGACAAACTTACCCACAGAGGCTGTGAGGCTGTGGCAAATGGGTACTAAAGCGAACTTCCCCATTCATCTCTTCGGAAGCAAAAATGTGCTTTGGATCCTTCTTCTTGATTTTTTCATGCCTAGAAAATAAAATTCTTTGTGGATATACCAGCAATATTACTTTTATAGTAAAGGGCCAATGGCCTATGGCAGCAGCAAAAAGTGCCACAGTCTAGTAGCTTTAGAAAACAAACTCGTCTTTCAGGACAAAGACGACATTTCCAAACAATCCACCCAGAACACCTCCAAGTGGAAGAGGGAAGCCCTTGCAATTAACTCTGTCTGGAAACATTTTTGCCCTTGCTTCCAAGGAGGTCTGGACAGCATCCAACGAGAGGGTCAACAGGTAACAACAATTCACTGACCACAGAGCAAGCCTGTATGACAAAATGAGCCTACAAACATCCATGAGACAGATAAGATTTGCAAGAGTCATCTTGGCAAAACCCCTGCCCTTACCTCGATCCGAGGGAAGCATCTAGTAAGTGCCAGAAACACAGCATGCTATTGGATCCTGGACCAGGGAAACCTCAAATTTACCTTTTCCCCAGTATTATTTCAATGCTAACAGAAAAGCAGGCTTCATATTTTTTTTCCGGTTGCAGAATTACTCTTTTAAAAACCAAGCTTACACACACTCCTGATACTGCAAGGTAAGAAGTGGAAATACAAAATTACGTATTTCTGTCCCTTCTTCTAGCCCTGAAAGAGTAAGCGGGTTAAAGTCTTTCAGTCCTCACTTTTGTGAAGTTACTTATAAACACATAAGTATGTGTTTACTACACAAAATAGGCTCTGTCTTGCTGCGTGTTATTTATTGCTAAAAATAAGTATCCTCCAAGCCTAGGTGAAAAAAGGACTGTATGACTACTTCCCATTACGTTTTTTCTGATACCAATACACAGACTGGTTTATAATTATGCTTTTTGATTCAAATTTCACTTGTGAAAGAATTATTACGACCAGAGGCTACCACACAATGTAATACACATGTACTACAATACATATAAATAGCCAATCAAACTGTTACTCATGCTGCTAAAGTATCAACGGCTTCTCCAAAGCTTAGCAGACCACCAGCCTCAGCACCTAAAACCCAATAAATTGATCATTCTGGTGCACGCTGTTACCTCACCACACGCAGTAGCTGTCATTCATAGAATCACAGAATGGTTTGGGTTGGAAGGGACCTTAGAGATCATCCAGTTCCAACCCCCTGCCCTGGGCAGGGACACCTCCCACCAGACCAGGTTGCTCAAAGCCCCATCCAGCCTGGCCTTGAACACCTCCAGGGATGGGGCAGCCACAGCTTCTCTGGGCAACCTGTTCCGGTGTTTCACTGCCCTCACAGTAAAGATTTTTTTCCTGATATCTAATCTAAATCTACTCTCTTCCAGTTCAAAGCCATCATGCCTTGTCCTATCACTACATGCCCTTGTAAAAAGTCCCTCTCCAGCTTTCTTGTAGGCCCCCTTTAAGTACGGAAGGGGGTCTAAGGTCTCCCCAGAGCCTTCTCTTCTCCATTTCTATTGCCTGCCATCACCACTCGCAGAATAAGCATCTTACCAGGTAAATGGCTGTAGGTTATGTAAGAAAGGTCTAAATCCTGCAATGCATTCAAACACCATCGTTCCAAAGCTCCAGTAATCAACAGTAACTGAGTAGGATTTATTCTCAAAGAGTTCCGGAGCCTAAAAAGGATCATAAAAAGACACTTTGAAAGTGGTACTTCATGTATTTTCTTGCATTGCTGAAGAAACAAAGCTGCATCTAGGTGTGGACCCCAGTTCCAGAGCACCGTGGGGACCCTGATGCAGCCCCACAGTGGAGATGGGCTGCCATGGTGGCCTGGAGCATCCAACCCAGGAGGAGATGGGAGGGAGCTGGGCTTGTTGGGTCTGGCTGTGGGAAGGCAGGCTGAGAGCGGCTCCCGACCATGGTGCACGAAGGCATGGAGGGGATGGTGAAGGCCAACTCATCTTGGAAGTCACAGGTGATGCAATGAGGGGCGACGGCCCCAGATCACCACCTGGAAGGTTCAGGTTGGACAACAGGAAACACTTCTTTCCCTGGAGAGGGAACACCCTTGGGACAAGTCCCCAGGAAGGTGTGGGATCTCCATTTTTGGAGGTTTCAGGGGTTGGCTGGACCAAGCCATGGCTGCCCTGACCTATTGCTGGGGACAGTCCTGCTGTAAGCGGGAGGCTGGACAAGGGACTTCCATAGGTTTCTTCTCACAAATACTTCTGTGATTCTATAAAATGTGTTGATACCACTTGTACACATGAAAAAAACCCAAGTCTTACCAAATATTGTAATGTTCCAACAAATGAAGTGCATAAACTTCCTTGATCCAGATCCTTTGCGTATCCCAGGTCTATTATTTTGTGAACAATCTGTAGACAGTTTAAACAGTTCATCAGAAAAGCAAATTCAGACAAAAAACCCACAACAAACAACCCAAAATCTGTGCAGTGACACCCACAGCATACACTCAAGAAGAGGAACGCCAGAATGGAAATTCTGGGGAAAGTCCATAGCAAAGCGTCAACATGTTACATGGCGTTAAAACATGCGGTTTCACCATGTAAGCTGGCGTTGTCCACCTATCTCAACTTAGACTCGACTTTATTTAAAGCAGCTTGCCGGTTACACCTTGGCCAAGCGGAGTACCTAACTTTTTATTTGGGAATTGAAAGCTATTTGTTTGAAGAGTAACAATAGATAAAACAATTTTTACTGAGAAATCCATCAGGCCGACTCTCGTAACTAGCCTGATTTTACATGCAGCCCTCAAAGCCACAAACACAGGGATACACTACAATCGTATATCGTTCAGATTCTGTTCCTTCTGGAAAGGACGCAGAAGTTGCTTGGTTTTAATGACAAGGATTTAAAAATAAGCAAAACAGGATTGTGTCTTCAAGAAGATGTAAACTTTTAGTAAATTCACAGCTGAGCTTTCAGCCAAGTTCAATGCCCCAAACTACTTGTTCTCTTTTATTTCTCTCAGGTAAGACAAAGCTTATGACAGCTTCCAGAAATGACAGTGGGAACGCCACTGACAGAGGCCACTTGACTTACCTTCCCACCTTCATCCTGAAGAACAATATTTTCAGGCTTTAAATCTCTGTGTATAATTCTGTTTTCATGCAAATACTGAATACCAGACCCTGAAAGACACACATTTGATTTAATAGAAAAGAAACTCACATTGATTAAAGATACACATGATAAAAATCTAATATTTCTGACATTGGGATTGACATCAATACATTTGCATTTTAAAGCACCATTAAGAACGATTGACTTAAGAGATCTGTCAGATTTATGCTAGAACTGAACTAGCTCCCTTTACTCTGCTCTGCAGAAATGGGGGTTGCTACAGAGTTTAGACCTTGTGGCATAACCACAAGTCACATCTTACAGGCAAGGGAGAAGGCAGGCAAATTCTTCTCAAACCGTAGTTACAAAATGAAACACAGCGCACAGACAAGCAAAACGGGTCTCCAAAATGTGTAGGCAGCTTGAAACAGCTCTGCATGTCCTCTAGCCTAAGATCGTGCTAAATTAGCAGAGGAGAACGAAAAGATCTATTTATATATGTGAGCACATCATGCAAGGTGCTGATGAAAGGAAACACTGAAATTAATTAAGCAAATGAAACAAGTCGAGGTTCCCTTTGACCTAAAACTACTGCCAAATAGCGGCTGATAGAGCTTCTAGTCTGCCAAAGCGCCACAATACAAACCAGCCCATCAGGGAAGGGACTGTTCAGCTGCGACGAAGCAGATGCGTGGCTGGCGTTAAAAAAATAATTCCTGGTCAGGGTCTAGTTAACACCATGTGGAGCAGCTGACCGAGGTGCCCCCAGCGACACCCAGGTCAGTATTAGCAACACTTGAATTTAGAAATGCAAGGCTTCCCCTCTGCTGGTGGGGGCCTAATGCACTCAAAGGAGGACAACTTCTGTCCCTCCCACCGTGAAAAATGAAACTCCACAATTGCTTTAAGCCAATCTATGTGGGGGCTGTCCCCAGATGGAACACAGGTTCCCAAATTCTCCTTTCCCAGACACAAATTCTATGGCAGCACAAGCATTTTATGGCAGCACTAGCATTTTATGGCACCGCATGATGAGCTTGATCTTGGGACTGGAAACTACTGGAAACTTGGTAGCTGGAAACTACTACAGAAAATAAAAATAAAAATCCATTTTTAGCCAGGCTGGTTTACAGAACCTGCTCCTCAGCTGGGTACGAGAGTGGCTGCAATAGGAGAAGGAATGGGAGCGTGCGCCCAAGAAAAGACAAAGAGCAGGACTTTGCCTTGTGGCGATGGTCCACACTTGAACTGCCTTGAGGGGACTGTGGAGCCACTAACAACAGCAAGGAGAAACAAGAGAAATCTTGCCGGCAGTAAGGGAAAAATTCACTACAGATTTACGCAAATAACAGCACTGGCTGCTAAATGAAAGATTATCAAGCAAATGCCTGCCAGAGGACGTAGCCACAGACCAAACGGGACTTTCAAAATTTGTTTGATTTGGTTTTTTAAGTCATTATTTTTCAACCTTGGAGATTGCAAGTGGAAATAAAAGCAAAGGTCCCATGAAAGGCCAAGGCAGGTATTTTATTTTCTCACCTCCGTCATGGGGTATTTTAAATTTTCCTATTCTGACTGCACATTGTGTAAACCCTACTTCTAACCAGCAATGACTATAAATTCATTACAGGATTATTTTAAGAGAAATTCAACCAACATGCCTTGTCCACAGTTCAAACAATTTCTTCCGTCAGGGAGAAAGTCCCCAACCTTCCCCGATTTACCAATCATTTATATAATTAACAGCTTCTAACTTGCATTTCTTCTCCACTGCATTGTTAAGTCTTTGCCAAAGACAAGCCAAAGACATTCAACTTCTTACAAAAACAACAGACCCTGTTCTGCAGGTGGAAGGGGAACAAGGATGAAGGAATGCAGAGCTGTACTTGATTCCGGGACCTCAACTGCAAGCCCTCTGAGCACTTAAAGTTACAGAAGCCCAGGCCAATATATCCAAAATGCTTTCTCACGCCAAAACCAGCTCCATTCCTACAAGTAGAGACAGGCTGTCTGTAAGAGAACTAAGAAACCCATACGCTCTATTGAGGAGCTCTCCTGGAAAGCCTACTTGCTAGAGAAACCATGTGTAGGCACAACCCTCCATCAGATGATTTGTTCTCTCCAGGCTGTCCAAGAAGCCAGGCACTTCGTGATGGACAGGAAGGCCAGTTTCAAGTCTCACATCTTTTAATTTTCTCGCAGTGCTTGCTCTCAGTGGTCATGGATTTGGCATCAAGCAAGCTAAAGCTCAACAGTTTTAAAAATGAAATATTTGATGAAACACTTCTGGAGACCCATCAAGTTTGTGTCACACAGTGATTTCCATGGATTAGTACAGCCTTAATAAATGGCTTTAAAGAAGGCACCCAAAGGTATCTAATTAACTTGCTCCTTATGAGCAGTGCTCTCACCTTGGGCTACTCCTGTACAGATCTGCTGTCTGCTCCCTTTCCACACTGCAGAATCTGAAATCCACATTATATCAAACACCTTCTGACTGCAGAACAAGGTGATGTCTGGCTCATTCTCACCTTGTCATCACTCTGCTGCCCTGTACGCTGCTTTGGGACTTCCCTAGGACCACACACAGCACATCACGAGAGTGTTAGTGGGAAAGGTTTCTTCTCCAACCTCGCGCTTCAGCCTCCCATGGTGGAACACAGGGCTGGTGCCCCTTGTTATGCTGCTCACCAAGTACACTTTCATCCCATCCATCACCTTTGCACGTGCCCTTGCCGTAGCCACAGGCTACAGGCCCTCCTCAGCCTCCCTGCGGCCCGTCTCAACAAGCCCATATGCTGGTGGGTCAAGTGCTCCAGGCCCTGGGCAGCCTTTGCAAGGCCTTGCCAGGACCTCCATGCCCCTTTGGAACTTGGGGCCAGATGTGGACAACTGTATCCAGATGTAGCTCCCCAGTGCTGAGTAAAGGAGACAGTGATCTCCATCACTCTGCTAGCTACAACTCTAATGCAGACCAACAGAAATGCTCTTCCAAAACAAGAAGCTTCTCAACATTTAGGGACACTTATTTGGGGATCACCTACCTAATTAACCCTCAGTTGAGAGCAAATCATTAGGCAGAAGATTGCTGGACTAGCCACAGCATGGTTGGCTTCCTCTTCTGCTATGCCCTCCGGTTTATCATCTCCTCTGTACTGTCACCTTGAACAAACAGAATTTCCCTCCTATGAAGCAAACCCTACACAGAGAAGCCACAGGGCAGCTTTGGCATTTCTCATGTTGGTTTTTGTTTCTTCGCTTGTAAATATTACTTTCCTTCAAGTGACATGCAGTTTGGCAACTCCAGAGCCATGAATAGAAACAGGGTTTGAACAGAAAACCATGACCATTAACAAAACAAAACGTTAAGGTCATAGCTACATAAAACCGACCCCTATACAGCTCTTCCAATCCCATTCCACAAGCATGCCATTAGTGCAAGCTTCTTGTCTCTGGGATCAGCAGGGGATACCAAGTCCATCCACTGGAACAGAAATCGGATTTAACACCCTGTTCTTCTTAGTCCCCTTTTCAGGGTCAACTGAAAAATCAAAATGCCATTACACATAATAACTCCCCCCCCCCCCCAAAAAAACAAAAAACAAGACAGGAGGAAGGCATTAGAGTACATACCGATGTCGCTAAGCAGAGAAAGTATTTGACTTTCCTTAAGTCCGCAGCAGTTTTCTGGTTTGTTTAGCAACTGCAGTAAAGAAAAAGGTGTTTAGACCCACAGTGCAACAGTTAGCAGTCATGAACAACATCTTCCATCCCCTGCTGACAGGACAGAAAACAGCGCAGCTCGAATATAACACTAGTTGAATAAGGTAGTTTGCTTTGTGAAATAAAAGCATGGGGGGAAAAGAAAACAACTCAGACAAAATGAAAATTCATTGCACAGAGATAGGGATGAAAAGATTTGGGCTTTTAGAATAATACCACAAAAGCATGAAAGACATCATAAAGCAAACAGGCAAGACGTGCAAGCAGGGCCAGCAGGCAACAGGGATCCTGAGGCTCCTGGAATTTGCTTATTTCTCATCTGCTGAAGTTTGGGTTGATGGCATTTGGGAACACTCCAAATCATCGAAGGATTTGGGTTGAAAGGGACCCTTAAAGGTCAACCTCCCCTGCAATGAGCAGGGACACCTTCAACTAGATCGGGTTGCTCAGAGCCCCATCCAACCTGGCCATGAATGTTTCCAGGGATGGGGCATCTACCACCTCTCTGGGCAACCTGTGCCAATGTTTCATCACCCTCACTGTAAAAAATTTATTCCTTATATATAGTCTAAATCTACCTGGAGCAGGACTGCTGCTTGGAAGAACAACTTTCCAGTGAGGAAAATAAACTGCGTGACAAAAAGCAAAAGGAACGGATGCACATCTAAGCCCCTGGCTTTCAAACATCGGTCAATGACAAAAGAATGAGAAGGGAAACCAACAGACTAACCCTGAAATTCAGTGCAAGCCACAGAAGAGAAGATCACTGCAAGGACATGGACCTGTTGGAGCGGGTCCAGAGGAGGCCACGAAGATCATCAGAGGGCTGGAGGACGTCTCCTATGAGGACAGGCTGAGAGAGTTGGGGTTGTTCAGCCTGGAGAAGAGAAGGCTTCAGGGAGACCTTATAGCAGCTTTCCAGTATCTGAAGGGGGCCTACAAGAAAGCTGGAGAGGGACTTTTTACAAGGGCATGTAGTGACAGGTAATGGCTTCAAACTGAAAGAGAGTAGATCTAGATTAGGCATTAGGAAGAAAATTTTCATTCTGAGGGTAATGAGCCCCTGGCCCAGGTTGCCCAGAGAAGCTGTGGCTGCCCCATCCCTGGAGGTGTTCAAGGCCAGGCTGGATGGGGCTTGGAGCAGCCTGGTCTAGTGGGAGGTGTCCCTGCCCAGGGCAGGGGGATTGGAACTGGGTGATCTGTAAGATCCCTTTCAACCCAAACCGTTCTACGATTCTATGACTGTAACATAGCCTGTTTTTCTCCATGTGGTCTCCATACCCCACGCTATGGAAAAGCAACCCAGGTATCGGCCCCTGCTGCAAGAGGCTGCCAAACACTGTGCAGCCGCCTTCATAGTCACCAACGCTGCCTGAGCCCTGCAGGGTCCAAGGCACAGTACCAGCCACCCACGTCACAGGCCGGCACCTTAAAACCAGCGAAGTGCATGTTCTCCAATAACGGTGCTATTGCCACAGGCTGCCCCACTCCACAAAAATCACCGTCTTCTGCTCAGAGTGCTCAATCGCTGTCTAGCTCTGCCTTGGGACATAGCCTCCTTTCTGACCGCCCTCCCACAATGAGAAGAAGCTGCTCGACGCTTCAGCACGCTGGCTCCTAGGTCGTCCACCTCATTCATCCTGAGCTAAAAAGCAGAGCATTGGCTGTGGATCACTGGATGGACCATGACCTGAACTCTCAAGCCTGCCTCCACTCTAAAGTGCTTCTTCATCTCTTCTCTCCCTTGCGCTGAACTTCTCTCCCCTAGCAAAAAGTATGGTAGAATCACTGGAGGAATCCCCCTCCTAATCACTGTCTTACTGATCTGTCAATAAGTAGCTTCAGCAATTTCCCACATATGCCAATCAACATGTGATCTGATTTTTTTCATCACTACATGGAAGGTTTTTATAAATGACCAAGGTACACCTCTGCACTACAGCCACCCCTCCCATGATGTACCCTCACATCTTTGCCTGCTTCCCACACTTCAGGCAAAACCAGCAGTCAAGCCTCTATGGTGGAGAAGTCAGACTTAAGCATCTCACTCCTTAAGTTCTAGGTCAACGTGCTGAACAAGAAAGGAGGAGAAGGGCAAAGTCAGAAATCAAGCTCAGAGCCCACAACACCGCCCTGAAAGAGCACAAGCATAAAAATGTGTGCGGTCCATAGACAGAAGCAGATCCTTTTCCAGGCTTTATAGAAGATTGCAGATGTGCAATGAGAAATTAACAGTGGTGCAAAACACCAATGATGCCAAGTGAGTGTAAGAGAAATGTTTAAAGAAGAGCAGGATCAGAAATTAAAAAATATGCATCTTTTTTTTTCTCTTCTTTACGGGACACAGCATTACATGTGATCAAATGAAATGAAGCATATTACTTCGTAAACAGCCCCAGCATCTAAGGATTCATTAGAAATTAAATTATCAAGTACTGCATTGCAAGTAGAGCCAATGTAACCCCAAATTTCTTGGCGAAGGTCTCCTATTTACCTTCAAATAGTCTCAGAACTTTTACTGCAAAAAAAACAACACCCAAGTATCACCGAGAACACAGGCAGCTACATGTGTCTGCAACATCCAAATGTTTTTTTCATATATACCCACTTCCTTTCATTGCCAACCTTAAAACTGTCTCTTCAAATTGTCCCTACTGTTTTAACAACTCAACAATATAAAATGAGGCTTAGTAAGTTACGGATACAGTAGCTGCTATTGCATTCAACATCTGCTCATGTTACTCTACTTAACACCAGTAAAAAAAAAAAAAAAAAACAACTGCTGAAAAATGAGCTTCCGGACCACTTAGATGAGGTGATTTCCAAGCAAAACTTAATCAAAAGGGCTTAGCTTCTTCACCTCTATACAAACTGCTGCCTTCTGAATCCAGCTGCAGCGGAAAGGGAGCATAAACTCTATCGGGCCATGCGGCCGCTGCCTGGGGAACTCTCGGCTGTCACTGCTTTGCAGAAGGCCCAGTTCCCACTTCAGCAGAATACAGCAAAGTCTCTGAAGGCCTGGAGGCCCCAGTCCAGTACCAAAAGGATCCTTCCCTGTGCCAAGAGCAATACAACACTGAATACACATCAATCAAAACCAGATCAGACTCCAAACAGAGACACATTGCAGTAAAGGCTGCATCAAAAGCAGCGTGTCCAGCAGTGTGAGGGAGGGGATTCTGCCCTTCAGCTCTGCTCTGGGAGAACCCCTTGCAGTGCTGCCTCCAGCTCCAGGGCCCTCAGCACAGGAGACATGGACCCTCCAAAGGAGGGCCATGAAGATCATCAGAGGGCTGGAGCACCTCTGCTGTCAGGACAGGCTGAGGGAGTTGGGGTTGTTCAACCTGGGGAAGAGAAGGCTCCGGGGAGAACTTATAGCAGCCTTTCAGTACCTAAAGCATCTACAGGAAAGCTGCGGAGGGACTCTTTTATCAGAGAGTGCAGTGATAGGATGAGGGGGAATGGTTTTAAACTGAAAGGGGGAAATTTAGATTAGATATTAGGAAGAAATTCTTTACTGTGAGGGCGGTGAGACAGTGGAACAGGTTGCTCAGAGAAGCTGTGGATGTCCCACCCCTGGAGGCGTTCGAGACCAGGTTCAATGGGGCTTTCAGCAACCTGGTCTGGTGGGAGGTGTCCGGGCCCAGGGCAGGGGGGTTGGAACTAGATGGTCTTTAAGGTCCCTTCCAACCTAAACCTTTCTATGATTCTATGAAAGCCAAACATGCTAGGCGCAAGTATCTAGCTGTATTAATGCTAAAGCAAATCCATGAAAGGACACGCTGCTTCATGATAAAAGAGTATCTGCCCTTGGATTGTTCCCTGTCCTCTGGTTTCAAAAACACGAGCCTCATTTCCCATGCATGGTTTTTTTCCCCTTCACATTTACTTTCCCCACATTAGTACCTAAAAAGAAAAAGCGCCACAGAACATACATGGTTTCACAGACAACCACAGTCAAACACCATTAACCCCACCTTATTTTGCTAAATATTGCAAAGCAAAGCAGACACTACCTTCCGGAGGTCACCCCCTGAACAATATTCCATTGCCAGAAGAGGAACATCGTTAACGAGGAAGTTCATCTCCTCAGGAACTTCACAGGCTCTTACTACGTTGGGATGGTTCAACCTAAGCACATGGAAAGATGAATGAAAAGTCTGACTCCTCTTTTGGAAGAATGAGCCAACAGACTGTCAACCACTCATGTTTTATGTTTCAGGTATAATTTCTGTTCCCCTTGCTGAGAAGTACACTCTTCAGCTGGTCCCTACCAGTATTGAAATACATAAAATCTATGTTTTGGGAATACACAAGCCAGCAATGAGCAGAATCAACATTTCAAAGTCAAGGCACAGGACTTAGATAATGGAGAGCCACGCTCAAGTTCTGGATTCCTGCACATTCCTGGCAAAGTTGTCACATATTCTGTCTCTGTTTCAGCATATGGGGACAGTTTCCTCCTGGCCCAAGGGTTTCACAGGAATCCACTAACACTTGTGTAACTGCACTAGGGAGGTAGGAGCAGGCAGGTGAAATCCACATACACGGGGAGGAATTAATTGTGAATTCCCACAGTTGTTTCCTCACTGTCTCTCATACACATTCTTCTTGGGAATAAAAGACACATCCAGAAGGAAGTGAAGACAAATTACTTCTGTGTACACCTCTGGAAGCCACCACAAGAGTAGCTGTAGCTGTGCAGCTTAGTGCTTGTATTCAGAAAACGTATAGAGTGAAAATGCCGATGGGAACAGCAATCACCAAGCTCTGACTTACAAACGCAGGTTGCCTCCAAGTGGCTTCCTCCAACATTAGTGCATACAGCCAGGTGAGGGTAACAAGGCGGCACAGCAGGAGCTCAGTAAAGCTCTATGCAGCAGGCTCGCTGCAGGCCTCGGTGAGAACAACTCAGAAGAAAACCAAGCAGAATCCCTGCTCCCACCAGCGCGATGGAGCATTTGACACTCCAGGATCTCTCTCAAAAAGGGACGAGGAATTCTCAGGACGAGGGAACAACTGTATGAGACCACGCTCACATCCATGACGACAAACCTGGCCAGCTGTGGTTCACAGGAATATCAGAATGACATGCTAGAGAGAGGGACAGTGGTCAGCATAGAATATAGTTTCTTACGAGAAAGTGTTAGGAGACATTACCCTGTACCTGTGGGAGCGTGACAGGAAAAAAAAGCAATTCCTAGCTCCCCAGATGCTACATCAAAGAGGAATGTGCTGCACAGCACAGGAATATGCCGGTGTTCTCACATCACCACGTGAAAACTCAGTGCACCGTGTGTTGTGAAGGAATTTAGGTATCACTGGGGGATGGACAAAGAGCCCAGGCAGCAAGAAAGTGCAGAGGCTTGGGATGTCGCTAGGTCCCAAGCCAAGGCATCAGCTAGTACAGCACAGCAGAACCACTGGACATCTTGTGACGACAGATAAACCACTGCAGAGCCACTAGGTGACGGGCAGACCCTCAGCCCGGCTGGTCCGGGGACTGGCTGTCCCAACGCCCCAGTGCCTCAGCCCGGCTGGTCCGGGGACTGTCCCCTGGCTGCCCGGGCCACGCCGTCTCCCTCCTCACTCACTTCTTCATGATGTCGATCTCGTGGCACCAGCGGTCCTTGTTCTTGACGCTGAGCTCCAACCGGCAGGACTTGATGGCCACCCGGTCGCCCGAGTCCTACGGGACACAGCGCCGTCAGCCGCCCGGGCTGGGCCCAGCCCTGCCCGCCCCGGCCCTCCCCGCCGCCCGGCCCCACCTGGTGCTGGTAGAGACAGACGTTGCCGAAGCCGCCGGTCCCCAGGCGGTCCCGCATCTCCCAGGGCCCGCAGCCGCCCGCCGGCTGCCCCCGCAAGGCCGCCCCGCCGGGGGCCCGCTCCGCGCCGCCTCCGGGCCCGGCGGGGTTGGCGCCCCGCTCCATTGCGCCGCAGCCACTCGGTGCTACCGGTTCCTCCGCCTTTATTTCCGCGTCACCCCGCGCCCGATCGCCGCCGTCAGTCCCGGAGGGAGAAGTCGAAGGGCTGGAAGTCACGGCGGAAGGCGCGGGCCTGCGCCGCCTCCTCCTCCGCCGCCCGCCCGGCCGCGCACCGCCGCCAGTCGGCCTGCTGCGGCAGCGCCAGCAGCGCCGGACTCGCCAGCACCGCCCTGCGAGGAGCGCGCACCGCGTCACCACACTGCGTCACGCGTGACGTCAGCGAGGCGGCGGGGCAGAGGGCAAGGGAAGGGGAAGGGAAAGGGAAGGCTCCGACCTGCCGAAGTGGAGCGGGAAGCGGCCGCGGATGCGGTGGAAGAGCTTCTCCCCCGTGTCCAGCTCCACGTAGAAGTAGGGGGTTCCCGGCTGCACCACCTGGGGGGGAGGCGAGGAGCGGTGGTAAGGAAGGGGAGAGGCAGGGGGTAAGGGGGGAGTAAAGGGGAGGGGAAGTGAAGGAGTAACGGAGGGGAGAGGCAGGGATGTTATGTCATTTCTCTGACATTCCACGATTTCTCTGATACAACAGGAAGATTTTCTTGCAAATTCTCATCCAAGAGAACCCAAAACTGCCTCCTTCCGTGCCACAGCACTGAAGGAGGGTTGGTGTTCGGTATCAGAAGGAATGAATCCAGCAAGCCCTAGGCACAGCTGGAATCGTTTTCACATCAGCCACGCGTCTGGTGTTTGCGGGAACTTTGCCTGCAGCAGAACACATCTGGCACAAATCAAGTCCTCAACGTTCTGCCTCTTAACAGCAACAACAAGGGACCTCAGAGGCACACCACCACCCAAGATGGGACACAGGGAGAATAAATTCAACAGGTGAAATCTTGTCTCATACTTGCGTGATATCTGAGTGTTCTGGGATTTCTACTAATTCAATCTGCTGTTCCTGTGCCTGTGCAATAAAGGACTCTTTAATGTCTTCGGGGGTGCAGTGGTCCAACGGGACAGGAATCACCTGGAGATGGAGGACAACGTTTCCGTAAAAGAAGAGACAAAATGAACCCACTTGCAGAAAGCGATCAGTCCATCACTGGAGCTGGTATGCTCCTCAGTACTACGCAGCGTCATCAAACAAGACAGGCATGCACCCATCTGTACAGGCTTAAACTTATGAGATTTTTTTCTGTAGGAGCTGAAAAAGGCTGAAAACCAAAAGCTTGAAAAAGTTCTCAGCACAGCCTTCTCCATTCTGATCTCTGTGGTAGTTTAAGGCCGCTCTGCTATAGTGACAGATCTGCCAAATACAGAAACCACCACAATAAACCACTAAACGATTTGACACACAAGGACAGAAATAAAAAGCAAATCAAAAGGGCTGGTACCGGTAGACAATGACCAGAGTTCTGCAGATATCTTTAGATTTCAGCCTACAAATGCAAGCACCGCAGTTCACCTGCCAGCGTGAGACAACTGGGAGTCAGAGCAAAGTCTTATCTGAAAACCCTGTGGGCTTTTTAATCAGTTCCATGCAGGGCAAAGTGTTCCGCACCCACTCAGCACAACCAATGCTGTGCTGCTGTAACAGGAAGAGTTAAAGGACTGTGACAGACCCGGCACAGAATCACAGAATGTTAGGGGTTGGAAAGGACCTTTGGAGATCATCTAGTCCAATCCCCCCGCCAAAGCAGGGTCACCCAGAGCAGACTGAACAGGAACGCATCCAGGCAGGTTTTGAACATCTCCAGAGAAGGAGACTCCACAGCCTCTCCAGGCAGCCTCTTCCAGTGCTCTGGCACCCTCAAAGGAAAGTTTTTCCTCATGTTGAGATGGGATTCCTTATGTTCCAGTTTGTGCCTGTTGCCCCTTGTCCTGTTGCCAGGCACCACTGAAAAGAGTCTGGCCCCATCCTCCTGACACTCACCCTTTAGATATTGATAAGCATTGGTGAGGTCCCCTCTCAGTCTTCTCTTCTCCAGCCTAAACAGCCCCAGGTCTCTCAGCCTTTCCTCATCAGAGAGCTGCTCCAGTCCCTTGGTCATCTCCTAGCCCTTCACTGGACTCTCTCCAGCAGTTCCCTGTCCTTCTTGAACTGGGGAGCCCAGAACTGGACACAGCACTGCAGATGTGGCCTCACGAGGGCAGAGCAGAGGGGGAGGGTAACCTCCCTCCACCTGCTGGCCACGTGCTTTTTAATGCCCCCCAGGAGACCATTGGCCTTCTTGGCTACAAGGGCACATCTGCTGCCTCATGGTGTCCACCAGGAGTCCCAGGTTTCTCTCCACAGATCTGCTTTCCAGCAGGTTAACCCCTAACTTGTACCAGTGCATGGAAACCAGTTTTATTTTTGCTCTGGCTCCATCTGTAGGTAGGACAACTTCTCTCCATACTCTGGGAAGGCACAGACAAAAGAGAGAATTTTGAAGGTGAGCCTTCTCTTTCCCTTCATTTGCAGAGAATTTTATTCTCCCAGGGTGCCACTAAAACCATACCTGTAACTGCAGATGCTGACTCCTGTAGTTTCTTTCAAACAGGACATATCTCTTTCCCTTGCTTCTAAAAAATTCCTTTAGGGCAGACTTGTACTTGGTCACTTCTTCCACCACCTCTGAAGACAAGTCCACCACCGACTGATAGTGGCCAATAGGCAAAATCAAGACGTGATCAGGCAGTAAGCCACCTTTGGCCAGGGCGAGATAGCACTAGAGTGAAACAATACACACCAGTTACACTGTGAGCAACACACACTTACCATGCTGTGGAAATGTACTCTCTGACCATATTCCGAGTATCCCCCCGCCTACTGATTCTGCCTCAGGAACAGGAAAGTCTTCTCTGTGTTGACTTGTTTTGTTTTTTAGCAATTTATTAATTATTAGAAGAATGAGAAAGAGAGAGGGCCTGCCGAAGGACAAAAAAACCCCAAAACTCTTGAATGCCAGAGAATGCCTTGTCTGCAGGAAAGCGTCTGAGTGAACTTCACCACTGTGGCTAGAATTTCTTACTATGACAAAAAAATCCACTTGAAAGTTGTGAACAGCTTTTTAATTAATCCATAAGTGGATTATGCTATACAGGAACAATAACGTCAAGCAAAGTGAATATATCAATGAGAGAACTGATCTCCAAGATGTACTTTGAGATGTCAGCTTTAAAGCTATCTTATATTCTGTTTAATCTATATATAATAAAACGGAACATATATAGAATAAAACCGGAACCAGTCATCCCAGGGAGATCTGGCATAACTCCAGACAGTGCATCCTGTAGCCAAAGCAGATCCCAGTTTACACTGAGTTAACACTGGGAAAGTTCTGCCAGATGGTAACATAAGCAAACCACGAGGGCTGGCACAGCAAAAAGTGTTCTGACACTGTCATCCAGTTCTGCTGCTGGAGCAAAACTGCTTCATTTTTTAAAAAACTATCTATATACTTTTGTCTTTTGTAGGGGAGATATGAAGAAACTGAAAACGAAACTGAGAGTCAGCTTCAAATCAAGTTTGTTAGGGTTTTTCTAAGATTTAAAATTGGAGAATGATATTTTATATTGCTGTATCGTAGCATGATTCTGCCACCACGTAGCAAAGACCACGCTACAGGTACTTACGTGTGTGCCAATACTAACAACCAAGTGCTTCTCAACGTCTGGGCTGGCCAGGCAGAACCAGCAGGGCCCCGTGGGCTGTGCTTTATGGGGAGAGAGAAACAAGTGTTAGCACAAGGCTTATTTGTCAGAACAAGGAATGGAACAGGATCTGGAAGAGCTGTTATTTTCCAGCCACCTTTCCCAGTTGATAAAATGCTGAAGATGTCAGAAAGACACAGCTCCTGGAAGCAGATCTGGTCAGAGAACTGGTGCCTCTGGGAAATTCCAGCAAGGGAGGAGGTGGCAGCAATCACGCCCTTGCTGACTGCCATTCCCATCGAGTGCTCTAACTTTATGGAAGAGCACTAATTCTAGGATTTAGAGGTTATAGCTCACTAATAGGAAAGCACCAGCGAATTTAAACAAATCAAAACGAGGTAAAATTACTGCGTAGGTACAGACAAGGACAGATGCTGCCAAACACACCTGTCAGTTCTGGCCTGTTCATCACACTCAAAACACCTGAATTCATACCCAAATTGCGATACCTGAGCTGACCTTTAAGACAAGTCGATGGGATTGATAAGCTAGGCCCTCTCCTTAGGGCGAAACGCTGTATTTACCTCCTCTGCAGGCTGCGTACGGGATTAGACAAGCAGCTTTGTAAATGCAATAAACATGGAGGCGGCTCTCCCAAGAACCACAGAAAACCAAATGTCCAATTCTGGGATTAATTTCTGAGCAAACCAGTGTAACAAGGTTCTCTTCTCATGATACCAAACTCCAGAAAGTTTTGGAAGTTATATGAATATGCACAATGGCACGCTGTCCTACAGAAGTGATGGGGGAAAACAAGAAAACCCACATGTATTCTTTCTTCAAAACTGACTGCCATTACAGCCAGTTGTGCTTCTGCAATGACAGTGTGCTCATTTTAGCATACAGTAATTTATCCTGTAGACCTGTTATGTGCAAGGACTGTGCAAAGGGTTTGGAAATCTAATAGATAAAAACCAAACAACTTAGTCTCATGTAACAAAGGCAACCAGACTTTATCTACCAGAGGCATTTTAGAGGAATGTCTTCTTACCCGCTGGGAGTGAGAACAGCTTTCACAGAAACTAAAGGGGAGGCTGACACCTACATTTGCATTTTAAGCCCGAATTTCTTTATAACCAAGACCAACATTTCTAAAGATAGAGGCTTGCAATAACACTGCCAATGGGAAGTCATGCTCCTTAAAGATTTCATTTCAGTTTCTTATAGTCAGACAAACTCTAATGAGATTTACAGCACAGAAATTCAGAGGTAACAGAAGAGCTTCCTCCCTTCCCAGTTCATTTATACTTTGCGAAGTCACAGCACAGAACACCCGAAGCCGTGCTTCAAGAACACATCAGCACCGTGATCTCGCAGTCCCTCTGAATGGAAACGTGCCGCTTTGTGAAAGTGCCTGTTGTCATGTTCAGAGGGTAAACAGCATCAGCCCAACCGCAACCACCACAGACCCAACTACCTTTTGAACTATCCTTTTGACTTTTCAGTCACCTATTGTCAGGTTTGTAGGAAACAAGGGACCCTTCGTTACTCTGTACTCCCACAGTGTCTAGGATAGCAACAGAGCGTGTTGTCAAGCTGACATATACAGCTCAACAGCTTGAGAAAAATGAAGAGCGAGATGTTTCAATGCCTCAAGGGAAGAACTCAGGAAAAAAGTATCTGCATACTTACGGGGTTTTTTGGCTTGCTTAGGTTGGGAGTTCCCTGTCTCTTTCCCATCTGAGGGACGTTTCTTTCCCTGATGCTTGTTCAAATCAAAGAAAAACTGACAAGCTGGTTCTTCCTGTTTAGAAAATGAAAACCGAAGCCCATTACAACTGCATCATAGAGAGTCACAGTACATACAAGAATTTGCCTTTTCCTGAAGAGGTGTATCACTACCTTCGAACAACAGCAAAAGCATCAATATCCTGGAACAGAATGAATTGACCTCTCCTAGAAACACAGCCAACTTTGCCTGCCTGGATATGCCGCCTCAGCCAGGGAAAAAATTCTGGGAGAGCCGCCCCAAATTGCCACATTCTCCTATTTAGCCTTATGCTGCACATTCAGAATTGCTTGATTTTATGGATTATTCAAATCTCATTTTCACTTGACAGCCATTGCCAAAAGAATGTCTGTATTTCCTGGAGATGTTAACTTCTCAACAGACTCCCAGAGAGGCTGAAACCACTTGACTAAGTTGTCATGTATGGCAAAATGCCATTAGAAGGCTTTAATGATGCAGAGGAAAGCATTTGGGAAGATGACAGCAAAAGAGCAGGGCTGCTCACACCAGCTTAGCTTGGCTTCCACATGGGAGCACAACTGCAGTCTAAAATCTAACTCATGCTGGAAGAACCAGCATGTGCAGCGGAAGCAGTTTTCCCAGTAAACTTTACAAGCTTTCGCGCCTGTCTCCAATCGGATATTGAAGCTCAAAGGTACGAGAATTTTTGCTTCCATCAAGTGATGGACTGTTTGGTCTACTTAAAGCCTTACTGCCAGGGGTTTAACACAACAGCAAGTCTCAGATGGGGACAGGGAGGCTGTCACAGCTAAAGGGGTTGGGAGGTGCCTGTTGCCCTCATGCCCACCCACGCTGTCAGCTGGAAGGAGCCAGCCCTTCACTCTGCATGCATGCTCCAGGGAGAAAGGCTGGAGACCAGCGCTTGCACTTCCTACCTGACACACTGTTCCAGCAAAGTCCAAGTCAAGACTAACTTCAGGCTGAGTATTTTCCCCCCCTGCCAATGATTTCCCGATTTAGCTTCTCTCCATTACATTAAGATATACAGGCATTGCTATTCTGTGTCCACATTAGTGGAGTATCCCACAATGCTCAGAGGGCAAAACATGCTCTGCACAGGGAAACAATCCGAGTCTCTACACTGATGAACACAATCCACTTGTCTAATGATCAAAATTACGAAGCTGGCAATTTCAAATCTTCTGACACCAACACCTGAGTGTTCAGGCCCCAGGAAGGAACGTTTCTGCCCTCAGGTGACAAGCAACTGATCTGTAAAGGAGCATGGAACTGGTAACTTGACAGACACTCGAGAAAAAAAAAAAAAAAAAACAACCACACAAGGGCACCCAAAAGCTAGCTCACCAGCACTGAGGGATACAATGGAAATGCAACATCAAAGAAAGTAGCATCTGAGTAGCCAGCAGTCTAAGGGAGAAAACTGGGGGCCAACTGCAAAGGACTAATTTGTAACCTACAAGCTTAGAAAAAATAAGACCATGTGTGCTGAGGCGCCCATAAGGGACAGGCCTGAGAAGCAAGTAGATCTAACTACAACATCACCATGCAGACCTGCAGGAAGAAGCACAGAATGGTTTGCATTGAAAGGGACCTTTAAAGGTCACCTAGTCCAACCTCCCTGCAATAAGCAGGGACACCTTCACCTAGATCAGGTTGCTCAGAGCCCCGTCCAACCTGGCCTTGAATGTCTCCAGGGATGGGGCATCTACCGCCCCTCTGGGCAACCTGGGACAGTGTTTCACCACCCTCAGCGTAAAAAATTTATTCCTTATATCTAGTCTAAATCTCTCCTCTTTTAGTTTAAAGCCATTACCCTTGTCCTGTCGCTAAAGACCCTACTAAAAAGTTTGTCCCCGTCTTTCTTGTAGACCCCCTTTAAGTACTGAAAGGCTGCTACAAGGTCTCTCCAGAGCCTTCTCTTCTCCAGCCTGAACAAACCCAGCTCTCTCAGCCTGTCCTCACAGCAGAGGGGCTCCAGGCCTCTAATCATCTCCGTGGCCTCCTCTAGACCCGCTCCAACAGGTCCGTGGTCTTCTTATGTTGGGGGCCCAGTGCTGGAGGCAGCACTGTAGGTGGGGTCACACCAGAGCAGAGTAGAGGGGCAAAATCCCCTCCATCGACCTGCCGGCCATCCTGTTGGCGATGCAGCAAATTGTAATAAATTGTAATAAATCCCCATGCATTGCATTTATACAATTTGGTTGATGCAAATGGTTTATGCAGACCCCCGAAGTTTTTTGGACAGAAATATTCCACGGTTAAAGCTGAACACTGTTCTAAGCTCGCTAAACACAGAGAGTGAAAACAGAGTGCGCACATGGGGAAGAAGGCAGCAGCTACCTCTGCACACAGGCGTGCTTTGGTCTTCTGAGCTTCCTTCCGTGATTTTTGGTATGGATTTTCGGTGACATCCTGTGGCTGTTTCACCAGCTCTGCAGGGTCCATCAAGCTCATCGGCGTAATGCTGAAGGCGTACAGATACTAGAAAAAAGACAGATGGCTCAAATGCAAGAAACTTTTGCTATGACTGCAACTCTGAAGACATTGGTTGTGAACTAAGCCATCCTGAAATGGTAACACATGATTTAGCACTGCAAGAACTCAGCAAGTCAGCGTTTAAGCTACGGCAGGACATGAAAAACACACTCCCTGTGCTAGTCTCCCACCCCATACAACCAAGAGTTTATGGAGTGCTTCCTCATTCCAGGTTAAGGAAAGACCTGTTTGAAAAGCAGCAGTGTATCCTACTTGAAAAAGAAAACAACCTTGATCCTTGCCCGTTTCCAGGTATTCTTTCTGTACAGAACTCCTGGACCTTTTTTTTGTTACCAGGCCTGGTTCCTATGCCTTCTTAACCACTAGCAACCTGTCCTTCTATACCAATATTCTGTAACTTTCTTAAGAGGAGAAAAGAAACAGCTTAAAAAAACCCCAACAAAACAAATCAGCCCCTTCCCATCCCAGAAGTTAGTAATTTTTAGTGATGTGTATGGGATCCTTTGGAATTTCGCTTCCTTCTTAAAGCAGGCCTGTGAACAGAAAATACATAAGGCAGCTGGGTAAGAGGAAGGAATGGCAGCTTTCTAACCACTTTCCTCTGCAGCTGTCTTCACAGCTAGATGCCATTTGACCAGGGAGAGAAGAACAACAGTGCCTCAGAGCACATCTTGCAGCCCTTACCCTTCTAACGTAATGTGCAAATGTGAGACAGATCCCTCTGCTTCAATCAAGCTTTTAAGGGACCAACACTGTCCTCTAGCTAGCCAAAGCTGGGCTTACTGCCCTATTACTTGTACTTGGGAAAAGAAGAAAGGTTCAAGAGTGTCAGTACCTTTTTCTTGCTTGTATTGCCAACATCAGCAAGTGCAATAAACCTGCTCACATGCTGTGGGGTCTCCTGTAGCACTGTGTGATTTCTGTAAGGAAGTAAAACTCGATTGTACTGGCATATACAACATAGAAAACGACAGTGGGAAAACAACATGTCCTCCATGAAGCTACTCAGAATGTCAGCCACACACAGTCTTCAGCCAAGAACAAGGAGGGCTGAGGACAGACAGACTGATCTAACAGCAAACAGCTGCACAGACCAAAATGGCATCTCATTGCAGTCCAAATACAGAGATGAGAGGACAATTCACTGGTCTGAAAACAGCTATACACTTTAAAGTGTTTCCTGCGGAAAGGATAATAATCTTACCCAACGTTAACATGACAGCCTTAGTTCTACATGTAGGTTGTTCTGACGCTTACCTTATGTTACTAGTCACGTTCTATATACAAAGTTATGACTGAAGACACCACTCTCTTCACCACACAAGCTTTTCCATGATACATTTTCAAAGATAAACCCCTGAATTAAGCTGAATACTGTTTAAACGCACCTGAGGGCAACTAATTTGGCATCAGATTCACAGCAATGTACTGGGAAGAGGGTTGTCAGCAATGGCACAGTTTTCAAGACAGCAGGAATTACAGTAATAAGATGCATCTGAGAAACAATCTTGACCTTATGTCGGGGCTGGATGAATTCATAAAATTATTTTAAAGTTGTCCTCCTGTGTTCTTTAAAAATTGAACTCTAATTAGAAAATAAATGAGATTTCACAGGGTCTTACAAACCTGTAAGGAAGTCTTTCATAATAGGCCTTCTCCAGGGCAGCAAAGTGGTACCTTGGTTTGAGACTTGCAGCTAGATCAGACACTAACTTGGAGCCACATTTCTTGGTATCTATTTCTCCCTATAAAATAGAAACCAAGTTATATTTAAAAAAATGCGTCAGAGTAGTGAAAAGAAACAGTTTCATACAGAACTGCATGCTGGAAATGTAGAGACTGACTATAGTGGGTGGCATTCCCTGGAAGTGGAAAAAAAAAAAAAAGTCAAAAGGGCTTGATCTCTTATTGCCAAGCAGAGCCTACTCATTTATTCCATTCTGTGTACTCAGGGTTTACATCCACTCGTTTCACCAATCCACATTTCTCATGTTTTCCTTCTCTTGGTCCTGTGAAGCCAGGGCAGCACAGAGTGAGTTTGGAAAACACAAACAGATGTCCAAATCATTAAGACAAGTTTTGACCACATGCCGAGAGTACCAAAGCTTTAGTGCATGAGTCAAGCAAATAGGAAAGCTCTGAGGTTCCCTTAGGAGGCATAATTTTATCCCACTCCCATCCCCGAGAAGTCAGAGCAAAACAAAATACAACCAAAGAGCAGACTTCCAACCATTTCCTTGGGTGAAGGCTCTTCTTGTGCTGCCTTTTCTCCATTAGCCTTAGACTGAGAAGTGAAGTAGAGAAGGAAAAGGGCAGGGAAAGACAGAAGTTCAGAAACAGCCTACATCTGTCACCTGTAGCGTGTTATCTTCGGTAAAAGCACAGGGACCTGACCTGGCAGGCATCTGTCACAGCCCTTCATTGCGACAGCTGGGCAGGCACTAACCCACCCCCAAGAAAACGGGGGGTGGGTTAGTGCCTGTCTCCCTCCAGAGACTACCAGCATCGTTCCACAGCAACTGCAACCAACTAAATTTAGAGCAACATTTGCGATCAGATGAAAGCTATTGACTCTGCTTTTTCAGGCAGGGACAGATAGAACACCCTGAAGTTTCATAAATCCTCCTCCCCAATGGTCCTTCTCTGAAGAACCAGAATATCCACTGTCCGTTTTTTACTTTTAGCTTTCTCAAGCATTCAGAGATGACCCAATAGCCAAAATAGCCAAAGCAAGCAGAAAGACAATGCTTTGTTAAATCCAGCTGGAAACCCACTCCACCAGAAAACCGAGCACTTACTGCACTGTTGGCAAAAGTCCCCACATCTCTGGGCCAGGGTGACGTCAGCAATATATCAACACCTTTGAAGTCTGGGTTTGATAACAAAGATGTTTTTAATTCTGACACATCCCTTGCGCTAAAACTGTAGTCAGGAGCTGGCTCATCCTGGGACTCGGTGCCACTCAGGTATGCGATCTGCAGTCCAGAAGCACCGCTGTAAAGACCTCGACGGCCTGCATTAACAGAGAAGCACACACTTGAAATGTAGGCACTGAGAGTAATCTCTTAGTCACATCATAGACAGAGGACCAAATTCAGCAGTCCTGCCTTATTCTATTGAAACTGTCCTTACAGACAGCTCATTTTCTATGCCCATAAATTGCGGTAAAGACATGTTTTAGTGCAATGACTCAAACCCTGTTTGAGTCTGTTCAGACAACCCCCAGTCTTCTCTCCTCACTGCTATCTTGCTTCCCCAAAGTCAATCCATATCAAAAGCTCAGTATGAAGGCAGAGTGAAAAAAAGCCAACTGCAAGTGCCTTTACTTGTTATGTTTTTGTCAGGTTGCATTCTAGAAAGAAAGTAGTTTTTCCTTTTAGCTTTGCTACAACTTCATTATCTTTAAAGATGACGCTTCTTACCTCTGCTACTCCAGTACAGCCTCAGAGCACAGCAAAATCATACTTCAATTAGGAAACCTTGCCCATACAAAGACAGGCATGCTATGGGAATAAGATATTCTCAAAGAACAGACTCTTTCAACCACTATTCCTTTTGACAAGTTCGGTGTTAGAAAAAAACAAAAAAAACAGGGTTCTCTTTCATATTTTCCATAGCAGATCATATCAGCCTTTCAACATACAGTTCAACTCCAGTCTGAAACCTGGAGTAAGAAATGCCACCTTAAAACTTCCAGTAAAAGGAAGGGCTTTGAAGTGGGAATATCAGAAAACCCTCATGAAAGCAACAATGGGCCAATACATATCCTTTACCACAAACCACCTGCACCCTTACCTAAGTAAGTGATGTTCTCAGCTAATTCGCAGCCACTGACATCTGGAAAATAGCTGACGGTCTTCTGGTCATTAGCACCAAGCACGTAGGTTGGAATTGGAGCTGAGGAAGAGGACGACATGCACTCAGTCTGCTTTAATTCAAGTACATTAGCACAAGTTCAGTCCACATTTACTAGGAATTGCAGCAGGTCCTATCCATTCCTACACACCCCAACAACCTGCTGCTGCTCTCCCTTCTTAAAAAGGAAACTATTGCTGTTTTTCATTCAGTGAACAGGGAATGACCGGGAATTTCTGTAAGGGAAGCACCAGGAGTGGCAAAAGGGCTACACACTGGCAGGTGTGCTGGAATCCCACAGCCTGCTGACCGAACTGCAGTAAACATCTATGTGGAGCTTATCAGACTACCTGGGTTGAGAAAACAAGGATTGCTCCACACAGCAGCCTGCAAGCTGAAAATGTAAGGAGGCACTAATAGGAACAGAAGTGGAGCCGTAAGACATCCAGGCAAGGACAGAGAAGACCCTGACACCAATTAGCAGCGCCTGCGTCTCTACTAGCAGTGCTAATAGCGCCGGCCAGATGATCCAGGCACAGGCCTTGACACCCAAATCGTGGGCGGGCGACTTGGACACATGCATTTTTGTGCTCCTGAGACTGAGAGCGTGACAGAAATTAGTTTTATTTTGAAACAAACCCATCTTGCCCTCCTGTGTAGAGGTTTCCCACTAGATCTTAACTGCTTTAACATTACACTGTTTAACTGCAACTTCTGAATTCAAAAACACATTGCAATGAGACAGTGAATTGGGTTGCAAAATAGTGCAATACCCAGAGTGACAATGCCTTCCTTACCTTTCTTGGCCCCTGTGCGATATTCTGCCCATTCTGCCTCTGAAGTAGCGCCAAAAAAATTCCCAACACACAAAAGCATCTAGAAACAAGCAAGAGTTGCAATTTGACCAAAGACAAAACACATGCCACATTTTCATAATATGCTGTATTGTCCCAATACTGGGACATGCTTCAACAGCATTTTGTTTGGTATGGTGAAGAGGTTCCTCTGCGTTTATCATAGAATGGTTGGGGTTGGAAGGGACCTTAAAGACCATCTAGCTCCACACCCCCTGCCATGGGCAGGGACACCTTCCACTAGACCAGGTTGCTCAAAGCCCCATCCAACTGGGCCTTCACAGAATCCCAGAATGGTCAGGATTGGAAGGGACCTTTGGAGATCATCTAGTCCAATCCCCCTCCCAAAGCAGGGTCACCCAGAGCAGGTTGCACAGGAACGTGTCCAGGTGGGGTTTGAATATCTCCAGAGAAGGAGACTCCACAGCCTCTCCGGGCAGCCTCTTCCAGTGCTCCATCACCCTCAAAGGAAAGTTTTTCCTCATGTTGAGATGGAATTTCCCGTGTTCCAGTTTGTGCCTGTTGCCCCTTGTCATGTCTCTGGGCACCACTGAAAAGAGTCTGGCCCCATCCTCCTGACACCCACCCTTTAGATATTGATAAGCATTGATGAGATCACCCCTCAGTCTTCTGCAGGCTAAACAGCCCCAGGTCTCTCAGCCTTTCCTCATCAGAGAGGTGCTCCTGTACCTTGACCATTTTCATACCCCTTCACTGCATCTAGTACTAAACGTGTAACAGCAACATTAACGGGTTTAAATATGACAAGGCAACAGTTGCTCTTCCGCACTTTCTGCCGACAGGTTATGGCTCCTCCCAACACTTTGTTGCTGAGCAAGGAGTGCTGAGGGGGCTGCAAAGCCCCCTCCACGTACCCCTTCGTATCCCGAGCAGAACGAGGAGGGGTTCACAGCTCAGGAGGGGGGCAACAACAGCAGCAACACCCTCCTCAGTGCAAAACCCACCCAAGAGCTTCTCCCAATTCACAGACAGAGCTGAGATATTTGCTTTATTCCTGTTCTGCGCCATATAGGGTTCTAGGCAATAATTTGAAAAGGCAGCACACCTGTTAGGAAACATCCAGAGTCTTCTATACAAAAAGGTAACGAAGGAAAATCACATCAAGACAGCTGATTGATCACTTCTAATTATATAACAAAAAAATCCTTTGCGCATGTCCCAATTCCTGTCTGGCTCATTATGCCAAGGTGGCCTTACACTTACGTGTAAAATCTCCTCCTGGAGATGTAATTTTATTACTAGAATTATCTAAGGTAACTAGAGGCTACACCTTCATCCTACCAGCTACCACCAGGTTACCATTCAACTTTCTATTCCATTGGGGCTCCACTTGGGACAACGACTAACTTTCAAGACTGGATTATTTATGCTTATGGGCTTTTTGTGTCAGAGGCTTCCTATTCCCTGTTGCTACGGTTTCAGAGCAGGCCATCGCGTCACGGCCGCTCAATTTTGTGGACTTTTTCACTCTTTTTTAGATCAGCATCACCCTGTGCAAGCTCCTTGCCCCCAGCCACCCCCACGGGAACCCCACCCATACCATCCACTCCCCAAGCCTTACATCAAAGTGGCCGCTCTTGCCCTGGATAGCCCGGACTCGCCTGAAGAGAGCTTCCAGTTGCCCCTCCACGTCGCCACATGCCAGCCTGCGGGACAGGGGGTGTCAGCAGCCGCGAGGCCAGAGCCCCACCGCCCTCCTTCTCCTCCTCCCTTTCTTCCCCCCCCCCCCCATCCTTCTCCTCCTCCTGTCCCCCCTTCTCCTACTACCCCCTTCTTCTTCTTCTTCTTCCTCTCCACCTCCAGTCACACTCACACACGCAGAGGTGCAACGGCCATCACGAAGCTGCTCAACCTGAGAGACGCCGCCGCGCCCGGAACCTCACGCCACTTCCGGGTGCGCCGCGACAAATGCTCCGCCCGGCGCCACTTCCGGGCGCGGGGAACCTCTTGTTCCCCCACTTCCGGGGAACAGAGGACGACGTGCGACTTCTGGTGGACAACAAGTTGCCTATGGGGCAGCAGTGTGCCCTTGTGGCCAAGAAGGCCAATGGTCTCCTAGGGGACATTAAAAAGCACGTGTCCAGCAGGTGGAGGGAGGTTACCCTCCCCCTCTGCTCTGCCCTGGTGAGGCCACATCTGCAGTGCTGTGTCCAGTTCTGGGCTCCCCAGTTCAAGAAGGACAGGGAACTGCTGGAGAGAGTCCAGTGAAGGGCTAGGAGATGATCAAGGGACTGGAGCAGCTCTCTGATGAGGAAAGGCTGAGAGACCTGGGGCTGTTTAGGCTGGAGAAGAGAAGACTGAGAGGGGACCTCACCAATGCTTATCAATATCTAAAGGGTGGGTGTCAGGAGGATGGGGCCAGACTCTTTTCAGTGGTGCCTGGCGACAGGACAAGGGGCAACAGGCACAAACTGGAACATAAGGAATCCCATCTCAACATGAGGAAAAACTTTCCTTTGAGGGTGATGGAGCACTGGAAGAGGCTGCCTGGAGAGGCTGTGGAGTCTCCTTCTCTGGAGATGTTCAAAACCTGCCTGGATGCGTTCCTGTCCAGCCTGCTCTGGGTGACCCTGCTTTGGCGGGGGGATTGGACTAGATGATCTCCAAAGGTCTTTTCTAACCCCTACCACTACAAGAAAGACATTGAGGTGCTGGAGTGAGTCCAGAGAAGTGCAAAGGAGGTGGTGAGGGGTCTGGAGCTCTTGTGAGGAGTGGCTGAGGGAACTGGGATTGTTCAGCCTGGAGAAAAGGAGGCTGAGAGAAGACCTTAGTGTGCTCTACAACTACCTGAAAGGAGGTTGTAGCGAGGTGGGGGTCTGTCTCTTCTCCCAAGTAACAGGCGATAGGACAAGAGCAGACAGCCTCGGGTTGTGCCAGGGGAGGTTTAGGGTGGATATTGGGAAACATTGGAACAGGCTGCCTAGGGAAGTGGTGGAGTTGCCATCCCTGGAGGTATTTAAAAAATGGGTAGACGTGGTGCTGAGGGACACAGTTTAGTGGTGGTTTTGGCAGTGTTAGGTTGATGGTTGGACTTAATGATCTGAGAGGACCCTTCCAACCTAGACAATTCTGTGATTCTATATGTGCACCAGAGGAAGCCCTGCCAGACCAGGAGAACAAGAGAGCTGGCTGCCAAAATCACCCCTTAAGCCATCTGCAATGCCAGACAGTTGCCTTGTGGACTACCCCAAGGCTGCTACTGGCCTTGTCGCCATGCAGGTGCCTGGGAAAGACTGGCACTGCTCACCTTGACTTGCCAAAAGGCCAGGGAGGGGAGTTGGGGTGGGTGCTGGTTGTGGGGTAGGTGTGCTCAGCAAATTGTGTGTGGCGGTTGCTTCCACTCACTTCCTGCATGACACTGCCCTGCAGTTATTGACATAAACAAAAACTTGGCAGCATAAAAAGAGGTTTCTGTGAGCCTAGAGGAGAAAATAGAAAGGGGAGCTCAAAAAATGGGGAGGGGAACAGACACAAGTGAGGGGAGGGGAATGCAGGGAGGGTGGTAGAAGAAGAAGTTCAGTTAGAAGCACACAGGAAAAAAAGAAGGAAGGAAATTTTAAGAACAGAAACCCCAGTCCCGAGCCCTGGCTGCACAGGAGTGCCTGGAGGGCCAGTTCCACACCACTGCCCAGGGAGAAGGAAAACCCACAGCCCTCCAGCTGCAGCATCACCTGCTCCCACCCGCCCCAGGGGACACGCTGCCACGAGAAGGCAGGCTGGCGAGGCCACCCCGCTGCAGGGACTGGTGCAACCACCCCTCTGCCCTGACTACAAAGGCAGCAGCCAGTTCTCCTGCATCGCTCAGGTATGTGGACAACAGTGGGGCCTGGGCCCACACCCCAACTCAGAGGGAAGGCAGAGACAGTGCTACACCCCAGGGCTGAGGGGCTCTCCACACACACCTCCAGCTTAGCAAGACACCCAGCATTAGCCCTACACTTGCCCCCAACACAAGCCTCAGTTCAGAAAGCACAGGGCACCTACTGAAGACTCTGGGCAGAAGCTCAGACTCACCTTTTTGTCAGAGAGCGCTGGCTTCTTGGCCGGTGGTGGTGACATGGTACTGCTCTGCTCCAGAGTGGTGCTGGCCAACAGGGAGGATTTCAGTTTGGCCAGCTTGGAGTCTTCAGGGGCAGCTGGCTTGGCGCTGGGACCAGCAGGGAGGTCCATGACACAGTCTGTTTCCTGAGAGGTGCAGAAGATGCTGGTTCCTCTCTTGGCTTTCTGGGACACTTTTGCCAGCTTCCTCACTGTGCCGTGCGCTGGGCTGGCAGCACTGCTGCTGCAGGAGTCCCTCTCCAGGATCCCAGTATTCTCCCCGCTGTCCCCAGTCTCCTGGCTGGGGCTGGGCTCCAGCAGCAGCTTGGGTGAGGTAGGTGGAGAGCAGCTTCTTGGGCCACCAGGCTGCATCACTGGGCAGCACTGCGGCCATGTGTGTGGCTTTGAGGGACAGTTTGGGTGATGGCGACTCAGTGGGCAGCTTCAGCAGTGCGATTCCATTCGGCAGCTTCAGCCACGTCCCAAACTTGCTGTGGGCCACAGGGACTCCAACCTCCTCCGGCCCCGGCAGCTTCTTCCCCAGCAGCATGTCTGGTGTCTGATCAAAGAGGAAGAGAGAAGGACACAGAGCAATACTTTCCTCCCCAGGCCCACAGGAACCCTTGGCTCAGCAGGATCCGTCCCTCACGCCTGCCCACTCAGAGCAGCGCACCTGCCTCCCTGTGAAGCTGCAGCTCACTCACCCTCGCGGAGCAGGCAGAGGGGCATCAGCTCCCAGCTCGGCACTGGCCGAGGGCAGCCTTCAGGACTCACCCAGCCCATCAGTGGTGAAGACAGGGGCCCATTGGTCACAGTTTTGGTCCAGGCAGGCTGGAGGCAACTTGGGAATGGGCCCCTCCAAGCTCTTCCTGGGTCTGGGGATTTTGGTGGAGGCAGAGAAAGCACATGTGTCAACTGCAAGGGTCTGAGTGACTGGAAAGCTCTCATCAGAGATGCACACAAGAAACAGGAGCCAGAAGCTCCAAGGAGATGACGTGCTCTTGATCTACAGCAAAACCATGACAGGGAGCTGGACCTCTCCCTGCCACCCTCCTCCAAGCCAGCACATGCACACAGGCATTGGGGCTACTTGGGCCAAGCTCCTCCCCAGTCAGGCACGTGCTACCAGCCATGTCCCAAATGCTGAGAGCAGGGGGCAGAGTGGACAGGAGACACAGGGCCCTCTCACCTTAGGTGGAACAGCACATAGGCCTGCTAGTTGAGGACCAGTTTGATGTTGCTGGAGTGGACCAGGTCACTGTTCATTTGGTATCACTGCCCGTTGCTGGCATGTGGAAGAAGACAGAACAGGGTCAGGCTGTGTCTGGGGACCCTCCTTGCCCATCGGCAGAGGTCCTCCACCCAAAACCCACAGGTGGACCAGGGCAGGCAAGGGGACTCTGCGAGAGCAGACATCCATGCTTCCTGTGGTGGAACACAGCCCATACCTCCCATCCAGTGCTCCACACCATGCATCTGCTGAGCAACCTCCTTTCCTACAGGGACACACGAGCACCCACCAGCCCCCAGCCCAGAGGGCGTGCCAAGAGAGCGCCCTGGGCTTACCTTCATGTAGTAGTAGTAGTGCCCTTCGTGGCAGCTGTACCCAGAGTGCACCAGCACTGCAGAGTTGGTACATGATAGGATCCCAGTGGTTCTGAGACACATAAGGGTGGATGTTCGAGAACTCGGGGTACCCCACCATCTGCAGAGAGAGGATGTCTCAGGAGCCTGCACAGCAGATGGTGTTCTTGCTAGAGCAAGAGCAGCCCAGCTGTCCTTTCTCCCCAGGCAGAGGTCAAGCTGTTCCACCACCCAGATGACTGCCAGCCCTAGCCAAGGGCAAAACCCATGGAAATGACTCTGCTGACATCAGACAGCGCTCCAGGGCACCTGCTCATGGCCATGTCTGCTGGCTCAAATCCTCATCATGAGAGGAGGGAGCTGAGGAGTGGCAGGCTTCATCGCAGGCTTCCAGGGCCATGTATCTCATGATTTAGCCATGGAGCAGGTTGAGAATTCCCCCTGTATTGCAGCAGGCTTTCCATCTGCTTCCCACCAGCACACACATGGGTCTCTTCCCACAGCCACAGCCCCACACACTCACTTAGCACAAATGTAGGCATTCTCCCCACCCAGCACAGCTGGCTTCACAGACAGCTCCAGCGCCTTCACTATTTTGCTGCAAGGATTGCTGCAAGGACAGAGGAGAGATCAGGGCACGTCTGTCTCCCTGCCAAGACGCTAGCCCCGAGAGATAATACAGAGCATGAGCACAGGGCCACAGAATACACCAAACCCATGAGCCTGCCACCAACTAGGCACTGGCCAGCATGCTGCAAGGGATGGCTGCACCATGGCTGCACCCCAACACCGTGGAGCCTCAATGGAGGAGTCATGGTTCATCCTCAGGCAACAGGCGTTGCTCTGCCAGACAGAGAAGGCAGCACAACAATGGAAGCTGCTGCTTCCCTCTTGTCTTCACTGTGCCTTGACACTGGCAGGTTAAGGAGACTTGAGAGCAGTAATGGTGCAGTTGCAGGAACATTCCCCGTGAAAGCCAAGCTCCTCCCCTCCCTGACCCTACTGCAGTACCTTGATCTCCAGCAAACAGTCCAGGTAAGGGTCATAGGTGTCTGAGATGCTCTTCCACATGGAGCACTTCACTGCAAAAGAAAGAGCAATGAGCGCACACTGGGTCAACACCTCCACCCACCACCACCCCAGCACACTGCTGGCAGCTGCAGTATTCCCCATCTTCTTGTTTGAGCTCTGGGATGTGAGTGCCAGGATTCACAGCCTGGAGAGGAGGAAGGCTGGCAATTCCACTATGTGCTGGGACAGCAAGTGTTGGAAGATAGCTTGCAGCATGGGTTCCTTTGCTGGTGGCAACAGCTTTTCCACTAGCCAGCTCCAGCTTTGGGGCTCCAGATCAGCTTTTCCTGGGGTCATCTGTTCCTTTGGGCTCCAGATTGGCTTTTCTGGGAGACAGGTCCTCCTTTGGGGCTCCTGGTCACCTTTTCCAGGGGACGGCTCTTCCTTTAGGGCTCCTGGTAGGCTTTTCTAGGGGCAGGATTGCTCTCTAGGTCTCCGGATTGTCTTTTCCAAGGGCCAGCTCTTCCTTTGGGGCTCCTGGTCAGCTTTTCCAGGAGTCAGGTCCTCCTTTGGGGCTCCTGGTCACCTTTTCCAGGGGCCAACTATTCCTTTGGGGGTCCAGGTCAGCTTCTCCAGGGGTTGGATCCTTCTTGGGGGCTCCAGGTCAGATTTTCTGGGGATCAGCTAACCCTCTGCTGGTCTGTGTTGGCTTTTCTGGGGGCCAGCTCTTCATCTGGGGCTCCTGGTTGGCTCTTCCTTTGGGGCTTTGGATCGGCTCTTCCAAGGGTCACCTCCTACACTGTGGCTCCAAACTGGCTTTTCTAGGGGCCAGCTCCTACCTTGTGGCTCCAGGTCAGCTTTTCCAGGGGCCAGCCTTTCCTTTGGGTCTCTGGGTCAGCTTTTCAAAGGGCTGCCTCTTCTGCTGGGGCTCCAGGTCAGCTTTCTAAGGGTTAGCTTTTCCTTTGGGGGTCCTGTGTGGATTTTCCAGGGGCCAGCTCCTACTCTGGGGCTCCAGGTCAGCTCTTCCTCCTTTTGGGGTCTGGGTTGGCTTTTCTGCTGGTTGGCTAATCCTCTGCTTGTCTGCGTTGCCTTTTCTGGGAGCCAGCTCTTCGTTTGGGGTTCTGGGTCAGCTTTTCTAGGAGCCAGCTCATCCTTTGGGGCTTCAGGACAGCTTTTCCTGTGGTCTGGTGCTCCTTTGGGGCTCCAGGTTGTGTTTTCCGGGAGCCGGCCCTTCCTTTGATGCTTTGGGTTGGCTTGTCCATGGGACAGCTGCTCCTTTGGGGCTCGAGGTCATTTTTCCTGGAGCTGGCTCATCCTTTGGGGGTTCCAGGTCAGCTTTGTCAAGGGTCAGCTCCTCCATTTGGGCTCTGGGTTGGCTTTTCCAGGGGCCGGCTCCTCATTTTGGGTGCTGGTTCTGCTTTTCTGGGGTTTGGCTCTTCCTTTGTGGCTCTAGGTTGGCTTTTCTGGGGTCCAGCTCCTGCCTTGAGGCTCCAGGTTGGCTTTTCCAAGGGCTGTCTCCTCCTCTGGGGCTCCTGGTCTGCTTTCTGGGGGCCAGCTCTTCCCTTGGGGCTTTGAGTTGGCTTTTCCTGGGAGCTGGCTCCTCCTTTGCATCTTCGGGTCCACTTTTCCAGGGGCTGACTTGTCCACTGGGGCTTTGGGTTGGCTTTTCTGAGGTAAGTGCTTTTCCTTTAGGGCTCCTGGTTGGCTTCTCCAGGAGCCAACTCTTCCTTTGGGCCTCTAGGTGAGCTTTTCAGGGGGGTGGCTTGTCCTTTGGGGCTCTGGGTTGGCTTATTTTGGGCTTGGCTCTTTCTTTGCTGCTCTAGGTTGGCTTTTCCAGGGTCCAGCTCCTCCTTTGAGGCTCCTAGTTGGCTTTTCCAAGCGGCGGCTCCTCCTTTGGGACTCCTTATCAGCTTTCTGGGGTCTGGCTCTTCCTTTGGGGCTCTGGGTCAGATTTTCTGGGGGTCAGCTCCTTCACTGGGGCTCTAGATCGGCTTTTCCAGGGTTCAGCTTCTCCTTTGAGGCTCCAGGTTGGATTTTCCATGGGTCAACTCTTCCTATTGGGCTCCTGGTCTGCTTTCTAGGGGCTGGCTCTTCCTTTGCACTCCGAGTCAGATTTTCCAGGGGCAGGCTCCTCCTATGGGCCTCTGGGTCAGCTTTTTAAGGGTCTGGATTCTGCTTTGGGGCTCAGTGTTGGTTTTTCCTGGGCTGGCTATTTGTGTCTCTGGGTCAGCTTTTCCAAGGGCCAGCTCTTCCACTGGGGCTCTGGGTTGTATTGTCTGTGCACTCGCTCCTCCTTTAGGGCTCCGAGTAGGCCCCTCTAAGGGTCAGCTTCTTCTTTGGGGCTTATTGGTCAGCTTTTCTGGGGGCCAGCTCTTCCTTTGGGGCTCTGGTTTGGATTTTCCAGGGGTTGGCTGCTCCTTTGGAGCTCCAGGTCTGCTTTTTCTGGGAGATGGCTCCTCCATTGTTGCTCCTGGTCAGCTTTTCCAGGGACCAGCTCCCCCTCTGGGGCCCCAGCTCAGCTTTTCTGGGTCTGGCTCCTTATTTGTTCCATGTCTGCTTTTCCAAGGGCTGGCTCCTCCTTACGTTCACCATCGATATGTACGAAGGTTGCATATGCATTCAGCGACTAACGTTACATGGCATGAATACTCAACCAGAAACTTGTGTAATTAAGACACACAAATATTCAATAGGTTGGGTCAAGAGAAACACCTGCCTTTTATGTGGAATTCTAAAAACTGTGAACTGTCATTAAAAAGCATTAAAATCAGAAAGATTTTCAATAGTATTGAAATATATAAAAATATGCACGACAGTTCACAGAGAAAGATCTATGGACATATTTAATAACTACGACCAAGAAAAAAGAACTTCTTACATGTTAAATTCCAGGTTTCCCTTGAATTTTGAAGGTTTTTGCAACACTGCCTAATAACCTCTGTATTTCACCCCAAGAGAAACAGTTCTTAATCTGAGTGTTCATGTATTTGTTACGTAACTGCCACGTGAAAAATTAAAAGTGAAGTAACACCAGAAGTCCCCCGCAGTCTTACCCCATTCGTTGGGCAGTTCTTTATGTAGTGGCCAGGTTTTCCGCAACGAAAGCATATATAGGATGGTGGAGGTGTATCCCAGGGTTTCTTCATGTAACTAAAAGGTTTCTGAGAAAAGAAGAAAAAGGTATGCCTGTGTTTCTCTCGTTAAAACAAACATCTCTACAATTTGTCCAGAATCTTCAAAGAACAGATTTGATATTATCGACACTTACTTGATTGGATCGTATTCACAGCAAGACTGTATCATCATAGCTTTTATTTTGTCTTCTTCAGAAGCGTTGGCTTCAGCCAGATTGTCAGTCTGTTTAACAGGTGAGCATTTGACACACGCATTAGAAACACATTTGCACCCACACAGCCAGAGACGATACCACTCGCCCCATCCTGTAAAGAGCAGCACAACGCTAGATGGGGCTGCATGAAAACAGCTGCTCATAGAAAATACTGTTGTCCTGAAGATGTTCTGGGGACTCCTTAACACCATCACATGACGTTGGTGTGCCCGTTAATCTCCTGGAAAAGAGCGTTCTTGGGCACTCAAAACCTTGGGCTCTGTTTGCACCTCACATAAAGACTCGTGTAACCACTCCAGTTTTCTTCCAAGCGGACTGAAGCCATGCGCAGAAAAAACTACCCAGTACTCTTCAACTGATCTTTAAGCTCCAGACTACTGGAAGGAGGAGATATCCCCTGTACGTTTAATGGAGAAAGATGTATGCAACTATCGTTATTTACGCTTTGCAGCGTTAAAAGGACACTCAACTGAAGAGTAGGTGAAGCTGTTTCTGCTTGCTGAAATTCAGCTTCAGACACAGAAGCGTTAAAAGGAATCAAGCTTTTTATAATCCCTCAGCAAGACAAAAGATCCTTTGCAGTAGAAGTTTGACCATCATGTGCTCTCAGCAGTCCAAACCGCGTGTTCTCCCCCTACTAACTTCTTCGTATTAAGTGATTTAACTACAGTAAGCAAAACCTGCAGGTTTTTTCCAGTTGACTGTGTCCTTTCAACATACAAATTGTAATAAAAGCCTTGTGCGGCACTAGATCTTCAAATTATCGAATCCCGCTGGATTTCTTTAAGCAGCATTTCTTAAAACACAAGTCCAGTTCCAAGCAGGGTCTAAGGGGGTGACTGTCAATGATTTGGACCTTCAAGTACCCATCCTTCAGATCAGCCACTCATGGTTTTGGTTTTATATGCATTCCTAAACGATTAGGTACGTTTTCAGAATTTACACCATCTGCGTGCAAACAAATTAGTTTGTGCTGCTCACTGTAGATATACTAGAATTTATGAAGTTGCGCAGCACTCAAGGAATGGATCTGCCACTGTAATGACTGGCAATTCAGAAATAGCCATACAAGTGTCCGCGTTACAGAAACACTGCTGTTTTGGCTGTGGCAAAGCCCCCTGAAATGTCCATAATTTGCAGCCAATTACATTCTTCTGTAAAAAATGGTTTAGTTTCCAACGCAAAATTAACGAGACGTGCAAAATGGTAAACAGCATCTGAAGGGCTTCGTTTTTGTGTCTTTTTTGTGTCTGATGAGTAATCCTGCAATGTTACGTTGAGGCTGATAAGGTACTCCCCTTCTCTCTGCCCAAACTGGGAACTACTCTTTACAGGATAGTATTGAAATACATGCGCATTTTAAAGTTAAAATAAATACTTTAAATTATTAAAAATTAAATTAAAAGTTTGTTCACATTACAACAGCTATCCAGCTATAGACCACAGCATAAGATTTAAAAATACAAAGCCAACACTTTTTTTTTTTTTGGGGGGGGGAAGTATTTGGCAAGATTATATATATATATATATATATATATATATATATATATATTTACCTTCACAAGCTGGGCCAGAGAAAGAGGTGCAGGAGAGTCATCAATCTGTTCACAAAAAATGAAACACATATTCAAGTTCCACAACCAAAACACAGCGATAGTTAACCTCTACTCTAGTCTGAGAGCAGCACTATATCCTCTGGGCATCACTGAAGGAGGCATTTCAAACCCGGTGTAATTTGTCTTTGTCCGAAACAAAGTCCAAAACTATGAGAGCTTAGGAGTGCCCATGTGGTTAATGAGAAGAAACTAAATGAATCAAACACGCTTGAGATCAACTGCTTGCTCCCGCATATCTCAGAGAGGGACCCTTGTCAATTGCTCACAACTGCTTAAAAGTCGAAGGGGTAAGGCGGCTGTCAATTTTCAGCTGAAAAGGTTTTTAAAAAAATATTTATTTGAGAAGGAAGCATCACTGCGGGAAACTTATCTTCAGTGTAGTTTGTAAACTAATTGTTAATTTCACATCATTGATAAAGGCATATGGTTACGCTTCCAGGAACAGAGTGTAGCTGCCTGTCAAAATAAAGCACCGGCACATCATCCCTGAAACGTGAACTCTGCCCCTCCACTCAAGAAGGTTAAAAATGCCAAGCTCGCCATACCCCACCAAGCCCAAACAAAAACAGCAATCCAAAACATCAGCCAATAAAAATAACCCACCACTTTGTCTAGAAAAAGAATAAGCTGCTCAAATTACTGAAATGAAGGTGTTCACCATGACAGAGATCCTTGCAGTCACTGACACAGCCATACTAAAAGGATCCCCTTCCTTGCTTTGGCTGTAGTAACAGCAGGAGAGCAGCACACATTTGCAAACGTGGAATGACAGCTAACGTAAGAGCAAAGCGATGAAGAAATAGCCAAAGAATAAGCTTTTGTGCATCCTTTTTAAAACAATCTTAACTAATTTTAAGTTTGCCGCTTGACTCTACAACAGCAATTGGCAAGCTTTCCAGTGATTTATTCCTACCACACTAAGATCCAGGTTCTGCTTTGAAATCCATCCAGAAACATGTGTATTGCAAACAAAACAAAACAAAATCCCCACACTTTTGACCAAGACCTGAGGCAGATTTCAGATTAAAGCTAATTGTGTCTCCAACACTAGAAGCACCTGAGGCTGCGCTGATTTACAGTGAGAGAGAGGACATGTAAAGAGCGATGCGAGGCTTCTGCCCTCCCTCCTTTTGTTTTCTGGGGGCTTTTTTGAGACACCTCTGTTAGCTGGTGGTAAGATTCAACTTAGAAATATAATGCAGACATGGCAGGGAACACATGAACCTAAAAGAATGGTAACTTTATTTATGAACATGTGATCTGTGTTTATACACATGCTAGCAAACAACGAGAAAAATAATGCTTTTCAAGAAATAAAAACCCATCTGAATCAGATCAAATACTATAAATGTGGCTTACATAAATGCAGTACATTAACTGCTGGGGTCACTGGGTCAGTTAAACTATCTCCAACCCAAGTGATCAGATCCAATGATCCAGGGTTAGTCTATGCCTCACACCATTCTAGAGAAGAAAAAGCATTTCTACTTCAAATAAAGATGAAAAATTAAACCCACCACACAGTAAGTTTTATACTACAAGGACTACTTTGAAACGCACAGTTTCACACGGTATTCAAGCCAAGTGCCAAATCCAGACCTAGACCACTACCAGTCAAGTATTTCCCTGGATCACTCATTTAGATTTTAGCAGCAGAATGACAAGTGTTTCCAAACCTGAAGAAAAATGCTGCCCCTTTTCCCAATGTAAATTCAAAGTGGTGGTATACTAAAGAAAGGCTTAACCTTTGGGAAATGAAAGCAGCATCCAACCTGAAAACACCCAGTTCCAAAAATGTACTGCAGGCAGAAGTTAAGAAAAGTGACAGGGATTTTACCCACAAATGCACCAGCCTACGCACAAATGCACCAGAGCGGGCAGGGGTGAGCAGCCCTGCTCCCTGCCCCGCAGGGGGACCCGGGGCACAGGGGTTGGCTGTGAAGCCCCGTTGGCTCTGAAGATGGTGGGACCCTTGGAGGTTTCCTTCAGGTACACAGTGAACTTTACCCACAAATGCACCAGGCTATAACCTTATGCCAGAATTTGTACACTGGGTTTTAGATATTTTCATTTGCGGACAAACTGTTAAACTAAACTGCTTCATCTGATAAAGTGGAAAGATCAAATGCAGAACTTTAGAATACCACTTTCTGTAGCAAGGATATGTAAATTCACGTCAATCTATTACAAACACTGATGTACTCAGAGGGGCCCAAACAGTATCACTTCAATGGTACAGTTTTTAGGAACAAATACCCAAGTATTTAAAGACATCAGGAATCCGAACTGTCCTCAAAAGGTATGGGATGTGTTGGGTTTGGTATTTGTTGAGCCCCTGAGTCAAAAGTTAGAAACAGTACCAAGTTTAGCAATAATGGTTTCTCAGTGGCTTTTGAAAACATTTTCAAAAAGCATTAGGCAAAAAAGTACTTAAAAACAAAAGCTAAGTGATACAATGGGAAAATGGAAAAAAAAATGGAAAAAAAATACGCTCTAAACAATTTTTGTTGCAAGAAACAAAAACCACACACACCCCCATACAAACATACATATTGGCTAGCTATAGACAGACAGATGTAGCACATCAGTGTGCAAACCTTGAACCGGCATGATCTAAAAACCATCATATATTACCTGTTCAACACAAAGTCATACAGGAAATAGCCTAGCATGTTCAATATGAAATACAATGCATTACGAGGCACAAATACCAATATTCACATTCGAACTGCGCAAGCGATGGCATTACTCAGTCTTTGCTATGCTGAATTAAATACACTGTATTTGCATTATATACTGCGTTTTACTGGAAAATATATGAAGTTAATGTTTGCAAAATTAACACAAGGCTATTTTTTTAGAATTTGCTTAGAATTTCTTCTTTAGAATTAAGCGTGTTGAAAAAATGGTGAGATGGTGTTTTTACATACTGCTTTTGATGTTCCACTCACTGGCTCAGTTCTGCCTCTAGAAGAAGAAATAAAGGTGATCAGAACTTAAAATAAAGCACTTGTACCAAATGTAAACAGTGAAAACAGATCACAAAACCTGAACATCAAAACATTATGTCCTAAATAATCTAGTGAATATGGTAATTCATTTCCACACATAAACTGTTCTCTCTTGGTATGTTCAGTGCAACTAATAAAACCCTCCAAAGTCATGTTTCTACTTAGTCACAATTTATTTGGCCATTCAATGGTTTCTTCATGCGTTTACCTTGAAGAACATTCTACAAGGCAAGTAACGCATGTTTGAAGGCCTCTCCACCATTACAGCATACTTGCATCATTCCCAAACATCAGCCCCTCTACCAGTGGTTTCTGCCATGTTTCCAGCTGAAGGAATAGAAAGCTCACCTGCCTGGTTAATTGTCAACATTAGAACAGCAGTGCTGGTCTGTCCTTATCCCCATGTACAGGTGTTTATTTGACCTTTGATGCCAGTAGCATCTATCCTCTCATTTTGGGGCAGCATGACAATACCCAGGGAGGGTGCCATGCAGCCAGAAACGGAGGATGGATTGGCAAGGTAGCACTAAGCATACATATTTAAATACATGAATTCACCCCCAAAGCAAGGCCGTGTTTATAAGCACAAGGCTGCGGTGTCCAGAATTGCTAGGGAGTGCTTGAAGGCATCTCCTCTGAGATGGAAACAAATTATAGGTTTACACTACAATGCCTATCTGTTGTTCCTATAAAAGCAATAAAAGCAAATGCATATAATACGGGATCTCTCCACGGAGAGGAAACAGGATCTACAACTTGGGTCTCAGAACAGCCAACCCCAAGAACAAACCCTGTAGAACCCTCTGAAAAGTTACCATTGATGGAGTTGGAACCCCATCTCCCAGCAGGCCTAAAAATGTCAGCCTACTTCGGGACAGATACAGTAACATCTACCCCATGAGGACAAACATTTACTACAGCTTTAACGAGAGAGGTACAATCGGAATGCCTCCGCAAACTAATATCCATTAAAAAAGTTCACACGTTGAAACCCCTAACAAAGAATTCGATGCTTTATGGACACTCACATAGCAGATGTTTTGCTGGCAGCTTTAACTCCTCCAACAGGGATTCTTCTCACAATTACCGAGGAGTTCTTAGCAATCAGAGCATTGTCATCTGTGTATTCTGTAACAACATAAACACAGAAAAAAAATCAGCCAATTTGTAAGAATGTGTATTAATTTGTAATTACATAGCACTCCAGAGGATCCTTTTGCAGCTATAAATGCAAAATTCTACGCGTAACAGCGTGCTGTTATCATCTCAACATACTAACAGGACTTTTCAAGAAGCAGATACTTCTTCACCGAGTTGTGATTACACATGGAAACAAAGAAACACACTTTGTAAAAATGCTATTACGTATATTACAGTAATACTTTATGGGGTAATATATTTATGAGCATCAATGTTTCACCTAAAACTTTGCTTTCGGTTTCTCAACTGCCATAACAGAATCTCCGTGTTTGGACTATTTCAAAACATTTTTTCTCCCAGTGGTAACAACTGGGCCCATCACAGTTTATTGCCATCAGTGTTCTGGTTTTAAGGCTCTGCTTTAGACAGACCCAGCCGCTACAGAAGGGACATCAGCCAGGCAGCCATTCAGCCTGCTGGCATTCGTCAGGCTGGAAGTTCATTAGCAACTGAAGGCAAATTCAGAGACCCTTCTGCAGCAAAGCCCTTCAAGCAAATTAAACCTCTTTCAAAAGCTCTTCACAATTTTATTCAACACTACGAGAAAAATCCAGGACTTCTGAAATGTATCTCTACCTACTCTGCGAGGCCCCCAGCACAAGTCACAGCTTCCGATGGCGGCCGAATCTCATCATGGCTTCCCGCCCCGCTTCATCCCCGCCCCGCATCCCTCCCGGTGCCCCCCACGCCCACGACACGGGCCCCAGGTGGACTCGGGCCACCTGGGGCGCCCCGCAGAGAGCCCGGCATGGCTCCCGCAGGCCGCGGCCACCACGGGGGGTCCCCAAGGCCCCACGCTGCGCCCCATGCACCTGCTCCGGTCTGGGCGTTGCTGATCTGCAAGTCGCTGGTGGCCACCTTCAGCTTCTCGTGGACCATGATCTGGCGCTTGAGGTCCCGCAGGCAAATGTTCAGGCCGCTGAAGATGACCCTGTCATACGCCGGCTTGGCGGCGAACTTGTAGTGGACGCATGACATGTTTGTGGCCATGTGGTCCAGGGGCCACGGCATCCACATCAGTGCAAAGTGTGGCGGCCTCTGTGCTGGGCTGGGCTCGCGGCAGCGCAGGGAAGGGCCTGCCGAGGGGCCGGGGAAAGCGGTGCGGGCTGAGACGAGCTCTGTCCCTGCTCCCTCTCTCCCACACAGTGTTGCCACACAGTCACTATGGACACTGGGCAACGGCCCACTGCCCCACCCCCATGCCTCAGGGGACCCAGCGCATTGTGCCAAAAGGGGTGTCGCTGCCCCTGGCTGCTGGTGTCCCTGCTGTCCCCCGGCCTGTCACCGGCCACTGTCCTGTTCACCCCCCACTGTCCTGTCACCCCCCAGGTCTGCGGGGTCCCTCCTGTCACCCCCAGGCTGTCACCCCCACTGTCCCATCCTCCTGGCAGCCAGACGAGCCAAGACAGCCTGGGGGAGATGCAGCCGGCTCTGCCGTGTGGCACCCGGCTGCCTGCACCGCAGGGCCAGCGAAGGCAGGGGACATCTCAGGGGGTCTGAGTGTTCCTTGGGGCAGCTACCGAAAGGTCAGCCAAAGGGGCCAATGACCACCTGGTTTATGGCCACGAGCCAATGTACTTCCCAACCGTGGCACACCCACAGCGGCGTGAACTCTGTCTGGAGAGGAGGACTAAGAAGTCAGGAATCAACCATCAGTGTTAGGAGGTGCCCCAGGACAACCTTTCTTGCTTTCTCAACCATCAAAGCTGCTGCTGCAACAGCCCTAGTGCAGGAAATCATGCCTTGAACTATGAGGTCGAGTTCTGTTGAGTAATATGCTATGGCTTGCAGACGCTTCTGGGCCAACTGGATTTTCCTTTCTGTTCATATAAATGTAAAAGGCGTGTTGTGGTCTGGCAGGGCTAAGGAGGGAGCTTCCACGACTGCTTGGTTTAGATCTTTAAATGCCTTTCGGGTTTCCGGAGTCAGGAAACCCTTTTGGTTTCAGTGCTGTCCTCTGTATAAAAGGCATCATTAATTTTGCTCTTGGTGTCTGTTTTTCCTGTTAATAGTCATTTGGAAGCCCAGGTTTTAATATGGTAGCCTTGCCTGTAAGCCTGTGGTGGATTATACGTATTCATTCCACAACTCGCCCATTGCCACGGTTGAAACTGCAGCAGCAGAGGAAAAAAAGCCCCACTGTTGGATATGCACTAAAAGCCCATCTTCTGCCAGAAATACTCTCCTGGGAATCTGTCCTGGTGAATTCTCATCGGTACAGGGACGGGCATCTATGTTACGAATTTTCACTGAGGAAAGGAAGGATACCAGCCTTCCACCAAGTCGGGTTTGTCACTAGTCTGAAAGGAGATCCCTGGCTATGCCTGGAGAGCAAACCTATTGACAAGCTCACACACTCTCCAGGGGCTGGGCACTGGAAATGCCAGTAGAGCTCTTAGGGCCATACAGATGAAAAGGGGAGTCTTATGCCTGGAACCTTCCATAGATTCGTTCCTATGCCTAAAGGCAATCGGTTTTCCTCCACAGACAGGCTGGTCAGTCTCGCCTCGGTGCCCGGCAGGATCATGGAGCAGATCTTCCTGGAACCTCTGCTAAGGCACACAGAAAATAGGGAGTACAATGATAGGACACAGGGCAACGGTTTCAAACTGGAAGAGGGTAGATTTAGCTTGGTTATCAGGAAGAAACTCTTTACTGTGAGGGTGGTGAGGCACTGAAAGAGGTTGCCCAGGGAAGCTGTCAATGCCGCATCCCTAGAAGTGTTCAATGCTGGGTGAGGCTTTGAGCAGCCTGGTCTAGTGGGTGGTGTCCCTGCCCATGGCAGGGGGGTTGGAACTAGATTATCTTTAGGGTCCCTTCCAACCCAAAACATTCCGTGATTCTGTGATCAGTGACAGCCAAACACGGCTTCACTAAGGGCACATGGTGCCTGACAAATTTGGTGGCCTCCTACAACAGGGTTACAGTGTTGGTGGATAAGGGAAGAGCAGTGACATCATCTGACTGGACTCGGGCAAGGTATCTGACACTGTCCCACACGACATCCTTGTCTCTAAATTGGAGACACGTGGCTTTGACAGATGGACCACTCGGTGGATAAGGAACTGGCTGGATGGCTGCACTCAAAGAGTTGTGGTCAACGGCTTGATGACCAAGTGGTGAGCAGTGATGAATGGTGTTCTATTTAACATCTTTGTTGGTGACATGGATGTCGGGATTGAGTCGACCCTCAGCAAGTTTGCTGACAACACCAAGCTGTGTGGCTGGAGGGGAGGCTGGAGCCATCCAGAGGGACCCAGACAGGCTGGAGAAGTTCAATTGGGCCAAGTGCAAGGTCCTACACATGGTCTGGGGCAATCCCAAGCAAAAATACACACTGGGAGGAGAATGGTTTGAGAGCAGCCCTGAGGAGAAGGACTTGGGGGTGTTCGTGGGTGAGAAGTTCAACATGATCTGGCGATGTGCACACGCAGCCCAGAAAGCCAACAATATCCGCAGCTGCATCAAAAGAAGCGTGGCCAGCAGGTCGAGTGACATGGTTCTGCCCCTCTACTCTGCTCTCATGAGAACCCACCTGAAGTACTGCCTCCAGCTCTGGGGACCCAAACATGAAAAGGACACGGAACTGTTGGAGTGAGTCCAGAGGAGACCATGAAGATGATCCGAGGGCTCAAGCCCCTCTGCCATGAGGACAGGCTGAGAGAGTTGGGTTTGTTGAGCCTGGAGAAGAGAAGGCTCCAGGGAGACCTTATGGCGGCCTTCCAGTACTACCTAAAGGGGGCCTACAGAAAAAGTGGAGAGTGACTCTTGGTCAGGGAGTGGAGCAATAGTACGAGGGGAATGGTTTTAAACTGAAAGAGGGTAGATTTAGATTAGACACTAGGAAGGAATTCTTTACGCCGAGGGTGGTGTGCCACTGGCACAGGCTGCCCAGAAAACTAGTGTATGACCCATCCCTGGAGGTGTTCAAGGCCAACCTGGACAGGGCTTTGAGCAACCTGGTCTAGTGGGAGGTGTCCCTGCCCATGGCAGGGAGGTTGGACTAGATGATCTTTAAGGTCCCTTCTAACTCTAACCATTCTATGATTCTATGATTCGTCAGCAATGTTTCAAGTCACACAATACTCAGTCACGTTACAAAATGTCAGTAAACTTAAGGACAGCAGCCTCTTTGCAGGTTTCTAACTCAAAAGCAAAAGGCCTGGTCCTTCCATGTGGCTGGCATCTTCTCATGGCTCTTCTGAGTCGGACTGCACCACAAGTGGCACTGCCCCACCTGCAGTAGACATACTGGACCAGAAATGATGGTTTCAAGATAGAAACCACCATACAATCCACCAAAACAGAAAGAAAACCACAACAGATAAAACATTGTACACAAAACAGAGACCCCTATCTAAACCTTAAAATGGTAAACAAGCTGAAAAAGAGGACTCTCCACAAAAAAAGACCATGCAGAACACAAGATAACGTAAAAATACCATAATCCAGGCAGCCAGGGCCAACACACCCAGATCCTGTACATAACAGTAAAACCTGGGTTAAACACTCCAGGGGAGAAAGGCTGAGGCCCTTGGAGACTTTGAACTGGCCAGCCATGGGCACCGGGCTTCAGCTCATTATTTCTGTGTTAGATGACCCTGTCCTCCCTGTGAGACCCCTCAGGGCAGCTGTACCCAGCTCCAGAGGGGTGGATATGGCGTCAGCATTGTGGGGAGGTGCTTCCTGGGAGCAAGATCTCTCATGGGGGCACTGGGAAACCCTCCTCAGGCCTGGATGCCTGAGAAACATCTCTGCACTGCTCCACATCTCACCAAAACCAGGGACAGAGGAAGGCTGCTGTGGAGGCCTCCAAGAGAACCAGCTCACCTGGGCTGTTCTGCAGCCACCAGGTGCCTCTGCTGTCAGGCGGGTCTCAGCGTTGCTCTGCAAATGGCTGTCACCTCCCTGCAGAATGCTCTCCAGCACATGGTACGTCTGCACTGAGACTTCTTGGGGACGAAGTCCCAAAGGGAGGGATGGGGTTTGCTCGGCCCCCATTCCCAGGGTGCCATGAGAGAGAGCTGCCACCCCCAAATCTGCTCTGTGACGTGGACACCACACACGAGCTGCAGACATGGGTCAGGACAGCTTTGGGGAGCAGGCAAGCCATTCCGTGGTGCCCCCGGTGCGGGCAGAAAGCAGAGCCGGAGACAACGGGGGGCAGCCCGGGGCAGCCAACGGCAGGGTGCAGCGCCTGCAGAAACACCCAGCTCCTTGAGCCTCGGCCCCGGGGCTGCAGCTAGGGGCTGGCGCTGGCTGGGGCTTCGCTGGGAAAAAACAGGTGGGGGTGACCCTGACACCCCGCACGTGTACCTCATCCCACGATCTGGGAACCTGTCCCTCTGCCCATTGTCGCCATGGGGTGCACAAAGCAGCGCCACTGGCCCTGGCGTGGTCCTGAGCCATGTCTCAACAGATGAGCCTTCAACCAGCAGGCCTAAAAAGAGGGAAAATTGCCCAGAACTAAGCTGTGCTCAAGTTTTTGCAGGCAGTATGATTTTTTGAGCTGCCTGGCGGTGCCGCACCTGGGGAGCGCTCAAGACCCAGGGCGGCTGCCTGTACCTGCAAGCAGCCGGTGGAATGTGCGCAGCGGGAGCCAGCGGTGGTTTGTGTGGCTGTTGGATGGGTCTGGGCTCTAAATGTGCCCAACATAGTACGCCTGGTTCCTTTCTCCTTACGGGTTGTATTTAGAGCTTAAACGGTATTTTTTTAAAAAGCACGAACAACAAGCAAACAGAAAAACAGCTGGGCAATTCCCCCCCCCGCCCCCCACTCCGAGCTGGGCTTTTTCCCCGCAGTCCTGACCACTCTGCAAGTTCATCACCAATATTAGGCAGCAGGACTGAGCCCAGGGAAGGGCTTTTGCAGGCAGCACACTCCTTGAGGCGCCTGGTAATGCCGTTGCTGGGGGGTGCTCAAGAAATAGAGTCAGTTGCCCATAGTTGCTATTTGTGGTCCCTCCTCATCGCCCTGTCTGGCTCCCTGCCCCCATCTTTTAATTTCTCCCTCTCTGTCTCTAGCCAATCACTATTTTTTTTCTTTCTCTTTCTTTCTCTGAACGGCTCCCTGACCTTATGTTTTTCGTCCCTCCCTCTCTGCCATACAGCCCGTTTTTGTCTTTCTATATTTGTCTTTCTCTGCCTGGCTCCCTGTCTGCCCTATAGCCCGTTGCTATTTTTTTCTTTCTCTGCATCTCTCTCCCCCGCTCCCTGCCCTTCTCTCGTTTCTATCGCTCCATCCACCTGCCCGGCCTCATCTTCCTCGCTGTCCTGCAGCCCGTCCCCTTTCCTGCCTGTCTGCCTGGGCCTTCCCTCTTCCCTCTGGGCCTCCATCCCGCTCCCCGTCCCCTTTTGCTCTTCCCCCACCTCAGCCCTGGAGGCCGCTGCTGTTCTGTCCTTCTCCGCCTCCTCGTCCTGACCCTGGCCCCTGCCCTCCATCTCTTTCCCGCCCTCCCCCTGCTCCTCACCAGGATTTCTCCTCCCTCCGCTCCCTGCCCAGCTCCCCCCTGCTCTCCCCGTTGTCCCCCTGGCCCTTCCCGCCCCTCTCCGCCGCCCTCTCCCTCTCTGCCCTCCTCCTCCCGGCTCCACCGGGGCTCCGGGGCCTGGCCCTGGGCCGGGGCAGCCCCGGGGAGGCGGCCCTGGTTCCTGCGGGGGTCAGAGGGCAGGAAGGGGCGCCCCGGGGCACGCTGGGGGCTGTAGTCCCGGCACGGATCGTGTAATTGCTGTGATTTTCGCTCTCTAGAGACCACACATGCTCTTATTTTTCTCACCACCAGTCTTAAATAACATACAGAAAACCTACAGTAAGTCCATCATGAATCAGCTAAAAATTCTGAGTCGTAAATTGTAGCCCAACCCTTTAGCACCATCAGTGCTGCTCACCTGTCCTTTCTGAAGGGGGAGATTACTGGCCTTAATGGTTTATGTCCCTTCAGTACTGACCCTTCAGCCGATGTCTGCTGAAATTTACAGAGACAGGCTTGGTATGGCTGGGTAACTATAGAATGAAATAATTACCTTGGCGTCGTCCTTCGTTCTTAGAGACCTGATTTATAGAAGGTTCCTGCATCAGCTGAAAAGGCAATGGATATTTTGGAATCTTTTTCAGAGAATCAAATGGCCTAAAGACAATCATAAATGAGCCGAAAAAGGCTAACATGAAGGCTGTGTATTAAGTGTATTTTTATTAACGGAGCTCTCTACCCATTAGAGTACAAACCATCTCATGATGCCTGCAATATCAATTCACAGTGTCAAGGAAAAGTGGTTGGAACGGAATTAATGCATACATTTACCTCTCATAATCCCATCTTTAACAACCACCTAAACTAAAACTAATACAGTCCAGTAACTGAGTAATGAACATTAGAGGGAATGGATGATGTTTCCACAGTGAAAGTAAGCTCTCCAGTGAGGGCATCTCTACTTTTCTCCAAGCATCCTTTCCCTTTATTTTACCTACAGCAAATTCTCTAGTGACAAACGTGCTTACAGACGGTTGCAGCTCTCCAAGGGTAAACCAGCCTGATGCACTGAAGACAAACTCTCTGAGAAGAGACGGCTAAAAAATACCAGGAGGTCTGGGAGGAATGCTTTGTCTCGGCTGGCCAGAGCGGTCTAGCTGGGGTTCAGCTCTCAGGGATGGGCACATGACAGCAGTGGACATCGTCCCTTGTTACCCTTTGCATTGCTTTTAATCCAAGGTAAACTGTTTTAAACCACTGCAAAAAAAGACTTGGCAGCCATGAGGACAGCGCCGCCCTCATCTTCGCCTGGCCCACTGGCTCCTGCGTTGCCACTTTCGGGTGAGCGGTGGTGCCGTGTGCCGTGGGTGGGCAGGAGAGCTTCCCCAGAATGCCCACGCCGTGCTGGGAATGGCCTCTGCCCCACCTGCAGAGCCTGGGCAGGGAGTGGGCAGCACGCCGGCAGGGAGGGAGGCGGGGAGGGAGGCAGGGAGGTTTCGGGGTACCATCAAGCTCCAGGCAGTTTATTTTCTTGCTACTAAAACTCTGTAAGATTGGTTGTTAAACTCCGCTATGGCAGCTTAACGCAAGGCTACCTTGCCTTACCCTGTGGCAACTTTTAGTCATAAAGGAACACACCATGATGCATTACGGCATCCACAGACACCACTGTCAGGGTCGGTGTGCAAGTGGAGTTCCAAAGTTCACAATTTCTAAAATAACCGTGCCACCCATACGAAAGGCATTTAGAGATGGAAAATCAAGTGCCCGCAAAAAAGTGTGGGGGTGAATTGGTGTTCTAGAGGAAAAAGATTCATCAGGTTGAAACAACTGAGGATAATAAAGCTTATTAATTGATCACAGATATTGAGCCACTTCCCACAGAGATGCTACAATGCTGCGACGAAATTGATAAATGTATGATACAAAGCCCTTGTCAGGCCTTATCCTGAATACTGCACACTATTTCTAGTCATCTGTGCTCAAGAAAGATGGATTGAAACGGAAATATACCCAGGGCCACCCAAACTGGCTAATCAAGGGAATGAAGAGCCTCTCTCTTCAGAGGAGATGGAAAGATTTGGCTGGTTTAGCCTACAGAAACAAAAACTAAGAGAAGAGACGACTGCTCTCATCAGTAGGGCAACTACTTGTGTAGGACTTGTGAAGGTCAAGAATGATACTGGCAGAAGAACAAAGAGATATAGCCTGGAAGTGAATAAATTTGGGCTGGGAATCAGAAGAGAATTTCCAAGCATCAGAGGAGTGAAATTCTGGAACAACGCTGCAATAAGAGACAGAGCGCGGTACAAAAGAAGCTTGTTTTTAAAACAGCAATTAGTAAGATTAAGGACATGATTATCCAAAGCACTTGCTGTGACAGCAGGGCTCCTCCCAGCTCTACCCTGGTGATTCGATGCGATTGATCCTGTCTTTGATTAGAAAAATCAACAGAAGGTGCACCTAAAGGCAGGGAGTATGTTTCTGATTGAGAGACTTTGCAGAATTTATTAGGAAAACACCTCGTTCCGTCATAGAGAAAGGGAATAGTGGAGCAACTTGCCAGCCAGCCATTGCAACTGAACAATTACTCAAAATACAACAATTTTGCAAGATGACATTTTTTTTGAACTAGGTAAGAACTAGAAATCACAAAAAATGGACAAATGTTAAAAGTAGTTTATCTTCAACTTGATTTTTAGTTTGGCGTTTGTTGGTGTTTTTTTTTAAAGTAAAAGCCCATTGAGAAGATCAGTCAGAATATGACCAGGTAAATACCACTCACTTTAGAAAGCCACATTGATTTCAAAAAATTGACCCAAAAAAACCCAAATCCAAAACAGTTTCTCCAATAATGGATTGATGGCGATGTTCATCTTATCATCCGTATGTCAGGATTTTTCACATCCTGATCAGGCAGCGACCTTTAACAGATGAATCAGCAAGCTAATTCTCCATTTGAGATCTGTTGATAACGGCTCAGATCTGTAAAACTGATGCATTTGCTTGCAACCCTCACTTTGCCAATCTGCTTTTAAAACTCCAGTTGATGCTAAAACCTGCTTTTTCTGTGCATAAGGCAATAGTGCCATCTCGTGGGAAACACGCTGCTTCGTGCCTTATGGTGGGGAAAAAGAGCCTGGAACCTTTCTTCAAACAAATACCTCCTCATGAAAAATAGATTTTTATTTTTCTTTAAGTTGGCTCCCTCCAGTTAGCACGTAAACTTTCATCTAAAATGCCCGCTAACCTTTTCTGGGTAAGGTTCCGTAAGGACTCGCCTCTTCTCCGAGATGCTCTCCTACAAACCCTGGCCCCAGCGTCCTGTTTGGGTACAGCCCAGGAGGGTCCCGCGGGCAGGAGGGAGAGCCCCCAGCCCAGCTCCGACTCGGCCCGCAGGCAGAGCAGCGCTGCTCGGCGTCGCCCGCAAGACCAGCCTCGCTGGGCGAGCACGTGCCACGAGTCCTCAGGTGGGCTGTACGTGCAGTATGTACACACACAGAGTTGCCAGTCACATCCCAACCCTGCTTCTCCTATCGACATTTTTGGTCCATTTTATCTGATTTTGTGCCTCTTTACCTTTTTTGGCAGAGCCAAAACACAAACAGCACTTGGCACACCGAAGAGCACTGGAAACCTTTTTACATTTAAACTGTCATCCATCTTACAGAGGAAAAATAACGAGGATTCATCTGTTTATTCCACGAGCAGTGGAAGAAGCATGGCAGGAACAAGGCCCTTTCTTCCAGAGAGCTCCACCTGCATGGCTCCTTGGTGAAGAAGGGAACTGATTAACCCAAATTGGCTTCCTTTTACACAAAGCAGGTGTTAAACAGAAACCCTCTGCCTCCTTCAGATTCCACCTTTCCTCCAAGGCTTCTCCTCCTACTGCCATGCTGGTCCTCATCCTGGCCCTGGTCAACCTGCTTCTTGGTAAGCAAGTAAAGGTAAATGCCAGCACAGCTTTTTTTCCTAGATGCCTGTTAAACGTTGTGAGTTCTGGAGCCATCAGATAGATATTTACCATAAATAAGAATTAAACAGGATCCTGTATTCACAGCAAGTTTCCGTTTGCAGCCTGCAGTCAGTGGTTCAAGACACACTCAAGAATGAATCTCAGGCTGGTACTTCCATGGTGCTGTTGGTTCACCATTGCCAATGAAGGCAAGCGTCAGGAAAAATGGTAAACTATTACCTTCATTTATCATTTGTATGCTTTTGCCAGTATTATAAAATTGGGATTTCTGTTTTAAAATACCAGTATAATAAAATAAGAAGAAACCATCACACCCACCAATTTTGTCTTCCTGTATGAGGCTCTGGATTGTTCCCCTGGACTGTTATACATGTAGGGTAAGACAAACACACACTCCCAAGCTTAAAATTCCTGGGATGGACAATCTATCACAACTCTTGATAAATTGTGCCTGTATAGTTACAGCAGTAGCCACAAAAAAGACGACAAGCTTATAGAGAAGAGATGTCGCCTTGAGCTTTGGCATCAGATGTTTGTCCATCTGCAATAACAGCAATTAGGATCTTGTTTAATTTGGTTTAAGCTAAATTCAGAGCAGGTCAGGTGCTGTTGGTGTAAGATACAAAGAGCTTAGGCTTGGTATTTTATTAATTCACTAACAAAATAACCAATTTACAATGCAGTTTTGAGATACTATTTTAAAACACACTGTTTATTCAGACTAATTGAAATGGACATATTATTTAGAGTCCAGTTAGTCGTTCCTGAAATTCCAGTCTGCGTGAGAAAAACATACAGTACTAACTGGTATTAATCAACTGAAAATGGTGAAATTCAAAATTTCATATGCATTCCATTGATTTTACAGCTGAAGCGCTGAAGACAGTACTTCATTTAAAGCACAAGCTCTTCAGGTTGAGCAATAAACCATACGCGGACTGGAAATGAGAATATTAACTGCATTTCTATATTAAAGGACTGCCACAGCTCAAAATGGCACTAAAAGCAGTATTACAATATGAACAACTTACCCCGAAAGCAGTCATAAAGCTTATACTTAGGGAAACAGAGGAAAAAAATGATAAAATAGCCCTTCAGATTTTCTGGATTTTACATGTGCGTCACAAGAGATTCTGATGAATCTTGGTTGTAAGCTATTTAACATAACTGCATATTCTAATATTTCCTAAACAACGCGTATAGAAATTTTATAGAATAAACTTTGTGCAATTTTTCTAAAGTGCAACATTTTGGCTTACCTTATAATTAACGCAGTACTTGAGAATCACGCTTTACCAGAAAATAGACAAAACTTGAAAAAGACTTGTCACTTTTTAAAAACTGTTCATTTTTTATTAACTAAAATGACTCAGCCATAAAAAGCGCAAAGTGTATAGAAGTGCATAGGGCAAAATGGTTTCTATGAACAGAGGATGATGCTTCCAATAATAAACGTTTGTCTTGTCCATGCTGGTTTGGGGGCATATGTATCATCAACACAGGAACAGGTTTTCACTGAAGGTCCTGAATGCAGTTCACATAGGGAAGCGTCATATCTGCTTGTGATAAATTATATTCCTCTAATCTAAAATGCTAAATGCCAGCTATTGGAGTCAGTCGCCGAGGTGCGCTGGCCCCATCCGCAGCGGAGCGGCAGAGCTTGATGCACGGGGGGCCTCCCGAGGCAGGGAAAAGCCAGGGCGGTGGAGAGACCCACCAGGAGCCAGCAGCTCTGGTGGAAGACGCTGACAAGGTGTGGGCATTGACAGAGCCACAGCGGCTACCCCACACCTATAAAAACCAGCCTGGGGACTAGAAGCGACCAGGAGCGCTGCAAACAGAGTGTGGCACAGTCTGCATGGCAGGGCATCATCACTCTACCAGCTCAAAAGGTGAGCTCCATTGGTGGTCATCACAGTCTCAGAAGGAGCAGAGCTACCGTATCCACGTGGCAGAAAGCCCAATCCTCTGCACTCACCGGAATGGATGTGGCAACCCAGACAGAGTTCCAGTGAGATCATGCAGGTCTTGGGCTGCAGGGCTTGCCAGAGAATTTCGCTAGTAACTGAGGGCAGCAGTGAGAACAACAGCGTGAGGTGTGACCAGGTGGACGATCTGCTCAGCTTGGTGACAGGGCTACGACAGGTAGTAGAATAGTTAAGGAGCATCAGGGAGTCCAAGAAAGAGATGGACTGGTGGAATCATGCTCTGCCCTCCCTGAGACAGAAACAGGAACAGCCACCAGAAAAAAACCAACAAGATCCAGGGGATCCTGCAACCTCCCCCTGCCAGGCTGAGACAGTAGCTTCAAGGAAAGCAGTGAACAGAGGCAAGTCCATGCCCAGGGTGGATGGAGAACCCCCTCCTTGCCCAGCCCACCTTCCCAGGTGCTGCAACGCATAGTCCAAGGGCCACCAAAAAAGGCTTCCAGGCCTCAGGATGGTTGGTAAGGAAATCTGAACCACAGGGTATTTTCTCCTCTCTCCTTCCCGTTGTGGGCAGCAACATGGGAAGAAATAGATGGACACAGTCTATTAATACGTGGCTCCGTGGCTGATGTCACCCACACAATTTTGGGGTTTTCGAGAATGGGGCAGCCTGCACGGCACGAGGCTTGCTGGCGTCAGATGGGATTCACCTTTCTGAAAGGGCGAAGAGGGTCTTTGCTCACGAGTGAGCGGAGCTCATTGACAGAGCCTTAAACTAGGCTTGAAAGGGGAGGGGGACAATATCAGGCGTGCCCGTGACAAGCGGTGGGACAACACACCAAGGTAGAGGGTTGGGGTGCTAGTGAGGGCACTCAGCCTGTTGCTCTGACACGTGCTGGGTACACTGGAGGATGCTTGAAGTCTTACAGAGATGAGGGAATGGCTCCTGAGGTAATGGGGGGGGAGCCAAAAGGGGAGGAGAAAAGAGGGGAACAGCAGTGAATACCTCAAAGGAATCAAGGTGTGTTCCTCTAAGAAGGTGACATGGCCGACAGCTCAGCTAAAGTGCCTTGACACCAATGCATGCAGCATGGTCAACAAATGGGAGGAGCTGGAAGCCGCCCCGCTGCTGGAAAGCTGACACCTAGTTGCCATTCCTGAAACCTGGTGGGACGAATCCCATGACTGGAGTGTGACTATCCATGGCCAGCAACAGGGGAGGAAGCGGGGGGCAGAGGGGCTACCCTCTGGGTCAGGAAACGGGTAGAGCGTGAAGAGCTGTCTCTGAAGAATAGCCAAGAGCAGGTTGAAAGCTTATGGGTAAGCATTAGAGAGCCAAGGCAACAAAGGGAGCCTTGGGGTTGGTGTCTACTCCAGGCCGCCTGATCAAGGGGAGCCTATTGACGAAGCCTTCTTCCTCCAGCTACAGCAGCAGGCATCATGCTCACAGGTTCTCGTCCTGCTGGGGGACTTCGGCCACCCCGACAGCTGCTGGAAAAGCAGCACGGCGAGCTGGGGGCAATCCATGAGACACCCAGGGCCGAGTGCCTTGAAGATAACTTCTTGAGCCAGGTAATAGACAGCCCCACCAGAGGAGCGGCCATACTGGACCTGAAGGGCACCAATGCAAACGAGCTAATGGGTGACATCAAGATTGGAGGCAGCCTGGGCTGCAGCGGTCAGGTGCTGGTGGAGTTCACAGTCCTGAGGGGTCTGGGCGTCAGGGGGAAGAGTAAAGTCAGGACCCTGAATTTTAGGAAAGCAAACTTCCAGCTCTTCAAAGAGCTGGTCAATAGGACCTTCCAGGACACTGCTGAAAATCCAGTTCCTATGAGACTGATAGAAATGGCACTTGCAGATTTGCATGAGGGACATGTAAGTACAGGGAACATGGACTACAAATTCATACCATTGCGCACGTATGAGTTCTCTAAGCAGAGTCTTAACTGTCAGTAACGCTGAGTTTATTTAGAGAAAAAAAATCCCTTCTGTCCACACTTCCACCCTTCCTTGCCCAGCAAGACAACAACGTGCTGCCTCCTGTTCTGCAGGTCATGAGCGACCCATTTCAGAACGGCCTCGAACACGGCCTCTTCTTTCACAGGGAGCTCATCCTTCTCCAGCAGGCATTCCAGGTCGTTGAAGGAGAGCGCCAGAAACTCTGTGGACTCCCTGGTCACCTCCTCGAAGTGACGCAGGATGAACTCATGGGCTGCTTCTCGCAGGTCAGGACAGTAGTAGTAGCCTGTGAATCTCCAGATGCCAATGCAATTTTCCAAGCACAGCTGGGATTTTAAGAACTCGCAGCACAGTCTGACGATGTCCAGGACGTTGAACTGGTCTGCCGCGATTAGCAAACTTTCAACGTTGTCATCTGTGACCGGCACTGTCCCGGTGTAGGCGTACTCCATAAGGAGCCTCATCATTTCAGAGGAAGTGCCGGGGATTTTATAGACCTTCTTCTCGGCATTGCTCCAGTTGCTGGAGAACAAAGCCCTGAAAAAAACAAAGCAGTGCTGGGGAAGAAAGTGGCCTTGCTGTGTGACACCCTGACCCCATTATCCCCTGTGCCTCCTTCCCCGGGCACCAATTTGGGCACTAGCAGTAGCCATGCTGGGAGGCCGTGGAGTTCTATGAAGGAACGTTTTACTAGCCGGTTGTTTTAATAAGGAGCCACAGGGCAAGTGGGCACCTTGCTTCAACAAGAACACCCGAGAATAATGGTGTGTGGGGAAGGAAAACCTCCCGCCTGCAGCAGACCAGCCAGGCTGGCCACGGTCCCAGCCCTGCACCGTATCTGGGGGTTTGCCAGACACCACTTCCAGGGCTGCTGTTCGATCTGAGCTTGTGGATGAATTTTGGTGTCCAGGGAGGTACCAGCACTAGGGGAAACTGCTGGAGGAGAGTTTGAGTGCCAAGGGAAGCGCTGGAGATACACGAAGGCACAGTGTGGCACAGAGCAGGAAATGCTGTTTGGCCCCATCCCGTCCTCCTTCAAGCACTCACCTGAAGTACGGACTGCAGCTGGTGAGGATCATCTTGTGAGCAATGAATTCAATGCCGTCCACGCTGATGAGCCCATCGCCCAGCTTTCCTTCCAGGCAAAGCCCACTGAAGGCGGTACAAGCCACAGCAGTCATCTTCCTCTCCCTGGGTGAGGAGGAGTATGCAGTGCGAGACAAGCTACCGCCCACCTTGACGCCTGAGGCACTGGGAGATGCTTCTCTCTGGGGTGCTTACAGCACTTGCCCTCCCTCCAACACCATAGCAGAATCCCTGCCTGTCCGGTGGCTCTGGAACATGCCCCATAATGACATCACAGACGTGGGGGGGACCGGGACCAGCCGTGAGCCCCTCCACAGCCCCTCTGTGGGGCCGAGGTCTGGGTCCCCGCAGTCCATGTTGTCGTGGGGCGGAGCCGTGGGGTCCCTGGGCACTGTGGACTTCCACACAGGAGAGGAAATAAAAGATGTACACAGCACTAGGCACCGTCTACAAAAGACTCCAAGCTTTTAAAAGAAAGCAAGGAAGAGGAAAGAGACATTTGGGAAACAGGAAAACTGTCAGAGAAAGCAAGCTTTCAAAACAAGTAGGAGCGTATACTGCTCATTGTAACACATTATTGCCATGAGCATCTACCGTAGCTAGAAAAGAAAAATGCTTGCCAGCCTCGCGTTGGAAGCTTGGTACCTGAAAAACACTTGTGTTTAACGGAAGCTCTCTCAAGAGCTAGCGGTTTGAAGCAGCAATGCTACCAGGTTCAAGGCCCGCATTTCCTCAGAGCACATGCTTAAGTCAGTTTTGCAAAGCCAGCCAGAAAGCTGAATGGAACCTGAAAATAAAAACCGCCTCTTTCCACCAATGCAAGTAAAAATGCCATGAATGCAGCAGTATTGGAAGTTTTGTTGGAAATACATGAACTGCAACAGAATCCTAATAATCTTCCCATTTAGTATTTGCATTTTCAACCCCATACAACAAGAAAAAATGCAACTCCACTGGCAGTCTCCATAAAAGACACAATTCTAGCAGATAGGACCACATATGAAGACATGTACAGGTCTATGCAACTTGGGGGGTTCCCATGGGTATTTGGGGTTCCCTATGAGGGATAGTGAGGGTTTTTTGGGTCCCGTGGGTGGGATTTAGGAGGATCCTGGGGGCTATTACATGGTTAAAGGGAGGCTTTGGGGGCCATTGTGTGTCCTTGATGGAGTTTGGGATGGGTTCCAATCCTCGTGTTTCCAATTTTCCGCAACAGGGTAAAATTCAACTTCTCTTCAGACAAGACAGGCCAGCAAATGTGTTAAAACAGTGCAGGTTTCTTTTGATGTAACCAGGAACAGTGACGCGTACGATGATTTGAAAAGAAATGTTGCAGTAGAAAATCAGCAAGGGCGGCAATCTGGTAAATGATCAAAAAATGAAAAATTGCATGTTCATCCCTTGCCTTGGAGCTGCAAGGGTTGCTTTCCCATATGAAACTGTGATGTATTACTAATACTACATATATTAATTAAGACCGCTGGTACACGGGGAAGGTGGATTGCTTTTGCTCACCAGCTCTTTTCTCATTTACAAACGTGTCACAATTGGCAGCAGGTCTCATAGGAGCATCTCGTAACCTTTCAGAAAGGATTCAGAGCTGTTCATATCGGATACATCCAAAGCTCATTTATTGCTTTAGACTTTCAGTAAACCAAGTTGCTGGTGGGTGCCCGGAGTCGGATCCCTTTTGGTGCAGAAGAGCAGGAGAGGGAAATGGCCACTGGAGAAGGCAGGGGGCCACAGGGCCACATCTCCTCTTTGAAGGTGCAGGCGTCTCCTCTTTGGCATATCGCTGTAGTGGCAGGATAGGAGAGGGCTGAGTCGGGCACTGTGTGCAGAAAGCACAGAGATGAGCTGTGAATCCTGACGCGCAGCCGCTGGCAAACATCCCTCTGAGGTATGGGAACTCATACCGCATCCCCTCATTGCAGCCCCAGCACAGTGATCTTAAATGGGTGCAATGTTAAATAATCACTGTATTTTTGATATACTGTTGCCAACCTAAAGAGACTTCTAGAAGGTGACGTACATCGTCAGAGATTGAATCCTGAATCTGTTGGGACAGCTGCTGTCAATAAAGTCCAGTACGGATGTTCTCCTGATGACCTATGGAGACCAAGAACAGAACCAAGCCTGTCTCCTCCCTGTACCCTGCTGCTTTTGGAAGTGCTAAGCTTTGTACTATCTCATTGCAGAGACCATAGCAGGGAAATCTTTGGGCTTTTGCTATGTATTTTTGTTGGAAGGCCTGCCAAGATACGGTGACTCCATGCTAAAAATAGCAATCATAGATAATGTGGCCGAAGCTCACAGGTATCTTTTTGCCCTGTGGCAATTGTGGTTTTTATGTGTTTAATTTAGTGAACTCATCACCAATGTAATGTGGCCTTTCTGAAAAAGATCATCTTTTCTCTTTCAGCCCAAGTCCCACTTTCACGTCTCGTTGTACCTATACTCCTTGCAGTTGGCTGGATAGTGGGTTGTGCGCTAATGGTTTACATTGTCTTCTCTTGAGGGAAGTAAGTGACTTTTACAGTATCATATATCATCCATGCTTTCTTTGGTTTGCGCTGCCACCTTTTTAAACATATTTTTCTTTGTCTTACAGGACAGAAGAATCTACAATGGTGTTGATCAGAACAACCTGGAAGTTAAACTGAAATTTCTAATTACTAAAATATGTATGAGTTCTTTTTAATATCAATAATGTAAACATGGGGTACACTTTTTATCCACAACAAAAGTTTGAAGTGCTAATTAGAGCATTAAGGAGAATCATCAAACCAATTTCACAGTTTTCAAATGGTTTTAATTGAGCGAGTAGTTTTTAGAGTCCAATGGTAGGTCAGATACCTGGCTGTTCTGCAGCCTGCATGTTGTAACCTTGAATTTAAGCAGTTTTGGAAACAGTATTCCCAGTGTTAGTGATGCAATGGTGGACAAAAGAAGTGAGTTAAGCTCATTTGTGAGATGTGCTGAGCTGGGGAAGAAGTATCACAATGTATTTGGGGAAGTTTTAAGCGGACAGTGGACAATTTTTTAAAGTTTTGTAGTAAAAAATAAAATATTAAATGTAAAATATTGTGGTGATCCACTCTTCCTGTCCCAAGATCTGAAGCGTTAGTGTCTAAATAAAATTTCTGAAACTACATTAACTTCCTTTTTTAAGAAAGCAAACGAACAGTCATACAAGCATACTAATAGATAAATCAAAAAAAGTCCTTTAGAAAATGAAAGGCAGCCAGGGAAAGTTACCTGGAAGCAATGCATCCTAAAATGTACGACTTGGACTTTCTAAATCCTAAAACATTTGGTTTTTATTTAATAGTTTGCAGATAAATACCAAATGAACTGCTGGTCTCTTCTGTTTACATGATGTTCAGGGCCCAATTTTGTATTTTTCCATTGGCAACCAAACTAGTTCTTGTGAAATTAAATGCTGCTGGACTCAGCGGGCACTGAACTGCATCAAGACCAGGTGGAATTCCAGCCCTGTTTTCTGGCATGCCAGCAGCCCCCCCCCTCTGCTGGCTCCAGAGTCCAGGGAGATAGGAGAACAAAAGGTAGGATTCAAAATGAAACTAAATCACTAGTCTGGAAAAAAATGCAATGCAATAGGTGAAAATTCAATTTCTACACCTTACAGGAACTGTTTAAAAGCACAAATACAGGACAGGGAACAGCTGGCTGGGTAGCAATTTTCGGAAAAGAGCCTGGGAATTGCCATGTATCACAAACTGAATTAAGGTCACTAATGTCATCATGTTGGTGTGAGAAACGAAACATTGTCCTAGGACAAATACCAGAAAAATGGCTTGAGAGATGCATGAAATCACCCCTTAGCTCTACCAGCAACGGCAAGGTCTCCCCAGCCTGCTGCAGCTGGCTTGGGCACCACAGGAACTGGTTGTAGGCTGATGGGAAGGAACTCAGGGAAGAGCAGCCTTCTCCCCTAGGAAGAGGGGAACTGAGGTTTGTAACATTTAACCAGGGAGAAGATGAGCACACTGGAGCAGTTCAGCCTAGAAAAGAGCAGACTGAAGAAAATGTAAGTCTTAAATACTATCAGACTTTTTGAAAGAGGAAGGGAATAATCTCTTATTGATGATACACAGGGCAAGAAGTAATGAAGAACTAGCAAGTAAGATTCAGGCTGTCCTTATGGTAAAGGTACAGAAGTACTGGAAGAAATTTTTAGGCATAATAATCAATATTATTGTTGATTATTGGAGGCCTTTGAGAACAGATGGACGAACATCCCTCGGGCATGCAGCAGGAGTACAGGTGATCCTGACTTGGTGCCTGAGGGCAGCTATTTGACAACCCCTCATGCACGAGTCTCCATGACTGTAAGTACTCCCATGAAATTCTACGGGACTGTTTGCAAAGACAGAACCAAGTGATGGTAACTGCAGGCAAGTACTACTTCAAACAGTAGTTTTTTGGGCATACAGGAAAACATTTTAATATTGGCTGCAGCATTAGGAAAAGTCTCTATAACATAGAATAGGAGGTGAGCTACAGATCACGCATGCAGTGTGTAGGTAAAGCCATGTGAAGAAAGGCAGCAATGCCATTAGAGCAACGTGACTGACCATGGAGGTTAATGTCCAAATGAATGCATTGGCACGTCCGCCCTCTCCATCTAACTGTGGACTACATAGCAGAAAGGGCTGAGCCTTCTGTCGCATTTTTAATGCTTCAACTTTATATGTTCTTAAAACTGCCTAGATGTTTCCTGAGTTGTTAAGAGGAGGAAGAGGCATGAGAAAAGCAGTTTGATCCAAGGGGCAGGTGGGCTGGCTGATTCTCTGAATTTCCCAGTTTCCATGCTCTAATGTCATCATGCTCACAGGCAGCTACCGAGGCAGTTCAGACTCACTTATCAAACAAGGGCAGAAGCTGAGAGGATCGCAGGCCTCTAGGTGAGACTGGCCGGACCATGCAAGCGCTGACTGGTATTACATGACATACCAAAACGTGGCATACTAAACTGTTTGCCTTGCAGCCATCCGAAGATACTGCAGTGTTGCCTGAATCAGCATTGGTACAGTACTGATGCCCGCCTTCAGAAATTTGGCCTTAGATAAAACATTGTTGAATATCAAACTTTTAAAATAGCTGCTATCAGCTAAGGAACTTCAAACTTTTTAGAAACAGGCAAGAGTTAATTCCTTGTGAGGCCTGGGGAAGTATTTTTAGCCTTATTATGGGGAAAAATTCTTGGAATCTATTGTTATGAAACAGGAACATGTACGTCCTTCAAAAAGAAAACATCAGCCTTCTTTAAGGTTGGGAGGTCTGTTGTACAGCATAGTGTGTCCAGAATTGTGGCTCAGACGCATCGTGGCCTCCTGATTATTTTGTACTAGAGGTTTTGCTTTTTTTAATTCTAATTGGAGGTAATTATATTCACCCACTAGATAATGTGCCTTGAGACATTCCTGTGACCCAGTCGTTTAAATCAGAAATGATGATCAGATAATCTGAGACACTGTTTTCACAGACAACGTTGAGCTTTTCAGCTCGAAGATTTTTATACTAAAAAGTTTCAGTTCTCAGAAGACTAAATCATTAATAATTCAGTCCTCAGTTAAAGTAGAGAACTGATTGTGTGAGGCATGTCTTGAAGATCCTAGCAAGATGTATGCTTAAGGGAATGTGAAAAAAATTTTAATGACCCCTGATGGGACTAGATAGACAAAGAAACTATTTTTTAACTGCTGCTCATGCAATTTGTATAATTTTGAGAACGTGAGGAAGGCACAACAATCGGTCATCCTGTCTGCATCTGTGATCGGTGTCTGTTATCCTGTAGGAAGGGAAAAGAACCAGAAATACATTTGGCCATAGTGCAACCATGAAAATTCCTTTGCAATGCCAGCAGCTATTAGCAGAAGAACTGAAGTGTGACATTCAGTTTTGGGAATTGTCTTAACACCAAGTCACTGTGCCTGTGAATAAACTGAGGGCAAAGGGGCAATCTTGTTTCATCAAATGTCCTGAAAGGGAGGGGATAAATGGTGCTGTCTCTTGGAAAGCTGGAGATTCCCGGTCTCTGCAGCAGCTGCTGCTTCCATATGAGGACCTCCAGCATCACCATCTTCTAGTCACTTCCAGATGAGAACATCCATTCTAACTCACTTGTACATGTACACTATGCAAGCTAAGAGGCTAGTTTAAGCATATACTTGAAGGAGATACCTCATTATCTCATTTCAAGGACCCATGTCTCATTTTCTAAGACTGAGACTGTCCAGTCTGACACTAGCTCTGACTGTCTGAACTCTAGACAACAGTTAGGCTCCTTGAAGACAGAGATAGGTGCACCAAAGTTCTCTGCTGTTTTTTACACCAGATCTCCCACAAATCTCCCAGAAAACCTTGTGCTGAGAGATTGATTGCCATTACATGAAGTCCCAGTCTATGTCTCGCCTTTGAGCTCATTCTTCCTTTAGCAAGCAGACAAAGCAAATAGTGGGTTTCTAACCCTGCACAACTTGTCAGCTGTATCTGGTTTGCGTTACGCCAGCCGCGCAATACAGCCAGCAGCAGCTCTCCTGCAGCTGCCTCGCAGCGTTGATCGGGGCCCTGACCCGTGGATGGCACCGCTGGGGTGGGTGTGCGAGCTGCCCGGCCGGGGCAAGGGGGCACAGAGTGACTTCATAGTGACCACGTACATATTTTTTATATTTCAGTTTATTTACCAGGCACTGATGAAAACAGTTCTGAAAGACCCAGTTGACCCAAGCGGCTTTTTCAGGTGTCTAACGACTTTTGAAATCAAATGTTTCAAATTAAAATGTTACAGAGATAAAATATAAACATTACAATATGTTCTAGCTTTACCTGATTCTTGAGAGCAGAAATATCTGATTTGGCAGAGGAAAACAAAATAACTTTCCAGGTTGGCTTCAATATTGTCAAGCTGATTTGCTACATAGAAAGGAAAAGATGTTCCTGCTGGTTTTGTAGACTAATAAAAAGAGGATTATTCCAAGAAAATATCCATCCCACGCACTGTTTAAAGTGCACTGACCACTCTGCAACGTGGCCTTTTGCAACCACCTTCAGCACAACCCACTTGGGCATCTTTGCATAATGAAACATACAATGATCACTGAAGCTTCCCACACTTGTAGGGGTGTATTGGGTAACTAAAGGTTTGGGGTTTTTTATTCTTGAAAAATAAAACCACTGTTTAGGTGCTAAGTTTTTTTCTCTCAAATAGAGACATGCTAGTGATTTAGGAGAAGAAGAAAACATACACATTCATATTTCTTCCAAAATTCAGGTGCATTGCTATTAAAGTGTGGCAATAGCTTCAGTTTTTGTGTCACTGTGCCAGTATATAGAACATTTGTGTTGTTATGATACTGGAGAGGACTCTGGCTTCATTACAGCATAATGCCATTAGGTCTAAAGAGCTGTATCGCAGCACCTGAGATCCAGTTCTCAATGAGCAAAGGCAGCCTGCACGTGTTGAGGGTGGGCATCTTTTTCAAGCCCCCTTTTCATTTCTGTTGTTTCCTTCCAGGTAGGATGATGTTTTCTGTGCTCTAAGATGATTTTTTTTACTGATTAATTTATTATTCATCTTTTTATTACCAAAAGCTAAGTGGGAATGTTTGGGTTCCTGTTGGTCCAAAGAATGGTTGCCAAGTTTGCACCATGGCCTCTGCTCGGCCTTCCCTGTTAGCCACTGAACAGCTATTTGAGTAAGTTGATTAGGGATGAGTCTCTGTCCATCCGTCCTGGGATGCTGCGTGTGGCTTCCTGGCCAGTGTTCCAGTCTCTTGTTTATAATTGTTTAATGCTCGTCATCCAATTTAAGAATTATTAGTATACACAAGAGCATAACTGTGTTCCTCTCCACAGCATACAGAGCCGAGCCGTTGTGAGAAAGCCTGTCTGTACACCAGAGTTTATCTTAAGGAGACCTTTCCAGTCCAGACCTACACGCAAAGGGCACGCTGGCCACCTCTTGTGTCCCTTCTGCCCCAAAGGCCAACACCAGCACCCAACCTGCTCTTACCCCTGCTGGCTCCGGGCCCGGCTCAGCTGTGCCTTCCACAGCGGGGCTTAACCATATCAGCAACTGTGGGCGCTGGCCTAACCCCACGAGTGCAGAGAGAGCCCCTTCCCCAGCAGCGTTCATGGAGGACGCTTCCTTGCACTTCACCTTCTCTCGGTTACAGTGGAAAGTGAAAAACACCCAGTCACTCCTGCCTGCTCCTCCCTGATATGGCAGTCCCGCTCCAGGGACCACAACCCCCGTGGGTGCTGCTGTTCTCCGTGCTTGCCGTGAACAGCGCCCCTCTGTGCTGCTGGATGGGGCACGGCTGCCTGCTCAGCCCTCCCTGCCCCACAGGGAGACAGCGGGCAGGGAGCCTCGGCCGCCAGCGGGGCAGGCTGCGGCTCCCAGAACCCTCCGGAAGGGGCAGAGGTACAGAGGGGCCGGGCCAGAGGAACCTTCTCGAAGGGGCGGAGCTGCAGGTGCACTGAGGGGCGGGGCTTGGGCGCCTTCTGGAAAGGGTGGAGCTACGGGGGCTCTGAGGGGCGGGGCCCGGCAGGGTGTTCTGTGGTGCCGGGGGCGAGCAGGGCTGCCTGCGGAAGGGCTCCATGGCGGGGCTGAGGTGGGGATCACCGCCCGCCCGCCCACTGTCCCTCCCTGGCAGCCCAGCCATCGCGGGAGCAGCCCAGGATGCTGCTGCAGCACCTCTCCCCAGGGCGGGAGCCCGACCATCCTGACCTTAGCGCTGCCTCTGGGATGTGTTTGAGCATGGGTTGGTCCAGGCGGCTGCCCTGAGCCCACCCCAGGGCTGTGGGGCACTGGCTCAGACCCCCAAAACCTCATTCTACCTGAAAAGCCTCGTTTTACCTGAAAACTGCGACAGAGATGGGGCTGGCACAGGTAGGAGCAATTTTTGGTTTGCGTTAAAGCTGGATGTAGCTGGCTGACTCGGTAACCCTCTCTTGTATCAGGAGTGCAGCAGACCTCTGGGGCATGAAACTCAAATACTTCCAACCACAACCATAATGGTATTTCTTCCTGCGCGTAGAAATCAAGGCCTAACTCGGATCCCGCCTAAGCCTGCAGACTGATTCCTGGCTCCCATCTGGGAGCGCAGCGGAGGCTTTGCAGCCTTGTACCTTTACTGGGCTCAGTAGCACATGATTAATTACATTTGCTTTTAAAAATACTTTTATCATACAAAGCTGCAGAGAACATCGGTTCCTGTGTGAAAATAGAGACTTCTAAGTTTTTCCATTTTTGTCAGAGTCTTGTTTCTGCTTAAAGCAAATACTTCAAGTTATGTAGCAAAATTGCATTTTGGTCATTGCATTTTTTGTTTGCTGATATTTAAGAAACTGACCTTGCGGAGCTGTTTAGGTGTGTTGATTTGCAGGATGTTACTGTGCTTCGACAGCTGTAAGAGCTGGGGATGAATGCATCCTTCCAGTGATCCAGGTCAAAGGGGCTGACCTCTGAGTGCAGCCACGTGGGCACATCCCAAACTGGGTGCCTCGTATTCCTGGTAGCTATCAGCAGGTCAGGCTTAATAGTGCTCTCTCGCTCTTGACATTCCTGCCAGAGCTGGGCGCAATGAGCAAGCAGCACTTACTGGAAAGCTCAATGAAGGATCGCTCTGAGGGCTGGGGCCCATCCTTCATCTCCAACCATCTCTCCAAAGTCCCTACTCTGTTCCCTTTGTCTAGAAAGAGCGTTGCAGTTCCTCAGTCATTTGCAGAGAGGTCAGCTTGTACCTGTTCGCAGTCATAGCGAGTTGATTAAAATACATCAGTATTTAACATTTTTACAGCAATGCTGCTATGAGACCGTCCAGATCTTGAGCCTGGTGGTATGCAAGCAAATAGCCAGTGACCGTTTCAGTGCCAGTGATTTATCAGTTGAGGTGTAATGACAGGCTAGAGGCAAATAGGGTTCACGTCTATGATAGCCTTTTCTGTTGTTACTTATGAAGTTATGTGGTCTAATTAATGTTTGTAACCCCTTGTATATCAAGGTAGCTGTGGTCATTGGAGACAGTCTTAAAAAGATGCAGTTAGTTGGCCAATATTATGTGCCTTAGGCTGAACTATTTAAAACTGATTTAATAGCTTATTGATTTAATAATCAAATGGTAGCTACTAGTGCTCTGTATAAGTATCTTATTCTGGGTGGTAAGGGCGGGAGAAGGTAACCAGAGAAGCTCAGTACTTGGATGAGATGCCCTCCTGGAGAGCAACAGTGAACTAGAATTAGGAATGTAGCTCTGACAGATGGCTTTACTGAGTCCAGTCCTGAAAGCTGTACTCAACAGAGGTAGGAAGTGTTTCTTGTAAACAGATGAAAACATTTTGGTGAGTCTATAGCCTCCTGTAGTTGCATCTGGTTGAAGATGCACCAGACAAATGGTTTATTTAAGAAAGAGCCTGGGAGTTACTGCTGGCTTCCTCACTGACACGAGCTCTTCTGTAACAGCAGTTGTGAGTTATGCTTTCTGCCATCCATTTTGTCTAGCTTACCATACCTCATCATGGCGATTAATGGCTTTGCCTCACTTCATCACCTCTTAGCTGGACCACAGGCACATAATTCATGTGTGCAAGAAGCCCAGTCTGTAAGAAAGTCCAGCCTAGTGTAGGAGGTCTCAACACCAGCAGAACAACTGTCTTCTGCTCCTCCATTAGCTTCTCGTAAAATATGAAATCAAGTTGCTGGTGTCAGTCTTTATGTTCAAGGATCTAACTGAAACAGTACTAGAAGATCTGAACAATTCTGGATGAAGAATATAATTGACAAACCTATTGTTGAAGCACAGTGTACTTACCAGAAGGTGACCTGTGCAAGAGGAAGATCTTTCTCAGGACCTGGTTCAACTCTGGAATGAATTCTGACTTGTAAGGTCTGACAGAAAATATATCGTACAATTTTCTGTTTGCACCATATTTGCATCTCTTTGACCATGTCTTCTCCAAGGTAAATACATAGCAATGCTTGTATGTAACTAAATGAAAGTGGATGCTGTATTGCATGTCTGGTATTGTAGTGAGCAGAACAATAGCAAGCTTATTCTTGTTTGGTATTCTGCTGTTGTATCATGTTTGAGTTACAAGACTTGGAATAGATAGGGACATTTGGTAGCAAGTGGAAATAGACCAGTCTTCTCATATAGTTTTAAAATGTCAATAAAACTGCCATATAAGGAAGGAAACCTTAGAACAATAAAATGGTCTGCTTAGTAGCCTTAAATGCGTAATCTCACAAAGGATTATTCCAAATTATTTTCTTGTTTTCTGTTGTTGCCAGTAGTGTAATATCTAACTGGTACATGAGGGTCTGCATGGGCAGTGGAGAGCATACTGAATGGTACTCCTGTCGCCAGGAGATCGGTGTAAAACAGAAGCTGTGAGTGGGAAGTCTGAATAGTGTCAACATGAGAAATTTTGTCCCACTTGTGTGATTGATAGATTCTGCTGTGTTTGTAGGATTTTGGATGGTTCTAAGGGTGTTGCATTGTTTGGAAGTCGGTGCACATATTCCTTTCCTGGATACAGGAAACAGTTCCCTTAGTAGGGGTAATAGCGTTTGCTGCAAAAACATGTGTCATTATACAGTGAAATCCCAGGCAACACAACAGCCAGCTGAGCCTGCATGAAGGAATGAATGTAATTTCATAAAAGAGGAGGTGAGTAGGACTCCAGGGCACAGATCCAGCCTTCTGCCCATTACTGAGTCTGAGAGGCTGGTTTGGGCTCATTAGGACTCACTTCTGTTAAACACTGATTTTATGAAGAAAAATATTTTTTTTTTTCTGTCTTGAGTCACCACCATCACTTCCTCCCTTATTTGGTTCTGATATCTCCATGTGTGATGTGATGAGAACAGCTTGAGTTGATGCAGACCAAAGGAGGCATCGAGACACGTGGAATCTGAATAATTTGGGAAAAATATCCCTGCTGTCAAAACTCAGTATATATATATTTTTTTTTTTTTTATGATCATTGTTGCCATTTTCGTTTGTTTTTTGAACTTACTGCTTTCTGTTCTGTGGAATATTGCTCCAGTAGTGTAAAGTTGGTTGTGTTACATAAAGTAATTCCAAATTCTGCTATGCTCACTCACTCAATATGAGTGACTGACTCAATATGTGCATCTTTGATTGTTCTGGAGGAAAATCTATTCCAGTACCTCCTGATGAAATAATTTTTGGACTTTTTTTTAAGTTAGTGGGAGGACTTAATTCTCAGATAACTTTTGAGGTATATAACCACCACCTATGAATATTACAGCTTCAGAATTTAGTTTAAAAATCGTTAATTATTTTTCTGTATTTCTTTAGTGCTGTAGACTCTGTAAGTAGGCTGTGTTCCTGTAGCAGTCGTCTTCGTAGCCTTTCCTAAAAAGTCAGTAAGACCTGTGTGTGACAGAGCAATAAAATGACCCACTGATTTTAGTGAAACACCAGTAATTAGCTACGTGCACTGAACTTGTGTGCCTATCTGTGTGAAATACAGTTGTCTCTTTTTGTGGATGTAAAGTAATAACAGTCGGTGTATGGAAGGGCTTCACTTGGGCCGAACATATCCCAGAGCAGCTGGAAAGACTTTTGCCTCGTTGTGCCGTGAGAATTCCTTGGTGGTTTAGCTAAGAAAACGAATTCTGGACTTAGCAGTCTTTGTCAGCAGATGGTCAAGTGAGAAAAGCGCTGGGACATATCCAAAGGAAAATTAACAAATACCATGATATCAAAATCAGTAATATCAAAACTTTCTCTATGTTGAGTTAAAAAGTAAAAGTCCTGGAGAAGGGGGAAAGAAGAACAAGGAATTTGGACTCTGAATAAATCCCAGAGAAGGTGCTCCCCAGTGGTAGGCTTTTCCCGGGAGGGCAGGCAGGTACTGCAGAGGTGGTGGTTGTGCAGGGAAGGCTGACACAACCTCTGGGGCAGTAGCTGAACTATGCGGTGGGGAAAGAAGTTAATCTCAGTTCCATGACAGCCTAGCCTTAGTTTCACTTCTGGACATCTGTGACTGATAAACCTTTCATGCTATGTCCTGTAGGTTTTTTTTGGTTACCTTCTTGCTTTCACCTGAATTTGCTGTGAGTGAAGAGTGATTTTTAAGGTAAAGGACTAGCATCAAGATACTCCATCCCTGTGAGGACTGAAACGAGGGCATGGTAGCCTTTGAATCAGAATGTGTCCTCATATAAACTGTGAACTAGTTTAGGATGTGATGGTGCTAGAGTCTGCAAGGAACAAAATACTTCACTGACCATGGTTAACCTCTTTGAGGAAAGGAACTAAGGTACCAGGGATGGGCTCCAACTGTGTGTTGCTGCCTTTGTACCTTGTTTTGCATTGGAAGGAAACCTTTGGGTGCAGTGCATAGCCTGCTCTGAATGACCCAGGGGCAGGACCGAATGCCAGAGTATCTCTGACTTCAGATCCAACACTGCCTGTAGGTTGTGGCGTTGAATCACTTCAGTTTTCCTCTTAAGTTGGCTGATGTTTTTCTTTATGCTTAAGCACAATGTTGGGGAAGATGCTTTCTTGGGCAGTTATTACTTATTACCCATTTGGATAAAAAGCTCTCCTAGCAATGCTGCAGAAGATGTGTGAAGCCATTATGGCTCCTCTGGACACAGTGTGTGCCATATCTTATTTATGCTTTGCTGTAATGTGAGTTTCCACTAGGCATTACAAAAGTTTTGTCAGCCTGATACTATGGATAGTCAAGTCATCTGAAACAATCAAAATACATCTGTAGAACTGCAGTGACCAACTCTTAGATTTTATGGAAGCTGACAGAGATAGTATAAGTTGTTTATAATATTTTTTTTTAGGTAAAATTGAGTAGTTTTTTTTTTTTTCCCAGAAGTAGGAACAAATGCAGCTGTTTGCCCACTGGATCCTGCTGTATCTCAGTCACACTGTTTATTAAACTTATTTTTGGGTTTAACTCTGTCCTTTCTTGCACTGAAGTAGATCAGAGAAAGTGATTAAAAATTTTTTGTTCATACCTGTAAATGTTCTTGGCTTTTTTTGTACATTTCATTGATGTTAACAAGGATACTGTGATAAATGCTGAGCTGAAGTTTTAGCCAAAATGAAAACGTGTAAAATGTAACATGAGAAAGAGATAATGTTCCCTTCAGCTTTTGCCTTCATGTCTCGATGCTCTCCCCAGAACTTTTAGAAGCAGCTCTCCCCAGAACTTTTAGAAGCAGCTCGCCCCAGAGCTTTTAGTAGCCTAGGCAGGATTTGACAATGGCAGCCTGCCCAACCTTCTGGGGCAAGGGACTGTAATACTCTTGAGGCGACCTCTTCTGTCACCGAGACTGACAAGTGTAAATCCTGCTGGACTTGCAGCAGCCTTTGTGCAGACAGATGCTGGAAATGGCTCTGCAAAGCCAGCTCGTAAGTGAACAGAAGTTATTTTATATAATTAATTTGGATACTTGGCTTCATCCTTTTTTTCATCCCCTGGTGGTTAGGAAATGAAGGTGGATATACGTAACCGATATTTGGGTAGTGTTAACTGTTTACACAAGCAGTGTTTGTACTATCGTACCTTGGCTTTTGCTTGGCTACTGCTTGCTCAGGTATTTGTAACTGCAGGTCAGTCTGCCAGTAATGGACAGATAGGAGCAGATATTCCTGCTATATTATAACTTGTAAGATGTTGGATTTAAGAGTAGACCTGCACAGTAGCAGGATCCAAAACTGCTTTTTGTACTGAAGAAAATAGTGCCAAAATTTGTATGAATGTAAAGGAAAATACAGCAGAGGGAGAAGTTGAAGCTTAAATGGGCAGGAAATGAGAAAAAACACAGCAGATGGACTATGTGGTTGTGTGGTTATTTGCAGGGAACTGATTTCTCTAAGAGATCACAGAAGGAAGGTGACTTAAGTGGAGGCAAAGCAAAAACTAAGAATACAAATAGCAAGGGCGAGGGAATCAGAGGAATCTAACAAGGAGGAGATATCCCAAATTCATCCACAAATCAAGATCAATTTAAATACTCGTCAGTTATTAACATTATTTTTTTTTCTTTTAGGTATGGAATACTCTCATCTTCCAGAAATTCCTTCCTTTCCATTGAGATAATACTGATTACTTTTTTTTTTTCTTCTCTTTTTTGCTTTATTTGACTCTTTCTGGTTTTGAAGATTAAGAAACACACACTGATGCACACTTCATAGGGCACTAGTCATTTTTTTTCCTATGTCTTGTAATAAATTCTTCATATCTCTGGTGTTCATGCCAACTTGATTCTAAGCATCTTTTCAGTAAAACAGAAACATTTTCCTAGGCAATGTAACCAAGGCAGGTTGAATTTACAGAAAATGCAAACACTAGCAATGCAGTGTTTGTGATACCATGTTTACTGTTTTTATAGCTTTCAGTAGTAAATCTGGCAGTTTACATGCGCCTCACGCCAAGCTCATGGGAATGCTAGAAAGAACCAGTACATTTGCACACAAGTTGAACTCCTAGTGTGAAATCTGTTAGAGTGTCTAAATGTGTAACTGAGGAGGCAGTAAAATATGAATGCTGCGTTGAGTGACATGTCCTTCACTCCTTTGTTGGTTTTGAGGCCATTTGAGGTAAATGCTTTCCATGGCATGTCTATAAGTACTTTCCTGACATATTAACACTCTTAGAAGGAGAATGCTCGCTGGCACTCATTAGTTTGCAAGCTGTGATGAAAGGTACATTTTGATTGTCACTGCTCGTTTAATGTCAGATTTCTCCCTCTATTTATGAAGACCTGAATTTTGCTATTGCATGAGTGAGGAAATCATAATTGCCACTGGTTAAAGCCTGGTTTCCAAGACATGTATTTTACATTTTAGTTTTCTGTTAAATGCTAATACAAGGCTTCCCTGCACTTAGCTGATGTGCCGAGTGACTTTTGGAGAAGACTGAATTGATGAGGGGTGGTGTATGATGTGCCTAGGCCCTAGGATTGGTATTGGGAGACGCTGAGATTCAGATCTGTACTGCAGATGATTTCTTTGTTTTCTCTTGGTTCTGGCATGTAGTCATTTCCTACTAGGGCTGATTTCAGTAGTCACAGCTACCCACACAGTTCTGATTCAGCTGCTTTAGCCAGGAGTAAAGCCAACCCTTCATTTATTTTCCTGCCTACTTCAAAGCGGGAATAAGGAAATGAGGAGTCTCTTTTGCACCTACATTGCACCTACAGGTGATGTAGCCTCTATAATTGTGTGAAGGATGGAGGGGATCTCTCAGGGGGATGTTTTTGAAAGTGATACAGATGCACGGACATGTGTAAACATGACTTTTACAAACAGTTTGACTATTTAGGTTCCTACATTGATCAGGTCCTTTTTCTTCAAACCTTTCTCACTTATAGCAAATCATGGAGTGTTTGTACGTTGTTTTCTAGATGTCCATTGACTTGGTTTCGTGATTTCATGTAATGGAAGGAGGATATTTCTGGCCCTTTCTTTGTGCAGTCAGCAATGACTAGTGAAACTTTGCTACTTCTTCTGGTCATATGCGTTATGTTTGGTTTATATTTCACATGCTTCTTTCCAAACTCCTAGCTCATTGTTACAGCTGGTTTGTTTGTAATAAAATAGATGGGAGGGGGAAGCAGTGATGAAATGGGGGTTTTGGGAAGGGAGTCGTATAATTCATGTATGTAAAAGCTGGGTTGGACGACACGTCTAAAGCCAGCTGTCAAATGTGTCGATGTTTTCTTTCCTTAAAGAGTATCTGTTGCTGCTCTGGCCAGAGCATTGCGGGATATTTTCCATAAGGGAAGCTTTATTTCATAATGGGATGGTGAAAGAAAGGGAGGAATCCATATCTCCGACAATAAATATGCTTTTCTACTTTTCATCTGTCTAGCAGGCAAATGAAACATAAGGTGTATCGGAAAAGCTTGCTGATACGCTATTGAACAGACATTAGAACTGATCTACCTGTATTGACTTACTCATGTTTTCATAAGGAATATATTATATTTGCTATTCTATTCACTGATTATTAGTGATTCTGTATTTATTGATCGTTACCTTTATTATTATTTATGCTGTATTTAGCGATCCACTGTTCTAGTTACTTTCTGAATTTCTTTTCTATCCTTGATGCTTGTTACTGTCTCTTGCTGCAAAATGTAGATGATGGTACTTCCTGTTTCACAGTTTTATGGGCCTGAATTTGTAAAGGATTGAGTTTCATTTGGATGTATCAGGTTAATGATGGAGAGTATAAAAGATCTCTGACAAATACATGGAGAGGAGTGAAGGGGCCCAGCAGAGAGGTAAAAACCCTGTTAACACAATTTTTTCATTTTTTCTACCACTTTTCTCAAACTTCTGTCATTTTTCACTCCGCTTCCCTTTTGTGGTCGTGCGTGACATACAGGCAGTATTGACTGAAGCCCGACTGGTGTGGGTGCAAGGCCCCTCCAGCTCCTCTCTGCCCTGGATGGCACATGCCTTCAGAAGGGCCTGTGGAAATGTGCTTTGTGGCTGCCTACAGACACTTGATCTGTCAGGTGCACCACAACCCAAGATCCTTCCATTGCTTCGTAGAAACTGAAGGTATGGCCACCATACCTCCAGCAGCAATGGAGCTGTGCTGGCTGCTACTGGATGCCTTTGCTATTGCTCTTGCATTAAACGTGACTCTTCCAGCTGGGAATTCATGAAAAGGAATCTATTTTCTGCTCTCTTTATCATACTGTTGGGGAAGTGTCTTGGAAGAGGAAGTTTTCTGCAGTCAAATTTGGTGTGATTTCCTTGGATACTAAATAACCTACTAAGATCTGCTTTTAAACTAGAACAAAATTATTTGAATTCTTCTTTTGTCAATTGTTACAGATGTTGAAGTGTGGTGCTCAGGGTTGAGTACAGAAATTTATTTGCAGAGAAATTTTTTTGGTACTTTTGTATTTCCTATAAAGAACACACATTGCATTTGACTCATAATTTCAGTTTATTATCAAAATGTTTTTATCAGATGACAAACTCAGAGAGCTAAAAGGACCATAGGTTTTTAAATATACCTATTGTAGCAGTCATCTGAGGTATCTGGTACTTATTTTTGGAAATCTGTTTGCTTTGATATACAAAGCAGTAAGTTCCTTTGCAATCTGCATGAGGATGTTTAATACATATCATTGCAGATTTAAAGCCTTTTACCTTCATACTTAAAGCTCCATTCCTGCAATCAGCTGTGCAGCTTTACTGATGTGAGGACTGACATTGATCAGAACAGGTACAAATTATGTGCAGGATCAGACCCTAAACACTGAGAAAGTAATCCTGAAACCTTGAATATTGGTATACTCCATCGGAGAGCTCAATTTTGTAGACTTCGTCTTATTGCCTAATACCATGCTTTACTCAAATTTCCCAGTTCTATGTAGCCACTGATAAAATATATTACAATACTTCAAGTCAAAAGTGTAGCTCAGATTTAAATATAAAAACTATGATTTATACATCACTAGAAACTTTAAAAAAGACCAATTTTAGAGAAAGCAAGAAAAAGCTTAGAAAACTGTGAAAGGGTCTTTGATCACAATCTTACAGATTATATGTTCAAAAATTAATAAATTACCTACAATTTCAGTTTGGCTGGAAAGCAGTAAGTAAACTTGCAAATAGTGACTTCAGATAATACACACTGGAATAATTAGTGAGAAGTTACTTAAGTACAGCAGGTCTTTGGACTCCTCTTCTATAAATGGTTTCAAGTAAAAATGAAAACATTTGGTAGAACAGAATTATCATAACAGGAGAAGGTACAAAGGCTGACACTTAGGATATAAACTGTTGTCTCACTATCATGTTATGATGTCTAAAACTGTGTGTTACTTAATATTTCCTTCCTCTGCCTGATGAGAAATATGCATTCACCAACCAGTGGGAGATAATGTGTTATACTTTGACATTTTAAAATAAACCCAAAAAGCCATCGGCCAGTGGGGAACAGGATTAACTACAAGTGGACTGTTACTGTAGACAGATTTAGATTCTGCAGGGTTCAGTGACAGGAAAAGCAGCCAATCAGCTAGAGCAGCTAATTGCTGCGTTGCCATTCGTCCTTCATTTGATGTTTTGATGTATGATTTTTTTTTTTTTATTTTTGCCTGTTTTCTAAGAATTACAGTGACTACTCTAGCATATTTCCTTCAGTTTTCTTCCCTCCTCCCCTTTTCAAAATTAGGTCAAAATTTCTCCTTTTCTGGACAGCTTCTTGAGATGCGAGGTTTACAGTTCTGTCACCAAACTCGGCACTTTTTAGCAGGATCCATGTAGTTTGTCTTGCTGCATGAAAAGGCTTCAGAAAACTCTGGAGAGTTTTGCAATGATCCGATGACCCTTTAAAACAAAACAACATCTTGTCATTTTTGCTTGCCTTTGTTTAAAACAACAAGAAGACCCACATTGTTCTCTTCTTTGGGGTGTCACCTCAAAATACTGTGGGAAACGCACGTATTTCTGAACTCTGACTATCGCTTCCATTTCTCCTCAAGTAGCGGCCATATTTTCTCTTTCAGTTTGCATGGTCCCTGTTGCAGCCACCCAAAACATAGGACCTGCCCCTTCTTCATTCCTGGCTCTCACAAAACTTCCATTTATTTCACTAAGAACAGGTTTATTGCTTCTTGTTACTTTGCACTGAGAATTTTTTCAGCTACGTTTTGCAGACAAGTTTCTTGGCAAAAGGAGAACAAGACCCTGAGGTAGCAGACTGTGGTATAACTTTTCAGTGAATGTTCATTTATGTTTTTACACCGATCAAGTTTTAACTGAGATCATACTGCTTTTCTGGGTATTCTCCACAAATGTTCCAGTGAATGAGTTTCCTGGAAAAAAGGCTCATACAAAGAACAGCTTTCAAGTGAATATGAGGACATTCCAGCTAAAGCAGTATTTATATGTGTAATTGTGAACATATGTGAATGTATCTGCTAGGAGTTGCTCATTCCTTCAAGAATGGAAATATAGCATGCACATACCTATGCAGGAAAGCAGCTTCAAATGTCAAATATAGATACTGGTGCACATTGGTTGTGGACCAGGAATTATTTGAAGAACTGTTTGAGTAATTTGTGATTATTCTGTGAATAATCTTAATCATTAGATTCATCAGAACCAGGAAGTGTCCACGGAAGTTGAGGTGAAGATCAGGAGCTGACATCTGCAACAATTTGACTGTCTCTACAAGATCAAAAGCAAGCCTATTTGCTAACTGGTCTCAGGAGCCAGCTGCAGCACAGGAGGTGGCACAGGGAAATGATTACAAAAAAGGTCATGCATTTAAGTGATGCATCAGCGCTTCATTGCTCTTTAGGACTAGAATGGCTAAAATGGGATTTTACCAGAAACAGAACAAAAGGTATTTTGGGTGTAATAAAACTCTACTTATATTTATTACTAACAAACAGAGAAAACAGCAGTGGGAGAAGAATCCTGCTTCATTTACTAATATCCCCAGAACTAGAGGGATTTGGTACATGAGCAGGGCTTGACCTGTGTCTGTTATTGTACTTGCTATGTTTTAATTTTGCACATTGACGCTTGGATACAGATCCTTTTCCCCTGCCTCTGACAATTACCTGATCTAAGGCATCTTGCTATTAACTTCTTTTTCTAGTGGAGAAAAGATTCTGCCTGTCCGGTACTCAGTTGTTAGCCCATAAACAAAAACTGTACTATGCAATTAACAATTTTTATGAAGAGCTGCCTGTCCTACCTGTAAGGAGAAATAGTCTGCAGTTAGTGTAGCAGGTGTTAAAACCAACAAACAATAAAAAAAATTGTAGAAAAAAAAAAAAAAGAGGCACATTGGGAGCCACTAACATACTATGTGTCAGTAACATATCAGGTACTGAAATGCTTTCTATTGTAGAGCTCTTTGGGGGCCTCCTCCTGAAAATCACTTCACATTCTAAAAATGTTAGTATGGTTTCTCATTAATACTTGTCTAATTCCATATAAAGTTTATATAACCTTTCATACTGATGTAAAAACAGCACAATACATGATGTAATATATCCAAGACATACACAAATACAGTTACACAGAGATGCTGAACTAGTGAACTTTAAAGGACTCATGACTCATACAAATTAGATATGCAAAGAGGAGGCACACTTCTGAAGAACTGCTGCAGAGCCTCATTAGCATTGCGACCAAATTTGGCTGATTTTAGGACTTGATGCATAAACTGCCTCCGGAGAGATCTGCAGATAGTACAAAAACCACCCACAGTGAAATGCCAGTCAAGTAGCCATTGAAGGAACAGTCACTGCTTTCACTAAATATTTGAGTATGTGGGATAAACAATATAATTCTTTGGTGAAAAGCCATTGAAAGAAAGATACTGGAATTAATGTACTGAATTGTATCAGGAAAGAAATCAGCTATTGTGTACGTGAATCCTGGAGATGACACAGCCTTTCAAACCTAACAGGGATGTTGTGATGTCTACATCACTACTTGATCTCATGGCATTTGAGCAAACAGATTTATTAGAGCAAAACCATTGTTACACTACTAATGAATAGGTCCCTCTGACTTAAGTTCAAAAGAAAAGAACCTAGTCTGGCCCAAAGGCTTCCACCGTGCACAGCCAAGTTTCCCGCATGACTCTACTGAATTCAAGCCCACCTATCCTTGGGAAGGCTGACTGAGTACACAGGGCAGAAAATACAAATTTGCTTATTGCACCACAGCATAGAGGTTTGTTACTGATTGAGGGGCAGTGATCTTCCACCTAAAACTCACTTCTGTTACTCTTGTAAGAGAGAACAAATAGTGAGCTTGTATAACACCTGGGGCACAGCAGAGCCCCAGTTCTGGGCTGCAGGCATTATGAGTAATGCTGGTAACAGTGAAGATGGGCCAATCCGCTCTGTTGGAACAGAAGAACATCCTTCTAGCTCTCGATGGCAAAGGCATTCCTCATCCTTATGATAGCAAAGGCTACGGACAGAAGGTAATTTCTCTGTCATGCCAGTATTACTGTTTAAAAGAAGATTAATTCTCTGTGCTTGGAAGAGTTTAAAATCCACAGATTAACTGGAGATTTTACCTGTGACTTTAGTGGAGGCCAGAACTGCATCCATAGCCTTTGGTCTTTATGAGAACCCTATCAGGAGCTATTGCAGGAGCCAGGGGACTTCTGGAAGAGCACGGGATTCCAGACACAGTTACTGGACTCTGCTGTAACAATCATGCACATTTGGTAACAGCCAGGTGATGGTGTTTGTGTCCTGTATGATGACTGTTCAAAGCTTCTCAACAGAGTGGACAGAATTAAGTTGTATCATCTCAAGGGTGAGGACAACTCCTTCACAGCCTCATGCTGCCTGGGGAGCTACCTGGGAAGGACTGTGCCTGCTCTGTCAGCACAGCGCTGTGACGTCTAGAGGGACAGTCTGTCTTTCTCTCTCTCAACCATTTTGAGTGTGCTGTGCTTATATATATGTATATGCCTAAATCTACCCTGGTAAGTGCAACTTGTAGAGGTTGCATATGCAGAGGTTGTGTAGAGTTCTTTTAAATTCTATAGCTAAAAGCTGTGTTGCACCTGGAAATGGCACTGAAGATTGTTATACATGCTGACCTGAATTTGCCTGGGCTGTGCACGTCAGTTTTGATGGAGTTCACAGCATATTCTGGTCTGTATGTTCCACACCATACCTACACACGTAACAAAGAAAAGCATTTGTTAGCCATAAGATTGTCCAGGAAGAGACCTGCTGTCATTTCACTATGAAATACTTAATGTCGTGAGAATAAATTTCACATTTGAACATAGGAAAAAAGTATATTTTGTTAAAAAAAGTATACTTTTTTTTACTCCTCAGACAATGGCACTTGAGCACAAGAAACTGTCTACCAGACTTACTTGTGGCTGAATTCATTTATTTAGGAAAGATAAAAATCACTTAACAAGACTTTATTTTCACTACTTTGTAGTGAACACTGCTCAGCTTAGCAGCTCTGCCAGCTCTTAGTGAAACTGTGAAAGTCAGTCTATTGTTTCTGACTTACTGTTAAGCTGTAACTCAAAGTGGTTTTCAAAACCTTCAGTCAAGAAGTATAGAATACCTGTGCAAAGTTCAGAAAAAACAGCTGTTTGTGGTTCATTTCAAGACCAGGAAGAAGTTTTTCTTTTCCATGCTTTTTCACAAAGTTTTCATAGGCCTGTAGAATGAATTGAGTAGAAATACTTCAACTTCATCCCAGACAGTCAAAATGAAATAATGAAAAGGAGGAACATGGCGGGATTTTGACATAATTAATCATTGACTACCTTGGCCATCCATCTTTCCACATGCCACCTTTAAAGAGAAGATGACAGGGCCATTTCTCAGTACTGTATACCAGTGGCTTGACTGAATCAAGCCAGTTTTCTCATTGAATGGTCTTTATAGTAGTTTTTACACCAGGTTTAGTGAAGCTGCCCCAATTATGTTGGAATAAATGGTAAGAGAAACAGACTTAAAGAAGGCAATTTATTGTAGCAAAAAGAAGTCAAGGCTAATGGAAAATTTCAGTAAGATGGGTACACCCACATAACAAGATTATCGCGTAACTATGCATCTTTTTACAGGGTAAGAAATTAAGAATGCAAAGGAGGACAGTTGTGTTCTGAAATACAGTAGCTACAGAGAGCTAGTACTATTCTTCAGCAAGCTTTATAACAACTAGTATAGTAAAATCCATTGGACTGTTACATATTTACCTAGCAAATCCTTTCACAGGGTTAATTAACGACTGTATAAAGCAAGGTGGCTGTTTGTTAAAAAAGCAGAATATGTTCTATAATGGAAACGACTGTGAGATTCTCTGACATCGACCGAGGGGTAGGTGTAGTGAGGCATGAGCAAGCTCTGTGCTAAACCAGCCTCCACACTGATGGGGTTCAGAGCTGTCTGTATAAAGATTCACCTGCAACCTGTCTCCTGCAGGTTCTGTGGGTCAGGCATTACTGCCAGTTACCCTCACCATGTACCTTGCATGGTAAAGATCCACACAGAAAAGCTGTTTGTGCTGCTTTCTAAGGCACAGTCCAAAACCGATCATACCTGAGGTGTCTCACATGATTTGGGGATTCCCTGTGCATTGATCCCTGGCTAAGTGACTGAGCCTATCTCTGTTCAAGGAGGCACAAATGATCTCCAAGATAATCAAGATGTGATCAAAGGGTTCATTCCTCCCGTTTATTCATAGAATCACAGAATGGTTAGAGTTGGAAGAAACCTTAAAGACTATTTAGTTGCAACCCCCCTGCCCTGGGCAGGGACACCTCCCACTAGACCAGGTTTCTCAGAGCCCCATCCAGCCTGGCCTTGAACACCTCGCAGGATTGGGGCATCATCTTTCCTTCTTCTTTCTGTTAGGCTTGAGAGATGTGGAGTAAAAAGCTGCAGCTGTGGCAAAAAATCATTCTTCTCTCTGATTCTACAGAACACATGTACTTGCTGTCCTGTTTACAATTTATTTTTCTTTCCAATGTTTATCCCATAAGTGGGTTTCATATTTTTTTTGCCAGCTATTGGGTTAGAGTCTAAAATAACACACTTATGGTAAGATATGCTTTCCCTGTATACAATGCAGAATTCCAGGATCCAATTTAGTAAAATTAGCACAAAACTGATTCCGCTGAGAGAATAAATAATTTTTATCAATTTTATCAATTATCTAATGTTGCATTATGAAAAGGTGATTCTTTTTTTTTGGTTGTGGTTTTGTTCTTTTCTTTTTTATAAATGAATTGCAGAAGACTTAAAAACCTTTCCATAGTAAGAGCAGCTGCTTTCATGTTTCTTATAAAGACCGCGTGTCAAACAATGTGTTGTTAGTATATCACTAGTGATAGAAAGATGCTGGCAAATTGGAGAAACGTTCTGACTAAAGTCAGTGCCAAGCTATCACACGAGTAAAGCCAATCAACTGCACAAGTGCAAGTTGAGGAATGAGCAGTTAAAAGATCTGCTGAAAAGTCTCCGGAAGTTTTAGTGGATAACAAGCTGAACAAGAGCCAACAGTGCCACAGTATTGCAAAAACGGCAAGTGTCATATTGGGATGTGTAAACAGGAGTGCCTTATGTAAGATCCATGAAGTAATCCTTCTACTCTACTTGGCACTGGCCAGCTCTCAGCTGGAGCACTCTTGTCCAGTTTTGGGCACTGCACTTCAGGAAAGATGTGGACCAACTGGAAAGAGTCCAGAAGAAAGCAGCAAGAATGAGCAGAGGTCTAGCAAACATGACCTATGAGGAAAGATTGAAAGAATTGGATTTGTTTAGTCTAAAGAAGAGAGGTCTGGGCCTTCAAGTATGTAATAGTCTTCAAATACGTAAAAGGTCGCAGAAAAGAAGGGAACAGATTGCTCTCTGCTTCCACTGTTGAAAGCAAAGACATGATGGCACTCGAACTGCAGCACGGAGGTGGCAGAACTTCTCTTACGGTATGTTTGAATGATATAGAAATGGTTGATTCTACCTGCTAGGAGGAGGGGGTTAGAATACATGACCTCTCAGGATTCCTTTGGACCTTTATTTACTATTTATATGATGTCATAATAATTATGAATACCTAATTATTTTTTTGGTAATACTTCTGACCTAATTTTTCTTTGGCTGCTCCCATTCCTTTCAGAAAGTACCCCATTTCATGGGTGTGTACTGTTTGGTTTTTTTAAAAAATGCACAAATGTTCCAGTAATTGAAGATCAGACTAATCCAATATGCCATACTAACGCCTCTTTTAGGCTTCTAAATAATTCTTTAAACTCTTGCTAATAATCATATTTGCCCTCAAACATGTATATTTCTGTTGAAGTAAGTGTTGCTGATGGCTTTGTTTGTAGAAGCTGTGATAACTTTGAGAGGTGTGAGTTGGTCCATGCATCCCAGCGGGCCCTTTGTTGAGGAATGACAGCATTCCAGCTGACAGGTGTTGAATGTTTTGCTCTAGAACAAAGTGTTTAGGGAAGGAGAGAGAGGATCATGTTATTAAGGGTTGCAACCATCAGATTTGCAAGTAACAAGAAAAGTTCACAGATAAGCTGACTTGCTGCTAACCTCCCAACTTGCATTCACAAAGAGAAGACCTCTGCTTTTACTTTCAGTCTCAAAGTTGGCCAGTCTAAGGAGTTAACTGTCTATTTCAGGAAGAGAATGAAAGGAAAGCCAAAAAACCATACAAGCTCCCATGGAAGGCTTAGCGCAGGGAGTCCAGATGGCACTGACATCTTTGGATACCTGTACAGGGGACCCAAGTCACTTGTGTAAGATGATATTTTGAACAGTTTTTTGAACAGTGTTAGTGTTCCGTGTAGGCAGAGACTGCTTATAGGTAGAGCTTAGAAGAAAGTCATTCTGTCGCTCCTTCCTGGCATAAAAAAAGCTGGTGAAGACAGAGGCAGACAGCTGCTCAGTATCATTAGTTTAGTTAGGTGATGGTCCAAGTGTGATTCATTAGATGTTTTCATTCTACAAATTCCCTATGCACAATATGAAAAAAGAAAATTAAAAAAAACAACAGAGAAAGAAGTCAGCTGAAAAAGAGTGCACTAGGAACAGATAATATGCATCAGGAAATAACAGAATGAAAGAAATACAGCAGCTGGTCAATAGTTTTGAACCATACCTCGATGATGCAGTAGGTATGGTCTTGTCCCTAACACAAAAATAATGTTTCTTCTTCAAATGCTCTGAAGTTTTCTCAATCTATGATGGTTTCAGCTAAAATAGAAAAATGATACTTCTTACCTTATATGCTTGTCTAACACCCCCGTTATCAGCAATGTTTTCTCCTAGTGTGTTGATTCCACTCAGCTGTAAAATAGAAAGGACCAGTATAGTTTTCTGAAAAGAAGAGATTATCCAGTACCTGTCATGTCAAACTTTGTGTGTTTTTCACTTTCTAAAAGTGAGAATGCCCTTAAAATCTGAAGTTTTAGCAGAAGATTATGTTAACATCTTTGAAAAGTCTTTCGCCTCCCTTGTCTCAAAATCTGTGCAGCTGCTACTGTTTTCCCTAATCGTCTTCCTTCCTTTACAGACAGCTTTCTAGGCTCTCATATCTCTTTTACACAGATTTTCTGATGCTCTGTCGTTGTTCATTCATTCTTATTTTCTCCATGTCTTTAACCCTCAGCTTCTTACTACAGTTCCAGTTAGAGAAGTGGGCAGAATCTGTCCGTATAGTCTACAAAACAAGTCAAAATCCAAACTCCAAATAACTGAAATGATAAGTTAACAGACATCAGTAAATCTACTAGAAAGTATTTTCCTGTATATTAGGCAAATTAGGTAGCTCTTTGGTAGCAAGATACATGGAAGATAGCTATTTAGCTGGTATAGTATTCATAAGTCAGTGAAGTATCACTGAAGACAATGAAGCTTTGGTAATGGAGAATCTGTAATTTTATTTTTTAAAAATTGTATTTTCAGCCTTTAGCCCAAGATATTGGGCTATGATATTCAATGCTGCAAAACCTAGAATCATCATTAGATGTGAAAAAAGGCAGAAAAATATGTTGAAATATTCTTCTCTATTTTTACTGGCCTGGCTATGAGTCCCAACATTTTAACACACAGATTAGGAAAACCTCAGGTCTGGAAGTTTAATCTTTTCCCTATTCGGTATGATGGAATATATCGTCGGACTCTAAGAAAACAGACAGTAATGGTCAGAGAAACAGCTTCTTGTTAGTATCTTCTTATTTACGACTTAACTGTAGGAGGTCCCATACAAGAGAAATTTTGTTCCTTACAGAAAAACAGGTGGTGGCACAGTTCAATGCTGCATGTGGTTATCCAGTGAAGTCCAAAATAAACAAGGTAGATGTTAAACGTAAGTGGTCTTCCACAGTGCAACACAACTGAGTGCTTCTGTAGTAAACTGCTTTCCTTTCTTTACTGTGCAGGATGATCCAGGGGCTGACACTCACTCGTCATGTCACTTGCTGTGTGGAAGATGTGAACTAAATACTGCGCTGGTACAGTATGTACCTTTGCTGACAGAACAGTGGCAGCTCAGCTACTGACTCTGGTTGAAATCTGCTATCTGTAGCTTTGAAGTATGTGCACTGCCAGCCTGGGACAGTAAAATCCCTATGGCAGCGGAGTGCAGTGTGAAAATGGTTGAACTGTCTCCAGATGATTAAAGCTGGGTTGTGAACTAGAGACAATGCAGGTGCATTAGCAGAGCATTGGATCACCCCTGAAATGGCATGCTCTGAAGTGCTGTGTTATGTATACAGGGCTTTCTCCTTACAGTGGCAGTTTTGCAGCTTGCGTTTAATCATAACAGGACTGGTCTCCTGTTTAGTATGAGTAATTATAATATCACTGTCACTTGTTTCTGTGAGTTAATGGGATATTGATCTTGTTGGGACGCAGAACAGACCTGATCCTGTTAACTGTTCTTGTGAAATTAGGGCTTCCAGACACAGACACTACACTGAATGCCTAATGCTACAAATTCAGCGACATTTAGATTGCCTGCCTCTCCTAAATCTCCACATCATCTTTTCCTCTCTTACTGTACCTGATTTCTCTTGGACCTTTTTGGTCTATAGTCCAGATGTTTATCTTGGGGAAAGAGAAAGAAACTTTTAAGTGAAGGAAAGCAGCAGGCAGGATTTGTTTTGATGGGGATATATATTATTTGTGCATCAAGATTTGGGGAAACGAGGTTCAAACGTCCAAAATTTTTTTTCTGTTCCTTTATGGAATTAAAAAAGAGCCTTTGAGGGCCCAAAAAGGCTTCTAGGACTGCCACTCATTCAAAACATATATCCTGTCTCTTTCAGAACAGTCGGTGTAAGTGTGGAGATTTTACAACCTTTTTTAATTTTAAGAATCTCTTTTGCCTTTTTTTTTTTTTTTGATGTAGAGGTGACAATGTTGTCCATAAGCCAAGAGAGCATTCATGTGAATAAGGGTTTGCATGTGTTGGATGTAAGATTTTGCACTTCGTCATTAAAAATAACATTGGTAGTTACAAATAAATATAACATACATGCTGTCCACCTGCTAGGTCCCATGAAAAGTTTCCATACTGGTAGACCATACACTGGGATAGATCCTTAAAATTGCGTGCTGATTCTTCAGTCCACCAGTCTACGAGGTCTCCATTCTCATTAAAATTTCTGCCTGTAATAATATGTTAACAGAATTATGTATACAGGAAAAGAGGTTTTTGATGCAGTAAGAGGGGCAGTAAGTAGATACAATCACTCATGCAAAAAAAAAATAAATCTCTGTAATGAGGCAGTGATACACATGATGGTCTTCCCCCCCCGCCCCGCCCTGCCCCAAGAGGGCTATATTTCAGTAGAGAAGGAAAACAAACTAATTCAGACTGAATAAGAAGACGGGATTAAGGCTGTTTTAGGAAGCCTGGTGTGGTTCTGACCTGTGACTCAGTGCTGGATTGATCATAGTGTGGGTCTGGAAATGAACAATGTGGCTGGGCAGCAGGTCTGATAGCTAGACACTTGAGTTCACACCTGTGCTGGCCTAGTGACACAGGCTGGTCACGATTATGTATAGTTTATGATGGTTTTTGACACAGCCTTTGGGTAAAGCAAGCGGCTAGCAACTACATTAAAAGTGTTTGTGTGCTGCAGGCCCACATCGTGGGCTGTTGCTGCAGCCTGGCAGCTACAGGAGGGTCTGTGGGATTCTTTGGATCATGCTTTTGGGAATTATCATGGAGAACAATACTCTGAAGCCTCAGAAATGCAGATTTGGTCTTACATATGGAAACTAACTCATTTTATCTGCTCTCTGGAATGATTAAGCACTAAAGCATGTAAAACATTCTGTGCATTGTAAGTTTTGTAACTAGAAACTCAGTGCCTTACCATTGTCATCAAAACCATGTGTGATTTCATGACCGATGACCATGCCTATACCACCATAATTCAGAGATTTGGGCTGGGATGCACTGAAGAAAGGGGGCTGCAAAATGCCAGCAGGGAAGACTGCAAAAAAAAAAAAACCCAAAATACAATTAAGGCGCTGCCTCATTATCCTGTGTGTGCAGTGTGAACAGACCATTTTTATGGGCTTCAACCAAAGTCACGCTGTTCCCTCAGATTTACCAGCAACAATAAGTGAACCGACACATGGTAATGGCTGTAGGACAGTAGGGACAGATCAGCGGGACCACTCCCCTACCCCCTCGAGCCTGGGGTAAAGCAAAATAGCTCTTCAGACGCTTGCAATATCACAATCAGCTTTTACTTTGTTACTGTTTTATTTTGCAAAAAAGCATTTTATTCAGACTCCTGTATAAATAAACCTCACAACATCATGAAAAGTGGGAGGGTGTTCCCCTAGAAAAATAAATTGTTTAGTCATTGCTCCCACCACAAATCAGAGAGAAGAATTTATTCTTCCACTGAAAATGCTAGTAACTCCCACTAGAATCAATAAAAATAGGCCAAGCTGACAATGAAAGAACTGGAACAAAGCGGTTCTTTTCACCTGCTTCTGTGCTCATTTTTCCATGCTTTTAAGAAAAAAAATTAGTAAAAATAAGTCACGTTGCAGTTGTGATCTGTTTATAAATTAATTTAAAAAATTATGTAAAGAATTTGGTTACACTTTATATCTCATGCAGGCCTTTTCCCTATATTTCAGCCTGTGGCAGCAATATGAAGTATTAATCCTCACTGTGAATGAGATGTATGTAACTCCACAAAACTCGACCACAAAGGAGGAATTAGATGACAATTTTCACACAACAAAAGAAAGAAAACAGATACTTCTTGCATTTGAGCATAAATCCAGTAGAGTTCTAGCAGTTTCTTTGAAGAGGAGAAAGAACCATGGGAAAATTGAAAAATAATAAACAGGTTAGAAAAAAACCTATTTCTCCTGTCCTGTGTAAACCGCTGCCTACTGTCAGAGCGATTCCATTTTGCCATTAGTTCAACATGCAATTAAATATCTACGTTTTTATCTTATTATCAGAAAGTATTGATAGTAAAGACAAGAGTGTAAATGCCTTACTGTGTGATGGGCTATTTTGATGACTGGCAAACCAGAGTGATACCTGGAGTGCACAGCATAAGAACGCTATTCTTTTTGGAGAGCAGTGCTAGCAGGAGGTTTAGTCCGAGTGATACGCATCAGTACTGGTGGCCTCGAATATTACAGCTGTAACTTGCTTAGACCTCAGCCTGTCTTTTGCTTGAAAACCCTGGAGGCAGACAGTTACCCAGGACTTTCTGTTCAGTTTAATTGACACCCTGTCACCTCATCCATTTCTAGACTAAAATGGTGTAATTAGTAAATTTTACTTATTTTTAACTCCACCCTTCTGAAAACAACTTATCCCATGACTTCTGTTACACAGTACATGTCTGAAGCGGCCAGGCATTCCTCCCACAGTGGCATACATTCTGAGTAGAGATTTAAAGAAGAGAGAAGTGCAACTCCTTTGGGAGAAAATACTGGTTGTGAAAACGTTAGTATGCTGTATTAAACATACCCTGTAAAAATTGGAAGAAAACTGCATCCGTTTGGCTTAGTGCAGCTCTGCTTGCAGACTGAACAGCAGGGAGTGTTTTTTTTGACATGTAATAAGGTATGACACTTGATCCCAAAATAAAGCTTTTGATTACCTCTGGTGCTACTGGAAGTCCTGCTGGTAGTGTCAGTCTTGCAGATCAGTGATGTTATTTTTGACACTAGTATTATAAGAGCCCAGTGAAGGAGAGTACCTGACATTTTTCACCTTGATTTAATGGTTCGTTTGATAAAAGAAGTGGGACTATATTGGAAGCTATTACTGAAGACTGAAAAAAAGTGGTAATTTGATCCCTCGCAGTGAAAATAATGTCTCCACCAACTATTTTTTTTTGGAAGCCTTCATAAATAAACAAGAAATAATGTCATTTCATTTCTGTGCAGAGCCCTGCAGGACAGGGTTTTTCACTTTTTAGAGACTCGTTTTCTGGAGTTACACATGATCATAGTATACCTCACTAATAGCTTAGAAAGGACACTGCAACTTATGAAATGTGGATAATAACAATATTTGCAGAATGTACAAGACAGAAATACTGTGAGGCATAATTAATGTTGTAAAATATTTTGTGACTCTTGAAAGACTGCACCAGTATGAAGAGAGCTGGTACAGTTCACAAGATGAGAAACCTTAGTGCTTCCTGCAGTTCTAATCTTTAGCTATAATGGATTTTTATTTTTTTTATTTCTTTAAAAGCATTTTAATGCTTTCTCTTCTAAGTTATTTTTAACCATGGATGGTTTTGTGTAGGCTGACATTAGAAATGTTTACACTCAAAAGCATTACAAATCTATGTCATTGTACTGAGTTTGTCTTTTAGTTTTTAAATTTGATTTTTGACTTGGCTTAATCTACCAGGTTTACATTTTAATTTTTCCACACAAAAGAAGCAGAATTAAATGACACATCAGACAATGAACTTTGAAGTCATCTGTCAGAGTTTAAATCCTGAGAACAGCAATTAAGGATGCCTCAAAATTCCTTCAACTTACCTTAAGCCATATGTGAAAGAATGTATGTTAGAATTCAGCATTTAAGATAGCTAACAGTTAAGAATTGCAATTTAAATGGGACTACTTAAAGTAATACTAGTATGGAGCCCTTATATGCTATGATTCATAATTAGATCTTGAAGTGCCGTAGATAACTGGTGAGAGATTTTCTGAGCAAACTGTCTTTTGGGAAATGCTGGTTTCATTGAGCCCAATTGTCATGATTATTTTTACATAAAGAAGGTGGTGAGAGCACCATGTAAGATTTCTGTCTGCCTGGGATTTGACACAGCTCTGGAACAGAGACCCCATAAGTTCCTGGTCCCATGCAGCATGGGATAGTTGTCTCAGCACAGCTTATGTGAAGCTGACCGCTGTAGTCTGTCTTCTGAGCACTGGATCTTACAGCTGTGTTTGGGAAAGTGCTGGAGATGCGGAAATAGAAACTGAGAATAGGCTGGTTTTTGCACTAATATTTCAGCATTATTTCATTCATCAAAGCAGAACGTTTGTTGCCTTGACGTTTGTTTTAGACTGGTCTCATTCTCTGTAATTGCCCTATGGAAAGCAAAGTATCCTGCTTCATGAGAACAAGTATGAGGCTTTCTGATTCTGGCCCACCATGTGAAATGTTACGAGATTCTGAGCAGTTCAGCCAATGAAGTGGTGTATTCATTAAGCAGCAGGATGAAATTCAGCATCCTTCCCAAAGTCATACCAAATAAGCTTGTACAAAGGGATTGTGAAGGGGCTACAAGGAATGGAAGCCATGTGTACTCTGGCAGAAAGTTCTGCAACTTACTTTTGGTCAGTGTCTCCTTCAGGTAAAAGTGATACTGTACTCCCTGTTCATCCCTTGAAAAATAAAAAGGCTGAGGCCACAAAATTAACTTCATCATTAAACTTCTAACCACTCCCCACTGCAATTGTTTTCATGGCTGAATCTCAAGCCTCTGACCTTGTTCTGGACAAAGGCAATTCAAAACATGAGGAGACGGAAACACTATGAATGAAACCTCTGATTTTGCTGCACTGAGGCCCTTCTGCAACCCCCATAATATTAAGGGCATTTAACTTCTTGATTTTAAAAATACATACATATATATATATATATAAAAAAATAAATAGATTGGTCATTAAATCTGTATCCAATAAATAAGTTAGTAAACCTTACCTATCTGATTTCTACTTGCTGAATAAAAAGCATTGACAACAGCAGCTCCACTTATCCACCTAGTAACAACAAAAGAATAAATTTTAGAATTTCAGTTCTTAAAGGCAGAATTAATGATTACTGGAACAAACCTAGAAACTGACTAGCAGAATCACAGAATTGAGGTTGGAAGGTACTTTTGGACACTGTCAAGTCTAACGCCCCAGTGCGCTCAGCCTCTCATCAGATGTCAGACACTCCAGTCCCTTCATTTTAGTAGCCCTTTCGCTTCATTATCCAAACCAATTAATAATGATACTTAGTTTTTGTTTCTGTTTCTGATCATACCGCAGCATTGTTTAATTTAAATAATACCTACTTTCCTTGATGAAGGCTCTCAGCGTTACCTTTGGGTCCATCTTGACACATGGGAAATAATGAGTTTTTACTCTTTTTTTCTACTTCACAGTTTTACTGGCTTTCATCAGTGATCATCTACTGAAATTCCTAGAACCACAAGCAGGGCTAGTGTTTTGATATGGGTCATATTGTAGACTTCGTATTTCAGAAAAGATGTCAGAGAATATGAGATAACAGTTCAACAAAATAAAATAGCTGGGCCTTACACAACAGCAGTTGTATTTCCTGGCTCCATGATCTACGAGTGAAATTAATTTCTGTCTAAATGATCTGATAACTGTATTGCACATGCCAATCATAAGCAATGCAAAGTATTCTAACAGTGGCTATTGCTTGATCAAGTGAAAATTAATTTGCAAAATAAATTATAACTATCCAAGGATAATCAATTGTGGTTGATACTTTTGGGCTCAGTTCAGGTGATCTTTGAGTGCAATTAAACTCATGGCAGTTACTCCTAATGCTCACACTTGTGAGAACAAAATAGGAGTTGTGTTAAATTAAGCTGAAGCAATTGAACAAGCCAAACCCAATCACAGCTTGAAGTTAAAATAGAATAGAAGTGAGGTGGCTGTTAGGTGGAACATAAATTTTCAGTTAACGATATGGAAATGTAGAACAGCAAAAGCAACAATTGGAACTACTTATCCACCATAATGACTATAGTTCTGAAAAGCTATGAGGCAGTATTTGGAAAAGTCATAGTGGTGATTCCAGAGGTGGGAAGCATATACTTCATCTTCTGAAAAGGTGAGAATTTGAATATGCATGATGACTGACTAGAAAGAGTCTGAACAGTTGCAGTTTTTGATATTTTTTTCTTAGAAGTCTGGAACAGCACTATGAAAATGCTGAAGTAATTAAAACAGAAACACAGAATCATAGAACAATTTAGGTAGAAAGGACCTTAAGAAGTCTTATGGCCCCATGTGAAGCTAAGAAGATCAGGTTGCTTAGAGGCTTGTCCATTCAAGATTTTATTATCTCCAAGGCTGGAGATATGGAGAACTCAGAACCTCTCTAGGTCTTGTTTGGCAACCCACATGGTAAAAAGCGTTTTTCCTAACATCTAGTCAGAATTTTGAATGTTCCGACTTATGTCTCTTCCCACTTGTTCTATCACTGTGCATCTCCAAGAAGAGTCAGGCTTCTCTATATCGCTTCCCATTAGGCAGCTGAAGACAGCAATAAGATTTCCCCTTAGTCTTGTCTTTTTTCGACTGTACAAAGGTAGGTCTCTTACCGTCTTCTCAAGATAAATCCAGCTCAACAGCCCTTATTCAAATGAACAGTCCTGCAAAGTTAGCATGGCCTATGGTGACCATAGTCATTTTTCTCATTTGTCTTAAATTGACTTCCAAATGGGTCAGAGCTGAGACAGGAAGAGTAGCCAGTACAGCTAGGGAATTTGCCGTGTCGGTCTTTTCGTACATCTACATTAAAATTTTAATTCAGAGCAGGAGTACATTTCTGAAGTAAATTCCTGCTCGTCCTCATGTAATCGTGCTTTCTTTGGCTCAGCAGTCTCTAAGCAAGAAATTAAATTCTCAGGGATGAAATTAATCTTTCAGATGAACTTAATTAAAAAGCTGCTCTCCAGCAGTCCACTTAATCCACTCTAGGAGCTAAGGGACCGGACTAGACCTACTCCAGAATACTTAACCTTCTACACCATCTCCCAGTTTCTTTGCTCTATTTGCTAATGTAGGTCCAGCCTTTGAGAAACGAGCAATGCCCTCTTACCTGCCTGCTTCATGGAGAACAAAGTGCAAAGGAAGATCATTAAATCATCACTGATTACCCTCCAACCAAGTACCTCCTCCTGTGGAAACTGGATGAAAGACTATACACAGTATTTTTAAATACTTACTCCTCTTTGTCCACCTTTTCTCTAAGCTTTTTCAACCTTTTCTTCTGGGTAAATATTAAATTTTGAATAATGTTTTCAAAGTATTCTTCTTCTTTGTAGTTCAACTAAAAAGAAAGAGGGAAAAAGTGGTGGTGGTGTTGATTTGCAATAAGAGAGAGATGGATCTGGAAAATCTAGTCTTAAGCATGATGAGCTAAGCAATGCATTTTAAAGAGTATTTTTTGATCTACAATTAGAACTTGGTTTGCAGTGCTCTGCTACATCACAGAGGTGATTTTGTAGCTGGATATATGTTACCCAAGGGTCTTAATTCCCTCCTTTTATCTTTTATATATATATATTGAGTGGAGTTCAGCATTTGCTGGTTTTGACCCTAACCTCTGGGAGTTGCCCGCTTGAAACCAGTAGCTACCAGCCTGGTAAACTGCGATTCCACCTTAGAAAGAACACATGAGTAAGGCTCAAATGGGGTTTTAAAAACCATACTTTGGTTATATGTCTATATTTTTCAGAATTAAAACTTTGACTTCAATGACATATTCTGCTTGAACATACATGTGTACTAACTACATTAATATTGTTACTCTTACAAATGAACCTACAAGGTAAAAGAACACTGAGGTCACAGTTTGAAGTGAAAAAGCTCAGATGCAGTTTAAATTATATGGGTAGTCCAATGTCATACTTCAGGGAATAATTCCAATCTATGGATAAACAGGCACAGTCACTAAGTTACGTGTACTGGTATCCACTTCAACCAGCATTACGTCAATCTGTGGCAGATTTTGAAATACTGGACTCAACACCACTGGCTCCATGTTCTGTTTTAGCATAATTCCTCCAGAATGTGTACATTTCCTTGAAATACCATCAAATACCTATCACCATCTGTACTAGATCAGCTGTAATACGCTGGCTTTGAATGAATCCTTATTTACATCTGTACAACTGAGTACAGGATTGAGTTATTCTGTACAGATGTACATGATTTGGCTTGGCTATGAAGGCAGATTCACCATTTTTTCTCTTAAGACCCTTTTCTAATTATACTGCCTATAGTGGATACTTACCTCCTGGTACTCACTGTTCAGCTTACTGTCATCAGTCACAATCTCATCTGGATAACCGATTCTCTCTCTAATTGCTGTTGCCTAGGGACAAGGTAATTTGATATCCATAGCAAATCCAGCCATATTTTGAATCAGTAGTAAATGCGACATGGAAGCAACTGCAGAAACTCCATAATGTTAATTATATATAGTTTTTGTTTACATATTTTTATTCACTGAAAGCACTGTAAAGTTTATGGTTAATTATAACAATGGAAAATTCTAGAAAGTATGTTCTGTTCCTTCTTTCATAAGTAAACTTCAGAAATGTGCACAAGACAGCCAAACATACTTCAACTATGCTTTTGAGTTTAAATTCTAGTTGAAACAAATAGTAGATCTCCTGAAATATTTGACATATTTCACAACATCTAAAATAAAAATAAAATTCATAACTGGATGGTTTTTACCTTCAATATATTATAGGAAAGCACATTTACAAATTTCCAGAAATTTGTACAGTTTGACTCAGTTCGGGTTTGTATCCAAATTTCTTAACTAGCTCCTGCATCTACGTTGGAGTGAAATGATTCATTTAGATTCCCAAATTTTGACAAGTTGAAGTCCTGAACAAAGTTTTTTAACCCAACCCTTACTCAGTTTTTTTTGATAGCCAAGTGTTGATTTGTATTTGTATTGATGTGGGTTTCTGATCCTAACTTTTCAGACAGTTTGCATCTCATTTTGTCAAATGAATTGTTCGTAACAGTGGAAGTGTTTCATAGACTTTGTACATATACTGTCTATGTCTAATCATAGTACAGAACTTATTTAGGATTTTCAATTTATTACTTGACTTAAACTGCCATTCCTGATTTGAAGTTACTGTGTAGTTGTACCTGATGAGTATGTGTAGCTTTGGAAGTAATACTAGGAATGTACCTAAGGACCCGTTCATATAACTGCACCTTTACTGTCTGATGACATCAGAATCAGTATAAGCTCACTGGGTGCCGTGACTGTCATAGCTATCTGTTGCAACTGTAACTTCTTGCAGACTTTACAGTCTAGAATTGTTGGATAAAACACTTAATGTTTTGATAGTTATTTTAATGATTTTTTAAAAGATTTTCTAACAGAAAATTCTGGAGGAAAACATCAGCTCCTGCTCTATAATTAATTAAACCATTTTTTCCAAGCTTTTTTGAAATTAAATTTTAATAATAAATTATCATTAAAAATGCAAAATTGAAGATTTTTCATTATCTTCACAGTATAACAAAATAGAGATGTAATAAACAGTTATTTCAGTTGCTTCACTCCCAATTCAGGGCTCTCAAAAATTGATTTCTGTTACTTACTCCAGACTTAGAGGAACTGTCTGAAGCTACATCTTCCCTTGAAAGAGAACTCACTGGTGCTGTCCAGCTGTGGTTTGACGTTTTGTTTTTGTCCTACTGCTCCTAATAGCTGGTCAAATCACCATAAATCATTCCTTCTCATTTCAGTATTACTTTCTTGTAGATATTCATTATCTAGTCCCTAAATCACTGAGTTGCCTGGAAGGTCTTAATCTTGTATATAGGTTCCTCCTATCTTGTGCGCTTAGCTCCAGAGGCCCCTTCCCAGGTGATCTGGATCTGATATAGGAAGTCTGTAAGCTGCTGTGCCTATATAAACACAAATATATATGGTTTTGTGTATACAAAATAGTGATAGATGTTACTGCTTTTTTTTTTTTCAGGAAAAACAATTGAATTACTGATTTTTAGAGAAATACACAACATTATCAATATTTAAGATTTAACTTACTTTTTGTTCTGCCTTCTTTTTAGTTTCTGCATCCATCCAGGTAAGTTCATCTAAGGTTTTTATAAAAACATCACGTATATCTGCAATCATTTCCTCAACCTTGGAAAAAATAGCAGTATGTTACAAATCCACATAAAATGATCCAGTTGTTTTTCCACAGTCATAGTTTATTACTGACTTGTTTTTCCTGCACTATTTGCTTGAGTGTATGCTCTTTATGGGCCACACTCAAAATCTGGAGCTCAAGTTAAGTAGTACTTTTAGCCTGTCCTGTGTGAGGAAAGGGAATGGGCATGAGCTCATAAGGTGATGCAATTTTGTTATTGAGGTTTCAAAAAATCTGACAGATCTCCATCCGTTGGATGTTGTGCATCTGATCGAACTATTGTGTGTATGTCAGCCACAAAAAATGGTGTATCTTAAGCTTGGATTATGGTAGGAGTGATGGGAGGAAACTAAGGCTTAACTCCAGGTTAATTTTCAGCAATTTTCTGTGTGACTGGACAAACAGAAATAACCAATTGTTTCTGCGCCCCAGGATGTTGGCAGGATGCAAACTAGTGTCAGTCTCAAAGAACAAGTAGTGACTGTTGGTCTCAGTAAGTGCTGTTCCTTGGGTGCGCGTATTGGCTTGCGCTTGGTCCATCACTAATGTGCCAGTGGGGCTTTAGGCTCACAGAATGGGCGGAGCAGGCAGATGCCTCTCTCCCTCCAAGTGCGCACTCATGATCATATTTCAGCTGTTACTTCACACTGTGGTCATTTGTTGGACGGCAGGCCAGCTCAAGGCAAGCAATGCAGAAGTACTTGGGTGCAAAGGAATCTCTCGTAGCACACATGCTCTTGTTACTCCTCAGTGGAACACTGACTGAGAAGCAGATCTGAAGGTTAGGATTTTTAGAAAGTGAGCCTGCTATATAGACAAGGTTAATAAAAAGTGTAATCAAATCTGTGTAAAGACATGGTAAGTGACAATTAAATGATGTTGAGATGGCACACAGGCTAAGTTTGCTAAAAGCTTTACCACATGTTTACTGTCTCCAGCAAATGCTTCCTCTACATATAATCGTCCCACTGCATTCTCCATGTTGCCATTGACATAGTTTGCGCAACGCCGCCAAACAGCAGTTTCTGATGTTGTGCCGTAAAGTGCCTGTGAAACATAAACATTAGGTGAGATCTGGGCCCACATAAGGTGAAGCAGAATGGTGTCTGACTGGCAGATGCATGTTTCAGAGGAGCCTAGTTGACCTTAAATATGTGCATTTAATTCACATTTGTGTTTATGGCAGGTGGGTGGACTCGTTCTGTAACGTGAACATCTGTCCCAGGCTGAGGAAATATGAGAATCATTAGCAATATTCTTTATCCTTCCAAAACATGAAAGGTAGAGAGAAGAAAACTACTCTAAAAGCTAAGAATGGGAGAGGTTAAAGAGAAATACCCCGACACAAAGCTTTCACTGTTACAGGGGTGCGTACTGCAGTTCCAGCTCTGACAGGGCTATTGTGATTATGCAGCAAATTAATTTCTGCAGTGGTAAGATTGTGTTTTCTACCCAACCAGCAGCTTCTGCAAGAGCCTTCCACCTCTGGGAGCTTGCAAAGTAGAAGCTCGTTTACACTATGTGATGTTGCTACAAGGTATGCAAGGATTTTGTCATAATGTATAAATATGTGATGAAGATGAGTGGATAATATAATGGTATGGCACTTGAATGCAAGGACTGTAGCAGACAGTGTCATTATAGGGCAACTCTCTGAAATCATATTCTGTAATGAAGTTTATATTCCATAATGAAGCAGCTCCCCATCTCTTCAGAGGTACAGATCAGTAACTTTAGGTGTTAAAAGTTCTGCAACTGGTACACCTTGATCTGAATTACTTGTATTGAAAAGGAAAATGACTAATGTATCTTTTCACCCTAACGCGTTAGGGACACAGCAATAGTCTTTTGAAAATGTTACTGGTACAACACAGCACAGAGATCGCTACTGCAGATCTCCCTCAAGAGCCTGTGATGTTGGAGCTTTTTGTAACTCATTACTGACAAACAGCTGAGTAGACTAGAAAAATCTGTTTATTTCTTAGATACTCCTTGCACACGTACAGGCTGCATCAGTAGTCATTTGCTTACATAGCAAAAGCTTACATGGCAAAAGTAAATACAACCCCTCTCCCCGCAGAACTTAAAGCAAGCCCAGTAATAAACACTAGCAGTACTGAGCTTAATTAAATTAATAACTGTCATGGTTTCAGTTGGGATAGTTAACTTTGTTACTAGCAGCTGGTATAGATGTTTCAGGTTTCGGATGTTGATAACGCGCTGGTGGTTTTGGATGTTGCTAAGCTCTCAAGGCCTTTTCTGCTCCTCACACCGCTCCGCCAGCGAGCAGGCTGGGGTGGCACAAGAAGTTGTGAGGGGACACAGCTGGGACAGCTGACCCCGATGACCAAAGGGATATTCCATACCACACAACGTCATGCTCAGTATATAAAGCTGGGGGAAGAAGGGGGCAGTGGACATTCAGAGTTATGGTGTTTGTCTTCACAAGTAACCTTGCTTTCCCGAGGAGCCCTGCTTTCCTGGAGATGGCTGAACACCTTCCAGCTGATGGGACGCAGGGAATAAATTCCTTGTTTTGCTTTGCTTGTGTGTGCAGCTTTTCCTCTGCCTGTTAAACTGTCTTTATCTCAACCCATGAGATTTTTCTCACTCTTACTCTTTTGATTCTCTCCCCCATCCCAACTGTGGGGAGTGAGCAAGCAGCTGTGTGGTCCTAGTTGCTGGCTGGGGTTAAACCATGACAAATAACTAATTCAGAATTAACAGGCAATGAAGATTCTGGTAGATCACTTTGTGCTGCTCAAGCTTATCGTAGTCAACCATAGTTCACTGGTCTCAGCATGACTTGGGCAGAGGGCTACTTGAGACCATGGTGCACTTGCATTAACCAGGATTGCCCTTCACAGGAACCCTGAGATAGACTCTTTTTAAGTCAGCCTAGTGTCACCAGAGATGCACAAGAAAAAACAAGTGATGCTTTCTACAGCAACAGAAACTTACCTGCATATTGGTAAAAATAACATGCAATTAAAACACATTACTGTGGATTTATACATGTACAGTGCTAATGCATCTAAATTTACATCTCCTTATCTCATGGGGCATACATTTGCAACTATAACATTGTAAGGAGTGCAGTTTTTTTATCTTTAAATAAATCTTGGAAAAAAAGAAAGACACTGATTTGTTTCTTTGGTGGGAGTAATTGTATCCCGAGGATACAGTTCCAGTAGCTGTAAGTATTAAACTAGTGTCATGATACTACTCTGCATGTTCTTCCACCCCCGCATCTGGGCTTCTTGACAGTAGCTCTGCTGGAAGGGCACAATTTTGAACAAATGTTACACTAAAACCAGAGAATTTAACCTTGAGATGGAGAACCAAACATAAGTAATTAGAGTGACAGCATAGCCCCGTGGTAGCACATAGAGGCCCATCTACATGTGCAGTCTAATAATCTGTTGAAATCTTTTTGCTGATTTGATAAGGAAGTGGTTGCAGATCCAATGATCTTTCTGCTAGGACTCTGGCACTTTCTGTAGCACATTTTAAGCAATCTGTATTTAAACCAAATGGAGTTTTGAATGAATAAATGACGAATTAGCCACGTAACCCAGAAAAAAAATGGTATGGGAGATTCATGGAATGCCGTAACTGTCCTAACATTTATATTTGAAAGCAAACTTAACAAGACAAATGCTAGTTTATTTCCACTGCATTTAGTGTGAGAAGCTCCAGCTATACTATATCATATATTATTAATTAATTAGCAGACAATTGTATGTTTTTATACACAGACTACAGTAAAATCTTTTTCTGTTGTTCTTTCAAACTTTGACATTTTTCTAAACAAAACTTCCTCAGTGATGTCCTAAGATGTAGTGGGGAATGACTTTAGTTTATAGAGTGCAGAACATAATATTCCCTGATGATGCAGACCGAGCAAATACAAAGCTTTATATTAGAATAGTTTCATACTTTTAAGAGTAGGGGAAAAGCCAGATAATCAATGAATAAGACTGCCCTGTTCGGATACATAAAACTGACTGAACTGAATGTTTGTTGACCTGTTGGTGATCAAAATGGGGATTAATTTAGATTCAGAAAAACATGGAGACCAAGTACCAGAGCAGTGCTTTTCAGATCCACTGCAGCTATTAAGCACATGTCATATAAACAATGTGTACACTCCAGCAGAAGCTTCAGCAAACACATCTAGATTTTGTGTGCAAAATTCACAATACATCAAATTTTTATATACTACAACTACATAAATTATCTTTCATGGTTCACTGAAGTCATCTTTACAACTTAAAAAGTGATTAATTTCTGCACCTTACGAAAAGCATTCCTTGTGTCCTTGTAGTTACGGCTTAGGCTGTTGACAAGATCCATTACGAATCGCCAGATCATGTAATTTTGAAGGTCTCTGTTTAACAAAACAACAATAATAAGCTGGTAGTCTTTTTAAGCTTGTTAAGTTTACTGGAAATAAAATGCACATTACAAAAATACCTAACATACCTACCTAGGAGTGTATTTATTAAGAATAGACTTCAGCTTGATAAGGTATTCTGGATCATAAACAATGACGTGTTCGGTGTTCTCAACGTTAATTTGTACCGTTGACATTATATCATTTATGAATTTTGACCAGTTGAATACCTGGAAAATCAATATGCATTATTAAATCCTAAAGAAACGGTATTTAGCTGGGTTTTTTTCCAGTTTAAATATGTTTCTGTAACATAGATGTTCTGCCTTTATTTTTCCTAATAGCTGTACTACTTAAATGGAGTCATCATAATAATAATTGATCTGAGCTAATTTATATTCTCTGTGCTCTAAAATCCTATTAAAATAGGGTGGTATTTAGCAGAGAAGGTTGAGACATTGATTTGATTTCAAACTAACACAATTTAAAATGTTATGACCCCTTCCTTTTAGCATGGAAAAGCACAAATAGTATTTTAAGTAGAATTTTCAGTTGCCTTTTTGCTATATTTGGCTAAGAACTTTTAAATCAAAGCATGACTAAAAGCCCGGTTTTCAGTACAGTATGACTCTGTATCTATGGGGCAATAAGATTTGTGGTATACTTGACAATCCATTCTGAAGCATATGGTAAGGACTTGTTCCAAAGTACGCTGAAGTCCATAAAAGGATTTATTTTAATAGGTTTTAAAACAGACACACTAAATCCACTATCTAGAATGAATTTTCCTCTGCATGCCATAGTACTAGATACTGGAGAAGCAACTGATTTGATAGCAGGTCAGTCTGCAGCATGCTGCGACAGACAATTCTCAGACAAAGGTTAGAGTTCTTGTTTGTTATCCGCCTCTCTGGTCCTAAACCCCCGTGTTCTTTATGCTGGTATTCACCTTTGCGAGAAGCCCACATAACTTTCATGAGCCCACACCCACAAGAATTATTTGCTCTTTTCATTCTGTGGTGTCCATCTAGTCTGGACAGAGCAGCATTTTAGTGTGTGGGCACTCTCAACTGGAAACTCTTACTAGTTTGCTGATAAGAAAAATAGTTTCCCTTTGCTCAGTCCTTGGTTAGCAATATGGTGTGCCTCAGAGAGTAGATGGGTCAAAGGACTGCCTGGAGAACACAGTCATTCTCTTGCCTACTAAAAGGCCGTAGACTGTGACCAGTGCTGGGCTGCACAGCGCTGGGATCTGACCCTTGCAGCCATGCTGGAAGTGGGCAAAGAAGCCAGACTGCCTGCAGCCACATCGCTGTTCCTCCATCACATAACCCAAAACAACAGAGTAGTATTAACGGGGAGGGTATAACCTCTGCATTCCCCTACCCAGGAAGTTCACACCTGCAGCTGATGTCAAGCAAACTATTTTCATGAGTATGAAGGTGTTACTTGTCTTCCTCTGTACAATACCAGCTGAGAGAGAGAGATCCTTCAGCTCAGAATACTGTAGACTGTACAGTGTTATATATTCCTCCAATTTCTCCATGCACTTCTTTAGCAAATGACGTTGATGTTACAGCTAACTCTATATACGCTGCCTCAAATTCTCCATCTTGGCCCAAGGTTTCCTAATCCATGGCCTCTGTCTGGACCATCTGACTGAGAAAATGATTCAAAGCAGAAGCTGAAAATCACCATTAAAACTCTAGAGTTACTCGGTGCTTTTACCACATTGGGTAGGTACTCACTTCAGTAATGAAAAGGAAGGTGTTACATTTAAGAAAAGCAAATAATCTTTGTACTTTTTTTCATAAAATTTTTTGTTAATTTTTAAATTTTTTTGTTACGCCTATTACTTTGAGAAGTATTGGTGATTTTCATAGTCTGTATCTTTTGAGAGGAAAGTTTATTGGAAGAGGTAATGTCTTTCATCAAACAAACTAATGTAGCTGAGGAAAGCAGATAAGCTCTCAGGAATAGAATCATTTCAGGTTTGAAAGAGAAGCAGCAAACTTCAAGCTAATCTTAGGAATAATTGCTGTTCTATCCTTAGACCATTACAGCAATGCTACCAACTCCCATCATGTGTCTTTTGAGCATTTTTGGATAAATTTAGAGCAGATGATTATTGCTGATCTGCAGCACTCCCCAGGAGCTAAAAATAACCAGGGCAATACCATTCTGTGACAAGAGCAGTTAGTTTTTGACATTATGACTGTAATGGTAACTGTTCAACTAAGACCTGTGGGAGAAGGTAAATTATGAAACAAATTAAGCTAGGCAGAAGTGAACTGTCATACAATTTAAAGTTGAAGAATTTGAAGTCAATAAAAATAGCATTGATTATGAAACTGTGATAGGAATTTCATTGTACGTTACTGGTCTCAAAAGATTCAATAATGCACTCCTGCCAGCCAGACCACAGTGCTTTCCATGGGACACATAAGTTCACCTGCTTGCCTGTTGTGCAAGGTACTGACGTAGAAGTCACGATAAAAAACCCCCACGTCTCGTAAGACATGATGTTACTGAGGAGGCACACCTATGTTATCAAATCTTTGGCTATTCTTTAGCTGGACTTTGTGGTGCCATGAATTAAAGGTTATACTGCACAAACGGCACATGGCTCAGGGTAAGAGAAAGGCAGCGCTGAAACATCCTGGGGGAGCTACAGTGGAAGGAATGGGGAGAATTTTCCTGATTCATAATCAGGACTTCCTGGCCTCCTTTCTGCTTGCTTTGGGAACCCATCTTACTGAGAGAATGTTGGAAAAACAGGGCTTTTTGTTCTGAATCTGCAGCTCTAGATAAACAGAGAAGGCCAGAATAGTCACACTACAACATAGTTGCATCAGTTGGTGGCTACAGTCATAACTTTTGTCCCAGGCTCTCTGGAGCTGCTGTGGTAATTATAGGAAGGGAATTTCTTTATAGTCTGCAAAGATTACTCTTCTGACTTCCAGCAAGGGTTATGTATGTCCATCCTGAATCCATAAGGGTAAGTCAGACTCATATTTTTTTTTCCTTTGTCCTTTTCCATCTCTTTATGTTGAAGCAGAGGGCAAGATCTTCCTTAAAGTTACGAGAAACAGCGGGTACAGAAGCACTGTCTTTTACATATAGTTTAATGTCATCAGATGTTTAGGTAATACAGTGTGCACATCACATATCCTGTTCAATTTCAAATCTGTCTAAGCTCAAGAAAAAAAAGTCTTTAAAAGAAAAATTGTCAGGCTTCATCGTTTAATCTCATCAGCCTTAAATTAGAGGTTAAAACATCAGATTATTGATCACTCACCTTATGATTGATTTCCAGTGAGAAGTTGTTTTGGAGTTGTGCCAAGGTCATTTTATTGTACAGCAAAAGTGGATCATTTCTGTCTTCAGATTTTGTTGTTGCCTATCAAAGTTAATCATGAGAAGATTACTAACTACATTGAGTCAGTTCATAGGAATTCTGGTAAGTGGAAGTAAAAAGAAAGAAAATAAGTCTTTCTGGCTTACAACACAAGCTTACATTAACTGTAAAGTACCTTAAATGTAAATACAGACAGTGTTTTATAGATAAAAAGCATATAAAAGGACAGATTAAATGAACTAAATTTCTGGCAGTAAAATGGAACTTAACTTTTTGGATTTTTTTAATGTTAGAGCATGAACAGCTCCGGCTGTGCAGGAAGACTAATTGAAACGTAGACCCGTTCCACTCAGAGCACTAAACGTCTTACCAGAATGTGCTCATGATATTCATGAGATGATGCAAGATGTAAAATCTTGGGAGAAGGGAATAAAGGAGCTGTATTTATTGAGTATAGGGTGACCAGTGTGCTCTGGTAGGAATGCAGTGTGTGTGTTCTGATCAGGATGCATGTGCTATTTGATACATTCTTTCTGGAACCGCCGTATAGAAAGGGAGTCATAACTCAAATAAGCTTTTTATTAGTGTAGGCAATGTGGGTTTGCAGCAGTGTATTAAAAATGTGCATATGTTAACACCTTAATGGCATGACTGTATTAGGGACATTTCTTACAGACAATAAAACTGCCTGACTGCCGGAGAACTGGGTCTGTGGTGGTGCTTTATGAGGGAAGTTAATCACTGGAGTCTCTAGACAGCAAATGTCAGCAGGGAGGTCTCCGGAATTAGGGTGTGGACAATGTAGACTGAGAGGAAATAAAACAAGCGCCTAATGGTAACTACTCCCTTTGTTTCTGAATACTCTCTTGGGTATCTTTCTGTCCTTTTCTTCAAACACTAGTGTGTTTCTCGCTAGAATGCTTCTGCGGGTTTCTGAAGAGTGTTCTTGTATCCTCTTTCATACCTTCCTTCTCATGCAGAATACCTTCGTTCTCATGCAGAAGTACCTTGTAACAGCATCAGCACTTGCTCCCCTCACACTCCACCCCCTTTTAACTTACACCTTTTTTGATGGCAAAGAGAGAAAATGTAGGTACACAAACAACTACGGGAAAAGAGTGATCTTGTGATCCATGTCAGTAAATCATGGGAGAACCTACATCACTACCCTTAACTGACTTGGTCAGGAGAGAGAATAGTAGATTTTACCCATTTAAACTGTTTTGAAAAAACAGTCATGCCAAGGCAGATGTTATCTCTCTATATCCTTTTTTAAAAAAGATTTCTCTTCCACTGCCTCTTTCCTAATCTATTGTGCATTCAGTATTTTTTTCTGCGTTTTCTTTAACAAGTTCCTCAGAGCACAATGCCAGCTCTCTTCCAGTAACACTCAGGCTGGTGCTGAGTTTTCGGTGAAACATTGAAACGCGAGGCAATAGCAGCTTATCCATCACCAACTGTACTCTCTACCAGCAGCAACTGCTGTAGAGATGTTTCAGTTGTGGTTTCCTTTTGTACTTTTCAAATCTTTCTCCAATTAATTCTTTTTCTTGTAATAATTTTCTGTCTCTGATCCAAGCCCAGAGGTCTGTTTCTCAGGAAAATGTGAAGAAAATCAAAATCAGATGGTTTTAGTTTACACAAATTGGGGGGTGTGTGTGTGTAGGTCTTCCTCTGCCAAACATGTGCCCTTACTATCAGTCTAACTTGAAAAATAGCTGAAGCTAGAATATTTGTATTTGGCTTGTTTTACAGTCATCCTCAGCTTCGGGTCTTTCGGAAATGTTTAATAATCATGAGCCATGTTTTTGCTCATGAATGCTTGAATTTCCATTTGTTTTTCTCTGTTCAGGTTCAAATTCTAGCTATTTCTCCAAGACATACTTTAATGGAGCACAGCGTTTGATTAAAAATGCACTTGGAACAATCAGCATTGTGGAGCAGCTTGTGCAGGACAAACATTACTTTGTGTTGCACGGCAGGCCAAGGGCTGGGAATCTACTGCTCTGATAACCAAACAGCCTGGGGGGGGCTGGAAAGGACAAAGGGAAAAGATGCCTGAAAGCATGTCCCAAAACTCACTTTCTAAAACAGACTAAACAGAAACCAAGCCTGTCTCTCTCTTGCTCTCTCTTTCTTCTCTTGAAGGGCTTCTGTGAACAGATTAGGATAAAACATTTTGCTATTTGGAAAACAGCTAACTCAAATATTTTCCCTTGCTGGTTAGAAGTCATGTCTTCCTTATTATGTGTTTCTCTTAGGTGTTCCAGGCCCCATACATTTTTGGTCAGCTTTTTGTCCCATGAAATAACATTAGCAGTAACTTAACAACTCCCTTAGAGTTAGCTTTCTTAGGGATTAAGAAAAAAGTCAGTTATTTAAAGGGTACTTTAAAAATGTTTTTCTTACATTGGCAATCTCTTTCTCCAGGTCCATAACTCTTTTCATTTGTTCAGAAATTTCGCTCTCATTGAAAGAAATATTTCTTTCTTGGAGGATTAGTTTAGCTACAGAAATCATGAAATCAACATAGGCAGAACATGCCTGCAAGAAAAAATACAAACATTGTAAACACACAGCTCTTCAAAGTTTAGAATACCTTGATTATCTTTAAGATTTCATCTCAATTTTTATGAACGACAGTTCTTCATCCTTTTCTTAAATAGTTTAATAGTAATTTATTCTGAAATACTGTTAGAGGACAAATAGAAATTAACTTTGAAAATTCCCACATAGAAAATTGCTGTATAATCGGTAGCACTGTTCAAAGCTAAACAGTCTCGACTACTGCTCTATGTTTTCATTATTTAAAATGAGAAATTTGTATGTCCATATTTAAACCATCACCTGTGTTTTTTCTAGCTCACTTTAATTACAACTTCCAAAAACACTACTTCCAGAGAGCAATGTTCCCAGAAACATAAAACCGAGAGAAATGCTGATGGACTGTGTTGAATTAGTATTGTGGGAAAATTACTCCCAGAAGCAGCCTACCTCCTCTATTGCTTCTTGGAACGTTAAGAAATCATGTTGCTGTATCTGAATTTAGTATACCTAGATACATTATAGACAATATAGTATATATTAAATTTAACATATCAGAATTCATCAAGGATAAGAATGGAAATACGGAATTATATTCTCTTAAAAGTTACACTGTCAAATATTTACAGATCTCATTACATTTTATAGAACTTAATATTATTCTAATTCCTTTTTAAGATGCACTCATTTTTCTATCAACAGAAATGCTGTTTTCAATGATTTTTAAATGCAAATAAAAATACATAATATTAGATTAGCTATCTAATAATAAATATATTTTATGCAAAATAGTGTAATCTACTAAAACAGTGATAAAACCCAGGATTAATAAGGTATGCATGTCATCAACTTTATTAATAGAAATATTTGTATATGTTCAGCCCCTAAGGTGGTAGGATGCACCCCTTTAATGAAAGCTACCTTTATACAACCATTCTGATAACTACTTTCCTTGCCATCCATCTCCTGTCATCTCCCCTCCCTGCCAAGAGTGCTGTGCTAGAATAGGCTGTGTGCGCTGGAAAGCTCTGAGCAGCTCGTGGAAAGTACTGACAGCAGACTTCAAAAAGACAGGTTGCTCACAGCACCTTGAAGGACACTGAACTCTCGGTGTTATTTTTAATCAAGAGAGATTATTTTATCAGAAAGAGAAAAGCCTGTGAAACCACTAACAGCTACAAGTCACAAAAGGGAGCGCGTACCTAGCCTGTAAACACCATTTTAAAATATCCAAATACAATTTATAAAAATTCAATATAGACCAAACCAGTAAGTCAACAGTGATCTTCAAGTACTAATCAATGGACTTTATTTTTGGCCTTTGATACCTGACCATACAATGATCTGCACTTTAGACCAAACAAGTGGGTACTTAGATGTCAGAATAACTCCTGTATACGCAGGAGTTCTATATCTTACAAGACAAAAAGACTGTAAAAATATCTTGTTCACAGATTCCACTTGTAGCTTTCAGGTGTCAAGTCCCGAAAAAGCCAGAGGTGAAAGTGCAGGAGGCAGATATCTTGTTTGCTACGTACAGTTCAAAGAGTAGAATGACACAGCAGGAAACAGCCAAGAAAAGGCTGCTACCAGAATGCAGGGACTGAAAGGAGGAATGTCTCTTGCTTGAAGTATTCATGCTTGTAAGAATATTATGAATCTGCCTTTCAGTGATAAATCTCTGGTTTTTTAAAAATATTTCCTCCAGCAGTGGAAAATAGTATGATACTTTCTGGTAGGTCAGAGATTAGAATGGGAATTGTCTTTTATGATACAGTCAGTGTAATACAAGGAAAGGAGCAAATTGCGATACATAACCCAGCTCCTAAAGGCCATAACACATGATAATAATGTAACTGAACAGGAAATATGGTAATAATTGTCTTTACTAGCATATGACCTGTAATTAAACGTGATCAGTATTAGAGTATTAACTGTTAGCACGTCAGCAAAATACCTACAAAACCAAAACATTTTGTATGCTTTCTTATTGCTTTACCATTTAATTACATAGAAGAAAACTGTCTAATTAAAGGTCACTGTGGTAGCAGTTTCAGCTACCATATGACTTCAGCAAATACATATACTTCAGCTCTCAAGGACTTAAAGCCCATCCAAGATTAGCATTGAGGGATACACAGTGTCAGCGCTAACAGGTTAATGAAAATGTGCATGAATAACTAAACATGAATTAAAGAAGACCATATGAGATTTTAGGTATCTGAAGCAATTTCTACAATATCACATACTTTAGCTGCTGCATTTTATTCAGCAGTTGACATAGGGGACAGTGATCTTTTCAGATCTTTCATGCACAAAAGTGTGTCTTTGTTTCTGAATGGTTCCTTTTTTCTTTCTAAGCCTATTAGTGATACAGTTAGTCCACCTGGACTCCACTGACACTGCAGCACTTGCCAATCGACACCAGTCAATCATAATTCAGAAATGGCGTCCTTTTTGTAGTGATGGAACAGGGGTGATCCATAAGCACTCATATTCTATCTTAATACAGCTTGATTCAGCTGCGAAGCCTGGCAGAAGCTGTGTAACAAAGCGAAATAATGTCATGTTTATTTCCTTCCAAGAGGGCCTAAAAAATCAAGTAGCTGTTCATCTTCTGATTTGCATAATTGTACAGGAATTGTGTGGAAAAGCTACTATTTTTCTTCCAGATATATGTTCAGTGATTACAAGTGGAATGGAAGAGAAGAGAAGGGAAAACAGGAAGGGAGACAGGTTGAGATGTCCAGGGTGTAGTGATGCCAGAGGGATGTGCAGTCTTCTCATCCAGCACAGAGACAATTGGTACCTACTGGCAACTGGAGCCTAGACAAAAACCCCTTGGCTCCCAGTGCAGCCAGAAAGATCAAACTAGGTCACTAACATTTATGGCATAATATTATAACACCTCATCTTTGGGACGCTTGTTACACTCCCTCCCATTCTTAGCTAACTTACTTCTGCTTGCTCTTAATCTCCTTTCTCTGAATCCTCTTCATTTCCCTTTTGGCTGTCTTGCCTTGCACACTTACCCATGTTAGAACTTCTTTCTCCAGTCTGTCACATGCTATTCTCACCTGCAGATCAACCTTGTTTAATTGCTCATCATTTTTACTTTTCTGTTCCAGTTTCCCCAGTTCTCCCAGTGATGTTTCCCAGAGGCAGTACTGGAATTTCTTTGGGAAAAGACTGTTCCTGCTCTCTGCCTATCCCCACTCTTGAGGATATGTCTGCCTTGAAAATATAGTCTAAACCTTCTAAAATGTAGTCAGTGATCTGTCAGCTTCATCTTACCTCTTTGTATGCACCAGTGCATTCGTAGTAGTCCCGAGAAGGCAGGCCAAGCCCAGGCTGATCAATCTATAAATTCAAATAAAAATTAAAAAGTGCTTAAGGACACAGTGGCGTAGCATTGTGCTATTCTTTGGTCAATTACAGGTCGCTGATGTGACTCTTGCCCAATTATCTTCTGGCCAAAGGGGAGTTTCTCTCTCATCCTGTTGCTCTCCTTTAATTCTTTTCACTCTCGCTATACCTTTTGTCTGTCTTTTCGGTCTTCTCTTTTGTGTTGCTGAACAATGTGTGCTATGGTAACCAGTGTGGAAACAGTGGATGTACAGAACACAGAAAAGTCCACAGACAAGCAAGGCAGTTACTACACCTTTGAAATTCGTACATGCAAAGCAGCCAAGGATCTGTCCACCCATTGACAAGAAAGATTAGACCTTTGCTCTCCTAACTGTCGTGTCTCAGGAGTAGCTGGTGAAGATTCACTGTACCTAACACTGTCTTCCTCTGGATTTTCCATGTTCAGAGATCACCTTAGATTTACAGGCTGGGCACTCTCAACATACTCCTTATGCAGATGTCCTCAGCCCCTTTCATATCTGTGCCAGCTGACTGCAGGTCCCGTTAGTACTTTGGCATCTGAATACCTTGTAAAAACACAACTCCCTTTGTGGGCTTTCTGCCATTGGGAGTGTAGCCCAGGTTTTCAGTGACAGAGCTTGCTGCCTGAAGTACATGGTAAGGAAATCATGTTTACTTGTTTGCTTGCATGCATAGATAAGTCGATCATGTCTGTCTTCTGCCCCGTGTACACATATATATGTCTCCATTATTCTCATCTCACTGAGAATAACAATGTATGAGTGCATAGAATAAAGATGTTAACTTTGAGAATGGATGGTGCACTGTGAAAACTGGTAATTTAAGTTTGAAAACTACATAGATTCACAAATTCATCTACAACTTACTCTGTTAAAATTCAAATCACTAGCGTTTCTCCTAATTAACATTTATGTCTATGCTTCTAGTTATTTTTCTGCACTTTTATGATCAGCAAGGCAGTGTGACCCAGGGAGACTTACGTGAATGATATGTGCTGAGGAATTTTTATCATCTGTGCCAACAAAAAAATTAATAAGGACCTTTTTTCCATATCTGGAGTTCAGCTGTGCAATAGCTGTCTCAGCTGTCCAGGCAGTACCTAAGAAAATGAAAGGTATACTCAGTCTCTATTTTTGGTAAGCAATGAAAAGTACAAAAACTTAGAAACTTTAACTGTAAAGGAGATGAACACAGATTATCTTACCATAGGAAGAATCCCAGTTACTTGTTGCTACAGGCCAGTCAGATACATTTGGCAATAAACTGATTAGAGGCCTTCCACCTCTGCTATCAATGGTAGCTTTTGGAAAAAATAAAATGAGTTACCAGGACATTTTAAAACACACAAATGTTATACTATTATAATGTGTTCAGAATAATGAAGCTGAGAAATGTGTTTTCACCATCACCACAATAGGAGTATGCTCTGATGTATGGCTGCTTTAACGTTTAATTTTAAAAACATGTTTCAGTCATGACTGCAAACAGCATATGCAAATCCTTGCAACCATGATAGTGAAGAACTGTTGTATTTTCTCTCTGCAGGTAGCCTGAAATAATAGTTTTGAGAAGTAATTATAACATTATAGAATCTATAAAAACATGCAATTTAGGAAGCACTGCTAATTGTTTTACTGCTCCTCATTCTAGTGGCAGCATCTAGCTCAAATTCTTGAAATAAATGATCTCCCTGTCTTTCTAGGAGCCTGGTGTGCCAATTCTTTTCCACATCATCCCTCATAATTTCTGCAAAAGAAGTTAACTCACATTTAACTGAGATGATTTGAGATTAAATATCTGCAGCAAACTGGTAACTGAAGAGTAATATAATCTCACCTAAAACATCAGAGCAAGTAAAATAGGAGAAACATACTAATTTTACTATTGATATTCTTAGTTGACTCTATAGAATGGATACATTTTAGTTTTCATGAAGAATTTATGAAAAATTGTGCAGAGAAACTAGGAGGATATAGGTATAACTGACTGTGAAGATGTGATTCTTTGGATGATATTTACATATCCTACACGCAATAAATTCCGGAGGCACTTACTTTCATTTATGCATGATCTGTACAGAGTTTTTGCCTTCTGCACTGCTGTTATATCATTATTGCTTGGTACGTCAAGGACATCTGAAACACAGAGAGAGCAAATATATCCTAATATCTGATCTTTATTGGAAAGATACTGAAGGAACCATAGAAGATACCATCCTCAGGACCAGAAGATGGACAATAAGTGCTCCCCGTCCATCTCAGATTCCAGGAAGCTTTGCCTTTCAAAAGCTGAGGAGAAAAAGCTCTGGAGATTATACAGCTTGCAATTATATCAGTCTGTGTTAATATGTTGAGCATAAAGGAGTCAGGTGGATAATCTGTGAATCACCCTTGGCAAAATACAAATACCCTGACTTTTCAGGGACAGTTTTTAGGTGACCAAGCTGTTATGTGAAGAGAATTGCTGTCAGGGCCCTAAGTGTACCAGCAGGCTCTAACTCACTGACCAGCCCGTAACCATCTTTTCCTGTAATTCTAATGTGCAATCTCTTCACTGCAGCCAGGAGTTAAGCTGTGTATGTTCAAGGTGTGGCTTGAGCTGTAAGAAACCTCATCTGGTGCCTCCACCCTGTGCCTGTTGGCTCAGGAGCAGCAGTCCAGGTCAGACCCTTGCCCATGGTCCTTGCCCGTGCTCTTGTAGGTGTGCTGGATCTGGCCTTGTACCTTGCTGAGCCTGACCTGACCGTGCCTGGCTGACTGGCCTGCAGACCTGCTGCAGGACTATGGACTTGTCTGGTGATCACGGGTCTGTTGGCTGAACCTGGTCACCGTCATTGGACCTGCTCTGCTCTTCTGGTTTGAGTCCTGTGGGACTGAGCCCCTTCTCTGTGAGGCCTCTGTCCCTACCTGCCTGGAGTCACAGTTGGCTCCTGGGTCACCTTGCCTTGTGGGGCAGCCCATTCTTGCCAATCCTTACAATTACTCCAATTACTCCTTTACAATTGCTTTGCTCCACAGAAACCGAAGCCTAAGGAACACCATGGCATCCATGAAGTGCAAACATGGCAAAAACAGAAAATATGCAAAGTAAAAAAAGGATATTCCTTCTGGAGAGAGTGGTTTGGAGAATGTTTCACGAGTATAAACTGACTTGGACTCTGTTATTTTCATCTGAAAAAGGGGAATATGGACAATTTGATAATATTACATTTTGTGGAAAAAGGAGTATTTGTAAGTTTATCATGTGACTAGTTAGAAAATTGTTTGCCTGCTCTTTGAGATTTAGCTGATGGAATACAGATACGCAGGACACAGGGCTGCCAGAAGTCAAGTTCTAGCATTTCATCTGGCTTGGACACAGGCAGAGTGCCTTTCTTCTTCACCTAGCTTGGCTGCTATTGGTAGTGCATGAGGGTAATGATATGGATTTCAGTTGTTATAATATGCAGATGAGCACACAGAGTCCAGATACCAGACGGGTCAGGTCTAGTCATCTGGGTCAGACACAACAGCATAACTTCCACAGCATTCTCCAAGCAAACAGTTTGTGGTAGATTTGTCCTGAACCAAACACAAAGAAACTGAAATATTTGGTAGTATTTTAAGCTTTGCTAGACAACCACATCTTATTAGGATAACATGTAAGCCAAAGAGGAAACTTTATATAGTCTACAAACATAAACCTCACTGACCTTTTAAAACAACTTCTAGTTCGTCTCTTAAAATGTCAAAGTTACTATAACGGGAGCTGGTTTCTGGAATGACGTTCCTCTTAAGCCATCCTCCACAGGCATATTGGTAAAAATCCTCACAAGGCTCTGCAGTGGTGTCCATGTTCTCAAGGATTCGGGCTGCTGTAATATGAGACAAATCAAGGCATAAAGATTCTTTAGAGAAAATAAATGAATACATTTGTTTGCTCGGAACAGGGAAGTAATAAATATGTTTGCTTTAGTTTAGAATAGGCTTAAGCCTACTTGAGTGTTCTAGACCAAACAAACTATCAGCGAATAACGAATTATTATTCCTTTACTGCCCATAACGTATATACTTTTCTGTTGCCTATGTTTACTGATGGGTAAACTGACTCTAATGTACCTACTCCCCGTGAGTGGTTGCTATGTTTTAAATAAAATTAAGATGTTTCATTTACTGACTTTTCTTTGTATTGAAACGTGGTGAAAAGAGAATTTGAAAGCACCAGACATATCAGAGGTTCAGTATCCACTGTAATGTAATTTAAGTAATTAAGTATGATGTGGGCTCAGCTGAATCCAATCTTTTTCAATAAAATAATGACTTTGGTGTACTGTTTTAAGTTCTTGTCAAGAAATTTTTCCTATTGATGCTTCCCTGAATCTATATTGATCTTTTAGACCTATTCCACATTTTATTCTAGAACTGATGCTGCCTCTTGCTGTCCCTGTTGACCCTCTTGAAGTGGCTCATCAAAGACTAACCGATCACTGACTGATCATGATGTGGGATTCTCTAGTGAAATCTGATTCCTTGATGAGAGTTTCCAAACTGCTGTTCATAAACCTTTCGTGCTCTTTCTTTTTTGTATTCCTCTTACAGCTAGACTGCTTTCACCATTGGTGTGCTAGCACAAAGTCTGTCACAGAAAGGAGAGATGCTAGGAGTCAAGCAAGGGCTAGTGATACCTCTGAATTTCCCAGGATACTGAATATCCTTCCCATTTTTTAGACGTTATTTTTAGTAAATGGTGAGGCTTGTGATTTCAAGCGTTCATTCCTCCCACATGGGTGAGGCAAATATTTATAGTTATTTCTCCAGTACTTTCAGTATTTTCCACGTCTGTTATGCTGGTGGAAATAAGAGATGGATAGACAAGCTATATAGTATTTATGTTCACTTGCCTTTCCTGCCTGCCCTCCTCATTTTTCTTGGGATCTTCAGTTGGCTTAAAAGTGTTATATTTTAGGCCAACATCTGATGGTTTTACAATGTTCCAGTGCTTGGAAGATGGAAAAAGCCATGAACACATGCATTTTCAATTTTAGTCTGCTTAAGTAGCATAAAAACCACTGTGGAAATAGGTGCAATGCCTAGCACCTGATTCTTTTCCTTCTGAAGACGATGACTGGCTGACTTCAATTTGAAAGGATACAGGATCATGCTAACAGCCAGAGACTGTGAAATTCACTCATGTTTTTACTAAGTTTGACACGTGCTTTTTACCCATTCTTGAGAAAGCCAAGCATCGAGTTCTACTGTGCAGTCTATTAGAGCAAGGAATTTCCCCTCTGCCTGTAAATTTGGACAAGAGGCAATGGACACATACAGAAATAAGAAAAAATAATAAATCCTTTTGAACTTTAGAAAAAACTTCTTACTATAAAGGCAATCAAATGCTGGAATGGGTTGCAAGGGAAATTGTGAAGTCTCTCTCTGAGAAATAATCACAACCTAACCGGACAAGATCCTGAGCAACTTTCTCTAGTTGACCCTGCTTAAAGCAGGACCTTTGGATGTGATCTCCAGAGGTCACTTCCAACCCCAACTAATCTGTGATTCTGTAAACTCTGGTACTTGTTTCTGTCTAGTTTGTCCTGCTTCGTTTAAGGGAAGGGCGATGTTTTGAATAGTGCACTTTATTCCTGTCCTAGCTCCATCTATTTTCTGTAAAAGAGGAAGACTGCTAATTATTACTAACATCTCTTTTTTTAAGGGTATCCTTATGAATCTCTCAGGCTGGAGCAGCATCTGAAGGGCAGCGCTGTCCCTTGGATTATCTTGGTTTGTGTTAATCCAGCAACAAAGACTTAAATAGCCAGGACCGGATATCATAGCTGGCTCATTCAGAGCAGTGTGCCAGCCCTGCCAAAAAGTAATGGCAGGATAGAGAAATCTTCTGACAGCAAGAAAAGATGGCTCTTATCCACTGTCTTGTCATTTTTTAAAAACAAAACAAAACAGCAAAACAAAACAATGAGAAATCCACATCTTGTGTAAATGTGAGAAATTATTAACAGTCTGTGTAATATCAAACCTTGCTTTAACTGTGGAATCAGGTTGCTCTATTTGTAGTCAGCATACGTTTAATCTTCCTTACCTACTACTGTGACACAAAAATAATCATCTATCATAATGTTTCTCCTGTAAAGTCCAGGATAGCCAATATTAGCTAATCAGCTTTTATCAAAACTTGAAGTTTAAATACTGCAAACATAACAGAAAGAGCTCAGTCATGGGAACTGTAGTCTTTCACTTAGGGCTTGCTGCAAAATATGTGTATTAAGTATTCTCCTCAAGAATACTCAAGAGTGTAATTTACACATCTGAACCCCAAGATAACCATTCATTATTTGGCTGATACCATGGATATATTAAAATCAATGAAATGTGATTTTATTATCAACCAAGCACAGAAGCATAATGAGACATGAATTGCCCCTTCAAAGTCTGAGGGACCAATTAGGCTGGACAGAATCCTAAGCATGCTCTAAGTTATTTATAAGTTGATACTTGTGCCCAAAGAAGCTTTATGGTAAGTTCACGACTGTACACACTGAGACATTTTTGCTCTGGGAATAATAAGTGTGAGACTGATTAATATTTTGTTATTTTAAATCAAATACAGGTCAATTCATACATATACAAATATAGATAATACGTAGTATACTTTTCATTAGTCCTCAGTGTCGCTTTGATGAACCAGTATTTGGGTTTGTTCCTATTCTCACGTGTTTATTCAGTTTCCTGACACTGAAGAATGTAGAGCCTTATCTCAGTTACTTTTAATGATTAATTTTCTTGTAGCACTACTGATTGCCAGTTGTTGCTTTAATAGCTTACAAATAAAGTAATATAAGCTCACATAACCGGTGACCTGGGGAGGATATAGGAGAAACACAATATGCTTACCTAGGTGAAACTGATACGAGAGAGATCAAAATTCCCTATTCTCATCAGTCTGTGCTGTCTAAGCTCAGGAAAATTAGCAGAGTATGTCAGCTAATTCAAAAAATGCTCAAATGCACAAATTACATGGTATCTTCATGTGCCACACTGCAAAAGATTTCACTGACCAGGATAACATTGTTACGCAGTTACTGATATTTTACCCTGTGTATAACCAATTGAATTTTCGTTACATTTTTTCTCCTGGTCATTCATTTGAAGCTCCTTTATTAAATGTGCTATAAATTCTGTTAGTATCTTCACTTTATTCTTTTTCAGTGGCTTGTACCTATTGCAAAATTTTGAAATTCATTGCAAAAATCTGTCACAGCATTGGCTGGTTCTGGTATAAGGCACTACCATTTCACTTGATGTCTGTTCCTAATTATATTTTTTGAAAGACCACAATTTTCTGAAGTTAATAATTTTTGCTTTCTACCTGTATCTATCCATCTGACTTTTCCTGTATGTCATCCTACATGGTCTGGAAGAAGTAGCCAAATTAAAGATGAACTGTTATGAAATCCTGATTTAAAGTAATATTAAACTTGTAGATTCATCCCAGTAAGATTATTGTTAAACAGAAATAATACAGTTTCTCTGGTTTAATCACTATACATTGCATTTTTTAAATATTAATTTATTTTGTTACTGAATTACATAATTCTGAAAAACTCTTTGAACTGTTTTTGAAGTACTTTGAGCACTGAAGGCCTGAGTAGATGCCAGCTAACCATTCTGGGCTCCTAATTCACAGAGTTCTGGTTCTGGAGCCGAGAACTCACTCACTCTAGTGACCACCAAATGGAACAAGTCTTCTAGGTTATTACGTCCTTACCAATACTTGCCTCCCCTTTTCATAATCTGACTATATTTCATTTAATGGCCATGTAAGAGTGGAGAAGGCCCCGCACTTCAATAGCAAGTTCTACCTTAAATGCATTAGACCGTGGTGGGTCATGGAAATCCTGGCTCAGTTAATAAATGACAATTTAAAACTCAAACTGGTCATTCCCACTTTTGCTTAGAGGTATCTATTCTATATCATTTACAGATAGATGCAGTATTTGGAACTGACAGTTCTGTAATGGCCAGCATATCTGAACTTTATGTGGGGGCTCCCTGATCCTAACTCTTTCCTGCATTGTAAGATTTCATTGCTACAATAGTCTAATAGACCATGCAGATTTTTAGCTGCTTCTGGTAATTGACCCTTGCTAGGCAGGAACACATGCTAATGCTACAGATCTTAACATGGTCAGAAGTAAGCATTCCAGTTTGACATCATTGTTTTTGCATCTGTTTAGATCTTATTTGAGGTATAGCCCCACAGCTAAAACTTAATTACAAATTTAATCAGATACACAGGTTGCCTCCCAGGACTCTTACAGTATAGTATGTAAATATAAAAGCTATCTTTTGCCTGGTTGTAAATTTTACATCTCCCAGGCTGAAGCGTGCAGTTTTTGCACACGTAGTAGTAGTTACTCACAAGGGTAGTTCCCCTGTCTGCAGTGGATCGATTTTCATGTCCTATATAGGGACAGCAGAATGTGGATTACAGAAAAGCACTGTGATGTCAAGTAGCTCATTCTCCTGTCAGTAGAAAACACTTTCATAGAATACATTTATAGCATTACCTGAGAATTTTACATGTTTTGAGACTGAATTCTCACCATTTCTTTTAGACTTATTCTTGTCATGTTTGAACTAGACAATTTGTAGAATACAGAGCAGATGATGATGAGTAAATGACATAAATGTGTGAATAAAATGAAGCTGTATTTAATGAAGAATCAAAAGAGATTATAGCATTAGAACCACACTGTATATTTCTATTTTTGGGGCATTTTAGTCTATCCACCCTTTTTTCTCATCTTATATTTCATAGAATTGTTATGGTTGGAAAAGACCTTAAAGATCATTGACTCCAATCGTTAACCTAACACTGCCAAGTTACCACTAAACCATGTTCCTCAGCAGCACATCTGCTTGTCTTTTAAATACCTCCAGGGATGGTGACTCCACCACTCCCCTGGGCAGCCTTTTCCAATGCCTGACAATGCTTTCAGTGAAGAAATTTTTCCAAATATCCATTCTAAACCTCCTCTGGCGCAATATGAAGCCATTTCCTCTTGTCCTGTAGCTTGTTACTTGGGAGAAGAGACTGAGCCCCTGTCTCTACACCCTCCTTTCAGGTTGTAGAGAGCAATAATGTCTCCCCTCACCGTCCATTTTTCCAGGCTGAACACCCCCAGCTCCCTCAGCTGCTCCTCACAAGACTTGTGCTCCAGACCCCTCACCAGCTTTGTTGCCCTTCTTCAGACATGCTCCAGCACCTTAATGTCTTTCCTGTAGTGAGGGGGGACCCAAAACCAACCACAGTACTTGAGGTGTGGCCTCACCAGTGCCGCACCGTGATTATCTCTGTTGAATCAAGGAAATTTATATTTTTTTAAAAGGGTCCTTTTTCACCCTGTTATGTAATTTTGTAAGCCTGCCTTTTTTCCCCTCAATGTCCTTACTGTAATGTTTTCCCAACTTTCTTCTGTATTGAGAATCTAACATTTAGTAACAATGTTTATTTATTCCCTTAAATATTTGCATGCTGTTAAACCTTTTAACAGAAGCATAAAAGAGTAAAACTATTCTGCTAAATTTATTTAGCCACTTCTTGCTAGATCTTCAGTTTACATTATGCCTTATTTCTCCAAACTTTTTACTGCTTTTCCTTTTTGAGTTCATTCATCATTGCATAGTCTATCTTAACTTCTTTTTAACAGATATGCATAAATATTTAGCTGAAAATAAGCATCATCAGAGATTAAAAAAAAAAAAGCAGACAACTAATTTGATAATTTTTCAAACCACAACATGAGCTTTCATGGTGGCAGAAAAACACCTTGGAAGTGTAACTAAAAGACAGTGATGACCACCTGAAGTAAATCCTATAAGATACTTAGACCGTGCCCATGACAATAAGCAGTTATTGAGACAATGGACTGCCTTGGAGCTTCACCAGTGGATGACTCCAGCAGGACTGAGGTGTGGGGGCAACTACCCTGGCTAACTTTAGCTACTGTCTAAAATGAGACCTAAACCAAGTAGTCCCATGGAAGTAAAGAAACCAATACAGTCACCTTTCTACACTGTTTCTGTCATGTTTGTAAGTCTAAGTGGGGCCTATGAATCAAAACCTTTTGGAAGCCTCCGATGGGGTGCTGTGCACCTCAGATTCCTTAGCACCTGTACTTAAATTACATATACTTTAGCTTGCAAGCACATACATTTTTCTTGCATGTTGACTGTCAAATCCTTCATGACTCCCCACCACCTTTCCTGTGTCTCCTATTGACATACTGGGGCTCTGGCTTCTCCTAGGGCTGTCTTTTCTCTTAACTTCCAGAGGGGCCAGTCATGAGGTCCAGAATCTACATAGAAGTTATGAGTTCCACTTGACATGAAGATAACACATAGCTATTAGAATGTTTATGATGCTTTTCAATGGGAGGTTACCAAGGTTGAACAAAATGCAAGACGACTGCTTGGTAAGCTGAGAGGTCACAGTGCGGGTGCTGGGAAACGATCCATGTTCTGACCTTCCGTTTTAGATTTCTTGCCACCCCCTGTGACTGGGCCACCGCCTTTATGAACTGCATGGACACGTTATTCTACAGGGGTGGAGAAGGCAAAACAGGAATGCCTGCCAGAAAGTAACACCAAGAGAGTAGTTTCAGGGGTTCCATCTTCAGAAACTTCCCAGAAACACACATAATCAAGAGAGATCTGTTATAGGGGTGTACAGATCTAACTAGGTGATTATACACTGGCAATGTAGGACTCTCCTCCTGACTTGGAGAAGACTGCTGCAAAGGCATGAAGAACCGACAGCTGTTTGACCATGGAAAATAGCAGGAAGGGAGAAAGCAGGGCAGAGCTAGCATAGAGCCCCTTTGAAATATATGTTGGTACAGCCAGCAAATGCTCCTTTCTTTTGAGGAATGAGAGAGAGGCTGCTTCTGAGCCTAGGATCAGTCTGTAGTAATGAGGTGGAAGAACTGTTATAAAGAGAATGAGGACATTTAGAAGTAGATTAGGCAAAGAAAGGAAACTAGCATTAATTGATATAAATGAGGACATTTAGAAGTAGATTAGGCAAGGAAAGGAAACCAACATTAATTGATCTAGAGGAGAAAACAGAAAGGATAAGAGAACTATAGGTGAGGGAGAAGGGAGGATACATACTGCAGGAGAATATATAGTATGGAACGCATCATTTCTCTGATGCATTTTAGTAGCCTTCTAGTAGAGTTCAGACCAGGTTTTAAACTAAGAATTTTTAATTCAGTTTTTATTGAAGGATGGAGTTAGCTTGTCAGACTATAAAATCTGGAATTTTTTCCTCAACCAGTAGAATGGCATCTTTAATGGCTACCGGTGATAAAGACTTTCTTTTTGTGTACCTTCTTCAGAGGTACGTAAGCCTGTGCTTGAATTCTGACTTGGAGGTGGGTGTGGGGAAGAGCCATCTTCTGATTGACTTTAGAGCATTTTCTGAAGCTGGAGGCATTCTTTGGAGAGTCTGTTTCTAAGTCTTAAACTAGCCAGACCCTGATGACTTTGTAAGATGTGATGATATCGCATCAAAAGATTTTACATTTGTAGAAGAAATATGCTAAGAAAATGATTGGGTTTAGCAGATCCCATACCTCAATGTCCCATACTTATCTGCAGTTAGATGGGAACATTACACGGTGGTAATCTTGTTTAAAAATATATTAATTAATTTAAAAGGTATGTATATTCATTCTTACCTGATTTTATACAGTCTGATGTCTTGCAAATCCCATCTAAAAGAGGATAGAATCACATTCTTAATTCTTTACTGAATGTCAATATAATAAAACCTACTGTAAATATTATTTTCATTTACAGACACTTTAGAATTGCATTTAATTGCAGCGTACAGTAAGATAAAGATGAATGGACACCTTATACTCAGTAAGTGATTATTTACAGGATCAGGCTCTAAAAAATACCATCATCTTCATCCCTTTGGGGTCATTCTGTACTAGTCACTCATCATGTGGAATTTTTGTACTCATCAGAGGAAAATGTTCCATCAATCAATTAGAGGTGGGCAAAATATTATTTTTATAACAAAGAAGAAATTTAGAGAAAAATAGCACATGGACTGAAGGCAATTGCAAAGTCAGTTTGAATTTAGCAATACCCTTCAATGACAAAAAGATTTTGGAAGAATTAATTGAAAAATCTGAGACATTTACTCTGAAGTCTTCTAAGCAAAATACAAGATTCAGGAATATGAAAGGGTTTCCTTGTGAGACTTCAGAAATAAAACATTTTTTTATTTTTCATTTCAGAATGGCATTTTTCCATTCCATAATTGAACCAGACTATAAAAAAAAGTATAAACAAAATTATTAAGTACATTAGAAAGAAATAAAGCATTTCATTTCCAATGTAAAGAAACATTCTAGTTTGACCCCAAATGGTAATTTTAGCTTCTCTGTATTACTTTTTCCAAAAATTATCAGGGTATTTACCCTTAAATGGAATTATTTTCAAATATTTTGGTATGGCTGCTGAATCACAAAACCTCTTAGTATGACTATACTCACTAAGAGTCCTTGCTTTAGCAGCCTGTAAAAGCAAAAAATAGGATTTTCATATATATACAGGAATATGGAAGAAGCACTGTTGTTTGGTTTTCTTTAGCAGTGTTGTATTTTGTAGAGTTTTTGCTTACTGAAATATTAATTACAAACAGAAGTAGTGTTAAGTCAGAGCAGGAGTTGTTTTGAATTTACCACAACTTTGCATGAACAAATTAATTTATAGAGTCTCTGTTTGAAAAAAGCAGTTTTGTGTCAGTGTCTAGCAATAATGTGTGGATACAGCTTTACAATTCAGATAATTGTATCATGCTGTCTAGTGACATACATATAAAATATGGTTATGATGTAGAAGTTATTAACCATCTAATTTTATACACTGGGTAAGGTGCAATTTTCTATTATTGGGCAAGTAATTCTGAGCTGACCTCATTATTTTATTTTCTTAATGTTTTATGTAGTGCAGCTATATATACTATGCAACACAGTCTTTTCTAATACAACATTTTAATATAGTGCAACTTCAGGGTTTTTTTACTATATACTAACATCTGGATTCTATTTATTAAAGTGTTTTTTTGTAATTTCTTAAAATACTTTTATATTCATATGTTTGTACATTCAAAGACAGTTTAAGTGCACTCACCGTCATATGTTGCGTACAGAACTATCATTGTGATCGCTACAATAGCTAGCAGAATCACTACAACAGTTAGCCCAATTTCCAGGCCACTCCATCGCAGCTTCTTCTTTGGTTTTGGAGTATTCATTTCAGTTATATCCATCTGGCTTTCCGACTTGCCCATAACCCAGTGTCTGAAAAGGAAAAGGGAAGATTCACCTGAGGATTTACACTGAGCCATAGGTCTTGAAAGTGGCTCCTCAACTGCACAATAACAAAGTTGTTTTCTGAGGGAGTTTTCAAATTACTTGTAACACTACTAGAATGTCAGTCATGAAATTAAAAAGCCTCTCCTTCTCTCATGTGCAGACACACACACACACACGTACGTACCATGAGCTGCTACTTGTCATTTATGGAGAACAGAAGAGTGGTCTTCCTTCACACGAAGAGGCCACCAAATAGAAAAGGGAGGCTAATAAAGCAAAACCCTTTTTTAAAAGGTACTCTTGTGGTTTAATCTTGTATGATGGTACAGGAGTTCACGAGCAAGCAAAAAGCAAGCCTCCCTGCTTGAATAAAAATTAACTTAATCTGCCAAATACTTATCTAATGCCAAAGGTCAAAATATACCATTGTGCTTCGCTGTCATTTTTTAGAATATTATGTAAGCAATTCTTGACTAGAGCTTTACAACTGTGTCTAAAAACAGAAAAAAAAAAAGTTCAGGCTCTGCTGGGAGCCTGTCAAATTAACACTGAAGATAGTGAGTCTTCACAGTAATTTTTAAAGAAGTGCGACCAGGTCCTCTCTTTCGAGGTTAGAACACTGTAAATTAGGAGTAATTACAACACATACATGCAAAACTGGTGGGAGTGTGAATGGACTCACGCTCACTCATGGAATATGTATGCAATAGATTTTAAGATTGTATTTCTGTCACTGTTTTAGGGGTATCTTGCCACCTTTTGTGGTACTACTGTTCGACAGTTCTTTGCTCTCTCTTCATCTGCTCCCAGTTATTCAGGGCCAGACTTTCCCCTGCTGACAGAGATTCAAATTCCTATACATACATAGCAATGTATTTTTCAGTATTCCACAAGGAAAACTCAACAGTTTCTATTCACAGCATTTCCTGGGGATCTTTACATCCACAGATAGAGTACACACCCTTTTCACTTCCTGAGGGAAAATAAGAGAGTTCCACGGGAATAAATAACAGAAACACCTACATTGACCAGACCCCTCACAAGAAAGTCAACCAGTGGGGCAGGTCAGGCCATTCGAGTCCTCTTGTGTTCATTACACCTTTTTTCCCCCACTCTCTGTAAGTCGGTGTAACAGCACTAAGGGAACCCTCCTCAGTTTCCACATCCACTCAAGTCTAAGACTTTAACTTCATTATTTTAAACTGGTTTAACTATATTGCTGGCTTGTATTAATCTTTGTCTCCTCAAGCTGCTACAGTCTTTCAGATATCCAGTCTTTGCTTTTCCTGTGGTCCTTCTGTTTATGCCTGATTCCTGTTCCCTAGTTCCCAGTAATCTCTTCCTCTCTTTGATGTCTACCTCACCTGGAATGCTAGCTCCTCCACTGCAAAAACACATCACTAAAGTGTGTATGTTAATGAATAAAATAAAGATGTAAAATAACTCGGTATTATGGACCTAAGTAAACAGAGATTTTGTGTTCCATGTGTTCACACAATACATGTCTCAGTGGAACCTTGGATACTATCACACTGACACTGCTTCTCTAAATGAATGAGAGAGCATTTTATTTCAGTGTCTCATCTCCCCTTTTGCCACTACTCCCTGGACATCAAGATGCATGAAGTGATTGGCAGCGCCAGAATCACAGGTCTGGGACCCTGCAAGGTCTGCCCAGCCTCTGTCTTTCTAAACCTATAGGGACCATTGCAACTGCTTTCACGTTTCTCACAAGCTGCTGTTTTTCTTTTAAGAGTAGGTTATTGGTCAAATCAGCAAGTGGTTTCTGAGACACAAGACTGAAATCACGTAGAACCACGTAAAAGAAAGAGCTGTGTGGGGAAATTTGCCCTGCATTAACTGTGAGCAATAAATTCATAGATAATAAAAAAGCAAATTAACCATTGTACCCTTTTCGCTTCCAGTCATATTAAGCAGCAAAAGATGTTACTTATATTGACTAAATATTGACCAGTCCCCAGAATCTTCTGAATACTTGTAACCTAATTTAATAAATGATTCTTATCTTCTGATTCTCATGGTGTCTTTAGAGCACTGAAAACACAGTTCATTAGAGCAGCAAGAAACACTGTACCTTTCACGTGCAAATATGTTCCTTACAGTCAGCTAAGTTTTTCCAAGTGAGCTAATCTTTCTGTTCCTACAGGAGCGTTCCTCATGTTTAAAGGCACCCCATTGACTGATTTTGAGTTCTGGTTATTTAGAGAACTTATCCCATCTGCATTAACGAACACCAGGTAAAGGCTTCCTTATGTGCTAATTGCAAGCACAGTGAAAGTATAAGAATAATTTAAGCAGATATAACCCTAGGTATTAGGGTTTTCTTCTTTTCTCTTAATGCTTTTGTGATCCCCTCTGCCTACTAAAGCTTAGATACCACAGACAGCTGAAATTATTTTGACTGATCCTGGTCTAGGTAGCACAGGCAGTTAATGCATTAGCTTTACTTTTGGGGATGTGTATGTTAAAAATCGACTTGTGGCTTACGTGGTTCTCAGTGTAGTCTCTACAGAAAATGTAGCACATCCCAAGAAGCCTTTTTTTTTTTTAATAACTTGAGCAGCATGTAGCGTGCAGATGAGCTACCCCCAGGCGCGGTAAAAGCAACACACAACCAGTAAGGACGACTAAGAAGTGCCACGCACCGGGCATCACGGCGGACAGCCCCACTCGTGGACCAGCACCTCTCTCCCCGCCGTACCGACTGAGCGGCGGGGACGGCGCTCAGCGGCACAGCCTTGCTGCCGCTGGAAACCGACCCGCGCGCGGGCTCCGGCTCCGCTGGGCGGTGCCGCGGGCCGGGCCGCCCCGGGCGGGGAGGGGCCGCGGCTCGGGGCCGCCGTGGGCTGCAGCCGGACGGGCCGCCCCGGGCGGAGAGGGCGCTCGGCTGCCGCCGCGGCGGCGGAGAGCCGGGCGGCTCAGCCCCGCCGTGCCGGCGCCGGCTGCCCAGGCGTCCCGCGGGCTCGGGGCGCTGCTGGAGGAGACGCGACCCACGGCCGAGCCCCTCCCGTCCCGGAGTCCGCCCCGACGGCACACCGCCCCGAGACCCAACTTCCCAGTGCCCGGAGCACGCACGCTGCGGAGGCTCCTAAGTTAGGGACGGTCAGAAATCCCCGCAGGGTGGCCGGCGCAGGGAAGCCGCGCGGGGACCCGTCCGTCCGTCCGTCCGTCCGACCGCCCGCCCGACCCGCTGCCGCGCCCGCCCCGCTCCCGCCGGCCCCTAACCCCGTACTCACCGGCTGGCGCTCGGAGGGGTCCGACCTCGGGGCCACCACACACATCCCCGACCGGCGCCGAGCGGAGGCGGCGCGGGGCGCCCCGAGCCGGCGGGGCAGCGCCCGCGGGTCCCGTGGGAAGGCGGCGCGCAGGCTGGGCTGGCGGGGCTCAGCGCCCGGCCCGCCCGCGGGCAGCGGCAAGGGCGCGGGGCGCCGGCATCGCCGGCACATCAAAGCCCGGGGCGCTCCCTGCTCCGGCTGCTCGCCGCTGCCGCCGCAGAGCGAAGCTGCTAGCAATCAAAGGAGCCCTTGTCTGCCGGACGAGCAGTTCTCCGGGTGACCTGAAGGCTTCTTCCTCTTTGCGATCATAAAAATGTGATGGGGCAGGAAACAAACAAACAAGCTCCCCTCCGCCCCGACAGCGACAAACCACGCGCTTCACCTCGCAAAGCTTCCCCCAGCGCTTAGGTAGAGGAAGGAGAAGGAGCCGCCGCCTGGAGACAGGCGGTGCAGATGAGCGCTATGTCCGACGGAGCTGCCCCATCCCCGACTCGGGACCGCAGGCTGGGGAGGCCGCCTCTGCCCGCCGCGCTGCCGCGGAGGAGGCCGGACGGCACCGCGGCCGTCTGCAAAGCGAGAGCCGAGCTGGAGGGCGAGAGTAGCCTGCACCTTCCTTCCTTCTCCGCCTTTTCATTTCTTTCCACTCTGTTCAGGAGAAGGAAAGAGATGATGCACGGGGAAGGTCAGCAGCTGCATGTCTGCAGTGCTTGGTGCCCGTTTCCATACAGACTCATTGCCTTTGTCAAATAAATGCAGTCACACGTACCCTCTGTAAGATCTTATATCCTCATTCACTGAGTGATTTCTTCTCAAGAGGGAGACAGCTGTGACTTCTTGCACGGAGAGGCAGCGCCAAGCTCTATCATAAGATTTGCCAGCCAACCAAATACCACAAGATATTTGTTTAATTCTTACTAAGTTTCATTCTTATTAAGTTTCATTTTTTACTAATAAATTGGCAAACATCAGAGGAAGCAATATGAGTTGCTGTCATTCCTCTGGCTCTACTTTTGCTGCCTTCCTAAAAGCACCTTTATTACCTCTGAGGCAGAAATGGCAGCTGAAATTTCTGAAATCTTTTCCTACCTGCTACACATACCAAACTGTCTGCTGCTTGAGATGGGCAACCTTCCTCCTCTGTAAGAAAGGTGGAAACCGAATACTAACTTCTTTATGGAACTGCACAGCAAATGATCTGCAGAGCAGATGCAATGAAGAGGGGAGGCTGATAAGGTATTAACTGAGCATTAGCTGTAAAAGTGAAGCACTTTTGCAAAATGAACGTCTGAAGATGGATCAAGCACAAATAAGGTTTTACTCACTGAAGAGACAGGGCAATAGAAGTACCAAAACTAGGCATGAAAAACATTTCAAGAAGTCTAGAGAACAAAAACAGAGCATTTTCTTGCAGGCAGGAGTGGGGAAAATGCTGATTATATCCTTTCCGAATCAAGTGTTCAAATTAATATAAATATCTTATTTTCAGCCTCGCCTGCATTAATTCTTGCAGAGTTACATTCTGGTTACTGGAACAAGCCATCTGCTCCTGCAGGTCAGTCCTGGCATTACCTGGTGCCTTAAAGACACACCAACAAACAGAAAATCTCATAAGAATAGAGGAGTCATTAAAAATACGTGTGATTTTGTAAATAGACGCCTATTGTACAGCCTTAACTACAACACAGCTTGAAAAGTAGAGGGTCATGTGTGTGAACAGACTGAACTAAAATGGCAAAAGAGGACTTGTTTCAAAAATTTTAGGTGAACCAAGAAAGTTTAACTGCCTAATTCACCACAAAGAGAGAAAAGGGAGAAACTCGAGTAGAAATCTGTAAATAGTCCAAAGAGGACTAATATACCTGACAGGCAGTGTGAGAGTTTCCACTCTTCTAGAACCTTGTGCTCGGAAAGTGGGATTAGACATTTCTATATACGCAGGCTACAAGAGGTGTGATCTATGAGTCAAATGCTGAGATTCCTGTTTTGCCCTTACTTAGGGAAAACTCCCATCAAGTTGATAGTGTAATATCCTGCCTAAGAATAAGCAAACACCTGTTATCAATGCTCCCGTGGACAATGGGTGAAGCAAAGTTTGTAGTAGGAGACAATCCATCGTATTAGACCTATGCGACAGCCGAAACACTCTTTGGTCAGCACAGCCCCCCACTGCCGCAGGACGGCCCTCCTGCTGCCCACTGCCCACAGCTCCCTGCCAGTGCAGGCTGTTTCCTCAGCCCATGGTGGAGTGTGACGGGGACACGCTGCCGTCCTCCTGCCACCCACCCCAGCGCGCCTCAGCTGACAGAGGGCTTTCAGTAGGTACAATACACACAAAGTTCCTTCTTTCACTGATCTTCAAGCTCCGAATATGAACAACTACAAATTCCTAGCTGAGATCAATAGCGTATTTGGTCATTTTTATGCCCCATAATTTTAGGGATGGTAAGAGACCTGTAGCTTCATTCTATTAATGGAAATGCCCCACAGATTGCTAAGGTGTACACTCAATGCCAAGATGAACCAAAGAGCCGATTACAGCTTGTATTGATTCCTGTTAAACACTAAGTATTTGCTTTCTTCTTACCTTCATCTTCCTAGTACTGTAATTTCACAAAGCTGAGCTAAGAAACAAAAAAGCAATCCATCAACAGAAGGTTCACCCCAGAACTGAAAAAATAAACCCTCACATGTAGAGATTAGAATAAATAGTTTGTCCTTATAACCTTCCTGCGTTGTCTTACGCTCAAGTAATCTTACTGCTTTCAATGTGAAAGACACCAGGATTAAGTTTGTAGGTTCATCCTCTAGGGCTAAATTTAATGGGATCTGGCACTACTGCTGTCAATTCTCCGGACTTCTTATGGACGACCACCAGGTTGAAACAAATACATCGTAAATTTATAGAAGCAAATGAAACTCAGCATACGATTTAGAGAGTCAGATAATGAAAAAAAAAGGGTTAATGGAAGAGCACACTGTCATTAAATCAGTAACCCTGAAAAATAAAGGTTTCTGCTCAATACTAATATGAGAGGAGATAGGAGTACTATGTCTTAAAAATCAATGGCTAGGGAAGTATGCTTTTCCAAAAACTCTGCCCCCAGGTTGTTCAGAACAACATAAACACCTCCCTGAAGGTATTCAGGGCCAGGCTGGATGGGGCTTTGAGCAACCCGGTCTCATGGGAGGTATCCCTCCCCATGGCAGGGGGGTTGGAACTAGATGGTCTTCAAGGTCCCTTCCAACTCTAAGCATTCCATGATTCTACAAAAAAAATGGATGCACTGTCCAGCCTTCAGAAAAACAAACTGCGTCACAATAGCTCAACTTGAATTCCTCATCAAGTGAAGAAAAGCCAATAACCCATTCAATATTGTTTTCTCCACTTGGTCCAAACTGACAACAGTATGACCTTATTCTCAATATGACCTCTGGATAACATTTAGGAAATTAGGACTCATTTATATTACTATGAAACAATGTTGATGATACTTGTTTTATTTCCTTTTGGGAAAGCTCACTTTCACAAAGTAACAAAGTCAATGTTCAAGAAACAAACAGCTGCCAACATTAATGCTGCCTGTGTGATTTTGACCGCCCATCTTAATCCCACTGATCTCTTCTCCCTGTCAACTCCTATGTCTTAGGCAGGAGAAGAAAACAGAAAATCTCCTGCCTTCCCTCGGTGTGTTCAGTGCAGTTGGACTGTGAGAGAATTTAGATGGTAAAGTCTAACACACAGAGTGTTTACTTATTTGGTTTTTTTTTTCTCAGTAGGTTTATAATGAATCCAATTCTGGGTAATTTCTCATTCAGGAAAGTAAACACCCTAGGTTTCAAAATATTTGCTTCAGTGCCTAAATTATGCAGGTCTAATTGTATTGTATTACAAAGCTTTGTCTTTGTTAGTCGACAGGCTTCGTAGTGTGACTGATTTGCAGGTGTTTGCAAGCCTGATAAAATGCTTGGCTGAAAAGCTGCAGCTTTTTTTTTTTTTTTTTTGGCTGTTTTTGAGCTTGCCTAAAAGCCACACACAGTGCTTCAGTTAGCACAGGCTAACAGGCTTTTTGGGGTCCTGAATTTCTCTGCAGCCATAGCAGCAATCATAGTTGTGTTAGTGGAAAAATAGTGGGTGGGTTATGTGGAAGAAACAGGTAAAAACTGAAGTGAGGTGAAACTGCATGTGATACGCAGAGAACATAAAAATTGATAATAATGTAAATACAGAACCAAAAGAAAAGAGACAGAATTTGGATGAATTAACTACAAGGTTTCCTGCACAGTGCAATCATGACTGTGCACAGCTTAGTCACACTTTTCTGGTTAACTTTAAAACCACAATGCTGCAAAAAAACGAGCTCAAGCACAGAGAGGCCTTTACTTCAGCAACAACTGGAGCAGAACCTACTATGGACAGGCAAAATGTGAGAAGTCAACACCGCACCAGGCTTCCAAGAAGCTCTTTGCACTTGGGCTCCGAAGCAGGGCTGCCCTGCGGGTGAAGCTCCTGATGCCAACAGCCCTGCCCCAGTCAGGGGCTGCACTCCCCACAGCTTCGCCTCAGGCAGCCTTTGGCCCACACTCACCCGCTTGCAGGCCCCCACAAGGAGTGGTTCGCTCACTGGAGCTAACGCCTCAGCCTCCTCGGTGGGGAACTGTGTGTAATTCTGCTGTGCAGTTGCGTATTCAGGGAGAATAAGTGGACTGTGGCTCAGAAGCCGTGAGGAGAGGCCTCAGCCCGCCGCGACCAGAACCTTCTGGAAATGGCGGGCGGGGTGGGCCGCCAGGGGGCGCCGTCGCGGGGGGGAGGATGCGACGGCTGAGGCGGCGGCTGAGGCGGCGGCTGGGGCGGGCTTTGGGCAGGCAGAGAGGGAGCTCTGTGCCCGCAGCGAACACGGTAATTGTTGTGCTGGTTGTGAATTCTGCCTCTCTGGAGGGGTGCCCCTGCTCTGGTGTAATTTTGGGCTCCGGTGAGGGGTTGGGGGCCAGTGGCTCATCCTTCAGCTGAACAGTGGCCCAGCGGGGCCTCGGACAGGCATGGGCACAGCCAGAGCCCTGCGCCGCCTCAGGGAGCCCATCGTGTGAGCTCCTGTAGGGCTATGGTGGGTGGTGCCTCAGTAGTCGTCGTTAGTGGTCATTGCAGCATGGGTGCTGTTAGCAAGGCTGTCGAATCACAGAATGGTTGAGTTGGAAGGGACCTTAAAAACCATCCAGTTCCACCCCACTGCCCTGGGCAGGGACACCTCCCACGGGACTGGATTGCTCAACGCGCCATCCGGCCTGGCCCTGAACACCTCCAGGGATGGGGCAGCCACAGCTATCAGCCATACTTCTGCATTTGTGCTTTTTCCTGACAACATAGGTCACATTTAAATGTATGTATTTTTTTTCTGAGAAGTTTGCTGCTTACATCATCTCAAAAGCCTAAACTTTGTGTTTTGTTACCATTGTCATCTTCTTTATTATTCTTAGACCTCGGGGCTAGTAATTTCCTATTTGCCGTCATTGCAGAACTTGACATTGCCAAACAATCTTGTGGTCGGGAAGTGGAGCATTATGCCAGGAAAGGGGCCTGTGTGGTGCCTGTCAGATGGTAACGTGGGATGTGTTTTGGGGTTGCTTTTTTACAGGAAATGTCAGAGAGTCAGTAGCATTTACTGACTAAAGGGTGAACCATGGGCAGGGAGATACATGGGAACCGCAAATGTGGAGAATATTTTGAATTAGGAACTTGTAAAGCATGTTCTTGGTCAGTATTTCCCCTGGCTAAATGATAGCAGCTAGATTCTACTAAATAATGAGGTTAAGGCTTATAGTACAGTGGACTGCTGCACTGTTTGAAACTGAATCATAATGCCTGGTGTGTCTGTACAAGATAAGTGAAGTTACCAACAAATAAAGGCACACAGGTTTGTGGATCCATTTCATAGTTTACAGGTGACTCAGCTGTCCAGGAATTGTTATTTGACCGTCTTTACTCAGAGCTGGAGAGGGCTTCAGGCTGGAAGCCATGGAGTAAGCTTATGAAAGGGCCTGTCCTGTTGTTGACAAAGGGTACATGAATTCGAGCAGATTTGTGGAAATAATTACTTCTGCTGAAATACAAAAGAGAGTGCTATTTTGGAGTCATCCAAGGTTCAAACTGAGTGTGTTGTATAGTCACTAATAGTGTTGTATAGGCACCAGTGTTGGTACAGACACTAATGCAAGGAGTAAAACTGTCTCTCTGTCCTCAAGAGTGCTTGTCCTGCTTCTCTTTTATTTTACGTTTCTGACTTCTCCATCATGTGAGCAAGGGTAGAATAGATACCATGTGGTATGCAATAATCAGTCATCACAAATTTCAATTGTCAGTATTAATAGTGCAGAAATTTAAGATAGAAGCTAGATGTTTTCTGGTGGTCATGGTAGCAGCGGGCTTTGGCAACTTTAAATTCGCAACATACAAGCTCATTCAACTTTTTACTTAAAAACATTAAAATCCTTACTGCATTCCAATATTTAGTGAAGTGCACAATACAGTTTACAAAAATGGCATCTAGTAAGCATATTAATTGGGTGTTTAATTGATAGCAGGAAAAATGTAGTAGCAATATCATTGAAAATGAAAATATCCAAAATACAGAGCGGACTAGCAGCAGTAAATCAGAAGCCTGCCCCTTGTTCAGGTGTTACGATCACAGCATATTCTGAGAGTATCAGAGTAGCCCAGAGTTCTGTGGCAAATACGCTTGTGGGATACTTTGAATATTGGTATTTAAAGAAAGTAGAGAATATGGCAGAGTATATCATTTGGAATGTGGCAGCCGGAGGGGGAGGGTGTTTGTTATCAACTGAAAAGATAGACCATTACAGAGTAAAAAATGTTCTGAAGTTACTCCTGGCTGTGTCAGCCCTAAGGAAAACAGAATTGCAGCCTTGTTCTGTCTTGTCTTTTCTTTGTAAAATAATGAGATTAACGTCACTCATTTTTTCAACAATAGAATAATCTTTCCTTTCTTTTCATCACCAGGTATCAGAATATTTAGTCTTTTTGTTGTTTGCTGTAAAGGTGCATTGAAAGGTTCAGTGGAGTATCTTAATTATCTACAGAACTAAGGATGGTGAAAGCATTCTAGAGGACCTTTTCCTGAGGAGTAGTTATATTTGGAGCTGAGGAAATATAGACCGAAAGTAATGCTTGATGAGTAAAAGCAATTTATTTCTCCAGTTCCTGAGAGAACAGTTCTGGGTTTTTTTGTCTTTTCTTCATTTAAGATTGACAAAATCCATAAAAACTTTTCTAGAAGTAATGAAAGAAGAAACCTTTTAATTTAGTGGAAAAAAATTCTAGCAGAAAAAAATCAAAAGGAGACGACCTCCATTGTTTGCTTGCAAGATGCCTTTCACAGTGTCTAAGAGGCATCTTGAAGCACAAAATAAACTATAAGCCAAATTCAAAGGAGATTAACAAATAAGGAGAGAATGTTTTGTACTCATCTGTCTGCTGTTTTTCATAGATTTCATTCCATGACATCTTTATGCAGAGAAATGGCTGTGAAGGACTAATTGGTTTTGGTTGGTTGGTTTTCCTTTAATTATGTATACCCAGTATTTTTATTTGTATGGTAGCGAAACTTCTGGTGCTGTCAATGCACACGTGCCTTTTCTTAGATGGACTTGGAACACAGGCTCGTTTGTAAGGTGGAGGTGTAGATTAAAAGTCACGCTTTGCTGAACTTCTATGGAAAAAAGAGAGTCTCTGAGATGATCATTCCATTAAAGAGCACCCGGAGACTTAGTTGTCAGAGAGGAAGCAGGAATGGAATGGAGAAAGACATGACAAAATTCAAGCAGCTATGTGCTATCACCTGATTTGTCAAATGCCTTGCCATCTAGCTCCGGATCTGGAGCAGCCTCCAGATGGCATAGGCAACTTGCTCTAGGAAAAATATGCCTCACTTTCCCTGGACAGTGAGACAGGCTTCAGCCGTGGTACCAGGAAGGTGGCATGACTTGCATGGAAGTTCTGCAAGTATTGCTGTCCATCCAAAGTCCTCTCTCCAAGCCCTAATAACGCTTCACAAAGGTATGTGCTTGCTGGAATATCCCCGTCATGTTAACTGCAGTCACAGAATAACTTATCCAAGTACTGGCTTCGCACTAACTGAAGCTGTTCTCTTTCAGAACCAAGGTATAAAGTTGTAGTGAAATTTGCAGATAGTTGAAGAAAACTTACCTATGGTACTTGAGAAAGATGGAGTAATGTTTTTCATAGTAACAGAACAGATTCTGAGACTGGTCTGAAGTTACTGGGCAATAATTAGCCTTGTGCTTGGTGTTAGAAATTTTGAGTGATACTGTGTGAAGTCTTAAGTGAGCTCTTCTAATGTGGATGCTTGAATATAGCATGCCTGAGAAGCTGATGACTGCTGTGCCCTACAGTGTAAATGCTCTTTCAGAACTGAGTGTGCCAACTTGCGCTCAGAAGAGCTCTCATGAGTTGCTTCTTCAATATCCACTTTTCTTCTAGTGTGATAGTTTTCTGGATGCATTTGGAGACCAGATAATTTAGTAGTCTTCACAGCTGTTGCTGAGTTCATAGAGCCACAATACCTTTGAGAAACATGGGCCTCGTTGCCTTCTCTAGAGGCTCATAATGAATGTCATCAATACTTAACCAAAGATACAGTCAGTATCTTCTTTTAGGTATCTTAGTGTGAAAATTAAATGTACAGCAAAGAAGCAAGAGAAAAAATATTAATTATTTCAGTGTATTAAAGTGATGAGACCTTTTTTTATTTATATGCCTGCCTTCCGGATCTTTACCTCACATGCACAAATCTAAGCATCCTGTCCAACAACACTTTGAATTACTGTTCAGAATATCAAACAAATTATTTCTTAACTAAATATAAATAGCAGGGCATAGCAGTGAGGAATTTTGAAGAACAGATCGTAAAGTATGTGTTTTCTTAGTAGTCTGGAAAAATGTCAAGACTGGTACAGCCACTAATCAGGTTGTAGCATGCCGAAGGGTGTGATTCTTCTAATTGTCATATTCTGTTAAAACAATGAACCATTGACATACTGCAAGCCTGATAAACATGCTAAACACTAAAGGCCATGTTTGCTGTGAGTGTTGAGTACAGTTACAATCAAGAAGATTATTACGGCTGGAAGGTATTCAAAATGAGAGGAAAGAAATGTCTAAGTTCAGGACGACAGATTAAAAATACTCCTGAGTAATGTCTAGGTCACTGGAAAACAATCAGCCACAACTTAACAAAACAATAAGTAATGCCACCTCGCCTGGCATAGTGACAAATCAATAGTCACGTTTTTCTGTTCTTTCTTGCTGCTCGCACCCTAGATCAGAGTTTCTTTTCGCCAACCAAATGACATAAGCAAATAGTCTGCAAGAAAAATAAGTTCTGTTTCAATGTCACAGATAGCTGGCTCCACGTCCCCGGACAATGAGATAATTTGAACAAAGTCCATGACTTAAATATCTTTTTGGTCTTTTCTTAATCCGGAATGACAAAGTACGAGGCTTGCATAACATGAGTACTGTATAGAAAATGGGGAGAAAAAATCCTATGGCTCTGGACTGTTAGAATACAGTGAGAGTTGTCCTGTTCCAAACCACCCTTCTTAGATCCTACCGAATAGTAGATCTAGGAGAGAAAAATAATACTTTTTCCTCATCATTTACATTAGTTTTTCTACCTTAAAATATGAAAGGGCAAAGCTTCTGTATGTGTGAATCTAAAAATGAGAAAATAAATCCCTATTGATGGTCTCAGTGAGGACTTGTCCTACCTTCACGTGAGCTTGTGGCAAAGCTTTTAGTAACTTTAACAACGATATCAAGACCTAGGAGATCTTTCTGCCCTGAGAAATCAGGCCATTTAGTTAGGTGCTTGTGTGTGATATTTAGTTCCATAAAGCACAGCTGGAATGTCTGAGCATACATGAAATTAAACACGTATAATAAAAGCAAATACCTGCTCTACGTTCAGCTTCAAAGGCATGACCATCACACCTCCGCTGGGTGGAGTTCTACAGTGATACCTACTCACTTGCAGCCACTGGCTGTGGCCCCAGCTGAACAGCAGAGACGGAGCTGGTGCTGTACCTTTACCTAGTGAAGTGGCGTGACATCAGCATCTTAACATCTTTTCTTAGTTTACTTAAACTTGGCTGAGAGATAGCTTATACAATGCAAGCAGTATTCTTTTTCCCCTTTAGGTTAAAGTCTTCCCCTTTATCTCAGAGTGTTCTTTCCCTTACTGCTTAGTCTTTTTCGCTTGCCGTTTACTTTTCTCATGTTTTTAGTTTGCCTACTCTCTGACTCTGTTTTCAATTTATTTTCCTGTTGGCTTTGTCCTTTTTTACTCTTCTCGGTTTCACTGAAGCTATTAGTGTAAGGCGGATCAAATAATATCAGGGTTAAAGCAGACCCTTGAACTCACAGTGTTTAATGGATTTGTAATTAGGCCATGTATCCCTGTGAGAATGAGCGGTCTGGGAATTTGCCAGGATTTGTAGGAGGATTTAGTAGCCTACTAAGAATTTCCAGGCCTATTAAATTCCTTAAGAAGTTTTAAAGACCCCACCTATTTAGGTAGCTAAAGATTTTGAACTAGGATGTCTCTAAATACACAAAAAACTGAGAGATGAGAAGTAGAAAAACGCTTATTTTGCAGACAATAAGGAAAAGCTCTGAAGATTTTCTAATTTGAAGTGCAGAAATAGATTTTCAAGATTATCTTGGTAACACGTGGCTGGCTTAAACCATATGATGTGTGTTTTCTCTGAGAATTTATATTTGCATATTTGATAAGGCATGAATATTAAAATACACATTAACCAGGCACTATGTATGCATCATACTGTAGGTATACATGACTACTGCTACTTTCTGATCTTTGAATACATAATTGTGTTTAAAAAAAAATCATGAAATACTTGCTTTCCTCCATCCTACCTGTTTGCCATTTATGAGGTTCTGCGGCATTACATCTTTCTGTATCTTTTGGGGAGATCAGATAGTGCCTGTTAAATGCCAGATTATTTTATTATGAAGTCCTAGTTTATTCTTACTCATGACTGAGAACAAATATGAGCTGTTTTTCTTTACTTTCTAGAGAGGAAAGGTAAAATGCATATAACCTAAAAATACTTTCCTCCCCCTATTCCACGTCTCAGTGCTTTGGATTAAGCTTTCATCTTGGACAGGGAGGAGGGTAAGGGAAAGGAAAGGCAGAAAACAAATAGTCAGTTTTCTCATAGTAGCACAACACTGCCATTTTTTCTTGCAGGTTAAAGATACCCAAAACATAATTAGCTTTCTTCTCTTTGTTCAATGACTACCCTGTAAAAAGACCACACAGCAATAAAAATGAGTTCGCTTACCTGTACGGCAAAGTGAGTGTAGAACTTTCTTTAAATTTGACCTGTTCAGATCTATTTTTGGATTAGCAGTGGGTTTGACTTGTGAAATTTGGCTCTTGGCTCAAATTCAGATTTTCTTTTAACTGTAATGTATATCAGCGTCTCTCAGACTGGTTTGGGTCCATACCCCTATCTCCTGACCGCAGCGATCGGAATGTGCTTGTTGATGATAAATCAGTTCATTCCTAGGGAATGTTCAGGTCTTGCAGCTACAGTGAGTTTAAGTAAGTCTTGTTTAAATACAAGAGTATAAATTCAGCTGTTTCTGTAACCACTGCAGCTACTATCTCTGTTACCTCCCCCGTTACTTGACTGATGGCATCCTCAGTACTAAAAACACGTGTTTCTAAAACTGCTGACTGTTGTGAGTGGTGGGATAAACAGAAAAATACTAGAGTCTGCCTTGTGCCTAATAGCTTGTTTTTTATCTATATGAAGAGGTACAGTGAACTTTTACTCTCTTATTTACACAACCTCTGTCAGTGGCGGGTAAAGTAATTCCATTGCAGTCTTTGGCATTACATTGGATTTATACCACTGATCATCCAACTTAACAGCCTAGAATTTGGCCTTCCTTAAATGACAGCAGCAGCAGGAGTTGATAGTTCATTGTGTCACACTGTGAGTTCTTAAAATGTAATCAAAACTATCAATCTGAAGAGTTTCTGGAAAACAAATTTGCAGTTTAAACATCAAGCACAAACTGTCCCTTCCTCTTTCTTCACTGAATTAGCTTTTGAAAGGCCAAGAGCTGCTGCAGAGATAACAAGGACTGAAGAATTTACAGCAGGTGGTACCAACTGTGCAAGTACAGCTCCCAGCCAAAATAATCTGACACCCAGCTGTGGAGAAGCCTGGGGGATCAGAGAGTGACTCAGGCGGAAGTGAAAAGAGAGAATCTGGCTGAAGCACCAAGCCTGTTCCAGAAGTGTGTTATTATTCTCTCTCATTCTGTGAGAGAATGCCAGGGAATGCCATGTTAAAATGAAAAAAAGATTTCTGATTTGTTGACCAGTTAAATATATTCTGTTCCTATCCAAAAGGAAACAACGAACAGCAAATAGGAAGTGCTGTATCTGAAGATGAAGGATGCCTAGTGTAGCAAGAGCGAGAGAAACTATTGAGTTGATACTGGAAGCATGGCTCTTGGTGCTGCGCCATGGCAAGGCCCTACTAACTCCAGTGAGGCATGTAACTGTATTGAAGGAGTTCAGGGGGAGTCTCGAGTCCAGTGCTTTGCAGTGCCAGGTTGGTAACGGGAATCGCTCCAAGGTGGTAGACACACACACACACTAATAAGAGCAAATTCTGACAATTATTTTTATAGGGGATAATAGTATTTACCTACTTTGGGTGTGTAGCAGTTCTTCCTTCCTTCTCACCATGTGTGAAGATGTAGAAAATACACTTGTTTAAATTTCTTTATGTGAAAATTGTGACATCCATTGTTCATTTCCGAGGACTGGAAATTGTAATATTTATTTTGTGAAAATTCTTATGAAATGCAATAATGTGTTGATGTAATTTTGCACGTTTTCATAGGCCTTTTTCTGGCCTTTTAGACTTCCTCTAAAAATGCTCAGAACTAATATATTTCTTTTCCCTGTTTTCATACTTAAAATAGGTGTTTGTGTCAAAGCTGTTCTTGATTTATGTGAGCGAATCGTGCAAAGTAATGGTTACAAACTAATGCAAGTCCTCACGAAGTGCATAGCTGCCTTCTTTCAATTTGTTTCTCTTTATTCTGTTATATGCTTTTGCAGCATTCTGAATCCTTCTGCAGTTTCTAAAATAGTTTACTCCAGGTAGTCTTCCCTCCTTTTATTTGATTCAAGGATAGCGTATGTCTCCAGCAGTCCATTCTTTCTGTGGATGATCCCAGCCAAGCACAAATGTTGAAAGGCTCTCCTAGTAGAAATCTAAATTTGCCCTTTGGGAAGGTCCTATACAACCTCACCCAGGGAGTGAAGGAGGGATAGCTCATTTGTGAGTTTGTTCCCTATGGAACTTAAAGCATTGCTAGTGGTAATAAAACCAGGGGGAGCACCATGGAGGGTAAGAGGTGTGTTAATCTTTCAACATAGGAAGTGCACTTGTTCGGTGCATTTGGGGGTTTTTTTGGTACCCAGTAGTGGAAAATGCATCTTTCACTTGAATGAGGTGGTTCAGGTTTCTTGTTTTGCAGAACAGTACCTCTGAGTTGTGACTCTCCTGTTCCTGTCTCTCTGTCAGGCTATGTGCTGTACTGAGGCGTGTTTAGCTTAGTGACAGAACGTCTCTATGTTCATCTGATCTTGACCATCTTAAGAACTTGGTGCACTGTGTTTGCCTGGTGTGTATTCACACTGAGTTAGCCTTGCTCTATGCATTTTTAAATTTCAAATGTAGCGTAAATAAACTTTTTACTTTGTGAGCTTTCAGCTGTTTCCATTTACAGTTTATAGTTTCTTTATAGAGAGGTTTCTTCTACCTTATATTTTATTCAGGCTTTTCTTGAAAGTTTTAGGTAAATACTGTATTTGCTTGTGCATCATTATAGTTGTTACGTTATGTTGGGAGGATCGGTTCAAACTGTGTGATAGGCCGTGTGACATTATTTATGGTTTTTCACAGACTGGATGTTCTAATGTTTATAAGTTACATTTGTTTCCACCTTAGACAAACGTTATTTGTCCTCAGCATACATTATTGCCCTGATCATTAGTTTTTGTTTACAGATAGGAATTTGCTTTTACTATGTAAATAATATTCTGCTTTGATAAAGGTGACTGAGCCAAAATAAAATTCACAAGAATCTTTGTAAATATTTATTCCCACCTTTTCCCAGGTTTTAGTTTGTCTGAAACACTACTGAAACACCCTGCTATATCTTGGATAGCTTAACGTTAGATATTGGGGATAATCATCTTAGTTGATGTGGGATGGTAGTGATAAAGAAAAGGTATTTTACCTTTTATCTTTGGGTGGGTTTTGGTTTTTTTTTAGACGTCGTCTTATGTGGATATTGGTTTCTTAAGATGCTGACTGTTAAAGATAGTGGATTCTGCCGGGATGAAAAATGAAAGCATGCTGTATCTTTTATAAGATCAACTAGGTAGAATGAGATTAAAATGGGAAGTGTGTGTAAAACAACTTAAATGTGTGCTAATTTAGTCTATTTTGGGTTTTGGTTTTATTGTGGTTTTTTTTCTGATGAGCTTGTACTCACTGGAAAAACCTTGCTAGCAGTCAGATAAACATTGAAACATTTTACAATAGTGGTGACACTGGCTACAGCTTCCCTATTGCCAGCATATTTAAAGCTGGGAAGACTCATGATTTTTGACAGGTTTAGCAAAATCATTGCTGATAATCTTAATATTTCAGTTACATGGAGATTAAAAGATAATGTTTCTCACATGTTTTTGCTAATAATGATTAAAACAAAATAGTTTTTCACTATCTCTCATGATTTAATGGTGATTAGAGGAAATAATCCAAATTTCTTTGGGATTTAAAAGTTAACCATTTCTGCTTGCAGCATTTTAGGAGGTTAGAAATTTGAATTGGATGATACCCAGTTAAGATTTTCATAGCTTTTTTAAGATGAATTCTGAGTTTCCAGCTTTAGCTGTTTTAAAGGTACTGACAAGTGATTTCTTTTTTTTAATTTTCTTCTTGGCCTGTGGTGGAGGAGCGCAGTAAAGTTTTCCAGCATAATCATACAATCGTAGGGTGGTTTGGCTTTGGAGGAACCTTAAAGATCAGCCATTCCACTAGATCAGGAATAATAATAATGATAACAACGATTAGTCTTATGTATCAGACTGTAATAAAGTAAGAATGCACACAAAGTTCTTTTCTTTGAGCTGAGATACACAGAAGGCTTAGAAAGCAATGAAAAGAGGGGGATATAGGTATGTGGATATCTAATATTTCTCTAATGTTCATAAGGCTCAGGAACACATGTAGTTTGGTGTTATTATTCCTCTTCCTTGAGCCGTGTTTGTCCCCCACACAATTGCGGTACAGACTTAAAAGATTTAGGAAGTTCTGAAGTTTTAAAAGTTTACCTTGCTGGACCATTTGCTAAATTTAAAGAATTCAGTTGATGGTGTAAGAAGAACAGCTTGATTAAATGAAACATCTGAGGAGATGACACCACTGGCTTTTCATGAATAGGTTTTGCTAAAAGAAAATTAATGAATGTTTATTGCAAAATTCACATAGAAAATGTCACTCATAATATAAGCTTTAGTTACAAATGTAATTGTACTATTCATTTTGTTAAGCTGTGACCTGCTTTGTTTGTATGTATCTGCTTTAATGGAAAACTAAATTAATACCCTGCTGTGAAATCGTGACTTCCCTTGGGCTAATCAGATGGTCTCTCAGAAATAATTTAAAAACACCATGTTAAGGGAGCTCCTGGCACATTTCCCTTTTAAATACTAATAGCCTTCCCAAATGATAGCCAAAATAAGATGCAAGATGAAAGAAAAAGGGAAGCTTGTACATTTTTGGAGATAGGGTCATTGTTATCCTTTCATTTGAACTGCCAGTATTTCACTCTTTCCAGAAGAAGCCTTTCTCCTCTCTAGCTCTTGTGAAATTCTGCAAGGGCACTGTGTAATAAATATGGACGCAGAAAGACAAGCTAAGTTGCCAAACATCTAAATAAGTTGTAGGTGGGCAGAAGTATTCTTGAAGTTGCTGGAAGCTGAGCACCCAGGATTACTGAAAACAAAATTTCTGAGCTTGAAAATATTGGTCACAGTGGGTTTCAATGTATTTCCTTAGATTTCAGACGTACATCTGAAAACCTGTCTTTGATTCTGTCTCTGCATGTGAGCATTTCTGCAATGCTGCTGCATTTTTCCAAGTTATTCTTACTTGAGATGTTTGCTTTATTATGGTAAAAAGAAGCAGCATTTGTTTCTGGGTGCTATTTAAGACAGTGCAATTTAACATGCTATAATTACCCGCTGCCAAAAATTTGAACATTTCTGGATTTTGTATTTTTTAAAGAAGAATTTTCTGTGGTTACCTGACAGAGTATGTTCAATTAACATTTCTGTTTTCTAGAGCTGGAGCCAATTATAGTGCAAGTCCCACCTGCTTTCCATTAGAACTTGAATTCATGCACCAGAAAATGGGTTTAATTAGGACCCTATGAACATACTGGTTCTTTATCACTCAGCTGCCATTCTTACTACGGGTTTTTATTTAGTTTAATCCATTTCCCATGTGACCTGCTGAAATGATGTATTATAACTGAATGTGAGTTGACCATATATGAGGGAATAGTGAAATGTCATTGTCTGAATATAAATGGAAGATAGTAGAAACTGTCCAAGAGCAATGCCTGCGTTTAAACAGATGCTCTGAAACATGGAGCACTGGCACAATAATATGGCTGTGTGTTAAAGGACATCCTTGTGTGGTAAAATTCTAAGTCACTTAATATTAGAAGAATGAAGACGGGGAAGCAGCCCCAAGCCCATTAGTGGCATGTCTTCAAAGCATGTCTGGGCTAAAGCCCATTAAAGGCGTATCTTCAAAGCATGTCTGGCATAGTTGGATTAAAAATGTGAGAACTTGATCTCAGAATAAAATTCTAATAAATTTTTAAGCAGGAAGAGTGGTTTGGGACAGGAGTCGTGTCATGCAGCTCCCCAAACAAAAGAAGTCCAAGACTTAAAAGCTGAGTCTTAAATCAATTAATACAAACTGAGGAATTAGATTTTATTTATATGAAGTCCATTGATGAATTAATGAAATGGAGTTTTAGTGATTTTTCTGCATGCTCTAGACATGACTGTTAAAATACTTACTATCTTCAGTCTTTTCTTGCAGTATGATGGTGAAGTAAATTTGTTCTGTTACCTGCAAAAAAGCAGACAGTTTGAGAACCCCCACAGAGCAGGACCAGCACACAAACATAACAGTTTTCCTTCTCTCCAGTGTTCTGCACTATTGTTCTGCTCAACATTAAAGAGATGCTGGTGTCTGCAGCCCCCACTGAGCTGGACAGAAGGCAGGGTCCTTCCACTTCTGAAAACCAGAGTGGCGTTCTCTGTCCCATAGTCATGTTTGGTCATTCGTCAGAGATCCTACATGCACAGGGTGACTCCCATCTGTCTCTTTTGATTCTGAGCTTTGGATCTGCTTCATCACTTCTTACTTGTTTTTCATTTACGCACGTTTTCCTATGCGCATTTCATTTTCTTCAGGAAACAAGCTGTACTGTTGTTTAAAAAACAAAAAAGCAAGGTTTACATGGGTAAAAAGGGTGAAAAAGCATGACTCTAGTCTGGCAGGCTGGAGCCTTTCTCAGTAAGAGGTAGGGAATCCTGGGAACTGCTCTTTTGTTTCACATATTTTAAAATGAATATGTAAACTGTGATTTCTATATTGCAGCTTCCAGCAGATGAAGAGAATACTTTCCAAAGCCCTTTATTGTTGTTACTAAATAGAGTGAAGTTGCTTATCATAGAGCTGGAACATTAAGAAACTAAAGAAAGCAAAACAATGGCTGATTTGGAAACCTAACTTGGGTGTTTCCATTCTTTCTCCTTCTAAGGTTATACTTACATATGTTTGAATACCATCCAGTGTTTCCGTACTATCTCACGTAGGCTGTAACACTTTTTCTTCACTTTTTACTACGTGTATCATATATACCACTTTAGCAGTATTGATAAATTGAAATTTTAATCGACAAAATAACTTCAAATCTCATTCTATGCAGTGCCCGCTTAACCATTTGGTACTTTTGATATACTTAGCAAAGAAAACAGCATACTTTTGGAACTGCTTTTGTAGAAATGCAGGCTGCAGCTGGACACTGCCATGCAGATAAATGTAGCAAATGTAGAATGATGATGTCCTGATGTAGCTACAGTAATAACTTTTCAAGGTAATTCACTGCTTAATGTCTCCTACAAAGCAGAAATATGATGGGGGGATACACCAATTCATTATAGTAAGGGAAGTTTTTTCAGCTGTGCTGTCCTAGCGATGACTGTGTAAGTAATCCCGCTGTGCAGCACAGCAGCAGGAGGTTTGGGAGAGTTGAGAATGTCAGCTCTGCCTCCTGAGATGAAACAGGTACATCTGAACCTAGTTAAACTTCAGTCTTTATAAAAGAGAGAGAGGTGGTGTGCTCACAAGGGGAAGAGTTGGGTTGTTTGATGAGCTAGATCAGGGTATGCTGGAAGATAACATCTGTCTAGTTAAATGTGATTTGCTTTGATCAGAGTTTTTGGGGGAGTTTACAGAAACTACAAAGGGGGGAATATGTCTAGGAAACTTTCCTTTTAGGTTCTGTCAGTTGAGTAAGACCTTTAAACCAGGAAAATCCAGCAAGGCTGTGTTTCAGCGTGGTTTTTTTTAGCGCTTTCAGTTCTAGCTTGACCATGTTAGGGCAGATAGGTGGGAAAGTAAACTGGGAAACAGTACGTCAGGTAGTAATTACACTCAGGATAAGAATGAGTAAGAGTTTCCTAATAAAAAGATGTTTTGCAAGTAGTTTCACTTAACAGACTGACTGTTTTGTCTCAAGTATTTTGTATCAGTGTATTGATGTATTGGCATCTGTATCTCACTGATCCATACTCTGTAACTGAGCTGTACTATACAGACTGCAAATAAAAAGCCAGTCATTTTCTCATAGCTATAGGCCCACTTGCCAAGCTGCTTGTATTATCACATGTTATTCTGTTGAAGTGTGAAGCACAGTTCCTGGTCTCCTCTCTAGGAGATGAGTGAGTAATTTTGGAAGATTTAGGATGGAAAATAACCCCAGTGTGATGTGAGGTAAGTCGTATCTATGGGAAGAGTTGCATAAACAGTTGAGAAGCTGTTTAAGATTTTATGTATATAAAGCTTGAGAAAAAACAAAATCTTGTGTTGCTCATGATCAAGTTTGAGAAATATAAAGAAATACTTAACTTCATAATCTATCCACATCTCTGCCGTTCCTAATGAGCCCACTTTCTTAAAGGTGCCGTGTATGTAATTTGAATATATCTTATGATAAAGCTAAATTATGCTTTGTGTCAGTTAATCTTAATTTTTATGCCAGTGTTCAGAAGAGATCCATTCTATCCCATAAAGAACAGCATTATTTCTTTGTGGAAATTACTCTGTACATGAAATGGGATTTTTGGAGGGAAAGTTTCTTCTGTCCAAAAGCCATAGTACTTTGCTTTTACTCTTACTATTTTAAAATTGGCCGCTTTTGTCAGCCGTGTAAATACATCTTTACAACATAATAATTTTCCATATCCATTTTCACACAGAATGACAGTTAAGAATTGGGAATAAAAAGTGTTATTTTGGGACCCGGTGAGGGAAAGAAAGAAATACTGAATTATACAGAAGTTAAGCAAAATACAAGTGCATTACCGCACACACAGAAAACAAATCCAAAGTGTGAGAGCCAGTATTGGTACCCATCAAAGAATTCCACACCCCCTTTATAAATGAGCAGGACTCTGTTTGCTCTGATAAGAGGCTTCAAGCCTCACAGAAAATAAAAAGCTATCAGGCATCCACAGCACTGAGACAAAGATGTCCTGAAGAAAACAAAGTGCTTCTGTCTTCCTGTGGTAGGTTCTCAGTCACATTTATTGCAGCATATGTGTTGGCTCCAGTATCTGTAGGGACACAAACGAGCACTCATGAATTCATGTTGTGGGGGAAGATGTGTTTAAAAATGTAAGAGTTCCAAATTGTCTCCAAGGATTAAATATAATCCATGTTGACAGGAGAGTAAATAATAACAAGTAAGCCCCAAAGAATGAGATCATCTGGCCATTATTAACCTGAACTGCTTTTTACCAGCTCCTCAAAGTGGATTTGAAACTTTTTCATGGCAATCTTAATGAAAGATCAGAGCATTGAGCCTTTTCATTGTCACAATGGCTTAATATGGCAAGTGTTTGAAAATCTTAATGAACTGTTGAGCACCAGAGTTCAGAAGCCTGAGGAAGTCACAGAGTAAAAACCACAGTTGTGCATATACTGTTGACTACTAGTGTGGAATGCAAAGACTTCAGAAAAATCAATGTCAGGCTTCAAAACCAAGTTGAAGTCTTAAACCAGGTGAGATATACTTCATGCTGTTATAGAAAGTCAAAATTTCTTCTGATGCCATTCCATCATTTTTCAGATTACCTCTCAGTGGAGCATGGCAGACAGTTTACCCTTGAGATGACAAGTAAAGTCATTATGGCTCCAGACAGGCCAAATATAATTCTTCTCCTTCAGAGAACTCCCATCAGGAGCTTTATTCATTTTGATATGTAGCTGTATTATGTTTTCCTGCAGTATTCTGTTCCCATCTGACAAAGTACACTACATAAAGACATTTGGTCTAGGACTTCAGAAAGTTGTTTTGCAGATACTTGAATTCTGTCAAAGTAGGAGGAGGTGCCAAGCAATTTGAAACTGTTCTTAGTGCAAGGAATAACTCTTAAAAAACCCAAAAGATAGTGCTGAGGCAGCAGTGAAGTTCTCAAATTATTCTTGTGGCTATGTAATCTCCTGAAATCAACAAGGCTGAGAGAGGAGGCAGTGCTAAAATTTCTGTGGAACATGTCTACTGGGACCATCTTTGTCTAAGTGTTCATTCAGCCACACAAAAGCATTTCTAATGTGTTCAGGCTTTCTGAGATTTTATCTAGCTGTTTTTGCAATTTTTTTTCCCCCCAGTGCACATTGTAAGGAATAATCACCTCATTGGCCTTTCAGTGCCTCGTGTTCTTTTGGACACTGTAGAGTAACTCTTCCACTCCCAGCTGCTACAGTTTTGTGGTGTTCGTTATTTCGTTTGTTCAGCATTTATGCTGAAGATACCACACCAGCTTGTTTGTAATTGTTCTGCATATTGCATACACAATTTAAGTAAATGGTAAACCCCCTTTTCTCAATATCTGATAGTCCAACTTGATTATTACAACTATGACTTTGTCATGTGAAAGCCAGACAAAAAGACACAGCAGCCTCATTTTTGAGATGGATATTCCTCTGGCATCTTGTGGTTCCTGGGAGAAAGACACAGCCTACAATTTTTGACTGCCATAGACCATATTTTCTCCCTACCACAGAGAACAGGATTTAGTCCAATTATTAATCCTCTGCTTCTCCCACTTTTGTATTTGGATATTTGGATCCGTGTATTTGTGTCATTAGAAGTAGGTGCCCCACTTAGAAATCTTACCTGCCCTGCTCAGTTGTGGGGATGAGTTCATGTCCTAATGATTATTCTGCAAATAATACATTGATTTTGGACAAACTGTGTGACTAAGGAAGCTGGGCAGCGCGTAGAACAAATGAAGAGTTCTTTCCTTTCTGGTCACTTTAGAGGACAGTAGTTCATAGTGCAGGAAGGAACCAAGTGCTTTGTTGGTAGAAATTGCCAACTCCTTTGAGGAGATTGGACTGTTGGCTGCTTTGAAGGATTTAAAATTAAGTCAGTAGCTGATGACAATTTAGACAGCTGTAAAATCTTCATCAATAGTTGTAAAGATCACAAAAGATTTTGTATCTGATGATCTGTGACTGATAGGACTTCTGGATGCACATCAGAGATTGTGCCAGAGATGAGGTTTGTCCTTCCCTGTCACGATCACAGCTTTCTCACCTGGACCACAGTAAGGCAGGCTGTGTTATCACCCTTCCTTGTTCAGATAATGAGGACTTGGAAGTGTATTGGCAAACTGAATGGAAGACTTAACCCATACTAGTTTCTAAATAGAAATAAGTGCATTTATCCCATAAAGTCTTTTCTTAGAGGCTATCGTTCTCTGTTCCAACTATCCCATATACGATCAGTGTACGCTCTTAAGGTCGAGCACTTTGAAATCTGATACAGAAATGTCTACAGACTTTAACATTCACCTCTCAGTTTTGTTCAGAATGGTTTGAGTTTGTCGGTGCTTGAGATGCAATATAAGGGTGACATAATAGCATGGACCAGAATTCCAGCTGCTTGGGTGTATGACTCTTACTAATCAGGCCTTTATCTCTGTGAGATTATGAAGTGTGAGCCAGACAATTGTAGACCTCATTTCCACAGCTCAGGGTGGGGGTTCTTTCTCTAGCCAGTACTAAATTACCATGCGTCAGGCTCATGTGGTTTAGTGACCAGTCTATGTTTAGAGTCTTGGTATGCATGAGTGCTATGTGTCAGTTTTATAAGCCATAATCTGTTCAGATAGTCCCATTTCACCTATGTGTGAGACACTGTGTTTTTAGTTATGTACTCTGTGAGATGATAGCCTTGGGATGTGAATTGATAACCTGTATTCAACAAGCCATTTCAGCAATTCAACTGGAACGTCTGTTATGAAAGCTAAACCCCAGTTAGTATGTGTAAAATTACTTGAAGTGTGATTTTTTTAAAAGAAAAAACCCAACAGCCCAGTCTGTTAGTCAGCAGTTCTGTCTGGTTGCCAGTTCAGTGTAGTGTTCAGAAAGGGCTGGCTTTGAGATGGTTTCATTTGTGTGCTTTTGTCTGGTGGCACTGGATACTGTTGTCATCTTCAGAAATAAGGTTCTTCCCTTCTTACCTTTTCTTGATGATTGGTTGTTATCTCACCTCATTTTTTTTTCTACTAAATCTTCCTTGATTTTCATGCTTGAGTCTTTGTAAATGGCCCGTGTGCCCCATTTACTGTATTGTATTATTGTATTAGCCACTTTGTTAATGCTTATACAAGGAAGACATTTGCATGTTGCACAAAACCCCCTGTGAATAAACTTCTGCCTAAAGTTACACATCGTTAATAGTATTCGTGATTTCTATATATACATAATAGCTAGCAATACTTTCATGGCAGGTCGTATAAGGTAAGGAATTAAATTTGTTCTGCACTTGGATCAGTATGCATGCAAAATTAATAATAAGTCATTCAGGCAGCTGGTAGTATTTTTTGAAGATACTATGTTCCTTTTTCCCCAATATATGTGAATTTTCCCTCCACATTGTGTATTTATTTGAAGCTTCAGAGAGGCAATATTAAGTGTTGGACCACTTGTATGTTTTGGTTACATGTCATCTGATCTTTTGAGTCATGAAACATGGAACTTCTAGTGATGTTATTTTAAGGTCTTTAATTTCTTTTTATATTTCTCAGTGATCCTTAGAACTCTAAAAATTAAAATATAAAATGTTTTTAATTGTTCATGAAACTCACTTTTGCAAGATCTACTCATAGTTCTCTTGTTTTTGTCATGATCAGTGTTACGTATAATCAGCTTTAGTGTAGAACACCCTTCAATCTTCACACCAGCCAGTTAGTGACAAAATGGATTAAGATCAATCCTTTAGTCTTCCATTTATCCTTCCTGTAAGTACCTGGGCTATTCAGTTTACTAAGAACGGTAGCAGGTTGGCTCACCAGAAGACCGAGAGTTATATATGCCTGATGCAAGGGGTAGAGGGTACACTGTGAAAACGTTTGCAACTGAGAAACTTCTGCACTAGTTGCTTCCAATTGCGCACGTAATGATGATGTTGGGCAAGATAAATGGTCTCACAGCTGTCACCTCGGCTCCTTACAGCACTGATGGTGAAAATTATTGTCTTAAATTGCATCCTGTCAATCACTGCACTTTGCAAGGAATGTTCTGTTTTGTATGTCCTCAGCTTAAAAAAACAGCGTATTTTATTGTGTGCCACTTGCATTTTCTAGTTGGTCCAGGGATTTAGATTATTATAGAGAATAAAACCGTTTTGAGAAGACAGATCTCTGCATGAACAGCTGTTGCAACAGAATAGAGATAGATGTACACAGGCGAAAAGCTCTGTGATACTACTTGGGCCGCAGATGCCACGTGTCTGCATTGTTAAGAGCAGGCTTGTTGGGGAGTTACGGGGTAGCGGACTGTGCCTTCTAACTAAAATGACAGTGTAAAGTCAAGATGGCCATCAGCCTGCGTGTTCTGTGGAAAGGATGTGTAAACTCAGTGTCTGTGAGGAAAACCAAGAAAACTTTCAAGAGTTGAAAGAAATCAGGAGAGAATATAACTGAGTCATTCCATTTTCCAAAATAGAGCTGAAACTGTACCATATGTTATGCATCCTGACTCAAGTTCTAATTATTTATTTTAAGTCAAATTCAGGATTAGTGCAAGGTGGACATGCATTCATTGAAGTTGACAGACTTGCATGCATTCCCACACAAGTGCTTTTAATCCAGCCACTTAAATGATTGTGGATATTTTATGGAATTGGTAACAGTAAGTCATAAATCTAGATTAAGAGCCCCAAGGTTGCTTGTACAAATTTGATTTATGGCAGTGATGAAATGACTCTGCCAATGCCTTTCTAAGATAATTCTTTCAGGGCTAAACTATTTCAGTTCTTTGTAGTTGGGTATTACTTGTCAAAACCTAACCCCATACCTGTCAGTCTTGCTGGCATGCCCAGTGGAGAGAGGAAGAGCCAAGTAAATACAAAATTCCAGTTAGTTTTCTTGTATTAATTATCTGTTTCTCCTGGGCTGAATAATTTGCAATCTACACATGAAACTTCTGCGTGTAGTGAGTATCACTTGGATGCTAAAATCCTATATAAAAATTTCTCCTTTTTAATGGGGAAATCTAAAGAAATATTTCTTCTTGCATGTTATTTTACTTGATTCAGTTGAAAATGCTTGGATTTTATAATTAAAGGCTAGTCTGTGGGTACTGGGAAACGGTAAGTGCAAATGTGAACCAATGTATGTGAAGCAGGTATTAAATAGTGTCCATCTGTTATATATCTCCAGTATATATCTCCATGTGATTCTTAGTGGGAATGGGGCATAGCCCTGAGGAGGATGAAGGGAAAGTTTCCGTATGCTACCTGAGAAATTGTTTTGACAGCCTTTCCCACACTAGTGCTGTAAGAACTGCTCGGTAAGCTTCAGCTGAGCCACTGGAACCTTCAGCATTGCCATGAAAATGCTATTCAAATGACATGAGTGAACCCAAAGGTCTTTTTTAGTATAAATCAATATGTTTAAGAATGGAAAGACACCATAAATACTGGTAGGACACTGAATCTTTTGCCAAAATAACATATTGCTTGTATTTCTTTTAAGCCGCCTATTTTAAATATAGATATAAAATGACTGTTGTGATTAATAATTGAGCATTCTGTATCAGACAGTGAACGTTCTCTCTACGGTGCTTCATCTGGTCAGCACTAGGTTCAGTTTCAAATAATGTGCTCTGAAATAATGGAAGAGTTGTAGGTTTTTTCTTGCTGGGAGTTGTTATTGGACTGTTTTTTCTGGAAAACGCTGTCAGCTTTGTGACCCTCAAAGGCAAAATAGACACATCAATAGGTATCTCTCCTTATATACCTAAGTCATGAGTGGAGATGTGTAAAATAAGCGTGAACATCAATAGCATATGACTATGCAAGAGAAGTAGTGTGCTTGTGAGAAAGGAGTGCTCTTGTCCTTTAGAACCTCAGCAACTGTTTAAAAAAACCCCCTCTGCACTGAAATATACATGATCACAGCCTTATTCCTAGGAAATACAGGATGGAAAGGAAATATCTGATCCTTAAACTTTTATGAAAGATTACTTGGTAACTAAAGTACTGGACTATTAATAAAATATTTGGAAAGCATTTTTATCTGGCAGTGTTATCCCCAGCAATGAAGTAAATGTTGGAAGAGCAGTGCTAGATGAAAACTGGTTTTGGTTTCTAACAGTGCTCTAGCAATGGAATTTGTAATTTCCCTTCTCTTTATCTTCGTGCCTATTTTCTGTCTTCATCTCTTACATTATTCTGACTTCAAAGACCACCTTTGACTTTTTGCATTCCTTTTCCTTTACATGTAGGCAGGTGTAAATTTCTGATACTTGAACAGGACTCTAAAGGCAACACATTCATAAATAATGAATGGAGATATTAACAAAAATTCAAAAGCTTTCTGGTGTTGAGGTTTTTGTCTTTCTTTTTTGTTCAACATAGTGCTTACATTGTATTCATTGACAAGAGTAGTTATTAAAATATCATCCTACAGACTTTAAAATAAAGGCTAGTGTTTATTAAGAGTAATGGGAAACTTTACAAGTGCTTTAGAAAGTTTAACATAAAAGATAGAAGTTTGCAAGATTTTTGTTGTAAACTGACCATGATTGTGAGGAGTCAAAAAAAATTCTGCCTTATAGACTTATGCTGTACCTGTGTTTTAGTGTTTTTTCTCCAAAGTTTGCCAAGCATAGAGGGCATTTCTAAAGGAAGCGTAGGAGTTAGTTCTACAGAGACAGAGCACTAATTCTTATGTTCTTCTTCTCTCAAAAAACCTCTTGAATAAAACAAGTAACCAAACACAGCAGGAGCTGGTACCCAGAGTAAACTTCTCTCTACTCTCTTTTAAAGAAAGAAAATAAGAATTTTATTGTTGTTTTTTTTTTTAGAACTGCAGAGTAATTACTATGGATAACAGAGTCTCTGATGCATTCATTAAATTCAAAATACATGTGGAAGTAATTTATTATACACAAGGAACAAAACAAGAGGAAATGTGTAAATGTCAGAAATGATGCAATATGACTTCACTGTCCTTGAACATCAACTGAGTTTAATTAAGTGGGAAGCTAGTCCAGAAATTGCCAAGGTTCTTCAAATGTTTCTTGTTTTCAGCCAGGTGAACTGTTCAAGTTATTGTCTAATTTCACGTGCTGTAGAAAAAGAGCAAGTGAATTGGAGTAGCTCTTAACAAATCTCAGTGGTACCAGTCTGGCTGCAGCTTCTTGCTGTGCAAAAAAATCTCAGCCTCGCAGTTTTAATACAGCTGGCTAGTACTGATGCACATGTGTAGGCCACCGTGCTACAACTAATGATTGCTGCTCCAAGGTTACACTATGATGTGTTGGAAGGATTGTTCATTGCATCAGCTTTTCTACCCCAGCTATGCATCTTTAAGGCTTAAAGACATGTTTTGTGTCACTGCCATGGAAGAGCTCAACTGGAATTCAAAAAGCATTTAAACAGCTGAAGGACATGATGACCTGCAACAGAACTGGTATTGCAACAGTTTTACACGAAAGAATAGCTGAAGATATAGATTCATTTCTGTGCTTAACTTCTATTGCTGTAACTGAAGAAAATGTTTTAGTATATAACACCTTGAGAAGGTGATGCTGAATTTTTTTCTTTAGATCTTCTGGCATCATAATTAAACTGGTAATTACACCTGGCTACTCTTTTACGTATAGGGCACAACACTGCTTTTTGAAAATTCATCTGTTAGTTTTTCAGCTGATGAGATAGTTTCAATCAAAACAGAACAATTCAGATGAAGTCTTACTACTTAAAATACATATATAGATTATGTTATCTAAGATCATAAATAAATAAAATATATCACTTCAAGTAGAACTAAGGGACAAATCTCACTACTCATATAAAAGAAAGTAATTCAGAGATGACATTAAAAATATGAAAGAAAAAGCGAAACTCAATAAAGTATCTGAATTCCACCGCAATGCATTCTGCAATATATTTCCTAATGCAGAATTGCCCTAATATTGATCTAAATGGATTACTTTTTGTTATTCAGTTATTCAAATGTGCTATACAGTGTGTGAAGAATGCTAAAATGCAATGTTGAAGCAGAGTTCCCAGTAAATGTTCATTAGTTACCTAGTTGTGGTTGATATCTGACAATATAAATATGAATCGCAAATGATGATTCTTTTGCACATGTGTCTGAATAAATGCAGGTGTTTGGCAGCAGGAGTACCACAGACCCCAAACATACAGTCACAACAGAACATCTTTTGTTGAGCAATAAATGAAATCTTATTCCTTCCATTTGCACCGGATAGAACAGCTGCAGCTGGTGTTGCTAACCAGGGTGATCATTCAGAAAAAGGAAGCAAATGCTTTGCCCTTTTTCTAGGTGCTTGTTTTCTACATGTATAGCCATGAATGGGTAGCTCTGCGTTGTAAGCACATGGTTAGTGCAGAGCTCAGGACAGTAAGAGGGCTAAATGCTCCATAAATGAGAGAGGAAGTGTTGAGCTTATACAGCACACATACTTTACATTTGTTTTCCCTAATCTGTAGCCGGAATAGTGCTTCAAGCACCCAGAGTACTACAATTCTGAAAGGTTTCTTTTAGCATTTCCCACTGCCAGCATTTTAAGAAAATTTGCATTGAAATGTAGGTTCACTATGGTATTTTTGTGCTTTTAATATTTGAAACCCAAGTCTTTATCAGGTCTTTGGTTGCTTCTCCGTTAAAACAGTGAAGAATGTGTAGCTTGTCCTATTTGTTCACATGCCAATATCAACCTAGTCACTGTGCTGCTGAAGCAGTTTATTGTCTAGGGCAGTGGTGTCCAAACTTGGTTCTGGGGTGGGCAAAGCTCCTTAAGAATGCCCAGCAGGGTGTAAGTCTCACCCTGCCCCTCTCATGTGGCTGGATTTGCTTTTATCACCAGACCATGAACACTCGGGAATGTAACTGATGTCTGTCTGTGGACCACACAACAGTACATGTCCTGTCATGACCTGTGAGGGACTTGGGAAATGGTTCAATATGGAATGAGACCAATGGCTGAATGTCCTGTTCTGAGCTGCAGTGGCCAGCAAACCACTGATGAGGCAGTCCCACCTTACAGCTGGCCTAATGAACATGTGATGGATGTTTTTAGCAAGGTCTTCGATGAATGTATTCACAATTTTAACAGATGTAACGGAGTCTTCCATTGTCTTTTTCTTTTTTCCTGATGAAAAGGCAGAATAGGTATGGACACCACAGTGCTAGTTTGTTGTTTTGGTTGTGTTTTTTTAAGTAGGTAATCCATTTTTTTCAGCTAGTATGGGAGAGTCGCATTTATTCAATTTGTGCGATTTAGTTGATGGGGTTTTGTTTTTCAAAGAAAAAAGAAATTTCAATATATTGGGGTGTATTTTCATGAAGTCGGAAGCCCAGGGCTGCACAGTAGTATGCTGATTTTTCAATGTGCTCACCACATTTCGATGCACAAATCAAATGAATTGTGTGCATGTTTTTGCTTGGGGCCTTGTATTTCTGTTTTAAAAGGAGGGAGTCTTATTTTGTTTTAACTTAAAACAGCCTTTCTTAGGAATGCCTACAGATCAATTTGACTCGCTGCAGATTGTATTTGCTGTGGTGTGGTAGTAGAGACAATGGGAAAGTCGGGGATTAGACTGTTTTTATTATCTGGGACTGTAACAAAGCCCAAAGGTACAGTAGAGTCTTGGTTCCACAAGTCCATAGTGCCTTTGTAGCCAGACTGAACTCAGCTACCAGCAAATCCTGCCTGATCATCTTGGACCCCTTCTAAGAAAAAATAGGGAGGGAAAACTGCAGAAAGGGCAGATGAGATGCATTGAAACAGTGATGCTGTTCCTGTAACCAAGCATGTTTTATCTGAGAATGTAACCAAACATCTCTAATGTACAGAGTGGTCACAGGGAGATTGTCACTCTGCTGTTTGTAGGGCAGTCCATCTCTGAACTAGCATAGGTGCGTGTGGTTTCTTGGCTTTTCTTAAAATACAGGCATAGTCTGTCCTAACTCATATCTCAAAGTATGGCCAGAAAGGCTAATATTATAAAAAAAGTGTTCGATGTTGAGGTAGTTAATTTTCCAGATGTAGAAATGGGAGCATAGGAATTGATAACGCTGTTTTGGACTGAGCTCAGCAAAGAATATAGCCATGAATGGAAGGACATATCCTGGTATTTTTCAGTTGGTATTGCAAATGGAATGGTTATATATGAGGCATATAAGAGGAATCTGAAAGAGCTATGTGAGAAAAAAAGAACATGTACTGCAGACATTTCTCAGTGAGACTTACCCGGGAGAAAAGGAAAGCGAGAGGCATAGATCTATCTGGCTGGGCATCACATTATCTCCGGGGGTGTCCTATACTGTAATTTTATGATTGAAACTAGGCCAATTCTCTTTGCTCTCAACTTTGTTTATTATTGTTATTACTATTATAGTTACTGTCATCCAGTGCACTTTGCCAAGCTAAACTGTAGCATTCTTGGTAACAGAATTCAGGGTGTTTAGACTTCTTTCTACTCACCCATCATGTGAATCATAGCTCATACTCAGGGTATCCTCACTTTGGCCTGCTGCCCTTGACCAGCATGGAAATGACTCTGGTGGGACTTCGCTGCTGAATAGCAAGAGTTTTGAGAAGAAAGGGGTTAGTGTAAGCTTACATATCCTATTTTTCCTGATAGCATATGCTACTGAGAAATAACGACGTGGCCAAACTGACTGTAGAGTATGTTAGTATTTAATCACCCTTGTTGATCACAGTGGAGCAGTGTTTTTCAGTGTTGGCAGACAAAGGTGGCTCATGGAATTCATAATTTGATGCAGACAGTCACTGTTGTGCCTTGCCAGTAGGTGAGTGTGATCTGAGTACTGCATCATGTAAAGCAGAGCATATCATCGAGGTGTGTGTTGTGTTCCTAGTTATATCCTGAAAGTTGAACTTGGCAGGCAATTTTATGAAATAACTAGAGGAAGGTAGACGCCTATAAAATGATGATGACATGTGGATTGTGTTTCAGCAGGCACCCTTGGAGAGAGACATTCAGTTCCCAAGCTTTTGAGATATTATGACTCAAATGACTTCTAAGTTTCCAGCTACATGCACCAGTTATGGTGATACTTGAATATAAATGCCAGATCTAAAATCAAGGACAGGAACAATCCTGAAATGATACCCGAACAAACTAATATAATCAGTGTATTTGATCTGACAGGAAAGAATTTCATGCAGATTGCTAAAATAAAACTGACTCTTCCATAGCTCCAAGAAACTGTTCCTTCAAAGTATCACCGCAGCTCTGAGTCCCAGAGCCTTCCAATGTGGGTAGCTATGAAATGGTCTCAATCTTGCTATTTGTCAGGAGGTTACAAGGGAATTGTTGCTGTTATAAATAAGGTTCTACAGAGAATAGTGCTCTTCCCTTCCAGCTCTTCAGGACTGTGCTTTGTGGGGCATTGTTACGACTAAGCAACCTGAAAGACTGCCATACCTGCGGTTGCACTGCAGCACCTGATGCCTAAAGGCACACGTTGGCTCTGGGTCAGGAAACAGTAGTTCTGTGTGACAAAACTGGAGAGAGAAGAGATTCAGTTTTTGCTGATTGTTGGAACAACTCTTAATACGGAATTTGGATCTGATTTTTCAAGTTGTACGCATCAATTTGGAGTAGTTGTATGGGATTGACACCACTGGAAATTTGGGTTAGTGCCTGGGTATAAGTCTGAAGGATTTCCATCCCTGGATTGTCTTTGCATCTTGCATAGGTGGAGAGAGTGATGCCTACCTCAATGGTATTACTTAGAACAGTATGTAACACTTTCTGCACTGGGACTCCATGTCACTGATAGATGGGGAAGCTCGGGAACCTCATTGTGTTAGTTTCCTAAGCCTTGTGATTACTTCATTTTTATGTTTATTCCTTGCCTGAATCTGGTTACCTTGATTACTGGATGTTATTGCCAGTGTAAACCTAGTATCCACATTAGTTAGAGGAAGGAAAACTCTTGCCAGTTTCCTTTGACAGTTCATCTTTTAGTTGCCATCTGGTTGCTGGTATCAGGAGAAAACATGTTTTCCATCAGGAATAACAGGGTTTTTTTCCTGTAATGAACCACAGTGTCTTCATTATGTGCTGCTGATTAATCGAGTGAGAGGTAAGACCTGCAGGATTCTTGATTCCTTATTTCTTTTAATATTAGATATTTTTATTAGAAATGGCCAGTTGCCAGTTCAGCTAGTTGTACAAGAGTAAGAAATAGTTTGCATGCCACGTGTGTATATGTTACATTTGGGTTTACTGTTAATCCTGACGCTGCTGTTCATAGAAGGTTCATTGATGAGCTTGCTCAAATATGCAATACATTCAAAAGTCACTTACATCTAGTATCCACTGTTGGCTGACATGATGCCTGTATGTATTTTACAGAAGAAGTATATAGTCAGAAACGGAAAAATTCAATCAGGATTCAGGAATGGCCCTTTGAGAGAGAGAATTGTCTTTAAATAGTGTAGTAATTCATTTGGGAAGACTTGGAGGTAATCACTGTAACTTTTATTGGATTGGAAAATTTAAATTCCTCTCTCAGTTACGTAGATGATGCAAGATTATGTGCCTCTCTTTTTTCCGACTCCCATTGTTATCTTCAGTGGCTCCATTGGGTTTTTCTCATTACCATCAACTGATGATCTTACTTTATCTGGCTGAGGGGAATGTACTCCCTCCCTCACCCCTTCCCTCCAGTGCTCTCTGGCTCCAGAGAACGTGTTTGTTAATTCTCATTATTAGCTCCCCTGTGTATTCCTGCAGCCTTCCTCTTTTAGTCGTCTGCTACATTTCTTCTTCCCTTTGCTGTCTCTATCTATTCATTTACATATTCTGAAAAAGTTCCCCAACCCTGCTGCTGTTAACGTTTATACAAGCTGGTTCACGTGAAGGAAATTAAGATGTTGTTTAGCCAAACTGTCTCACTGCACATTTTAATTTTCTAGATTTATGATAGAGCAGCTGTGTCTGAATCCCATTTGAAAAACTCTTGGGTTTTTTTCCTGTAAGTGTGAAACAATATAAAGCCTTGGAAGGGGAGAAAGGTTTTATCTAAAGCAATAACAGTAAAACCTGTTTATGTTCAGGCTATTTGTAATACAAGACTGATGTATTCTTTCACCAGGAAATTTCTACCTAGAAGAATTGACATTATGATCAGAATTAAATCTGTAGCTTTGTGTTTTAATACATGTAGACGGGACATATTTTGCAGTAAAACAAGTTTAGGGATGTCACACTGCTTCTTCCCTCTCCACCAAATTTCATCAACAGCGAAGTGGTGTGGACACAGGGAAAAGTGATACAGAATTAATTTCCAATTTTTTATTTTTAATGGGAACCTGGGACTTCCAGTTGTTTTCAGCAGCAGTCATGGCCTAGCCTGATATCTAGGAATGGTGTTTTTTAACATAAAAATACTAACCTGAGCTTCAATTCAACAATACAGGAAATGGAAATGAGTGCTCTTAAAAGGAAATACTTGTGGCTTCACAAACATTGTAGGTCTGTATTCCTACAAGTAAAGAATATACTGAGGAACCAGAGAATATAACATCAGCTTGAAATTAACAGAAACAATAAATTATAAATAGGATTGATGATAAATAAAGTAAAACTATTCCACCTCCTCGTGTCTTTTAACAACTTCAGCAGCCATCCAACTCTTCTATTTGCTGTCATTCACGGCAAGCATGCAGTATGTTTTGTATAATAAAGATGTATCTTTATTGCATCTTTTTGACATTTTTTAGCATCTTCCCAGGATTTGAGGCAGGTCAGTCTTCAGCCTCAGGGGGAAAGATTGTGTAGGCTTGTCTGAGACGTCACTGCCTAACCCAGTAGTAGTGATTTTAGCTTTTATGTTACCAAGAAAGGTCTTTCTAAAAGGGGAAAGTCTTTCTAAAAGGTCATAAAGGTCTATTTTTTTTTTAACTTTGGAAAAAGAGAAATCTCTTCTACTTTTCCATTTCTTTTTTAAGTGAAAGAGAATCAGTGGCATGAATGATGTTTGACACAAAGTAAGTGTCAACAAATCTTTTTATTGATTGATTCTTCTTCCCAGCGGGTTGAGCAATTTCTGCTGATTCCCCAAGAGTCCCAGTGGAGGGAGTATTGCTGGACAGACAGCTTATACAAATGTAACCATTTTGGTTGTGTTTTCACTGCTCACATTCCTGTGTTAGGAATGAGGGCTGTGCTCTAATCTAGATCACAAGGCTCACACAGTGGGGTTTTGTGCTTTCTTATATGCTGTTATTTTCTAATCTGCCATTTCTGCTTCTAAAAAGAATCAAACAAAGGCAATAAAACTCCACTTCTTGGCACAATCAAGGCTTAATTATCATCACTGGTGGTGGAGAATAAGAAAGCAATACAAATATATGATGAAAAGCAGAAAAATTTCCCTTAGGATCAGCTATCTACCTACTCTACTTGAGAGCGCCAGTTTGTTTCTTAAGCCATTTGCCTTTTTGGTTAAAGGTACTGGAAACATCCCCAAATCCTTTGGTTCCTGACAATTCCAGGAAGATCTTGGGAAGTTAACTTCAGTGGTCAGGGCACTGGGCCAGTTTCTAGCAAATAATTTTGAGCCCAGCTGCTCAAGGATTTGTGGCTCCCTAAAAAGCCCCCAAACTGCTGTTCTTCACCAGAAATTTTACCTGATTATTTTAGAATTAACTGAAAGAGGGAGGTCACATGCAGTTTAGCTAGCATACCAAGCAAACCTGAGTGTTAGTGAATCCTGCGTACACGTGCATGGATTGCTCACAAGCTTGGTACAAAAGCCTGGTGTTGCAGGCACCATCTGATCAAAAATAATCAGCACTGAATTCTGCCCTCAGTTAGTTGAAGGAAAGTCCCTGTAGAAAGAGTTCAGGAGTGGGCAATACAGGAAGACTTGCTATAAAGGACAGTTTAGGTTTGTGTAGTCTTCCTTTGCCCAGTGAAGCATCCTGTTGACATCCAAAGTAATTTAGGAACCATAAGAGGCCTGTTCTCAGGAAGAGACCTTACAGGCTCCACAACTTCACGGTCTCAACAGAATGTGGGGATATGGCCGTTCTAAGTCATGGCCATCTGTGTCATGAAGAAATGGACAGGGAAAGATAACCTTTTATGCAAAAAATGAAAAAAAAAAAAAAGTGAGAGGAATCTGGAACAGTTTTTTTCGCTTGTCAGCATTCATAGTACTACATAAGATGCTAATAGAAATGTCTAGCTGATAAATTAATGGAATAACAGCAACTGGAAACAGAATTAGGCTCCTGTTTATGTGAGAACATTGTGGATGTTGTCAGGTAACCTCCCACATTATCACTGTTCAAATTCAGCAACTGAGAAGTTTTCTTCAAAGCTGAATTTAACAATTTTCCTTTGAATCATGATGCCACGTGTTCTGGTTCTGTTACAGCTCTAGTTTGTGTTGGTTTTGTACTTCAGGAGGAGAATTATCACTTTTATTACACTGCATTGTTCGGTTTTGAGTGTGAGTTCTAGCTGTGTACTGACCTTTTTTTTTTTTTTATTGTTGCTGTTTGTGATATAAGTGTGTATGTGTTCTGAGTGTGTGTGTGGAGGAAGAAAGGACTTGGCCAGAAATCCTCTGAAAGATTTAAAAGCTAGGTACTGCATCCTCTGTCCTTGTGAGATGGAGGGAGTGACAGAGGAATGAAGGAGTTTGAGATGGGAGTGAGATTGAGTAGAAAGAAGAAAATAAATTCACAGATTATCTGGAGACGTTTGTGGGTAAAAGGAGCACCAAATGTCGTAACGCTGTGAAGCTTGATTTATTAAGTGGACCAAGAAGGGCAGAGCCGTGTTGGGAAAATCTTTGCACTCACTCATTCACACCCTTTCTCTGTCTGTCTGTCTCTCTCACACACACCCCACACTCAGCCCCTTTCTCTCTCTCAATACACTCAATCTCTGGTGAAGGTATGCAAAGAAAGATTCCCACTTTTTTCTTTTAATCTCTGTCCTCTTTTTTGTAGCTCAGTGAGGAGCTGGGAAAGGTAGGTTAGTTTGAGTGGGAATGCAAAGAGTAAGTGATTAGTAATGGAAACAAAACCAAGCCAAACTGACGCAACAAGTAGTGTAAAAGTGGTTGATGACAGGAACTTTGTTTTTGGAGTGTTTCTGCTTGGAAATTTGTGGTTGTGGAGGCAACAAGCAGGAGCACTGATAGAGATATTTTCTTTTTTACTATGAAGGGTCATAAATAGAGAGGGACAATAATACATTTCAGTTCGTATTTATTTATAATTTTATCTTAAATCATGATCCCAAACGGTAAATCCCTGTGTTATGCAGTAAAGGAGTCTGAAGTGCAAAGAAGATCATTTGAGAAAAGTCCTGCAATGTGGGGAGTCAAACACTTCTGAACTTCTTAATCACAATCTAATACCTTAAACCCAGGCCATTCTTCACCTTTCTTTTTGAGAGGAGGAAGAGCTGTACTTAATACTTGTACTTCCTGGGCAAAAGAGTTGTTAGACCGTATTAATGTCAGTCTTAGCATGAGAAGTGCTTTCAGAGCAGCGTTCCATGAGACAAACAGAGTCTGATCAGTGTTGTCTTTGGACAAGTCAGCTGAGATCACCTTATTGGAGTGAGATGTCTGAGACATGCTGGGCTTGAACAGTGAGTGAAAGATGGACTAGAGCAGAAGGAGACAACACATCAAACCAGATGAGTATTGATGAGTTGGGGTAGCCAAAAGAGACTTGCCTACATAGTTGTCCTAATGAACCAGTCAGGCCCCTTGTCTGCTATAGAGGAAGGAGAATCTAAGTTACATTTTGCAGACTCTGTGAGAAGGTATTATTATAATCAGTACTATCATTGATAAAAATAAAAATCATACTGTTTGTGATGTGTGAAGGGGGGATGTCAGGCCTATTCAGGTTCATTTTCTCTGCCTCTTCCCACTCCTCAAGAAGTCGGCATGATTATAGAAAGGTGCGGCAAGTTATGTTGGACTCCATCATATATTGGCAATATTTCCGCACCATGTGACATTTTTTCCTACATTTCTTTTTCCATAATCACTACACTGTGTCTTTGTATTCCTGACAGAGTTTTTTGGGCAGTGTTTGGTGTCACAGTTTAAAACGGCTGAGGTCACTGAAATGGAGTTCCTCCTTACACCCAGGTTCTGTGGTCAAAGTCCCTTTACACCACAAACGTAATGCTGTTGGCAGACTATGTTACAACACAGTTGCCTCCCATTCATTTGAAATACAGTTGCAATTTGTAATGAAGGAAAATGGGCAGACAGATCTGTAGTGAAAGAATAACATAGTCAAAGCACCACATGGCAGTGGGACATGAAATGTCATTTTGAGAAGTTTTTGAAAAGGAATAGGCATTCATTAGATGTCTGAAAATATCATGGGATCCTTTAAACATCTTTTGACCTTAAGGAAACACTTGAGTTCCTCTGTGAGACTGGTAAAGCATTACTTTGTTATCTTCATGTACCAGATACAAAATCCAAGTGACCTTGTACTCTTAGGTGGAGATAGGCAATTTATCACTGAGGAAGATCACAATCGGAGTTTTTCTTCTGGGTTGTACTTCTCTGCTTGTCACTGTGGGGACTGAAAACACAGGAATTGAAAATGGTGCCGCTGATTTTTATCATTGATATAAATGAATACTCTGTCCAAACTGCTTTTCAAGATGGTATTGATTTCTTTAACAAAACCTTGCTACTTTACTGGAGAGACTGTTATCTGCACTCCCATGGCTTCAGTCATTAGAAAGTGGTGTTTCAAGAGCAAAGCCACCTCTAACAATATCTGCTTGCACATATTGACAATTGCATATTGAAATGAAAGGCCCTGTGAATAGGCTTACATCTGTTTTGACGCCCTCAATAGGATTCTCAGTTTACTGTCTTAGTGGTCCGTAGTTTAAAATAAACTCATAGCTGGCTGGCTAAGATTTAAATGAAAGATTACTGCAACATAGCTAAATTAGTCCAATTTAGTTTAGCATAAACTAAAAAGTTTAACATAAATGAAGAAGAGGGCAGCCCAGCTTCCCTGCGAGCACCTTGTCATGTTGCCATAGGCAGAGTGCCCCACGTACCTCACTCCTGTTGGTCGGTGGAGTTGCACTGCCCTTCTGAGACCAAGAGGGCACAACCTGGCAAGAAATGTCAAAATATCATCAACTCTGACAAAGCAAATGCAAACAAAAATGTGGAAGGGTGTTGTCATTTTTAATAGCAAAAAAAGCAAACATTGCTTTCTGTCTATAGCTCAGAGAAACACAAGAAGGAAACTAGTTATCAGTCATTCCTGTGAATCATTGGAAGCTTTTCCTTTGCTGCTAACAGATCGGGGTGGGATAGCCTCCTTTTCGAGGGCCACATATGCAACACCAAGTCAGAAAACTTGAGTTAGTGTCTAACAAGGCAGATGTGTTGTCAGGGCATCAGTAAATACCACAGCAGAGTGTCAGATTCCTAGTAATGCTCATCTCCTATGCGGCACGTGGTTACCGGTGGGATGTCTTTTAGTTCATATTTGTAGGTGGGTAGAAAGAGGCATAAACAGGCAGTGACTTAGATGTCTTAGGCTGGATCCTCAGTCGGGTCCCCCTCTAATGCTTTCAATAATCAGGAGGACAAAAAGTTATATTTCCTTCCCCCTTTCCTTGCACCTTACAATGAAAGGGCAAGAAAAGAAAAAAGGTTGTGTACAAATTAAGTGTAAAGGAAGTGTGAAAATGAAACAAATACATTTTCCATGGCTTCTGCACTGTCATTTTGCAGAAAATGCAGAAATGTTTTCCCAGTGAATTAGCATTTGATGTACTACTTCTTTCTGTGTAATAAAATGATAAAAAAAATAGAAGCTTTAAATAATAAAAAAGGAAGACATTTCTACTGGGGATGAGCAGAGTAGTCCCCGATTTAACTAATGTAATTGTACATTCATTCTGGACCTTTGTCAACACACATTAAAAATACTTCATCGGTTTAACCCATTTACTTTTCTAAGAGAATCCTGGGAGATCATTGCTGCTAAATGAATTAAGAGACACAGCCAGTCAAGAAGAGGAACCTTTAAATGTTTAATTTTTCTGTTGCATAATGCAGTATGTGACACACGTGTTGTCTCAGAAGACATCTTACAAAGCAATAGCACACTGACAGTTGAAATGGAGAGTGCTTTGTGTGCTTGTGTCATTTTCATTGTAGGCATATAGGTTTGGACAGAGTCCTGTAAATGCTGCTACATGTACAGGGACTACTCAGTGCAGAAAGTATTTATAACATCCGTGCATGCCTTATTCTTCTGTTGTTTGTTGTTTTGTTTGTTTGTTTGTGGGTTTTTTTTGGCATCTGATCTGAACTCTCTTAAAGACTGGAAACAAGAGTTTCAGGTGACTTTGAATCAGCCCTTTGATAAGGGCAGTGTGGATGAAGCATCACATTTTGTTCCTAATCCTCTGGTGGTTACACATACGACAGCCTTCTCAGTTTACGAAGGAGCTGGACATCAGCTTTTTTGTGTTGCAGAGGGGAAGCTCTTGTGAACTCCTGAGTGTAAAGTGAGGCAAAGACCATAATTTTGTTACCGCCAGAGTCTATTTTAAAATGCTTAAATAAATGTCTTGCATACTGGTAAAGCAAAATTATTTTTATACCTAAGGACTTAGAGGGAATATATGCATTTGCATCAACTGGAAATGTAGGGATTTTATTCATACATGTTAAGGATCATTTCACTAAAAAACTTTACACCTAGAAAGGAAAGAAAAAAAATCGTCAGGCAGTTTTTGCAGCTTATTCTTGACTGTTTTCAAAAAGCAGAAGTGTTGAGCTGCATCATAGTACACTTAAAAACCATCGTAGAGGTGAGCCCAGTTATCTTAGAGTATTGTTTTCCTTAGTTTCTTCATTTTGATGTTTTTCTGTACATAGCTGCACACCGTACAGGAAAAAGGTACGAGGTGTTCAGCTTAAGAGAGAATGGGAGATTTTCGGGGTAATAAACAGTGTGTTTGGCATTTCTGTCATGTAAGACCTACTTCAAAAAGTTTGACTTTATGACAGTGCTGTGGGCTGTTTTATTTTGATGAACAATTTGCTGCACTTCTGCTTTAGTTATTCCCTTCGAGTACAAAGAAATACTCTCCTGAGTCTATTTGGGGTGTAAAGGAGAAAAATTGAAGTGTGGACTAATGGATGATCTACCCAGCTGTTCTGGGTAATTGTTGATGTCATTGGCAGGCAGTTCAGGAGGCATCACATTATGCTTGCTTCTACTTTATTTGAACTATAAATAGAGAACTTGAGCCCTTATGAGTGAAATACTCCCCTTCACTGCCATTAAATAACAGATTTGCAGCTTCTCTCTGACGCACATGTCTATCATAAGCGATGTGTTTGTCCTCATGGATGTCTGTACCTGTTGCAGACCTTTCACCAAAAGCTGAAGGAGAGTGCTCAGCAGGTGTTACATTGTTGTTCTCTTAAAGTTATTCCAAGGCTTTCTTCTTTCGTTCCTCCCACTCCCTTTCCTAAAATTCTGACTTTGGGCTGTCACTAGCCCTCTTCTACTGAAATTAGTAGTAGTTTTGTACCTGGAAAAGGTGAAACATCAGATCTTGAATTTTCTTGAGGAAAAAGTCCCGAAATAAACTTGCCATAGAAATCAGAATGTATGACAGTGCCACCTCTATTGTCCTGCAGAACATTTTTGAGTCTCATAGTTAGTACCCAGACACAGTGACCTGAGAAGACACTTTTGGTCATTCTCGATATTTTACTCCATTTGCCTGCTGATGTAGAATGGAAAGAGAAAATAGTTTTCTGTTTGATTGTTCTGCACAATGCTAACTTCAACATTGTATTTGATCAGTAGATGTGGGAGGAACATTCTCTGTCCTGTCCCTCACTTCCATGATAATGTTTTCTTCTGTCTGTAGGTATAAAACTAGCTTTCAGTTATTCCAAATAAAAACTACATAAAAAATATTTATTTTGCATTAAGATTATTTTTATAAGGTTTACTTTTTAGGTCTCAAAAAGGAACAGGTGACATGAGTTCCCTGTATAAAATGAGTTATAAGTGTGGAAGGGAAATTTTCCCTTATAGAGAGACTAATATGTCTTTAAAATATCCTTAATTACTGGGTGCGTTTGTGTTGTTTGCCCAATCAGTTCACATCCAAACTTCACTTGTGTTGGGAGTTCAGGGCCTAAAGCTGGGCCCTGCTTAGTGTTAAATTTTCTCCACAAATACAGTAAGAGTGAATACTGAAGGATTCTTATTACACCATTACTAAAAATGAGAATAACATAATAATGGTTTACACTTTCATTCGTTGTTGTTTTAAGTGGATGTGCTCGGCTGCTATAGAAATGAAAGACTAATGGAAATGGCTAACTACAATATCGAGAGCTCTGTAAAAGCTTTCTCATAAAATTATGTTAATGCATTTAAATCCAGGAGATCTGAGTAGCATCCGACTTTCTAAATCCTGTGGAATAATATCTCAGACTTTCCAGAGTGCATACAGTAGGCCTTGAAGTCATATTCCCCTAACTCATTTTCAGACTTCATCAAAAACTCAATCTTTAGTTCACACTTGATAAAAGTTTTGTGAAGCTTCACAAATCTGCATTCTTGAGCTCAACCTTAAGTGGGCTTCAGTGAAGGGGTTTATATGTCAGTATTAGTGTGCAACCAAACTGAGATTTCTCACAGAAGTGATGTGATTTTTTAGAAATTGACTGAATATAGCTGTAAGTTTTTAGCTGGATTTGGACCTAAAGCTTGGAGTGAATGAAACGAGATGCATCTTTGCAGTCCTCCACTAAAAAAAGCCTCTGAAGTGTATTACAGTCTAATGACAGAACACTCTTCTTGCTCCTGTAACACAGCAGCCCCGTTAGAAACATTTGGTTTAAAAATATTGGGTGTTTTAGATTTGCTGAATGAGAATCATTTGTGTTATAAAGCATTAAATCTCTATCAAAACCTGTGTCATTGCATGGCAATAAGAAGTGGGATTTTTTTTACAGTAATAGCAGTTTAGATTTTCTTCAAATGCCATTTCCAGGTTTTGTATCTATACTTGCATAATCAGAAAGTAAAGTTAAATCTGGGCAGTTTTTGGATTGTTTGCTAAATATCTGATGGAATTCTTTCAGATTAAATTGTTTCCTGGTACTCTGCTTTGGGAGGTTCCCCCTCCTCATTGGAAAAGTGGTCTTTCTCTGAAAGGCATGGAGACCACCTACTGCAGAAGTAGGTTTATTAAACCAGATGTTTTTTGTATATTAGAAGGATGCACAGCATACAACACACAACTGGAATATGATCTCATTGCAATCAGATGACAATAAATTGTATATAAGTTATTATCACATACTTACAGAAGGCAGGACGTGTGCCCATCTGCCATTGCCAAGAAAGTGAATCTTGATTTGCTTAATGCTTCCAACTTTCATTTTATTGAATTGTGGCTGATGAAGCTGATGCATTTGATGTGCCCCTGAGCAAAGAAAAAATAAAAATAAACAAATTTTAAGAATATTTATTGTATCATGCAATAAAAGACCATATTTCCACTAGTTTATATTACGGCAATGGGATATTCTAAGAGACTGAATTGGTTTGATGTGCCTTAGTTTTCTCATATATTTATTATTTATTATGAAGAATGGATTTGATTAAATTATTTTTCATTTGTATAAATCAAACATTGTAGCAGTGGTCATGTAATGCAACACCGTCCCATGTAATTTTCAATAATTGAACTTCTTAATTTAGATTTGTTTTCTTTGAGCTAAAATTATGTTTGATTCCCTTACTACCTTTATTTTACGTGTAGCAGGGTCCACCAACATGAATGAATTTGCTGCTAGTTTTAGGTCAAGGAGAGAGGTGTGTGCATGCATTGTATATTGGGTAGTTTCGGAGTTGAAGCAAAGCTTTTATTTTTATTTTTATTTTTATTTTTATTTTTATTTTTATTTTTATTTTTATTTTTATTTTTATTTTTTTTCCATAAAGGCTTCATTCTTGATTAACTCACTGAAATTTCAGAATGTAATGTCAGAAGTAAACAAGTGAAGCCAGAAATCCTAGGAGGGATGAGAATGGAACAACAGACAAAGGGATGGTAATTGTGGAAGCTCCAGAAGAAGTGGATGATAAGAAAGGTTGTGATTAGTTTGAGGCACTGCTATTGTATCATGACTGACAGCCTGAACCTGAAGAAAGTACATAGGAATGATTTATTCACAAAAATATGCATAAGATTAAGGAGAAACCTGTGCCTTCTCGCATGAATTTGACCTTGGGTAACATCACGTTCCTTTAAGATGTTTGGCACTTCACAGCACTGCACTGCATATTTCCTCTGCGGTGGGGTGACTGGCTGAGGTGCAGTAGTCTTGGTTGGCATGTGCCCTCTTCTGCCTGCCAGAGGTGCCAGGGACAGAGTAGTCTAGAAGGGCAGCCTTCTGGCTAAACAACAACAGCTCTTTGCTTAGAAGTAATAAAGATCTGTTCATTGTAAACAAAGGAAATTACTTAGGATGCCTTGAATAGTTAAGTGTGGGGAGGTTCAAATGCTTCCCACAAGGAACCAGCTGAGCCAAGTAGCTCTTCCCAGGAGGAAGTTCAGTCTTCTTCGAGGATATGTAAGCTACCCAAGACTAAATCCATGGATCCTTGGGTGAGGATCTCTTGACAAGGAGTGCCAAGGGAGAATTTTTCTTGGTTTTCCTTGTCTTGTGCATCTGCATATGATCCAAGGGTACCTGTACTGTGACTTCATGAAATGTGGGTGTAACTGAGCTAGCTTAGGTATTGGTTATAGCAAGATTGGATTGGAAGTTCTGTGGCTTCTCTAGAAATGTGCACCCACTTTTCTGAAGTGAGATTGTGACAGAACCACTAAACCAGTCCTCTGCATGACAGTACCTTTTAAAATCAGAGACGTGTTCACAAAACTGTGAAGGTGAACTGTCTTCCTTGTGAGTGCCCACCAGCAATAGTCTTATGGTTGAAAGTAACACTTGTGAATGCTCCTTATTCAGAGTATTACTGGCCCTGCCAAGCACAGCAGATTCAGGAAGCGGCACAGTGGGCTCGAGGGTCTTGGCTGTGAAATAACTGCCATGCAAGTTAGCACAGAATTGTGATTAACCACTGTCTGCATCCTTCTGCAGCGCAGATGTTGCTTAAATCTTTTATTTGAGGTCTTAACTTATTTAGTGTTGGATTCCTGTGGGGCATTGCACTTACATTATCATGTATTTAAGCACTGCTTTACGTAGAGGACAGTCTACATTTCTGCTTTCTAGACAACAGCAACATATGTGCAAACACTTAATTCTGACTTTCCTTTTTCCTGATGGGTTTTCTTTGCTGACTTCCTATTCTTGTAGGATACGTTGATGGCACTCTTGAAGTACAGATAGTTTGGCAGAGAGAAGAAAATTACTGTAGTACAATAATCACTCATACTATTTTCACAATTATTTGTTAACTGTTTTACAGATGTACCCTGAAGGGAGGGCTTCTTCCAGAGGGACTTAAAAAAATACAGGCATGTCTGAAAGAAGTGGTTGATGAGAAGAGCAAAAAAGGAAGTTTCAGGACATGGTAAAAGATGTGAGTAAAACTAAAGTGCTATAATTCAGCTTGTATGAATGTTATTTCCCCAGTACGCACATTTGCGTAGCGAGGTGTTGCACTCTTACTGAAAATAACAAAGATTGTGGAAAGTTTTGATTTCATGCCATGTCTTTTTAAAAATTTTGAGACAGTGTGATTTCCATGAATTTTAGGGGAAGTTATGATAGAATTATGGTACTGACTGTTGAATTTGATAGATTGTCACACAAGGATCAAATCCAACTGAAAGAAATTTAAGTTATAGCTGCCATGTGGACTATGACAGCTATAACTGCAGAAAGGGATGATCCAAACGGCTTGGCTTCAGACCCTTTCATTTTCCTGCTCACTTGAAGCTATTGAGACAATCTCAGGTTGTCTTCTCTGCCTACCTTCCACAGTTAGCTGTCACAGAAAATTTGGAGTGAATTTTACGGAGGGAGCAACATTCCCACTGCCAGAATATTCTAGTATTGTTCCAGAATATTGCAAAAGGGATGTGGAGGAATCCCTAGAGAAAAGATCTATTGTCCCCTAGGCATTTCTTTATGAAAAGTTTGAACTTGTTCATTTACAAGTTTTTAATGAAGATGAATGTTTTTGCAGCATTTGTATCATAAATAAAGCAAGCATTTACATGCAAAATGTCATGATGCTCTCATTCACAGATGTTTCTGGTTCAATTTTGCATATGTTCTCACAAAAAGTATTGAACAGGGAAGAAATCTTACTGTTAAGTATGGAAAATGTAGTGGGCTGAGATGTTGCACTGGTGTTGGAACACTGTATGAAAAAATGAGTTTAGCTGAAAGTTTACAAAGTGCTGAAATGCTGAAAGTCAATAGCCATTTCCTCTAGAAGATATTACAAATCACAGAACAGACTGTAGCTCCTCTTTTAAATGAAGTATATATCATCAAATTTCATATGTGTACAGTTATAAGCAAAATATCCACCAGTCTATAATGAAAATAAACATGGGTAGCAGAAACTTGACAAAACAGCTATACTGTAGGTAAAGCAATTTTTCCCTAAATAGAAAATAAATTATTCCAGAAGTCAAATTTCTGGGACATTATTTGGAAGTAGTACAGAAGTGAAAGGCATCAGTACTATTTCTGTGATCCAATATCCCAATTAGGATTGATTAATGGTAGCAGAGATGCAGGTTCTATCATCAAGCACATAATTGAAGTGGACAGTTCAATGAACTTGAGTCTCGAGATGTCATGGAAAAATTTTGGGAGATTTTGCTTTCTTCCAAAATCATTCAATTCTTTTGAAAGGGTCAGCTGAAGAGGACAGGAGTAGTATGAAAGAATGAACAGAACTTTAGCAGGAACCATGTTCATACCTCTAATAGCAAAAGAGATTGTCACATAATGTTCAAAGGCACATTTATGCCTGATTTTTATGTTATTAGTGAAACTAAAATAATTATTCTACTTATATTTCTAATAATCGTTATAAGAAATGGGCCAGATTCCTGTTACCAGGCTATTTTTATACCTCTCCAAATGGAGCTCTAAATGGGTGCAAATTACCTCTAACTTAAGAGATGTGAGTATATGCATCCCATTATTAGAAACATTTAAAAGAAAGGTTGATGGAGAAGCACTTGCACTAGCAGAGCTCACTGAAAATTTATTATTGCCAAAATTTTACTTTTCCTCCCCCTTCTAGAAAACAGTGGAGAGAATTTGATGCTAATGAAAGGCTGATTTCACAGGACAGGAGACTAGAATTCTGTTTACACAGTGAACAGCTTTGGTGAGTATTTCTCTCACAATTCAGTCAACATACCTCTGTTTCTCTTGTGAGACTGTGTGGAATCTCTGTTCATATCCCTAATGTCCTTATTTAGCTTTTACTCAAAACTTCCTCAAACGGGCTAAGATCAAAATCAGGTGAAATTCTTTTGTTTGATATTTGAGTGAAAAATTCAGTAGCCTCTACTTCCACACACAAGATTTTTTAGCATCCACTGTGTCTGTCAGTGAGGGTCATGCCCATAACATTGGCAGTTAGCATTGTCAGCATTGGCTGGCTTGAAATTGCCAGGTCTTTTTTATCTGGGCTCTGAAACAGCTGTTAAGGGGCAGTGATTTCTGGCATGTTGTGATGAGCTGGAATTAAAAGTAAAGTCAAGTCATCCTGTTTTCAAATCCACATATGTTCTCCTACGCTCCAACTCCCACTTATGTACACATTCTTGAAGAAATCTCTGTTTGAAGTAGAAATAGTTTGCAGCAGCATGGAATATTTAATCAAAGACAGTAGTCACTTAGGCCACACATAAATGGGTCAAATTGCAGCTTGAGGTGCCTTCTCCTAACTCTGACCCTTGTGCAGAGACATTCACGGTATGGATAGCTGTTGCTAGAGCTGTCTGCACTAGTTCCTTGGCTCTCATTCCTGCAAAGCTGCCAGGTGCAGAAAGAAGTACACCGTGTAACTCTGACCTTCTCTATGTAGCAGTGAGCCAGGGGGTTTCCTTTTAAGTCACTGCCTGGACGGAAAGGGAATCAGAAGGGCATGTTAGAGTGTAAGTTTGCTTATATTTGTAGGTGGGGTAGACCTTGATGTACTTGGTTGGAATCCCACCAAAAAATAGCTGTGAGACATGATCTCTCTGCCGTGTAGTCTAGGGTGCAGCTAAGGTCATCTAGGCTCATGTCTGTCCCCATTTGAAGCTGATCAGAATGTGAGAGAACAGAAAATAATACACAATTGTCATCAGCATTTTTCCTGTCTTTGTAAACCGACAACTCAAAATGCAGCTATGTTGACTAGCACTGCTCTTATTCCCTATTGGAAAATAACCTTAAGTAGACAAAATGTTCGTGGGTGGGTGAAGATAAAAGAGGTTTCTAATAATTCTTTCTTGTCTTCCCTGTCACCTGTATAGAAATGCACATCCAACTGTCCCAAATGGGACTACTCCCCCTTAGAAATTTTGGATGGTAGTGGCAGTGGGGCATTACTAAAGAATAGCTACAGTACTTTAGAAGTATTGCATCCAGTCCTGGCTTACAAGCTTACAGTTTCTGTCTGCACTCTGCTGCGCTGAACTCATCATCATTCTGAGAAGCAGTTTCCTGATCTATTGATGAGGATTATAAAGCTTTCTCTTCCTTACAGACAGGAATGAATTAATGTCTGGAAGTTCTGATACCCAGTGATGGGAGAGATACAGAACCATAGATCTTCGTTGATGTTGCTGCAAATGGAAATTGCATATTTGAACTTGTAACATATTAATTGGTATGCCTTTAGAGTTACAGTGAAGTGACAATCAAAGTAAATTCTCTTCTATGAAAGGTGACTAGAACCTGAAGACATTTTCTCAGATAAGTTGGTGTTACATATAGTCTTAAAAGACACAGTTCTAGAAATCCAGAGATTCTTTGTAGCGTGCTACCAGGACTGTTGTTTTCAAATAGATTTTCCAGAGCTATCAGATACGAGATTAAAAGTCATGTAATTGAGAATATTCCAACTAATTTAAACAGACAAGGATACAGTGTAGACCTGGGTACGGTTAGTAGAGGTAATCGCAGTGAACTGGGCAGACTGTCAGGGAACTCAGGTGATTTTGCAATTCACACTGAATTTGAAGATGTTGTACTTACAAGGCTAACGTTACTGTTTGAAAGTCAGGGGAACAGTCTCTGTGTAGGCTGCATTCATCACAGTTTTTCTAGTTTGGATGCTGGAATATGAGAAGACCTACTTGACTGAGTCAGTCACGTGAACTTCCACTGAAAACATTAATGTTTAATTTTAGATTTTTTTGAACTCCAGAAGTGAACTCAGGGATGCTACTTCTGCATTTTAAGTCTCCAGTGAACCAGGTCTTGAGGTTTTGATTCAGTCCTTATTCATGTCTGATTCAGTCAGACTCCCACAGAATTCGGTGAGAAAAAATGAGTGACAATCTGTCATAAAAATTACTCAGGGTGCAGTGTGTGCATGCACCACAGTTAAAGATGTGTTCTGTTTAAGCCAAACTACACAAGTCCCTGTAACTCTTGAGACACTGTGAAACAGTGTGAAGGTATTTCAGGGAATACTGACCACTCAGTAACATTACTTTTCTTCCTCTCACACTACGGATTGAAACTCAGATGAAAGACAGGTAGAATTTGGCTTTGGAGAGGTCAAAAAGATAATTAAATCTTATTTTCTGTATGGTACAGCAAATGTCTATTGAAAAAGGGGAAATTCACTAAAATGCTATGATCATGCTGATCATAAGCTATCTGCAACCTTTATGCCACAGTCTCTCCTATTCTGACAAGAATGGGAAAGGAATTTGAATACATAATTCTCTCCTTACATGGCACTTCCCTGCTTATTATCTTTTCCCCTCTTTCTGGTGTCAATATAGTATTATATCACAGTGGATCATGACCTTGGAAGAGAAAAGGAGTAAAGTAAGCTGGCTCCTGCCTGAAATTATGGGCATGTAGCGTTCTCTCCCACACGTTCTGTCTGTGCTATTTATTTCTTCTTTCAGGATTTATGCTTATTAGCACTGAGTCCTCCTGTTGCTGTTTTCAGCTCCAGCTGCTCCCATCTGTACGTAGACATACTATTCTGTGCAATGCTACTTCTCCTGCAACAGCAAATTTTGTTGTAATTAAATTGCCAGGTGAGAAATACACAAGAGTGAAAGACTTGAAGCAGACAAGCAGGCAGATCTTAAGTCTTACCAAAAAATTAAAGCTCTTAGAGAGTGCCTTTTTTACAGCAAACGCTGACAGAAGACTGACAAACACTTGACAAGAACATCTCCACACACCACCTGGAGGTGCCTATGGACCACTGATGGCCTACAAAGGATTTGGGTAACTTTACTGAGTGTTTACTGCAGTTGGGGAAGAATTATTAAGTTAGAATCTGGGTGAATTTTATTTATTTCTGATAGAACGCACAGTTTAAAAAAAAAAGTTGTAGGAGGAATTCTTCATATATATTAACCTTGATCCAATTAAAGCATTTCATATATTTGGCATTTAAGTTAGACTTAATTTAATAACATGGCTTAGAATATCATTTGTGATCAAAGATGCAGAGTCTTTGAGTCTTTTATCATCCCTTTCAATCTCTTCAAGACCTTGTCAGTGCTTTAGCATTCTTTGTGTCTAGATTAAAGCACATGCAGAAATTTCCAAGGTTTTATTCGAAACAATTACTTGTTTCCATAATGAAGTGTAAAAGTAACACAGTGGCCTGAACGTAGATGAGAGACCACAAGATTCCTTGTTAAAAATAATAAACACACTGAATCGTTAAGAAAGCCTGTGTAAGCTCATAAAGGTGAGATTAGACAAGAAAAATGCTGACTGAATCACAGCAGCAAGTACTTAATCTCTCCAGAGGAGGGGACATTTTAAAAAGAGTGGTTTTTTCCTCCTTATTAGGACCATTGTCTGTGTTGCTGTTTATGCTGAATCCTTTCTGACAGCATTCAGTTCCTTCCATGCAATGAGAAACTATTATATGTTATGGAATGTAAAGCCTCATAGAGGTTATCAGTCTTTACCTGCGTGGCTGAGAAAGTGTAAGAATATCAAGATATCTCCCCATATAAAAAAGTACTTAATTCATATTTACCTGTGTCAAAAAATTCTCTCAGTGTTGGTGGTCACATGGAAGTTTTCTCAGGTACAAAGACACCAGCCTGTTTAGCAGACTTCTGTATGATGTATAGCATTAACTGCAGCTGACGTTCAGTAAGGAACGTAAACACACAAGCAGGATGATCAGTAACTGCCTGTGTAACCACAGAAGAGTCAGGAAAAGCTCTGCTCTGGTCAAGGTGGTGTTGACAGGCAAGATATTTGATCTGCCTTTAACTTTCATGTTGCAGTTGTGTCTTTTAACTTCTGCAATTTGCAAATGATGTTTTAGTTAGGAAGAATACTAGTGTGACAGTGTGTCTTCTTTTGGTGAGGAAAAGGTGGCATGAGGCAAACAGCTGTTAAAAATATTTTGATAGAGATCATGTCAGTAGATTTAACCTGTGAGACAAGATTCAGTCTCTGAATGAAAGCTCGAGAGCATCCAAGCCAAAACCCTTATGTTGTTATTTTATGCTTAACACTTATTACCTCCTGCCACCAACAGCTCGCCAACCTAAGAAAATTAAAGCTTCTAAGAGCAGGATTTGTGACCCCAGGATCCAACCTGGATCTGAGCACTTTATGTATCCCATGTGCTAATTCCACCACGCAGAGCGGTTTCTTTATAGTACCATGACAGGAGGTGGGAGCAGGGTTGTGCAGAGTGTTGTGTTTATTTCTCCTTGGGGCTCAGAAGAGCACAAAGGCAGCTAGAGGAAGCTCTGTGAGAGGCCTGAGAGCCTTAAGGCCAGAAAGTATGCAAACCCAGGTTTAAAAGCTATCATTCTCTGTTCTTCTTCCCATTCTCACAAGCGGTTCAGCTCAGGCTTAAGGTTTATGCCTGTAGCTTGTGAAGCTTCTGTAAAAAGATGAGAAAAAAACATACTAGTGAATAGCGGATATCGTGACAAAAGGTAGAAGAGACTCCATCGGACAAAGATCAGTGTGTTGCTGAAAAAAGGCCTAGAAAATTACCTTTCCCATCTGTTTATCCAGAAGAATGAAAACACACCAAGAGAAAAAAAAAACAGAAAATACACAGAAAATGTTGATTTTAAGCAAATTTCTTGTACTTTCCAGGTGTATTTCAGTTCTTGTTTATACTTGATTTTGCCACAAAACGCTTTCTGTTCTGGGTTCCCAGGAGGAGGCAGTCCATCTAGAAATTCTGGCAGCTGTACTTTGCTTTAGGAACAGAAAGACATCAGAGGTCTCACAGGCATCTCTGGGACACCTTGGTTTGAGAAGTACGTCCCCTGGTTATCTCTAATATCCTGCTGAGCCCAAAGGCCATGAGAAGTCTGTTTTCCCTTGTCAGAGCCTTTGGGGATGGGGAGGGAAGAGAGATCCTTATTCACATTGTTCTCTTGAAACAAAGGGGAGTGCATTTAAAACAAATACTTTTTTATATTGCTAAACTCCCCCAACTGCCTTCAGAACTTGCACAATACAGCCATCTCTGATTTGTCAGAGATCATTTTTTAAGAATTGACTTCACAAATTGGTTTTGTTTTGCTCTTGCTATGGGCTGAGCAGTATGAATGCCACAATGAAACAAAAGAAAAGACGCCTTCAGCCAAATTCTTCTCTCACAGCCCTGCAAACCCACTCAAGCCAACTCAGTAACAGCAACAGAACTGAGAAAAAAATGTTTTAACTCCATAGATCCCTGAAGTATATGTCCTGTTGGCAGGATTAGGGAGACAGAAAGTGGTTCACTGATCTAAGCACAGAGGGGCCAAGCGCCAGACTGCGTCGTGCTACACTTCAGGAAGTTATGTGTTGCGAAGCAAACAAAACCTGAGTTAGTAAGTTCCCCAGCAATTTACCATGATGTTACACAACCATAGGCAGAGCTAGTCTGCTGGTCTGTTTTATAAATACGGTAAAAGAAAACATCATGAGATCCATTATTCAAGATACCCTGCAATCGAAGTAAGTATGTCACAGTGAGTGTATCATGATGCCCCCTCTAAGACCTAGGGAACAGGAAGTAACTCAGTCTTTCCTCTTGATTTCTTTGGGTGAGCTGGAACCTGAATAAGTGATCTACTTACCTGTGGATGCAGAAAACATGTTGACTGTCACATTTTTACTGATAAAGGAACTGGAAGGGAGGGTATAGGCATTGCATCTTCCAGTTACTCATCCTTGTTATAATGAGATGAAAAAATGGCTGGGGTTAGACTCCTCAGCATCCAAAAAAAGGATTGTGTGTGGTCCCTAATCTTCCTGTTTCATACTGAGTGATTTTCCCTTCTACCTAACTTTGTATAACGAGGCTCTGAGGAATTAGATCAGTTGGTCAACCTATACCAGCCTTGTATAAGCTTGATTTTTGTTGCTTTGAAAATTCAAGTACAGGAGTGAGAGTTGGGGGTAAAGTTCAGTGATTGTCTGAATGTCATCAACGTATCAGTAAAGATACTGTGTGCACACAATGTGGAGTAAACCCCATATGGTGATGACAAACTGACTCTGGCCTCAGGGAGAACCCGCATCACAACAGCTGGAGCCAGCCCTTAGGCTACAGGTTGAGAAATAAGTATAGAAAGAAGTTCTTTATTTTGCCACTCATCTTAATTATGTGTTTGGAGGTCACAGAAGCATTTTACTGGGCAAAGAATCTATGCACTGTTAAAGCATCTTTAATAAAGCAGCAGATGACAATCTTGCTGAATTCCGCTTGTGTATTTGTTTTGCTTCTTGTCCTGTGTGCTGTGATGGAAACCACCAATGCGTTTCACTATTGCCTGTAGAAAAACAATGATTCACCCTAAGATGCTTTGACTTCATGCTGCAATAGAGATGGAGAGGGATCTGAGTTTAAGCATAGTTTGTGTGTGCAAAAGCGAACAGAGAAATCTGACCCAAAAGTGTGAGCTATAGAAAATGAGAATAATTAGGAAGATGTAGTTTTATATGTTTAGCAATAAATAACTGGCCAGTTTCTTTATGTTTTGTCATTGTATGCTGTCCCCTGTGGTATCTGGGCACAGCACACATAAGAATAATGTGTAACACATTAGGACAGACAGCCACGGTACATTGTTCACTGCTAAACTAAACAGGAGAGACAGGAGAGATGTAAAAAAACCAAAGCAAACCACAGCTTTTACATTCTGGAAGCCTCTTTTCAAAGTCAGTGAACATAAACGTCATCCGTGAACCTGTGAGTTAACCCTAGCTCTGGTGGACCATGTGAACCAGACAGTGTGACTTGCAATTTGGGCGAAGATCATCCAATTTTTTCTATGAAGTATTTGCATTTAGCTATTAGAGTACTAATATGGCAAAGTAGCTCCCCCTAGTGATAAGAAACATTCATGATTTCCATCTCTCCGATGCAAATGCAGTTGAATAACAAAAAGCTTGAAAGTTTTCACATTGATTCCACAAATGTACATACAGCTCACTCAAAGATATACTGACTTACGTAGGCTGCTTTCATGAGCTTGCTTGCATGACTTGCTGAACTGGAGCCCAAGAGTTCACACTCTTCATTGTTAATAGTACAGTACTACAGTGCTTATGGAGTTCTAAAAATAACTTAAAACGGAATCTTAATTGTATTAACATTAGGACAAAAATCTTTAATGCTTTTGGTACTTTCTATTTTCTTGTGTTTTCATGAACTTACTTACCAGTTTTACGTACTCGTACTGCAGAAGTAACCAGTAAAGTCTTGCTAGTTTGCTCACTTGGTGTGTTGCTGAGGTGAAAATTGCCTATAATTACCATTCCTCCTTTTCCATGGAGCACAGAGCCTAATCTGTACTCTTAGGAGAACCATAAAACCTTTGAGGACTTCATGCTGAAAAAAAAATAATAAAAATTTGCACAATAGTTTTTACCCATGAACATTTTAAGCTCAAGTCAATACCACTTGTAAGGAGTATGTATATTTATGCATGAAACTTTTTGGTTTTATTGTAGCTTTTTTTTTTTTCCTACTTGCTTGTGTTTTTCTGCTCTAAGTCATAGTATGAACTTGTTTTTTTATAGAAATTATATTCACTCTACATTAAATTTCTTCACATGCATAGATTTAAATGATGGAATGATTTTTTGAGAAATACTTGCATAGTCCTTCTCTATGATGAAGATGATACTTTTTGTCTTGTTTTTATCACTAGCATAACAAGAGCTATGGCTGCTGATTGTCCATGAGAAAAAACGTTCTGCTGCCAGGCCCTTTCTCTGTGTCCTGTCAAGAATGCTGGTGGCATTATATCTGAAAAAAATGGCTGTCTGAAACCTACAGGAACTTATCAGTACTTAGCCTAGTTTCTTCCAATTCAAAGCAGTTTTTCCATACTGTGTATATTTATTAGCAGTCCATTAAACCATCATTAGTCTTTGCTGTGATTGCTGCCTTACTTTTGTGGTGTGCCAGTTGATTATTCAGTGGTAAACAGCAAGAGAATCTGCAGGAAAAACATGATCAAACACCCACTCTGGAAAATACACAGAGGAAATACTTAAATTGAGCAGACACTGAGAAAGAAGGCATTTTACCTCATACTGTGTCAAAATGTCATTTTTATTTTATTATATAAAGCCAAACATAAGAAGTATGTGGTAAGATCGCTCAAACCACTTAACATTAGCCATACTGATAACTAGTACTAATTACAGAGGAAGCACTTAAATAATTCCATCGAATTTAGTAGGATGAAAATTAACATGAATGTAGTTTAGTCTGAACATGAGTATACCTGACTCATTATAGTAATATGATTTGTTAAGCAATAAGAGGAAAAACGTAGTTGCTCTATCAATCTAATGGATGTATTACTTCGTTAATTAGTAGTGAACTAAACTGGAGAGAGGGTGTTAGGCACTTTCAGTATTTCTCCAGCCAGTTTTTACTGACCCATCACATGTGCTACTTTTTACACTGCTGCTGAGAGGGGGGGGTTTCTGTATTTTCCCATCGACGACTTACACAGTGCAATGTGACAGTGTCTTTTATCCATATCACTTTATTTGTGTGGAAATAGCAATATGTTTAGGCCAGCCAGTTGATCTGAGCAGCTTTTTTAGCTCTTTCGCTACTTGTCATTTTTCAGAGTCATTCCTACCCTCCAGCCCTTTGAAGTAAAGCTTCTTTATTGAGTATACATCTAGGCTTTGTGGCATTCACGTGACTTCACAGGCAGTTGTTCCGTTTCTCTTGGCTCTATCGCATGAGAAAGGATTTTTTTAACTGGAGAGATTAAACTGCATTCAGGATGTCAGATGACCATGATCAGTTGGAAGTCTGCACTTGGAAAATTAACATGCCTCAGTTAAGAATGCTTTGTTAACTGTTAGCAGTGTTTGTATTCCAGGGTAGTTACCAGCTTCAGACCTCAGTCGTGACTGGAGGGTTTCGTTTAAGAGAAAACTATCTCTAGTGAAGAACTCTCATTCTTCCCTTACTTACTCAGCCAGATCTGTTCAGCCCAATTTTACCATTTAATCATGAAAATGAACATGAACTCCATTGTAGTCAGTGGTGGTATAAGACCTTAGTTGAAGCTTCTGTCACCCCTGTGGAAGGGTGATTTAGAGCTGAACTTGGCTTTTTTAGCACAGGGCATGTGAGCAAGATCTGTTTTGTTTTGTGAGTCATATCTATTTATTTTTCTGTGTACATGGCAGTTATCTAACATACTTCTGGTGGCAGACTTTCTGCTCAAAGTAGCTAAGTCAGAACTCAGAGACATTTAGAGTGGAAAAGTTATATCAGCAGTATAAATTTACAGGTAATTAAGAGAGGTGAAAAAAACAGAAAAGCAAGTTTGAAAATGAGCCCAGGGTCCTGGCAATGCATAAAGAAAAGGACAAACGTTGCAATAACCTGATGCTCACCAGCTACTGAGCAAGGAAAGAAATCAAAACAAATTGAAGAATGGCCTGTTCATCTCCTCACATCTCAGCCACTATCCTGGATGCCCACCATTCACCTGTATCCCTTCTCCCTGTGCTGGAAAAGAGGTAGCTCTGTAGTGTCAAAGCTTGTAGATAAGTAGTAGCTTAATAGCAAATCCGGAGTACTTCAGGGTTACACTTCATAAAGGAAAATCCTTCAATATTCCCAATGACAACTTGCCAAATGCTTCCCTCCATCCTTAGGTTTTGCCTCTTTTTTCTTTCCTAAGTAAACTCAGTTCATTTAAGGAGTAAGGATTTCCCTATTTTTCATTCCTCTTCCAAATTCTGTTATAGTTAGTTTAAGGCTATCTCAAACTCTTTCCTGAAAGGAAACCTTTCTTTGGCTTCAGGCATCTTGGCTCCACTTCCCTGAAATCTTTTAGCAGCATTATATCTCTTGACAGGATACAGGTTTCTAATTGATTGCTTCGTGCATTAGTATTGCAAGATAGCAAGTCTAAAAGCCATTTTCTGGCATTAGTGCATGTACTGAGGAGCTTTTTACAAAGATTGGGTTCCTTGATTCCAATTGCTGAACTTTGGCTACAAAAGTTGTTTTGATGTTCTCACTGTGCTTCTAGGGACATTATCTTATGTTTGAGAAGATAAAAATAGAACAAAACTGCTCAGTATTGTCAAGAACAAGGCAGAGGTAAAATATGCTTATATCTCACTAACCCTGACATGATCTCCAGTTTTTTGTCAGAGAGGTAACTGTATGTGATGAAGATTAATGTTTCTTTGGTTGCTATGTTTTAACCTTTGCTTAGAAATGTGCTGGGCTTTCTTTTCATAATATGAAATCAGCCTTGCTGTCTTAAGTCATTGAAATTTTACACAAGTGAAAATGAGAAGTGAGCTATGAACTGTGCATCCCTGAACCAGTTATAAGAAGCAACAAATAAGGTGCATATGAGTAGAATGAAAGGTAAAATTCTTAAATGGTGTCAAAAGAGACATTGTAAAGCTTTGATTTTCTTCCTTTTATCATACCAGAACCTCTCTCACACACAGTAAATTCTTCTCTAATTCTGTCTGAACAATCACATTTGAAATCCCAACAAAATACAAATGTTCAGACAGATTTGAGAATGAGTAATGAAAGTTCATTCATGTTGTCCTATTGTAGAACAGTCAGCTTATTCTGAGTGCTAGTTTTGAGCTTTAGTCAGTTCTGAGGCTTTCTAAATGACTTACATTATAGGAGAAGAGCACAAATACTCTTTTCATCTGCTATGTCCTTGTCATTACTAGGGGAAAAGTTTCATGCTTGTTAAGGTGCTGTGAGGTCTCTTCTGAATTCAGCAGAAGGGTGTGACTTGTCAGAGGTGAGAGCAAGTGTTTAAAGCTTATCGTTCACTGAACGAGCCTGAAATGTTTATTTTTGATTGCAGTTCCCTTTTATAAGGGATTCTTTACAGAATCTTTGATTTTAGTCACCCACTGTCCATATGGTCTGTGTCTGTGTTTTCCTTGGTAGCAGTGCCTACATGTGCACGTGACAGCTCTACCATTTGCTGGCTTCATTCTGAGTGGCGCTAAAACATGCCATTTGCTGTCGTTGCCATCCCAAGCCTTGTATTCCATCTGAACCCAACGCTGTTACAGGACAGTAAGAATGGAGTACCCTCTGTTTGAGACTGCTGCTTGAGCTGCTGTGACTGTTCTGCACCTTGTTTTTGCGTCCCTGAACACTGGGGGACACTGCTTGCTTGCCTCTTTTCTAGCTGCGCTATTGAACACAGAAGGCATGTTATTTCTCTTAAAATCAGGAACCTGAATTCATGATTATTCCTCCAGATGGTCGACAGCTTCTAAAATTGGATTCAAATTAGACAGAATTCTGCACAGTAGGGTTTTAGTTTATTCTTATTAATAAAACTAATGGGTCAAAGATCGGATTAAATAATGTTGCAGTGATGCTGATGAGAAGCTAGCACTTAGTTTCCTGTAGGAAACACTGTTGGATAACTGAATTTAGCAGCCATATAACTAGATCAGATACACAGGTGTGAGAATAAGCTGCATTTGTCACCTGTATGTATGCAGTTAACGAGCTGTACCATACAACTTGTACCTAATGCATAAGGCACAGAAGCAGGAGACCTTGTACTTTCAGTCCTTGTTTTCAAACCAGACCACACAGCTGGAGATAGCCATCCATTTTCTTTCAAAGGACCTTAAGGTTCTACCTTGAAGTGCAGAGCAACTGTGAAATGCAAAGGAGAGGAAAAGATCTGGTCTTGTGATAGTCTTGAATATATTTTGTAATGTTAATAGGATTTAAATTACTAACCAAATGCATTGGAACCAGTTATGTCCAAAACCTCAGACCTTTTATGTGTAGGTTTGTCTCTTCTTTCCCCTCAGCTCACTTAAACCGTTCATGCCACCAGTAACAGTTTTCTCTAGTTGAATTGTGTATCCACAATACACAAATAGCCAAACCCAAAGTTGCAGGGAAGGCAATTACATATGTCTACATAAAATAGTGTAAGTCTCACTGGCTGATGAGTCTACCTAATTTGCAGCAGATTATGGCATATTCTACAAGGAAAATAAAGGACACTTCTACTTACCCTTACATAGGCTGCATAAAAGCAATGCATGACTGTCAGGAACAACAGGAAACTTCCCTCCAAGAAGTGGATAGTGAATATACAGTCTCTCCCTTGTAAGACCTAACTGGAAGACAAAAGATATTCAAGAAACTGTGAATTAGACTGAGTACACCTAGGACTGCAGCTAGTACTGTCATGTTACCAAGGCTGTAGACCCATGTGTCCATATGGTTACTGAGTGTTCTAGATTTGAGGTTTTGGGGAGGTTCCTTTGTTTCAGGTCCTGCATAATTTTTTATTAGATTACTCCTGCCAGCATATCATTTTTATTAAAAAAGAAACTGAAAAAATGGGAGACATCTTTCTAGTTGTACTTTTCTGAATGCAATTACTGTGTTAGTAAATGGGAGCATTTGTGCTCAGGAGCACACCAAAACAAATAAAGGAGTTTAGAAGGCCTTATACTAGCTTTTCTCTTAGATACAAAAAGTGTATATGTTTAGCTCCTTTTAGGAGACGTGTTTTGCTAAGCATTATGATAATTTGGATTTTGCAAATATTTGTATTCCAAGTGGGTGGAAGCTCTGGAATTCAGGAATATTTCAGTGGCCTGTTACTTACAAAACAGATAAGAAAAAATGGGACAGTAAGGGAAAATCAGTGGGGACTAAATTAAGTAGAAGTAAAAATCGCACTCCATATTAAGCTTACACTAAAGTAAGCCCTACTTAGTGTGTTTGTGGTGATTTAGGGAGAGACTATGCAATTTGCTTCCATACAGCTTGTGAACAGATGAGGAAAGGAAAAAATATTCATTATAATTACTTCAGTGTTTCCTATCCACCATATAAGGATTGTAAGTTTCTTCTTGGGTTTGGAGAATGCAGTTTTATAAAGGCAGTTGGTTGTTTTTTTCTAGGAAAACAGTAAATAAGTGAAGCATCTTATCTTTTTCTTAGTGTGTTGGGGAAAATTTAATTTTTCTGATTTATGTTTTCCTGGGTAGTGAGATGGAAGGGTACAGGCTGTAAGAATGGGAAGCATGACTGCGCAGCAGTTTCCTCACAGTGTGCAAATCTTAAGACAGCTGCCATCAAGGGAATAGTGTGAATTTCTCATTGATGTCAATCCTTTACGCATGTACATCATGCTGACGCATATGCCTTTCATTAAATAGACAAAATGGATCATTACTCTTCTAGCAGTGGAAGAGTTTTCTTTAAGCCCTGAGGTTGAAGCTGAGTATTCGTTCATTTTCACTATAGATGTTCCTTCTGTTGTTTTAACTGTAACTTGTTTTGCAACTTCCAGTTGCTTTGGGAAAACATCTGCCATTTTCTCTGACTTTGAAAAGCCACCAGCATTTATTCTTTCAGGTTATGATATAATTGGTACTGGAATTGGTCTTAGTTCTTTTGTTTCTTTTTTGCTGCTTGAATGCCTTGTTTCTCTTAAATGCCTTTATAAAGTTTCTATGGACCAATATTTATTGTCTGCTTGTGACTATGGTACTGCACTTGTATTAAGTAGCTGACATACACCACAGTAAGTTGCTGCTCCGGTCATACAATTGAGCCAATTTTGCAGTATTGCAGTAATATTGCAGTAAAACTTGCCCTTTTTTCATACTGACAGACTTGTTTTAGGGTAGCACAAGCTTATTATCGATTAAATAAATGCGCTTTTTTTGACCCATAAAGCTTCTGAAATGACTGTTCTGATTTGGCAACTCTGAAAATTCTATTTCTTCCCATTGTAGGCAGGGAAAGAAGGAGGGCATGGGATAATCTTACCCTAAAACTCCTAGCTGGAAAAAACTTGCAGTTATCGAATGATACAAAGGATCACATCCCAACACATTTTTTCTGACCTTCATATTCTTTCCTGTTTTCTTTGCAAAACAGTGACAAATAATTCCTCTTAGGGAAAGTTTCTGGGTTTGGAGTTAATTTGCTGTCTTTGAAATAACAAAAATTCAATTGAATCAACCATTTTTGAGACATCTGCATAGAGCCAAAAGTTCAAGTCTTCTGCATGCTTTCTTGATGACACATTTTCATTGCATGTAAAATGGGAGAATTTCCTTGTGTGTTTGGACAGAATCTCTGTACGTGTAGATTGTATGAAAAGGTATCTCTTAAACTGCCTCATCTTTTCTGGCACCCCATTCATTCTAACTGCCTGTTAAATCTTACTCTTATTTTAGGCTGTCTTTCTCTGTCTGCACAGCATTTGTTCCATGCAAATGAAAATCATAAGCTTCCCTATTATTATTATTCTCTTCTAGAAGGATAATTACTGATTCAGATCTTTTCAAGAACAGTATTAGAAGAAAAGCCACTTTGACCTGCTAGAGACTGTACAGTAATTCTGTTGTAACTATGTAAGACCATTAAGAACAATATAAATACACAGTTACCGTGGGACTGACTGCATGTCACCTGTACCTCACCTCTCCCCGTGAGACAATTCTCCTCTAATTTCCTGCCTATTCTTTACAGAACACGGGGCAGCAGAGGCAGTAATGGTGATCTTGACAGCTGTTGCTGCTAGGGAGGGACAGTTTTCCAAGGGCTCTGTGTGTATATAAACACTTGCTAGTATAAACTTTGGGGTGCTCGGTATGTTCAAAGCTATTCGTCAAAAAACGAAGAGAACGACTCTGGAAATTATGTAAGAAGCAGCCTGTGATTTCTTTAGGATTTATTTTGCCTATATGAAAAGAACAAACTGGAACAGTGTCTCCTCTGATGTCGTTTTCTCAGCAGATACTTTGCAGCACAGTACATTCCTATCAAAAATATTGAAGAATTGCATTATTGACCAACTGTCGTACATGGTGGCACAGAATGAGACCTAATTATCTGTTGCTTCTCATGTGGTAAGAGATACACCATCTTACCCCTACTATCTTTTACCTGCTAATATACTTTTTCTATATATTTAGGCATCACATCACTTGTACAAATACTGTATGTGAACACCAATATTTTTTAGGCTTTATTACAGTGTTTAAATCCCTCACCTCTCACACAGTGCCACACCACATCTTCATTATTTCTTCGCCAAGTTCACTGAAAGGAATATGAAAATCTTTCAGCAGCTCAAATATGTAAAGCTGTTAGGTCTTCTTATTACCAAGTGACACTTGGCTTAGTGATAGACCTGAAAGGTACTTAGGAGTGTTTGCAAAGTGCTAAGTTTTCAGGGCAGGTGGGGAGCAGAATATCTGGAGGGTACTCTCTGAAGGAGTTCTTAATACTTTTCCTATTGCTGGCAAATCACACTTCAGATACACTGTTGTATGTTGTTTTTTAGGGTTGGTATGCAAATAGCTAATTCCCAGAGGTACTGCTACAGTTACTAATGCTGGTGATAAAGTATTCTCTAGCAATGAATGTTGAAAGCCCAAACAGCAGCCCAGCACTTCCGCTGCTTGTATTAGTGCAGCGCAGAGCGTGACTTTATTTTGACCTGTTTGATCTTGAATTGCTACCTGAATACAAGTATTAAATAATAAAAGTGGAGTACTTGTTAAAACAGTGTATGATTTTGGTACCAGGAATGTGTTTGGTGACTCAGAGTAATTTCAGTGAAATTTGAGTGAGAAAATAATGTGTGCATGGGCACTAGGCTGTGCTTTGCTCAGGCTTGAATAATGCACAGCTTCTCAGCACTAAGATCAAAAGGACGTAACAGATAAAAGAACGCCAGTTAATTTGGGCTGGGAAAGGCCCTTCATCACCCCATCAGATGCTGTCAGCATCTACTTCAGGACTGCTTCACTCTTTTATGAATACTTTTACTGTGAATTTTTACATCAGGAAAAACCCTGTGATTCTTAGAGATGTAGTTATGTTGAGTAGTCTGTGGGCAACATAAACTCTAGTGGCAGGACTCAAGCCACTGTCATCCCTTAATTGTGTACTTCATTAGATTGTTCTGTCAAGGAGAGAACCATACATTTTATGTATCTGGCTGAATGCTGAATTTATACTCCATTGCACTGCAGCTAGATCAGAATGTAGTAGTGTCTTGCCATGGTGTAACTCTGAAATAACTTTCTGTAGTTATTCTGGGTATGTGCTTAAGGTAGACTCTAACCCCATGTTTCTGCTTAATTCTGAGAAGGCTTCTCAGAGGCTATTCTGAGACACATTGCTGAAAATTTAATTTAATCCTGGGTGCTCTTGAGATGTTCAGTCTGACTAAAGACCCCAGAAATAGTCCCAACTTGCAGAGCTGCAACACCGTGCATGAGCTGTGCTCTTTCTGGGTTCTTTTATTAAAGAATTGTTTTTGTGACGAAAAAAGGTAGTAGATGAAACAAAGCAGATACCTATCTGTATTGTGCGATATTGTATTGTTCTTGTGTCCTGCAGCTTTCTTAGCTCATAGATTTGAAAATAATACTGATACGCCATAAAAACAATTTTAGCCACCATTCTGTGTTTTCATCTCTTCCTTTTCACATAGATAACTTCCTTGCTAAAACACAGCTTGGTGTGCAATGAAGAGCACAAAATCTTTTTGGCAGGCATGTAAGCAAATGTTCCAATCCCTGCACCCAGCCACACATACACATTGGGACAGATCATTTACTGATTTCAAACGCTCCAGTTCTGCTGACTCCTGTGGATCTTCACAGGTTGGTCAGATAGTTTCTTACTTTAGTTAAAATAAACCTAGCACACACTACATGGTCATGAAAAATAGGGAACAGTTGTTCAGAAAGCATGTTTCTAAGGTCCACTGTAACTGATAGAAAAGATTCATGTTATCTTTAAGAAAATTTATGTTGTAAGGTTTCAGCTGGCATTTCTTATAAGAGGAAATGGATTATAATTTTCATGCATAGGAGCAGGGTGAGTTTAGGGAAAAAAACTGTTACGGATAGAGAAGTCTTGCTTTATCTTAGAATTTATGTTACTAACATTTCCTACTGTACATCTTCGGCTCTTCCATGTCTAAGATGAACTTACCAAGTAGGGGAGTCTGCATTTGAGAGAAAGCGGGAAATTCAGGATGAAAGTCACAGCCAGAGCAGTGGAGTTACTACAAGAGCCATGGTGGTTCTGGGCAAAATATTCATCGTTGCCTGTAAAATTTACCAATATTGGCCATCTTTGAATAAACTCACCCCAGAATTAGTGATGAGGTGTGATTTACTGGATTGATGTTTGCATTTGTAGCCTCAGTCTGACACAGACATAGGGGACTTCTGGTCTGGTCTAAGGATGCATGGGGGGCTACCCTCTGTGTTTCCCAGCTGAACTATTTTCACTGAAAATATACCATAACTGATTGGCATTTTCTAACTGGACACACTCAGTCCTGTTGCTGATGTCAGTGAAGAAATCTCTCCAATTCAAAGCACTACCCTATCTTCCCTTATTTTACTCTACACTGAGAAGACTTGGGGATTAACTTCTCTTGACATGATTTTTTTTAACATCCCTCCAATCACTTCCAGACGACTCATATTTCCAGGCATCTTTTTGCCTAGGAGGGCCCGTGAGACTGCATGTGTAACTGGACTCTCAAAATGCTGAGCACATAGTAATTCGCAGATATTGCACATTCTTTTTCTCCTGTAAATTATTGCTGGAGAAAGAGAGGTGTTGAATTAAGCCAAGAATGTTTCAGGATTGGGTTTACTTTCTCATCTTTTATTTAATCATTATTTATGTCCCCAAATAATGACGCTATTTTGCTTTCTGCTTTTCTGCTTCAGCTGTTTTAATCTTTAAATTAAAAGTTCAGGGCATCATTTTTCAGAGTTAGGTTCCATCCAGGCTAGGCTGTATGAGAAAGGTCAGAAGCAAGCTTGTTTTAGTAGACGGGTAAATAACTTCCAAAATGCTGTCTGGTTGAAAATTGATTTGTAAGTCTTCTTTTCATGCTGGCACTGAATCTGGGTCAGTGCTTTTCAGATAATACTCTATTTGACTCAAAAATAATTTCCAAATTGCATATCTTTTCCATTAAACAATGGGTTTCTAAAAAAGTTGTCTCTGGGGAAAAAAGGGGGCCAAGCCTGTCTTTGTAACGAGATTATTTTTACAGTTTGCTTGTAAAATTAACATAAACCAGTTCAAGCCATCAGTATTTCCCTTGCTTTCCCTCCAAAACACAGACATTTTCTGCCCCTTGTACATCAGAATTGAAAGTCTAATGTTAGTTCTTCCAGTCTTCCATTAATCATTTATTTCTGATCACCTGATGAACTCACATGGGAGGCCTGTTGAGCCCAAAGAAGTTCTTAATGTCTCTCCTAGATTACTTCTTGTATGACTTCAGATGCTCTGGACTTTCATTGGTTAATCCATCTCTTTCAACATGACACGTTAATGTAGTGTCTCCGGGGGTAGGAAGTAGACATTACTTTGACAGTGGTCTATCAAGAACGGTTGTTTGTCTTTCTTGATGACTGTATTGGCTGTAGTAAATACTCTTCTGTTTGCACACTGTTCATACAGTGGGAAGTTTCTAATATGCTTTTGCTTATCAGAATAAACATGGCTATAATTTGGAAATCAGAACAGATCTAGTATGATACCAGTTAGGTTCATATTTGTAAGAACATCCGTTACAGCTGATTTTTTTTTTTTTTGCAAGGCGCAGAGCTATGTATGCAAATACATACAACTCCAGAACACATCTAACGTGAGTTTTTCATTAATAAATGTAAGCAGAATTGCCCATTGAATAGGATTATATTTTTAATAAAGTTATAAAATTATATCTGATATTGCCCTACTGGACCTCCTATTCATACGAGTGTATCTGCTTTACCTACTGCCTACTGAACTTTCGGGCAGACGTGTATTCTCTCGAAGCTGTTACGTTCCATAAGGCAGAAGAGATAATAGGATTTTCTGTGATTTGTTTTTTGTTGTAATAAAATTCATGTTTTTATAAAAGAAATTAATATATTTAATGGTGAAACATGAATAAAAACAATACGAAAACCAACCAACTGGTCCTTCTGTCACTGAAATCAGTAAGAAAGTGAACACTAAATATTGTGGTAGTTAAGTGGTAGGCTTTCAAAATAATCTGATCTGTGATCAGACAGAAGAAAAGTCACTTTTCCTGAATGAAATCAGGATTTTTCCATTGCAGACATTTTTTTTTAGGACATTGGAAAGCTAACTGAGGACTTGGTATTCTGCCAGGTAAGAGAAATGGAACTGCCATGAAGCCCCTCAGATGAATAAAAGATGCAAGATCGTGCCAACTGATGGCTTTAGCATACAAAGCACAGTTCTGCTTTTCCACTGTCTACTGACGTGCAAAGTATATGTTTTCTTAATGCTTTTTTCGTAGAGTTCTGGTGGAGTTGAGTGCAGTGCCATCTAGTCCTTGCAGTTCATGGCTATTGTAATGAACTGTCTACATGCAGCTTCTACAGGTTACATGGCATGGCTCACAGGAGCTCAGAAGTGTGTCAGTACTCTGCTCTTACAAGCATCTTGTCATCTTTCACAAACATACCTAGCCTTGTCTCAAAATCTGGAAAGCTTTTTTGATTCCTTTATTCTCTCATAGTGAATGAACAACTAGTAGAGCTTCCAAGAACTAGAGGCTGTCCGATTTCTGTAATAGTTGTAAACCTTCTAACTTTGGTATAACAATTGTATACACAGTTTAATTCACTCGTTCGTCTGTGTGCTTCCATCTTTTTCATATTACATAGAAGTATTCAGCACCGTGTTCCCCTAATGTGCATTTTAGCAATCATGTCTCCTTTCAGCCTTAATCTGGGTAGGCTTAGTAAACTAAGCTTCTCTAGTCATCATTCATAAAGTACGCTTCCCATGCCCCTGGCCATCCTATTAGCCCTTACGTGTGTGTGCCTATGGGAGTTAGTTGTTCTTGAATGTGGGTGATCACAGCACTGCAGACAGTTGCCATATTGCAGCAAAACCTCTTTTCCCATCCATCCTCTAAGTTACTTTGATTTAACCAGACTCTGGTAATCACTTGTTGTTTCCTGACACCGTATCACATCGTTAACATGGAGAGTAACCCTGTCACCCCTCACCTGTCTTTGTCTCTTCTGAAGAATTCACATCCCTCTGTGCGTTTGCTGAATTCTGTTGCTGTTTATATTATCCCTGCAGTTCTCATTTCAGAACATACCAAAAATCTAATTTTTATTTGTTGAGTTCTTAGCATATTCCTTGTCATTGCTGATGTGCTATGGATATTGAGTACCCGATTAGATACGTTTTTGCATTCTCTGACAGAGGAATTTAGTCATCTTTTTTGCATATTCTCAGAGCTGAATCACAAGTTCATTACTTGGTCAGAATTCTCGTTAGTTCAGGATTGAGTCTTTAGAGCAAGGTGTTGCTAAATTTCTCTTATGGGGTGTCTCCATCAGTGTCTGAAGTACACGCCGAACTGCAGAAGCTGAGTCAACAGGTGGGACAGTTCCCCATGAAAAGTCAGCACATAAAAGGTTTTGAAATATTGGAACCCAAATGTGTTTTGTTTTGGAATCTCAATCAATGACAGCTGGGACAGACCCTTTCTTCTTGGGAGTTTTTGTCTCAAGATGATCTCTGCTTATCTGACAGAATATGTTTTATTTATGAAGCATTAATTAGGCTTTCTTCTTAATGAGATTCGACTATGCTGACAAATAGGGCATGTTAATATACAGTGTCACAGTGCAAGAATTACAAAATTAGTAGCTGTCCATTTTTGTCAGTAATAACCCTATTCTTATAGATCTCCTAGCCTGAATAAAAGGATACCTTGCTGCTCGTTCTAGTCATAAACTATTATTTGTTTATTTTTTATATCAAATTAATAATAGATTTTAATAAGGTTAAAACAATTTTAGAACAGTTTCTCTGCAGTTCCCAACATATTGAAAGGGTGATATTTTCCTGAACAATTCAGGCCATTTGTGAAATCCTAGAATACACTTGCAAATTACAGAAAACCCTATGTAAATCACAGTTAAAGTACCATCACTTTTTAAGAACTAGTAGTATTATTAAAATGCCACAGCTAAAAAAACCCAGAATACTAAAGCAAATGCAATTGGATGGCTTCTAATAAATGCTATAAAAGCAGTCTTTCCAATTTCCAGCTGGTGAGGGGTCTGGAGCACAAGTCTTGTGAGGAGCAGCTGAGGGAGCTGGGGTTGTTCAGCCTGGAGAAAAGGGGGCTGAGAGGAGACCTTCTCGCTTTCTACAATTACCTGAAAGGAGGGTGTAGAGCAGTGGGGGTTGGTCTCTTCTCCCCAGTAACAGGCGATAGAACAAGAGGAAGTGGTGGAATCGCCATCCCTGGAGGTATTTAAAAGATGGGCAGATGCAGTGCTGAGGGACATGGTTTAGTGATGGTTTTGGCAGGGTTAGGTTGATGGTTTCACTCGATGATCTTAAAGGTCCATTCCAACCTAGATAATTCTGTGATTCTGTGATTCACAAAGGAAAGCTTTTTCTCAGTTGTCAAGTAATTTGTTCATGTGTATGCAGGGTACCAAAGTACTTCTTACTGATAAGTCACCTCATTGGTAAGGGATGATACTTCTGTATCATTCTGCTTGCTTCTTGTTTTTAAATTGAATGTTGATGAATATAACTTTACTTATATTGTACTGGAAACACTTTGGGGAATTATGGTTACACGAGGTTACAGGATTTATGGTTTCTTCATAGTGAACTGAGGAGTGGAATAGGGCAGAATTACCGGCTTTTGATGAACAACTAGTTCAGTTATGGGCTCAGTTATTGGCTCATGTTTGGTTGCTTGGATGTGCAAGTAACACATAAGTGCTTGCAGATAATGGCACTATCTAACATAGGTGATCTCACACAAGTTATCAGTGTAGACTGGATTATTGCTGTAGCTGAAGCATGTCCATACTTAAGTTTGAAAAGCTCTCAACAGCACTGGTACTGTTACCTACAGAACATCATGAGGCTGCAGATTTTCTTATAGATTTTGTGCTCTGGTTTTGGCTGGTGTCAGTTGATGGTGTTGTGTAAGGAGTTGGCTTTAGTTTTCCATCTTTAGTGACTTTAAATCTTTAGTGACTTTATAGTGTGCTCTAAAGAACAATTTGGAGGCAGCTGTGCAAAGTCTACTGAGTATCTGCTGTGTGGAGGAAGCTGGCTGCATTCCTTGCCTACTTTTGCCTATTACGATACTTCATGTGGCACTTTGCCAGCTGGATTGTCTATCTGAAGAGACCTTTTATGTAGAAAGAACTGCCAAAATTTACATCACTTTATGTTTATGTGTATATGTTTATGTGTATATACATGTATGGGTCCTTCCCTCTGTCTCATTTATAGACTTCAAGCCCATGTGCACTGCACGCATACCCAAGAATAAGCAGTTCAGTTGTGTCACCTGTTTGGAAAAACTTTAGTCAAATTTTTTATAATTGCATTTTGACAGTTCACCAAAATTGAAACATTTCATGGAACTGTATAAATTCTGGTGAAAGATCACTGGGATGCAACAAGATTTCACTGAAATCCTGTGTTGCAGACACACTTCCATTGAAACTTGTTATTTCCTGGTATGTGTCCCATCCGTTAGTGCCCTGCCTGGCCTCCTGGTGAAGAACTGAAATTTAGGAGATCTGGCAGCAGCATTTCCTCAGCACTTGAGTTTTGCTGATGCTGGGCAGACCAGCAAGTTTCCCTGAGTAGAGGATAGGCAAATCTGTTCTGTGAAGAATTTAAAAATACTTTTGTCCTATCTGTATTAAACACACACACACACAATTTGGAAATTTTAAAACTGTCCATGAAATCCTCTTCCAGTTATAATCCAGCTGTAATCAAAATCATAAGACCCTTCCAGAGGAGATTTCTCTTGCTGAGGGTTTAATGGTAGACTTAGCCATTAACAGAGCCTTCACTGTTAGGCGTCTTAAACCTTAAAATAGGAACATCTCCCATTTTGGTATTAATTAAAATAGCTCAATATTGTCTGTTTTATACATAGCAATAGATAAGGATTTACAGCAATAGAAACCATTAAAATGTTTTTAGTTTTGCGGTAGGTATCTAAAATGCCTTTCACAAAACCATTTTAGTTCTTATGGCTCAAATTTGTATGTAATAAAACTATTTAATTTCTTAGGTTAATTTCTTAGTTTCTTCGTTTCTTAGCGGGAGAGGTGATCAGCACACAGAAATTAGCGCATTCAAATAGAGATGTAGCTTTTGAAAATTTGACATAACATGAATTTGTAAAAGTTGTGCTGCAGGTCAGGCGTACCTGGTCTTAGCCTCTTAGCATTTGCAGAATATAGATTTTTTTATCTTTATTTCTTACGTTTTCAGGCACAAACAGCTGTTTAATGACTCATAGATTTGTATATCTTTTGCTTCAAAAACCATCTGCCTTTTCTGATGGTACTGTTAACATTCCTTTGCTCCTAAAATCCTTTCATTAGATCACTATTGTCTCCCACATCAACTCCAGTCTCTTGCCCTATTGTTGTCTGGTTTACCATCCTCCTCATATTGCTTGACCAAACTATTCACTAATGCCTCTGTCACCATTCCGTACCTGCTAACCGGTGTCCTGGGGCCCTGAAGGCTTGTCCCATGTTTTTCTCTCTTTTCCCCACTCCCCTCCTCTCCCTCCCTTCCTCCCTTCTCCTCCTCGCTTCACAAGGGTTACAGTGTAGACAGAAGCAAACTCTGCATGCAGAACGATTTGTGTAGTTAGTGTCTTAATAAGACATTTTCTTAGGATCTTTGGTTCCAGAGAATGCCTTTTCTCCCTCATCCTTAAACCTGCCTCTCCATCCATTTTCCTGCTTCTGTAAGAGTGATATAAAACTCATCTTTTTGCAGAGAGTAGTGTGGAAAACTACTATATAACCTTGTTTTCCTGCTTCTATAATATTGACGTAAACCTCATTTTTTTCTGTAGGGAGTAGCATGGAAAACTACTGTGTAACCTTCAGAACATGTTATTATTTCTAAGTGACTCACTTTTCCCCCTCGTTCTCTAATTCTTCTTTTCTGTGCCCGTCCTTTGTTTGTTACATTTCCCTAATGCTTCCCTTAATCCACACCTGTCCTAAAAGCTTCTGTGGTAATTTCAGTAGAATGGAGAGATGGTAAGTAAGTTTTCTTGATGACTATTAGTTTTTTCTTTTGTATAACACAATCTGTGTAGTGAAGATTTGTTAGGTTTTACCCCCTGTGAAAGTGCCCAGACTTTTTTCCCCAGAATCCATACGTTATTGTTCCAGATCTCATCCATAAGGACTGGATTCAGCCCACTTAACTCTAGGGACCTAATTAAGTGCCTGAATTAAGACTTGGGATCTCCTCATATTTTGAGTGGAAAGAGAGACAGGAACAGAATAGAAAACAAGATATTTGGGTAAATGAATCCCAACGTCATAAGTTACATAGGATTAATTTTAGTCCTTTATTTGAGGATTTTCATGGTTTAAAACTTTGCTGAAAAAAATAAAGTGAAAATAATTTGCTGTTTTCAGATGGTTATTGTGCTGCTGATCTTTTCCAGTTACTGATCATTTTAATCTGCAATGGGGCTATATTATATCTTTTGGAATCATGGTGTTACTCATTCAGGCTATTGCATTAGCGCTTTTTATACAAGCTGGACACTGCCTGCTGTCTCGGTCCCTCCTGCTCGCTCAGGTGCTCCAGCCCCTTGATTGTCTTTGTGGCCCTGGGCTGCACCCTCTCCAGTAAGTCTGCATCTCTCTTGGACTGGGGAGCCCAGCACTGGACATGTCTCACCAGTGTTGGAGCAGAGGGGAAGGATCGCCTCCCTTGACCTGCTGGCAGTGCTTTTTGCAATGCAGCCCAGGCTGCTGTTGTCCGCATTTGCCATGAAGGGTGCGTTGCTGGCTCATGGTCAGCTTGTCGTCCACCAGGACCCCAAGGTCCTTCTCTGCAGAGCTGCTTTCCAGCTGGTCAGCCCCAGGTGTGTACCTGTGCCTGGGCTTATTCCTCCCCAGATGCAGGACTTTGCATTTTCGCTTGTTGAACTTCATGATGATGCTCTCTGTCCAGGACTTCAGCCTGTCAAGGTCTGTTTGAATGGTGACACAATAAGCTGGTGTATCAACCACTCCTCCCAGTTTTGTATTGCCTGTGAACTACCTGAGGGTGTAGTCTGTTCCAGGGTCTAGGTCATTAATGAAAGTCATGAAATGAAATAAACAATGTTTGCCCCCGTATTGACCCCTGGAGTACACCACTAATGACATGTCTTCAACTGGACTTTGTGCCACTGATCACAACCCTCTTGGTCCAGCCTTTCAGACAGTTTTCAGTCCAGCTTGCTGGTCATATATCTAACCTGTACTTCGTCAGGTTGCTTATGAGGATGTTGTAGGAGACAGTGTCAGGAAGCCGAGGTAAGCGACATCCACGGCTCTCCCCTCATCCCCAATCCAGTCACCTCATTGTAGAAGGCTGTCAGGTTGCTCAGGCATGATTTCCCCTTTGTAAATCTGTGGTACCTGCTCCCAGTCACCTTCTTGTCCTTCACGTGGTTCCAAATGGTTTTTAGGAAGATTTTATCTGTCAAATTCCAAGGCATTGAGGTGAGGGAGTAGAGTCAATATTGCCTTCTCTGAAGATATGGCAAATTTTGTATGCTACATAGCAACAAAAATTCCTAATGGATATATTTCCTGTTGACAGATTTCAGGGCAGGTGGTTGGGTTATTTTCACATAAAAATAATTAGATGTGAATGATCTAAAATATTTAAAAGCAGCAATTTGCAAGGAAGACTAATTGCTAAATGTTGAATTTTAACATTTTCTTTTTGCATTTTCAAGGGGTTTGGAAAAATTAAAAATTCATAAAGTGAAACCAAAATGAATGAAAATATAGCATGATATATTGTTTTGAATAGCTCTAAGCAAGCTGTGGTATTAATACCGCTATTCTGTCTTCACTCCATGAAATCCTAATGAAGCTTGAGTGATGTGATTAAGTTTTATTAGTTACTTCTAGAAGCAACATTTCATTCAGATCAAAAGGCTTAGACTGTTCTCCAGTATGACAGGAACAAAAGCAATCATTGCTCGTATTCACTTTTATGTTCAAATTAATGTCCAGGATGCTATTCCCAGCATCTTAGTTTTTTTGAAAAGTGTAACAAATTGTTTAGAAATTCAATGCGTGCAACCACTGTTAGAATTGGGTATTGAGGTGGTATCAAAACAACCAGTTGGTCTCTCAAAGCTGGCTTAGGGTACTGCAAATCTTGTTTTAATGTGTCTCATTTTCTGTTTTTATAAGGATCATCTTTATTTATTCATAACTGTTTTCGTACAGAGATTTATTTGCATAAAACACATGCCATAAAAAATAAGTAGTTTATAAATACATGTGTCTTGCCAAAAATTTGTTTTGGAACATTTTAAAAAGAGAAAGTTCTTAAAACTAAATTATGCAAGGGATGTCCTGGGTAGTGTCCACCATTCTCTTTTCCTAAGAGCTTTCCTTTATATAAAAAAAAATGTTTAAAAAGGAAACTTGTGACACTTCCCTCATCTCACCTTTCATCCGTGTCTTTTCATTTGCCTTTTCAAGAAAAGAATAAAATGTTAGATACTGGTTTCTTCCTTAGCCCATACAATTAAATTCTCTTTCTCTGGCTGTGATTTTTAGTCTGGAAGAGGATTCTGTCCAGTGCAGTTTTCACTGCTTAGTTCAAGATGGCCACCAGCCACAGCTGCAGTAGTACCTTACCACTGTAAGATGAATGATTGGAAAACAACATTTTTCTTGCAGAAGCACTGCAATAGCTCACATTTTTGTCCAAGTATCTAGCAGTATTTTAATTTGTTTCCTTAAAAGGAATGCCAAATTCATTATTTCATTAAAAATCTGATATTTGTGCATTATTAGACAGAATTAAATACCTCACTATTCTTTTGTTGTTGTTTTATGTGTTAGGGATAAGAAACAAAAGCTTTTGATTTTACAGAATTATCGATTACTTTTCCGCAGCTTATAAATTTTATAGGTTCACACTACACTTTCAGATGAAGCTTAGTAAGTAATAGCATCTCTGAACAGCCTGTCTTCTTTTTTCAAGTACACATCTGGAAAAAAGAAAAGAGAATCAAACTACTCACTGATGCACAGAGCATATGGTCAATTTTTGTTTGGCAACTGGACAAGCAACACAGCTGCTGCTGAAATACAATTTTTCAGATATACTTCTATAGGAGTTTGCCATTAGACATTACTAAAAACATTTCAGATTACTTTGTGGAGTTTCTGTATACATTCAACTTAGTATAATTTTCTGTTGGTGAACATAATGAGGTATTTTATTTTGATTTTTAAATCTGGGATAACTTTGAGCAAGATATAAGCAGATGCTGGTTCCTGTAAAGTAGCTATGGTAATTATTTCTTGATTTTATAGTATACTGGACTGGACTAAAAATGAATAAATGAAGCGGGATCCACCTTAGAGTAGCATATTGTGGAATATAAATAAATGAAACATTTTTTTTGTTCTCTTTCCCCTGTTGGTTATCTGGTCAGTGTGCTTGGTTTGTCGTAGTTGTTTTTCTAAAATTGAAGAATAGTTTGGGTTTTGGCTTTGTTTAGTTTTCCTATCTAAGATTATGGATTGTCCATCAGATAAGTGGGTGCATCAGATAAGTGAGTGTAAGGAACTGTTCATAAAGTACTCTGCCAAGAGTACATGCAATTATTAAGTACTCCAGACAGTTTTGTTCTTCAGTGCTGAGGTCGTAGTTATGTGTTGCACGATGTTGACACAAACAGGTCAAATGCTGTGGCTCCAACCAAGCAGCATGTGTAGGCAATACAGAAAGGGTAGCTTTAGAAGATAAACAGAGTTTGCAGGGATAAAGTAAGACCTAGTATAATTGTGCAGCACAGATGGTATTTCAGGACAAGATACCTCTAAACAGTGTGCCTGCTGAAGACCACTGTCTCAGCTATTCTCATGAGGCTAAATCAATTTACTGTATTGTTTGCATCTCAGTTACATATGCAAGAGCTGGGCCATTTCCTTTGTAGCCATGAATGCTACAAATGCCACTTTTTTTCATTCAGTGGAGAATTAGACTGGAGGACAGCCACCATGGATTTTCTCCTGCCTGTCATCTGGGCTCCATCAGACAGTTTCTACCACGCTGTCTTTCTCTGGTGAATGAATACCCAAACAGGATGTGTGTGCAGACTCCATGGGATGAATGGTCTGGTCAAGGTGCGTTTGGGGATGTAGTGGTTTCAAGATGTTTACAGGATCCCTGTATTCCTAACACTGATACTCAAAGGGAAGTTAAGATGTCCGTTTCACTGAAGACTCCCTATGTCTTGCCACAGGTAGAGATAAAAGACATGAATGTTCACAAGGGATTCAATGAATCACTTGGTGGCAAAGAACAGTATTCCACAGATGACTATAAAGCTTCAAAGGCCAGTGGCAAATTATGCTAGATGTGCAAGGGGGAGCAAAATGCCTGAGGTCTCTGAAGAAGTTGTTGTAGATTAATAAATGGGACGTCTTCTTTTTCTTTGGAACCCAGGTCTCGTCCTTGTTGCAGGATAATTAACTTCTTTTTTAATATAGGAAGATGAGACATAAAGTAATTCTGTGCCTGATACAGCAGCCCTTGCCACTATGTTTTGAATTTGCTGTATATTTGATATTCAGGTACAGGCAATACACTCCAAGAAAAATAATGGGATCCTTAAAAATGCGAGTACGTAAAAAGTACAGAGTAAATGCATTTACTTTTGGCAGAAATTCTGGACAGCACAGTACTTGATCCAAGGGAATGAGAAGGCTATTATCATTCATTATCTTTTTGTGCTTAAAGACAAATTTTCCTAAGTGCTTTTCCTCTGTGTGAATGCTGATACTTTGAGCATAAAGATGGATTTGAAGTTCCTTTACAGTGGTTGTACTGCATCACCTCATGTTCTTTAATGTCGGATAGGCTACAAACTGCTCATGGACAGTGACTTTTGTCAAGCAGAGCAATTTCAAGATCAAAGGTTGTTAGGAGTAAACAAAGAGTTTTCGAGGAATGGAAAAAGGGATTAATTACAAGAAAATACTAGGTCTTGAAGTTCAGGAAGTTCAGGGGTAAAAGATAATTGCAAAAGCCAGAGTTAGATCTAGCAAAGGAAGTTAAAAAACTACTATGAGAGTCCATGGTCATGGAAATGAGAAGAGCATAACAGAAGAAGTGAGGCCGTGGCCCCAGTAGATACTGAAGATAACTAACTAAATGCTTTCAGTGGTGTTGCATATAGGGACATAGCAATGGTAGAACAGGAATGAAGTGTAGTAATACAGTGTTTGAGATTGATTTGGATAGTAGGCTATGATCTGCTGTAAATCTAATTCTAGGGGATTTGTCCAGAACTTGTGCCATCAACTTTAAGAATATTGTAGCATACCAAGCCACAGATGATTTGCTCTATCTCTACTAGTATCAATCATATGATAGTTCAATAGAAGTTTAGATGTATTTACAAATACCGAGCACTAATCACCTACCACTTGCTGCTGCCTCTGATGGATTTGGTTAGCCATATCGTGTTTTCCTGTTAGCTGGAGGAGGTAAACTCTTTCAGCAACTTATGTGAATGTCAATGTTTTTAAGATTATGGATGGAAGATGCCCCTTTGAAGCCTGATACATGGGACGCATCAGAGCACTCCTCATGTCCGTCCTATGTCATTGGCACATACTCCTAATGCTGGAGCACTAAGGCCATTTCATTCCTTCCAAGACACTTTGGGTTCTTGTTGAGGCCCATCTCTGTTTAGCCAAAGCTTTACAAAATAAAACTTCTCTGATATGCAGTTAACATTCCACATTGATTGAATCTTTGCTAAAATCTAAAATCAGTATAGCAACTATTATCAAATAGTATCAAATTATATCACATACTGCTGAGTATTAACAATGTAATATTGCTTGAAATGCACAACAATGATGTGTCATAGCGACTTCAGTATAATCAGCTCTAGGTCTAGCTTTTAATGTTTTTTTCTTTAATGCCACGTTTTTGTGTAACTCAGAAGTTACAGAAATCAGCATTACAAATCGGTTTTAAAAAACACTATTTGGTAGCATGTTCTTATTGCTGTTTTATTAGTCTGTGCATATTTAAGTGAGATTAAATGTATGATTACTTTCTGATTTTATGTCAGAATATTTATGTAAATTTGACTTCCCTGGCACAAAAAATGCAGGGTGATGGTAATGGAAATGAATCAATTATAATTTTTGTTTGATAGTGAAGATCTGCATATGAATCACAAAAGACTTCTTCTGGTCCCACTATTTCTGTAGAAAGAGTATTTTATGAGGAACATGAATACAATAAATAGATCCCTCAGCAAAAATATGAATTACTTTGATAAAGCAGTGTATTTGATAAATGTATAATGGACAGATTCCCTGCTGGTGAAGTGCATTGTACTGGAAATAAAAAATAAATTGTCAATGGAAATGTAGTTTATACACCACAGTGATATTCATACATAACCTTATCCATGGGTCTTCACTGTGTACTTAGGCTGGAATACATAATGGCATACTGGAGCAGACAAGTATCACAACTGTCAATAATGTTTTCCCCTTTCCTCCTCCCTCATACCTGTCAGTTCCTCCATTTGCATGCTAGTATGCTGCTTGTCTTAATTATGATTATTGAAACAAGGAATAACATTCTGCAAGAGTAATGTTTGTAAATGCTGTGTGGTAAAATTGGTAATATGTGTCTTTGCTCTGGTTTTGTGGAAGAAGTACCTTCCGTAGTGAATGGAAAGCATTGCAAGTTTAGAAGGGAAAACAAGGCTTGAGACTCTGTTTTGCCAGAGATGAGTCTTTGTGTACTCTGACAGGCGTTCAGACCACATTATCATCCTCCATGTATGACTAACAAAGGAGCTTTGGGACTTTGCTGAGCTAATTATGCTGAGAACTCGCTGTCCTCGTATGTATTCCTGCCAAAATCTAAAGGTATAGCCGTAAATGTTTAGCATATAGGCTGCTCTCATTAACGGTTGTGGTACAGAGAGCAGTGTAACGTGGAGAAACAGCTTGGCTTAGTGCTTAGCCTGACGCCTGCTGCCCCCCTCCTGTGCCACGGGGGGCTCGGGCACTGCTGCCTCTGTGCTGTAGCTTAAGCCAGTGTCTCACAGCTGGGCTGGAGGCAGCCCTTGTGTGCCCAGAGGCTGCGAGGAGCTTCACTTCGGTTTTATTTATGGAGTTCGTTTTCATTTGGGAATTAAGATTTCTTGGCAAGGGTTCATGGCCTGATTGTCTTCCAACAATCATAACCCCTGCCTGAAGTGAACTCAGAGGCCCTGAATCATAAAGTACCCATGCAGTTTTATACAGATGTGTAAATGACACAGATGACATTATTTGTTGCTGAAAGTTACAGAGAAAATAATGTGCTGGGGTGAATTTGTAGTTTCACACTACGAGAGTGTGAATGTATGCACTTACACATAGTCTGTGACTATGAGCTGACTTGCCACTGTAATCACTAATCAGGTGTCATAACCGTCCGGAACTGCACGGTGCCTTATTGGGGCAGGGAGAGGTACAGACAGGGAAGGAAAGACTTTTTTTTACAGTTTAGTGACACACCTGTAGGCTGACACAGGTTCAAAAATCAACTGTAAATGTATGGTTTTTTCATAACATTCGTATGGTTTTTTCATAACATTTGCTACTCAGATTAAAACAGCAAATTGTTAAAACAGCCACCTGGTCATATTCACTTGCAAACTCTCTAAGAGCCAACCGATATGCTTTTCCACTCATGAATTACTGTTAATTGATTTTGCATTGGCATAGTCATGAGCTCCATGCATCCCCAAGGATCAATCACATTGGCCATTGAAGCAAAGCTCTTGCTTTAATATTCACTTAAATATCAGTGGCTTTGGAAAAGCTTGCTGTGTTCAGTCAGATGTCCAAGATAATTATAATTTATGGATGTTCTCTTCTCTACACACATGCAGCCCAAATTCAACACATCTGCCTCTGGCATTTATATTTTAACAGATGGGATTTCCACTTCGATGGTGATGTCAGTGCTGTGCTGCAGTACATGTTAACTTTCCAGGCTGACATTACATGTTAATTTTCTTAAAATAAATGACATGCAAAGTGTCTTGTCGTCATCATTTGTTAGAGGCATCACAAGACACTCATTTTGACAGACATATTCATGTGGCACAAAGGAGGTTGATATGGTTGGACTCGATGATCTCAAAGGTCCTTTCCAACCATGAAGATTCTATGATTCTATGATTCATTATTGTTTTGTGATTATTGGCACTTCACAGGGAGGGTGAATATGAAACAAGTGATTGTCTTTGTGTTAAAGGGTAGAAAATTTTAACTGGAATGTTTTTACCTGCAGGACATAATGTAATATGTTTTGTACTGCAGCTATCTGTAAGAAAGACTCTTGATTTAGTCTTTGATGCTTTTTCCTGCAAATTAAATTCCGAGCAGCAAATTTGGCTTCAATCCTTCAATGCTTTGCAAAACACTCTGTTTTATTGAGCTGAAAGTGAAATCTTTATTTTCAGGTGGACTAGGAGAATTTGGGAAAATCCATCTACCAAGGCATGATCTCTGTTTTAAAACAAATTTTAAAAACCCCTCACTAGATTCCCAAGGCTGAATGACAACAATTGGAGTTAATATTGAAATTAAAGGTATGGAACTATTTTTGATACAAACCATCTCCTTATTTTCTTCTGTGGATTTTCTCTCAGTTAATTATCTCTCTGCAGGGAACAAGTGAGAGAACCATATGCCAAGTATATCGCATGTCAGACCTTACCTATGATTCCCAGTTCACTTCTGAATCTTTCCATCAGGGTGAATGGGGGAAATCTCATACCGCTCCCCCTCAACCTGAAGCAAACCTTATAATTTCAGTTGATGTTAATTTGCATAGTTCTCATTGCTTTTGTTTTAGGTTTTGTTTCATTTACCAGTGTTCCTGATTCTGAGGTGCTTGGATCCAGCTGTGAAGCTAGTGGGTGAGAGAATAACCATGACTGCATGAGAAAAATGATGGGGGGTTGTTGGCTTGCATGATGTATTTTAAACAGATGACAAACCTTTGGGTACTTCACTATTGGCCTTTTAGACGTTGCAGTTCTCTCTTCAGATTTCTTCTTGCACGTGGAATAATGTGGCCTTTTGTTTTAAGTTTTTGACACTTACATAATGGTTTGTGAAGAGCTCAAGAATAAATCAAAAACTGCACATCTTCATTAGATTGTGGTGTGGCAGCTGTTGTCCCAGGTCATCTGTGGCTTGAATGAGGAATGAGTTTTCTGAAAGAGGCCAGCTGAGGTCCTTTATCCCTTCGATAGTGCTAATTTGCATATGCAAGTTACGCATATGCAACCTGTGTGCTGTTATCATTTAAACTGCGCTGCATCTGCCCATGTGCGTTATATTCCTGTGCTGAACTGCAGTGTAAGTGGTCCATCAGGCTGAGCTAGTGTTGATATTAGGAGTACTTAGTACACAAATATATTTTTTACCTGCTGGATGGTAAGGAACTAATTTTCTGATGGAAAAGCTTTAGTGCCCATACAATTATTTATCGTTACCCGTGTATCACACGGAGCAGAAGTGTGCTAACATAAGAAGACATAGCTGACAGTGCCCCACAGCATAGGTTTGTTTGTGTGTAACTATACAGTTTATGTGTTTATGGCTGTTGGGGTATTTTTAGGACATATGGAGCCACTTCATGTTTGTGTACAAATATTTTAAAGCAGTTCATGCAAGATCAAGTATGATTTAGGTACTAGTGAGGTCTGGAGAATTTTTTAATTAAAATACACATTTTAGAAATTATTTATATTTAGTGTCACAATTTTTTAAACTGAGAGATAAACAGATGTTTAGGATTTGTACTACATCTGTAAATGAACTTGACAATGCTCAATGCTAAATACATTCTGTGATTAAACAGTTTGCAGTTACCATTGTCATGGTGACCTTTGCTGTCTTCCTCATACAAATCTAGCAGTAGATAAAGTGTGTAGCAATTCAGAGAAGCTCATAAATATTTCACTGAAGGGTGGTGAAATGAAAGCACGTAGTTACTGTCATGAATTGTGTTAACAGTAGGCAAAATGGAAGTGCCAGCCACCATGGATTCTTAAAGGAACATGTTGATCTTTTCATTGCTTGTGCCATAAAAATTACCACACTAATCTGTTTAAATAATGTAGAAACAGCAGTCATTTTACTTTATATACACAATTAGATGCATTGAAAGCCCAGTCCCAGTGGAAGCAAAACTTAATCATCAGCAGAGCTTTGCCACACTGAGTCTGCATGATCAAGAAGTTAGCAGTAAAGCAGAATTCTTATAATATTTTTAAAGACTACAATAACTGACTTTGCACTCGTTTAAGAAAGTTAGATGGAGTTTTTTATGTTACCAGGTAGCTAGAAACGCAGTGCCTCATCTCCAAGCACAGGCATGCAGTACCGCCTCCAAGCTACAGGCACATGAGTGCAGGAATTTTATTGGTGTTCTTTTGTGAAAATTTTTTACTCTTGACAGAAATAGCAGAAAGATTAGGTAAAGCTAAAGACAGAAGGGCTTTGAGGAGGCACTATTCAGTGTAGGAAAGGCTTGATGTGATCTTGTCAATATGTTTGAATACTTGATGGGAGGGAGCAAAGGAGGATCCTGGCCTGTCTCAGCAGTGTCCAGTGAAAAGACAAGAAGCAATGGGCACAAGTTCCTCCAAACCTGACCAGACAAGGCCTTTCTCTAGTTCACCCCGCTTCCACCTGAGTGAAATGTAATTTCTTGAGAAAAAGGTTTTTTTGGGATGGATCCTGAGGTTGGCAGGCATTTTCTTGTAGAAAAGGTAGATAAAAGATTAGATAATAATTTCTGTTACAACAGATCTTTTTAAAAAAGACTTGTGTTCATGGAACAAGGAAACAAACCAAATTTGACTGGCTACCAGTTTACCCAGTTGCCTGTTGCTGAAGGCTAGAGATACTCAGCAATACCGAACTGTAGCCTTAAGATTTTCATTCTGTTCCAGTTAAAATAAAGGATTGAAGGGAAGCTGGCTGGTGTCAAGTTGAATACTTGAATACTATCATCTCCTCAAAATACTTACAATAGCTGAGAGTAGACCATTAGGAGCTCTAAGAAAAGTGGTATCTTCACTATTATAAAGCCTTGTGGCTGGTCTTTCAAAGGCGTTGATACATGATACATTAAAATAATAAGAGAAGCTGATTCAGAGGGCAGCTCAGTTTAGGAACACTGTGTTGACTGAATGTTTGTCAGTTGCTGGTTGAGTGCAGTAACAGGAGTGAATAATATAAAATCTGTTATTAAAGTACCGGTAAAACTGCCAGTAAAACAAAATCATCACTCCTTGTCCTAGAAAAAAAATCTCTTTTCTGTCTTCTAACGCTTGTTTGTATGTCATTTACGAGAAAGAAAGGCCCATTTTGCCATCAAATGCACCTTGCACGAAATAAGTTTTAATTTTCTCTAAACCATGAAATTTTTTTGCAGGTATTGACAACTTGAGGAATTCTAGTAGAAAAGGCTTTTGACAGGAAACTGAAAATGGTGATATCTAACTTACACTGTCAATGGAGGACCATGTAATAGCCATGGTGATAATTTTTTCCAGAATTTTCCAAGCAATGATGAAGCCTGTGCATTAGTAATCTTTTGAAGAAAGAAGGGGAAAAGCACACTAAAATCATAGCACACTGTGCTTTGTGATTTCCCAGGATATATTGTGTCTTGCCCTAATGGGAATCCGAGACGCACAGGGTGCTAATAGCAGCCCTCAGGCTGCCTGCAGAACCATGTCTGGAGGGTTGCAATGCTCATGGAGATGAGTGTGACCTTGGGCACCCTCAGGGGCACAGAGGCCTCCTGGGCACCTCCTGGCCTGGCGTGCGGGAGGTGCTCGCACAGGCAGGCAGCTGCCAAGCAGTCGTGTAGGGGAGAGAGCACGTGCTGTTCATACAGGTGCCCCAGAGACCCTCTTGGAGTTCTGTACAGTGTCTACAACCGCTGTCTGTGGTCTGGTGGGTCTCCCTTACATTTGAGGTGGAAAATATTTTTTTCTAATGCATTGTTTGAGATTTATGCATCTAATTTCCTTAGCTTTTAAAGAATCCTGTCTCCCCCTGGGTGCCCCTCTGGTGGTGTTCATCTCTTCTGTTATAGCTAGGCTTGCTGTGTATCCAAGAAAGACAACACTGAGTTTGTAGCTTAAGTAGATGTTTACTTTCACTTAACCCCGCAGAATGCAGCAGAACTTAAGCTCCCTAAAAACATTGCATTAAGCTAATGATTCAGTTATGACTAAATCCTAAAGGAGCTCTTTACTAGTCATGGTTAAACAGATTTATTGATCAGTTCATTATTTTGGAGTGTGTTATATCATTTGGCTAAGTAGTTCTTACCAAGTATGTACGAGCTATTGAAATGCTTTTTAAAAATCTCTAATCAAAGCTAAGCGTTTGGGATGGAATGAGGCTTTCATGGAAAGGGAGCAATATTTTGCTAGGTCATCTACATTTTTTTCTGAATGTAATTTGGGTACATTCTGAGGTATTTCTTACATGTCTATCCTTGATCATGGTGCAATAGTTTCACATTAGGGTAGAGGGGTTTTTTTAGAAGGAAGGTGAATGTGAGCAATCAGTGAAGTTTTCTGGATGCTGCTGCAATGTGCTGTTTGTATTCTTGGAATGAAGCAGGGCTGAGCCAGGTATATCAAGCATCATACAAATGATCCTTTGAAGTTATGTCTGCCTTGACCGGTTTAAAATATTTAGCTTGAACATCAATCATAGATTGTATAAGGGGGCCTTTTCTTTTATATTTGCAGAATCCGTAAGATGCAACACCCTTTGTACAGCTCTCAGCAAAGATGAGAGTGTGTATTGCCACAACAGCTCATCCGCACTTCATTCAGGATCTGTGGGGAGACGCACAGCTCTCCCTGCAATGGGATAAGTATAGATCACAAGATTCACTCCCTACATGGATGCTATGCGTTCAGCTGTATTTCCAGGTTGTATTTTTTTCTGCTAACTAAAAAAGTTCTCATTAATTATCTGTTTCATCATTTAGATCATCTTTTCGTATTTTAAAGTTAACAATTTCCTTCACTTTTAAAATGAGTTGTCTTAAAGCATTTCAGCTCTCTATCTTTGTATAAGCTCTGGCCAGAAGGAAGGGGCATACTGCCATTTCTCATGTAGTGACAGGAAACCGTGTGGCACCCACAGGTCCAGGGCTAAGAGCTGGCAGTGAGAGAAAAGTCTTAAAAAGACAACTTGGGCTCTGAAGTTTCCTTTCCAGTCTCCCTATTTGACCTCTGACCTCACCTGAAAGCCCTTGGATGAGGGGCTGTGAGGGGGTTTATTAACAGTGTTATTCCTTTGGAACTAGTCTGGAGCTGGCAAGCAAAGATCTCTGGTCAGCTCTTTCCTTCTGCCTAATAGGTCTATGCAGATCCATAGATAGAGGAAAACGTAACATTCATTCTCTGTATGCCAAATATCCCATGAACTAAACATGATCCTTAACATTAAAGCAAGAATCAGATATTCATGTGCTGTTATTTTCCATCAGTGAAGTCAGTAATAAAAGAAATGCAGGCAAGTAAAAGCAATGTCTTTGGTATGTTTTGTAAGGAGGCTAATTTTCTTGGCATGACATGGGGCTGCTATTTTGGGCCCAGCCTGCCGAAGGCTGGGTAGATCTGCAAATGTAGCTCAAGGATATTCTGCCTGCTTTGACATTTGGCTCCCCATCTTCCATTGCCCTGCCTTTCCTCCCAGCATGCCACACATCCACAGAGTTACTTTGTAAGAATGTGTTGAGAGAAACCTAAAATTAAGAGTCTACCTCCAGCCACTAGGTCTGAAGTAACCTAATTTTCCAGGACCAATGCATCTGACAGCATCTGTGCATGTAGTTCTGTGCAAAAAAGTTTCCAAATGATTAAAAATAATGCCACCATCCCCCAACACCCCCCAGAAAAGTCAAATCCTGTTTCCACAGTAGAGCATCAAAGCGTCATTGATTCATGGAGCTGCACTCGCTTGGTATGAGAGTTGAAACAGAGTTGCACAGCACATAGTTGGTGACTGGTCAAAATTGAGAACCTTTGATGATAAAGAACAATATACACATTTTGAACATACATTTTGAATACCATAGTGAAAACTGTCCACAGTGTAGGGGTTAAATAAGCAAAAAGTGATAAATGAATCTTGCAAATAACTAAATATAAGAGGAAAAAATGCTTTTCTGCTGACAGGCAAGTGGAGCTCTTCAGGCATGATCTTAAGATTGTTCCATGCCTTAGTTTCTCTCATTCTTCATCTGGCCTCGTTGGTTTCGTGCTCTCTGGGGAAGTGGCACATCTCTCGTGATTTTTTTGTTCAGTGCTTACTGCAGTGGATCTCAGACCTCATTTCAGGCTTCTGGAGTTACTGTTATTAGAAGTAGTCATCGTCTTGGGCTTTGCATTAATAGTTTTCTAGTTTATGTCTCAGGTTAGTAATTGTAAGCTAAAGGAAGTTTTACATTTGCATTCATTTTTGCATACATAGCAGTGAAGTTAAATTTAGTCCTGCTTTAAAAAAAAAAGACAGAAAATACTATATAAGCACATAAATCAGGCTGTTTTTTGAAGCTCAGTAAACATAAAGGAAGCAGCATTTTAATCAAAATGAGGAACTGCATCCTAATCACATCTCAACACATGTATATTTCATAAGTACATTTTCTGCAAAGCAAATACCATATAAGGGACTGCTGTTACACATTTTCTTATCGCCTTAGCTTTTTCATCACAAACTAGACTATCGCTGCATAAACTAATGATAATGTGATCCATATTTTTTAATTTATGTAGAAAATAGTCTAGTAAAATAAAAAAGTTTGCAATTTTGTTATTATTTTCCCTTGTCGTTTTTCAACAGACAAATCAATTCTTTTCTGTTCAATTTAGTGGTGTGCCTTTGAAAAAAGTCCTTGTTTGTACCTTTAGTTACTAAAAACATGCTGATTTCTGAGGATGAGATAGCAATAAGTGACAGATAAAAAGAGAAATGAGAGAAAACAAAGCTTTATATCTCTTGTGTTACACAGAATAATTAGGGAAGACAAGTCTTGCTTTGACATAAATTCTCCATTGAGCTACACAGTAGCTGTGTGTGTTGAGGGCAGTATTGATCTAAAGCTAACATTTGACATGCTGTTGTCGAAACTTTAAAAAGGCAGAAAGGGACGATTGTCAGAGATACTCTGAAAAACTCTGGCAAAGCCCAGCATTCAAACTGTGGAATACAGTCTGTCCTGCCTTACATTGTGTGCTAACCAAGGGCAGACAGGCCATACATCACCCCCTACAGCTTCTGATCTTTCAGAAATGGGTATCAGTCTTGATATCTGTTCTTTCAATTTTTCCTTGCATCCTAAAAAGAAATGGGAATAGACTGTAATGCCTGTTTTTAAGACAGGACTTCGAGGACGTCCACAGTTCCCCTCATGCACAGACTTGTTTGAGATAAACTCACCTCAGGTGATTTTACTTCCAAGTAACATCTTACAGGCAAAGACCAGCAGCCAGTTTTCTTAGTAGTGCTAGGAAATGGATGCTCTTGCTACTAGTCTCTTAACATTTCTGTCGTTTGTCCGCTCTTTCCACATGAAACTATTTATTTCTGCCTGAAGATTTATTTAAAAGTTTTCTATGACTAAGTGCTTATTTAGTATTTAAAAGAAGAGAAATAAAACATTTTTCAGCTGTGTATTTTGTTGCTGGACCAGAACACACCAGATACAGGGTTACTAAAACATTTCAAGAAACTGAGGTGATCTCAAGGAGACACTGTATATATTTGCTTGAGGTCTAATGCTTATTACTTAACAGCCAGTTAGATTTTTGGGAGAATAATAAAATTCCTAAAAATGAGTCTAGGCCCTCTCAGATGCATGAAGTATGGTCAGGTTCACTAGGTGGTATAAGATACAAATAATTTACAAGCTAGGAAATGGAAGTTAAAGAGTAGCAAAGTTGTTGGAGAGGTGAGATGCATTTCCCCAGAGGCTGGCAGTTGGAGAGCTGTGCAGGTGGCAGGGGGCGTTCCTGTACTCTTCTGTATCTGCTTGAGAGGATCTGAGGCTTTTCTGATCTTTCAGCACTAGGCTGTGGAGCATCCGAGTCTGCAGGCAACTCCAAACCTCTCCAGCTAAGCCTGCATCAGTGTCTCCCACCGTTACGGACTGCCTAACCCATCCTGCTGCTGGGTGAGCCTTCAGCTGAGTGGCCTCCCCGGTCATTTCATTGGAGAGGTTCTATTTTGTATGGCACAGGTAGAAACTGAGGGGAAGAAAAAGGATGGCTTTACAGCCTGGTGATTTGGACATTCACCTGGGAAAGTGGGCACCTGTATTCCACTGCTCCCTAAAATACCTTTCAGTATTTGAGGGTAAGGAAAATGAGCTTTGGGAGAATCTGTTGTCTACCATTATAATCTCTGCTGTGGCTCTACTGGCTGGACTCCTGGAACATACCAGAGTATTGCATGAGAACTGAAAGAATTATGACTGGACTTAAAAATGGAAAAGAGAAATAAAGAGTTATTAATGATACATGTAGAAAGTCAATATTCATTTACCTAAATCCCCTTTGGTATAACAGTTACTATCTCGTAAAAGAACAAACCCCATGCTACCCTACGTAGCCAAATTTTATCCTTTAAATTAAGTGTATGGGAAAACTTTGTCAAACAAATTTAGAGCAGCTGAAAAATTTGAGCTAATTCTAATTTAGTTGTCATTTTCCCAAGTTATTTTTAAAACTCCATTTCTTTTTCACTGGATGTCTGACAATATTTCTTCACATATGAAGGGCAGCACTGTATACTGTTCTTGGTGTCCTGAAACATGCAGTTACGTTATTTCGTTCTAAGTTAGCTATCAGAGACAAGACGATGCCCATTTCCCAACCAATGAATGAGACTAGCTGAGTAGACTACAAAGCACAGTAAAAACAATAATAATCTTGCATTTATTGAATCTTTTCTACATTAGTTTAGTGGTTTTTAATAAGTGGCTGTTAAATTGATCAGCCTTCTATATACTATGGAGTCTGAAATAGTATGTGATGAATGAGGACAACCTGGAATGGGTCAAATCAAATACCTTCTATAATTGAATTGACACAAGGCCAAACCCCACAATTTATTAGACTAGAGAAAACCTTGGTTTTCTACCAAGCTACCAGAAGGAGTTTTGTCCACCATTTTTCTTGCTGAACAGAGAAGATGAGCTAGAAATAAGCAGTACTGAAGTGCGTGACTGGCAATCAAACACGAGCCAAACGCTTGTGCTGGCATTGACTAGCCCTCACAATACCTGACTTTGCATTTTGACTCCAACAAAATAAATTACCTTAATATGATTCTGACACTTGTTCTGAAAAAAAAAAAAAAAAAACCAAACCAAAACAAAAAAGCCCCAAAACTTTGAGAAAGTAAGTCCTTGAAATTGAAAGCTCTGATACAAAATCATTTTAGAGCTACCTAAAGGCTGTGTATGGTTTGGAATGTGAAATACTATGCTCTGAGAGATTCATTACGCTGTGTTAGCATGCTGCAGAGTTTTACATTAGGGAGATGATCTAGTGCTTTCTCAATCTCTTAAGTCTCCCTAGGTTGTATTATAATAAACTAAAAAAGTAAAAAGAGTCTGACCAAAACACTAACGTGAAACCAGAAGTTCTAGTAATTAACTGTTTTTCCTTATTGTAATGCAGTAGTGGGTTTCTTTGCTCTTGTCTTGTGTTGCTCTCTTGCTGAGGTTCTTGTTGCCTTTGTTATGTGAATAGATTTGTCCAAAACTTTCTTTACAAACTTTTACTTTACGGACTTTCTTTATGTAGGTAAGGTCTGTTCCCTTAAAACAGACCAAGACAAGACCCCATTGCTGCGTGAAGAAAGAATTTTTCAGACACAGGGCATGATGTACCAGTGAAGGGTACTACATGTCAGGTACCTGAAATATGCCATACTCGTCTTAGAAAGTGGATATTCACTGTGGGTTCTTTAATCTTTCTCTACTTGTTCAAAGCCTTCAGCTTTGGTTCTTGCTTCAGCAGTGAATGGGTGATTGAAATTGTGTTTCTGTCATCTGCCCTCAAATGGGTTTCCTTGAAAGTATTTTTCCAGTTGTCATCCACATGACTGAGAGATTTTTTTTCCTCTTCAGATACTTCATGGATGAAAAAATATTTTTGGTTTGATAAAAAATTGAAAGCTCTGAATTCCAGCTCACACTGTTGCTTCGCATTCCTTTGATTTTTTAGTGATGTCCCGTTGACTGCTATTAAAGAGGATTTCCCCCTCATTAATTTACCTTTCTCACAAAAAAATTACTGTCTGATGTAGATGAAGGGACCGTAATATTTCAGAGCTTGCTACTGGTACACTGGCCTCCTCGTGTGAAGCACAGTGCAGCTGCCTGAGGCTGGGAACTGTGTTTGGCTCCAGCCATTGCGCAGTGGAAAGATGAATTTAGAAAAAGCACTTAGGTTTTGGGGTTCACTGTATTATACAGCAGGACGCTCCAGTTATTCTTGGGCTTTTAAAGACAACTCCTGTGATTTTGTTTCAAGTTCTGCATTAAAGCATTGTAATTAAATAAGACTACAAAAAATTTACTGACTTTAACTAATGGTGTATTCCTGTCCTTTTGCCAATTTGGCATCATAATAACACTGTAAATCAGAGAGATGTCTAAGCAAGCTTTAAATCTGCAGTCATAAGGCTCTGCAATAAGCTTGAATTTTTCTGGTTTTATCTTCTTAATTCAATCATGCTTTTATGAAACCTGACTATCATGAATATTTTTCTTGTTTATCCACATTAGAAAATCATGTTTACTAATGTAAATCCTGTACCTTTTCTTACGATTTCTTTAAACAAGTATGAGGATTAGGAAAAAGTGTTTCCTTTTTGTGGAATGGGTAATCCTTTGTATGGTTGTCATACGGTTTAATTTCATCTGTAGGAGAGAACTGTATCCCTCCTCCCCGATGCACATACATGAAAGATAGTCTCAACCCTACAATCTGTACTGAAATTAGTAACCTTGTTTATTTAAAAAAAAACACCAGTGCATTCCTCAGTAGGGATGGAAGCATGGTCCCTGAATCCATGGTTGCAGAATAAGGCTCTAAATCATTCTACCCAATTTCTTTTTCTCGAACTGTATATGGTGCCTGTTGGATTGTAGTATTGTAATATTTTGTTTAAGTTGATCTAATTGAAGAGGAATGTTACCAGTTGCTGACCAAAGGTAACTCTTTGTGCAGGGTCTCTTTGTGCAGATGAGTGTGTTTAAATTATGATAAGGTTGTTCAGTGCCATGAAATATAGGTTGTGGTGAATTGGAATGTGGAAAACAAGGAAAGAGAAGAAAAGAAAACAGAATAAAGAGAGGCAGAGAAAGAATAAAAAAGGTGAAAAGGTAAAAAGGCGACAGGAAACAAAAACCAAAAGAAAAGAAGAGAACTAGATGTGTGGGAAACAGAAATGGAGGCGTGAGACTCAGAAGTGAGTAATGGAAAATCTGTGAGAAAATCACTGTAAAAAGATGAAAGTAAGAAAGTGGAAGGAAAAAAGGTCTGTTAGTATATAAGATTGAGAATAGGGCTTTTTTACCCTTCTTTTTTCCTTTCCTGTTATCATCCCTGTCTTGTAAAGGTTCTTCTTACTATGTTGTGATGTCTTCTGTTTCTTTTTTCTCTCTCCTTACATACTGTCTTCTGAGAACACTCAAAGCCGTGTCTGATCAAGGCAGATAGCTGACAGCAGCTTTTTCACTGCACAGTTGAGCTGGGAAAACAGCTGATTTTTAAACCTTTTTTATTCCAGTTCGAAAACTGTTTATATTCATAACAGAAATAGAAAAAGCTATCATTGTCTGTCAGTCAAATCATGAAAAAATAGAATCCTCAGTCTTTTCACTGGAAAAAAAATGTTAATGTGTATTGTACTCTTTATGTTGCCAACTTTGACTTAAAACAGAAAAGGCTTTAACTGAAAATACACGTAAGAGGAATCAATACTGCCTGGTCTAGTTCCTTGGGAAATGTAGTGCTCTTACTAAACCCAGTGACTGACTATATAATGTTCTAAATGATACTTTAGCAGCAAGATCTGGTCTAATGCCTTCCAGACCAGAAGAATTATGTGAAAATAGGGAATGAGCTATCTGACTTAGGAAAGACCTGAGGAAATCATAAGACTGGTCTAATTTTGAGGCTTGAAAGAAAGAAGAAAAAAATCAAAAAAGGTCATCTTTATTTTCTGAGCTTCACTTGTTTCCTGGACTGCACTAGGAGCATTACAGCAAGTCAAGGGAGGTGATCCTTCCCCTCTGAGGCCACACCTGGAGGACTGTGACCAGTGCTGGGCTCCCCAGTAGAAGAGGGACATGGACATACTGGAGAGTGTCCAGTGAAGGGCCACTGAAGAGAGCTAGGACTGTTCAGTCTGGAGCAGAGAAGGCTCAGGGAGATCTTGCGTGTATAAACGCCTGCAGGGAGGGTGCAAAGTATGTGGAGCCAGGCTCTTTCCAGTGGTGCTCAGTGACAGGACAAGAAGCAGTGGGCATGCACTGAAGCACAGGAGGATCCCTCTGAACATCAGGAAACACCTTTTCACTGTGACAGACACTGGGAGAGGTTGCCCAGGGAGGTGGTAGAGTCTCCATCTTGGATACACTCAGAAGCCATCAGGACACGGTCCTGGGCATCCAGCTCTGGGTGACCCTCCTTGAGGAGGGGGCTCAGACCAGATGGACTCCAGAGGTCCCTTCCAACCTCAACCAGTCTGTGATTCCTGGGCATGAATATGTCATCTGCTGTGGCTTTAAGTAAAAGGTGTTAAATGTTTTACTGAACACTCGCATTAAATCTTCATTGAGAAACAGATGATGAGCCTGACCTTGAGTCGGTTCTTATGTTAATTACAGTGTATTTTGTTTCTGTTTCAATCCAGAAAACCCTGTTGTACTTACTGAAGAGATGCACAATGAGCAGACAGTGAAAGTAATTGTTTTTCTTCATTAGATCTGAAAGAGTGCTTGCACAGGGACAACTGAATTGGAGGAATTTTTTAATATTCCTTCAGAATTATTTTAGCAAAATGAAATTGACAGTAAAATGCATATGAGAAAAGCAAATTGCTGTCAATATATAAGAGGAGCCTTTAAGCAATTTCTTGCATAGCACTAACCTCAGACTGGAATATTTATAATATATCAACCAAACCTCAACATTTAAGGCGTAATTGACTGAAAATCAATCTGTGGGAAACTGCATGGCCCAAGGGACTTTTTAGTTGGATATATCCCTTTTAAATTCCATGTATTTGCTGGAGAGTTTTCCCAGGTTGCTACTGCCTCACAGTCAATATTATGACCTTATCTTTAATGTATTCTTACTTAAAGGAAATTAATTAGGGTAACCTAAATTTAATGCATTCTGAATAAATGATTGCATAGAAGTGACTATGGTTTTGAACAAATAGACTTTTTCCCCCTATTATTACTGTTTCTAAATACTTGTACTGATTACTGTTTCTAAATATTTGTACTGATCTAATTCACAGGCTTTTGGTAAATTATTTCCCCTAGTATGGTTTATGTAAAATAACTCTTGAAAATAGTTTGGTATTCATTAACCGTTGGAGTGTAATGATAATTCTTTGCTGAATCTATGATGGTATGATACTGTGCTGTATATTTACAAACCGGTAGAAAAAATACACTCTGATTTCTTTCATATCAAAAATTTGAGATATCTTACAAAGTAGGCTAACTGCTACAAAGCCACAGGCTACACAGCATAAGAACTTGACTGCTTAGAGCTTATTAAATGATACTAGATTTTCAGTAGTATTAAATAAGTGCCTGTTGATGTAGGAAAGAATAATCTTTCTGCCTACAGACTGAAAAAATCCGTGATCAAAATTACAGTTCCTTCTAAGCAAAATGTTGTAGTCAAATAGTTAAAAATTACAGATTTATGGATTGTTATTGTTTCCATGGTGGTTGAAACGGTTTTTAAAATGATGAGTTAGCATGCCACACTACATGGAGGTTTTCTGATTGTCTTGGCTGGATTTTTTGTCTTAATACCTTCAGGGAAAAGAGTAGCAAACATCCAGTGGTGAGAAATAAAGAACCATTCCGTTCCCAGGATGACTGTTGGTTGGTGCCTTTGTGGTATTTGCAGAGTGCAAGCACTTAGGTCTGTCTTTGTCAGCCAGATAATGCTCGCATGAGACCATATTGGGCATTGAGCTTACCTGGAGGAATAGGTGTTCTCCCTCTTGCACCTAGAGATAATATGGAAGAACCTTACTGCATTTTGTGTCAGATAGGAAAGGAAGCAGCAGAATCTTTAGCTCCATACATAATACATACATTCCAGAAACATACTGAAGTCAAGATTTCTGCCCTAAATTGGGATGTTAATCTGAGAATTCGTGACATGAATCAGAAGACATGAGTGAACAAGGGATGAAAAACACTTTAAAAAGAAAGGAACAATTCTCCAGAGATTAGATTTGACATCCAAAATCTCTTGATGATCGTTTAACACAGGGGAAGCAATGAAAGACTATAACAGCTTAGGTCGCTGAATGTATAAAACCCCCTATTTTGGTAATATCAGGTAATGTAAGCGTTTATGGCATGATTGAGTGAAAATCAGTCTTGTGAGTCTAAATGGTTCAAGGGTCTTTTAGTTTGAAAGTGATACTGATGAGTCCTGATGATACAGGTGGTCGCACTCGTATCTTCTGGTGCATGTTCTTTTATTACCTATAAAAAATTTTGTAAGAAATGGAAGATCTAGTTTAATACCTGGTAGATAGCTTAGTATTGCTATTATAAAAAGCACTGTCAGTACTGATGGTGGCTTCAGGAGAAAAAACAAAGATAGAAATAAATGCTAATGATAACTCCCTCTCCACCTGCTTTTAGGGGATGACCCTCCAACAGTCCCCTCTCCTTGTCTCATCAGAAATTAGGTCTTCCATCACTGTGTAGGGTCAGGAAAGTAAAAGTTAAAAGTTAAGGTTTCTTCTGCTGTTGGCAGAATAGCAAACTGTGATGGTTTCCAAAGCACACTAATCATCTGAGTTGTGAACTACAGAAAATCGTGTGCTGTTATTGCAGGCTACTACCACTCTTCGATGCACTCGGAATGCTAAAAGAGCCTATGGTCAGAAGAGCCGGTCTGGTGTCCTTGGGGTCACTGTGCCTGTTTAACAGGAGATGAACCTTGGGTTCCAGTGCTTTGGGCTGTTGGAGTTTAGTGGCAGCTAGACTGGAAATGATAGTTCCTTGCCTGCTGCATTCCTGTAGTCTTGAGTTACCAGTCTCATGCTAATGATTCTGCTCTGATTTTTAGTGATCACATAGCCTCAGCAATGTGTAGATGCTTACGTGACAAAATGTCAGCTTCTCTAGTGCCTGTAGGATGCCAGGTTTTCTGTAAGATGCCAGGAATTAATCCAAATCATTGAATGCTTCTGAAATGAAAAGTAGTATTCACCAGAAAAAGTTCTATTACACACCATGCATTGCTTTGCTTTCCTATTAATTTTCTATCTTCTTTAACATTAATAGGAAGGGTTATAATGCTTTTTCTCTTCAAAACACAGCTAGACATTATGGCAGAAACTGAATTTGATGGAGTTACCAGAACCTAAGAACCTGATCCATGCTTTCTGTGATACGTCTTTTACTAGATAGTGATAAATAAAATCAGTTATTTTATGGACTTTGCTGAGCAAATCTCTCATGTGTTTCACTGAGGTATGCACCATTTATGTTCATGTGTAAATCTGAAACACAAACAGGACTAGAGAGCACAGGAGTGACAAGTACTTCTAGCTTGTGATTGCAATCATGAACGTGTGTAATTTTTCCATTTAATTTTTCCATTAAAATTATCCACTGATAGTTTTAAAACCTCTGAGAATGTGAGATTGAGTATGGAGGGAATTGAGACGATTTATTCCTATGTTATTATTAAATAAGTCAATGAGAAATCTGCTCACTTTACACCTGATTAATATGCCATGCACTGTGACTAAGTGTGCTTATTTAACCACCCCTGTTTGCACTAGGGGAGGATGACACATTTACATTGCGATTTAACTTTTCCAAGCTAATTACAAATGTCTCTTCACTAGAAAAATACATGGGTTATATGCATTTTGAGTGCCACATGGTAGAAAAAGTATTGCCTATAATTTAAAGCTCCAGCTGTGATTTATGCACTCCTCCTCTGCCTGGGCACCATGGCAAAGCGATCGGGATTTGGAGCATCTAAAGGAGAGGCCTGCATTTAAATTCCTGTGGTGGCCAGTTGCATGAGGAGGTGCACAGACATTTTGAGAATTTGGTCACTTTTGGTGTCTAAATGCAGACTTTGGATTTTTCAGCCCCTTGCACATGAAGCTTCCCCAGTGAGCCAGGGTAATGGAACACAGTGCCCAGTTTTTGCAGTAACTTAATGGGAGATATTTCAGACTTCTGCTGCAGTTCGAAATGGCCCAGCTGGGGCTTCTGGGCTTGGGTTTATGTCTGTCCTCTCCAGCCCCTCTGCACATAGTTTGCAGGAATCGGGCTGGCATCAGCTCAGCCTGCTGCAGTGATTTCCTTTCTGTTGCCAGATTGGCTGCATGGAAATACACTGTACTGACCTCAAGGCAGTATAGGGGGAGTGTCATGTTCCCAGTTATGGTTGTCATACCAATAGCAACATTAATGAAAACTCAGCCTTGCCCTATGAATACGTAGTTAAGTTTTTCATCAGTCACAGGGGTAAGATAACATATAAATTGAAAAGATTCAGTGTTTGAAAATACTGTAATGTTCTTCTCAAGCATTTTTTTTCTTTTCTCTTTCTGTGAAACCTTAATCTCTGAGAGGATTGATGCATGGTTTCCATCTAGCCTGATAAAGTAAGATTTTTATGGCAAGACTTTCCATAGTATCTTAGTATTTTGCTGACACGCTATGTCCAGTTTGTGTTGGCACTAAGCCTGGATTCTGCAGTCTCTTTATTGCAATTTGAGTCTCAGAAATTGCAGATCAGAGAGGCTGGACCTGTCACAGCGTTTGAAAGGCTGTTTTCCAAGTGTGATTTTGTCTTGTTTGGTAGACTTCCTTTCGCAATCTTATTAAAATATTCATGAGTTCTTTCTCTTTAACTAGAATCATTAAGACAATGCTTGATGCCCAGTGGTGTTGCTCTGCACCTCCCATCTTGCTGGATCTTTTATTATTCCACATGTTCCTAATCTGATAATTTTTTTTACTTCTGTAAATTAGCAGTTTTAAATACCATTACTGGGAAAGATCAAACTGCAATATCGAAGAAGAAAGCTTCATTACAAGTGTGCTGAAAATTCTAGGAAATATTTATACCTCTGTTGTCCTGTTTTTCTTGGAATTATGGTATCTGTGATTTGGTAATAAACATGGAGTTTTAAAAGCCTTGCTGGGCTCTCCTGGCTCAGATTTCACCAAAGGTGATAAACAAAACCTCCCTCCTTCAGCATGTGCAGAATTGAGCCAAAAAAGGAATTATGACAAAGATGGTGGAATTTCCAAAGATGAGATTTAATTTCTTTTCATTTATTAGCATTCTAACATGTAAAAACAGAAGTATTTTGCTTCGAGCAAGGCAGAGAAACAAAAGCCACTCCTCACTAACGGCATCTTCTGGAGGACACCACAGGAGTACACTGTTTTGTATTCTAGATGTTGTGTTTTAACTACAGAAGTAAGTTGCAACGTTCAAGTGAGGAAGTGATATCTTACCTGCGGCTGGCGCTGAAAATCCTCCCGATGAACCTTCTAAGATTTGTGTGCAGATATTCCGCAGCATGGAACAGAACTGGAAGTTTATAAGATTGCTTAATATTTGAGATGTAACATGTCCTTAGGGCTTATTGTAACTGGGGCTGAGCTTAGTACCAAAACATTTTTAAGAAAACTTCTTTAATTACTTCCAGTTTACTCTTAGAAAAACAGTTTGCAGAATCAGCATATAGCTTTGGAACATGCATCTGGAAATATCCGCTCCTCCTTTTACAACGCAAAATAGTTTATTTAATAAGTATGTGGATTTAAGGTATAGTTTTATTGCCTATATGATGTCTTGTCATTGTCCTTGCCAAACTGAATTTTACGTAGACTGTTAAAATTTGTTTCAATTACTAAAAATTTAAAATATTAAAATAGATCTCAAGGCTGAATTAAAACATCCATGTAACCTATAGTTTTGTGAACTGGTGGTAAAAATATCCAGTTAGTTTAGTCAGACTATTTTGAAACCTCTGAAGCTCCTTTAGTATTCTTTATCTTGTACTCATTATTCAGTAGTTATATCCAGGACTTTGTCGTTTGTTTACAGTACTATCATTCATTATTTGGGTTTATTGCTGTGTTATGAATTCTAAGGTGTACTATTTACAAAAGTACATGAGTGATGTAGGATCTTGTTACCTTTTTTCTTGTGTTTTTATAGAACTTTATTTTAAAGTGACTCAGATACCTTTTAAAATACCACATCAGATATGAAAACTACATAATAAAGAAGTCAGTTCTTTAGTGTTGTCTCCTATTAGTTTGTTAATTTTCTTATTGAAGTAGGCTGAGTAGCTGAGTTTCCTTCACGTGTTTATATTGTTTCAGCTAGTGCAGTCTGATGAAGATGGCAGGATTACTGTGCTGAAGTGAATAAATTGTTTGTGTCCTTACAAATCAAGAAGTACAGATATATTTGTGTCTTAGTGATACGAATGTGATTTTTTGCAGGTTTGGAAACCACTCTGAACTGTGAGGCGGTTCTCCGTGTCTCATTCATTGCAAATTCTGTGAGTAACAAGACTAACGAGATCTGACTGGTAATGGCTACTGTCAGCATCTTTTGCAAAACAAGGATTTGTTGTGGTTTTATATCCTTTTGTAATAAATTTTTACTAGGATTCTTGAATGGCATTTAGCATATTCTGTCGTGGCCCACACTTTCTGCAAGTATTATAGGATTAAAAAAGGCCCCCCTCTTGTTGCATACATTCTTAGGATGCTCTATATATGATATAAATTGACTTGGTGAATACACTGGTGGCCTTAATTTCCTGTTTCACTGGGATTATGAGCTTCCAGGGAAGCAAGGATACTGGCTGCTTGTCTTGTATTCTGTACTTTCATTTCCGATGGGACGTAGCCATGCTTGCCACCTAGAAATGAGCTCGGTGAGTAGTGCCCCGTGCTGACACCAACGTGTCAAGTCTTGCAACAGGAACAGCTCCGTAGAGCTGGGCCAAATGGGGGTTGGAAGTGTCTGAGCAGGTAGCTGTCTTGTCCCTCGTTGCTGCAGGGTTCCTGTGCATGGCTTACTTAAACATCTTAAAACATTACCCAGTCCACTGAAGTATTCGTTGCAGCTATTAATTGCCCTCTGCGTTCCACAGGGAGTCTCTCGAGCCCCATGGGAGTTGTCAGGCTTCTAAAATCCCTGTAAAAACAAGAAATATCGAAACAAGGAGTGCTGTATGCCCACTTGGATGGGCACTTTTAGGATCCCAAGTGTCACAAGAGAGTTTGGTTTGATCGGTTCTGCTTCACTCCTCATGAGTAACCTAGTGGAGATACTTGAAATTACTTATATGAGCAGCAAGAACAGGTTTTGCCTTATGGTTTTGTGTTCATACTGCGTCTCTAAGAATCCTGTCATGTTCATTAACATTCATCTATACTCTATGGGTTTTGTGCCTTCCCTTACTGTACAAACAGATCCTAAACTTTTCCACCATGTTTTATTAACAAAGGAAGGAAAACAAATAGTAAAAGAAAAAGCTAGTACCTAACAAAAGCTTACTTTTACTGACTGTTAAGAGAAAATTATATAGTACAGTGTGTCAGAATGTGGCAATCTGGCAAATAATACATTGCAACAAGCAACACGCACAGGTATTTGTCACCCACCCTGTTAGATTAATGTACATCTATAGCATTTTGTGTTGGAACATATGAGCCTGAGCCAATAGTTAATGCCAGTCTTTCTTAAAACTCTCTCAACAAATACATGCAGTGAGTTAGACCTTTCCTTCCTTGCTGACTGAGGCAGGGAATCATAGAATCATAGAATGGTTTGGGTTGGAAGGGACCTTAAAGATCATCTAGTTCCAACGGGCAGGGTCTAGTGAAACTGGACCCTCACTCTAGTAGGTACAGTAATTCAAATTGGTAAAAAAAATAAATTGATGACATTGTGGATCCATGGCTCCTTAAATAATTATCAGAAATGAAGGAGGAAGGAGTTGGCAAAGAGGACATCAAAGGAAGAGCTGGAACAGGGAGTGTTCCAGACTAGTCCAGATAGACGTCGTTAGAGCACTTTTGTGAGAGGTGGGTAGCCCAGGTTCTGCTTTTTTTCATGCATTTTATTATTATGTAGCAAAATAGTATATAAAGCAACGTGCAATATAGATATTAACAGATATCCAGTGAGTACTTTGGTAATAATATAGACATAAATAAATTTAATCTTTGTTACTAAAGAAACAAGTTTTCTATGCATGTGAAAAATACCTTAACTTCCTGCTTTTATTACAACTTGCTAGATGCCAAATCTCCCACATTAGTTACCTAACCACAAAAATTAATTACTGTGTAAACTGTAAATAGGACTTTGCACGTGTGTGACAAATTTTGAAAATTCGTCCATATTTATTTAATACACAAACAAGGACTTTAGATTTGTAGCTGTGTCTGGTGTTAATTCAGTTAAGTTAAATTTGGAAAGTTAAAGGCTTACCCCTTTTTAATTCTGCAGTTCAACATTTGAATAATTTTGTACATAAAATTTTAAATTATCTCATTAGTTTCATTGAGATATTGTGGCCTGTCTTAAGGGCTTTTTCACTGGCTTGGATTGCTTTCTACGTGTTAACAGCAAGTGACTTTCCACTTAGTATAATTAAAGTAAAAGTAACTTTCCCAGAACACTGTTCTGAACCTCCACTATGAATTTGCCAACAACTTACATAGCCTATCCAGTTGGAAAAGACAGATAGGTATTTAAGTCTTCTATTAATAATGGCATTTTACCTAGCTAAGTAAAGATAAATGAAACTTCATATCCTTGGTCTCTCTTCCTTACATCTCTCCTTAAAGAAAAACATACATTAACAGGTTTGTTCAGGCTGGAAGGACTTAAACTGTGCTGTTAAATTAAGAGGTAAAGGTGATGATACAGGAGAAAATCTAGGGTGATGTGATTTTGTGCAGGATTTAACTCTCAGGGAAACATTGGCCCTTTTAAAGTGTCTATCATACAGCAGAGAGAGTAAGGCTGACAAATGGAGAAGGTTAGTAATCTACTGACTCAGTGTTTTCACAACATCAAGAAATTCATTATCAGCTGAGAAGTTCAAAAGACTAACCCTGAACTCCTTTGCTGATGTTGTCAATAGAAAATTGAAAAACCTTCAATTCCTTACAACCACAGATACTTTAACGGAGGCTGTATTCATCCATTGTGAATACTTTCACCTCTAGGTAGCTCTCTGAAGTAAGAGAGCTCACTGACGATTACATTTCTATAGAATTTCCTCAATTGGGGTATTTTGCTTTTTTAGACATCCCTATAAACTTATTTTTTCATAAGCAGACCGATTGTTGAAAATTTTGTGGGAAAGGCTGGCTCAAAGAGCGGACACCATCATTAAAGCTGGTAAAATAGTTTTCCAATAGATTATGAAAAGCAATATAATTGCTTTGGAAAATGTGATATGAGAGAAAGTTCTCCATCTTTCTACAAACTCTAGCTGCAGGAAGATGTCTGACCCTCATCCGAAGCTCACTGAAATCAATGGGAATCTAACAGGCTTTGGCCATGTTGTCCCTTTGATACGAATTGGTGCACAAGTCCAAATTCATTTTTGACTTGACTTTATAAATTTGACTGGAGCTGTCGTAGGTAACTATTTAAATCTCTGTTTTAGTGTTGTCGGTTACAACATTGCAAGCTATTGCTTACAAGAAAGAAAAGAAAAGGAAATATTTGTGATATATTGAGCTTTTTTTTTTTAAATCTGTCGTGGTTTGGCCTCAGACGGCAACAAAGAACCACGTGCCGCTCGCTCGGGCCTTCCCGATACAGGAAGAATGAGAAGAAAAAGGCAAGACTCCTGGGTTGAGACAAAGGCAGTTTAACAGTACAGCAAAGGGAACAAGCAAACAACAACAATAACACCACGGACAGAGGAATACACAAACACAATTACGGAACCGCTGCTCCCCAACCAGACCCGGGACGCCCCAGCCCACTCCCAGCGGCGACTTCCTGCCCCCTCCCCCGGCAGCTCAGGGTGGGCATGGCTCACATGGCATGGAATACCAGGAAAAATTAACCCTGTCCCCACTGGAACCAGGACAAAATCATACTACATAAATAACATCACAAAATATGAAACCGAAAACAATAAAGAGGAGGAAATACAAGTTATAGCCATAGCACTGCAAATAGCTTTAGGTGGAAATTGGGATAACTTCTCAATAAGGAGAAGTCATCTCTGAATACAAGGACATGCACAACTTACACTGGCTCCAGTGGGGCAAGGAATAAGCTTTGAGCCCGTCTCTGCTTGTCACTTAAAACTTCTGTCCGACTGATTAAATGTTTCCATGAGCGCAGGTCTGCTGCTGACTCACTCTGCTGTAGCTGTTATGTGTCACTGGAAGCTGCACAGGTCATCTGGGAATCCGCACTGACAACTCTCTTGTTTGAAAGTTGCATCTATTTTGCATAATATATTTAGTTTCTTCGCTGGTGATCGGTTTATTTAAATTATTCAGTATTACTGCTTTTAAAATGAAGGATGAGTTTCTTTGTCAAAAAAGTATGGAAGTACTCTGTGAGCGCTTCTACCAAAATCACAGCCTCAGCCAGAATATTTTTTTAAAAGATTGAGCATACAGTTTAGATCACTTAAAGTTCAGCTTAATGGGGTACAACACACCAGGACAGAGAGTTTTGTCTTACACTTGCAGGTGCCTGCAAATCAGAAAACCTGCAAACAGCCTAATGCATTTTTTCATTCTGTGAGCATCCCTTCCTCAGACAACATGTTGGAGTCAGACTTTACTGTGGAGAGTAGTGACACCGACCATGCCAGGGTGTTTCACCAAGGCAGAGAATCTCAGGAGAGCTGAGGCTGGCAGGTAGCCCTGGAGCCCCCCCATCCCACCCCTGCTCAGGCAAGATTGATGACAGCAGTTCCCTGGGGCCATGTCCGGTCAGGAGGTGTATATCTCCAAGGATGGAGATCCACATCTTTTCTGGGCAACCTATGCCACTGGTTGACCACTTGCACAGTAAAAAAGCTTTTTCTTCTTGAAGCAAGAATGGAAAGACAGAGATATATTGACTAACCCTGTTAGTTTTCATCCAGAATTGAAAAAAATAATCAATTCAAATTGTTTAACGGTTCCATTCTGTGCCATCTCAGGTCATCACCTATGAAATAGTTGCATTTTTCTCTCACCAAGTATCAAGAGAGTTTACACAGAGCAGCTCTTCATGTTGGGAGAAGGAGGACATACCATGCAGATCAATTAAAGAGAATAAATAATTCCTGTAGAGGTTGTTGTTGAAGTACAACTTGAGTCCTTTTAGGTTTTCTTAATGCAAGTGAAAATATAACTCTGTATTATATGACTGTACATATGCTTCACAGGGATGAGGCAAGCAGTGGATTAGCGGCACCTTCCCTCTGAGAACACTTCATTCCCAGGGTTTGCTCAGTGTGCGAGAACATTCTTAATCTCCATTCCATAAGGCACATTGTAAGGAGACACACTGCCTGCACAAGGGTTCTGTACTTGTTTTACATTTCTTCTTCTTGTGCTGTGTGTGCATGCTTTTCTTGCAGCTATCTTCCCTCCCCAAGTGATAGTGACAGGAAACATTGCTTCAGTAACTCCGGCTCCAGAGCACTGATCTAGCTTATTTTATGGAATTGACTGTGCATTTGCTGGAGATCCATGGTAAGACACCTTGCCAGCCCTTTTGACAGTAGGCATGAAGACGTCTCTGTAACACAATGCCTTTGCAGCACCAATCAGAAGTGATTTTTGATACTGTTCAGCAGCTCCCACAATGGGGTTGAAGGTAACCCATCAAAGCCATGTGATTGAGAGTCTTTAAAATCAGTTGTAGTTCTAGGGTTTTGCATTATAGGCCTGCTGAAAGCTGACTGTCTGAACCTCAAATGTCTCCTCATGTTGCGTTGCCTCATGATTTGGTGACCTTTGGCCTTGCAGAGTGGTTTTTATAAATACTTTACAGACAAAAATCCAGTTACTGAAAAGTGAAATTTGTTTAGAAGTATCTGAAACTAAAAAGCATCACAATCTAAAGTGAACATTTTCTTTCTCAAACGCGTACTTCCTAGGGAGACGTATTTGGAAAGTACTACTGATTTGATTTGTGATCTGCAGTATTCCTTCTTTGCCATTCTTCAGATTTGATGAAAACACTATCCTTTTGATACTTAAATTAAACCTTTCCATTAAAAAAAAAAAAAAATCTTCTGTAAGAAGAAAGATTTCATTTTGTATTTCATTATTCTCTTTTACTACCTTTTTCATGCTTTCCAATAGAAACTCAGTCATCCTTTACGTCAGCAAAGCTAATAGACCTTTTTACTGTCATTCAAAATTAATTAGCAGCCCTTTGTAAAAACACTTCAAAAACACATGCACATTTGGTTACCCTTTGGAGAAGAAGTTAGAGGATATGGCTGTGTAATGAAGTGTGATTTTTAGGGACTTCAGAACACAGCTGTTGCAGAAGGCAGTGGCTGGAGTCAGCACATGCATTCTCAGCCCATTTTTTATATCTTTTCAAATTTATTAAAGCTATGGAAAAGAAATGTTTATTGCTTTTTTTCCAACGGTTTTATAGAATATCTGAAATCCACCAAATTTGCTTTATCACCTGTATTTCTTTTACAGTATCAGTTGTGGTTTTTTTCAGCTTTACCCTAGACGCTTCTTCTTTTCCTATTTTTCCAAACTTTTCCAAGGCTTCAAGTCAGAGTAGAAGTCTTCCTAAGGAAGTCCCAGGAAAATCGCTACACTCTAAGCCATAGCAGCCTTCCCTAATGGATGAGCTTAAGAAATTTTCCTGTTGTTTCTCCTTTCTCATTCAGACTGGCGAAAGGCTGCCATCTTCCTGCAGAGCTGCTCCTCTCCTTGGGGCTCCTCCTGGGAAAGAGCAGCATGTTTCTGCTACTCTGCATATTTGGAGAAGGAATACTGGTCTGCTGCACAAAAATAATCTCTTCCCTTAAAGTAAAGCCCCCTCTGTAACATATGTGCCGAATAGATGGGATTCCCTTTTCTTTAGAAAAAAAAAGATGTTGTCTTTGTTTTTTACATGCAGTAAGCTGTGCCCTATGCTTTGTCCGCATTCTTTGGGTATCATTTATGATAGCATTTATATTTGAGGTTTCAGGGTAAAGCAACACTTAAAACACTGGCTTCTTTGCAAAAATATTTGGTGAATGATAGTATCGTTTCAAGAAACAGATCAGTGCTAGAAAGATAATAGTTTTGTTGGTATACGTAAAAGCAGCGATAACCAGCAAATACAAGTTCTTAGTCCTCTAGAGACAGAATTTGGTTCCAGAGCTTTCAATCTCCACTCATTAAAACTCGATTTCATCCTAACTCCTGGGGCTGAATTTCCTGATCTGCTCATTCAGCCTTCCTTGAACGTGTGTGGGAGAGAAGATGATGAGGAAGTAACGATGGAAAGAGAAATGAATGGCTAAGACAACCCACTGCAGAGCTCTTGAGACTATACAGCAAGCAGTGAAATGTGCAAACAGTATTACAAATGGCTCTTGCGGTCATTAATTTTATTACTATTGGACAAAGTTCTACATATACAGCTGATTTTCCTGCTGCTTCCAGATGGGGTCATAGCTGGGTCATTCAAAGGCATATGCCTTATTCCTTTTTTTTTACCTCCCTTCAGAAAGGGATAATTGTTTCTTCCCAGCTGTTTGGATTCTCCAGTTAACTCTCTCAGTGCAGTTTTCCACAGTAGTGTGGCATTACCGCTGCCCAGCTCCTGCTAGATGGCACATTTGCTTTTTCTCCAATATGCAACATACATTTTGCAGCGTTTAAAATAGGAGTGATTACCAAGCATAATGCTACATTTACTGGATTTGTTCAGTGATTAGGTATGATCGTGCTAATACAGCTGCATTACAGGTGTTCTACTGCTAGTAGAGCTGCGCAGCAAAATTAAAAGCATTCATATCATGCTGTTCCATGAATTATATTCATAGCCTGCTGTGCTCTCTATTAGAAAGCAAACAGTTACTGTGGGGAGGTGTACTGAAGAATTGCCTCCCTGCTAGCTGTCTGTCTCCTCCTGTCAGTTTGGGTAGACAGGGCTGCTCCATAAAAGTGACATTGTGAAGTGTCTTGTGTCAAGAGAGCAATTATGCCACACCTAGCAGAATGTCTTACTCTCCATGCTATCTAGAATTGAGCTTCTCTCCACTTTGGTAGCTGCAGATTTTGCTACCATCTCTCTGTCTTGTCATCCACTAGAGAAATAAAACCTTCCTGACTAGAACTGTCCCTTTCTCCTCCTTGTATACGCAGCATACTTAATGCCTCTTCCCTTTCAGCATTGCCATCCTGGAATTATTATGTTATAATTGCCTCTTTCTCTTCTAGTTGGTCCCACTTTGGACATTTCCTGAATAACAGCACGTACTCATCTCTGGTAGTGTGCATACAGTGCAGCCCAGATGGATTCATTCTCATCTCTCTGCCATCTTGTTTGTCGCTGAAGTGCTGGCACTATTTTCGTTTCCCGTTGGCATGCTGTTTATCGGCTTCTGAAAGCCTTGGGGAAAGATGCACACCATGACTATACCTCACCCAGCGGACACTTCAGGGCTTACTCACTTTTACCTCCGTTTGTCTCTTATTGATTCTGTAGCTCCCCAAAAACCTTCAGTTCATTACAGTCTCAATTTACTGTCTATATTTACAGCACAGAAGCAGAAACCTAAAGTTAGGGAGCTCTGACAATGGGCGCTGCTTAATACTGGCCCATCTGCTCAGAAAGGCACTGCCTCACAGAGGGACAGGCTGTGACCTGCTGCGGCGAGTGACGATAACCCATTGGTTTCAAAAGGAGCATCTGCACAGCAGTGTTCTGTTTCACTGGAGTTAGAGACGGCGCAGTCTAGCCCATAATGAGCGCATAAGTTAAATCATATTTTTGGGTTTAATGGAGTTACTCCTGATTTACATTGCTCTAATTGCTCCAAATCAGTAAGCACCCTTTTCCTGCAGCACAGCAATACAGCTGCAGCGGAAATGGATTAAGAATAAGAGTATCTGCCTTTTATTAGAAGCCACCATTGATTTAATTCATCTGAGGCAAATAACTAGATGAAATAATTAGCTGCAGTTTAACCATCTTGTATCTGAAAGTGATGTCTGAGTCCGATAGACCAAAAACGATCGTTTAGTTTGACATCTTTTTAAAAGTCTGTTTAAAAAAATTCTAGAAAAAAATGAAACATTTTCTTTCACATACTATTGAGGAATAAATTCCAAAGACATTTATGGATTTTTATATATATATACATTTATGCCTGGCACAGAGGTTGTATCACCTTCTGAAATGAAATATTTGTACAACTACTGTAATAACCTTGTCTCTCTTGAGTGACAAAAGTAAGCAAAACCATAAGGCAAAGCTTAGCTTAGTGCAAGGTATGAAAATAAAATGTGACTCACACTAAATAGGATAAATTTTTAATACCCTATTTGTTGTTTGTGTTTTATGAATGGTAAATATTTGATTCTCTTTACAAGCGTTTCTGAATTGTTACGATCAGTGTGTCTCTTAGAAATCCTTTCACAGAGTGTCGAGTAGTGCTGACTCTTCCTTTAAAGAGGCATCGTTGTGCAGTGCTGTTTGAAATGAGGCCAGAGAGGAGATTTCTGTGCCTTATGCATTTTCTCTTTGTGATCATTCCTTAGCAAAGAGAATTCACACCAGCATAAAGAATATATACCTATATTGCAGAGGACAGTATTTGTATTTGGAAAATCCCATAATTCAGGAGGCTAAATGCAAAGAAAGGGAATAGGTAGTAACGGTCTTAATCTAGAAATTCATGCCTGTTGTGACACAGTCCAAACCAAGGACACCACAGCAGACAAAGGTGTCTTTTTCTTTCTCTTGGTTTCTGCAAGATCATTACCTGTGGCTTTTTGGCAGTGCTCTATTATTCTATTCTAGCCCTGTTTCTTTAGAAAATTTGGGAGAAGGGGGGTTGTAATTACACTGTCTGCCTCTCTGCTCACTTATGTGTCCTTGCCAACCCCAGACCTAGTTGAATCTGTTCACAAATTTCAGGGAAATTTGGGAGCTCAATTACAATTGCAAAGATAGCGTTCCTGAAATTTTGAAAGATTGCAATATAAACTCATCCTTTAGAAGAGATCAGAGAGTCTAATTCAGATACATTTGCCCCAGTCACAAGAGACGTTTAGACCTTACTGGGCATGTAGGTCAACTGCCTGGAGGCACAGCTGTGTGGAATATTATGCTTCTCGTTGTAGGGTTGCTTGTTTCTTACTACAACCAAATTCTCTCTTTGGTTTTAAGATGAAACTTACTGTTCCGTAGATGTTTTATTGGAATTTATCAGCCATGTTAAAGAAAGAGAAATAAGAAGGGAAGCTACTTGAATTCACTGAATTGCCGCTGAATTGCTCCTAAGACCTTTGGTTTGTAACTATAAAACGATCAGAGGAAAGAACATTTCACTGTATTGTAAGTTATGGTAAAAACTGCCACCAAGAATGGCAAGGTGCAGTTCATATAATAAAATAGATTCTGTGGGAAGAGAAACTGAAGTGAGTAATACGTCATCTGCCTTGAATGGGTATGGCCATAAATAAAAGTGACTGTCTTCTTAAACACGCTGACAAGCATTTCATTCCAAATACAAACGTAAGGCACAGAATGGACTGCTCTTACCAAAGTGTTCAATAAGCTACAGAGAGGCACTGAGGCTGTATGTGCACAGCCAATAAAGCAAGGTCAGTAAAGTACATGAAGAGGATTGTACTGAGGGAACTTCCAGAGAAATTGTGGTTGATATATGCTGTCAGGGCTTTTGGATATCCAGTGTAGTTATAATGACTCAGGGTACAGCAGAAAAATTTTCAGAAGCAGGGAAAATAAATTTCCCAAGCATCATTAAAATTTTTTCTAAACAGCTGGCAGTAATGTGGCAAGAGCATATGAGGATGACACAGGCCATGGAAACAGGGAATTTAAGAATGAAAGTAACTGATCATGTATCGGGAAGCACTAAGACATACCAAGAGTGAATGAAGCTGGTTTCCCGCAGTTTAGCATCCAGGTTAATTGAAATTTCATTTGAACGTTTCTTTATGGTTGCAGTATTTATAAAACCTCTGTTTTGTCTTCACTAGTTTCCAGTGAAGACAAAGTTTCTAGTGAAAAGGGAACTCTGCTGCAGCTTGCAGCAGATCATCTGCTCATTTTCATAAAACTTGTGGGAACTTAATACCTTTGACACTGTCAGATTGAGATGAAAACAATCATTTTATCAAAAGGAATTGGGGGATGGGGAGTGGAAGAGAGAGACATGCGCAGGCATGTATCCACACTCAGGCATGGTCATGCGTTTCCTGAGGAAGCCAGGCTAAAAAATAAAGGTCCAAACAAGGGTGAATGATGCTTCTTTCTCTTCTTATCTCTTGACTGTACTTCTGACCAGGCTCACACTGTTAATCTTAAGATTTAGAACACTGTCCTTAATTTAAAGTTGACTTACGGGGGCAGAGGTGACTGTGATTTGTAAATAGAAGGAAATGAGCCCTGGCCTTTAGCTGGCACAGCACAGATTAACAATCAATAGTCCAGCAGGACAGATAAATCACAAAAGCCAAGTCAAATCCTGTACAGTTAAAGGCCAGATGGATGCTCCAGATCCAGGACTGTGCCTTGTGTGGAAGGCAGGATGGATGCTCCTCTCTCTTGCAGATTTCTGGCATGAGGGTTGACAGTTGGTCCTGATAAATAATGCAGAATCCTCAAGAGGGAGCTGTGATGTGAAAGGAAGCATGGAGAAGCAAAGGCTCCTGGTCACGCTGCATAGGAGGAGCATGGCTTTACGACAGGTCCTGCACTGACGACAGTTCTATGGCTGTATGGGGCACATGGGGTTGACTGGATGACCTACCCCGTTTTGTGGGATAAGCCATCCCAGTGCCATGGCAGGGCAGCTTGGAAATCAGAAATGAAGGAGGGGTTGTTCAGATAAGTTGTTATTGCCCTTAGCTCTGATTCTTGTAATGTGGGCGCTTTTCACATGATGCAGCTGCAGCCATGCGTTCTTTTTCACTGCCTCTCCCATGTGGGGCTCCAACGCCTCTGAGAATCACTGCCTCCAACCTGGCAGGAGGGAAAACACACGAGCAATCCAGTCACTGGCTTGACACAGCTAGTGCGTTCCAAAGTGGGTAGAACTGAGCAAGGATCAGATTGTTAATAACACAGATTTCTAACTGAGTGGATTTGTAATGTTACCTAGACTAGAAGGTAATTGCGACAACTTTACAATATTACTCTTAATCAGAAAATGTTTGTCCTGCATCCCCATGGCATATTTGAACTCAAAGTGGTGCCAGAAAGAGGCAGAGTCCTCCAACAAGATTGCATTGAACCTATCTGTCCACTTAACATCTGAGCATTGGAAATTTTGTCAGCTTATCAGTTTCACCAGTATTGCATTTCCTCAAGAGAAAACATTCATAATGTGCCAAAATGCACCTGCCTCTGATTCTGTCCATGCATGCAGCTAGAGCAGACAGACAGTCAGCGTTTGATGTGGCTCAGATTTGAATCATGTGGGGAATGAAAGTTTTATAAAGCCCAGACTGAGTTGAGATACTACATAGGCAGGCAACACCTGGCTGACAAGCACGGCAGTTGCCTGTCATTAACGAAAGGTTGTCAGTAAGTGTACAGTTAGCATCCGTGTGCAGTGTATGCACATACACATGTGCACTTGCAGAGGGAGTAGGAATACAGAAAGGCAGAGCAGACACACCCCTTCTGTTTCGTCTTCATAAAAGGCTCCTGCGGTTTTTCCCTTCACTAAGCTTGGAGTACAGAAGTGTGAAAGAATAAAAGCAGCACTCTAGCTCGTGATGCACAGCCCTGGAGCAGCCATGGGCTTTACGGGAATGACATTTACAGCTGACATCAGATCTGAGTATTTGCATTGGATTTCAGTGTCAGCATCGGAGGTGTGGCTTAGCAGGGACACTGTTTCAGTCTTCTGATCCAGCTAAGAGGCAGCTCCGTCTGAGAAGATACTCACTCCCCTCGTCTCTGCTATCCTGCTTGCATCTGACTCCTCCCTCCTGCAGCTCAGAACAGCGCAGGGTGAATCCAACAGCTTCTCGTTTCTACTATGTTTCTGCCTGAGCTACTAGAGCTTGAGCGTACCTGATACTCTGCCTTCGTTTCAACTGAACTCGTGAGTAAGGCACATTGCCTGATTATCTGTCAAAAGTGAATGACATGTTATTACCTGAAGAGCCTAAATTAACCATCTTCCAGTACTGAATGGATTATGAAGAATTGGATTTTTTTCAGCACCTTTGATACTTCATTGTTGCTTGATTTTTCGAGAGCACGAGTTGTTCTGGTTATCAAGGGTGCTTTCACCTGAATATTTCTTCATCAGATGCCACAGAAGTCTAGGAAAACAAAGAAACTTGTGATGTGGAGCTAACAGTTCTGGTTTCAGCTAGTGAAAACTTGCAGAGTCAGTGAGAAGGCAAAGAAAAAAATTTGTCAAGGACAATGTCGGTAACGCCTAGTAATTTGTCACTCAATGGGACGAGCTTCTTCAGTGAAAATCATAGCATTATGGATAAGCCTAGTGAGCAGAGAACTTTGAATGTCTTTCTTTTCTGCTTGACTTTTATCACTGCATTAACAGCTCTTCTGGGCAGCATTTATTCACTAGTTTCCCTGCTTAAAATGCAAAACAAAACCACGGTTTCGATGATTGTGACCTCTTTGTCAATAGATGATTTGATCAGCATTGTGCCAGTGATTATTTTCATGCTAACCCAGTGGTCTAGTAGTGTCCTCCCCCAGCCTCTGTGCACCACCTCAGCGCTTATATATTTATTCCAGGGCATTTCTAGCAACCTGAAAGGGTCTCTTATAGTTTCTTACAACTTCTACACCATCAACAAAACTGAGACAATGAGCTGCAGCACTTCCAAGCGACGAGTGAGCATGGTACGGGCCATTTTCACCATCTGGATTTTCAGTTTGCTGATCTGCATTTTGCCTCTCTGTGGCTGGGGCAAGTACATCCCTACCTCCTGGGGTTGCTTCACTGACTGTGCCAGTTCCTACATCTTGTTTTTATTTATTGTCTACTCACTGTGCTTTTGCCTCCTTACAGTGCTCTCTGTTCCTCTAACTTACCAGCTGTTGTGCTCAGATGAGCAACAGCTATTACACATTGATTACCAGGAAATCTCTCGAGGCTACATCACCCCTGGGACACCTGCAGGCTGCAGTACTGCTACCCCATCTCTGTCACCGGTGGACCCTGTGGATAAAATCCTGAAGCATTTCCAAAACGCATGTCCAAGCTCGGAGGCAGTTTTTAGGAAAGGTGTGGCTGAGAGCGGTGCACTCGAGCCTGGTTGCATGAAGAGCGTACAGAGCAGGAGCTTCATGGTGGGCTTTGCCCAGAAACGATTCTCGCTGATTCTTGCATTGACAAAAGTCATTCTCTGGCTTCCAATGATGGTAAATTGTTAGATTGCTTTACTTTGTAATGTTTACTTACATTTAAATGGAGTGTGAGATGGTGTGCCATGTATTGAAACAGATGAACTGTAGCCATTGCAATCGTTCCTTATAGTGTAGTTTGTGCTGGCAAAAGTCCTTTTGAGCAGGTCTGTGTCACTACTGAATTTAACTGGCTTTCAGCAGATTTGGCAGAGCCTGATTCATCAGTGTGTTACTCTATCATCACATCATTTGTATCTCCTGAATACAGGGATGAATAAGGTCCACCCTTTTGTATTGCCAGCTCTGTGACAAGCATTGCTTCAGCATTATGGGGTCTGTGAATTGTACTAAACTCGCTCTTCTGCCCCTCCTCACAGCTGTGAGTCACGTCCTTTGCCAGACTGGTTAAAAAATAGGAGTTTGTTAGAAAAATTAGGTTTGCTTGCATCTTTGTAATCTCTATAGCATTGGGGTGATGGGGTGGGTGGGATGGCATGCTGTCCGTGTGCATGCACTGGTGTATTTGGGAACAGGTACATTCATGTATAATTAGAAAGGAGTCTGTTGAGAACAGGGAACATGAGTCTGGGGCAGTGTTACGCCTGTCCCCAGGGTGTGTATAGGCTCAGTATCTGAGCTTCTCTCAAGGGAAAGAGGGCATTACAGAACATCTGCAGCGCAGTCCTGTGTGGTGCTAAGTTCTCTCTCCTGTTCTCCATCTGGAGTTGGGGTTCCTCCATACCATGCAGGAGAGACTGAGCTCGCAGTCTCTTCTGAGTTGCTTGGACTGTGAGTTGCTTGTTTTAATAGTGCTCAGGCATCTATATTTAGCTTAAGCAAGGGTTTTTCTGAGAAATGCAGAATGAGGAGGAGAGCCTCTGTCAGTGTGTTTTCTCCACTCTCTGTTAGAAACAAAATTGTTAGGCTCAGCAAACATTAATGACAACCTGTGTCTTCTGGTTGTGTCATATTCACAGTGAGATGTTCTGTTTATTCCTGGAAATATCTCATGTGCCTGAAGCGATTTAAATTTCAAAATGCTCTGCCTTTCAGATACAAATGGTTGTCCAGCACATCACTGGTTTTCAAAACCTTTCATTTGAGATACTTAGCTTCCTGCTGACTTTGCTGTCTGCCGCAGTCACCCCAGTATTTGTCCTGTCAGAACACTGGATCCACCTGCCCTGTGGCTGCATCATTAATTGCAGGAGGAATTCGTATGCAGTGTCTTCAGAAGAACTCAAAAGTAAGTATGGAAGGGTGACACGCAGCTGGAATGTATCTTGTAGTAAAGAGCATAGGGAGTTAGTTAACAGTGTGTTGTACTCCTTGAAATCATTTACCCGAGTTACATAGACATTATTCAGAGCAACATGTGAGACTCACAACATTCATGCGAGACAGCTGGATGGAAATAGTGGATGCTGAGGCTCAGAAGCTTGGCTGAATTTACCAGGTCACTGTTAGATCTTTTAATAGAGTCTGATGGACTCTGAATCCTAGTTTCCTCCCTGGGAAAGATGTATATACCAAATCTGACTTCTACTAATCAAATACATGAAACATGCTAAACACATTCAATGTTGTGGGGGAAAAAACATGCTAATTGCAAGCAAATTATAAGAAGGAGAGGAGCTGTTGTTGGTACACCTGCGCTGTAGCTACTAAGCAGAAACCACAGTGACACCAATAAGCAAATAGCAAAGGATGTGATTTATGGGCAGGGCCTGTATCTCACTGTGTTCATGCTGCTTGTTAAAAGCTCAGGAACTCCTAGACAGTTTTTGCCTAAAAATATTTCCCTGCATGTTTATAAAGTTTACCTTGGTGTAACAGAGGATGCCAGACGTTCACTGGTAACCTTCTTACAATCTTCTAAAGCCCTGGTTTTCTCTGGGCCTCCATGTAGAACTAGCTGGAGGAATCCCTGCACACTGACTGTCACAGCATACCTCCTGCAGTTACATGACTTTTGTTCTTCTCATAAAGAACTTGATCATGTGGTAATAGTCAGAGAAATAGAAGACAAAGAAATACAGCTGTCGCTCCATCAACTTTTCTCTAGTGAAAAACACATTTAGGCTTCTGTGAACATGAATAACATTGTCATGTTTGTGGCTAAAAGACTGCATAAGGCTTCCCTGAAAATTTCCTGGCTACAGTTACTTATGAAATGCCTCAGTCTCCACGGTTCATGTATCTGCACAGAGGGACTGCATTTTGAATTACAGATGAAAATATGTTTACAGTATTATTCTGAGACAAGTATGTCTATTGAAGCTTACTATACCTACTAATGTAAATTCAGTATCTTGATTAGTGATTAATTTCTGGGCAAACTGAAAATGTACAAACTTTAAAAAATTTAGCTGTTCAACAGTAGATAATTATGGAAAGTCTGAAGGATAGAAATCTGCCACAGGACTTAAATACATCTGTAGCTGTTAGATCTCTGTTAACGTATAGTAAATGTGTTCTGGTAAAAATACCAGTACAGAAGCCTACAAGGAGGGAAGATAGAGCAATAACTGATTTTTTTATTTATGTTCATAATTATTATCAAGAATATCTTAACATAAAAGTAGTTTTTATTTCCTATTTATAATTCTGCCGTTATATTAGTGTATAAAAATGATAGATTTATGCATTAATCTTTCAGAAGTGAGAGTTGCAGTGCTGGTTTGTCCCTTGAGGCCTTGTCCAAGGGGAATTGAAAATGCTGGCAAGTTTTATTTAGAAAGTTAGAATTGCAATGGAATGGCATGGAATGGAATGGCATGGAATGAATGGAATGGAATGGAATGGAATGGAATGGAGTAGTTCATTTGGAAGGGACCTACAAGGATCATCTAGTCCAACCACAAAAGTCATGAGTTAAGTACTTCTGAGGATCTGGGTGTTTCGCATTCTCTGGAGTGAAAGTCCTCTGACATCAGTGGATGGATCCCTGACATTCACTGCATGTTTAGGGAGAAAGCAAGCTCCTGAATCTTAGAGAAAAGCCATTCTCATTCATGGCTTTCACTTACTTTGAACACCTTCTCCAAATGCAGAACAGCTTGTGCTGCAACTGATGCTGTTTTAACTGCTTTCCCAGATAGGATGACTGCAGCTCATCAAGAAGGCAGTTTATTTCAGATGTATTCGGAGATAAATGTACAACAGATGGAAAAGTAGCAATTATAAAATTATTTAAAATAAATCTGTCACTTTTAGATATTTGTACTAAAGGCTATTCTCAAGTTTTAATGCAATGACTGCTAAGGTCAGAATTTCACTAACAATTAAATATGATCTAGTCAGCACAAAAAACGTTGAGTAGAAATAGAGGTTGTATAAATGTATCCCCATACCTTTTGTTTTATAATTTAGCATGAAAGGTTTGGTGGGAAGATGATTCATTAGTTAAATGAAAGGTACTTCTTTATTTACTACATCATGTAAGATGAAAAGGGGGAGGATGGAGAATCTCAGGTAATTTCTATTAGAAAGGAGGAAGAATGAAAGGGTATAAATAATAATGAGAGTTTTTATTTAATTGTTCAATTACTGTGTAAGATTAGTTGGAGCACTGAATTTAGAACAGAGAATATATGAAAATTTCATTGTGTAAATACTTTGAATATTTATTTTTTATTGTAAAATTCTGGGGGTTTTGCTTGATTATTGATATTGAAGGTTAGTTATTGATTAACAGTAATATTTTATCGTGTTGTACAATTTTACAATTTTTCACCTTTAGGAATAAGCTGAAACAGGCTCTGAAAAAAAAGAGTATTACAAAATCTAAGTATTTTCTTCCTGTGTGTATCCCATAAAACATCATATATCATGTGGTTTTGAAAATAGCAGATAATCTACCAGTTTCTGGGAATCCATTAACTTTGGAATGTGTAATTTCTGAATTTGTTAAGAAGGCAGTATAATAGCATACTATCTGAGAAGTCTTTCTTCTCAACAATTCATTCTTTTTATGCATAGAAAATTGCCTGTTTCTAGCAGTAGTTAAATAATTTATTCCATGTTTTAGAATGTCATTTTCATTGTGTATGTAATCTCATTTTTCTTCTTGGTTTTGACTCTTCTAATATGACTTTCCTTTCCTTTCTGCTTAGCCAAACGTAGGGCTTTCGAATTCAACCTGTCATTCCAGCAAGGCTATGGAATCTACAAAATATCCCATGAAAACCACCACCACCACCACGCTGGCGATGATAAATCTACGTCCTATCACAACCTGGTGAGCTACGACAGCGGTAACTCCAAAGAACCTCGGCGAGGAAGCGCCGATCGGCCCGTCGCTGGGGAGGCGGCGTTCAGCACCACGGCCCTGCCGGACAGCTCCCGGGACGCCCCGCAGGGACCCCAGGCCCGGGCGGAGCCTGGCCAGGAGAGCAGCAGCGACCGCCTCCTTCCTGACAAACTGGGGGCCTTTAGCAGAGAAGAGGTCAGAAATTTTGATAAGTCGACTTTTTTTGAAGGACCAGAAAGGAGATTGTCTCACGAGGAAAGTCATAAACCTGAACTCACAGACTGGGAATGGTGCAGGAGTAAATCAGAGAGGACCCCTCGGCAGGTAAAATATGAATTTGCCCTTATTTTTTTCTGATAATAAGCTAAGAGTAATTTTTACTTACATTGAAGTTACTATTAGTCCTATTGGTGGTATAGTTACTTTTAGTAAAAATCATACTTAACATTGTCTATTTTAGTAACCTCACACCTATTGCAGATTCTGATCCAGCAACAGTTTCTCACTTGTCTTCTTAATCATAGGAATTATCATTATTATTATTATTATTATTGTTGTTGTTGTTGTTGTTATTATTATTACTACTACTACTGCTACTACTATTACTATTATTATTATTATTATTTTGTGTGCACCTGCATCATCTGTATAAGGTAAGAATTCATCATGAATTGTGTTAATTCATCTTAATGAATAGGAATTTTCTCTCCAAAAGATTACATTTTCAAGAGTATTTCAAAGCCTCTGGTGACTTTTTTTGTTATCCTTACATTTTGGGTAGGCGAACAAAGAGAAGTGCAAAACCAAACATGAACGGTAAGTCCATGGATAAATGCAGATTTCAATCTGGGCACAAAGATTCCTATTAGATTCAAACAAAAAGATTCCAAATATTATATAGTTCATCCCTTTCCTTTAGATTGTGGACAGTTATTGGGAAGAAGAAACCCTGAGAAACTTACTAGTTTTCAGGAGCTCTGAGAGAAAAGTGAAGGTGGAGTCTTAATACATCAGCACTTGAAATTGAAGAGCTTGTTAAAGGTGTCTGTAACCTCACCTTGTGTAGTTCTTTGCACAGAAGTTCTGATTCTGCTCTCTCACATTTGCTGTGCGCTGTACTGAATCCAAGAGAGCTTTTCACAGCTTGGGAGAAGAGGAATGTCAAAACCCATAGCCTTTAAGGACATGCTGTCTAAAATTAATAGACCGAGCTCCAATCTTGCTATGTGACTCTTTCACCTAAAGGTGTCTCCTGTTGAATGTACCACCATTGCTGCAGAAGTTGGGGTTTGCTTTCAGTTATGAGATTGCAGGATTATGGTCTGTTCCAAGTGCAGAGTCTTCATTTGCCTGTTCCTTGCCGTGCTGATAGAGGCATATCAAGAACAGCAGGATCACTGATTTCCTCAGCTTGGAGGTGTTTTGGTTCTGCTATGACAAACCTTGTTGTTAGTGCCCATACTGGGAGGGTCTTCACTGACTTCTGACTAGAGTTGGGTTCAACACTAAAGAAGAGCTGTGAGGGAGAATTGCCCAAAACTGCCATTTGTAGAATGGCAGACTGAAATTGGATTCAGCAAAAGGACAGCTATTACAGTATGTGAGAACATGGGCTTAAAGGAGAACTGCCAAGCTTTATTTTCTGTAATCAGTGTTTGTTTAAGCAGAAAAATGTCACAACAGCTACTGCAGGTTGAATGCTTTTAATGAAAGAAGGGAAAGATTGTTAGCTGTTCCTTGTCAACTGCCTGTTAAGCGGGCAATGAGTATTAGGATTTTTTGTCTCCTAAAAATTCGTGATTATGAACCAAAGGCGAAACACTGCCATGAGGCACCAGGTGAGCCTGCAGTGTGACATCTGTAGTGGAAATAGGAATGAGCAATAGCTGTTTATCCCTGTGGAATTTACGTGATGCTTTCATCACATACTGGACTCTACAAAGCATCTCAGAGTGGCCTGAGGAGTAAAAAAGAGATAACACTGTATCGTGCAGTTACCTGCTACTTCTGTGTGCACCTTTCCCATGCTATGGCATTTGTGCTTCAGCACACAGTACTGGTCTGCATAAACAGTGTATGTAATGGTCCTCTGGCAGCATAGATATTTTCAAGATAAACCAGGGCAGTTCTGTGTACATATAAGTACGGTTTTCATTTTTGATATGTGACACAGTCAAAGGTTCCCACTGTTGCTGTAAATTGACTCTGAGACAACTTAAAATGTCAATTCTGGCTGCTCACATTTGGAAGTTTCCCTTGGTGGAATCCAAAAGAAGACAGTATCGGCTTTCAATTTACTACACACGAACAACCAGGAAACACATGCAAAAGAATTGAAACAAAGAACACTGAAGTATTTTAAAAAATATTTTATTGCTATTTGAGTAATAAATAGTAATACTATTTGAATTTGAATTTTCATTTTATTTTATTAAATTTCAGGAGCTTTTGTAGTATGTAGCAAAATCACTGCTTTTTTTCTGCTATATTTGCACAGTGAAAAGTTCATATTGGCCATAGGAAAAGCATATCTTCATTTTTTTTCTAGGATTGTCACATTGAGAGAAAACAAGACTGTGTATCTATCTTGTGAGGAATGAACAAAAACTTAAGTGAAAACTTAAATGCTCAGAAGGATGATTTTATATTTGGGGAAGGCTGTTTCTTGTGTGATGTGGAAGCAGTTATTCTTCCCCTGTCCTTCAGTGGTCACACAAAGTAAAGTATCAGTTGCCTGTCAAAGGGGTTTAAGTGTCTCCCCTGAAAGAAGCAGAAGTCACTGTAAATCTGAGAAACACTTTTCCAGATGATGTAGTTGCATGTTTATGCCCTATTCAAGAACAACAGAAGATAGTCAATAATTTTACTGGAAGGCTTAGTTTTTCCCAAGCTATCTCGACAATGTTTGGAAGGGCAAGCTTGCATTCAGGAAGTTGAACTTTAAGGTCTGAGTGAGCGGAAAGGGCTTGACCTTGCCTGGGTTTTGAGAACCCTGTCTTCTGGAACAAGTGTTTACTGTGCTAGGTGAGACTGTCATGCTTTTGTAGCATTTCCTGCAGAACTGTGGCTTCTGTTAATCTTTCCAGTGTGTCACTTCAGTGAACTCCACAGTCGGTACAGTCTCTCCTTGTTTATTTGAATTCTGATACCTGCTGATGCCTAGAACACCAGTCCTTCCTCCCAGCGCAAAACCAAGGTGATGCAGGAGGCAGGAGTTTGGGGCACAATGACGTCAGAAGCCAAAGCCAGTCTGCCTGGCCGAAGGTTAACTAAACTCTGAGGGTTTGAGCGTGCACTGTGGAATTCAGTAGATGTTTGCCATTACATTCGTTGGGAGTCGGGCAGGAGGCTGTGTGAAGTCCACAAGACAGGAGCTGCAGAAGGCTTTAGGTTGGAAAGGATCTCTGAAAGTCACCTAATCCAAACTCCTGCTCCAAGCAGGGCTGACTCAAAGCTAGATCAACTTGCTTTAGACCTTTGGTACATACATTGGTAAGATGTATAAGAGATGTTTTATATCTAAATAAGGGAATCCCTTCTCCCTTTGATAAACACAAGTTTATGATTTGAGTCAAAGTAGGAATTTGTTTGATAATTCAGATTTAATTGATAATCCCTTCATGAAAAAGCAAATGTTCATTTCTGGTGCAGCGTGCATTGATGAACAACTATGTTTCTGGGCGAAAGTAAATGATGACTCAACCTGGTTTTAATCTACTAGTTCTTGCTAACCCCTTGTTTGCCACGTATAGTTTCGTTAATAAAGTCAGTATATCACTAGGTTCATCATTAACTGTGGCTCCCTTTGCAGTAGTTTCCAGATGGTGTTTAAAAAAATTTTTTTAAAAATTCCTTTTCCTGTGACTGCCATTTCAAATTGCTAGACCTGTGACTTCCATTACAGCAGGTATGAGCATCTCTTGTGAAGCAGCTGGCAGTGACTTCATGTGGATGGCTTTATTTGCTCTGGGGCTTTATATGTCACTTTTGGACATACTTCTTCACTACTTGCATTACAAGGAATCCCAATTCATTCTTTTCTGACATTTTCCAAGTTATAACACAGTGTGCAGTTGCCAGGCATTAAGGCTCCTATGGTCTAAAAGTTCAAGGCTTCTAAGTTACAGATCTCAGTGTTTCTGACATTCAGCATGAGCTTCCAGAGCTTCACAGCACTGACATTTGCTTTGCTGCTGAAAAAGGGCAGAATATAGAATTCCGGCAAGCATTGTAAAAATAACTTTAATGCATTTCTCAGGGGTATGTTGGATGAAAGATCAATTTGGGCCAAAGTTGAAAGGCACCCCTTTTATTTGTTCTGTCTGGAAGTCCCTAAGTATCTGAGAAAAGTCACTTTCTCCTCATCACTCTCCATTTCTCACCTTTGTTAAAAAAGGAGTCTTTCCCTAGCATTTATTGGCCATGTACTTCTTAATTTGTCAATTAAGCTAGCCAACTGGGAAGAAGGTAAGAAATCTTACAAAGAAATCAATGATTATCCTAATAGGATAAAAGTTCTTCATCTTCAGTACTTTCAGACTATAAATGCTTGATCATAGAAATAAATATAGATGTTCTTATTACAGTACTTCCAGCTTTCTTTTCAATAAGCAGAACTTGTAATAACTTACAGTAGGAGGACGAGTAGCAATTATACATGGGTTTTCAGCTCAGCTGTTAAGTGATGTGATAAATGTATCCTTACATGCTGAATTTCCACATAGCGAAGGGCATAGATGCTTGGCATGAGAACTTGAGAAAAACACAACCATAGTCCTTCTGCACATACTTGTTGAAAAGTGGACAGTGAGTTGTCTTACAGAAAATTAGAATGCACTTTTCTCACATTAAAATTCTTTTATCATTTCTGTTGTTTCTGGTTTGAAAGCTTTTGAAATTAAGAGGTTCCACGATAGCCCTGAGAGCAGCCAGGTCAGGGTGCTCCATTTCTCTGGTGCTGTTATTGGGGTTCCCCCTCCTGTTGTTGTGCCTCTGGGCTCCTTTCTGTTGGCGAAGAGGGTCTGTTACTCACACAATCAAGCAATTTGCAGTTCTGCAGCAAAATGGAGAGCATCGCAGTAACCAAATCTAGAAAATACCATGCCAATTGAACTTACAGTTGGGAGAACTACAGTGAACTTCAGCCAGGTATTTAAGAAATCATTGTGAGAGTTGCTGCTGCTGAATGAGTAATACAATGTGCATTGCTGCAGCTGATGGGTGTCCCCTGTGGAATAAAACCTGCTTTGCCAAGTGCGAGAACACAGAACATTTTGGTAAGGGCCAAAAAGGTGCAATAGTCTCATGCTGATCTCCAGGCAGTATCTAGCCAGGCACGCAGATTTTTCACAGAGGACAAGTATTTCTTACCAGCAGAACAAGTAAACCCTTTCCAATATAATCCTACCCCGTCCACCAGTGCATCAGCATTGATTTTGCTATGCAGATGAAGCACCAGTAACTGCCTCAGTCTTTGCCTGGTGCTGGCCATGGCATTTTCCTGTACTGGGCAGGTCATCAGAACTGAGCTGGGTGTCACCACCTTCCTAAGGGCCTGTTGTCATGCCTTTTATTAATCCTTCTCATAGCCACTTTGCAGATTGAACAGGAGAGGAGAGAGAAAAGGGAGATGAGGTGTAGTGTGCAAATAAAAGCAGGCTTGAACAAGCATTGTTTCATGAAAGAATAATTGCCCAAAGTTTCCCTGAGAGAGCTCAGGAAGAAAAGAAGTGACATACCGGAGAACAGTCCACTCTCAGCGTGCTGGGGCCCAGAAGCAAACCCAGCTCATATCCTGCTCAGGGTACTTGTGGCAGCAGTTTTATCCTTTACAAGGTGACCTACTACTTCAGCCTTCCAAATGGCGCAAGTTCCCCGGGACACAACCTGGCTTGAGGAAGCTGTTGACACAAGTGGCAGTGACAAGAATCAGAGCGTGCTGTGCAGAATGGTCTGATCGCCCTGGGTATTGGGGGGATGGGTATGAGGGGAAAGGAAAGGCAAGGAGGGCTTCTCCCACGGAAGAGAGCGTATCCATGCTCGTGTTTTGTTTGAGGGACCTGCCTGAAACACACAGACATGTCACTGTATGTTATTTAAAAAAGCCATGAAATCATTAAAAGGTAATCTGTTAACTTGAAATAAATTCTGCGTTCTCTGTAGACCCTATTATTTAGTATTGCTTATGTAAGGAAACATAATTAGGATGTATACTTCTGCCACAGGTCACCTTAAGGCCATGTCGATTTCCACAGTTCATAGCAGTGAGTGAGAATTTTGCTGGCACTGATATATAAAATTGATGTTGTTTAAAGACATTTTTGTGTGTGTGTGCACGCGTGTTGATTTATATTGAGCTGGTCAATTAGTTATCCTATTTTTGCAGGTAACTGTAATGATCTGGAGGTAGAAACTGATAACATTAAAATGATGATGCCACTGAGGAGATGCAGTGCAGCTGTGTTCCATGCAGTGTGCTTGGTCAGCACATTGTTTCTGGGAGGGCAGCAGGGATTGCACCAGCTCTCCATTGCCTTGCAAGTTGTGTTACTAGAGAACTGATGACAGGATCTTGCAGCCATTAGTTTTGTGCATCTGTTTACTCAGAACTGGAGTGAAAAGAGAGAAAAATAGGATGGGCAAGAGAAAGTTCAGTCACGTGTGTGAATGTAGTTTAGAGTGAAAGGGCTTTATGTCTGCTCTGACAAAAACCACTCTCCAAAGCTATTGAAATAGTGCTGGTCAAGTGTAAAAAATTCGAGAAAGATCCATCTTTTTTCAGGCTTCTTTTTTCAGCCTTCTTTTTTGTGGAGTGTCTAATTTACTCCATACCATTATTTGTTTATTTATTTATTAGTGTTCACTAATTTATTCCAGTTCCTCACCCAGTGTGATGCTATTAGCCAGTTGTAGTGACTGTACAAAGGCTGCTCTCCAATCTTTCAACAGATCACACAAAAAAAGTTACTGCAAGGGCAGGGTATGAAGCATTCAGTTTTTCATTTCCAGAAACATCCAAACATGCAGACTGTGTTTTCCCTGCTACTTACCAACAAAACCTCTGATTATTTTGCAATGCATCTGTTACAAGCTTTGCCTCTACTGGCAGTACTTTAAAGTTCTCTGCAGTTTTTTGTAGGCTGCCATCAAAAAGAATTGACCTAATCTCATGGAATTTAGTTGGTCCCTTGCCTGATCATAGATACTGTTTCTCTCACTGGTAGTTGATCTTAATTCTGGTCTTAAAAAAAACCTTAGGAGTTGAGTACTTGAGGAGTTGAGGGGTTGTACCCCTCCCTGCAGCTTTATGCTGCTGACAATATACTGGTTTCTTCTGAAACCCAGATGCAAACTCTGTGAGGTACTACAGCTGGAGATCTAGGCTCATGGAACTGCGGTGTCTCCAATACTTTCCCTCCACAAGAGAGGAAAATGACATGTGAAGTAGTAGGCACTCTGCAGTGCCCATGTCTCTTCTCTGCTCATTAATCTGCTGGCTCCCATGCTGGGAGTGCCCAGAGGGAGGAACCCCAGGCTGAACTGGAGATGGGAGTCTGCTTGCCCGGCCAGTACTGAATCCTCTTGAGAATATGGAGGGAAAGTGGAATTTAGCTCTGTCCTGCACATCATCTGGATAAACTCTACTGAGCTTCCCACAAGTCAAGGTGGGACAAAATACACATGTAACCCAGCAATACTACAGGCTGCTGCTGGCTGCAATCTCCGGTCACAGCGCAGTTATAATATCCAGCAAAACTAAAGCTTGATATGGCTCTGAATGACAGCAGATCCTTGGTCTGCCAGTTGCCTGGTTAGGGACAGTTTTGTCTCTGCTTTCTGAAAGGAGCCCAACACCAAAACCACAAAAAGCCAGTAGAGATGCAATGTTTGGATGTTACTTTTTTTGTTGTGTGGGCTGGCAGTCCATTGGGTGGAGCAGGAAGAAACGTCTGATGAGATGAGGTTGAGCGGGGGGCAGACTTTGGGAGTTTCCCTGCCAGGACTTCAGTTGGACAGCTGGAACTGGGATGGGGATGGGGTGGGGGGCTGAGGGGGCTGGTAGAACCTTTCTTTGCAATAGGAGAGAGGACACGTAGAAGAGGAGGTTCTTGGAAAGAAAGGGAAGATGCAGCTGCTCTCCAGGCTACTGCAGTAAATCCATCCGTGAACCTTTTTTATAAAGAACCTCTTTTATAATGTATCTATACTATATTGCAGTTCTAAAGAAATGCAACAATTTCCTTGGCTTGCATTTGGCCTTTGTTTTAGTTTTCTTTTATTTTCATAGCCAGGGCATGATACATTGCTCCACTGTAGAAGTACTGCAAGTGGCAGTGCATTTGTTTCAGCAGAACAAAACCTGATGGCAGCTGAAGGGAGACATCACAACATGGCTCCCTGTGACTGAGAAGCAAGTGGAAGGAGCAACATGGCATAATAAGTGACCTTCCTGCATGTCAGTATATGAAGAGGTGAAAAATGTCATTATCTATTCCACCCCTCCCCCCAAGCTCCTTCCAACTGTGTCATGTCCACTATTTTCTTTCTTTCTTCAGCACTTTCCAGTAAATTTACTCATCCCTTTCACCTAAAAGCTGTGGTTTTGCCTCTGTTTCAACCCAGGGAAAATGAGCGGAAAAATAATCTTCCATAAATCTTGTCTAGCTGCAAAGCTAGGACATGGCAGTGGCTGCGCTGATGAAATGGAGGCAGAGGTGGGAATACTGCGTGCGGTGCTGTGTACTAAACTGTAGTGTTTACAGGCAAAAATATCCTCTTGGGCTGCATCCTGAGGGTAGGGACATAGCTGTGTTTTTCCCATTAACGCTAATGGAAGTCAAGAGACTGAACCACACACCATGCCCTGGAAATGTGCCCCCTTAATGTTTCTGTCTTACAATGCCGTCTTGTACGTTTTCTCCCAGTTCTGCTTCTGTAGCAGGAGGTGTTTAGAGGTGTTAAATGGTTATAGTCATCATGCTGATGGTCATATGCGATATTTTCTCATTTGTAAAGAAATGTTAAATTTCCTATTTTGCTACCCCCAAACTTACAGTGTATGTTGGGCAGATTGGCCCAGTGTGTATACCACTTCTTCATAGTAAAAAAACCCTCTGAGGCAAGGGACTTGCTGAGATCTTACTGCCTTTTGTGTGATGATTTCCATCTCACTTGAAGGCGGTTTGCACTGCTCAGTAAGGGTAGGGATCCAGTGAGAGGCTTTGCATCTCTGATGCAAAATTAACGGAGTAAGGAATTAGGACTGCTAGGCTCCTCTGAGTGTTAGGTCAGGTACAACTGGAAATCGTGTCTCGTGTTCGTATGACCAAACCTCTCATCTGCACTGTGATTAAGAATTAAAATGTGAAAACCTGTGTGCTTGGCTAAAACCTGGTCAGCCACCTTGCCAGAAGATTATTAGTTTCAGCTGAATGGAAACTGGGCAGCATTGAGGACTGTGGTTTGAAATTTAAACCCATGCAACTGGATCCTTGTGAATATGACTTTGTCTTTGCAGATTTTAAAGTTATCTGATTTGCACAGTGAGATAAAGGTATAAAGATTTCATAGTTAAACACACAGTCCTGGAATTACTGTAGAGGTGGTCCTCATTGACAACCTCTTCACACACTGTACGAGGGGTGAGAGTTGCAGGCTGACCTGCAGACTGCATGTCAGTGAGCAGAGGTGTGATATTGGAATAGTGTTAAAAAGTAGAGCTTTCCCCAATAAACTAACCTCTTGCCTCAGGTAATAAACTGGGGTTGGCTTTTGAAGTTGGAAGGTCAGAAGCAGATGTGGGTAGGTTACCTTTAGCAACTCAAACTATCAAAATGGGGAAAAAAAAATCCAACCGCGTTTTAGTGAAGTTTGTAAATAGAAAGGTTTGTCAACAGTGGGTCTGATCCAAAGCACCCCAAGTCCAAACATCCCAGCTTTTAGCCAGGTAAATATTCCATTGTATTTACTGGGGCTTTGTCACAGCTTTCATTTGAAAAACTGCTGGTTTTTCATATCCCTGAAGCCAGCAACCACTCCAGTACTGCAGGGGAGGGTAACTCTTAGCATGACTGCCTATTTTGCAGTGCTGTCTGCTGAGAGGAGGGATAGCGCATTCCAGCTGGCCTGCACTGCTCACTTGCCTGAAGTCATTCAGGGAAACGAGGATAAGAAGTCTCTCCTTATATTACGTTTTTTTACCCTCTGAGCAACAAGTGATACTTGCAGAAGGCTGACCATTTTAATTTGTATTGTGAAAGAAGTATTTTTTATTCAGTTATTTTCAGACCTTAAATAAACAGTGAGAAGGGTATCAATTACTTTGATTTAGTTTTTTGAAGAGCAGGGTGCCAGACAATATAGGTGATGCCTTTGATTTTCTGTTGAATCTATGTGCTACTTGGAAGATGGCACTACCTTGGAGTGATAGTAATGATGCTGTAGCTGGTTGTCTCCTCATCGTCTGTTCTGTGAGTAAAGAGTTACTCCATCAAAGCGATTTCTCTGAAATCAAAGTGGCATGAAAGGAGAATGAGGTAGCAGGTTTTATTTAACACCTATATAGGCTAGCTGTAATTGAGAGGGAGAGAAAAAATGGTACTTGTCATTTCTAACTCTTGCTCAGCTGCATTTTTGAAAGATACCTTTAACATCTCATAAAATACCAGTGTATCTCCCTTTCCTAAAAAGATTGGGTGTAAATATGTCATGTACGGTTTTTGCCTATAGTTAAGTGCCTTCAGGCAACAGAAATATCCCAGGCTTGCAATATGTTATAGGCTTTCTGATTATTTTTTTTCTTTGACTTGATACCTCGTCTGTGGGTTGCCTCAAGCAAACTCCTTCAAGAGACTCTCTGTACAGAACCTATTTATGTGCCCTGCAAAGAGAGAGAGGGGGAGGCTGTGTAAATTAATTCACTTAGGAGGAGTCGGCGCTGTATCTCTGTATGTCTGCAGTTTGAAGATTTTTTAGCAGTAATACATAGGATCTTTCTCACTCCAGGAAAGTTGTAAACATTCTGGTAAACACCAGGCACAGCATAGAGGCCGAGTTATGAATAGACTTGAAGATTGTATTTGCTTTCTACTGGCCTATACAACTATACTCATGCTAATCTGCTGTGATGTTCTCGTCTGGTCTCTTCCTGCGGGTGGTGTTCCCTTGGTTGGAAAATCAGTGTAGCATTTCACCATCATCTTCTAACTTTGCTCAAGTGAGGTAAAGTGGTGTTGTCCTTGTGGTGCTTGCTGACTCTCTGCTCACAGTTAAACTGCTATTGTCACTGTGTTGAATTGCATGAACAGGAGAAATATTGAGAGTAGAATCATTTGCCCAGGAAGGCAAGGCTGAATATAGGCAAGCTCCTACAGTGCTTCCCTCACACTGGTACCCCAGCATGAAGCAGCTAGCTTCCTATGGCGGCTGTTTATTCTGTCTCGTTCAGATCTGTTGCTTAAACAGTTTTTTATGAATGCTAGATACAACTATACATGCACACGTGGAACTAGAGAAAAGACAGAAAAAACTGGGCTGTGGAGAAGTAATGAGGATAAATAAGCCTTGTGGAGCTGACCCATGACGCTGTATGTCAAAGACTCTTACAGGAATTAATCCCGCAAAAAGCTGGGACTGATTGATATCAATGTTCTTTCTGAGAGAACAGACAATGCTACAAACAAAATCAATATCACACTGACCAAGGGATCCTTGTACATTGGCCCTAATGCCACTTAATGGATAGGAGTTACAAAAGCCGTGCAATTTAGACACCTTCCAGTAAAGCCATTACATTCTAGGCTGATGTGTTCTCCATTTTTAAAGGCTTGTGCTGTTCTTCAACACATTTTTCTTCATTATATTTTCCTAGTAAGTAGAAACACCATTTCAGTTTAACTTTACAATATGTGCAGCTCAGCAGAAAGCCTGTTAGCATGATGCTTGCAAATGAACTCAGAACTTTTTTCCAGGACTGGCTGTACACACGTCAAAGAGACTTCATCAAGTCTGGTGAAAAGGGTAAGGCCCAGTTTTGCAGCTATTACAGAATGAATGTCAGCAGATCTTCTCCTGTGCAAAGAGTGAACACTTCCTGGCAGCAACGTGATGGAGAGAGCTGGACCAGCCATCCCAAGCTCTGATTTCTGTACCCACCACATGCTGCCCGATAGACCTCTTCTCTCTTCTGCAATACTAACCTTCTTCAGACAGTTAATAATGCAATTAGCCCTGTCAGTCAAAACCATAAGAAGTAATTTTCAAATGTTCATGGCTGGAAAGCTTTGACAGATATATATAACTATGCAAAAGCCACGTTCTGTAGAGTGTGCAATGTAGGTTGCAGAGTTGCACCTTTCTAAAGCAGGAGATGTCAGTTCTGTGGACACTTAACACTGCCTTAATTGTGATCCAGTTGACAAAACCCTTATTACTTGAGACTCGTTGATACTGTGCAATGGAGATGCAGGGCTGGAGCTATTTCTACAGCTAGGAGCGAGGCAGTTGCCTCAGTGCAGTGCTGGCCTCCTTGTTCTGCTCTTTGAACTTCAGGTATTTTCTCTGCTTACTTCTCGATATGAACATAGGTGTATACATAGACCATGACCTTAGCCTTCAATTGCGTGGTCAGTTGTTGCCCATTTTCACTGTAACACATGAGGAAAACACACAAGATAGAAATTCAAGAGACATAATTATTTTGCGCAAGTAGCCACAGTGCTGGCATTTTTATATTTTCAGATGCATGACTTCGCGATTTAAATGTTCCTGTAGTGTAGATTTTTAATAACATCTCTGTCTCCTGCGCACCCCAAGTATTTATCTTCATGCAAATAATTAAAACATAACACTGAATTTCTAACTCTGCACACTTTTTTTTTACCTGAAAGTGCAAATAAATTATTAGAAATTGTCATAAATATCTCACACCTGTGAGAACAAGTGCATAGAGTTACATAAGGACCAAGTCTGTACTTGTTCTAAAAATCTTAGTAAGAATTACAAACATACAAATCAAAACAGACACACTTGTTTTCCTAGTTATTTTTGAAAGATCAGTGTAGAATGTGAGACAGATGTCCTGAAGGTAAGAAGTTTGGTAAAAGCCAGACATATCAGCCAAGCCCACCAGCTAAGCCACTTTCCATACTGAAAAGAGTTGTTTCTTGTAAAATCAGCTATTCTGTCTGTGAAGAAGACTATTAAAATGCAATAGATGTGAAACAGCAAATCTTTACATGAAAGTATAGATTGGTTGTAATAATTTTAGCATAAGTAGGTGTAAAGCATCTAGACTTCTGTAGGACATCAACGATTGCAGACGACAGAGAAACTGAAGCTCATGGCAGATGACTCCCATGAAGTCCAGCAGTAAGGAGAGCCATGGATTCATCTGAACGGCCTTAAAGCCAGGTGCCTCATGAGCTTCTGTCCATGCTGCACCCGTACTGCAGGGGGTCACTATCGGTGCCATATGCATTATTTGTGCAATATTAAAGGGCTTTCTGTTTGAAGTCATTTACTTCAGCCCCAGACAACTGAGTAGAGAAGTTCTGGTATGTAGATTCACATAGTCTTACCTTGGATGCCTCTGTTGCACTTTCTGATACTAATTCGGTCCAAATAAGGGTCTGTCCACATCGGGCAGGCCGATGACAAATACTGGTTTTCAGGTCATCCGAGGTGAGCTTGTCTATTCTTGTCATACCCTATTAGCTCTAAATTTACTGCAGTCAGCCTCTTAAAGAGCAAATCGTTGCAGTAATTAATTTTACTGCAGCTAATTTTTATTTTTAGGGAAGCAGAAGACTAAGCCTCTATTTTAAAATAAACAGAAAACACATTGTCTCTGGAAAGAAACATCAGGATCCTTACTGGAAACATTCTAAAAATAGAACTTTTCGGCTAGAGCTGTATTCCACCAAAGTAATTAGGAATGCAAACTCATTAGAGCTTTATTTAGGTTGCTGATATTTCTGTTTGGGAAGGCGGTGTGGCCCAATGGGAGTGACGTTGGACTGGGACGCAGCAAAACCTGCCGTCTGTTCTTAGCTCTACCACTGTGCCGTTCACAGGCTCGGGAGAATCACTCTCCATTCTGGGATCTCGCATCAGAGCTCTCCTACCTTTTCTGGAGACGAGACACACACCCTAATATGATTTGTACTTCACTGTAACACTAATGTTACACCTATCCGATTATTCCAGGGCCTGTGCTTCCTGACATTTGACAATGAGGAATTGCGAGGGAGAGTCTACAAACTATCTTGTGCTTGAATCCGTTGCCCAGACGCAGGCCTGTAGACACAGTTGAGATGCCTTAGAGTGTCCCACTTGGCCTGCAGCTGCTGCTTCAGGAGGGTTCAGAAGGCTGTAGGTCTCCCATTAGTCCTCTGTTATATCTGAAAGTTTTTTGAGGGTATCTCGAATCCTCTGTGCCACCTCTGAAAGCACTAGGCAACCATGTCTGGGTAACTGGTTCAAACTTTAAATGTCTCAGTACGCAGCCTTCTTGCCTAGTCAGGGAGGGTAGCTCCTAACTTAGGTGCACTGGAGTATCCTCCAAACAAATTTTCTTCTTCCCCTTGATCATGTAGGAATTCCAGGCTCAGGCATTTCCTTTCTTCCCCCAGGTAACCTTATTTTTTTCTTCACTGGCCTTTACCATACTGCAACACCAATTTATTGTCTTTAAAATCAAACTAAGCTGTGAGTTACGTGAGCCACCATTCAGCTGATGTGGTTCTGGATAGTTTATCTTTGATTTCAGTTGCTAACAAGCGTCACCTAGCTAAGGATCCACTTTTGGAACAAGTCAGCTTTGTTCTCAGGAGATGAAGTATTAATTGATGACCGTGTTTGGAGAATGGAGCTGTTCGTGCTTTCCTTTCCCTGCAGTGCAGCCATCCGCTCCCTGAAACAAAAAATTAATGGGAAATCCTGGGAAGTGTGTGCTTATACAAACTGGACAGTGGTCTCTGCAGATGCAAAGCACTGGAAATGTGGGACCACTGAGTTTAAGAACCTTGTGACAGGATGAATCTACTTACACTTAATACAAAATGCAAAAAGTATATAGGAGTATTTGGTACTTAAATTATTAATATGTTATCCTTAAAGAATTTTCTAGACTTCCTCTAGCGGAATAAATTCTTGATCACTTGTAAACTAGAGTTTTAAATTATTTTGAACATCGCATGTAAATACATCAGAAACAGTATTCAAAGTTGATTGCAGTTGTACATTCCTGGCTGTTCTATAAGCGCCCAGCTCTGCAAATTGCTGATGAGCTCCAGCAGACAGTGAAGGGGAGCCGAGGAATGCCGTACACCCCTGGGAGGCACTTACCAGCATGCAGAACGAGGCTCTGCTTCGGCAAGTGATGAAATGAAAATTTTCTTAGAGTGTATTTGCAGCTTAATACTCCTTTATTAATATTTCACATAACTATTTCATGGCAAACCAGATAGAAAAGGGTGTTTTGCTTTGGTTCCTGCCAGTTTGCAAGGACAAATACAATAACAGATTTTGTAAAAGTTGTCTTCCCCTTTCTTTCCCTTCCCCCTCAAAAAAGCCATAGGGATCAAAAACTTATTTCCGGTTCAGGGAAGGCTGTGGAGTTTCTAGGTTCCATAAGTAGGATCATTTAAAAACTGTAAGTCAGATGGCTCTTGGTGGGTCCTTTTTCACTGCTTTGAGCATTTCCAAATTGCAGTCTTTCAGCCAGGGCCCATTGCCAAGCCGCCATGGGGCTCGGTCACGTCCTCTGCAGAGGCTGAAGCCTCCCCTGTGTGATCGCATCTTCCCCTGTGAATACGGCTCAAACTCTGCTCAGGCAGCCAGAATAGGACAGGGGAGCCCGGGCTCAAACTACAATGATTATAAGGAACATTTGCCTCTTAGCAACAACGACTGCTTTCTGTCTTCTGTGAAATCTGGAAGGTGGATGATTTAATTTAATAATGAAAGGAATTGCTTTATCAATTATGCAGAGATTTCTCTGTTCAGTATGCATCAGCACTCCTTAAGGAACAAGTACATTTGTGATTTATTTCATTGTAATTTTTTGTCTTTGCTTGTTAAAAATGCATGTACTGGTACATGTAGTCCTCCAGTGAAATCCCTGTCCCAGATTCTGACAGAATCGCCTCCAGCCATCTCGGGCAGGAGCTGCACAGAGGGTATGCCCTGTGGTAGGACGAGATGGAAATAAACACTCTCCACAAAAAGGGAAACCAGACAAAGGAAGGGCCAGCTCCTGTTGGCAGGAGCTCGTGGCAGACATCACAGCGTTAGAGATCCTGCAGCATTCCCGAGTGATGAAATGCATGTGGATATATATGAAGCAACTTTGAAAATTACCAACTTGCTGTTTCTGTGATGCAAACTTGCAGAAAACAGTCCTCCAGAGAGACAGCTCAGATTTAGTGCTAGTCTGCAACTGAAACCCAGCAGATATTTTGTGGGATTCAGTTAAAGCTGGCCTCGGCATAAAGAGAGCGATTTTGGCTTACAGAATATTTTGATTGGGGAATGCTGTAGTTTTAATTGAAACATTTGAGCATTTCCAAATTGAAACCTTTCCTTGAGTCATACCAGACATTAAGAAATAAATTGTAAAAAGGTAAATATTTTATATACATATATGCATGTATACAATGAATAACAAAATGCTTGTATGTATCTATGCATGCGTGCACACAGAGAAAAAGTATCTGTAAGTGGATGTAAGAACCAGAAGAGACTTAATTTTAAATCTGCCATGTTCAGGCAGCTAAGTGTCTGATCCTTCCTTCACCTCTCCTAGTTGAGAGTAAGTAAGGTCTCAGAAAGACAAGTCTTCGCACGATCAGAATGGCTGATAGCAAGGCTTCCTTGCCCTGTGTAGTTACCATGGATGCCAAACTAGTATGGGATGCATAAGAGATAGAAAGAATGCACTTCAGCTCTCGCGTGTCTTTGAGATAGTACTACACAACCTGGTATAACTAATTCCAATAGAGCAGACACAATACCGGAGTTGTAGAAAAATGTCAATGTTTTATTTAGGAACAACGATAGGTAGATATGTGTATTTAATACGCTGCAAAACTGCTGAGACACAAAAGCTGCAAAATGACAGTTTGGTTGAGAAGATAGGATTTTATTTTATTTCACAAAGCTCTTTTTACCTTTGTGCTCATGCCTGATTCCTGCATGCCTTGTCAAGACAGCATCAAAACGTTGTCTTTCTGAAGATGATCCAAGAAACAAGTGGCTGTAAATTTCTGTACCTTCTTAAAACCATCTTTGTAGAAGTGCTTTAAAAAGAGAACACATAGCACAAATTGTATGGGAGGAGTTATGTATATTTCTTTTAGAAACTACATTTTCTTTTAAATGCAGGAATACATAGCATGTAGGCAAAAGTGTGGAAAGAGCCCAGTGGAGCAGTAACCCTTCAAAAACCATTTTGGGCCCAAGCTGTGGTGAGTAAGATGGCAGACGTTCAGAAACAGCATAGTTGATTTCTTTCTATTTTCACTGAAGTGAAAATAAATTATAATCCTTCTACAACTGTGAACGCTCTTGTTCATGCTAAAATAATGCAGAGATGAGATACAGGAACCTGGATAGATGAACTGAAGGCCACTGTTAAGCGTTCCTCAAATTGATTCCTGTTCCTTGGGCTTTAGAGTTAAATTGCATTGTAAGGCTTAAAATCAGAAAGCTGAACTGTAGGTAACAATGGGAGTGGAAGATAAAATACTTCTTCATGGAATATACCAGCATAGTCTGGTTTGCTAGTAGGTTCCTATTTATTGCCAGGGTTGTGTCATAAGAAGTAAAAATGGATATTTAATAATGTTATCAAGGACAAAATAAGGGTCACATTCTGTTCACATTAACAGTAATTGATATTGAAAGTGATTCCAGTATGGCTATACACAAAACCAGAAGTGCATCCTTCCCTCTTTCAGATTAACAGTGGTTTTATCCATAGCATTTTTCTGTTGAGCTGCTGGATTCTAGAGCGAAGCTTGCAAAGCAAGCACAAGATAGGGGACACTCCGAACCCAGGAGGGATCCTGGCTGTGGTGTTCAGTGCCCTGTGCATCACTGATGAGCTGAGGGGCCAGATCCAGTTCTTGGTCACTGGCCCCTTCCCAGCTCTGATGAAAAGTCCTTTCAGGTACTCTGGCTGCAGAGGGACAGTCACCGTCTGTGGCCCCAGCGGCTCTCCTCCAGCGTGGAGCACAGAAGTCTTCCCAGGGCTGCGGCATTTTTGGGCCAGCCCAGGTACTGCTAGTTCCCCTCAGCACTTAGCAGGGAATTTTCAGTTCAGTGGCTCAGATCTCTGCTTGGGCTTTGTTCCTGCCTTCCCCTATCATGTAGTTCCGGGTTTTGATTTAATTTTCAATAATCTCTGCTTAGGAAGTTCTACAGTATCATGCTGCTTACTTTTTTCAGTAAGTAGATGGATTTTTTTAAACTGAACATTTTGCATTGGTGATGAATGGGTTTGCTTCATACACATGTACGTGGTCAAAGCTTGCAGTTAATAGTCCCGTTTCCTTGCTACTCGGTTGCTGCACCGAGGGTGTTTAAGCCGTGATTGAAAGCTGCTCCCTGCGAGGGCAGTGGTGAGTAGGCAGGCGCCTGTCACAGTCATGAGTGCATGGCATTATGGTGCATGGTTTGCAAAGAGCCAAATGGATTCTCTACCTGTAGAAACAGGTGAAAGTGTCAATAATTAATATCTCTACTGGAATTGTTCTGGTAGAAAATGTCATAGTTTACTGGCTTCCTGGTTAGTGACTGTGAAGTGGCATAGAAGACTTGGTATGTCCCTTTCACTTCTAAAAGTAAATACTGATTTCTCAACAGAAAACAGACTTTGGGAAAGAGCTGTGAAATCTGTGGTCATTGGAAAATTCTCATTCTCCAGAACTGGAGTATTCATTCCAGCACTGAGTGAGGATTACTCATTCTCCCTCTAGGTGCCTCAGACATATCCTCCATCTTCTTGACATTGTCTGACAAATCTGCAGTGTTTTATTAAGTAGAACGTAACCTTGCACTGAAGTAATCAGTTCTTATTTAACTTCTTTTTTCATACTCTTTAGACGTCTTTCTGTATAATCTAAGTGCTGTTTCAGACTTCTTCAGACTCTGAGCTTGATTAACAGCTAGAAATGCAGACACTCTTAACTGACCCTGCAAAGGACTTTCGGTGTTGACTTGCAGAAACTAGACAGGGGGCTGGAAACGGAGTTATAGGGCTTGTATCCAACAGAAACACTGTTCTAAATGTGTGTTACCAAAATCGTTAGGTATCCAGGCTCTATCTATTGCAATATCCAAGACACTAACCTTATCTCTGCATCTTCATTGCTTAGAACCAGTAGACTTTGCCCACTTGATCTTCCACAGAGCTGGATTTGTTGCTCTGTCCTCTGATGGCCCTAATTACCTGAGATGGAAGACAAGTGGACAAGAGCTTCCTCAAGCTGAGAAAGCAGTTATTCTCACATCTCTCCTTTCCTGGAGGAGTGATCCTAATTACTAATTACTACAGAAAATTTAAGTGCCAACACCCAACTGTGCTTTAAAAACAGGCTCCCTCATCATTGCTTTGAAGCAACAGCTGCTGGTGCTTACCTCTAGGAGAGCTACACTTGTGGGACTGCCTGTGTCCGCCATGGCTGGGTGCTGGAGCCGCGGCCATGAGCTGTTGTCCCCTAACACTCACTGATGTAGGACCTTTGCTGGCTCGATGACACAGCACAATAGCTTCCTCTGTAACTGTACATTGGAAGAACACTTGAGGACCATTTTTCTCTGACAAATCTATTAAGGAGACTAATATAACTTTGATTTCCTTCCAGCAGGGCAAGCCAGTTCCTAGGGTTTTTTCAGGCAAATTCCTTTGTCAGAAGAGCACTTAAGTCACAGTCTGGCAAGATTTTTCTACACAATGAAATCTAATTTCCTTTTCATGCTTTTTAGTGAAGGTGAGGTAATGTGGCACTTGATATAGCTGTGTGTTGTAAAGTTGTACCTAATTCAATAAAGGTCTCATCACAACACCTTCCCTTAATAATCAGCAAGCAATTGCCCTTCCTAGCTCCCTATGAACAATTTCACCTTTCCAATTGGTATCCTAAACCTCTCTGGTTTTACCCACTTTCTTAGTTTTACCAGAAAGGAAGTATTCAACAGAACTGGTCCAAGTGGAAGGGGTCCTTTCTGTCCTGAAATAATGCCAGCATTTCTCCATACTGCCGATTATTAGACCTCATCTTCCTGCCACTCCTCCTTCTTCCTCTCTATCCACACAGTTTGCAGAAGACAAATCAGTACCCAGGAGGACAATATTGGAGCTTCTGCTTCTGAGGGTAAACGCAGGGTATCCCCCTGTAACTTACCTGGGGAAGACCAGTTGTATGTGAAGCTCGGGTGTTCTGCCGTTTGTCTCTTGGCTGAAATCACAACACTCACAAACGAAGAGGCATATCCTACTCTCCTAGAGTGTCCCTCTCTCATTTTAGCCCTCCCTTGCATGGACAAAGAAATGTGAGTGCTGTCCAAACTGCTTACATGCCTCAGACTTACACATCTTGATAAATCAACTGTCTTTCCCTGGTTACTCTAGCTGTATCATGCTTTGTCACTTTTTCACCTCACGCATTGATTGCTGTAATACTGTTTTTCATTCCCAAATCATCCAGAAAGCTACATGCTACTAAAGAGGGTCTCTGTGCACATGTATGTGTGTGTGTATAGAGACGGAACGGATGAGGTTTGCCCTGCCAGGCAGCAGCAGCAGCAGGAGGTAGAGAAGCACCTTAGCTGGAGAGGGAGCTGCAGCGCAATAAGGGTAAGGTTGGAGTTCACATAACAATGTGGTCTGGAGATAATCAAGGTAGATTTAAAAGATCGCCAATGGGTCCCGAAAGCAGCATAGCAACAGCAACACAGAAGACTTTACGGGGTTACTCACCTTGCTACCTGGGAGCTTTTCAGTAGCCTCCATGCACACTTCTCCCTAGTGTCTGTGTGGGTGCAGAGCTGGATTCCGCATCTTCCCCTAATTTCAGTAGCGTTCTCTGTTGTGCATTTCTCTCTAAACCAGTGCAGCCCTTCCTTGTGAACTGCCCTGTCCCAAAGTCAGCACTTACTGCCTGCCAAAGCTTCTGCTTTTGGCAAAGCTGCAGTTCATTTTAATGGTATTTTTTAGTGAATAAGAGCGAATATTCAAATGCTAATCCCTGCCCTTCTCGGTAAGCAGTCAAAGCCCAAATGTAGCAAAGCAGATGAGGATGGAGCAATAGATGAGCCCTCAGTGAGATTCTCCAGAACCCAAGTCTGATGTTTCTTTGCTGTGTATGTCTACTACTGCCATCACTATGGTTCTGTCCAGCACGAGTCACCGAATGGACAACACAGTTAAAAATTAAAGTCTTTATAGTGTGAGAAAAAGAGTCAGGATCTGTCCTGCAGTACTACAGAAGGGAACGTGTAACAACCTACCACTGAGTTAGATACCACAGTCCACATAGGAGCAAATCAGGTCTTCTGTTCTCCACGCAGGCACTCACAGGGATTTCTTTGTGTAATGCCTTTATTTATTTACAGCCTCTGAAACACTATTTTCATTGCAACTGTTAAAAATTCTTGGTTTGAGCATGACCTTCAGTAGTATGGAGCTGTAATTGAATTTTCTTTCTCTGCCTTCAAACATGTGAAAATTTCTTTACTGATAAATTCAGTTTTGCTCTAGAAAAATAATCCCATATTGGGTTCTAGAACCACTGTGAAATGTGGTTGGGAGTGAGGTTCTGGATGGGTCCTCTGGGCATCAGGGTAGTGGCACTATAAATCCTTATTATAGATTTCCTACTGATACTGTTGAATGAACATTATTTCCACCATAAAAATAAAAATGCATAAGAAGTTCCTTGAATACTATCTGACAAGTTGTTTTGGAAAGTTCAGCTTGGTAGCTAAGCTATCTAACTTCGGGCACCTAGTTTAGTTAGGGTGCCCAAGGGAGACAGATGCTGTCAGTGTTGGGTCTTGGTTATGAAGAATCCTCTGGTGTCATTTCTTTCCTTTCCGTCGCTGTATGAGAAGCCTTAGGAGATCAGTGTCTTGATCTGAATTAAGCAGAGTGAAAAAACTTTTAGAGGTATCTGTTAATACTAACTGGAGAGGTGCCTGCTGGTGCTGGCTGTCTCATCGTGGACTGGCTGCAATGAAATGTGAAGTCTGTAGACTACTGTAATAAAGTCTCTGTGTCCATAAGCTGTTGCTGAGTCACAGTCACTTGGGACTTCATTTTTTACACTGAAGTGTATGATTATAAAACAGTTATCTACTCTTTTAAAAGTCATCATGTTAATTTAAATACCAGATTTCTAAAATACTACAAGGAAGAGTCTACAACAGTAAAATAAGTTAACAAACTAAGCATAACTGACTTATTTATAATGGATTCTAACTTCAAGAATTAGCATTAGATGATGGTCATTCTTTCTCTTTTCAGCGATCAGGTGGGGCCTTAGCTATCCCTCTGTGTGCATTTCAAGGAACTGTATCTCTTCAGGCACCTACGGGAAAAACACTCTCTTTATCTACATATGAGGTAAGCACTGAAGGGCAAAAAATAACACCCACGTCAAAGAAAATTGAAGTATATCGATCTAAAAGTGTTGGTCACGAGCCAAACCCAGAGGAGCCTCCTAATACATTTGCTGACACAAATGTTAAAATTCATTTAGAGGTTCTTGAAATTTGTGACAATGAAGAGGCCCTGGATACTGTGTCAATCATCAGTAATATCAGCCAGTCCTCCACGCAGGTAAGGTCTCCATCCTTACGCTATTCACGGAAAGAAAACAGGTTTGTCTCATGTGATTTAGGGGAAACTGCCTCCTACTCCCTCTTCATACCATCAAACAATCCTGACAGCGATATTAACATATCAATTCCAGACACTGTCGAAGCTCATCGGCAGAATAGTAAAAAGCAGCATATGGAAAGAGGTGGTTATCAGGAAGAAATACAAATGTTGAATAAAGCATACAGAAAGCGGGAAGAAGATGGCAGCAGCAATTAAAAGGCATTTAATCTAGACATTTAAACTGATTTGACAGACATTGTTCATCTTAAGCTACCTTACCAAATACATTGTCAACTGTTTTTTCCTAACATATAAATTAATTTTTCGTTTGGCTACACTGTAAATAGATTAAAACTTCTGATGATATATGGATGGGATGACAAATACTTAAGTGCTTTACAGCTTTGCATAGTGAATTTCAAGTTATTTATATATCTCTTTATTTGAGGAACACTTGTTCTAAAAGGAATCTTAAATAAAATCTTAAAAAACAGCTTTGGTTGCTTGTTGGCACTGGGTGGTCTGTCTGTCGGAACCTGCAGAAAATGAGGGAGCAGATCCATGGGTGTGAAGTTACAACAGTTTTGGCTGACTTGCAATTCTGCTCTTACTAATGTGCCAGACTTGAAAGATCTATCTGAAAAAATGTAGCCCAAACTTAAGACTAGCTCATTTAGTTGACTAAGTAGAGGATTAAAAGATATGTAAATTGTTTAATTTTCTACTGCTCTATACATGATTCATATGTAATACCTGTATTAGTGGCCATTGTATAGACCTTTGAATATGGGTGGCTGAAATGTAATCATGCACATTTTGTATATATGACATTGTGAAACTTAAGAGTGTTCTCATGGCTTGACATTTCTTTGATCAAATGTGACAAACTGGTTAATTTTATGCCAGTACTCTGAAAAGTCCCCTTGTTTGCCTCCGTGATCTCTTACCAAGTTAAGAAGTTTGTCAACCCTACAGAATATTTGCACTCAATCAAAATAAAGACAGCATTTGAAATGTTTGAAGAGCTAGGATGTCAAAAGTAATTTGAATAGTTCTTCATGTCTGAGTTGTCCCTAAGTAGGGAATAGTTTTACAATGCCATCTCCATCCTTGAGGCCCATATGAAGCTAGTACTTCTCTCGACACAGCCACAAGAGCAGGTGTACCTTGCAGATAGTTGCGGGAGTCCCAGTGGCTCACAGCAAAAACACTAATGTTTTTTTCTGCCATATATACTCTGTCCGTAAACCTTTTGCTCTTCTTTGGATGGACCCTCATGCTTTAGATCTGAGTCAGGAGCTGGGGGTTACGACTGATTTGTGACTCCTTAGGAGAGAGGGAAGGAGCTATCCAAGGCAGCCAAACTTACCGACTGAAGTTAGACGTCGGCCTCAAGAGGGTAAGTCTGGTTACCTACATCAAGTTCCTGTCCTGTATCACCCTCAGGAGGAGCCCGTCTTCCTACTTACTTATAAGGAACATAGAACTAAGTCTAAAACCAACCTTAAACCAGTGAATACTCTATTTTGTGTCAAATTCAGATAAGCCAAGGCAGAAACAGTGAATGGGGTCCTCAAGTCTTTCTTGAAATATGCTGCATATGCTTGAAATGCTAGTGCATTTTGACTGAGAGCTCTTTTTGAATGAGGGCTTATCATGCATTTCAGTTAAACAGAGGTAAATATATTCCTAGGACTTTCAGCAGTCTGGTTAAAAATTATACTGCTTCTTTAATGAATAAATGCAATTTCCAGTGGTATGCGTGACGACAGATGTCTGCATTTTTCCACTCAGTGGGAACATGCAAGGGAAAATAAGCAGAACCCTATTCAGGATTCCTTTATGGGTTATGAACAGGCAGAGCAAAAGTGCCAAATCCTGTCTGTTTGCACTCAGCATTCGATATGGAGGCATGAAAACAAGCAGGCGACTTCCCTTCCTACCTCACCAGCATAAATCAGGCCTGCTGTCGCGATCACTGGGGCTGTGCTGGTGTGACAGTGATGTAGCACTGAAGAAAATCAGGGTCAAAGACTGCAGGTTGCTGTGATAAAGAAGGATCACTCTGCAAGTTGTGCTTTCTGTGCACTGCCTTTCTCATAAGACTGCTTCAAGGCCCTTAGTTCCGCTAAGATGCTATGTTACATTTCAGATCTAACTAGAATCTACAGTAGAAGGAGCAGTCAGTGGTAAGACTATTGAATAAATCCATATTCATACCCATAGAGCAGAGGGACACATTCTGCTGTCTCTGTATGTGTTGCTTTTCTTTGTGTTCTATAGAAGGAACGCAAAAGGTATCTTTATAGCAGCAGACACACTCGATCCAGGTCAAAGTAGCACAGTTGTGATGGAGGATGCAGTCCAGCACAGCTGTAGTTTGCTCAGGTGTTCTGCTTTCCCTGGAAGTGATTCAGGCTGTGTTCATGTGCTGATGTGTTAATCTCCGAGGGATATATTTACAAAGGGTTAAAATTTGGTGGTATTAAAATTCCGTATAGCCGCAACCCCGAGCTTGACCCAATTGTAGAGTGTTGTCTTGTTGCTGTAGTAAAACAAAACATTTTCTTTAATGAATCGTAAATTTGGTAATGTACAAATGTCTGATTCTTTTAATTTTTTGCTCTAAATGACTTACATCATTAAACATTTTAAAGCGTCTGAAAACCCAAGTTGTAATTATTGAGTAGATATCAGCTCCTTGCACAAACCACCTTGCTGTTTGAGAAAATTTTCTCCTGGTTTGTTTATTCACGTAAGTGTTAAAGTGTCTTCATTTATCATTTCATGAAATGTATTTGGACTTAATTTTTAAAACAGTTATTTTATAATAGTTTTTAAGGAAAAAAAATTTCTTCCTCCTCTGTTGTTTTTCCCCATCTGACCTTTTGATGTATTTCAGTGACAGCTTGACATTTGAGAGCAAAGTGTTTGTCAATGACCATTTGAAGGTGACTTGAAAGGGACCTCATCTCTGCTCAGACACCACAGCGACTGACGGAAAAAAATCCCTTGGAAAATGTGATCTGAGTCAGCGCCTGGGCTTCCCCTGCTCTTAGGATATGATTTGTTAAATAATGCAAAGGATAGAAAACCAGAAACTGAGAAATAATTTTTTGAGCTAATCTTTGGTAAGCAGTATATCCAGTGGGTCAGTGTTTCCTTTCAGTGGTACTCATGTACACTGAGAGTAACATTGCATTAACAGAGTTATAAGAAAAATAAATCTGAAATAGGCAGGCCCAAGAATCCCAAATGTCTCAAAGGATTGTGCTTCTTGAAATAGAGGGTACAGACAGGTGCTGAAATGTATATTTTCTATACTAATCTTGATAGAAAATGTATCTTACAGCATCATACTATTTCAAAATAACAATAATTTCATAAAAAGATAATAAATGTTACTTATATGTTACATTACCTTTATGGATTTGGGGTTGATGCATAGATTCTGGAACATGATTTCACTTCCCAGTATGTATCACCGTAATGATTTCTAAGATGAGGGTTTGAGGGTTATGTTCCTCCTAATAAATTTTGGAGATTTAGATGTCTCAGAGCAGAATAAGTTCTGTTTTTCTCAACTCAAGCAACAGCTTCTACAAGAATTACAGTACCCGTATCTGTATAGTCCTGTATGTTGTACACTCTGTGTTTTATAAAACAAACAAATTGTAAAGACCTTCAGTCCTTGCACAAATGATCTGTACTCGTAGAGACAGTCCAACTGACAGCAGTGCTGCGAGCATGCAGTAGCAAGGTTTACTCACTGGATTGAGAGCTGTAACGTGGGATCCTTTTCTATTGTGTCTCCCCCTTCTCAGTGTTTACCTGCCAGGTTTTGTGTTTCCTCATTAGGAATTTAACTTCAAGGAATCTCACTTCCAGGTACTGAGAGGAGAACATCATCTTCTGTCCTCTTTGAGAGCTTGCTGCAGCGTAGAGACCGTTACGTACCGGTGCATTACTTTGTATCATGGTAGTGTGGTACTGAAGTGGATGTGAGTAGTGGTTAAAAGGACTTGAAAAGGCCCACTAATATGCAAACCACTGAGATAATTTCAAGAAATAGATCTTGTCAAAATGATCTATACATAAATAGATGCACATTTACTATCTTTCCAACATCTAAATATACAAATCTACTCAAAATATTCTAATTTGTAATGTCTTCTTTAGGGCGTGGGTTTTTCACAGTGTTAAAAAGATGTGGCTGAAACGCAGTAGCTGCATGCATGCATGTGGAAATTCCTCTTACGCTAAAATCCCATTTCTTTCAAGTGTGTGCACTGCTTAGGTGTCCAAATACGCTATCGTGGAGAGGTATACTGGATCAAACAATAAATCTGATAAGTCACCTGGGTGATTCAAGGTAACCCTAGAATATTTTTCTTCAATAATTTTAAGAAGATGTAACAGACAAAACCAGCTTTCTGACAGCTTGTTTAGGCATGCAGAACCTAACACACGATGCAACAGTGTGTCTCAGTCAAGCAGCGTCTGAGAGAGTGGCCAGTGCTTACAGGATATGTACCCTGGCTGGTGGCACGGGTTACAGATGGTCACCAGAGCCCTTTCATTCCAGGCTTCACAAGTTTCAGATTAATATCGGGCACGTCTCTTGTCCTGATAGATCTAAATAACAGAACTGGAGACAATAATTGCCCCAATTTATATTGACCTACAGGCTAAAGAAGGCCTGGAAGGCAAGGTCCTTTGTGTGTGGGTAATGTTGTGCCACTGGCATGGAAGTTCATACCCGAGCAGCAGGATGTGTTTTCTCATCTGGTATTCTACCTTGTTTATCCTTTCAGATGAAGTTGTGCCATTCTCCCTTGTTTGGCCTGTATGCCACTGACATATTTAATCAGGGGATCTGTTAACATTTCTTAGATTTTGGCATTATTTATTTTGTACTAATTTTCTTTGGCTCTTTTTTACTGCCTAGTTGGTTGCCACTGTGAGATTTGAAGAATGCTGTGAAATGACTTCTAGTTTATGTAGGATAACAAACACAAGAAGCCATGGAGTGTGCTTCCCTAGACTGCATTAAGCTACAGATGCAGGGTGAGAAGAGGAGAAGTAAGAAATAAATTTATTTCCTACTAACTCATTTCTCTCCCACGCTCCTTCCAGTAATTTGCCTTTCAGATGATCTTCCTCAGGATCCTCCAGTCCTTGTACTCTCTGTTCTTGGTCCTCTCCTTTTCCCTCTTTTCTCCAGGTAACCTCACCCAAAGTTCAGCTACTTGCTGTGCTGATGATTCAGAGACCTTGGTGATGATTCAAACTCAGAGAAGTTTGAAAAGCAGTGGGTATTCTTTACTTGTCTTTTTATTCAAATTAAAATCCAAGCTTCTCTGAGATTTCCTCATACCTGAAACTGGGTATAGCTAAAAAAGACCCCATGATGCTTCTTGCACAAACCCTCCTGTGCAAGACCGTGGCATGATGCTGTACTTTTCTGCAGATGTACACATCAGCTCTGGATGAGTGGGTAGATCCATGCAGGACACTGTGGTGAGCTGTGCCTCTGGTCCCCAGCACACTGCAGTTTCATCTTTGGAGGAACAGGCCCCATCAGCCATCTGCCACCTACTGCCGTGATCACTAACAGGAGCTCCTTGTCATTCAGGTCCATCACCTGAGGTGTCTGAGTAAAAGGCTACGAGTGTACAATGTGACAAGGCACTGTGGTTTTGGTTTGCATGTCTTAAGGCTATGGCTATAAACATTTTGTTAAGCATGGAAAAGGATAAACCTAGCAGCAAGACAAGTGGCTACTTGGATGCATAAAGCATTTTGCAAGGGGAAAGGAAAAAAGAAATTACAGATCTTTAACTCGAGCACCTAGTTCTTATTTCTTTACATAGCCAACTGCTGGGAGGTGTTGGAATAACTGTAGGTAAATGGTAGGCAGAGAAAAGAAAAGAGAGAATGACTTTCTCTGAAACAAGCAGTCCTTTACCCAAACGAAGTTTGAAAATCAGTGGGTAACATTGTATTTTGGAGATCTGAATGCCAGTAATTTTTTAATGAACGTAAATCATACCAACAAAGAAGAAAAGGCAAAATAATATGTAAAGAAATGAGATCGAAGAAGCATTTATAGCTGCACAATGGTGTTCAAGGAAACAAAAAGAACATTGATTAACTGTTGAAAGAGTAATAATTTGGTGAATAATTTTATCTAATTTAAAAGGTTTCATTCAACACTCCAGAGAACCTGGACAAAGTATACCATATACACCAGCGGTCAGCCAGCAGACCCAGAACTGGTAGCTATTTAAATTTGTATATTCTATTTAAAAAAGAAACAGTAGGAATACCCATCTGCTGCACCGAAAGGGTAATAACCCCATGGGTAATGATAGAGACCAACATTTAATGTTTCCTTAAAACCTTATCTGCAGCCTCGGGAAGAGAAATCAAATCTTGGATCTGTAAATCAAAACAAGAAGAGGTATTAATGTAGGATGAACTTCAGTGACATGTTGCACAGACTATTGCCTTATTTAGTCGCTGTTACGCTTTGCTCCCAGCTGCGGTTTGCGGTGGGAGCGGAACTCGAACCCGCGGGCGGCAGGGGCGGGGCGCGGGGGCGCGGGGCGGGGCGGGGCGACGGTCGGAAGTGAGGCGGCGGATGAGGCGGGCGGCGGCAGCGCTGCAGGCCGGGTGCCGGGCGGCCATGAGCTACGAGCACCGCCGCGACTGGGGACGGGGCCGCGGCGGCGATGGCGGGGCCGCTGGTTCCTCCTCCTCCTCGGCGGGGGGACACGGGGGCCGCGGTGGCGGCCGGGGGCGCCACCCCAGCCACCTCAAGGGCCGCGAGATCGGGCTGTGGTACGCGCGGAAGCAGGGCCAGAAGAGCAAGGAGACGGACCGGCAGCAGGTGAGGGGCGGCGGCGGGCGCGGCCTCTCTGCGGGGGCGCCGGCAGCATCGGTGCCCCCCTCCGGCCGCCGCTGCGGCCCGGGGGCATTTCGTCCCGTCCCCGAAGCAGCGGGGGAGGAGGGACTGCGGGGAGCTGGGCCAGGCCGGGAGGAGAGCTCGGCCTCATCCATCCCTGTGAGAAGCGTCAGATCGTGCCGAAGAGTCTCGCTAGGCTGTCAATGACATTGGAATGTTAATAATGTAAATCTGTCGATATTACATTTTTTATTTTTGCTGTTAGTTGGCCCAGAGAGGTGGGGTTGTTCAGCCTGGAGAAGAGAAGGCTCCAGGGAGACCTTAGAGCCCCTTCCAGTCCCTAAAGGGGCTACAGGAAAGCTGGGGAGGGACTCTGGAGCAGGGAGGGGAGTGGTAGGACAAGGGGGAACGGTTTAAAACTGAAAGAGGGGAGATTTAGATGAGATAATAGGAAGGAATCCTTGACTGTGAGGGTGGTGAGCCCCTGTCCCAGGTTGCCCAGAGAAGCTGTGGCTGCCCCATCCCTGGAGGCGTTCAAGGCCAGGCTGGATGGGGCTTGGAGCAGCCTGGTCTGGTGGGAGGTGTCCCTGCCCAGGGCAGGGGGGTGGAACTGGATGGTCTTTAAGGTCCCTTCCAACCCAAACCATTCTATGATACGCTAAGCATATGTTGATGAAAATTGTGCTTTTTTTTTTTCATTAGAGAGCTGTTGTGCGTATGGACGAACGCAGGGAAGAGCAAATTGTGCAGTTGTTGAATACCGTCCAAACTAAAAATGAAAAGGAGCAAGAAGCCATGTCTTGGTGGTCTGGGGATGAAGAAGGGTAAAGAGAAACAATTACTAATGCTTTTATTTACCTTGAACTGAACAAACGTCCTACAAACTGGTAGGAAGGCATATCAGAATATATTTACATTTAGTGAGCAAATTAGGTTAACAAATGTATTCAGTTTTCTCTACATGTAGTGTCGTACTGAAAAAGTTGGTTGTAACCATTGCTGTAAAACTCTCTTCCAGATTATTGTTGAATTTGAGCTGTTACGTTTGTGTTAAATTAATAAAATTCTATAATTGATCTGCAGGTCTACTAGAGTAGATATATGGAATTTTTCAGCTCTCCTGGCCTCTGGAATTACTCTTCCAGAGGTAGCATTTCACTTCATTTTTCAGTTATTGTACAGTCTTGGAATGTTTTCTGTGAAATAGGGTTTAACACCTAAAGGATTTTAAATGATGTCAGTGAAATGGGCAGCCAGGTCTGTTACTCCGAGTTCACTGAAACAAGGTGTTTGGGTCTCTGTTCTGCTGAGTGATCCAGTTCCAGAGCAGTGGTTCTGGCAGTGGGTTAGGCAGTGATTTTCTGTAGATGTTTTGTTGCTTTGTTAGCTTCGTTTGATGCAAAAGAACATTTTACATTTCTAGATACCGATGTAAAATTTTTGATGGCTGGTAATTTTCAGGCTTTAATTGTTTTAATGGCATATGCCATCAGCTGATGGCCAGGTAACCTGTGGCTGTAATGTCCCAAACAGATTTCACGTTTGCCTGGAATGGTTCGGTGTGCTCTTCACAGGCACATCTTGGATAACCTTTGAAGCTTCTGTTTTCTGCACTTATTTCAGACCTACTCCAGAACAGCCCACAAAAGTGAAACCAGATACTGAAAAAGCTCCTGTAAAACAGAGGCCAGTCTTGGAAAAAACGTTTCTTGATCGCGATGTGGAATATCTCTTTGAAAAAAATGACCAAGATACTGATTTAGATGAGCAACTTAAAGAAGACTTAAGAAAGAAGAAATCAGATCCTAGATATATTGAAATGCAGGTACTTTTGCACATATTAAGTAGAAAGCTTTTGATTGGGTTATTTTTTTAATTAAACTAACCAGAAAACATAATTACTTGCAATATATTTACTAGGAAGTTGTCATGATGTTACTTTGCCTAAAAATCGCATTCAGAATTTACAAAATGCGTACCTATTGGTAGGACAGTGATTTAAAAAAAAAAAAAAAACAAACAAAAAAACCCCAGGCTTTCGGTGACAATTGCTGATTGCATAAAATCTAAAATTTTAAACTTACACATTGTCTAGTTGGGTGGGGTTTTCCTGTTTGTTTTATAGTGGATCGTACCCCTGAATTTATGCCTAAAACTGAAAGCACAAAAATGGGATCTGAAGGAATTGCCTCTTAAAAATGTACTTTATGTTGTTCTAACAGACATATAAGAAGTTGTCAAATAAGAGTCTTACTGTGGACAGGCAGTTCTCCCTTTGATTCAAGGGCCTAGTCTTGCAACAGCACATACGTAGCTCGTCAGTTACTGAACTGTTGGTTTTAAATAATTTTGCTAAATTTAATTAAACTGAAAACATGGATGGAATTAAACTTATTTCTAGTAGGCCTGTGTGTATATAAGTATTAGCCTAACAGTTTGTCGTGTTGTTTCTCAGTTTAGCTTAGATTGTAGATGAAATCTGTTTCAGTGTGGGAAAAGGTGTTTAAAGATACTGTTACTTTCTTTTTCCCCAGAGATTCCGAGAGAAACTCCCGTCATATGGGATGAGACAGGTAAACGTGTATTTAATTTGAAAGAATGTGCATTACTGTTGTTCTGTTGTAAAGTAGGAGGAAACAATTGTGTAACCAGGACTAACAGGAAACTTACTGCTTTTTATGAAGGTGCAGAAGCTTCTCAAGTTCTGACACTGGCTTTGACTTCTTTCCAGAAAGTAGCTCAGGTTCTCTGCTTCGTGACACATGCAGAGTTACTCTGCAGTTAGATACAGTTTTATCAGTAGAGGAAGCAGTATTCACGGAAATGGTATTGAACGCTGGATACATTGAAGTAGTCTTTTTAAAGTATAGGTCTTTTCTTCTTCCTCTGCCAGTTAAGCTTGTAGAATGTACCTGGTCACTTGCATTTTATATAGAGTAATTGATCACTGCATGAACTGTCGTGCATTTATTTTCTTACATGTATAAAATTGTGGCCATTTGTTGAACACTTGCTCAATTTAGAGTTGAATATAATGCAGATTAAACCTTTTTATTTTTTAATCACAGACTTTATGGCTGTACTGCTGGCTGTTACTGCCATTAATTCCCCAGGCAGAATATAAAATCAGTGACAGTGTGGGTTGTTATTAATAGATGTTAATTCTTCATTTGAAGTCACCTGTATGAGAAATATTACGCATATTCTGTTACATTTTCTTTTGCAGGTTCAGTGAATGATTAGTGAGCTGCCTTTCTAAAGTTACTGTATTTGTCATAACGTGGTCCTTCCTGTTAGTGTTTGGTTCTTAAGACAGTTATATTCCCCTTCACAGCCCTTTGGATTGGGAAGTAGAGGCTGGGAGTGGAAGAAATACGGTACTGTCAGTACAAGAAATGTTAAAATGTTGCTCTGAAAATCTTCAGTTAGTACAGTCTTGCAATCCAACAGAAAACACTTGTTTTCAGTCACCAAAGATATACAGAAGGCAAGAAGGAGGAAGAAACATTAAAAATGTATTTCAGGCTTTCATTTTAGTTATTTTATGTTGTTTTCATATAGGATCTTAAATATTTAAAACTAGTATTCAAATTTTATATGCTTCAGACTTTACACATGTGAAGTCCAAATGTGCAGAAATTACTTCTGTGTGGTTTAAACTGAACTTGTTTTTTTTAGCATGAGAAAGAGATGAGTATCTGTTTCTTTACTTGCTATGACATTTTCTTCTAAGTTCATTGCATGGTAGCAGAGAATTGTCAAAATCCTTTTAAAATCTGTTTTGAATAATAATACAGTGAATGTTTTCTCTTTGTTTGGAAACAGGAACTTGTAAACCTTATAAACAATAATCGAGTAACTGTGATAAGTGGTGAAACTGGTTGTGGAAAGACAACCCAAGTTACACAGTTCATTCTGGATGATTACATAGAGCGAGGGAAGGGGTCTACATGCAGGATTGTTTGTACTCAGCCTAGGAGGATCAGTGCTATCTCAGTAAGTGCTATTTGACAAACTGGTTAACTTACTTCTTGTGATTTATTTTTTTTCACTCATTTTTTTTTCCCCCTAAGACATCTGAGGAAAAATTACTGCCTTACTCAGAATCACTGAAATACACGTTTCTTACTGGGCCTAGGATCCGTGGGCAAGTTGATGAACTGAGTGTACAATCTGCTACATTATTTAAAGTTAAGGTCTGAAAAAATTCCAAATGACCAGATAGGTAGTGTGCATCTCTCGGAGAAACTGCTCTGCCGTCACGTGTACACATGCTAAATTTAAAGCTTAAGATAAGCGTTCAGCCTGTAGTGGACAGTGAAGATGGCTTTGTGTGTGTTGTTTTCAGTCATCTTGGATTCTATTGCAAATAACGCTTGTGTTAATATACACTAATTTGATATTCCATAATTTTTGGTCATTAATAAAGTACTGGCACTGGAAGCCTCATTCTTCCCTGAATTTAATCATGGTTTATATCTGTGACTTCAATGGATTTGGGCAGTGCAAACATTATGTCAGGCTCTTCAGAGGCATATTAATGAGCAAGAAAGAATTTGGCTTTTAAGTGCACAGTAGTCACTCTTCTTGACAGTGAAGTATCAAATGATTATAGAACCTTACTTCCCATGAGGAAAAGCTTGCCCTGATGAAAGGACGAGTGTATTGCTTATGCCTAAATGGTGTCCGTCTTTAAAATATGTCCTGGGTTGCAAACCTGTTCTTGGGTTGCTGACAGGAAATGCTGTTCTCAGTGAGGAGAAAAAGTGATTTTCAGGGTGTGTGTTGTTTAGATTCTAGGTATTTCCTGCTGATGAGTAGCTAAATCGTAGATCAGCCTTGTGGGATTTTGTAATATTTTTTTAATGCACTATTTTGATTTTATTTATTTTCCTAAGGTGGCTGAGAGAGTCGCGGCTGAAAGGGCGGAAGCATGTGGTAATGGCAAGAGTACAGGATACCAAATTCGTCTACAGAGGTGAGAGAGGCTCCCCTGGCAGTTCTTGTGCACTGGTGTACAGTAGTATCTATTGTTGCTCAAGCAAGAAAATTTTAGGAGTAGTTCTTAAGATAGATGACTGCTTTTGTTCTGATACTTTCTCCAAAAGGAATTCCTGTGAATAGCTGGCGTAGGGAATAAGGTTTCTGAAATTTAGCAAAAAGTCTGAGTGCGATTATTGTATTATATGGCTAGCACCACGTTCTACTTTTGTCTATAAGTCCTTTTTTCAGCTCTTCTAAAAGGTTCTGCTATAGATAGAGATAAAACTGATGTCCCTAATCCATGAATTTCAAGGAAAAAAGTGCTAAAGGAAAGAATGCTATAACCCATACTTCTGGGGAACATTATGTATTAGCTACACTTACCTGTTGAGTAATCCCGCTGGGATCAGGTAATAAAGTTAGGTGCATTGACAAGAGTTCATAGACCTAGTGCCATAGAGCAAAAGCTATCAAAAGCTATTATATTTGGAGTCATCTATAATTAAAAAAAAAAATATCTGAAATGTTACCAGCAAATAATGGAATCTCAATTATTGTTGAGGAAAAACTGATGGTGAGAGATGACAGCTTAGTCCTTTCAGCATTTTAATTTGAGTTTATAGAATCTCATTTATGTTTTTCTTTACTATTTAATCAAGAATGTTACATTGCTATGTATTTACCTGTCATCTGTGCTGTGCTTAGATAGATACAAAAACTTGGGGTTGGAGGATCAATGTGCAAGTGATGAAAAATGATGTCTGGGAAGTCAGGGCATTTGTCAAATTACAAGTAGTTCATTCCCCATCAACAAAAATGCTGCAACTGTGTCCTAATTCCGTGTTCCACCAATTGAACTCTAAGTGAGCAAATTAGAGAATGAGGCATATTTCATAATGTCTGTAATGACTATCTGCATTTTGATTTTAAGCTTTTGAAGTACTTTGCAAAATACAGAAGAGAACTGAGGAATTCTTAATGTATCTCTTTCAGTCGGTTACCAAGGAAACAAGGTTCAATTTTATACTGTACCACAGGAATTGTCCTACAGTGGCTCCAGTCAGATAAGTAAGTTTTTTCTTATTTAATAAAAAACTGAATACAGTTATGAAATGACTTGACTACTGAGCTGTTTCAAACAATCTCTGCTCTGTTTTTTTTAATTTTGCTAAGAACAAATGTTTAACTTCCGGCTGTCCTATTTTAGGCACTTGTCCAGCATTAGTCACGTAGTCCTTGATGAAATTCATGAAAGAAATCTTCAGTCGGATGTTTTAATGAGCATTATTAAAGATCTTCTGAATATTCGTTTGGATCTGAAAGTAATACTCATGAGTGCTACTTTAAATGCAGAGAAGTTCTCGGAGTATTTTGGTAGGTGAAATGCTTCCTATGAATGTTCTGCTTAAGTAATTTAGGCTTCTAAGGTGTAATACAGTTCTCAAATTTTAGAACTGATTTTTATCAAAAGAGGTAATGACTTCAATTTAACAAATAGTTGACAGCTAATGGAGATGCTTGTTCCCATAATTTTATCTCATCGTGAGCATATGTTGCTTTTGTATTTGCTGTTCAGACCTATCGTAGAGACATGTCTCCAGCGTGTTTTCATGTTAAGTATTCACTAATATTTACCATATTTTAGAAGTCATGGTGTGAGTGGGTAATCAGATTAAAGCCTTTAGTTGTTCAGTCTTCCAGCTGTATCCTGTAGCTGGAACCAGAACATGCTGGAGAACAATACGCTGCTTGCTACCTATGCTTTTTTTTATTCAGCAACTGTATTTGGAATTGAATTTGGCATCTTCTATGAGAATTTAAAAATAAACAAACAAAACCCCCCTATAGACTTAGCAACTGTGTTGCAAAAATACAGAAGAGTGTTTATTGCCTTTGTTATTTCAGTACAGTATTTTATTTGCTGTTTAAAAACTGAGTTGTGCCATCCTCCACAGATAATTGTCCAATGATTCACATACCTGGGTTCACCTTCCCTGTAGTGGAATACCTTCTTGAGGATGTAATTGAGAAGTTGAGGTAAGTGTATTTTCTGCACACCGTTAAAGACAGTATTTTGGGGTTTTTTTTTGCGTAGTATGTCTTTTCAAAGATTATCTTGCTACAAATAATCTGTGGAAAATTTAGGTGTGTTTTTCAACAGAAAACATTTCAAGGGACATTTAGAAGCATTTGCACATAGCAACCTGGAAATGTTGGCTTGAGGAGGAAAAAAACTTGTCTCTTCTCTTCTTATTCTGGAGTGGTGAATTTTCAGGCTGCTAAATCAAGCTAGTCTTTTTGTTTGTTCAGACTTTTTTTCCTACACATTCTCATGCTTACTAGAGATGGTACCTGCTTTTTTAAGATTTCTTACAGAAAAGAAATTTAAGAATCTTATTTACCTTGTATAGCTAAAGCATTGCATAGTTTCCATGGTTTGGAAAACTGCTATGCAGCTGGCTTTAAATGACTTTAGTTTCAAATTTTAATTATGTTTGTTATTTAAATTTAAAGGTATACTCCAGAAAACACAGACCGTCGGCCACGGTGGAAGAAAGGTTTCATGCAAGGACATGTAAGCAGACCAGAAAAAGAAGAAAAAGAGGAAATCTACAGGGAACGATGGCCAGACTATTTAAGGCAGCTGCGGGGCAGGTTGTTCTCAAGTTACTCTTTTTGGTTTTTAGACAATTTACTGTGCTTTTATTAATGTTGTGATAGTTGCTACTGTGGAAAACAATAATGATGGTATTGCCCGTACAATTGGCTGGCAACTGTCGAAATGCTTTGGAGTTATCACAGGGAATTAGCTTCCTTTGCATCTAAGAGAACTTACACCTGACAAGTTGCTTGCTTGTTGGTGTTGTTCATTACAGTCTTCAACATGATGTTAGGTTTCTTGAGCTTTGGTCATTAGTTCTCTTCTGATGAATTCTTCTCTTCTTTAGTCTTTTTCTTTGAGAGAGATCTCACAGTATTTTAGTCTCATAATCAACATAATACAAAATATGCTGGGTTTTAAAAACAAACAAGCAAAAATTAAACAAAAAACAAATGACCCCCAAAAACCCTAACAAAAGAACCCCCTACAACCTTTGCCTCAGAATATTTTAGTATTCCTATATAGTGGTTTAAAATGAAGCTAAATAATTTCTCCTCTTGAGCATCTAGTAGAGATTGTCTACTTGAAACATTCTTTTGATTGCCAGCATTTGACTACTTCGGTAATCTGGGTAAACTGAGTAATTGGATAGCCTGGCTGATGTATTTCAGGAACAGCATCTTCCTGTTTTTCTCCTGTCTTATTTGTCTGTTGTGTTTTGGGACTGTCTATATGTCCAGCTTGGTAACAATAATGAATATAGGTGGCTCAGTTTTATCTCCCTTTTTTAAGGGAAAAGTCCTCAATGCTTTATCTCTGTCTGACCCATCCCATGCTCCACTCATCCCGTTTGTGCTCCTCCTTCCCTTTCCCACCATGTCTTTTGAATCAATTGGCAATTCTTGCCATAGCGTTGGCTTTCATGAAAGCAAAGGGCAGAACAGATGAGGTGCCTCCTGTACTCGCTGTGAGTGAGGGATAAATTGAAAGGTAAACTCGGATTGTTTAGGTCCTAGGTAATTCATGAGGAGGAGAGAGATGATGTAAATGCTTCAAACGCGGTTCAGACATAACATGGTAATTATTAAACTTACTATTCTACACTGACGATAATCATGCTAAACTAAATCTCAAGAGTACATTGGAGGTACAGTAATTGAAAAGACAAAGAAATAAATTGAGCAATAGTGGGTTACTTAGATGTGTGATTGCGGAGCCTTATAGCAGGAACATGAGTGCATGACTTTGTATGTTAGTAAGTTACCAATGTGTATGCTTTCCATGGCTGTAGGTATTCAGCAAGTACTATAGATGCCTTGGAAATGATGGATGATGACAAGGTCGACCTTGATCTTATAGCAGCACTTATCAGACACATTGTTTTGGAAGAAGAGGTAAGCTTCTGTCTCCTATCATCGCACTTTAATAATGTGGCTGAATTGACCTCAGTGGCTGTTGGGAGTGTCAGAGCTGACAGTTTGGCTTATTGTACAGATACAAAGAAGAAGAATTTTTTATTTTGCTCTTCTGAGAAGTAATCAACAGCTTTAAATATTTAATTACTATTTAAGCCCTGAGTTTAGAATGTGAGCAACTGCTGTGTTTATTGAAATGATGGGATAGAATCCGTGTTTAGAGAGGAGCACGCATCTTAAGCATTATTTTTGGGTAGAGGTTGTGGGTGTTAATGAGAGCTATGTAGGTAAGAAACTTGGAAAACTTACAAATACATTTGATATGCTCATTTATGGTCCCTTGTGAGCAAGCGGGGAAAGAGAGAATTCTTTCACTAGCAGTAGAGATTGTCTTGTAAATAAAACAGGATAGGTATCAGAAGGTTTGGGTGTCATTTGGCTTCAGATTGCTGCGGGTTTTTTTTCTTCTGGCTAAGCTTTTAAAAAAAACTTCAAATTAATTATACGCCTTAGTTATTTGATGGAAAGTAATAGAATTACAAATTAAATTTTAACTTTTAGTTCTTTCTGTGACTGTGTTTGTTTGTCAAAGGTAATTTTCTTTGTAGTGTGTAGTAAAACTTACGTTTTATGAAATAGCTGTCTGAAAACCTCTTTAGTGTACAACCAAATCTCCGTTTCTAATTCTCAGCAACGGGAGGCAGAGGGCAAGAGCAATTCTTAGAGTTGACATTCACTGCCTCATATCTACACTGTGCAGTTTGCTTTACTGGTTTTCTGCCCGAGTAATTCAAAGCTGACTTAGACGCTGTGAAGACTGAATTTTGATTAGCAGAAGTCTAGTCACACTTACCAAACACGCAGCTAGGAGAGTCTTCCAACTTTCAGCTGTCAAGATTAGTAGTTAATACAGCTGCATTGTTATCCCCAAATGTGCCTTACCTTGTTATTTAGTAATAACATTATCAGAATATTAATACTGGAAGGATCCTGTGCCTGAAGCAGTGACAAATGAAGAATAACTTCTGTTACCATACGTATAATGTATGTGGACTGTCAAAACCTGAAGCTATATATTTGTTTCTGTGTTCAAAAACATCTGTGGAAGAGATGACACCTTGGCTGATTCCTTAAAGAGAATTTTGATTATTTTAAAATATTAAATAATTTAGTATTTCAGTTGATAGATCATTTAAGCTGTGGATAATGAGGATGAGTTGCTATTTTGTATTTTGTTCTTCCTGTTTTGAAAATCATACGTTAGTTTTTCTGTTTTATTTGCAGCTCAAATTCTTCCAGTGTTGAAATGGTGGTGTTTAAAACACTGCAAGGGAAAAACATTTGCAATCAAATTTTTATTTATTATATTCAGCTAGATAAATGTAATTAACTTTTATAGAAAACAATCTTACAAACTTTGTTCCAAATTTCAAATATCCAGGTTTCAAATATCATCTATCCACTACATATGTATTAGTGTGCAAGTAGCTGGTTCTTCCTGTAGCATATGATTTATTCTAACCTCTTCTCCCTTCACTCCCTCTTTTATATATAGGATGGTGCGATTCTAGTGTTTCTTCCAGGCTGGGACAACATTAGCACTTTGCATGATCTCTTGATGTCACAAGTCATGTTTAAGTCAGGTAAAAACCAAATTTTACATGGGTATTCTAGCAATAGCGGCAAACTTAATTTTTGCATGTGATTGCTGGGATTGCACTGGATTTATTTTTTTTTCCTCATGTCTCGGAATGGTTGCAGTTTGTTCAGTGTTTTTTGCTTTTCTCTGGACGTGTGGTAGCTCTCATCTACCTAATGCTAATAACTCATTTTCCTCAGTGTAGGAGTGAAAAATCTGAAAAAGAATCTTAGGCCCACATCTTTTTCCTTTTGTACTTTCTTGTAGCTGTGATAACTTCCGTTCAAAACTAAACTGTCTCCCTTCTCTGTTCATTTCCTGTTGATTCTTCAGCAGCTTCTGTCTACTGCTTTGCTGGTAGTTCATTTAAATCCTGTTTGTTCCTAGAAGCTTTTTTTAATAGGACACTAGAATACTCTATGCCTATCCAATACACTTTAATTTGTCCTTTTTGCATAACTCATATTTTCGTCTAACTATGCTCTTGGCTATTCACACAGTCATCTTACAGTTGAGTTCGTATTATGTATGTTCCATAGATAAAGAATTTCAATCTATTGAAGGACTGAGTGTCAGTTTATTTTTTAAACTTGAGCAATTGTTAAATAATTTGAGAATTTAAAAATATAAATTACTGTACGTAACTCCATATATTTTCTTGAACTTGTCAAGTTATCATAGCGTAATAAAAAAAAATTTCCTCTATACCTTTTTACTTTAGAACTTGCCGTTATGATACATATACCTGTGAATTCAGGATATGAACTAGTGGACATACTTGCAGCATATTTTCTGTATTCTGCATACTTGATTTTCCTGTAAAACTAAAGTTTCTGTGCTTACACCGTATCTCTTACTGATTTTTAATTTTCAGATAGGTTTATTATCATACCTTTACATTCATTGATGCCTACTGTTAACCAGACTCAGGTATGCTTTTCTTATGTTGTTATGCAATAAAGTAACATCTCACAACTACAAAAAAAATTAATTAAGCATATGTTTGGTTTTGGCAAATGTATAAATGGGCCATGGATAATTACAGGTTTTTAAGAAGACCCCGCCAGGAGTAAGGAAAATCGTGATTGCTACCAACATTGCAGAGACTAGGTAAATAGCTAGCTATACAGACTGAAAAAAGCTATATCTTTAACGAAATGAACAAAAGTGGTAATCTAAAGTATAAACCTGTTTAATATTTCTAAAATATATGTTTTTGTATTTGTTCTGTTCATTTATAACAATTTATCTTTAGAAATGTTTATAGACTAAACGAGAGTTTTCCTTTAATTGTTTTAAACAATTAAAACATAGGTGTTACTATAAAGACTCGCCTTTGTACATGATAAATCTGAGCTACCTATCCTCTCTGCAGACTTCAAAACCCCATGGGGTGACTCTCTCCAGACCTAGGAGAATAAATCAAACTTTTTACTTGAACTACTTAGTAATGTAATTCTTAACAAAATTCCAAACATGTTGGTTTGTTTGTTTTTTTTACTGATGGCAGTTTGGGAGGGGGTAAGGAGAGGCTAAACCCCTTTAAAATCCTAGGTCAATCTTGCAGAGGTGAAGAGTTGCATTTCTGTCTTTTTTTTTAAACAGCATTACAATAGATGACGTCGTGTTCGTTATAGATGGTGGAAAAATAAAGGAAACTCACTTTGACACACAGAACAACATTAGCACAATGGCAGCAGAGTGGGTTAGTAAAGCTAATGCCAAGCAGAGGAAAGGTCGAGCAGGAAGGTAAGAATAATGGCGATAGAAAAGTTTTGTGATGTTAAGTTTCCATCAGTGTTGTAGCACATGTGTGCTGAAGATACTACTTCATGTGTTCAGAAGCAAATGCTAGCACAACTGTCTCTTGTTCTTATGTAAAGAACGGTTTCTTTGTCTTTCTAGGAAGCTGACTTAACTTGGGCTGAATTTAACTCATGAGTTTCCCTCCTTCTTACAGAAGAATAAGTCATGCATTTTTTTAAATTTTTGTTGCCTTCATACCTGATTTATGACGCTATGATAGATTAAAGTGAAAGTTGTCTACAACTTACTATCACTTAGCTATATACCAATTTTTTAAAAAAATCTCTCTCCCTCTCAAAATACCTTGTGGAATAATTTCTCTCTTACAGACCTTAACAGTTCTTCTCTGGTCTCTTCATTACTCCTTTTGAGCACTTGATAGGAGGTTTCTGTGTTCAGCGTGCCTCTTTTCCTGTTGATGGGTCTGTGTTTCAGAAAGCTGAAAAGGCTTTTACAATTGAATACGCTTCAGTTCTAATTCCTTGATTGTGTTCGTTTATAAACAGCTTTCCAAAACACCCCATAATGTCATGGTGTATAGGGGAAAAAAAATAATTACTTATTTAAATAATTCCAGAGTTCAGCCAGGCCACTGCTATCATCTATACAATGGATTGCGTGCTAGCCTTCTAGATGATTATCAGTTACCAGAGATCTTGAGGACACCTTTGGAAGAACTCTGTTTACAAATCAAGGTAAACATATGGATCTTCAAACATATTTATTACTTACTTTTCCATTGGAATAAGAGGTTGAGAGATTAAGTTAATGCAACTGTGAGCCTAGGGTCGCCTTCAAGTCAAAATTCTGTTACACTAGAAGTACAATGTACTTAGCTATATAATTGCAGCAACTTTTGCAAAATGCATACTTGTATCTAGATGCATCAAACACAGGATTGTCTAGTATAAATAAAAGCTGAAGTGTATTAACAAGAACTTGGACTGTGCTTCCTCCCCTCTTCCCTGCCCAAGTATCATTCAGTCAGAGGAGCTTCAGTGAGAATGGTAGTGAGTCAAGCGATATGGTCTTAAAATAATTTTACTAAAAAGTAGTTTTAGAACTGATGTGAGTTTCCTTTTTGGCATTTTGTATTGAATTCCTTAAGCATGCATAAGGAATACCATGTGTATGTGTACTGAATGAAGAATAGATCCTTATGTTTCAAATTTCATCGTTAATACACTTTTATTTTTGTCCTTAATTCTTAATTAGTGAAATTCCATCTCAAGCTGTGAATTATTTACACTTTTTTAATTAGTGTGGTTACTGCTTACTAATTTTAGGTAGCCATCCTTCTCCAGTTGCTGTAGGTTTTTATTGTTTTTTCTTTTTCTTTCAGATTCTAAAGCTTGGTGGAATTGCTTATTTTCTGAGCAAACTAATGGATCCACCATCTCGTGATGCTGTAATGTTGGCCATAAATCATCTAATGGAGCTGGTAAAGTATTGCTTAATGTACACGCAAGGAGAAAATCTATTTAGAACCATGTTGCTGTGGTGTTTGTTATCAGACAGTTCTGATTGTACACATCTAGACATTTGCAGCCCCTTACTGTATTGTGTAGATCCTTTATATATCTTCACTGAACAGAGGAAATAATTTCACATAATACGTGATGTTTATGGGCTGCATAGAGTAGTTCCTGAGGAACTTTCTAAATGACTCAAAACATATACATGCACCTTGCATGTAAATTCCTTACGGATACTTAATTTGCTGCTTCTGTTAATACCCTGCTCGTGGCTGCATCCACCAAGCTTTCCTATCCCAGTCAGATTAGTTAAAGAGTTTGAGATACTTTTTTTGTGGGCCAATAAGGTATATAGGAGAAAGATCTTGTATGTCACTGCCCCTCTGGATGCTGGGGAAGAAGAGTTTAATGATGTGTTTGTACAGCTGATTTCTTGCCCTGCTATTATTTGTACAAATGAGTTGAAGCAATAAATTGAAACATCTCATTTAGATGAAGGGCGGTATTTAGAGTGATGGCATGATTCTATAAATGTTTAGATGAAACTAAAATTCAGACATACATTTGGTGTTCTGGGACAATGCTGTATAGCAGCAAAAGGGAGAGTAAATAAAAACAGAAGTGATATTGAGGGTAAAATACAAGTCTAAAAATAAGCTTGGTTAGGAGAATAGGAAGACTCTCAAGTATTAATAATTCTTAATACTTTCATCCAGAAAGACACTAAGCCCTAGTAAACCACTTGAAACACAATTAAAGGTGGTTTCCATTTTCTTGTCTCTAACTGAACATTTCTATTTCTCCATAACTTGCTTGATCACTTTCCGACCATACCTTATTACAGCTCATTATGTTTTCCAGCTATTAGACTTTCCTTTGTTCTCTAGGTATACTAGTGGCTATTTCAAGGAGATCCCATTTCAAATGCTGTATTTATTCTTTTTTTCCTTTTGTTTCCCTTCTGACAGAATGCTTTGGACAGACAAGAAGAACTGACTCCACTGGGTGTCCATTTAGCACGATTACCAGTCGAACCGCATATTGGAAAAATGATCCTTTTTGGAGCTTTATTCTGCTGCTTAGATCCAGTACTTACAATTGCAGCTAGCCTCAGCTTCAAAGACCCTTTTGTTATTCCTCTGGTAAGACTTCTAAAAGGAGAATTACACATAAGACTTTAAGAATCTCAGAAAAGGATATTGGGACTTAGTGAGATGTTATAGTTTAAAAGCACTTTAATGTTATTTTCACGTTAATTACACTTTTATTAGTAAAAGATTGCCATCACATACTGTAAAGTATAGTCTTTGCCTACAGAATATTGGATGTAGCACACAAAGTATTGCTGTGTGTACGTATCTTAATTAAGAAAAGAAATGGTGTGTCAGTCATGAATATTTTATAGGTTCTAATTATTCTCAGGGCAAAGAGAAAGTAGCAGATGCAAGAAGAAAGGAACTGTCAAAGAACACTAAAAGTGATCATCTAACTGTGGTGAATGCTTTCACGGTAGGCATGTTTTAATGTTTGGGTTTTTTCTTCTAGAATTTTAATTTGAGTAATATGGACTATTCTAAGGAGAAAACTGATCAGTTTAGGCTCTGAAGTATTTATTTCTTGACTTCTACAGAACAGAAAACCAAACTAATTTTCATTTTTCTAGTGTTGAGCAATCTTGTCTTCAGGCTCAATAACCTAATTTCTTGCAGATAAGTCTATGGAAGAGACAAAAAAACCATAATGTTACAGTTATCTTGCCGAAGTCATTAATTCTTGTCCTTCCGGCCTCTGCAAGTGGCTGAAGCTGACTTCAAAACTGTTGGAGGTTTAGCTGTATAGTATTGGGACGAGAAGAGGAGGAAATAAATGGCCTGGAATGCAGTTTCTGTCCAGGACTGTTAACAGTAACAAATGAAATTCTGACAAACTTAGCTAGATTTCACTCCTCACCATGGAAAAGGGAAGTTTTTGATTCAAAATGTTACAAAGTTGTGGTTTTCTGCTCTGTGCTGCATATATATAAACAAAGAGTTCAAAGGATTTACTTTCTCTGTTTTAGAGAAAAATATCTATATTGTTTGTTGACCTCTAGTTTTTGCGGTCTAACTTGTTCAGTATGTGTTCACTTACATCTTTGAACTATGACTTTAATTTTTAGGGCTGGGAAGAGACTCGGCGTCGTGGTTTCAGAACTGAGAAAGACTATTGCTGGGAATATTTCCTGTCTTCAAATACGCTGCAGGTAAGATCCTGACAGTTTAAAATCTTGCCTGTGGGGGGGAGAAGGGGAGAAGCCTTTTGGCACAGCATCATTCTGGAACAATTTTTGTTATTTCCTAGATGCTGCATAACATGAAAGGACAGTTTGCTGAGCATCTCCTTGCAGCTGGATTTGTGAACAGCAGAGACCCCAAGGATCCCAAATCTAATACCAACTCAGGTAAACAGTGGAAGAAAATAGAAAATTTCTGATAGTTGAAGTCTCAGTTTGCAGAACTGCACTATTGACTTTGCTGTCTTCTGCAGATAATGAGAAGTTGCTCAAAGCAGTCATTTGTGCTGGTTTATATCCAAAAGTTGCAAAGATCCGGCCAAGCTTCAGCAAAAAGAGAAAAATGTAAGGATTTGGTTTAATGTTGATTTGTATTTGAGGTGTTTTCTACATTAGGTAGTTTAGCAAGGTGAAGCAATGGCTTGAGTGCATGAATGAATCTCTGTATAGCTCAGTCATGGGTGTGGGTTGCTTCATTTGAGAAGGGTAGAGGAGAGCATGAGATTGTTGATCTTCACTTTGTTTAACATTTAGATGCCTGCTACTCTCTGAAATACTTTGTGTATATCATACCATGGATAATGTTGCAATATATCAATAACACTGCTGCTAAAGGAGTCCTGCCATCATCTTTGGTCTATGGCAGCAGTTGAAACATTGTCCTTTCTTATTATTTGGCACCATAAAGTCTAGAAATTCCAGTATGTTATGGACCTGATTTAAGGCAGAATGAAGGGTTGAATATTTGGACTGATTGTTTTCTGGGTGTGTGTAATGTGGAAACAGGAAGCTAGGAGCAATTGTGATGCCTATAACTAAAAGCAACAAGCAAAAAAAACCCCAAGTCATTTTTTCTGTGAAAGGAGTAAGAATAGGTAGTCAAAATGCTACCTTGTATTGTGTAATTTAGACCTGTCTATAGCTGACACTGCTTGTCAGTCGATGCTCCCTCTTATACTGAGTCCCGTGTGCCAGAGTCACCTCAGTGCAGTAAGTTTGCAAACCTGATGCAAGTTATGGTGTCACTGTGTCTTTGCCACATGGTGGAGCTCGGTGTCAGCCAGCTGCCCAGGAAGGCTCAATTTTATGATTGACTAAACAAGAGATATGTTACACTAACCACTTTCCTGGAGAGGCTCTCTCACACACTGTTTCTGTTCCAAATACTGAGTTCTATGTTTTACAAGATATTTCTCCACACAGGGAATAGAGAGCTCAGTGATCCATACCCAAAGAATTACATCTCTGAAATGTGGGAAGGAGGAGAACAGTTGTGCTTCATATCTGTTGTGCTTGGTTTCTGCTTTTTATTGTCTGATGGCATTATTACGCTAGAAAGGAAACGTGATTTTGGGTGCTAAGTATAACCAAAGGAGTTGACGGTTGTCCCTTGAGTCAGATTCATTCAAAGGCATGTGGTACAAGTCGAGGTACACCACTCTAGACTGGTTGACAGTGGTATAGCTAGTCCCTCGTTCCACACTGATGCCACTTAACGCTGAGCAAAGAATTCAGATGTGTAAGTTCCTTATGTGTTTTACCAAGCAGTTGCTTGAAACTTGGTTTGAGTAACCAAATTCACTAACAGACATGGTCCTTCATTTGGAAAAAAACCCACCACTTGTTTTTCTACTTGAGAGAATGACCGGGCTTATTAAGGGGGGTAATTTGACAAAGATTTCAAACTCTTTAAATGCACAGAGAGACGTGTCTAAAAGTTCATACTGTAGATTCAGTTGTAATCTTTTGGGAAAGGAGTTAAAGTTTCTTCAAACGTCCTTGTAGTTTCAGAGTTTATTATGCTAGTAGAGAATTGGAGGGTTTTTTAACTTGGGACATCATTGTGCTAAACTTTCAAGGTCTTATTTTAATCCTAAAATAAAAACTTTTTTTTTCCTTTTAAGGGTGAAAGTTTGCACCAAGACAGATGGAACAGTTAATATTCATCCTAAATCAGTTAATGTGGAAGAAACAGAGTTCCATTATAACTGGCTTGTGTACCATTTGAAGATGAGAACTAGCAGTGTATGTGAAGGTTTATATTTGTGTAATTTATTTTTGTAGTTCTTTAATAAGATTGGATCAGGGTTCAAAGGGGATGTGAACAGTGCCTTTGTTTGAAGCCTTCCTGTTTCGGGTCATTCTTTTTACATGCTATCAGATTATGTTCTTTGTCATACTGCTGGTATTGTTCCACAAATAACTACTGGGTTTTTTGTGGCTGGGATTTGAGGGGGGGATGGGGGGTTGGTTTCTTCTAAGGTTCTGGCAATAGCAGGTGTAAATTTTTTTATTTTTTTTTTTAATCTCAAACCAGTGTAACACTAAAATTATTTTTTCCTCTGATTGTTACAGAGTCATTAGTTTGATTTCATTCTATGTGAAGGAATTTATGAATGGCTCTGAATAATGATGTTATAGAATTCTGTTATAAGTTTCATTAAGGGTTATTGATAACACTTAAGATGTCTTGAAGAGTGATTGGACAATTTTGGTGTCTTGCAGATTTATTTGTATGATTGTACAGAGGTCTCCCCATACTGTCTCTTGTTCTTTGGAGGAGATATATCCATTCAGAAGGATAAAGATCAGGATACCATCGCTGTGGATGAATGGATTGTTTTCCAGTCTCCAGCAAGAATAGCGCACTTGGTTAAGGTGACTATGTTTAATAATAACATATATGGAAGACTTAGTGTAACACTGATTCTTCTTAGAGATTTCTTTATTTGATATTACTATGTACCTATGGATTTACCACTACAGTGAGAGAATAATGTAATGTATTAATGTTCTGGACAGTCTGTATCGCATGGTAAACTGGGCAGAAGTAAACAGTAATGTACTCCCTTATGTTTGGCCTTAGGAGCAGGCAGTCAGATTGAATTTTTGTTTGTTTCCCGTTTAATAGCTTGACTAATGAGAATAAGGCTGTGTGTCTGAGGTGTCAGGAAGATAGTGATGATGTTCTTGTGCAGCCTCTGCTGAAGAATTCATGGGGATATTGAAAAACGTAGAAGCTTCAGAGAAGAGTCATAGGGTGTATTTAAAGGATTTATAAACATGTCTTACAGTGAGAGATTTGAAGAGTTTTTCATCTCTTGTAGTTTTCCACAGCAAAAGCTGTAGGATGACTTGATCAGCCCATGACATGTCCACGCGGATATGGAAATATGAGGATGGGACTCTTCAGTTCCCAGTAATAAGTTCCAGTGGAAGGAAGAGCTGAATAGCGCTTTGTTGAATATTAGATCCTAGAAATTGTGTCTCTTTTTTTTTTGCCCCAAATATTTTTAATCCTGAATTAGTCAGCTAATGGACATATATAGGCTGTTAAAAGGTCATCACTTCCAGAGATGGGCATCTGTCATAAAAGGTAAAACTGATAGTTTTTGAGAAGCAGCTTTTGATAGTGATGTTGAAATGAATTGATAGGAGAGCAGCAGGTGTAAAGATTAGGCAAACAGTGATGCTGTTGTGTGTAGCTCTAATTGCCTGTCTCTTTTCTTTTTTCTTTTTTTTTCTTTTTTGTTCATTCCAACAAACTCTTTGCAGAATTTAAGACAAGAGCTTGATGATCTTCTACAAGAAAAAATAGAAAACCCACATCCTGTGGACTGGAATGATATTAAATCCAGGGATACAGCAGTACTGACAGCTATTATAGACTTAATCACAACACAGGAGAATGAAGGTGCCAGAAACTATGCTCCACGATTCCAGAGTGAACGCTATAGTTGACACACTTTCATCTGTTTCGATAAAGCCAACATACTCAACTTTTTTGTTTCATTTTTTATAGCATTTATTTAGCTAGAAGAAAAACTTTTTTAGGGCAAGCTGGTAATTCCCTCGTACTGAAGAGCAGTTATTTCAAAATACTTGGTAATATCTGTATATGCATGGTATTCTGTGTTCAGTGTAGCTTTTTAAGTAAGAGAAATGCAATGCTAGCAATGTTAGTTGATGTATGGTTCGTGTCCTGCTGTAGCTTTTTTCTTTTTACCCATGAGGTAACAGATATTAAAAAAACCTGCTAAAATACTGCTTAATAATACTTAAACTGTTCTTGCTGTTGGTAGAAACATCTCAAAAGACTTTTTTTTTAATTGGGGTGGTGAGTAATTATACTTAGTATGTTATTCCAGCTGTGCAGCAGTTGTCTCACCACCACTTCCACAGAAGGTAATTATAGCTTAATTAAACTAAACTTGAAAACACTTGTTAAATTTGTACTGTGGGAGGAAACAATCTTCAGAAATATTCTCCTCTTTTGCCCTTCACCTCCTTCAGTTTATCTTTTTTCACTTTCTGTGCCATTCATCATCAGTACTGACTAAAATTTCAGATTACAGGAAAGATGGTTAGATGAAAGTCACGGTGGAACACACTTTAAGGTTGCATTGCATTCTAATTTTTCTTTTTTTAAAACAGTCCATGTATGGGTTATAGTATTACATTAAAAGTCTTTTCTTTAAAATGTAACTTCATCTGTTTGTAGTTCTTAATGTTTTAAATGTCATTCTATTCTGAATGCTTCCAACTATGTAAGAACACTGTTTAGGATTTCAAGTAGGGTGACTAGTTTGAGAAATGCTTGTTTTGATCAAACTGCTGTTACTGTTTTTAAACCCTTGGGGCTGGATGTGGGGCTGGGCTCTGTTCCCCACTGCGGAGGGCAGGAGATGGAGCTAAGGCTGAGGGTGGGTATTTAACACTGAAAAGTGCTGGTGCTTTACTTAGCAGCCCTCTTACCTGTGCTTTGCAGCTGTAGTTATGGTTATTTCTAGGTTTATCCTTGAGGAACAAAGCTCTTGCGTTTCATTTTGTTTGCCTGGAAATGTCACTCCTCTCTCTTCTTGGGGATTTCTGTTTCTTGAAATTTGTGAAAAATGATCTTGACCACTAGGCTTTATGAGCCTTATCCTGAAGAACACAGAACTGTTCAGGTGAAACTATTTTATTTTCATAGAGAAACAAGTCTTGGTGATTAGCCTCCAGATTTCCATTGGGTTAACAAGGAGTCAAGGCTGCCAAGCTCATTATTTCTACAACACACCTGTTCAACCTCCCTCCCCCCCAAATCAGTTGATTGCTTCACCCCCAGGTGCTGAGGCTGGTGTTTTAGTGAGGGAGGAGGAACGTTTTGCCCTGGGGCTGCAGGAGGCAGTTTAAGGAAGAGGAAAACAAAAGCTCCGGGGCGGGGGACGGTCGGGCCCGGGCGCCGGGTGGCAGCGGCCGCTGCCGCCCGGCGCCCGGGCCCGACCGTCCCCCTCCCCGGAGCCGTCCGCGGTTTTATGAGGAAAATCCAGGGCTGTGAGGGGTGCGAGGACACACCGGAGTCCGCCGGGACCCGCCAGAGGCTCGGGTAGCAGGTAAGAGCGGGAGGCGGGCTGTCCATCTCGCCTCATGGCGGTGTTGAGCCGCTCTGAGGGCTGCGTCGCACTCTTCAGGAGGCGGGAGCCTCACCGCTGAAGGTGAGCCCTGGAATCAAAGAGGGCGGGGGAAGAAATTAAATTTGTGATAATTTGTGTGGAAATGGAAAGGAAATAACTTTGCTGTAGCGCTGTACCTCAGGCTATTGGTCTTGGAAACAAAGGGGCGTTGTGCTGGGACAAGGGGCAAACTCTCACAAAATGGCGCCCAGGAGTAAGATGGCGCCCAGAGCTGAGGGAGCAGCTGTGCTTCTGGGGCCAGTTAAGGCCGTGGGGTGTGGGATGGCAGGGGCAGTTTACCACAGAAAAGTAGGGTGAGCTGCTCTACATCGCAAATTTGTGTCTTCTTGAGGAAGAATGGGCGGTAGCGCTGCTACTGGCAGGGTTGGATTAAAAATCATGGGGGGAAAAAAAAATAAAGGCTGGCACGTGGTACCAGTCGTACTCTCCTTGTTCTTGGTTTTCGCGGTACTTAAAAGCAGTGATGCCTAAATGTCTACCTAACAACACAAAGGGCAAAAAGAAAGGGTAGCGATGGTGGAGCCTGTGTAAGAACAGCAGCACTGGCTGAACAGACAGTAGTTCTCTCACCTCCCCTCCCTCAGTTCCAGGTGATGGAGATGATGCTATGGTATCAGGGCCACCAGTAGAAGAAATGCACACTGAGTTGGCCGTGGCTTGGTATGGTCAGATCTTTACTTACAAAGTAACGTGACTAATGTGTAAATAATAGTATTTGTTAACTTTTGCAACTGCGCTTAAAGTGTGTAGCTTGACATACTTTTTTTCTAAGCAGAAAAGTATCGGAAACCTCTGTGTTCCTGAGAGCTTGAAAATTAGCCTTTTCCTAAAGTCAGGTGTACTGGTTTTGGCTGGGATAGAGTTAATTTTCCTTGTCGGTGCTGTGTTTCAGATCTGTGGTGAAAACGGTGTTGATGTGTCTGTGCTGTCCCTGCGCGGGGTCCAGGCCTTTCCTGTCTCACTTGTCCCACCAGCGAGTGGGGACAAGTGGCTGTGAGGGGACACAGCTGGGACAGCTGAGCCTGACTGACCAAAAGGATATCCCACACCAACTGTATGGTCATATCACTCAACAATAAAAGCCTGGGGAATGGAGGAGGAAGGGGAGACATTTCAGAGCTGTGGCATCCATCTTCCCAAGTCTCCCTTAGAACGATGGAGCCCTGCTTTGCTGGAGACGGCTGAACGCCTGCCAGCCTATGGGAAGCAGTGAATGAATGCCTGGTTTTACTTTGCTTTACCTGTTGAACTCAACCCATGAGTTTTCTCACTTACCCTTCTGATTCCCCTTCCCCATCCCACTAGGGGGAGAGAGCGAGTGGCTGTGTGGGGTGTAGCTGCTTACCAGAGTTAAACCACAATGTCAGGTTATTAAGCAATCTGAGGTAATGCTTGTGTAAGGTTTTTAATTTTCTTTTCCATATGGATAGCTAGAGTGAATGAACGTTTCTCTTCCCAGTTCATAGTGCACTTAATGAAGGCTGTTTGTGACTGTGTAGAGTTTCTAGCATCTTCTGGACCTCCAGCTTACAGAATGAAACAGAATTCAGTGGTGGTAATTAATTCTTCCTGACCTTACTGTTATCTCCAGTTTGCCTAAATGATGTAGTTGTTACGATACAGCTGTCAAAAATTAATTTGCAGACTACAGTAGAGCTAAGAGCACTAATAGCTGTGTTTAATTCCCAGGAATCAAGACCTCCTCAGATTTGCTCAATCTTGGCATCAAAATTTACTCTAAGTTTGTTTCTAATACTTGTTCTGTCCACTTGTTTTGACCAAGTGTATTACTTTAGAAATAGGATACACAGGAAAAAAGGAAGCTTGTGTGAATATATTCTATAGATAGAGAGTTTAAGGTATGTGCGTGTAAATATGATGCTGTGTAACGGCTGCATTTCATGAGGTTGTGTAGGTTGACTAAAGTGGTCCTACTTTTGCCTTTTTATTTTCAGCAAATTAGCTTTGCATAATGGCAAACAAATTTATTCTTTGATAGGAAAGTCAGGAACAATACTGCATTACAGTGTTACTTTTTAAAAAGTTCAGCAAATAAAAAAGTTCTATTATGTTGCAGTGATGATACAAAGAAGCAGAAAAGATATCAGTAGCTGTTCTTTAGCTGTGTCACGCCAGTATTGGAAATGCTGAGACAGGTTGATGGCAGGTGGGCACTGGTTTCCCGAAGGGGTGCTTGATGGCCTCCAGCAGTCCACAGAGACCATGTGGGCACCTGGGCTCACCAGGACCAAGTGGGTTCCTTCCCCTGGCGGTGCTGATGTTCAGTTTGGTCTTGGCTTCAGTGAGGGTTAAGCATAAACCTGAGATAATGTTCTCATCCATGCAGGCACCTTGTGGCTGGGCCAGTCGTGCACGTTGGGCTTTGCATGGTTCCTGCCCACCTTACGTGATATATATTTAATTGCATAAAAGTGAAACTTTGATTCAGGGAACTGAGAGCCTTTTAGTTTTAGTCAACTTGCTTAAAACCTGATTGGAGAAGTTATGTAAGGAAGGGGTACAAATTCCAGGCCCTGCAAAAATGAAAGTTGATTTTACAGTAAAACTCTCAGTAGTATTCTGTCACTGCTGGGCTGTTTAATTAAAAAGGAGATACTAGTGTCATGTCCTCCTCCTTGGGCAGGGCAGGGGGGAGGAGAGAGAAAGTGTGTCTGTATCTGTGTGTGTGTGCACATGTGCACACTGGTTAGTGAAAGTAATGAATGAGGCTTTTTAGGTCATTCTCTTTGCAGTAAAAGTGCTCATCTTAGAGTAAGTTAGAGTTAAAAGGTAACTTTTTTTTTTTTTGCTAATGAAATTATTGTGGAGTTGCTAGAAGGGAAAAAAAAAGCACAAAAAATCCCTTAGCTTTTGAAAACTTCCTTATACAAACTATTAGATAAAGTGCTTGTCGTGTGTTCTTAAATTTCCAAGACTTTTGAGTTATGAGGGAATTTAGATGAGTGAAAGTCAAAGATTTTAAAGGCTATGTTTTCAGTGTTGTGCCTGCTCCTTTTCACTGTTTTTCATTGTTGTGCCTGCCATGTCTTTTCCAGGCAATCGCTGTTGCTACACTGAACGGAACATGGTGCAGTCTTATTTCTGTGCATGGGGGAATTGTGTAGTGTGGGCTGGAGCTGTACAGCTTAGACAACACTGGTGGCATCAGGTGCTTCCTTAAAAAACTCACTGTGTGCTTTTTTTATTTTTTTAAATTTTGATTCTTTGTTCAAAGAAGGGTGGGGGCAAACAAACTATGCAAGTAAGCAGGTGGGACAAACATATAATGGAATGAATTTGTAGCTGTCATGCCTGCACCAGTGAGGTTGTTAACAGCCCCTAGGTTAATGGTGAGGTTGTTGCCACTTATGAGAAGGTTCCCAGACCATTGTTGTGGCCAGCAGGAGCAGCCATCAGGCAGGAGAGGACAGTCCCCATGCCCCAAGCTGTCAGCACTAGTACAGGCAATCACCTTTCTTCCTGTGTATACTAACCCCTGGATAAGTACTGCATTATAAATAATTGCAATACACTCTTCCAGCATTTATTGTAACTATTTAATACTAAGTAATGCAGTCATCTTTAGCAAAAGACCTGGATCCAACATTTCCACTCCTGAGTGGTCTACAGTAGGGCCTTGTTTCATCTGTCTCTCAATGAATTTTGAATTATTTTCTTCACAGTCACTTCTAGAATTCTGGTGTATGGGATGCCATGGCCAGATCCTTAGAGGCTCATAGCATAGAGAGCAACAAAGCTGGTGAAGGGGCTGGAATGCAAGTCCTCTGAGGAGCAGCTGGGGACTCTGGGTTTGTCTAGTTTGGAAAGAAGGAGGCTGAGACGCAATCTCATTTCTCTTTGCAGCTTCCTGAGGAGGGGATATGGAGAGGGAGGTGCTGAGCTCTTCTCCCTGGGATCCAGTGATAGGACTCATGGGAATGGTTCAAAGGTGTATCAAGGGAGGTTTAGACTGGACATTAGGAAGCGTTTCTGTACTGTGAGGGTGGACAAACCCTGGAACAGGCTTCCTCAAGAGGCAGCCGATGTTCCATGCTTGTCCGTGTTTAAGAGGCACTCAGACAAGCTTTATATTCTTGACTTGTTTCCTCTTCTCTCTCCTAACATGGTCTCTAACTTGAGACACAAGATGTTCTCCTAGGCCTGCATTTTATGCCATTGCTCTAAATTCATGTGCATATGTGTGACAGATCTGTGACAGATGAAGTAGGACAGATGAAGGTGGTGTTCATCCTTAGAGAACAGAAGATTTTAAATGCCACAGGTTACAGAACAGATTTAATTACTTTGACAAGAATGACATTAACAACTTGCAGTTAACTGTATTTCTTAAAGAAAAATGGAAGCTTTTTTTAGTAAGGATTTAAAAGTATTTTATTGATTGTTGTCCTATAAAATCATAGACGTTTTTCATTCCTGAAGAACTGTGTCCAACACTAGGAAAAATTAAAAACTCTTTAAAAAACATTACAGCATTTTTGGAAAAACTAGGTATGAAAAATATATACAATGTATTAAAAAAAATAAGAATAAAATTAATGTCTGGATTTATACATTCAGTTGTGTTAAACATCTGCCTGTGTACAATAAAATTTGTTAAAATATTAGCAGTATTTTTACTATGTTAAATAAGTGTCTGTTCAATTTACAGTTCCTCATTACTTTTTTATCAGTCCACTTAAATTAATTTACAAGGCTGTATAACCACTGTCGGGCTGTCAAGGTAAGTATTTTTATACAAAAATTATTGCCTTATTTTAAATTGTTACAGAGATACATCTTTATAAACATCCAATTCATTCACAAACTCAATCAACATATTACAGTATATAAAACATACAGCTCCATTAAAAAGACAGGGAATGCAACAAGCAGAAAACCTTTGTACTACACGTTGTTCCCTTGTTTTTATTGAACATGTTTTCTACTCTGCTGAGTTATCAGCTGGTCCTTAAAAACATGAAGATTTTTATAATACAAATTGTCACACCTATATACAGAAAAGATGCACTGAAATTTACTTCATTTTTGAGTGCATTTTATTAATGCAACATTAAGTGGTGGTTTTTTTTCTGTGAAATTCCAAAGCTAAACTGCAGATGCAAAAACTGAGCAGGTGGTTTGTGTAGTGCAATTGTGAGACATCTTCTCTGAAGCAGAGAAGAGCTTCTCTGAAGCAGCACCAATGCAAGCTCCTCTGAAACTAAGCTCCCAGTACTATTTTATCTATTGCTGTCTCTCCCTCCCTCCTTACCTCTTGCCTGAAGCATCCAGTGCCATCAAATCACACTGCAGTAGGGGAAGGCGAAGATAACAAAATACCAGGTTAATCAAAGTGCTCAGCTATCTCCTTCCAGCTCCTTTCTCAGTGGTGGTCTCACCATTTATATATACAATGGAGATGAGAAGACCTGGCACCTTAACAAAGCTCTTCAGATGTTACTACTCTCCTCTAGTACAGAAGACCAGAAAGACTAGAGGACAAAAAACACCCCAAAAAAATGCCCCAAATCCAGAACAAAGTATTTATTTCCTCTTTTCTGCAGTCCCCACCAAAACCCTTGTTCTGGAGCAGTAACTTAATACGAAGACCTAGTTAAACACATGGGGAAAACAGAAACAAAATGGACACAGTTCCAGCAATTACACTCCTCTAAGATACCTGTGCTAAAACGGATCTGAGACCAAGATAATCAACACTATATTTTGCAGAGTTTGGTACCTCTTTCTTGCTTTCAGAAATCCTTTCACGACTGCAGCACTAGAAGGAGAAAAAGTCTGAGCTGCCTGAATGAGTAACACACCGTACTATAGACCACCATCACTGGAGGCATTTCTCTGGATTCTTCCCCTGGAGCTTCTGTCAGCCTTGCTAACATCAATTGGAGAGGTCTAATTACTTCTTACAAAGCCTAGGACCTCCCTGGATCTGTGCTGGAGAGGTAGTCCTTTAGGAATTATGGGGTTGGTTATGCTAGTTCAGGTTACACACAGATTTTGACACAACAGGGAAGCAAGCCATGAACATAGTCTCTGATACCGCGCATGTAACCCTGCAGTTTCTTAGAAGCAGGAAACTCCCAATACTGCTATTCACCTCCACCTCAATGGATTGGGCGAGTTTCTGGTGTTTGGTCTCCTACACAGACTGCTACACGGAGCTCTGCTTCTGAAAGAAAGTCAAGATGCTCAAAAACAGATGGAAATATGTAAAAAGGCAGGAATGGAGGAACTAAAGTTGAAACTGAAATTTGAGCCAGGGAGATGCATGGCTGATCTCCAGTGCCTAAGAAACTACTTCTAGTTGAAATCTGCTACTGGTCGAGCCAGGTTTCAGCTCAGAGCTCTCAAAACACAAAGCAAAAAGGGATGCGTATCTGAAATATCAGTGCTCTGTTACTAGATTTGTTGCATTGGTGACCCACTCTTCCATGCGAGAGCTGTAGGGCACGGCCCTGTGCCCCCACCAACAGCAGTTAGTGCAAATCCTGTAGAGTAGTATGAAGAAGCAAAAACAGTCTACACGTTGGTTTCAAGTCCAAGCAGGCGTCCCATCCGCTCCATGTTCTTGTCAATCGTGGCACGACACGTGATTTCTTTAGCACACTCCATGGGAAACCAACCTCTTTCGCCGTCCCGCAGTCGTTCCCCTTCGTACCAGCCTGCAAGGGTGAATAGACAAAGAGTAACAAACCTTCTCAAGTTATGTTAAAGATACTTCGTCAGAACTGTGTTGCACTTGAGCAGACAGGGCTGACACAGTTATCACATACATTATACCTTTATCTATCTTTGTAGTGAATCAAGTACCAGATTAAAATAGATGCAGCAGTTGTGGTTTTTTTATACAGGCAGACTACAAACAAAATAGTATGCACAAATAAATATTATATGAAACAAGTGTAATACATTTGTTATACTGTTATTCAAATATATCGTCTGAGGTAATATAAAGAATATAATATAATTGCAATCTAAAGAAAGCAATGCAGCACAATTGACAGGATCTTTGATTTCATATGTAATATTGAATAACATCATTAAGTCAGGATTTAGTACTTCAAGTGCTGACAGCTGCAAGCATCACTGAATCAGCACATCACGAGACAGGAGAATCACTGGCACGTCCAGGCAAGTTACGGTAGGCAATGAGTTACTTTGAACATCTGTTCCCTATACAGAGGCTGTCCTTTAGAAACCTGAACCAAAACGCTCATGTTTTTCTTGGAAGCTAAACCTTTATTCATTGTAAGGCCAGTGCTATTAGGAAACAAATTTTACTAGCTGGATTTACCTGCAGCGGTGACAGTCGGTTACTAACTGCAAAATTCTCACTTACCATCATTTACTTTTTGATAAACCAAAACAACATCAGCAACTTGAAGAGACAGTTCATCTGACTGCTTTGCTGTGTAAGTTCGGATGATCTCTACCTGAGTCAAAGCTGTGGAAGAAATAAGACAGGTTGAATTAGAGGATTCATATAACAGAGTATCTTTTATTAAAAAATATATACGATTTATTTTAAAAATTTCCATCTTAGAGTATACTCCCCCCAAAAAACCCAAAGGAGGTAGCAAATTATGCAAATGGCTTCCTACCTGAGCAATTACATGCGAACAAGCGAGATAAACGTACAAGGGAAGGGGCTTTGCACTTTTGCTAACAGATTGAAACAACTGACCAAACTGGTGTTAATGAATGCAAATGGAAATTACTGTGTGAAGCAGAATGCCTCGAAGCCCCCGTGCACAGGAGGAGAGGGCAACAACACATGCATTGCATACAGAGCCCAGGAAAAAAATGGACAGCATTTCTAAGGGTATTTGTAGGCTACATTGGCTCATGTCCCCACTAAGGGGCAGCGCATTTCCATTCTCCTGTCAAAGCTCTCGAAAATCTTTTTAGCTGTAACTTACTCGTCCTGTCCGTTTTCTGCCCGTCTCTGTCCTGTCCAAGCGCTGTAATCCAGCGAGCTCTGTCACTCCTGCAAACAAAGACAAAACTCAGTTTCCCAACTCCTGCTCTTGATAATGGTCAAGACTACTCCTCTTTTCAAAATTTTGTGTTTAAATTTTTCCTCTTATTGGGTAAGAGAACAAAACAAAGCCTTCTTTCTTCTCCTCTCAAAATATGGCCAGAAGGTGTGATACTACTTTTAGTAATATATTATTCAAACATATTTAACTGTTTTAAGCATGTTGGATTAGGGGGAAAAAAAAAAAAAAAAAGCCTATATACATGGGGCCTACTGGCATGATGTCTTATATACCTTTATTTTAATTACTGTTAAGTAATGCAGGTAGACTTCTCTGCTAGTGTCTGCGACTAATATGTATTAGTAAACTAATAAAAAAATAATCCATCTAATGTAGAAAGGATATCATATACGCAATACAGCAATTTTAATATACAATACCTACAGGTTTCCCGTAAGAACTATCTGCGACACTCACTCAGAATGAAAAGCTGTGATTATTTTTACATCCCAACACATTCTTCCTCCAAGATGAAACTACTGCAGGTCCTACTGGCATTTGATACCTGTTCGTCAAATGGCCAAAACTACAACGCATGCTACTTTAGACATTTCAGTCATTAAAAGTAGGTGGTGCTAAACTTGCTTTTCAACCAAACTAAGAAAGTCTATATGCAATTTGGCATGTGCTTAACTTTGTGCTTGCTTTTTTTTTTTTTTAAAGAAACAGGTGTTATTTATACTCTCATTTTCCATTCCCTGTAACCATTCTTAACAGTAAAATTACAATTCCTTTCAGACAGCTCTAAGAAAAATAGGATAATGCCAGACTGTCTCTGAGTTTAAGTATATATGTCTTCAGAATCTGTGTGTACCATGTATTTTGTGCCTTATTCACAAGTACTTTTGTACTTGGGAATCCCACAGCACATGAAGTAACAAAACACGATAAAACTGTGCTAGAAATTTCTGCATCAGTGAAAACAAATTTAAGTTTTACACATGCAAATTTCTATTCAATAAGCACTCCAAACCCTCCAGCTTGGCCTTCCAACTGTAGATCCCCTTCCCATGCTCCTCAAAGATAAGAGAAAGCTACATTTTTCTGTACCCTGTGTATACATGATAATACTCTACAAAGATAGGTAATTTCCAAATAAAGTAATTATTTTCAGAATTTTTTCCTCTGAATGACAATATCCTAGACTGCTATTTATATTACAAACAGTACATAGAAAATCAATAATAAAATCTGCAGAACAAAATGTCTTTTCTTTAAAAGGCAGACAACTAAAAATGTACTGCATTTTTTCCCCAATAAAAATGCGTTTCCAAACAAGTCTGAATCATCTGCTTACTTTATAATGAGATCTTTACTAGAAATCATTAACAGTCTGTAGTTTCTTTCAGGGTTATTCTAAACTTTGAAAGCAAACCTAAAACTGTAAATTTTTCCAGGCCGGGATACGTCTGGAGCACTTTGTTTCAAGTCTTCTGTCCCGTCTCCAGCTTCCACTAAAACAGATAAAATCTTTCACTTTTGTGAAGGGTTGTGTGGAAGTTAATGGCACCACAGAGAAATGATGGCCTCTCGCATATTTGCACCCAAAAGAACAAGACACTTCTTGTTGTGCGTTTCTAAAGCGGAATGCTCTTCAAAACTGCGTCAGGAGAACAAGGACCACCTCTATCCCAGCACAGCTCCACTGCTTCCCCAAGGCAATGCCAAACTCCTCCTCCCATTTAATCCAGTACTGTTTCTACTTTTGCACCATCCAACCATTATAATAAATAATTCACAAATCACTGCTCCAGGACAAGAGCATTCTCTGTTCATACCTTCACAACGTCTGCCTGCTACCACCACGGTGCCTTAGGATGCACCTGTGCCCATTTCTTCCTGCTAATACTGTGCTCTACATACACACAACGTGGTACAAATGCCACATTGCTAAAAGACCTGACAATTAGAATAAGGAACACCCCAGTGCAGAAAAGCATCAGAGACGGAGAAAGCTTAAATGAATCTCTGCAGTCAGGTTATTCAAGGTCATCTTCTCAAGATAAATATCAAGAAAACCTCCCTTAACTGCAACAGTAAGAGCAACGTTTTCCTCATAGTCACCTGCGTTACGTTTAGATTCACATGCTCAATTACGCAGCCTGCACCGCAGCACGGTGTGCCACGGGATGAGATGGGAACAGCGTTACAGAGCCTGGAACTCCAACTCTCACCACCTCAATTGCTTGTAATGGACCTTTCGGTAGAAATTTAAGAACCTGCAGTTGTTCACGCCGAGTTCTGTTCCTTGGGGTTGGTAATGGTCTGAACTGTTTGTAGGACAGCTCTATATTGAAGCAGGCTGTAGAAAGCACACACGTATAGCACTTTCAACTACAGTCTACTATTTGCTGTTCCGTTAGGCACTGTTACTTTAGGCACTTACCCACTGGACATAATGATTAATATATCGGATAAAAGTGTTATGTTAACAGGTAAGCTAGGCAGAAAACCTGTGTCTTGACTTCCAGTTCTCAAAAGGTGCGTTAGAGAAATATGTAAACACATCATACTCAGCTACAACAAAACCTAGTGTTGACTCAGATACTTAAGTCACATTTGTAGTTCAAATTAAACAGTAAGAATATCACAATATGTAGTCAGTCATTAGATTGCGTAGTTTACTTAACACTTGCACTATGTGGCAGAACTTTGATTTCTTTTTTTTTTTATCGTGATAATCACTTAAGTTGAAAATAAATTTATGGAAATTCCTTCCACAACCCTCAAACCCCAAGAAATCCAAACTGCTTAAATCTCCATCCTGCAGTCCTTGTTTGCCTTCCCGAGTCAGTGAAAAATTACAGAAACAGTAACTATTGACTTACTGAGTCTCTGCTCCCAGGAGCATCTCCACCTTCTCTCCTGCGTGGTTACTGAGGACAGCCAGTCGGAAGAGGTAAACTGCAGAACTCTGCCGCAAGTAGAGCATTGCTGAAGCATTCTTTACAGGAGAAGAAGTCAGGTCCTCGCTGTCACATTGTTGTACCACCAGCTGGCCTCTTAACGAATAGTCTGTGACATTGTAACTCTCTTCACTGCAGAAAAAAGGAGGGAAGAAAAAACCTCAGAATTTTAATGTTTAGTTTGCCATTAAGTATGTCTGGAAGCAAACTCAGTCACAGAATCCGCTTTTAACGACACAGTATGGCATGATTCTTCTGACACCTCAGATCTTCATCTTTTCTGTTTATTTGTTTTTGAAACTACCAGTTTTCCAAGATAGAAAGTAGATCAGTTTTTAAACCCTGTGGAATTTCATTTAGTGGCACAGTTTAGGACTTTGGCGGTGTTGAGATGGTGGAAGCTCAACTTACTCAATTTGAAAACAAGCACAGCAATTGCATAGAATTGTGCTTCTTTTTCTTCTGTAGCTTTGGACGAACAACAGACTTCAATTTTAGAATCTTATAGGAAAAAAAGGTAAAGTTTCCCTTTTCCTGTGCCTGTAAAACTATGGGTATGCATACTGCTTCCAGATAAACACTATTCATCTTCATTTTAAATACAGGATAACCATCTGTACTCCTTGTACATCTGCATGTAGGTGGACTAATCTAAAAACTATTTTACAGTATTCTGAAACATAACCTTAGTCAATTGTGAATTCTAAAAACAGGCAAAGGCTTGTCACACGCTATTGGTCTTGCAAAATGCACTGCGCAATTTACCTTTTAGAGAGTACTTTGTACATAAATATACCAACTCTAAGTGATACGAATAAAGATTGCTATGTGCGCTTAATAACTTCCCAAAAGCGACTAGAAAGAATTCTAAGACATGAAGGAAGTCAGAAGCTTTGCTCTCCTTATGATTGAAATGTAGGTGAAGAGGTGGGCAAAACTTATCTTCACTCACACACCACCGTGTTTGACACAGAAAACAGAAGACCTCAGAACTACTTCTTATGTCAAAGTTGTTGAATTATGCCAAAATGACATTCTGGTAGTTTTCCCAGATAGGTGGAACTATGAGACATCACAAATCAGAAGCATTACTGATTTTAACAACACAAAGACTTAAATGAAATATGTACTCTTCCCTGAACAACAGGCTTTTATTTCTAAATGTCAGAATCACTTCAGCTACTTGAGATCTTCTGGAGAGGTGAAGGCAGGGCAGAGAGAGGAAGAAGCACGTCTGGCCAAGGCACCCCCTCCCACATACAACAGCGACAGACGGTAGCAGGAACAGTAACTTCACCCCCCCTATTCTTCAATCCACTACAACGTATTTATGACATGCACTTCGACTTCAGAATATCCAGACATCTTAAGCAGCATTCCTCAGCACTCTTACATGAGTTCAACCAGTTATTGTATCTATTGTTTTTACTACTTACTCGTATCAAGGCAATACTGGGAATATACTTTTCCCGTGGAAAATAACTGCATTTCCCAATTTCTAAAGTTTTGAAACATAGCTAAAGATCAGTTAAAAGAATCTACATAATTTACTTAAGAAATAGCAATTGATCACAAAAGAGAAGCCAAATTAAAAGGCCTTTTTGTTTCGACTGAAACTTGTGAATGTATTTCTTAGAATTGTCTAACGTGCATTTGCAAGTTTACCAGGAAATATCATCAACCCAGGACACTGATAAACTAAATTACCTCATAATTTCATGTAAGCTTGTACACTTTTTTCAGATTTATTGTCCTACACTGGTGCAACAAGAGAGAAAAAAAACCACCTGCACACACAGGCATAAAGCCAGTTCTCCTTCCTAGCTCATACATGGCTGTGTTTGCCAAAATCTGCAGTAAATCAAATACATCAGATTTTAAGGTGCGGCTGTAGTTGGCCTTAAAGTACAATCTGTTTAGACCTCAGTCTCAAGTGATGAAAAGCTATGCTAGAGCCTCATACTACTATGGTTCATTAAAATAATTTAAATTGAAAAAAATACTGGAGAAGCTTGAGTTTGCTGCCAGAGATACACAGAAACCCAAGCACTGAACTGATACAAATTAAATCCCAAACACCTGGAACTGAAGCTGTCTGAAACGCAGATGGTGACATACTCCTTTCTGGCAGGTGCAAATGAAGCGTGTTCTTCCTTTATGGTTGCTCAGCTGTTGTAAGAAAATGGGCAGATAATAACTTAATGTCTGTTGGGATATATTCTACCCACTTTGTGAACTCTTAGAAAAATACCTGCAAATACCTCATTAGTTAATATAATGGTCTTTGTAATTCTTATTTTCAGTCCTTCAGAAAAAGACTTGCAAATGAGCAACATTGTAACTCAAAACATAAGTTATCGCCTATTTCTGTGACTCATACAGCATTAGAAGAATCTCTCTATTCTTCAAGTGACAAGTTTACAGATCATATTGTATTTGTGGATTTTTGTGGATTAAGTTTCTGCCACTCCATCTAGTGTAAAACAAAACTTATTTAAACTATGTGGGGTATGTTCTTACTTTTGTTCTGTGAATTAAATACTTAAGTTGTTTGGTTTTTTTCCTCAGTACGGCTTTGTACATTCTCAAACAATCAACATAGTTCCGTTAGTATCATGTTTAATCCTCTCAAGTATTTTTTTGTTCTCTGTTCTGAGGAGGTCGGGGGCTTTACAAAGGAAGCAGAAGCAACAACAGACAAGCTGAGTTAGAGTTATCCTATAGAAGGACTGAAATCAATGAAGCTCGTAAGATGAACACTTTCCTTCCCCATTTCTTCAAGTCTCAAAATGGTACCAGCAGTTCCCCACAATCTGCTGGTGTTTCCCACTCTGAGGGCTGGAATCACAGCTCCCCATTCAGGCACCATTGACAACGGCACAAAAACATGCCAAAACATCCAAGAGCACTGTTGCAAGAACTTAAGATGGCTTTAAAAACTCTCCACACAGTTTTGATTAGCCTCGCTTTTGATCAGACTGTTGCTTCCATGTTCCTTAGAGTAAAAAAATTAAAAATTAAGTCACATAGGAAATGAGACGGACACAGCAAACTCTTTTAGAGCTCTGTAAAAATGAAGCCAGGTTGATTACGGTATTACACATGACTTCTTGGGTCCCCAAGTACAACGAATACAGTAGATTACAAATACGTTTTGGTCTAATTAAAGGAATTTAACATAAGCAGACTGAGAAGCTGGGAGAATCTTCAATATTTCAGCATGTGGAAAGCATGCGCAAGTTTTAATTTCTGCACATATAACCCAGGGATGCTAAAAGGAATCTTAATTCAAATGTATTCTGTATGTCCTTATCTTTTGGGAAAGGTGTACACACAGCTCTTCCCTGAAACGTAACAAATTTAAAATTACTGTGATTCTCCTACTGTAGGCTACGGAAGGGGAGAGAGTAGAGACGGTGGATTTAAGTTTCACATTCCCCTAAATCCAGCTCTAGCTTCAAATGAATTCATTTATCCCCAAAAAGATGCTATTTATCACTTGAGGACAATTGCTTCAAGGACCATCTGTAGTAGCTGAGGGTTCCAAATGAAGAAGAAAAAAACACATCTAATAGCTATCAGTCTCTCCCTTCCTCTTTTTTTCTTAAAATACATACTCTAAAAAAGGGAAAGGGTGGTTTGGTTGGTTGGTTGGTGTGGGGTTTTTTGGGGGGTGAGGGTTGTTTTGTTGTTTTTCATTTGTTGGTTGTTTTTTTGGCTTTGTTTTTTTTTTGTTTTTTTAAGAAGTCAGTTCAGTATTTTAGTCTGGACAATCCTGCTTAGCCAATGGCAGAACTAGCCAAAACAGCTAGGGATGCTGCTGTAGTTATTTGGGAATCTTGCATCTGAAGAAGAAATGTAGTCTTCTATACATTTGCGTGATGAATAATAAATGCATTCCTTACTAATTAATCAACAGAGGTGAACCTCTACAAAACCTTCCTATTTCTTACCTCCATGCAACAAAACAGTCTGATTTGAAACTACGAGGCAGTCCTCATCTTTTTACCTCCACAAACTATCCTCCTTCCAGACGGATAATGAAATTTGCTGATGAAGCTGACAGTGCTGCAGTGCAGATGTACATAAAGGGAAAGTTAATGTGCTCAGCCAGGCAGCGAAGTAACAGGAATGACATTTAACGCATTCTTTAAAATTACTGTAATCAGGTAATACAAACACGCCAATGTTCATTTTCAGTTTAAAACTTAACTTTTTTGCTAAACTTTTATTTAGATTCAGAACATGAAGCAACAGGACTATTTTATATCCCTTCGTAGGGATATGCAGTATTTTAGAGGCACTTTTATGAAGAACAAGTATCTATTGATATAATATCTTCTGTTCTAGGCCACCTAAACCTTAACAGGAAGCACACAGGCTGTCTCCCCATCTGCTTTCCTCTCTTCCAGCTGTGCTACTCTGAAACCCTTGGTGATCCATACAAGTTAACTTTGCATTTTTGCTTGCCTTTAGTTACAAAATCACCCCTGGCACCTTGAGAAAAACCACGGGCTTGCAAGCAGCTGTGCACAGGTAACATTCCCAAGTAGCAATGAACCTTTGGGTGATGTCCAGTGTATGAAGTCCAGCTGCATTCCACTGTCAAGGTATTTCAGGAGCTGACGAGCTACACAGCCATCAAGACAGACAGCATTCTAGCAGTATCCTTAGGGGATTATGGAAAACAGAACAGTCAATAAATGTACACTCATTCAAAAATATAAGCCTCTCTGGAGCTCACCTGAAGTCTTCCAGAAGCACTCAGGATGTAACTGGCAGGTTTTCTGAATAGCTGGATAAGGCAGCTACTTACTTGCATATACATTTATTAATTCTGGAGTTCTCCTGAATTCTGCAGAACCCAGAGCCATTAGTAACTAAAATATGTAACCAGATCCTTGTGGTCCCAGGAGGGCATGTGGAATAAAAGGAGGTGTTTGACTTTTGGTAGAGTTCAGAACTAGCTGTATCCTGGTTTTAGCAGGTTTTAGCTTTGTTTCTCTTACAGGTTTTTTTGTTTGGGGAGGTGCGTGGGGGGTGGTTTTTGTTGTTTGGTTTTTTGGGCTGTTTTTTTGTTTGTTTGTTTTTTTACAGCGTACGCTTCCAAGCCTGCACAAAGTATGGGAGAAGTTGCCTCTGTAGTCCAGTCCTCTCCTCGGGCAGTTATAAGGTGTCCACTATGGAAACTCTACCGCACCTGGCAACAGACAAATAAGTATCTAAACCCAGCAGTTGAGCTCACCGGCTGTGCGGGAGAGGTATGGACGATACTTGGGGTTTAGAAGAGGGAGAAAACTGAAGACTTAGTATGCAGGAAATACATACAAACATAAAAGTAGTAGTGTGCTTAAACTAAGTATGCTATATTTTAATAAAGCACCAATTTCATCATACTTTGTGGAACCTGGAATAGTTTCTTCAGTAGCCCAAGAGAAAGCAAATCTCCCAAGCAAGACACAAATGACACTTTAAAAAAAATAATAATAAATTGGATTCTGTCTACACAGCATAAGGGGCTACAAGAAAGGACTACTGAACTGGAAAATTTCCCAATAAACTAAAAGCTGAGCAGTGCAGAAATGCAGATTTTTACACTCCAAGATCTTGTGTAGAATGAAATGCATCACAAGTTCATGTGTCCCTCTTTGGGCTAATCCCAATGTCCAGTCTTAAGTATTATTCAGTAGCCATTTGCCTTACTTCTTTGAAAGGCAAGTGTGATGAAGCAACTGACTACCCTGCTGCTTTCTTTACAGCACACAAGACAGCCCAAATGATTACCAAGGTGTCTGTAACACACACAGAAATGGACCATCCAGTAGCTGACATGGAAAGCATGAGCCTCTGAAACGTTTCATAGTAGCATGAGATACAGCCACACAGTGTCCATTAAAAAGGAAGAGATTCTGGTAGCTAATCTCCATTTAACGTACTTTCCATTTAACCTACTTCATGGATGAGACAAGGCAGTTAGACCCGGCAGTTTTAATCAGGAGGTGAAACTGTAGCTGAGGAAGATTATAATGAATGAAGTATCGTTAAAATTAAAACAAGATTATGATGAATAAAGTATCATTAAAATTAAAACAGAAAAACTGTGAAGCATTCTGAGCACACACCAACACAAGACCTCCCTTAATCTTTTTTGTAGCTAAAATGTAAGAGTTCTCATTATGAAAAGGTTTCTGGAACGCTTGCTCACTCAAGTATTAGAAATGCAGTTCTTCTAACGATGATTCTGACATTTAGAAAGTGTCCCTGAAGCAAGGATGCGAGCAGTGCCGTATGCCGTATTGGGTTGGCCTGGAATTATTTAACAGTTACCAGCAGGACTTCGACGGGTACCATCAGGCCTGGCCTTTCAGCAGTCAGGACTGAGCCGCTGCCGGCTGCCTGCGCGAGGTTCTGCATATATGGCAAACTGCTCAGCTGGGATAGCTGAAGATTAACTTCTGGGTAAAGATTAAACAGCGTGATTGCAGCGCTAAGCAACTAGTATTTTTAGCACAGTAGTGAGGAGTTATTTTTTTGTGCAACGTTAAGAATCTTCTGAAATGCAACTGCTCAAGTAAAAACACAAAACATTTAAATTCAACTAGCAGCAAATATTTCTGTCCATTGCTGTGGTGTCCATGGGAACACTGTGGGTGGGAAAACAGATCACCAAAAGCTCAAATATTATTAATAAGCTTAGCCACTTGGCTAAAGTACACGCTTCATGCTCGGAGTATCTGGGAGACTCGCAGAAATCAGTCCTTTTCCATTATACCCATTTGTTTAGGGGGTCTTGCTAGCGTGAATATGTGAATCTGATCATTAACATGAAGCGTTCTTCAATTTTGGCTTCTGGGCCCATTTAGGACATTTCAATTCCAACAGCTGGAAGCTGTTATAAAAGCAAAAGCCCTGAAGTTTGGATAAGATATGTTGCTATAAAAATCTGTTTTATAATCTGGACAACGAGCCATCACGTAGGAAACCAATAAACAGTGTAACAACATAGATAATAGATTTTTCACTTTTTTTCCCCAACTCAAAACATTTACTTAGCTACCAATACAATAATATGTTAACAGCAGTCCCATGAGAAAAGAAACGCACTGTTTAAAAAAGTGCAGTACAGCTCTGTGATGTTCTGCCAGTGATTTAACAAGAGACTTTCATAGAAACATTTCAGCCTAAACTTTGATAAACACTGAATGTCAGAAACGTGTTCCCATCAGTAAGATGAAGAAATCTATTCACTTTTCTTCCCATCTTTATAAGAAACCCCTTCAGTTAATTATTTTTTTCCATTCCGTTTTCATTTAGCTTTCTCTTTACTTAAATATTAGTGTTTTCTTCCCAGATTTTATATCATACCTCGTTCCTCAAAATTCATTTAAATTATGGATTAGAAATTTCACAGAAGGGTGTCTTTTAAAAATAGCTGATATTTGATTTAACTGGCCAACCCAGATGCAAGGTAACTGTTCTTCAAAACAGTTTTTAGCCTCAGGAATAAGGTTTATCTATCAAGTATTATCTAAGAGCAACAGCAGAGGATGCAAATTCCATTCAATTTAATTAATCTAAACCTCCCCTCAAATTTAATCATAAGTATTTAAATGGAGACTGATAGAATTTGTATCCCATACATCATTCTCAAAAACAGCTGAAGTGTGGAAAGCACAGAGGGGATGAAAATTACTACTTCTTTATCCTTCCAAAACTCCTCCCTTGGCTAAGGCATCAAGGATGAACTTTTTAATTTGTTTGACAATTTGGAATGTCAATTGTGTTTGGCAAAAATAAAGCCTTTTTAACAAGTAGTTACTTGTCATTTCCAAACACAGTCTGATAAAGAAATACGAGAAAACTCAAGTAACTTCTTAATTGATTTACTCTCTCTGACACAGCGTATTAAAACATTAAGTGGCTTTACAAATGTTTACTGGATGTAGAACATGTTTAGTCCATATTTCCTCCTATTTTATGCTGCAAATGCACCGGGTCCACTTCTTTTTGAGACTCCTTGGTTCTTTAAAACAAAAATGTGGCTAGAAAATATGTAAAAACACTGTGGATGCAATCAAGTTTACCGTTCCAAAGCCAGAAAGCTTTAGTTTTAATTTCCCCGTAGAGGGAGACACACACAACTGTCACAATAATCTTAGAAGACAACGATAACTCGGCTGCTCTCTCCGTGATTCAAGGAGTTGAACACAAAGGCAATTTTATATCGGTGAAACTCTTACCTCTTCTTCTTGGTGATAATGAGGACATCATTAAAGAGGAAGAAGTAAACCTGCTGTTTAGAAGTTCTTTTAGAAAAAAGTCCGGTGTCTTCTACATATGCCATTAATTCGCCCCTTTTCACCAGCCATCGTGAAGACGAAACCAATGGAAATGGCTACAAAGCAAGAAAATAACATTTTAATCCTTTAAAAGTAGAATTTTTAAAACTCAGGTAGAAGACTGCTATGTATTTGGGGAAAAAAAAAAAAAAAACAACAAATGCTTGAGTGAACTCAAAGCTCCGAGATCACAAGTACAAGCACAAAACAGAGGTTATCAAGGTTTAAGGTATCTTCATCCATACAATGTACAAGTCATAGTCTGCAAATACTTGAAAATCACTCATGCACAACATAGCTGCTCATCTAAGATAAAAATGAACAGATTTGATCGGTCGTACTTGGGATGGAACAGACTATGCGAGATCGCCTAAGGAGATTAAAAATAAAAAGACTGTCTCCCAGGGATACGTAAGTTTTTGTAGAGTAAGCAATCATTCTTTAAGCAGGTACGAACACTAGATTTTCCTCTAGGTACCTTACAGCTTTTCTACCTAAACAATGGGAAAGAAGAGCTTAGCTTCTCATCTCAAACATGACGGTTACTGCACGCTGCGTTTCATCACATCCCTAAGGCCGGTTAAAATGATGCTGTGCCTTCTTTCTGATGGTGTGTTCTGTACCACACACAGAATAAATAAAATTAAAAAAAGTAAAATCCTTTAACAGATAAATACACTTTGAAGTATTCTTTGAGTATATTAAAACAGACATAAACAGATATGGAGACAGCATACAAGATCAGATTGGTCCTAATACAGTACTGAGCATTATTATCGTTATTACTGAGATATTCAGAGCACGCAGAATTTTTCTACATTAAGAAGTAGGTAAGTGAGGAATGCCAGAGGGCTTAGCCATCACGTGTGGTAAAATCCATTTTCTGCTCTGCAAGTAAACTGAAGTTCCAACACAACTCTGCAAAAGAATGTGCAAAGCAGCATGCGATATGTGGGTTTGAATTAGCTGTCCATGTCAATGCCCAAACAATACACTTTGCTCACGACATCACACATTCACCAGTGGTTTGAAGGACACACCTGACAATTTTCAGAGGACATTTCTTTAGGCATCCACTTATGAAAGGCCATATTAACAAATAACTGCCCTTCCTCAGGAGGAACTTCAGCTTGTTTTTTCGCTGTCTTCCATTTTGTCAGAAAAGGTGACTCTCATAGTTGTCCACAATTGCTGTGTAATTTGCTATTGTAGCTCACACACAGTGAAGTGTCACCAGTGTCACTCAGAGCAGTGGCTAACTTAGACTTCTGTTGATCCAACTTTACTACTTTCTCCTAGGACATGCTACCAGTTTTCTTATGGATGGTCATTTTATTAAAGACACGTCATTAAACCTCACAGGTTGTGAAAGGCCAGTTTAGCTCAGTGCTCGGACACAACAATCCCAGAGGAGCTCCATCACTGAAATCAAAGTTCTTTAATATTAACATTCAGCTTTAAAAAATGAGGCTTACTTTCAATCAAAACTCTACTCGTTCAGTACCTTCATGTGACATGAAAATCAATTTTTTAAACAAACGGCTTTTCTTTCTGTTTCCTGAAATGCAGTAACAGTTCCGTGAGACAATCCAGGAATGTGGAACATCGGACCATACCCAACAGTGACACCAGTGCGCTTTTTGTGACTACAAACTTGAAAGACTTTGGGCCAGATGCTCCTTGAACACAGAAGTCACAAACAAGTTTGTTTCATGAACAGAAAAGTCCGTTTGCAAAAAAGAACCTCAAAAAAACAAAAATCCCCAAACCCAGAACCTTTCTGGTGCTAGAGATGAAAAATGTAAGAATAAAAACTTCTGTATCTCAGTTAAAAATTAAATTCTACAGATTAGCTGTGTACAAAAGCGACATAATATCTGAGCAGCCTCTCTTGTATTCCCATGAAATGTTCTACAGTTACATCTAACAAAATAATAAAAATCCCCAAACACTCTGAGGGTGAGCAAGAACAGAAATAGTTTACCTAATTTATAATGGTTATAAAACAGAATTATAGCACCACAATGGTTGTTTTACAGACAAAAAGTACTCCGACAATTTCTATTTGAGGATGAACTAAAAATTCATCTAATCTCAGAGTTCATAACATTTTCCTAATTGACTACGTTCCAGTGGCGGCTTTTTACTTTCCTATTAATTTTTCCTTAATTGCCAAAAGAGTACATCACGTATACCATCTCCTGTCTGTATAAAACAAGCCGCCAGAACTTAAAATGTACTGAAACTTGGCCAAAGAAGCCTCTTATACACCAGCTGGCAAGCTCTCAAACCACAGATAAGGTCTAAACCACTAAGTGCTTATATTTAAGATGCACAAAGGAAAAAAAACTTGCATTAAAAAAATACAGAAAGTTGCTGTTACTCGCTGCTAGTTACAGCATGCAGAGGGAAGAACTGTACAAGGCTCTCGCATCCGCAAAACCGGGGTCAACGGCATCCTCTTCCCAGGGGGAAAGTAAGAGACTATAAACCATTTAAGCACTTAAACACCGTTAGGTACTTCTGTAGATTTGAAAACTGTTACTGAAACCACAAAGCAGATCGCCCAAGGACTTCAGACTATCCAAAACACTATCTTAGACTATCAAAGACTTGAGCCTGTTAGCCATCATTGTTAGCATACGTAGTGATGTCACTTGTTAAGAGATGTTTTGTTTATTGTTCTTGTTGTAAGTAAACATTATTATTCTCGGTTTTTAGTCAAAGTTTGAAAATGAAAATACTTCAGACAAATTCAGAACTATCTTTCTGGAGACCGCATTTCCTCAAAGACTGATGATGATCCATTAAAGAACCACATCTTTAAAAACACGAACCTCTAATTACTACCTGTATGGTAATAAAAAAAAATCTCACAAAAGAATACTCATTATGTAATGGTATGAGACATTATTTGTAGAAATGATATTTTAACAAACATCGAATAGAAAAAAGTAAGCGTACTTGAAGAATTATTTTCAAGATAAATCAGTAAAAAAAGATAAATCAGTACAGTAAAATCCCTACTGACTATGACTATGTCTGCTATTTTTTCCTACCAAAAAGGCTGACTGTAGAGAGGTTTGTTGGTTGTTTTTTTTTTTTTTTTTTTAATGACAGCCTAAATTGTATTTTCAGGACTAGAAAGAAAAAATTCGGAATACTTCAATATCCCAAGACTCTTTTAAAATTATTTGAAGGTTAATACCACGGTTACTAGCAAAACAAAAACTTGGGAATATTAAAGTGAACTGTACTAATAAAGGTGTAGTTTAACTTCAGCAATTCCCCTACCCTGAAGCCCGCTGTTGCCCACTTTGCTCTTCCAGGCAGGTGGCTCATGATTTTGGTTGCCCAGCCCATGCTGCCAGAAGGGCTGTCGTGGGCAAAGCTGGGGAGCTCCTGCCAGGGTGGGACCTGCGAGCCGAGGCAGCTGCTGTGGGAGAAGCCGGCTGGGCCCAGGCATTTCACACCCCTGTGCGGGCAGCGCTCACCAACCACAGCCTGCACTCGGTCACCCCCCACAAAGAGGATGACTCCTCAAACTGACAGTTTTCCCAGCAGACTATCAGAATCTGGTAAAAATAGACTGTAATTCCAAAAAACGTGTCCTAAGGTGACTGGAAATAGACCTGTGTTTGTTTTTTTTACTTCACACTACTGCAAATCCAGACAGTCAAATACTATTAGGATCCTTCCCTGGCCTAGAAGTACGTACTTAGGTGCGCTTTCCCTGTCGCGTACATGAGAACATCTCATCATCAAGCAGCAGCAGCTGGCCCCTCTCCTAACAGCAAGATCTTCACAGCAACTTACTTTGTCTTTACAGCAAAGAATACTTAATATACATTAAAAAAACAATTTGCTATAAAATAACTCTTAAAATAAAAATACTTGACAAAAGTTTTTTTTATCCTGATATAATAGATCATTTCTTTGCAAGAATTACTGTGTGATATGAAGATGCCATTAAAGTTCCACTGTTTACTCTATCCATTGCAAATACCGATTCACTCTAAAGAAACACCTGATTTGTTCCTCAGCTGCAGTTAGAAATCTAAGCAAAACTTCAGATGTGCAGCTCACAGAAGAGTCAACTCACGTGGGATGAAGTTTATCAGAACTTGTTCGCACGCTGCCAGACAGAGTGCTGAAGTGAGAAACAGAACTGCTTGGCAATGCGATACCTCCCCCCAAAACATTTCTTTCATCCATCCAAAAAATTCCCATTCTGCAAGAGACTTCAACAGATTCATCAATCAGCCCGGTGCACTCTTCAGTGACACGGCCTCCGTCGCCAGTGGAGAACCGCAATGATTCTCCTGCAAATTGGAAATGATTGTGCATTCTTCTGCTTTTGGTTTATGTGAGGAGGAAAGAGACCAAAAAAAGCAATTCAAGCTCTGACAAGCCTCGAGGAAATGAATGACGAGAAGGATGGACACAGAGGCAGGGCAACGTGTGATTCTCTGCGTGAACTGTGACAAGACCATCACACACATTGTTATGAACTACGTAAAACAGCGTAAAACTCTACCATGACTGATATTATCAGGTACTGTCCCGCCAACAAGGACGGTGTTCATCCACAAAGGTAAATGCAGAATCCGATATACCTCATTCTTCAGTAATTAATGACAATTTATTCTTTTGAAAATATATATATATATCCCACAACTCTCTTCCCCTGAAAAGCCTCAACCTGAAGCTTAACCTGCTTGGTGAGATGCAACAGTCCTCAGTGACTCAGTTTCCAGGGCTTCAGCTATCCCAGAATACGAACTTGTCTTCCTTCACTGAAGTCATGTCAGTATTACAGCCTACGCTAATTTACTTTGTTTATGCTGGCAATGAACCTATAAAACTTAACACGTAGTCAAAACTATTCGTATGGTAAATGATTTATGGTCAGAAATACCACTATCATACCTTGATTTTAAATTCCAGTTGGGAGTTAATTGTGTACATCATTTCTGTCCTTTCCATTTTCCGAGCACCCTCGTTGCATAAACGCACCAACTAGAAACAAGACATTTATTTAACAGGTTTAATATACTCAGGACTTACAATGCAAACATTGTTCCTCTATAAAATGCAGTTCAGAGGAAGCAGAAAATTTGCAAAAGCACTGACATTTTCACGCCGGGTCACAGACATCATGCTTTCAAGACCAGAGTGTGTGCGGCCCTGAGCGAGCAGGTCTGACCTGGCAGCCAATTCCGCTCTCCTCCGGGAGGCTGGACTGGATGACCTCCCGAGATCCCCCTCAACCTGGATTACCCACTACACTGTGACAATTATTTATTCTTAGGGGAGTCCAGATGGTACAAAGGTTCATCCAGAAGTTCTGACAGTGAAGGGTTATAGCTCTCTGATCCAAGTTAATGATCAGCTCCAACAGAAACAACCTCCCAGACTGACCGATCGGCGCCACACGCTGCTGCGTGTACCACACACCCCAGCTCACTCATAGAAGAAAGCCCCAGCACAAACATTAGGGTACCATCTTGTTAAACTAATGCAAACAGTACCCTAGGAAAGTTTCATTGCAGCTGACCTCCAGAACACAGTTTTAAAGCACGCTACAGCGTTACTGAAGCCTGCACGTGGGGGTGGGGAGCACATAAAAACCGGGGGGCAAAGACAGAAAGGCATGAAAATGCATCCCCTTAACCCCGCCACAGCAGGCAGGGACTTCCCAGATGTCAGTGGGCCTTTTCTGCTTTTCTAATCGAGCACTTCACACACCATACTCTGTTCCTACAGAAAAACCCGATTTTGTTGGCAGGAGTACAGTGCTACTGAGTTTAGGATACTTTCCTAAGCAATAAGCAGACAATAATTTAGGCATAAAAACAATCCCTAGTGGCCTAGAGTTTTTATTTTTCAGTACTCTTCCTGTTTGCATTATTTATACATGGAAAACATAATTTTTTCCCTTAAAGTAGACAAGCATGTTCAAGGCTCAAGGTAATGTCTAGCCCCAACATGCAGAAAAAGACTGATTTTTTTTTTTTTAATAAAGAACGCCCAGTTCTTCACATTTCACAACAGTCCATGACGCATTACAGTTTCTGAAATTCTGAGATCTTAGAGGCAAAAGACAGCTAGTCTTTAGATCCACAGATTTTTCTTTTCATAACACAATGTTTTGTTTTAAAGAGTTGTCTATTTCCAGAATATAATTATATTGAACAGATGGATTGGCTTTTCCCGCCAATAAAAAAAAATAAAAAAACCCCATCTGATTGCTCAGGTTCAAATGGAAGGAACTGGAATTTATTATGCAAGTAAGCGCTGTTGAAATTCACAATCCATGCATGGAAATGGACTGTGCTCTTCTTCCACCATTCATTCTTGGCAAAAAAGCATGACTACGGGAGAAGAGAACATTTTTGAACGACTGACAGGAGGCGATCTGCTTCACTTAAAAGCAGAAACGATGCTTAAGTTTGCTTAGAAGAATCAGACTTTGTCTCTGCTGTCAGGACAGTGTTTTGGCTTTTTTTTTTTGCCCCCCCCTTTTTTTTTTCCCTTTTAAAAATGTCTGGTCCACCCCATGGCTTTCTGAACACAATGAGTAATGAACCTGAAAATTAATTTTCAAGTAACTAAGAAAAAACAAAAGCAGCCACTTCTCCCAATGGAATTTTGAAATGACAAAAGCAGGCAGTGCAATTTAGAAAGGAAAACAGTCAAAGCAGGAAAAATTCCGCATCCATATTAAACTTTTAAGAACGTACCTTGCTCACTTCTTTTAGAGCTTGCTTGCAGTTCTCATATTTTGGTGAATCCTTAGGAGTTTTCTGACAAATCGTCTGAAATAAAATGTCAGTTACTTCAGAGGATTACATAGCACAGATTGTAACAAATAGAGAATTTTACATATATATTAATTGACACCAAAGAGGTGAAGTCACAGCTGTGGACCGGGATAAAAGAGAGAACATGGGATCACTTCTTCAGAGTGTTTCCCAACACTGAGGAATGCCTCCCTTGAAAGCTTTTTGGAGCAAAGTGATATTTTACACCTCTTGGCCAACCTCCACCTGTGGCAACACAGTGGAAGAGACAGGCCATATACCTGCAGGAAAGGGAAAGTTTCTGCCATCTCGTCTCAAACGTTTTGCAAACCACAATAAAATCCCATTGCAGCTGTATGTAACCAGGTTCTTCCTATTTCAAGTACCATGTTAAGCTTTTCCTGGAAGTTGAAATACCCATTTGTGTACAATTGTACTTGCAAGAAGAAAACTACACTAGATTACTCTGTCTGACCTCCTCGTGGAAGTAAGTATTTCCAGAGGATTAACAGAAAAGGCTCTGAGGCTACACTGTGATGTGTACCATGGAAAAATATGCATAACAGTATTATATTAAACCAAAAAAGCACATGGAAGGGAAGACAGCTGCAGCACCCAAACAGAGGAAGTGCTGGCAAGTAATGAGAAGTGAATCCGATCTATGATGTGCACATGACAGTTCTATCTACTCACAGAGGTTATTCTCATAAGTTAGAGGTAAAGACAAAGTTCTATCAGAGACAGGCATTTTGAATCAATGACCGACCACATAAATCACTTTTTTGATTGAGAAACAAAAGCATTGTAAGATATTTTACATTAAATTAGTCTTTGGTTTAATTACGTTCCATCCTATCTGAACATAGTTGGAGCTGTATTTCTGGAACTAAAAGCTTAAAAATTGAATTTGCTCTGAAGCCTCAATATAAGGTTTACACAACCATTTCCAAGAAAAGCAAACAAACTTAACTGAAAAAATGCTTGGTTTGCTTGTTAAGATTCTTACAGCCGAAGAGGGGAAGGAGGCAAATAAAAGAAAAAAAAAGAAAAAAAGGGAAAGGCACATCTAGTGACACACCGAAGTAACATGGGATTACTATTCCATTTTTTAAATTTAGGAATATACTACAGAGAAGAAAGTATTCAATGTCCATGAATGAACTAAGTAACTATCCAGATGATCAAATTAATCAGTGTACAATTTGCAAACATATAGATCAAAATTATTAGGCCTGTTTCTCGATCCTACTAATGCTAGAATCTGAGCCTGGATTTTAATCTGCACATAAATTTAGTTCTATCATCTTAACTGAAATCCCATGAATCTGGGGTGAGCTTTGCTTCACCAATACTCAGTTCACTTCATCGCACTTCCTGAGCCGCCTGGTAGCCTGCGCAGGAAGGGAACATCTCACTGCGTAACGTGCTGGTGGGAAACCAAGTCTATTGATATTGCTCCACTCAAAGAGCTCCCGCACCCTTGAGAACAGAGTTCATTCTTCAGGGTTACGCTGTGACCCTCTTAACTTGAGTGTCTTCACGACCCTGCTCCCGAAAGTAAGTATTTATGCAAGAGGACCCTCATCTGATCTGTATGATAGGAAGTCCTGGTTTTTAAACTGTAGGGTTTAATTTTAATCCTAACACTATATAACACTTCTGCGCTAGGTTCCTCCTTGATTTCAGAATCATTTTGACCCTTTACTGTAAAATTTTTCTATTAGAATTTCTAAATATTTAATTTTTGAATGGGGGGTCAGGAGCAGGGGGTACTGGTCACAGCAAGCAAACAAGTTGTACAGCACTTCATAATCAATAGACCAGTACCTACAGCCCTGAACCTGGTATAAGTAAGAAGATATGAAGAGACTGGAATGAACTAGAATCTGAATATGAAAGAATGCTAACATTAAAGAACACGCATCAAGGAAAAATAGAAGAATAAGTCTGTTCTCACATCCATCAGTAAGGGAAGACGAGTAACTCTCTGCATGGGAAGAATGAGGAAAGAGATCATTGGTAAATTCCGGCAATCTTCATGGGACTCGATCCGTGATAACACCTCTTTAAATGCTGGATTTGTGGCTCTGATGGGAAAAAAGGGGGAGAGAATTAAATGGTATGTTTTACCAAACAGTTGTGAAAGTTGCTAGATTTTATTAATAGGAAAGTGTGGTTTGAAGGAGTCATATCAACCAAGCCTTCATCTTTATTTACTTAGATATAGAAGACCAGTATTGACATTTAGAAACCTCAAGTTCTCCCATACAGGAACATGAGTGCAGACAGACTCGTATGTAACATACAAGGAAAGTACGCCTCTGACACTGATTAAACTGTACTTATCAGTGGAAAAGGAATGTAACGCATGACCACAAACAGGATTGGATGATGCAGCCAGGCATGTTTTCGCTCTCAATTACTTCAAAGGAACTTGCACATTAAGGAAAGCTAAGCATGTAAGTACATGCTTAGTTGGAAGCCATAGGTTTTGCACCAAATACCACAGCCTACTACTCACTCTTACTAAAGAGGGGATGATTTTGCAACCGTATTTTAAAATTAGTTCTTACAGTAATTTCTGCAGTGTTCGCTGCTGATAGACTTCATTAGTGCAGTACTTTACATATGGATCAAACGTTGAAGAAGTATGCTTTTCAACTATATCACTAATATCATCAATAAAGATGTTGTTCTGATGTCTTGCTTCTAGTTCTTTAAAGAACCTGTAAAAAAAAAAAAGAAAATAAATTACTTATTTTGACAAAAACAATGGCAGACTTTCTTTTGCAATATTTTACACTTCTCCTGACACAACCCATCAATTTTCTAAACTAATGGTTTGTGAAAGGGTGAGATCATCTCTCCTTTGGCAAGGGAAAACTTTACATGATACAAGCCCAAGGGTGGCGATGTCACCTGGCAGAGCTCAGCATAAGCAATGCTGGCAAAGCTACTTCCCATTCTCTAGCTGCCAAAACTGAAACTGCGTTACTGATCTGGTTAGACTAGAATTTCCAGAAACAGGGTTGAAAAAGAAATGAAACAACTTCAAGCACAACATTAACACATTTCCTCTTGTAATAAAGGAAGTACAATACCAGAAATGTTCAATTAAATGAAGTTACATGTGAACTGCTAAACTAAAACCAAAAAAATACGTAGCAGGCTGAGCTGGAAGAGGTGCTTGTGTACCACATACTTCAATCTACCATGCAAACCAAACACCGATTGGAAACAGTGAAAATGGGAACAGAAACCAAAATCCTGAGCTGACTTTTTCTCCTAACCATGCCCGTTCCAAGAACTTCCCTACTGTTTGTCCTCAGTTCCATATCTGAGTCCCTTTGGCCTCTGAAAGCTTTCCACTGCTCCTTGCACTGCTGTTTTTACTAGAAAACAAAAGCCTTTATTTCCACAATGCTCTTTAGAAATATTTTACTGTTTGGGGTACAAAAGCTCACACAGATTGGCATTAGATCTATTGCAGGTCATTAGAATTACCTACACTGACACTCTGACATCACTTCAATCCTTCGAAATCTAGAAGCTGCTGAAAATCTCTCCAATACCAGACTTGCCTGCGGCCTTTACAAAAGATGACTCACTATAACAATCCTGAACTCCATAGAGCTAATACTAAGGAAATACTTGGAACACATGACCTCACATCAAGCTAAAATATTTTGAAACACGTTTTATTTTGGCCCTTTATTACATTTTCTCATTACTAACACTGGCTCTTCAAAAATCTGTCACCGTGTAGCATTTAATTTTTTTAAGGGTCCCACCAATGTTGTCTATAATTTGTTTCACAAACAAACTTCAAACATGTAAGAAGAGAAGAGGATGAACAGAATCTTATCGTATGAGTGTTTAACAACATGGGTTAACTAAAATTAAGACCTTTTTTCAGGCGTGCTTAGAAGAAGCTGCCTCAATTGAGCGGTTGCCAGATTCTCACTCAGTCAATCACACAGCCGGAAGAATCAAGTGGGTTTTTTTGTTTTGGTTTTTATTTTTTTATATTTTTTTAAAAAAGTTGTGACACACTAACTGCAGATTGAACTGACTGATGTTTGTCAGTATTGTCATTTGAAGAAAAACAGGACACTGCCTACAAATAGGTATAATGCCACCTATGACAGTGCACAGTTTTCTTCTCCCTCTTCCCCTTTAAATTGTGCAGCCATGTTTTTTTAATAGCCTTGCCGCTTTTGGAAGGCAGAGTCCTCCAGCATCCTTCTCGCCTCCACTTATCCTATTTCAACGCACAAAATATTTCAAGTTGTCACTGACTTGTATTATCCTACGTATTTGTTTTTTTAGTACCAAGACCAGTGCTAGCTGGCAAAGCATACTAAGGTGCAATGAGGCCTCATACAATACATGGACAAATGCAAAAGTTAACAGTGGCCTGAAATTTCATCGGGGTCCAAGAAGGGGAGGGGGGGGAGGGGGGAAGCCTCCAAGTCAAAATTTCTCATAACAACAGTCAGATTTCAACCACTGACCACCATGAACTGCAGACGACTGGAATTTGTTCCTACTCTACTCAGACACGTTTATAGTTGGGAGAACTTCTCAGCGCGCTGCCAATTTACTTTGCTCAGGAAATTAGGAAATACAGCATTTCTTCCTGCTGTTATGTTATGGCATGCTGACAAGGTGTTTGTCCAGGCTGGGCTACAACTTCCACTTTTAGAATTTATCTGATGCCTTATCAATGACATCATCAGTCACAGTCATTGTAAGGAACAGTAAAAGTCTTGGATAGTAGATTTTTAAAAAGAAAAAAAAAAAAGAAATAAAAAAAAGAGGGGGCAGAGAAAAGCAGCATATCCAGGTCCCATCCCCCACAACATGTACTGTAAGAATTATTACCTCTGGAATCATGCAGCAGAGTTTGAATCAAAGGTTGTCTTTTTTTGCATCCGATCTGCTAATTACAATGTACAACCAGTGAACCAAACACACCATAAAAACCCGTTACTTAAAGTTTCAGGACAGATTCTGTCATAAAGATCAGTACTGAGTGATTGAGTGACTACATTCAATTTAACCAACTACAAATCAGTTGTGCTGTGTGACTGGCTTTTTTTGATTAATATCAGAAGGATTTATTTAAAGCTTTTGTTTCTGTTAAATCCAGAACTTTTCTGGTTCAAGTTAGATCCAATTAAGTGAAAGTCAAACAGCACCATAAGACAGCATTTGATTTCCCTCATTTTGCCCTCATGTTGTTTAAAAGAAATGTCCAATTTGCAATACTCTAAAACTCCCCTCTCCTAAAGGCTACATGCCAAATTTAGAAACGCAGGTTTAACTCATTTCCTGTTTCTTTCTTTTTATAGCACAGTATCTACAAACACTACAGATCTGACCAACACTGGAGTTTGCCCTGTCTTTATGACAAGGGCTCCCCCCCTAAAGTTGGTGGCTCCTGTTAACGGTCTTCTTATGTCTTCAGGCAGCTCATTAACAAGCTGGTAGTTACCAACAGGAACAATGTCCTAATACTTGCTCAGGCAATTTTCTGAAGCTATTTTTTCCTACTCCTTGGCATTGCTTTAATCAACGACTGATATCCCCCACTTTCTCAAAAAGTCTAGTTAATTCAGCTGTATAAACACAAATGCGCAGTGGTACATGTACAATGTTACAAACTATTCCACACAATTCACCTTTATAAGGCCTAAACTATGCCTCACTTTACAATTACAAAACTCCCATCAACATCAATAGAAGTTCTACTTTCACAGATGCCACGAAAACATACACAAAATAAATGCCCTAAGATAACCATTTTGGTCAACATTTCTTCTCAGCATTTACTCTCCCTTCACCCCTAGATAAAGATACTAACTATCTAGTTAGTATCTCCCTTCACCCCTAGATCAAGGTAACTAAGATAATCCAAAATTAGACTGCACTGCATTAAAAATATTCTAATTAGGCAGGTAAAAGAGATTTTAACTAGGTAGGCCAAATCACCATTAAAAAGCAATTGTCTTACAGAATCAGTTATTATCCAGGAGCAAAAAGCACTTAGAATCAAATGACAGCACATAAAAGGAATATACAGAAGGGTCAGAGGTACTGCAAAAAACCTAAACAGATTGTTTGCATCAAGGGTGACTGGAGAAGAAACTGATACCAAAGCTTTTCTGGTGAGTGAGACTGGGAAAGAGCTGACTTGGTGGAAGATCTGTCTGAAACTGAAGTAAATGTGGAACACCAGAGGTCACCAGACCCAGGTGATCAGCACCCAAGAGAGCTAAGAGGAAAAAAAAAATTCTGATGAAGTTACTATGAGATCATTTTATTCTGTTTGCAGAGTGACAGAACGCACATAGCAACATTGCCAGGTTGGTGAGAGGGACAGATGGTGTAATGGCATTGCAGTCGTGTGTACAGGTTACGGAGCTGTCATAGAATCAAGGTTCTCAAGCATTTATCTGACATTTTCCCCCTACTGCTTACAGTAGGGAAAATTACAGTAGGCTGATTTTTTACCTCCTGGCAGGTTCATGTAATTCTTCATTGCTAACCATTCTGAACAGTGCTGTTGTCCCTCTCTGTCAGATGTCACAGTCGCTGAAAACAGCAATCTGTCACCAGCAAAGTCTTTCTGTATGTAGAAGTGAACTGCGGTCTGGCTTGTACATTACTTCAAGTTCGTTATTATTATTCTTGCTTAATGTTTTTGAAGTAGTAATGACCTATATATCTGGCATGAAGAAGATTATAAGATTATAATGCAGATTTAGCTTCACAGGGACATTGCTGCTGACACATTACTATCCAGTAACAGAAAAAGCCACTGGAGTGGAAGCAAGTACAATTTAGCTTCCTCCTCTTAGAGATAAGGGAACTGGAAAAACAATTACCAATTTCAGATAACTTCAGATAAAAGTAATAAAAATTTCTGAGTACCCTCTCCAAATCTGAATATTCTCATCAGGAACAGAAGATTAACATCTGCATTACATTTTTTTTTTTAAATTTTTGGGAGGATAGGGGGGTGAGGATGAATAATTTAAAATAGGAAAATTGGGGAAAATTACAGCCTTATTTCCATAGAATTTTTATGCTGAATCAGAATCAGAGCTTTTAGCAAACGAACGGCTGAAAAAGAACAGGATTGAAGTGAGGGACTGCATCCACAGGTGTTTGAAATGAATCCGTTTGTCACAAGAGTTACCACAATCTAAATAACGGAAAACAATATATACATACACATATACTATAACACCAAACACTGCAACAGTAATAGCCTATAAAAATATGTTTCATTAGGCAACATCCATTGAGCGACTACAAAGCCAAACAAGAAAAAAAAGCCAAACAAACCCTGACAGCCTGTTCCTTCATTCTGCAACAAACTGGAACAACTTTCAGCAGGCCTACCCACAAGGAACTGTACTAATGGCAATAAAAAGCCACTTGCCTTTCCAAGTATTTATAGTCTTCTGGCAGAAATCCAGAACAATAAAAAGGCCATGGCAACCCTGTCAATATATTCTGTTACTGAGAGATTCTTGAGATAGTGGGTAAGTGCTCATAGCATCTAGTTCAATAGTACGCATTTCAGAAAAACAAATCTTGATTCAACCAATTAATACCCACTGACAAACGAACCCACAAAGAACACTCTGTTGCACTAGAAATGTAAATCTTTTTGATAAATTATGAAGACATCACAACAGGAGTCTTCATTTTAAAAACCTTTCCCATGCTGAACAAAGTAACACTTTTTATATTACTGTGAAGAAGCAGGGTGCTTCTGCCTGGCTGCCCGAGTCTGAAAAGCTACCTAATACTCATTTGTTACAGAATAAAATGATCTCTTGCATGTCACAATCAAAGAATTTTTAAATCATTTTGTGAAACCTTCTGACAACAGGGATACAGCTATTCCCATATAACACACTTTCTACAACAGCCAAACTAACAAGCACAGCAAAGGCCTTGGAGAATGGATGCGAATGACCAGACACATAACCTGCCTCAGGCTCTACAAACCTGGGTTGTCACCTGCAGTCCCCAGCTTCACAATAACCAAGTGTTAGCACTAGCAAATACTGGTGTTGATACTATATGCAAGAGAACTAAACAATCTTGATATTTGGGAAGAAGTTTTAGTTAATATAAAAATATGAACCGTACAAAAACGTAAATTAAGCATTGCTTAGTCTTAAGGGAAGCGTAGCCACCAGGGAAATCTACCACCGCCTAGAAATAACAGTGAGTTACAGAATGCCCAGGAAACTGCTTGAGAAAATCTGGCATTTGTCATTTTATTTCAAATGACAAACTCCCCAATCAGGCTCCTGCCCCCTCCCTCTCAGAGCCCAGGATGCACCACCACAGGTACCACACACCTCCTGGCAGCCCCACGCCAGAAGGAGACCGCAAACACTCCCAGGTTAATCTTTCCCACAAGGGCACCTGTGCCAAGGTGGCAACTGCCTAAACTCCCACCAAACGGAAGGAAAGCAAGTTCAAAGTGCAAGTGTACGAATCACCACGTTATGCTGTTTTACAGCCCTGCTCAGAAGGCAGAGCAGCAGTGCCTGTCACAGAAAGGCCATGGGGCGGGAGCACACAGCACTGCGAGAGGCGACACAACACAGCGCAGCTTCGAGTGCTGTTGGACTTCTCTTCGTGCCATCGCAGGCACTTCAGCTGCTATCCTAGACATCTGTGGAATTAGTTATCCAGGGCAGCAAACTATTGCACGTACTTAAAGGTAGGGAGAAAGTTGCAGGTTTTGATACTGCTGCAAATAAAGCTGCTTTTCTTACAAAATGTACAAATAAACTGTATACATGATCTTCATATTGATACAGCCACATCCATAAAAGAAGTTAGTGTGATACGGAGCACAGCAAATACCACACTTGGACAGGCAAGATTCCCTAGGTACAAACACTGCACAGAGCAACCTCAGCTGTCCAAAGTAATGCAGAGCACTGCAATGCAAGCTTTCACCTCATGAGTTTGAGGTCCAATAAAAGATTGTACAGCTTTAAAATCTCATTTAAACAAAGCACATTGACCTAATGATACATGAGAGGAGCCAAGGGAACATACATATATCCTCCCACTATGACAGTCTCGCTAAACACAGATATTTCTAGACTTACTAACAACTTGGTGCCTTTTCAAAGCTACACATTCTTTTTATGCAAGAAGGGCAATGGCAGCTCTCCGAAACCAGACTGACCTCTTGAAGACTTATTGCTCAGCCTCAACTAAGAAAGGCTGCTTCTTCATTCCTTAGCAGTCTCTCTACAAGGAAAGAAGAGATGCAAGTTCGAATAACTGTTGAACTTCACTACCAAAAAAATATGCAGAAAAATACAGTTTTCCTCCTTTGTGCTTCCTACAGCAACACTAAATCTGAAAAAAAAAAAAAATCAGTGAAAGATTTGTAAGCTGTGACTAGAATAAACCCTGCAAGACCTAACGGCAAAGCATGATTGCTTGAGAGGATCTGTGTGGGCACCAAGTTTCAGACGACTGTGGGAGTGATGTTCTGCAGGAAAGGACACATAAACACCTACTGGATAAATAGGTTTTGGGTTACAGCTGGAAGGCTTTAAAATTTTTTAAGTACTTTTTTCCTACTGTACTTTTAACACAAATACTCACATAAATAACTCTCATGCAGATGTTAGGCCACAGCAGAAAAGCCAGAGGCTCCAAGAAGTCAACGACAAATGCTGCTGCGGGATTTTTTTTATTTTTTTTTTTTAAACAGAGAATATATTTACATAATATAGGGATCAATTTCAATACAAATAAATATTATGGTAGATGGCAGCTTCATGCCATAGTTCTGGTGATGCCAGCTTCCACAGCTCTTCTCCAACTTATTCATTCCTTTTCTTACCATGCTCCTTCAGATATGTCACCGCAACTGCTTGTGGGCTGATGCTTGGTGAGCTCTGCGAACTGCTCTGATGGAGAAGCGAGGGAGGTAAGAGAAGGAAAACTCTGACCAGGTTTGTTTTGTAGGTTATTTCTCAACTACACCAATCCCCTGGTCTGTCTGGCAGCTGCCTGAACAGAGGGAGCAATGAGGAAGGGGGAAAACCTCCAGGCGGCACTATCACCAAAACTGGACCTTTTACATCAGTATGCAAAAAAATAAAGGACTCAAATAAACAAACAAACAAACTCTACTATGCTGGTCCTACAACAGCCCTCTACAGCAGAGAGGGCTGTTATGACTCTTTTGGTTATGACTTTGGTTAAACTCACGATTTTAAGGCCGTTCATCTGGAATATGGTTTAAATCCTTGTTCCAAACTATATTTCATCTCAAAATGAGGTATTTTTATTTGATGCCAAAACATATCTGTTGCTGGATAACACAAACCATCTTAAGTCACCAGTAAGGGAAGATCTGGTGTTTGGGTGGTGGGGTTTTTTTTCTTTTAAGAAAATAAGCTATACTGCTAACATTAAAAACAGTCATTAGAAGACAACTACATAGAGAAGTATCCATTCTTAGGTTGAGAACCTCAGCTGGAGAAAGAATGAAAAGAAGTATCTCCAAAAGTACTTAATGATAGAAGTATAGGAAAAACTGGACACAAAGTCATAGACCAAGGACTGGCAGAAGAGTTTTGAAAAGTAATTACAAGAGGAAAAGTTCCAAGGGGACCTGACAGGGTGTCTCCCCTCATAAGAATCTGAGACATTGAGTTACATACCATCTGTGCTGCATTTCCACCAGGAAGACAAACTGACAGTATAGAGCTTCAGAGTCATAAATTTTTCAGAAAGGGACACAAAGACAATTAATTTATCAAAATCATTTTGGCAGCAAAACAACACACAAAGAATACTGAGAGCACAGCGCGTAGATGAAGTTTTGATTACAAGCATAGATAGGCAAGAAAAAGTTACCAGAATTCTCTACAGAGAGAGGTAAAACACAGTAAGATTGTAAAGGCTACTACCCAAGAATACAGCTTTTGTAAATTTAAAATAGAAATTTAATTACTTTTCATCTGACAAACACTGCTAATTTTGTCAAGCTTCAGCAATCACAATTAAAATTCAATAAAAATACACACCTACAATCATGCAGTTGAGATGACACAGCAATTGTATCTGACTTCCCACAGCCTTGGGTCCTTTGCCGCTTCTTTCACTGAACCTTTTTCTGAGCAATATACACATTGCCACTCACTATTCCCTGACATTTGCTGTCAGACCAGTTCAAGTGAGATAAGGAAGTAGAACCATGTTTTGTGGGGAAGAAAAAAAGAAGCAGCAGCAGAGACAGTATTACATGGGAGAGACTGCAAAGGCCTTAAGAGAAAACCAGCGAGTAACACAGAAAACAGGCAAGGGCTTAAAGGTGCAGCCCGTGCCCTGTCTTTTCTGGGGAATGCAACCCTACCACAGAGGTTTAAATCAATCCTACCACAGAGGAGGGTTGACCAGGACCATTCTTCAATTCTTTCCTCCCCTGGCATTCAAATGCTTGAGAAAACTGCAATTATATTATTTCAGAGAAGTTAGGGGGAAAAAAAGAGTGCGGTGAAAAACACCCTGATTTATTCTAGGGAACTCTTGAGTAAAAATCATCAAAAGACCAGGTTCCCTCTATCCTTCAAGTCAGTACTGCAGTCTGTAATGAGAGGACCTTCAACTATTACTGTTGATCTTTGCAAATGGTGGTCATTTACGTTTTGATTATGTGGTAAAAAGAGTTGATAAATAGAGAGTACATCTAAACTGCCAAATAAAAAACCCTGAAACCCAAACAAGATAGTTAATGTACTACTTCACCATGCAATTTTTCAGAAACAATCCCCTGAAGGCTTTGCTCTGAGCAAAGCATGAGATGGCAGTTCAGGGATCTAGAAAACATTGGCAAATCAGTTGCACTGATTTTTTATAAATATGTATATATAAATGTATATACTCTTTTTTAAAACAAGATCCAGCTATGTATTGTCTATTTTAATTAGCAAAATAAGTAAACACAATAATTAACATGATCTGAAGGTCTCATTAAAACATTGCACCAGCTAATACTATTTTAAAGGGATTAAACTACGTCTATGCAAAGCTTGACAAGCATTTCAAGATCTGTTGGGTAAAACACCATGGACACCGGATGCTAGATTACATGATCAGCGTTTAAATGACACCGCAAACGATCCCTGGGATACAGAAGATTTTCTGAACAAATACAAATTTTATGCAACTAATATTTAAATTTCATATATCCAGCACTGGAAAAAAAGAACCATAAGGACAATTTAAGTTTCATGTTTCTTGAAGATACCGTATAATCTGTTAGACTGACAAAGTAAGGCAAGTTTATTCCAGCTTCTGGTCCTATCTGGTTTTAATAACTGACTTCAGGCTCAGGCTAAATTCACTGGTAACAGATACACAACTGCAAATGCCCTCCACCAACACTTTCTGTGCCATATGCAGCGTTATTGAAGATTCTCAGACAGCCTCTCCAGAAGTGATCTTTTACAACACCTCTAAGCAGGCGTGAAGGCAAAGATAAGGACGCCTAAGCAGAGACTGTGCAATCTAACATGAGCTATATTTAATTTCACAGAGGATTGCACAAGTCAGAAACAAGCAAATTGCGAATAGTTTCAGTTTTCTTTATAATTAGCTGGCGTCCCTTCAGAGGGGCATCTGAAGTGGAGAACGCAATGGACATCTTGAATGTGACTTTACACAGGACAGAAGAGAACGTACTGAAAAACACTTCACCTCTCTTTACTAGTCTAAATTGATACTATATCGAAGTATAGTATAGTATATACTAGTATATACTATATAAAATACTATATCGAAACACTGACTGTTCTCAGAAACTGTTTTAAGAGTTAAACCCATCCCCACTGGCAACACCCTCACAGCTCACTATCAGCAGTAAATATCTTGGGCTGAGAAACTTTTCCATAGGCAGCAGCCAAAAAAGTGCTTCCCTGCTTTGGTCACTACTGTGATTGTGTGTGACACGTCAGAGCTCCAGGAGAGGAAAGCTCAGGGATCAAAGTCCAGGTTATTGAGGAGGGCAGTGCAGCAGCAGCGGGAAAAACAGGCTCACACACAGTTAAGCAGACAGTGTCATCATACTCCAGTCACCATGCCAGAGTCACTGCCCAGTTATCTTCCTGTTGTGTCCTCCTACACCAAGCAACAGCTGACAACTTTAGTCTTATTTACATGGCATGAAAATACACCATGAAGGTGATGGATGGAAATCTGTGAGTTTGGGGTATTCTTTTAGACATATTTAAGTGAATAATTTGAAGGTAAAGGCTTATTTTATTTTCTGGAAAACCAGGCATTTTCTTCAAGACCACTTTTTGTATAGGTAATTGCTAGGTATTTACTAAATTAAGTATTAGACAATGTGTGTATATATATGTATAAAAATTTCTAAGCTCATTACAAACAAAATTAATAATAATTCTTTCTCTCAAAGTTCTGTTCACCCAAGAAAGCTGAGGGAAGTATGGTTCTGTTCAGATTTGTTGTTCCTCAGTATTGAAGTCATATATCTAATCTTACCTCCAATAAGGAAGCTAAATTATAAAAGAACAATCACTGGGTCAGGAATGCAAGTACCAATGCCCTATTATTTTAAACTTATTGTTTACCAATGCTGCTAGTCATTTGCAAAGAAACAGTGCAGGTCAACCAGAGAGAGTTTTTTCAGCTGCCACAAGAACTCCGTAAACAAATAATTCCTAGATATTAAAGACAGAGTTCAGCAATGAGTGCTGATGTCAGAACAAGCCACGAAGGAAACAATCGGAGGAAACACAAAGATAAATGCACTCTCGCAAGTCATCAATATGATGCAAATCCGTAAGTGCGTTCTGTGGGCACCTAAAATTTAAAAGGAAAAAAATGGTATTTTGGACTCGCTGCTCTGCAATAGGTTCTCCGGAATGCCTGGAATCTCCTGACAATTAAAAAAGGCCCCAGCAGCAGTAAAAGTAGACTATGCAGCAAGGCTGGGAGAAAGGCAAAACCCACAAAGGGTAGATTTAGCAGTGCTCTGCAGCACGTTGAAAACCCAATCACCATGTATGGTCACTGCAGATCACCAGCACCTGCTGTGGGTCAGGGCAAGGCACCAGCTTCTGCACAGAGCCACAAAGGTGCCTCACATCCTGCTTCCAGATCATTTGGGATGATTTATCTCACTCTTGTTCACATTTCTCTGTCTACCATATCCAACATAACCACTCAGCCCTACTGGTAAGGAAGCCACTTAATCTGCTTCGACACTTCCAGTACAAACAACTTTCTTTGAAAGAGCAGAGGAATTCTCCCCCAGATCACACCTCAATGTCACTTATCCAACAAGGTAACCGTGCTCAGCTGGATGCCCTCAAGACATTACTAAGCTCTTTTCAAAAACTGCTAACATCAAGAACTGTGATAAAACATAGAACACAGACTATCAGTCCAGACCAAATAGGAAAAAAGAACGTTAGTGACTTTTATCACTCTCTTATATCACTGAAATCAAATCGGTGAGATGTAATTTATGAATAATTCTTTTTTGTTACAGTTCACCTGAGTCACCCACGGTCTACTCACAGTTTTTACGTTTTGTTTTTTTTCCACTTTTTTTTTTTATTATTATATGCAAGTTTTGGGGTGTTTGTTAGTTTTTTCCAATCTCAAGAACTAAGCAACAGAACTCTGCATTCTCTAAAAGTAATGTTTTTTACGCCTAGTTAACTGATTCAATACACACATACTTTCCTGTGGAAAAAGATGAAGCTGCATCATTTAAGGATGTCGGAAAGAGGTGAAACCTCATTAAGCTAATTTACAAAAAAGTGCTATAAGAAAGCTTACCTGGCTCCTAATATATATTCACACATACAAAATTAAACTTGCCTCACAAACCCTCTCTACCAAAATCAAGACACAGAGTTTAAAAACCAATCAGAACCTATCAAAATATTTTTTGTTCATGTCTTTTTCTGCTAATGCTAACCTTCTGAGATTCATAAGCTTTTTGCTGGCCTAATGGCAGAGAGAGAAACAAAATGCTAAAGCTTTCCTTTCTCCTATAAATTTGGCTTTTAGACCTGTCAGACGAATTGTTCTTCAAGACATTTCATTTATTTCCCTGTAACTCCTCTTTCCCAAGACAGGCTCTTGGGAAACTGACCTCTTTTGCACCACATATTGAGACTGGAGAGAGTTTTCCGACTAGCGAGATTGATTGAGGAGTATTCTCAGACTACACAAGCTTTTATTTCTGAATAAGCTGGCCTATGGCATCCCCATCAGCTTTCATCTCAATGCAGCAGCTCTAACTGACTCGGGTTGCCATTTGTGTGATTTTGTATTGTATCAGTTATGAACTCCCATATTACACATACAGGCAAATACGCAATAAAAGAGTTAAGCTTTCTAAAAGGCACCTTACAAGACGTTTTCATAAACAAACACACTGTATGCTGCACAAATTATTCAGATCAACTCTTCTTTGTTAGAGACATTCCAATGAGCTCCTAAAAGCAGGGACTGTCTTTACTGTCTGTATTTTGCATCTAACAAAGGCAGCTTTGTTCCAGTAGAAATGGCCTTGTCATGCATTAGAAGCCTATCTTGGTGTTTCTGGAGAGTTTCCATTAAACACGTTCTAAGTCAAAGTCCATAGATGTAAGCTTTAAGCACTTTTGTCTAAAGATATTTTTTACCAGTTCATGTTCTTTAGCTCCCCAAACTTCCCCAAACTTTTGCCTGAGCAACCAAAACCACTGATAACTACGCTCATAGTTAGTGTAGATTTTCTATCTTTAAGTAAAGAAAACACTGCTTAAAATATAGTATAATGGGACAGATGCTCAATGTTATTACAATTTCATAACAAAAGGATGGATTTTGCTACCTTGAAAGTGGGAAGCGATAGCTTGGAGATACTGAGAAAGAGGCTTCTGTTCTAAAATCACTTTCATTGTTTACACAAATGAGGTTGTGGAAAGCCAGCACATAGTTTTGCTAGAGTTTAACAGTATTGCATAACCCAGGAAACAAAATGTGTTTTCATTTAAGTTTAAAAATGAGTTACAAATTCTGTTTTTACTCCAAGTTATAAAAAACAAGTTCTTAAACCATTAGACGTTCCAGACAAGAAAGAATAAGATCATAATTTTAGGCTAGTGTGGTATTTTTCCATTCTTTTTTTTCCCCCTCCCACTTCCTTTGAAGACTATTAATCAAAAGGGTTGTAAGAATTCCCCTAAAAATATTGCTCTCCCCACCCCCATCTCTGCTTTAGATATTTTAAGTGAGAAATTTGAAAGTGGATTTAATGATTTGGAAGCCTTGTTCAACACATGGAAAAACACCGAACACACACACACACCCACACACACACACACCCCCCTATTCACATAGCTATACTGGTACGGTCAGCTGTGTCCTACAGAAACAATCCAAAGGAGAGGCAAAGTCAGCAGGTTAATTAAACTCTGATTTCTATTAAGCTATCTAAAGAAGATGGCAACCACCCCCCAATACATGATGGTTCTAGGACATCAACATTTGACTAGCAAAACACGTGCTCGTGATACTTTTACAATTCATACTATTCCTTGACTATAAGGACTTTGATAACCTGCACTCCCTGACAATACTGCTGTTGTACAACTCCCATTCCTGAGGTGGCTGTGGATTTAGAAAATACCCAGCTTCTGGCAAAACACCTCAACTGTAATAGAGAGAAGCCAAAAGGGAATAGGGGGATGGAGAAATGAGGGTATACCACGCAAGTACAAATCTATACCTACTGTATAGCTCCTAAATTAAATTTGTACTTGACACAATAGATTAGACTCTCTCCCATGTATGCTTCATGAAACAAAAATCTTACTACTGCATAAACTTTAGAAGACATAAAATCAAACTGCTGCACAACAGATGAAAAATTCCCCAGACTTTGTGGGGCTTCAGAGAAATAGGAGCCAAGAAGGGATGTTACCATGACTGGGAACGTGAAATTTGAGAAGTTCCACAACGGTAAATGCAGGTTTAATGCTAAAGAATTCAGAATATCACAATTTCTACAAGAAAGAAACAAAGGAGACAAAAGAAAAGGGGCAGGGTGATGGGAAGGACTGACTCCAGAAATATTCCTACCCTGACAGATTCCTTATCCAACCATTAGCCCCATTTCTGAAATGAGGCTTATATTTTTATGTTCCACAGGTAGAGAGAGATACATTTAAAGTCATACAGTTAAGATCAATCAGTATCTTAACTAGGCCATGTGCATCCTTTAGCCATTGTAATTCATTTCAAACTGGAAATAAAGCATAAGAAAAGAAGCAGAGACATTTTTATTTTTTAGTTATGCAGACCACAGAAATTCACCTACTGATACTGCTATTAACCAGGCTATAATAACAAACAAATTATAACAAAGCAAACCCTCATTAAATAACTTTTTGAAATAAAGTATTCATAACCCTGTTAGTGCACATGCATATGCATGTCCCATATTAAATAATGCTGGCAGTAATTATCAGAAATCATAAACCAGAATTTTCAGCACTTGTATCGTGTAAGATCTGCCAACATTTTCTTTTCATTAGGCACTATTTGTAGTGTATCCATTTTTCTAGTTATTAATTTTGTACTGAAGAAACTTACACCAAAAAAAAAAGCACAGCAGATCATCTTTTTAAAAGAAATACAAGTCTCTGGTGCCAGGTGCTATGGTGCGCACAGCACTGTTCATAAACAGTAAAATGCCTATGCTGTTTACATAAAAGATACCATAGTCACACAGTATGCTGCACATTGAGTACTCAGTAGAAAGTAAACAGTGATTCAACTGATTAAGGAAAACACTGGCAAGAGTCAATTCTTAAGGGCAAGTATGAAACTCTTGCTCAATTTTTAACAGTTTAATAAGGGGAGACAGCTTAATTTAAGAGGCTGTAAAGACTAGGTATGACTACTCAATGTATCAAGATTTTGCTTAGGAACTGCTTAGATTTGAAGGATGCTAATTCCTACTAAAATACACTATGTTCTTTCCTTCCCTACTAATTTTCAGAGAAACTAACACCATGCCTATCCCATTAAATGTAAGCTCAAACATAGTGGCAAGGTGAGTCTGTCAAACTCATGTGCACGTTCACTGTGATTTGTATTTTCCATCTTCTAGCATGACAATTCTAGCAAACTAGCATGACAGTTTTGGAAGAAATGGTTACCACTCTAAAATGGTTACCTGAGATTCCAGCAAGAAACCTGCTTTTATGTTCAAACAATTACTAAAATAGTAACCAGAGATCTCCAGATCAGCCTACCTATAAGCTCTCCTTGCCAGAAAAGTAAACAACTGTTCAACTTTAAGAATAGAGCGTATTCTGGCAAGAAGAGCCAGATGCCTCAGAAAACAAGAACATAGGTAAGGCATAGCCCAAATCTACAAATACTACCATATAATCACAGATAGTACCAACCAAAGCTCTACTGTTCAAGGAGCTGCCTGTGAGTTCTATGATGAAAATATAATGCAAATAAACAGGGGCTTACTCACAACACAAAAGCAGACTCTATGGTTAGCAAAATCAAACCTTAGCTGTTTACATTATATTAAATGATTCTTTAGCGCTGCAGAGCACATATATTTGGTGCTCCCAAAGCATAGAGAATCAAATTCCATTCTAATTTATTTACAGCCTATAAAACCCTAAGACTCTGCATATTAGCAAGTGCCAACATTCGACTTCTCATTCTTAAATTGTCAGGCTTAAATTTTTGCTGAAGTTGCCACCTTGCAGCTGTTCCTTCATTTTGTGGTAACAGTAAAGATACTATTTTGTATACTGCATTTCATTACTTGCTTGAAAGATTTTGCCTACTAGTAGTCACCCTCAGGTATAATTTAAAAAAAAAAAAAACCAAAGGTGGTTGTATTTTTACACTTACTTTTTGCTTGCTTCGTAAACATCCGTTATATTGGAGAAAAGGTGATGGCTTTCCGTTTTGGTCATTGTGAGACTCAGTTCCCTGGAATTTTTAAACATCCGGATCAGAATCTCCAAGCTCAGCAAATAAGAATGCTCAGAAGATATCACTTCGAATATTGCCTGCAAAGTGGAGTGAGGAAAGAAAAGACTTACTTGACTAGGTTTTGTTTGTTGGTTATTTTTTTATTTAAAAAGAAAAGCATGGAGGAGGGGTGCAAAGAAAAGTTACTGAATGTAAGCTAGAGATTATAATATAAATATTCACTTCCATCATAGTGTCATTATTTACTTAGAAATAAGTGATTTAGTACTAGAAAAAAAGACTTTTTAAAAGTCTACACTAAGACTTTTCAATGTAACTGCAGAGTATTTGAAGACAAAAACCTAACACCAACTGTGATCACTCCCCATTCATACTTCCAAGAGGTCTGTTTGGTGTTTTGGTTTGTTTTATTTTTAATTTAAAAAAAAAAAAAAAAAAAAAAAAAAAGAAACAGGTCTGTTTCTGTAGTCCAGTTGGAAGCTTCCTATCAGACACACTACTGTTGACCAGGCAGTATTTGCTTTCGCCTTTTTTTTTTTTTTTTTTTTTTTTTTTTTTTTTTTTTAAACAGAAGCTAGTAAGTTATTTACTTGAAAGCATTCTTGAGCAACAGAGCTCTGCTTACCCAGGCATCTGCAAAAAAGCAAAACCCTTTGCAAATTCAGGTTTTAGTCCTCTATCAGCAGTGACACCTTGGTTACTTTTAAAACATGAAGTGAGGAGAGGCACATGAGAAGCTGCGCTATCTGCAGCAGGGAGAGAAGCCTGGAGGCAGAGCAGACAGGCGGGGTGGTAGCCACTATCCCCATTAGTGACCAGACAGGCAGACCTCCAGGACGTTCCCTCACCTCCCACAAACAACTTGTCTTGTTTTATTACCCTACCAGCAGCAAACTTTTAATGGACTCTTAGACTTTGAAATCCACATACTTGTTCCATTGGAAATTTTCATCTCTGATCTAGAAACCTATTCAGCTTTTAAACCTCTTTTACCTCTTCAGGCTTTATTTGCTGTTAATCTGCTCGAGTTCTTACATGTATATACAAGGGAAAAAATTAAGTAATTTTCATGAACTTTTTTGGCATGAGCTCCACCAAGTCACATTTGTCATCAAGTGCTACCTTCCAGACATTACGAACATAGAACAGTTCCATCAGCAGAGGTAACATAACTTTGTTCTCGATATAACTAGTGTTAATGCTTGCATGTATAATTTCACTGGTTATTTGCAACTAACTTCTCTAAGCATTCTCAAACCAAAGGAGAAATACACACTTTAAATGCAACAGCGCAGATCTGATTATTTAGAAAGGCTAATGCCCATGGCTCTACACGGAGAGAGGATCTCACACCTGGCAGTCTACAGGAGGAGTTCACTTAGATGGTCTGACGTATGTGCTCTAGAGAGACCCTGCTCTTCCATGACCAGCTATAAAGGCAAGGGCAACTATAGGCAGACTGAAGGCATCTTCCTGAATATTCCCAACTGACAAATGAAACAAACCATACTAGCAAGAAAAAGCACAAAACATTCTGCTGAGGACATTTGTTCCTAAGATTTCTTAACTAGTTCAAGTCCAGTGAATTCTGCTGGTGTTACTAAGGTAAGCTTTTGATCAAATACAATTTCTCTTGGGCATCCTGAGACTGGTGTTCACAGACTGTGCTTTCAAACTTATTCTTGCCCTTCTAAAAACTCTTCTTCAAAGAACTGAGATTTTAATAATGAAATAAGACGTTTTAGATTTCTTTGAACAAAACAAACCAAAAAATCTGATTTAGCTGAAGCCTTAAAGGCTTATGCAGTGCCAAGATTTATGAGCTCCACAAAAAAACGACACGGCCATTATACATACAAGGAAAGGAAGTCTAATGTACATATCAGTAGTCTCTCCATCTCCTTACCTGCCTAAAAAGCTGAAGGACGCTGGTGCTAGGTAGCTAGGTAACAGCTACAACATCCTACATATTACTCACAAGAGCGAATGCTGCTGTGCAAGAAGATATGCAAAGGTGATGCTTAGAATAATGTTAAATCGCCTGTCTGCCAACTCTGTCAGCCTCAGGAATCTAGAGAATGTATACATACATCAGCCAAATTCTGGCAGCAAATCTACTTACTGTGTGGCTAACAATGTGCAGAAAGTAGCCTAAAAAGGGCATTTTGGCCCTTACCCAGCAACTATATTTCCAGTCTTCAGTCTCACTGTACTACTCCCAGCTGTGCTCACAAAGAATGCATTTACCTAAGGATTGCTGTAGAGTTCCATGGCTAGTTGGTTTCAACCCAGTCATTTTTGAACACAGGAAAATATACAGGCCTCTGATTATTATTATTGTTTTGGTGCTTTTACTGAGGACCCTCATGCAATTCTTCCAGTTTGGTAACAGAAAGTCATTAGCACAGTCAGAAATAAACGGGACAAAGAAAGGTACTTGTTTCTAATGTGTAAGGAAGGAAGGGATATCATCTTACCATGACCCAAACACATTTCAGAGAATAAAAAAATAAAAAAGCCTTAAGAAACGATCTTGCCTTTGACATTCAGTAACTACACCACATTCAGAGGCTGTGGTGGCATTTACCAGGTGCTTGCTAACAGTGTTTCTGAATGACACCTGAAACGATACTGTGGTTCATTTTCAGAACATCAAGGTAAGCAGATATTTGAATCCTGGTGGACAGTAAACACTCTTAAGAGGTCAGATGCATGCTGCAGTTTGTACACATACACGCACTTAGAGTTTCCAGCTTGAAAGAAAGGAAGATCTATCGAAGATTATTTTAGTTCAAATCAGTCTGTCTATATAACACTTTTTTTTTTTAAAAACAAAAGATAGACCAAGATCCATCTCATTAATATGTTCTGAAAGATGGGATGCATATGAATGCATGACATTGCAGAAAAATATATTTGCTTTATACCTTGATTAAATGTCAGTGACAATATATTATGATAGCAAAAATAATCAAACAGGCTCTGAAAAGCAATTTAAAGAATAGATAATAATTGATAAAAGACAATTTAAAATAAATACAGCAAAAGCATGACTTGGTAGTACAACTATATCTTAAGTATATTTATTTAGGCTTTCTCTGAAAGAATGGGCCTCTAATATTCAAATAAAAAAATCCCTCAGACTTGAAAGCCTTTTTGGTAACATTAAAGACTTTACGTTTAAAAGGCATCTAAAAAACTTGTTCTCTTTGAAGGGATGCAAATATGACTCCAGGAAACATAGACTAAAGGCTCCTAAAGGATACAGGACTGAAATAAATGCCTTGTGTCTCAAAGCTTCCCAGTGGGAGGAGACAGAAAAGCAGAACATGTGGCCTGAACTGCTGTAAGCCTCTTTCCCCAAAAAGCAAAAGATGATAGCCAAAGAAATGTAGATTAAAAAAAAAAAAAAACACACCACCACCACACAACATAAACTATTGTCTACATTTCATGTATGCAATACAAGATGTTTCTGCATTTCATGTATGAAAACAACAGTGGTAGGTCACACAGCTACATTAATATTTGAGGCTTGCTATACACATCTGTGAACTTCACAGAAAACCCCAGTCAGGTCTCACTTGGCTACATTCACTGAGATATGTCCTGAAGTGAAATGAAGATAATTGGAACAAATTACCATGGCAGGAAATGCTACAGTGTTTTTTTCCTATTGAAGGACATACCTCAAGAACTGCAGGTATATAGTTGGCTAGGTCAGGCTATTCTTTTCAACACCTCTCATTCATTTTGATATAGCCCCTGTAAGTAAGGAAGGAGGGTAAAGCAGATAAAGTGGACAAAAGGAGAGAAGAGGAAAGAAGATAAAGAGGACAAAAGGAGCAAAGGGGAAAGAGACAGAGAGAAAAGATAACTACATCAGTAATAGCTGCTGTTGTCTGTACTGTTGACAGCATGGATGCACCTACTCTGTTTCAGTGTGAAAGGAAAAAGGTTACTTACACTTACACAGTGCTTGCATGTTCAGCATTGTTCACAGGATTAGTTACAACTAAGGAGCACTGTAAAAAGCTGTTCTTTGTTCCTCACTGCCTTTAAAAATTTATGTGCCACCTCCTTCCCTTGCCTGAAATTAACGCAAGGTTAATTTCACACTTTCCCCAATACAGCATGCAGCAGCGACTGTCTGCTGCTACTGAGTAGCCATCAACCAGGCTACATCTGCCGGAGCAAGCATACCTAGGAACCACTCCTCCAGCAAGACCCGCAGGATGTTGGCAGGAGACCCGTGGCAGGGACATATGCACATCAGCAATAGACTGGTTTTGTTTTTTATTTTCCCTGGGGAGAGATGACACTTCACTCTAGGACAGGAAGCTGTGTGATGAACTTGTCTCCTTATCAACAAATAGAAATTATTAAATCAGGCATGCAGTACATCCCTAAACAATCAACGAAAAAGCATGTGTTACTCTAAAGAGTACCTCCTGTCTTTTTCTTTCTTCCTGGCTGATGGCTTCTGATAATCCATTCTTCTTTACCTAAGAAAAAGAAATTTAAGTTTTTAACAACTTTTGTAGAAAAATACAACTTAAACAAACAAACAAACCATGGAATTATCAAAACATTGGACTAAGAATTCAGCTAAAGAATCTGTCCACTTCAGAAAGACAGTAATGAACTGGCAGAAGTTAAAAAAAAAGGTCAATAATGTGTGACATTTGACTTATCAAAGAACTAAATAATTTCATTAAAAACTATCCCAGGACACATACAGAACTACTTAGCAAAATCACACACAGTTGAATCATGATCACCCTGCACAACACCCTAGAGAGGTAGTTTGTCGTCCAGAAAATTATTCTGGAGGAACTACAGCTTTACCCTAACAGACATGGCAAAGCCTTGAGTAAATACCCCTGTATTTCTATCCTCAGCCCTACGGTAACGTCTCTCCCCACTTTGTACTCTGTAGCCAAATCAGCCAAGACAAGTTTCCCCCAGCTCTCCATATAGAACCCTCCAGTCACAGCCACATTTTTCAGACAGAAGCCACATGCTTAGCTACCAAATTCCGCACTAGAAACCCCTGAAGTTTACTCCTTCCTGGTGCAAATCACATGCATTACATCATTTAACAGAAAGTGAAGCACCAGGGAGGGACTGACTCCATGCATTTCCTACAGGAGTGTTAAACACAGGACTTCAGATCAGGAGGGTCATCTGCGTATGGCACGGTGGACCAGGGAAGGGGAAAGAGGGCACTGCACAGCACTATACATGTAAGAGATACTGGACATTAGACTTAAATGCACGTCTATTCTCTGTTGGTCTTCTCCAAAAAGCTCCTAACATATTATCATCAACAGCTTTCTCTTCTTACTCCAGTTGTTTCCTGGAATTTTAAAGGATATATTATTCCCCTTTTTATACCTGCATAACAGGCACCACTAACATGGACAGCAGGCTCAAGAGTAAAAAGATGGCACAACATTAAGAAATGCTGCACTTTGGTTTGCATGTGCACATGTACATACTTAAAAAAATAACGTAATTGTTCAAGCAATTGTTCTTTTGAACACATGTCACCACAAGCATACACTTCTAAATATCACATAAGAACTAATTAGATACCTTCCTATTAAACTATTAACCTGAAACCTTTAAAGCACTCACTAGGAAGTACAGTGTCACTTTTCTTTTGGATGCAGTGGAGGACTTTTCTAAAAATATGCTGACACAGGAAATACCTATGACCATATCCAAGAGATTTCAATGCTTCCTGTTAACACAGCAACTGCAAATTTCCAGTGAGGTCAATGTGGCAACTGCTGTATTCACTTTCAAAAAACTGTAGCTGTGTTTCGTGATTGTTATTTTGTCATATTTGGGTGTGTACATACTAAGTACACATATGAATTCATCATACAGGCAAATGGATCAACCTTACGTTCTTAATCAGTGGCAGCACTTCCAAAGAGAAAGAGGCCCAAACATGGAGATTATTTTTGGCATTCTCTGTGAAAAAAAATTCAGTTCCTATTTTTTCAGGTGTACAAAATATTTTAGCTTAAATATTGTAAAAATCACATTTGTGGTACTATACAAGCAAAAACTTAGTATAAGCTAAGAGCACAACTAGAAAGACTACGAGAGGCCCAACACTACAACTGCTAATGTCTTATTGTCACATTGGAGTGCTTTTTTCCAGCAACTCAGTTATGACTGATGCAACCATGGAGACAAGGAGGAAAGGATGGAAGAATGACAGGTTAACTCTGTGGTTATGTACAAGAAGTTCCTCCAAAACAAGGAGGTGCTGCGAGGAACTCACCAGAAAAATTTCTTTGACAAATATAGTAAGTGGTTGCTCCATAAACCAAATTGAACATAAGCCCTTTGATAACAGGAGAGAAACGAGAGCTAATGCAGAGATAGCCCTGAAGATCCTTGACAGTAAAACCAGATAAGTTTTTGTTTGATACCATGGAGAAGAGGCAGCCATGGAAAGGTGGCAGGGTGAGTGGCTCAGTAAAGCAACTCATGACAGCTTTTTAAATAAATGAGAAAAATCAACACCGCATTGTCCCAAACCATAGAAAGAGATGATCAGAAAAATGAAACACAAGATGACCAAAGCTCAGAAGGAGTTTCGGGTTAGTGAGGCAGCAGTTGAGAGAACATGTAAAATCCTGATGCAGTGCTACAGAAATACATTGAACCTACTGGGCACAAAATGGAGGATTTGATGCTAAAACACACATTTAATATTAAATACTTCAACAGTTATAGGCGTCACCATGATATGGGACATGTGCTTCCAGTGCTAGATCTTAAGAGTATTTTATGATAATCACACCAGCATTGACAGTAGTAATGAAAAGTGAACACGCATCACATTCTCCAGGCTGGACAGTAAGGACATTTAAGTTCAAAGTCCGCCAGTCAGATGCAGTGGCAAACTCCGCAACAGATTGCCATGGGAGGTGGTGAGGTGCCTACCTGTGGAGATATTAAAGACTTGACTGGACACAGTCCTGGACAACTTACTCTAACTGACCCTCCTCGAGCAAGGGGATTGGACAAGATGATCTCAAGAGGTCCCTTCCAACCTAAATGATGCTGTAATTCTTAGCATGCACAATAATACATATTGTCATTATCTGTACCAACTGAATGCTGCATTTGTTCGGAAGTAAATACATTTAATATAGCACACAAGTTAATATCAGTGCCTATGATCTGCTGGAAATTCTTCAAAAATACTGAAAGATACTTTTGGAATATATTTTGGAAATATTGGTTGTTCTCCCTAAATTACTTTACAATGAACAGATGAAGGTTGGAAGGAACAGAGATAGTAGATAAGCTAGCTCTTTACCTAGTCATCTGCTTAGCTACTGATAGCTGTCTAATCTGTAACAGTAATCTAAAGAGGAAGGGGGTTCAAGAGAGGAATTTGAAAGGAACTGCTTTTAAATAGCACCCTATTTCAGAGTCTTTAAATGTTCTTTGAAAAGCTCAATCACATGTGCATACACTGCAGGAAGACAGAAGAGCCCCCTTTTTTTATTATTATCATCACAAAGGATTTGACAGCTCCATACATAAAGGTTACAGCACCCCCCTCAAATAGAAAGGCTGGTCAGAACTGCATCAGCTGTCGAGCCTGTATGGCCAAAGAAGGAGGAATGGATTCATTCTGCTGCCTTTCCCCTTGATTTCCTAGCATAACCACTGCTAACAAATACCCTAAGCATATTATTCTCTTTCTTTCATAACATATGTTGAAACCCAATACTTTGACGTTTTCCAGCTGACTTCCTGTTACAATCACACACTCACTTTTTAATACACATTGACAGAATGTAATTTTTCCAGAGAGTTATAAACACAGACACTGAGATGCAGATTCCCTTTCCCACCCCGGCCCCCAGTGCACTACCTTTTCCCATATACTCCCCACTTCCAACCTTGTAAATCAAGTAAAGACACTGAACAAGTTTGCTGTGCTAGAAATTGTAAAGAACAAGATGCTTTATGTAACTGTAAGCATGGAGGAGGAATGGTTCTCTTCCCGAGATGAACTTTATACTATTTTGTTCTCACAACAAATTAGTGTTTTTGAAATTATTATTATTACTGAACAGCATTCCTTCCAAAATACCTCAGCTGTTGAACGTTAAACTGCTAGTTTGCCTAGAAGGCAGAAAAAAAACCCCAACCAATTTGACTTCATTATAAACAAACTTTTTTGCAACATTAAGCAAATTAATTACATTTAAAGCACTTCATTTGTTGAAAGAAAATTTAAAGCAAATCTTTTCAAAACTACATTGTCTTGCCTTCTTTATAAATCCCTCTTTGATTTGATAATTATATTTCAGTATGTTAAACTGGAAAAGATCATCAACATCTGTAAGACAGATCTTCTAAACAACCTAAATAGCCTCAGAAGATCTTGCTGAGGCTTCATAACTAATTTATATGGGACATACACAGCCAATGACCCCAACTGTCAAATATTCTAGGTGATCATGTCATGTAATAATAATCCTTTCCTGTGTCACATATAGGGATCGGGATCTACAACATTCTACAAGTTACATAAACAAAAACCAAAAAAAACCCAAACCCTTCATTTTAGGAATATCCCTCCAGAAGCCACAGAAATTATCAAAGGATAAAATTAATCTCAGAAACACAGAATTTTTTTGCAGTTCCTTTAGTCTCAAAATCGTGCGTACTAGGAAAGCCTGTAGAAATACCAACTAGTATCGTTAACTTGCCGCTTATGAGCGGGGATGCTAGCAAGATTACAGTACTTATTAAAACAGTTGAATTTTACTTTGTTTAACAATACTACTAAGAAAAAGCTACTGCACATGCTTCATAGACTGTGCTAAGGATAGCAGAATACCACCATCTGCATACTTAGCTTTTATAAAATGGCTTCCATTAAATATATGTAGTCAAATAAACTTAGAGTTGGCTTGCAAAAATTTAGAACAATTCAGCAGAAACTTGTTTTTAACTAACTGAAGCTTTTCTTCAGTATAATTCACTCACACACTTTTTCTTTTTTTAAACACAAATCAGTAAAGTTGTGTCTTTCCCAAATACAGGACCCTAAAATGAACTTTCTCAATTGCATTGCTTTTTATGTAGAACAAAGACCATCAATTGATCAGGATTTCTATGCTGTTCTTACGAAATGAAAAAAAAAAAAAAAAAAAAAAAAAAACAAAAACAAAACAGGACTAAATCCTATTTAAGATTTGGTCCAAACTAGTCTGATAGGAACTACAAAGCACAGATTTCACTGAGTTTACATGCTGTTAGGATTTAAACTGGTCTTTTCAGGCTTTCTGACAGTACCTCATCCAGAACAGCCAGATACAGTAACATACATTAGTGTAAACTGTAACTCTTCTAAGGACCTGCATCAGTACAGCTCCCAGCACCCTGTACAGGCAAGGCCTGAGCAGCCATCTCTAGCGACTGTGGGAAGTACGAAGTCAGGGTCTTAAATTTAATGCGCAAACAAAAGAAGCACGCTTGACTTTTTTTTTATCCAGCATAGTTTAAAAAGAAAAATATAATAGAAATGTAACTTAAACTGTAAAAATAGGAAATATTAACTCCTTTGCATTTCATGCTGAATTTTTTTCTCAGTAATTTCAAGTCACATATTCTAACCAGTCTTTTGTGTGGCCACATAAGCCTAAAAACACTTGTGCTAGAAAAAGGGAGGTGTCAGGTAACCAGGGAAACTGATTTTGGCAGGAACTTCAGTCTATACCTACCAAATTTGACCGAGAAAAGATGGTTTGTGTTTTCTTTAAGCTGTTGGAGTTACCTTACATAAAACCTAAACAAAAGCTAAATTCAGACCTCCAGATCTGGATTAGTAACATCTGAATAGTTGCAAACTTGTCAGCAAAAAAATTCAGAGACACCTTATATGTTGGAAGGGAGAAGAAGATGACAAACTTCAGCCAAAAACTCCAACAGCAAGTAAAAAGACTTGCTTCAATACATTCTTAGACACTCTGTCTACTTATAGAATGATCAAATACTTACAACGGACAGCTGACTCCATGTTGATCTCAGGGGTTTATAGTGAAAAACAACCTTTTCATCCGATTTCTGCTCTCGGGGCTCAGACTCTTCTTCAGAATCTATGTCCAGAGCTTTTTCTTTATAGTTTTGATATAATACAGCATTTTCTGTAAAACAACAACAGTATGTCATTAATTGCTAGAAAGTTAGCTTAGTTGCTTTCATAAAAATTATAAGTAACATTTAAACAATGAAAGAAATGAAAATGTCAATGTGCCATTCACAAACTCCAAGGGACAAAGATAGTATCTTATTTAGGGTGGACAATGGTGCAGTAGAGTAACAATGGATCACTGTACCACTACCAAAAAGATCCACGCTGACTGAATTAAAGAACAGATGTGTCCTTTGTCAAGAAAAAACAGAAAACAATTTTTTTCTTCCTTGGTTTGCAGTACAATGTTTCATAATTAGCCAGCAATTTAAAAATGGAACACGTGTGCCCGTAGAGCAAGTCACTAATCTGGAGGTCTAGCTATTTTAATCTGCAAGACCATTATACATCCACTACCCATGCCAACTTTTATTCTGTCAGCTTTAAATACCATCTTTGCACTTCACTAAGAGAAGGAAATGATCCAAATTTCAGAAATTTGAGGTCAGAACTATTCCAAATAGAAACTTCAAAGCTTGCTTGAACAAGCATGAGGCCTATGAACCTTGAAACAAAATACACTCATATATTTCAGTACTGCCAGTATTAATTCAGTAATATCAATGGCAAAGAAACACAGGTGTGGAGCACACCCTTTCCATTTCCCAACCTCCTGGACCACACACCCATTTCAAAAGCAGACAGAAAAGGACAGAGAAATTCAAGACCAGAATAACCTAGAGACAGATTAAGCAGTTAAGAAAGCAAGCTCTAAAAAGGTACTTTAGAGATGGGCCAGGCTTTGGACAACATCCAATTTTCCCATGCAAGAGAAAGGGGAAAGAAGTGAAAGGTCTGGCTCCACGCACAGCTGCAACTCCTGAGGTCTTACACGGGGCTGGGTGGATCTGTTCCACCTGTTCAGACCATACAGCCCCAGCTGAGTATTAAACATGGTCTGGACTTTTGTATTTGTTCTTTGGAATGTGTCTATATAGTTCATACACTTTTAAGACAGGAAATCGTGCACAGTAACTGAATTCTGAGAGGCATCACAGCAAATGTCATTAGTTGGGATCAGTCCAAGATAAAAGGGAGCCATTGGAAGAGAATCCAGAAAACACCACTAGGAGATAAGAGTGAGAAAAGTTGAAAATAAGAGTAAGACAGGGATTGATGCAAACAGAATAAAGTGGAAAGTTTTGAAGAGACAAGAGGAAAAGGAAGGTAACACCACAGCTTAAGGAGGCATTAAGCAGAGAAAAGCCAAGAGAGTAGCAGTTATTATAATGAAACTTCGATGGACTCATAGCCAGGAAATAATTTTTTTTTCTGGTTGAAATATTGGGAAAAGCAGCAACCTTTGCAAAGCCAAGAATTAATGAGTAACATAAAAGAGCAAATACATGGACAATGTTTTTCTGACACTTAAACTTGAAGCCTAGGTAGCAGGAAAAGGATTACAAAGTCAAGGAATTCACCACCCCGCACCCTAGCCTTATGAGGAAAAGACAGAAATAGCTGCATGAGCCATAAACTCAGAGAATAACAATTCAGGTGCCTGCTGCAAGTGATGACCCCAAGCCTGTGATGCACAAAAGCCTCATCTTGCATCTAGGAAGAGTCACAGGGAACAGGCAGGAAGGCAGTCCCAGCTGGAGGAACAAGCCTCATCTACGTAATTCTACAGAACTTTTAGGGTTGAGATAGACACATTGATCAGTTCATCTTTTAGGACGGAAAAGAGCTTAAGTTGAAAAAAAGCCCTTCAAACAAAACCCCATTTTTAACCTGCCACACTATATTCTGTAAAATATTCCCTAAAGTATGTCCTGTACCAAACCTACGGTTCCATATTTTAGTCAGCGTACTGAAAAACAAGGTACTTAGTCTTTGACTACATATGAAAGAAGCGTGCAAAATGATCCTGAAACTCATTTCACTTGTGATTGAGCATATAACCAAGTCTGTACAGAAAAGGGCTTACCTTCCCCATCAAACGTCCCTTGTCCTTTCAGCATTTTCTTCTGATAACGTCAACAGAAAAGAGACATACACACATTAAAAGAAGAATGCAAAATAACCAACAGTAAGAAGAACTTCTATTTTATTTGATACTTAGGCTCCAAATTAACAGGCCCTAATCTATAAGCTTCTGATGTTGGACAAATATTGATGAAAACAATTGCTTCATCACAGAAAGTGAAAAGCTACTCTAGTTTTCCTTCTCTCATGCATTATTTATATATATTTATCCCAATTGCTTCATTTTTTCTATGTTTCAAAGGCATAGTATACTAGCTTTACAAGAGTTCAGTGAACTTGTAACTCATCCCACTGTAAAGGGGCTTTTCTATGAGAATGAAGGTACATGACTGAGCGGCTGTCTCTTTCCATGCACTCTGCACAGGACAACCACATTAAGTATTTTGTAAACTAACGTCTTGAGACCAAAACAAACCTTTGAAATAAAACAGCTGTTTTGGTGCAACAAGTCCTATGGCCAAAGAAGTTTATTTAAAACAATACTACTAGAAAAAGAGAGTTTTGTGTGTAAAGACAGGACAATGTCAAGTCCTCCTATTTTAAACATAACTTACTGTTAAAGTCTACTACCAAAACCAAACCAAAACAAACCACTACTCAGCAGTAGTTCACAATTTGATCTATGACTATTTCACCACCTGTAGCATTTTCACAAAAGCTTCCATAATATTTAATTTGGCTGAAAATTGTCATAAAGCTGATAATTATTTTAATAGCTACAGCATCAGCCCTTAGCCTCAAGTACTTTGTTACACAATTGCAAAAACTCCACAGAAATCTACCAATATATTTTTTTAAAAGTAACAAATTGTATGTAAAAAGAAGGAAATAGGAGATTACAATATATGTTCAAGTACAAGAATATTTTCAGTGAGTCTTTATAATTTAATTTTAATACATTAATATTCAATATAAATCTACTAATCCTAAACGATTACAATCACTACTTAAAAACAGGCATTCTGCTTTTACTTGCGGGCACTACAATTAAGGTACAAGAAGATACCTGAAGTGTCCTCCATCAATTTAAAAATCATACTCAGATTTTTAAAAATACTTTAAAAGTAAAGTCTCAGAAGTAAGGGAGGAAGTTTATTTTTCTGTCAGTCTATTTACTCTAGCAGGTAGACTTTATTAAGTCAATGTCTTTTTTTTTTGTTTTTTTGTTTTTTAACCTGTTTGCTCCTTTCTGGGAGACTGGTTTTAAAACATCAATTTGACTGCGGAAAAAACCCCTCGATGTGCTGGGGAATCCAGGAGGAAATGCTACCCAGATTTCAACAGAATCACGACCCTGAAACCTCCACCACTTTACTTTGAAAACAACACTTGTAAGCGATCTGTGAGACTCATCAATAATTACAAAAAGTTTTGTGGTAGCAAAAAGCAAACTGAGAAAAGCCCAGCATTTATGGAACACACAGAGATTGCGAATCACACTCCTGTGGTCTGTACCATTCAAACCAACGCGTCACCGGTCAGCACGACTTACCTTTATCCTCCCCAGGCTCGAAAATTTCTCTTTATCTTCCACAACCGCTTTAAGTATGGGCTGGGACATTCTGTTTTTTTTCTTAAAATTAGCAGAGCCGTCGAAGTCCACGCCGCTCACCACCGCTCTGCGGTAGGACGTCGACCTCAGGCCTCGCCTCAGGGTGCCCGGGCTGTCCAGGTCGCCCTCGGCCTCCTCCTCAGCATCGGCGACCAAGGGCAGGCTGAGGCTCTCCACCATGCTGCGGACCTTCAGCACCCTCCTGCTCGTCTCCGCGTTCTGGCTGTTGGCTTTGCTCGTCACCTTGATCTCAGAAGCCAAACTCTTGGGGATGATCTGCTGCGTGCCCACCTTGAGAGCGGCGGGGCTGTTGGTGCTCAGCACCACGGGCTGCTCCTGAGGGGACGCGGGCCTCTGAGGAGCTCCGCCTTGCTCTGGGGACATCGCCGGCGATACCCCGGGGGGCCCCGGCGGCACTTTTTCTGCTATTTTGGTAAGCCGGTTGCATTGCGGGGGCAGCGCGTTGCTGTTAGCGGGGGAGGGCGCGTCTCCCGTCGGTGAGGGCTGGGGGCTGGATGTAAAAACAATCCGCTCCTGCCGCGGGGTAAGCGCTGACGGGCTGGAAATCATCAGGGGACGGCCCAGTTGGCTTCCCGCTGAGGTAATGGTGCCGTTGGCAGTAAAACCGACAGAACTGTTCGAAACCAGAGCCAGCAGCGGGGAGGACCGCTCAGGGGACAGCTCGGGGGAGGCGGCTTTACCGGCTGGAGGTTGTGCCTTCCCGTTAGCCACCGATCCCACGCTGGAGTTGAAGAACGAGGGGCCCCTCCGGAGCGCTCCGCTACCCGGGCAGGTGCTGACGGTGCCGGCGGGCTGAGTCACGGTGAAGGTGCACCTGTCCTCCACGGGAAAGTCGGTGAAGAGCACCCCGTTGGCGCTCTGGTACGACTGGGGCCGGGGTTTGCTCCAGCCGCGGGGCTGCGGCCGAGGGGTCGACCTCCTCTTCCAGCGCGGCGCCGCGCTGCTGCTGGAGAGATCCGCCTCGCCCTCGTCCATCGCCCGCTCCTCGGGGCCGCCGCCACCTCAGGGCGGCGGCAGCTCCTCCTGCCCGCCGCCGCTGCCCGCCGCCGCCCGCTCCCTGCAGTTCGGCAAAGGGGAAGCAAACGGCACCGTTCGTCAGGCCGCGGCAGCCCCACCGGCGCGGCGGGCGCCGGGCCAGCGCGGGCCGGGCCGCGGAGGAGGGGAGGGGAGAGGCAGAAACACCCCCGGCTCCCACCAAGTCCGCGCTTCCCACCGGCGGGCGGGGGCTGCCGCCGCTCCCACCTGCGCGGAGCCCGCGCTGGGCTGCCCGGCCCCGGCGGCGGGGAGAGGAGGGCCCGTTCCCGGTCACGGTCCGCCCGCCCGCGGCGCCCAGGGCCTCACCTCATGGCAGCGCCCCCCGGGGGCTGGGGGACACGGCAGCCTCCCCGCCCCACCTGCGGCTCGGCTGAGGCGGAGAGTGGCGCGCAGCCCCACAGCAGCCCTTGCGGCCAGCGGCAAGCTGCCCCGCCGCGGCCCAGCCCCGCCGCCCGGCCCCTCCCCTGCCCTCCGCCCCCGGAGCGCGGGCCCGTGCCCGGCCGCGCAGGTAGCGAGCGGCGGGACGGGAGGGGCCGGGCCGCGGGCAGGGCCCGGCTGGCAGGGAGGCTGAGCCCGCGCGGCTGCAGAGCGACGTAGCCCAGGCAAAGCACCTTGGCCGTGGCTCCCGGGGGAGCCCGGGACTCGACGGGAGTGACTGGAGTCACCCCTCAGCAAAAGCGGAATTAATTTACCTCGGTGTTAACTCGTGTGCAGTGCGGGCTGCCCCCGGCAGGAACGTCATCTAGGCCAGCGTTGGCGGATGGAGAAGCAGACCAGCCTCCAGGCACTCGGGGCCTTTTTGCAACCCATTGAGAGACATTGAGGCGCTGGAGCATGTCCAGAGAAGGGCAGTGAAGCTGGTGAGGGGTCTGGAGCACAAGTCTTATGAGGAGTGACTGAGGGAGCTGGGGGTGTTCAGCCTGGAGAAAAGGGGGCTAAGGGGAGACCTTATTGCTTTCTACAACCTGAAAGGAGGGTGTAGTGAGGGGGGGTCGGTCTCTTCTCCCAAGTAACAAGCAATAGGCTAAGAAGAAACAGCCTGAAGATGTGCCAGGGGAGGTTTAGGATGGATATTAGGAAAAACTTCTTCACTGAAAGTGTTGTCAAGCATTGGAAGAGGCTGCCCAGGGAAGTGGTGGAGTCACGATCCCTGGAGGTATTTAAAAGAGGGGTAGATGTGGTGCTGAGGGACATGGTTTAGTGGTGGACTTTATGATCTTAAAGGTCCCTTCCAACAAAAACAATTCTATGATTTTAACCCGTGCAGCTCCTAATAATGACAGCCCCGGTCTTTTCGCTGGAGGAATGCACAAGTACCCTCTGTGCTGGGAAAACGTTTGATTTTATCCTTGTCAGGAGCCACGTGCGGCAATGCCATCACTCCCTGTATTCCACCCCAGCTGTGCCCACCCCTCTGCACACACACCTGCTTGATCGTCAGGAAACGAGGGGCTTGGCCAGCTGAGACTGGCTCACCGGCTGCCCATGTCATGGAGGAAAGCTAGGAAAAGGTGCAGCTTTTTGGTAATAAAATAGGACACAAACCGTGAATCTGCTGGGAATTCTGACAAATGACCTCACCCTGTAAAAAATGTGTTAATCTCGGCCTTCAGCCTCAGATTTTCTGCCATCCCAATTAGTGGTGAAATATTCAGGTCGTTTACACCTGAGTGACCTTCAGGAAGCGAGGGGGTGGGGGGTGATGCCTTTGTTAGGCTGAAGGTGTTTCCTCCCACCTGGCTGAGAGGGCACTTTGTGTTCATTGCCTGCAAGATGCCAACTTGATTTCTCCACAGATTTTAACTGAAAAAGAGTAATACAAAAAGCTTTGATGTGGAGATTGGGCCTGCAACACACACCAGCAATACCCTACGGCAGAAGCCTTGCCAGTGGAGCCCTGCGACCCAGCAGCCACTCCGGGATTCTGTAGGACCAGGGACCACCTGCACGGGTTTGTAGGAGAGTTCTAGGGGTGTGAAGCTGGCCCTGTGCATCTGTGACACAGGCGGTTCCTGAATGAGGGAGGAGAGCTCTGTCCTTTGGGTAGAAAAAGCACACAGATGGAGAAGTTCAAGTTGCTGTGGTTGGCAGGGGTAAGGGGTGGTTCGTTTCCCTGAGAGTATGTTGAACCAAAAGCCCCACCGGATTTCTACTTGGCAGATGCCAAATCATGAACTGATACTTAGGAAGTCTGAAAGCTGAGGTGATGATCATGTTTGTTATAGGAAAGGAATTTAATTAGAAAAGAGGAGAGAACTGTAACAATGAGAAGGGCTTTCATCAGACTTGATGGCAAACTGTGTTGCAAAGGCTGTTTAACCAAGTCCCCTCTAAACATATGCATAAGTATGGAATCGGAGGAGAAAGGGCCAGGGGTAGCCTCACACAGGCTACAGTCCACTCTGGTGCATCAACGCATGCCTAACTTCGAGAGTGCAAATTTTCCAACTCAAGTTCAACAAGATAACAGGCTTATATAAAGATGGGCACCCACTTAGGCTCCTGGCTAAACTTGAAGGGAGAAGTGCCATAAAAAAAATTGTTAGGTTTTCAGTTGTTCTTTCTAGACTTGCAGGAGTTGGTACGTCACTGAATCAGAAAAAGAGCAGATTAAAAGTGCTCTATTATCTTTTTAAAGATATTAAAAAAAATTATTTATACTAAGCCTTTTTAGTAGGTAGTAAACAATCAGAAAAAAAAATATAGAAGAAAATATAAGGAACAGCCAGCCACGTGTATGCACACATAAACTTCAGATGTATGAACTCTTCTGCCAGAAGAATCCAGGAAAATCAAAAATCTTACTGAAAATAACATAAAGCAAAGCACAATGAAATTAAAATTGACAGATTTGTCTGTCTCACAAATGAGACAAAACTTCAAATTGCCATACCAACTTCAAACAGTCAAAGCACACAAGGAAAAGCCACAGGCATGGCCAAAAACGGTAGTTCAGTCGTCACTTCAGATTTCACAGCCTTATGAATTAGTTATAAAGAAAATTCACACACAGGATTATTTCTAAAATTATCTCTCAACTTTCCACATGAAATTGTCAAGGAATTGGATATAGTTGCAGCATATTACTTAAGTCATAAATCCCAATTATTAATAACTGAGGTAATCAGCTTTTACAAGATTATTCTCTTACACGTACTTATTAACTATGATGCAATTACAAGAATAATTTTTGTTTCTGAACAGCCACCTCAGTGTTCGATTTCATACACAGTGAAAAAGAAATAAAACCCTTACAATAAAATTGCCATTGTAAGAAAAGTAAAATCAACTATATAATTTAAGAGAGGAAGGAAATTTAAATGTAACACCTCATACAAAGCAAGGTCTCAGTATAAAATCACCGAGGTACTTTTCTAGAAGTGAAAAAACATGAAATGAAGTACAGGCAGGGAGAGTGTGTCCTGTAGGGCTGCTACAAAGCACAGTCGCTTGCCAAGTGTAACACCTGAAAGACTGTACACCCCGTGATGTGGAGGGAAGAAATCTGCCAGTAAAGCTTTCAGTCATGCCTTCACAGCAATCGGGTTAATCCAGTTAATGACCTTGAACATTTACTAGTGAAAATTTTAAGTCAATCCACCATTTGCTTGCTACTACAAAAGACCTAAGAGCTAGTGTTACAAATTTGCACCAAACCAGAAAGCATTTCTGTACCTGCTTGCCACTAGACATTCCTTGATATCCAGAAGACTATGTTTATCATAACCAGTGTGAGACAGAGAGAGATTAGAAGACATGCACGGATATTTTCAGTGGTCAATGTGGTGATTCCCTGAACAACTACCAAGGAAGACGGAGGATTATTCATCTTTTCCCCACATCCAAATCAAGAGCATACTTTTCCTCTCTGTGAAATCAGAGAGAGAAAGCATTAGTGAGACTCTGGCTTTGTTTGTGAATTAAATGTCTGTGCTTTGCAGTCCCAAATGCAGTGCTCGTTGTATGCATTCTGTAGGATAATTTTTAATAGATGACAGTGTAATCACTATCATACTCTACATATTTTAGGTATATTAAATACACCATTTTCTTCTCTCCAACTCAGTACAGCACAATTATATCTTGTCACTTAGACACAAATGAGAGATTCTCTCAAGGTAACAAGCCAACAAGTAATAGTAAGATTAAACATAGCTTTGGAGACATTACAGGTTTTAATACATAACTTATTTTAAGATCTTAGTGTAAAGATCAAATTAAGATTTTCATGTTGGGACTGTGCTTTCTGGCAAAAAAACAGAAGAGGAAGAAAAGTACTTGGACCCTTTGTATGTTCAATTTCAGAAACATTTAAAATCTATAATGAAGCTCAGGGCTGTCTCTCTGGTGTGTGCTCGGCTATAGCTCTTCGACCTCACAAATACCTAGAGATATTCAGGAAACCCCTGTAATTCAGCGTTTTAAAATAAACTGACTTATTCTGTTTGCTGTATCAGTGCTGCTTAATTCACACTTTTATCAGTCCTCTCTATCTCCCGGTCACTTTAGGGTGTAAGGAGGTGTGAAAGGAGAACCTGTGTCACTGGAAACTGACTGCAGCAGAAATAATTCCCATGCATGTTCTGTGGGTAGCATTACTTTGGAAACTGTCCTTCCCAAAACCAGGTCCCAAACTAGCCATGCCCCTAAAACTGCAGACCTGTGCAGATGAGTTTCACCACTGTGCGGGGTCTGCAAGTCTTTCGCTGCCACCAGCCTCCTGCAGTTGGCTTTTTCAGCAACATCTGTCCCCTTCAGTGCCTACAAGCAGAGGTGAAGGGGATGAAATGGCTCTACGGGAAATGCCTATCTGATGTTTAATCTGCAAGGAAATCGACTCTATGTCCCATCTGTATTAAGTGGCAGCTATGAAATATTAATATAAATAACATTCTTTTTAAACTTCTCTCTTCATGACTTGGGGCAGTCTGTTTATGGTCAGCTGAAAAAGAGCCAACTGTTCTCGGAAGATTAGTGCAAGTCTCGATCTCATAATTAGCATGCATGAAGGAATAAGACTCTTACTGTCTCACAGAAACCCTACCACAACAACAGGAGTGACAGAGGTCACCACAAACTAAAGAAAAGACGAGATGCAAGTGTGATGGAGCCAGGCCACTGGTGAAATACTTCTGTTACTGTTTTCTCCACTCTGGCAGGGACATGAACTGCAAGGCAGTGGAGCTTCTTGCCAATGAGAGTAGCAGAATTTTACTGAAGAGGACACTTGTTACTCCAGCAACACAGGCGGTCTCAATGTGCTTACAGCCATGCCACGTAGACACCCACCCCCCTTTCTTTTCTATACAGCTGTAGACTGTGAGAGATTTCACTCTGAATAATGCCCAGCTAAATTTTAACTATAGATGAAAGACAGCAGAAGATCAGTTCTTTATTTCTGTTTTCCTCTTAATTGTTTTTGCTGTCGTTAAAATAATCAGCACTAGTAGAAAGCTTTGCAGCATGAACTAAAAGCTTTTAGGGTAAAAACGAATCACATTAATGCTCATGGAGTATCAAAGTTGAAACAAGATGCTATTTCTAGTGTTAAACTGGGATGTAGCTTGTAACAGAACAGCAGAAAAAGAGTAAGAAAGAATGAGTACCCTGAGAAACATGACTAATGATTGAGGTACTGCTACCTCTTTGATTCTTATAATGGAAGTTATGAATTTCTTGTCTACATTTTCATAAAAATAACCCTCTGTTTACTAACACTTAAGCTGATATTACTTCACCAGCAGTCTTTCCTGATAATGTGTCTTCATTTACTGCATCAGAAGTGGGTCCAGAGATCAGTTCTTCCAGTTTTAGGATTTCATTTACATGTTTGAAATTCTGACAGTGAATTCCATCTCAATAATAGAGATGGAATCTAAGAACATCCTTTCTATAGGACAACAGTTAAGGAAAAGTCTCTGAAAAAATGTAGATATAAACTCTTTTAACTGATTACTATAGTTCATAAGATGTTGCTATTTAAACAGCAGGAAGATAAGGTACTTCATACATTTCCTAACAAAAGGATTGAAGCATTGCTTGCCATAGTTGAAGACATTTTGTGGTTGCTATTAGAAACTAAAGAAAGCTTGGGAGCCTGCAAAAACATGTCTTTGCAGCTAAAGGATGCTATTTCCTATGTCTGCTCTTTCTTTCTTCCTTCTTTGTCTGCATGTTGCACAGAAAATGCCTGAACAAGTGACAGGAGGAAGAGAGGGTATGTCTACAAAGAGCTGCTTCTTATTCTTTTAGTTCAGGGGTTTGGGAGGTTTTTTGTGTTGTTTTTTTATTTAAGGAATGAACATTCTGCACCTACAGAAATTAAAAAAAAAAAAAAAAGAGAACCGCTGTGTTTTTGATCTACTTCCTTAATGATGGGTAATAATTTATGCTTTTGATTCACCATTGTCACTCTTTGCAGTTGGAGCCAGAGAGTCACCTGATGTGCAGCCCCTTTCAGGCCGTGACTATCCAGCCTTTGCTGTGTCGCTGGACTTGGCCTGTCCACCCTGCAGCTTCAAAGCCTCAAGTGGGATGTGGTTACACTTGCCCACTGCTGATTGCTGAACCTATGTACCAGGTAACTCCACAGGACCCCTCTGAACGCAGTCCTGCAGTCTCTACAGCTGGGGTTGCTGTTATAAATGGAGGCTGAAATTTTCAAACCTGAATCTCTCAGGTTAGACACCCAAGCCCTATTTAATGGCTTACCTAAATTGGGCTGGTTTTCAGAAATGCTGAACCTGGTTTAGTTTCAAACAACTGGACAATTGATTAACCAATGCACCAGATTTCCCCTTTGCTGCATTAAAATGCTAGAATTTTATGAATGCCATAGCAACAGAATCAGAAAATGAGGAAATCTGGAGTGTGAGGCATGGAAGCTTGTATCTTTTTTTCTCTAATGAGCTGAAACTCTGAAGTGTGCCTTTCCTCCTTAAATTCAAATTTCCCATTTGTACTCTCCACATTCAGATTCCACGCTTCACTTAGCGCTTCTTGGCTGAAGTTCCTTCAGTGGAAACTATGCATCAACGCATGCATAACGGGTGAGATCCTGATTCTGTGAAAGGCTGTGGGAGTTTTATTATTGACTTCAACAAGACCATGATTTTGGCTCCAGTAGGACTAATTGGATCTGAATAACCGTGAGGTTGATAGAATTCCCTGATCTACTTAGTGAGAGGCCATTCTCACATTTCACTAGTCCTTCTTACATGGCAGTGTGGTATGTACAATATATTACCCAAATAATGTACAAGGAGTCTTTCTGTAATAATTTTTTTTTGGCCAATAGCAGTATATGTAAGATTGTTCCTTTCCTAAACATTTTGAAAAAAGGGCACTTCTTCTAATATCTTTCCTCTTCAAGCTATTAGAAGTGTTCCAAATTCAACTCTGAACCCACTAATTAGCTCAAGTACATTTTAATAAGCGGGATTTAGTCTGTTGTTGTGTGTGCCAAAATTTAGCTATATGGTTTCTCTAAGATCAGGTTTATCAAAATTGTCGCCTTTCCAGTCAGATTCATGCTCTTATTTTCTAGCAGTCACTTAAGTGTTCTTCTCATTTGGGAATACTTTCTATTGTATTATCTAAGTCCTTTCTTAATGCCTCACCTTGCCTGTGGCTTATTTTCTAACCTACCTTCAAAGTTCATTTATATCTCTGCTTCTCAAAAAATCCTTAAAAATGAAAAGACACACCCCAGACCTCATCCCTTACACCACCATTTTCAGAACCGATTATCTTTCTTCTTCAGACAATAAGCCCTTATGAAATAATTTTGATCATTCACATCTCTTAAATAACTTTGTGTTAATTAACACAGGAGACTATTAATAGTGAACACAATTAGATATGCAATGCAATCTCTTAAAAGTACTTGTCTTACTACCTGCTCAGCTTGAGTGCTGTCATTGCACTTTACTCTGCTGGTAAGAACCATTCTCCCCAGCTTATTGTCAAGTCATGAAGACATACATGATGTGCCCATGACTGGCCAGGAGTCATTATATAAAGAAGGATTGGTCAGGGAGTCATACACTTCAGCCCCACTTCTGCTACATCACTGCTGCAATAAGAAATATAAAACTGGCAACACCAGAGCTTTCTGTTGCTTAGTCTCTCTCCTGCACAAAGGAGATCTCCAGCTGTCCCTTCAGATCTCCTTTCTGACAGCCTTGCTCAGTGCAGATGAGTAAAAGCAATAGCGGAGAATCTAGGTTTATTTTCAAACACAACTTCACTAGCACTACATCTCCCATTGTAACAGATACCAGGAAGTACTTCCTCCTGCAGCAGCAATGCATTGGTGAATGTCTCAACAGACGGAGATGGCAATATGCTTGCACAGGTCTCAGCACCACAAAGTGTTACAGAAGCACAATTTACAAAGCACATCTATTGCATGGTTTGTAAATGGTAGTTCTGACAATTGAAATTCTAGAACTGCAGTCATGCAGTCATGAGGAGGACAAAGAGGAGAGGGGGTATGTAAAAGAGAATATGGCAGGAGAGAACAGAAAGACCTTCAGCTGAAACAACAGCAAGTTAGAAGCACAGTGAGAAGTCTGAGAATTCATACGCTTCTAACAAGACTAAAAAGAAAGAACATGGGGGGGCAGAGACACTTAGTAAGCCAAGAACAGAACAGAATCCCAAAAGAGAAGAACACTGGATTCAAAAGGAAGCAAAAAAAAAAAGTGGATAGACAAAAACCGTTTTGCCAAAGGCCTCTGTCTGAAGAAGAACAGCTAGTCCACTCTGCCTAAGCAGTAAATTTGGCCAAGATTACTAATTTTATCTGTGAAACAAGTCCCCATAGACAAAACATTTTAATCGCTTTTCAGTTGGTTTCAAAATTAGTCACAGACTAATTTTACCCTAATTTTATCAAGCTGAAGGTGATCAAGACCTTGAAAAAGGCATTCTTCCAGAGAGGCAATACTGGACCCAAAATAAGCAGAAACCTTGCCCAGCATAGCTGCCGTGGAGCATAAGCTGTTTTATAAATGTTAATAAAGAGTCTAAATACTTTTCAAGTTACTCTGAAAAAACTTAGCATGAGAGTAATGTGAACTTATTTATTCCAGCAGGTCAGCTGGCCGGCGTGCATAAGCGTGGGCCTAACAAAGAGCAGGCTGCTCAGCAGTGTCAAGTCCACATACTTTACCTAGTTGGGAAGAGCTTTAATAGGCGAGAGCCTTTCTCAAAGGACGAGGACTTACTTAGCTGATTTCCACTGACTTTGTGGCCTTACAAGTACTTAAAACTGGAAGCGAACATGGCACTAGCTTGATGGCTGAGGAAACAGAACCGGAGCTGCCCTGAATGTGCCAGGACACCACCTCGGACATTTTCATGATCCATTAAGTGGAGCAGCAACTGTGAGCAGTGATGGTTTTCAGACAGCTTTAAGGTGCTGGAAAAAGTAATTTGAGCTAGTACACGGATTGAGACTTCTCAGTGGTTTTACAGCATAGGTGACAATGCTCTGTGGTCTTCTGAATGATTAGAAGGAGCTCTGTGGATTGTGGCTCCTGTTACAACACTGCTTATATTTGTATGTGGTCTTACTGTGCTTTGGATTTTTAGTTTTACAGGCTGATATTTTGTATGGATTTTTTTTAATGTTGAATTATGTGCATCTGGGGTATAGAAAAAAAAAGGTAACAGTGGATTAAGGTACACACATATACAGCAAGAATGTTTCTTCACAGCTTTCAGAAAGTTTTGCCTGGCTCCTTCCTAGCCAGCTCTGTGCTGTTAGATACATGTCTGGATTCATGTGTGGTGTCAAAGTGTTTATGTTTCATTTACAGTTTTATTCAAATTTTCTCAGGAGATGAAAGACAAAGTGGCTGAAAATATTTAAAAATGCAGTCTGAAAGCAAGAGAAAAAAATTTTAACGTTTGTGTCATTACTTGGAAAACCTAAAAAGAGAACTGCAAGCAGCAGTTTCGTCTATGATACTGTAAAGTGCTTCCTGTTCTTCTTGTTTCTGCATGTTCTTTCTTTCTTAAAAAATTGGACAAATAAGAAAAGAGATACTCAATTGCTGGCATCCTCTGTCCTACAGTACTGAATTAACCTGGCACTTGTCAGGCCAACATTTCAAACTACTACACTGCAGCGTCAGTGTGTTCACTGACTGAACTGGAGGTTACTGAAGCAATGGATAACATTCCCAGGCAATGTTATGATGTGGTTTATGTTCTTGTTTTTTTCAGTGATAAAAGGCAGAAGCTAGAAGGAAATAGAGAACATGTTTCTGTCTCTAAGAGAAAAAAAGAATGTGTGCTACAAGATAGTTTACCTAGCTTGATACCTACTTGCTCTGTATCATAATTAATCAATTCTTCAAGTAGCAATATAACCAAATAAATTATCTTAGTCATCTCACTTTGAGTTGTATAGGCTCTTTGATAAAAGCAACTGTTTTTAAGACCCAGCTCAGGGATGTTAAATATCAGATACAAATGCTTGCAAGTGGTGAATTCTCATGTGCTGAAGGGGAGAAAATGTTCATTTTTGTCAAGCAAGATGTTTCTCCATCAAGATACATTTTATAGATTTTACTGTATGCTAGTTTGCGTGTGCCTTTATGGACTTTTGTGACTTGGCAACAATCATGCAGTAAAGCTCATGGGAAAGGAATTTGGTCTTACATTACACTCTGAGCGATGGCACAGTCCACACCTCTTGAGCTGTGTAACTAATAATTCCTTATGATCTGTTCAGTTAAGCCTGTCCAAACTCCTTTGTAAATACTCCTAAATGAGTTTACTGATTTAGAATTAATTTTTAAGCTTATTTTATACATGCCAAGTTTACATAGATTTAAGTACATCCAATGGGTATACAATAAAAATTACAGTTCATCATGTACAATTGGGATGTAGAGGGGAGTCCTTCAGTAGCTTCAACACTGAATTTAGGTCGTCTAAAGAAACAGAAAAGTGCAAATCAACTATCATCCACTATAAAAAATATGACAGCTTTTTTTTTACTTCATTTTTTTTAGTGTGATAAAAATAAATAACTTCTTAGAGGAATTAACGATGCATAGAACAACTTAAAACACTAAATAAACATACGGAAGTTTGCTGCAGAACATAAAGACGTGCATTTGCCTTAACAAAACAGACATGTGATCCTTCCTCTTGTACCCTGATTCTCTTTTCTTTGCTGTTGATGTTTAACTTTATTCCTCGTAATGGTAACATTCACTGTAGTACCTCAGACTATGAGGCAACCGATTCTGAAATAGCCATCTTTTGCATTACTGTAAGCACTTGGCACCAAAAAGTCACAAGAACTGGAAATACAGATCCTATCTGAAGACAAGGCAGAAACATTTGACCAGATACAGAATACTAATCACTGCTGTGTAGGTTATTAACCACTACCGCATATCATAAATGCTCCAATCGCCAGCAGCAGCCACCTGGCTGCCACTGAGGGCAGACTCCAGGTGCGCTCTGTAAGAGACCTTTGGCAGACGTCAGCTGTATTCACGATAGCTGCATCAATAGTCCATGACAGTGTACAGGGAACAAGTCTAGATGTCCCTTTCTAACTTGGCCACGTTGGTAATGATAATCAAAACCTTTTGCAAGGAGTTTGAAATAAACTGTTTTCTGCCATAGGTGAGCAGAGGGCAGTTTAGTCAAGGCATTGGAAGCCTCTTCACTCATTTTAGTAGGCTTTGCAATGGAGTTTTTTTGCATGGTATCAGTCAGAATAGCCTGCTAGGTGTCAAGCGACAACTAATCAGTAATTTAAAGTTTAAAAAACCATTCCCAAACCTCCTGAGAATTCCAGGAGAAATACTTAAGCCAGAAGTAAGAGACATTAGAAAGGACAACCAGCTGCAGATGTTCTTATCCTTGTGAGTGAAAACCTAGAAATACTTGAAATACTCCAGATAGTTATGACTGGCCAGCAAACTCCACAGCAACTATATATCTTTGTTTTAAGTAAACCATTAACAGAACAATCCAATCACAATGATAAAAACCACACTAATATTCTTGGACTAAACTACTTAAGTGTAACTAGCCATCCAAAACTAAAGCTATAAAAATTGAGACGCTTCCAATAGAGGAAAAAACATATGAAGGCTTCTATGACACAAAATTTTTGAAAGCTGATCTTTGAAACACAGGAGGTTTATTAGAATTACACTGTCTCACAACAAAGAGGTCTGCTTTAAAATTTAAGTCTAAAAATAGTGTTTCTCACAGTCCTGCTTTGAGTGAAAGATTTATTTAAATTACAGTATAATTAGAAACCTTTCTTTGCCCTTTGCAGAGTCAAATTCTGATTATTAATTACCCATCTGAGTCAATTCATGGTTATGATTTCAGAAAGAAAACAGTATTTTAACAACACTCCATACCTGGTTTAATAAACTCCTTGCATTATTGCACTTGGAGGCATTTTAAGTACAAATATATTTGGCATTATATGCACTGTTTATATTTTGATCCAAATAGTTTTGTGGGGAAAAAAAAATAAAAAAAAGGTTTCTCAGTTCTCCTCTATTTTATGTCACCACACACAGAGTTCAAAAACAGCAGGGAAATCAAGTCTTCAGTTTAAAAATCTGGACTTGTTATGCAAAGTTCTATACAAATAGGAAATTAATATGGAAAGGGAGAAGGTAATGATAAGGAAAATATTTCTTTCTAGTTTCATGCATCTTAATCCTGCAAGACCTTGCTTGTATAAACGCCATACAAATAATTTTTTTCCACGTTTCAGTTAATTGCACAGTCTTCAAAAAATTAGAACATCAGGTTGTAGCTACTCCGCTCCTTACACTAGATGATGTCTGTTTCAAAAGATCAGCCTGAACTATCTCAAGTCTTATAATTCACTTTTTTTTCATAATGTACATTTCCAGTTCTTTTTTTCCTTGGAGGAAAGCACAATAAAAGTATGGCCTTAATCCATTAAAAATATGAAATCAGATTTTAAAATTGCAAGCCTTTGGCTCCATCCTTGTAACGGGAATTTCATTCATGTGATAATACATGCCTCTGAGATCTTGTTGGCAGCCCTCACCATGCTTAAGAGAGGCCAGCAGGAGCCAAGCGACACGGTAAATCCCCTGTCCTTACTCTATCAGCGTGTAGCGGAAACATGGCCGCAGGCCATACCGAGGGCACTGTACACTGGTATTCATCTCAGAAACAGGAAGGAGGGATGCGTTATTTTGGGATGAACATTTAAACACTGCTTTTATTTACATACTTACATTAATAAATTATTTGGGCATTTTAGACACAGAAATATATATATGTTTATATGCACATATTTTTTTCCGTAGTGATCTATTTTCCTTCTGTCCACAACCAGCAAATGCATCCACAGCTGCCTGGCTTTCCCAGACTAGCTTTCACATGAAGCTCTGCTAAAAAATAACAGAGAGGCAGGCTCAGAGAAAGGTACCCGGACAGGAGCAGGGACAAGGAGTGATGTCACTGCACTGCTCCTGACACTTACAGAAAATGCACCAAAGCTGAAAGGGCAGACCAAATGGCCACATCCCGTTTACCAAGGATGGGACCACTGGAGAAGCTGTAAGCAAGCTGTACAGAATGGATTCAAGAGGCCCTTGGCAGGGCTGTAAAGGCATGTGAAAAGTCCCCTGTCGAATGATACAGCAGTCCCAAGGGGAAATAGAGCTGAAAGGGGAGCTCTGGCTTTTTGCCTGTTCAGCTCTTGCTTTCTTTACTCAGACAGTTAAGAGAGGTGCAAAACAATGCCAAGCACGTTGCTTAGCAAGTTAAAGTTAAAACTAGTTCTTTTCTTCTTTTAGCATGTTTATTTTCATTAGTACCTGTATGTATTCATATATTCACATATACTTTTCTTAAAAAGTTAGTTAGCTTAGAAATCACTCTGTCAGATTATTTTTCTCAACCCACCATTGCTAGTACCTGCATGCCTTGCATACTTCTAAACCTGCTGGACAGGGCAACTGAGGTTAAGGATATTTGATAGACTATCAGCATAAATGTACAGTACACATTTGTTTGGGGAAATACAAATGTTCACAGCTGACTTGTCACTGACAAAGAGTTGAGGTCTCTTTATCCAGAAGGGTACTATTTTCCATTGTCCCTATCCTTTCCAGAGGGAACAGATATTTCTCTCATTTATGCAAAGGGAGGACAGGCAAATAATGAATCAAAAAATGGGCTGCTCCTTCCAGAAGCTCCTAGTAACCAGAGGTGATGCCAGGATGGTAGGGCCGTCCATTTCTAAAACATACAGAGCTTTGCCCAGGACTAAAGAATAAGATAGCAAATGGAAGGCAGCCACTGCACACACATAAAAGCTCTTGTCAGGGTAAAAGAAAAGCTCAGCGTGGTTTTAGTCCTGTATTTCAAAAATACAGTATGAAAAGCTCTTCACAAAACTAAAGAGAGGCAGCTGAGCTGGCAGTTATAATAGACCCACATTAACAAGCAAGGAAGCAGGCAACTTCTGAATCTATTAAGAGAAAGATTTCAGGACTTTTTTTTTACTAAAAAAAGATCCACTTTCTCCACATGGTTGTACACCATCATTTCACTTACACATGCTTCACATTTTGTCCATTCTTGTTTTCTTTGGAGAAGGAGAAGTGAAAAGACTGTTCTGAAAAAACAGAATGGAACAGAATAGATTTCCATGTGTATTTGTGATAAATACTATTAAAGAGTAAAATTAGTAAAGGAGTCATTTTAAGAAAAATAGTAACATGTAAAGTAGGGATAGTTGCTATGATTCTTAAAAAACATAGGAATTATTTTTACATTTCAACAACTACTAAAGGTAAGACAAAAAGCACAAGTGTCCTGCCTTAAGAGTTTAATTTCTTTTATAAAACCAGTGCTCAGCAGACACTGTGTTCTTATGGGGAAAAGGATGTAGATGGAACAAAACATGACTGGAGTGAGAATGCCTGAGATGTGGAAAAACAAGTGAAGAACAGGCAGTTCCAAGTTCTGTATTCACAGGCCAAAAACCCAGTCAGTGCAAACGAATACATGACTTAATCATTTTAATAAATAAGGCCTCTGTTTTGATTTCCATGGTTTGAGAGAAAGTTTCTGTCAGGCTTCTTCATTTGCCTTCTGCCATGCCTAGCTGCAGTACCAGACTCGGGCAGGGCAGCAGTTACAAGGAATTTGTTATGGTCCATTCACCAGCACAGCTGCCATGTGGCTCCCTCTGTTGTGTGTAAGGTGGGCCTCCCAGCAGTCCCAGGGCCATGCAGTATTGTCCCTAGTATACAAGAGATGCTGTTCATGCATCAGTCAAATCTAAGTCATGTTCATAGTAAGTGTTCTGAGTCCCATCCAGGACCTTAGCTAGAATACTAGAATTTTTTTCCAGGAACCATTAAGATACAAATGTCTTCTTATCTGCTTGCTGCTGGTGGGCAATGGCTCACCAGTCTTCAAGCAAAGACGTAACTGAACACAGCCAACAGTACTTTTCACTGGGGAGATGTGAGCAAGACATACACCACATCTGCTCCGCAGAGAACTGGTTTGTTCTGTAAACACGTGGATGGACAGCAGGAGAGTTGAGCACAGGCTGAGGTACCTGGTATCTCCTTCACCTCATGGAAAAATTAGCAGGTGCAGAAAGGCTCATGAAGCTACATCAGAAATCACACTGGAGTAGTTGCAGAGAATGGTTTCACTGTTGCCCTTTCCCTGCTAGGAAGGAAAAAGGGAAAAGATTCTCTCCTTTGCTCCAGGACGCTCTCACTCAGCCAGTGTCCAGCCAGCAGCACCTGTCTCTCATCATCACCCAACTCATTAGCGCCTCACCATACACAAGTCCAGTTTAGTTTTCATGTACAAAGAAATTGTAGGCTTATAGTCTTATAGTCAGCTGCATGCTCAAGGATTCATTGTGCTGTATGCTACAGTAATAGACATTATAGCATCTGTGACATAAGAATCCAAGGCCTATTAATCCTGTGTTTCTTCTGCATTCAAATTCTTATGTTTGATAAAGAGCTAAAGAAATTCATGACTTACATTCCTAGACTGATAAGCTTGTTTCCAACTAACCTTCACAAGCCTCCAGCTGAAAACATAGTATGACTAAAACTTTGAAGGTGGAAAAAGTGTGAAAGTGTTTGACCTTAGCCACTGCTTCACCTAGTAGCAACAGAATAACTAGATTCACTCTTTGTTCACCTTATTTTAGTCCAATAAAGAGCCTAGCTGCAGTAGAAATGTGAAAAGCAAACGAAGATGAGAAAGCTAGACCTCCCTGACCTTGAGGAGATAAAATTCAGCAAAAAAAAGTTACCCTGGTTAAACTATTGGATTATAAATGGATGAACCTTTCTCCCCAAGCCTCCCTTGAAACTTAAGACTCATTCCTAATAGCATTTTTCATCTACTTCCAAAAACTGCCTAAGTTGAATTCACGGAGCTTTTCCCACAACTGACTGATCTCACCTGGAGGCAGATGATCAAGTCAAAGATTAAAGGTACAGGAAAACTTGAGAGAGAAATCTACTGCTTTTCTTTGCCAATTTTTTAGAGAAGCATAATCCCCATCTTCGTCACAGCTCCCAAGTATTATAGCCTGATGTAAACCTAGAAGAGCCTGAGCCAAAGTCGTCCTCCTGTGAGGCTTTCCCAGAGATGGGTTTCCATACAAGGGCCAATGTCTCTGTGCCTCCTCTCCAGGCTGGTTTGGCAGAACGCTGGGAAGGCCCAAGTTTTGCAGTAAATATGGAAAAGACCTCAAGAGAGCACCCAGACAAACCTGCATCTGATGCCATTTGGCAATACAGGCAAAGTGCCAGGACATGGTGCATTCTACTGCAGGTAAAGTTATCTACACAACTGCTTTTATGAAAGGAAGACAACTTCTATTCATTCTGTTATGTTATGCGAAATATGTATTAGTTCCAGAACTTTCTAAAATTGTCACCATTAGCCTAACTTTGTTCTCATTAGGTGAGTGGCAAGATTTGTATCCATGCCTGAGAATCAAGCTAAGCCAGCAACCTGAATTTTGGAGAAAATCCTCTCCTAAAAAAATTAACGCACACTATTATGAAATTTGTCCAAATAGCAACTTATCTAGTACACATTTCTCTTCACTTCTCTCCACAGGGTGAGGTTATACATCTATTAATGCAATTAATTCACAGATCACACAATCATGGATTTATATTTCCTTACCTGTCCCTTTCCCTTGCACATATAAAAAAGAGACACAGATGCTTAAGGAAAAGAGTTATGGCTTAAGTTTACATCCACACAAGTTCCCTCACTCTGTTCTCTTCAAATCTGCATACAGGTCAGCAATAAGGCTCCATCAAAGAGTCCAAAAACCACATTCTTAATCAGGCTAAATTACTGCTGACCCAATCCTGTTTGAATTCTCCCACATAAAATAGAACTGCAGCTACGACATCTAGTGTGATAATCGCTATTGGACATTAATTAATAGTTATTTTAATTTACAGATCAGAATAATATATACATGTTAGCTTGCCAATCATACTACTCCAGAATTAACGCTAGATATTTGAGGGACAAAAATGCAAACAATGCTTTAAACAGTGATTGACATGCAGTTACAAGCATTCATCCAACCAGCAATTAAATAACTTGCAGAAAATTGGTTTGTAACAGATAAACTAGTTAAAACAGATCCAACAAGAACACGTGTATTATTTGCCAAAATATCAACTGACCCTGAGCTCCAGACGCTGTTTTTCCTCACATTGCCTTTGACTCCTGAGATGCCTCCACTGCACACTGTCCTTATCTATTATAGCCTTCCATCTTGCATTCCTGCCTGATATTCTCTGGGTTAATGGCTACCACTGAGCAGACATGGAGCAACCGTCTTTTTTCTGATCTTCACTTTGCATACTTGCAGCAATTATCAACCATTCACTACATGTTCTAGTGCCCTGTTACTTACTCTTCTTGAAAAATGTACACAGACAAACCCTCACAGAAAATCTATTGTGCCTTCAGATTTCTCCGTCAGCAAAATTCAGTGTTTGGTTCTAGGACCTTTCTGCTTGCTCTGTCTTCTATGGCTGCTGCAAAGAGCAGTGATCTTTAGCAGAGTGCTTTTAATATAAGCATTGTTAAGTGACAGTTATACTTACAGATTAAGGTATCTTTAATATAAGAATTTAAGGAGCTAACAAATGAAAGACAGTTTACATGAATCACTGGAGAACGGTATCCTGAGATTTACATTTCAGACTCCACTTAAGGCATAATTCCTTTGGTATTCACTGCTGTATTTTAACTGTGATGAACACATCTGGCATTAATAAGAAACATAACATACTTTAACAAGAGTCCCACTGCTGTCAATTGCAACTCATGAGAGTAAACAGAAAACAGTTATTTATAAAACCATTCAATCACAAAGTATTCAAGAGTCTGTAACAGAGAAATCTGCACAGTTTATCACTGTGGTTCCAGTTTATATGAACCTAAAGCAAAGATAAATAAACCTCCTGGCTGGTATTAGCTGGTAAGTGTTGATCAGCCTTGCATGAATCGTGGCACATCCCCCACACACAGGGTGTATAACAGGTCAGTCTAACTGCCAGGAGAAGCCGGCTACTCAGCCAGCGCCATGGGCTTGTGCTCTGGGCTGAGCTTACCGGGCCATCATTTGCCCAGCACAAACTTAAATCGTTGGTCAGATTTCAGCTCAGCGAAGGACAGTGCTGCTGCATGAAGGATGTTTGCTCCATCGAGAATGGCTGATGGGTTGTTTAAAATGCACTGTGCGTTAGCTATTGGAGGAACGAAGTGTGGGACAGCTAACCACCAGGCTATTTCTGCCTGTTCCAGAAACAACAGCTCTGGGAGCAATGTCTGCGAATTGCATTTTTCTGCCTACACAGAAACCATGTATGTAGAAGGGAATTTATATTTTTAAATATATACATGCACACATGTATGTATATATTTAATAATATATTTAATATATATTTACACATATGTAGACATCCTTATCTAGGCAATTTGATGAGGGTAACATTACTACAAAAGAGGTTATAAATATTTAATCAAGTAAAAAAAAAGTAGTGTCTGACTTACACGATCAGTCATATATCATGAGTGATCAATATGATCAAAATTATTGTACAAAAAAAACATAGGCAGAAAGATCTGATTATAAATATATCTATATTGGATATGAATATAACTTAGTTCAACTTAGTGGAAAGACTTATAGCTTCTCATTGACTTAAACAATTTTTTAGTCCAGCACATACATTTATTCCAATCGTGCAAATACTTCGCATAAGTCAAGACTGACTTATTACATGGCAAAAGAAGGGGATAACTTTGCAAAGAACATTCATGAATGAATGTCCATATGGCCTATTTGTACAAATGCGTAAAGAGATCAGTGAATAACACAATATTCTATTCTAAGGATGAGACGACATATTTGTATATGCCAGTATGTAAATATTATATTAGTTATAATTGGCAAATATTGCATGAGAAATTACTGCCTTAATATTACAGATTAAAAACGAAGCCTGCAACAAATATTCATCCAGCTACCAAGTCTGATACAGACTTCTCATGCAGATTGGAGCAATTAATGTATAGACTGGCAAGTTTTTCTGCAAGCACATATGTATTTCTAGAGCCACAGTCTTAATCTCTTTCTGTGTCCTTGTTTCCCACAGAAATAAAATAAAGACAAAGGAAAACAAGAGTATGAGAGAGGGACTGTGACCATTTAATATTAAAATATGCAAGTTTATTTTATATGTTTTCGACATACACCTTTTTTGTTACATAAAAAAGCAGGCAAAACAGCCATTAGATACAAACGGGAACCACAGAAACAGCAACAGAATTTCAAAACAGCAGTGAGCTTAAAGGAAGGCTTAGAAATGTGTTTGTAAAGACAATAAAAGAGCCATTAGTAAAAAGGTACAGATGTGAACATTTTAATTGACATACTTGTTTCAAATTTGCAGTACTCATCAAACAGTTGGCATGGAAAAAAAATCCCAGAATTTCTTCTCCCCTGTAAATTAGGGAGCTTCTCTCATTCGGTTGTACATGACTGTTTGTGGGAAACACCCTTTATAGCAAATAGGAAGAACAAAATAAAACTGCCAGAATAATGCTGCCTGTCATCTCTTGCCTTCCTCAAGTTTGTCAACCAGTTGAAGTGTTTAGCATATATAGATCATTGGAGTATTTTAAAACTTAGAATTTTGGGTTATCTACAGACCTAGCTCTTTAAAGAGGCTGCTGAGAGACCCTTGCACTTTGAATAAAGCCTCCAGGAACATATGTAAACAAATCTCTATACCACCCTTCTGAATTCAATATGCTCCAAGTCAGGTTGCGAAAGAACTTTCTTATTTTCCTTGTGCCTAAAGAGAGTTCAATGCAGGGCCAAAGGAGAAATGATTAGAAATATTAAAAAGGGAGAGGAAATAAAAAAGGAAAAAAATCTCATGAGAGCAGATCCTAGAAATACTGCAGTTTAAAGTCTGAGAATTGGCAGGCGACCAAGAAACATACTGAGAGCAGAAGACGACATGGGGATTGCAAGAATTGGCAGGCAGACATCATGGGAGATGCCAAATGAGAGCACACAAAGAGAGTGAAATGAGTCAGAACTTACAAAAGGAGATATAAGAAAGAAAACCCAGCACAAGGGGAGAATGAGAAAAAGGAGACATGATCCAGGACTTGCAGCTTTAAAATGCTGCACAAAAGCAACTGAAAAACCTAATTCGCCAGAATCAATCTGGTATATGACAGAGAAAAACAACAACCCAAAGTGATGGCGCACACAGTGAAAAACACTCGCAGGGAACTGGGATAAAGCAATAGTCCAGAGAAAGCGATTGAATCAAAGTCCGTAAATCTTTCTGGGTAGGGCGATTTGCAAACTGCAGGTTTCTATTATCATTTCTCTCTCTCCTTATCTTCAGTCTTTGCTCATGCAAAAGCTAGTCAAGGCTGCAGGCTATGTTGCTGAGTGGAGGTGTTGCAAGGGAGGAGACAGTTCTAACAAGAATGCATTCCTTTTATAAAATTCTGTTGGCTTCCTTGGAGATTTCTGACAAACATGCAAGTTTAGACTGCACATTAAAGTTCTGCTGCACATGACTCCTTCAGCTAGTCACAGCTTATTTCTGTCTCTACCTGCTTGCCATGATAAAGAAGTAAAGCCTTGCTTGCCTAGAAAAAGCAGAATCCTTGTTTCAAGAGAGTTTTAAATATAAAAGGATTGTACCACTTGTTTTGCAATCTATGCAGCATCTGCTCTTTAGCTCTAACCTCTTACTGCAGTACAGATGTGCTGTCTGTTCCGCTGTATGCAATTCATATGAAATCTTGAGCAACTTCTCCTAAGCTCATCTTCCATCTTTTGGGCTCTGACCTTTGATCCTCCTGTAAACTAATGTCATTAGACAAGGATAGCATGCTGAATCTTCACCTTGAAATGCTTTATGCAATCTCTTTATTGTTTGTGCTTACCTATTTTGATTTACTGAAATTAACACAGGCAGTTGTAGTCTCAGCTCTAGGCAGCACTATGCACCGATGCATATGCATATATACAACACAAATATACAACTCAATTATAATTCTAACAACTTCACTAACTTCTCCCTTCACACCCATTTTCCCTTTTGATAGGTATTTTTTTACCATCAACATCTTAAGTACAAGTATGCTTTGAATCATTCTCTAAGAATCAATTAAAGTAGATAAGAAGGAGTGGGTGGGTGTGGAGGAGGGCAGGTGGGCTGGCTCTGGGTTTCCAAAACCTCTCATCTTGATGAGCACACAACTCAGTATGAGAGAGCAAGAAAAGCAAGACCGAGTAGGTGGGTGTCAGGCTGCTAAAACTTTACAGACCAGAGATAACACCTTAGCACCTGGGAACTGCTAAGGACCAAAGCGCAAGGAGTACCTGCACAACAGACCTACTCCAGAGGTGGTACTTACACTGGCTGCTAAATGCTGCAGCCCAAGTCATCTCTATCAGAGCACAGATGGATTTTAACTGGCTGTTGGGTCCAGCACATTTCTTTAACTGAACCTCAAGATACTCAAGCTTGTATCCAAAAACTTGGGATATCCAGGCCATCTGCAAATAAAGTAAGCATTTGCTGTCCCCTGTCATCTTCTAGCAAGTGGAACACCAGCCACTTGCCTTTGTGCCAACCTGAACAAAACCCGAGGTGCAAACTACAACGAAGGTGCAGGTTATCACCATCACCCTGCCTTGGAGCTAACTGTCACCTTGGTATTATGTAACCATGCTGGAATTAGCCTGGTTATTAACAGGTCACCAGACAAGATGACCACACGTTGTAACACCACAGGTAAAACCCTCGACACAGAAAGCCAGAGGCACAAAGTAGAAGAGGCTGCCTTTCAGATGCAGTTCTTTGCCTTGTCTGCACTCAAAGGTTTCTCTGCTTTGACTGTGTTGGAATGTTTCATGCAGTACAAAGCTTAGGGAAATTTCTACAACCCAAAGGCAGTAGGATTACTTTCAACTGAGGAATAAGTTTGTCTAAGCCCATTTAAACCAGTATAATTTCATGCATGTGAAGGAATGGATCACTAGAAAAAGGAGAAAAAGATCACTTATCACATTTAACTAATTACGGTGGAACACAGATGGCTTGTTCAAAGACTGATTTTACACAAGATCATTGTTTTCCTAACTTGTATGTAAGAATTTATTCATGAAAATATCTTTTATCTAAAGCTCGCAAGGCTCTGAAAGTCTTTTATTATAACGTACCAGTGTGAAAAATGAGACACAGTCTGAATCTACTGAAGACTGAGACACAGGCACAATCTAAATCAGCACTGTAGAAAGGGTGGCTTTGCATGCTACAGAAAAGCTGAGAATATTCTGTAAGCACGCTATAGAAGAAGAATTTTTGCTTTTCTTGCCATTTGAAGTCACCACAGGTATGATCTTAGTTCTCTGGCACCTTCAAACATCTCTGCAAAGGTTCACCTGAACTAACTTGCACTTAGCTTTTTTTCCCACAGGACCCATGTGCTTAAACAGAACAGTGATTTAGCACAGATGACAAGCAGTAGTATCTATGGATGCATCTCATTAGTCTGTTATGAATTTTTGAAAGCATCCTTTGAGATAGAAAAACCAAAATTGTTAACAAAATGGCCACCAGCTGATTTGGATGGTTTTGTTCCTATTGCATATATCCTACAATGCATTTTACAGTGCTAAAATCACGTGGTTAAATGAAATTATTTGAAGAACACTTTTATAAATAATTTTGATTTTTCAGGGGAAAAAAACACCTTTTTGTGACATTTTGGAGAAGACGTGATCTAGAATTTTTAGTGTTTTAGAATTTCCTTCAGATTGTAACAAGCTATCCAAAGGGATATTGTGAAGAATACACAGTATCGTTAGATACACAATATCGTTAGATACTCACTGTATAAAACAAACAGCCCAGAGATAGTTTACTCTTTGGCCACAACCTTTGAACATACATACTCTTAGCTGAGATCTCTCCACAGTGAGGGCCATATTAATGTCCTGTTTGTAACTGGGGCTTTTTTTGCCCCCAATATCCGTAGGCAGCTGAAGGCAGCCCTCTCCCCATCACACTCCCGCATCCCCTTGGGGCCAGTCACCCCAAGCCCACAGGTGGGGTGGGAGAAGATGGGACCAGGTGAAGATGCCACAGGTGGGTCCAGTGGAGCGCTCCCACCCATGGGGCATTACCTTCCATCCCAACAGCGGAGCCACCTCAACTCCTGACGTTGCAGCACACAGAAAACAGAGTGATGGTATTTTAAAACCATTAAAAAGTACTTATGCTTTCTGCATCAGCTGAGTGCACAGACAGCCCAAAAGAGGGAGTTCTCCAGCAGCGGTCTGAAACAGGACCCTTACAGGCTTAAAACTGTTCAAGTGGGGGATCCCCTACCCCCAGTTTCTGGCAGAGTCCAGAATAATTTACCCTTTCATTGTGGTTTTGTTAAGAACTACATAGGGAAGTATCATGGAACTTGCACAAAACCCAAACCAAAATGACATCTGTTCCTGCAAGGCTTTCAGCGCAGTACGACAGGCTTGTGAGCGTGAGATGGATTTTGAACATCCTGCATTGAATACTGTAGGGGGGAGGGAAAACACAAGGCCTTACAGATTACAACCACAGCTTTAGGAGTGGCAAAGCGTATTTTTATTGCTTTTGGTGAAAATTAAATAAAGGCAGCAAATCTCTTAAAAGAACTAGGAGAAAACTCATGGCAGAATGTGGCCTCACATGTTTATCCAGTGTCTCTCCAGAAGTACTCGGAGCATTTGCCATGTGTAAAAGCAAGCCAAGCAGCTATTTTTAAACTCACTTGATTCAACACATATGGGCTGAATTCTGTTAGAAATAATGACCTTCTGATGTAGTTATTGAAATTGCCACTAGACAGAGCTGTTCATCTTATTTTTAACCTCAGAAAAATTTATAAGCCCAGTGATATGCTAGAAATCCAGGAGGAGTTTGTATTACAGACTCCTTAGAAAAATGGCACGTGACTGTAACAACTGCATGGCATTTGGAACCACGGTGTAGTTGTTGCACTACACTATATATAATCTCATCACCAGAGCTGAGGGCTGCATCTGCGACACATAAATTCTCTAGTCATTCACCAAGAGCTAGTTATAAAGAGATGACAGATGCAAAAAAAATACCCGTTTTTTCCTCAATTAAACTACAGTGTAGGTGCGGGACTTGAAAATAAGCAAAACATCTGGAGATCTAAAAGCACCGTGACAAGTCCCTGACTGTAGAATTTACTGCCAAATACATTTTGTCAGAATTTTGTAAAGGTGCAAACAATGCTACCTTTGAAAACCAGAAAAATTTTACTTCCAGGTAGGTAACATACATTCAGAAAGGCATTAAGCGTGAGCGCCAGCAGACTGGATTAAACAGTTAAGACAATGCAAACTTGTTAAAATATATTGTAGTTTAATTGCTAGGTAACGATACGTCTTACTGCACACGCTTTAATATTCACGTGCCCTACTGCCCATCACAAAGCAGCAGTTCCTCCCATCAAGTAATGCAGAAATTACCCCAGAAATTAAATGCTTGTTGACATTCATGGAGCTATGCCAGTTTATATAATCTAATTTTCCGGTCTTTTGTGATACATTTAGGGTAAAAACCATTTTCTTTACAGAAAAGCAAGCATTACTTTGGGAGGACGCAGAGAGAGAGAGATCAGCATTAGCACTGGTTTTCCTGGGCTCACACCCTGACTTGCATTGCAGGCAACCCAGAGCAGGAATTTCTGGAATTTCTGCAGCTGTAGCTACCGCATTGATTTCATCTTGTGATTGCGACTTAAACAGCTGTGAAACCACAGCCAGCTCTTGCAGGCCAGCGTTCCTGTACAGCCCACGTGTAGAGTAAGGTTGGTGTAAGCACGATCAAAACTTTTAATTCATTTCCCTGCTGGTATTGGGCGTAGGTTTTTAGGTTCTATTTCGGTGTTAGGCATACTAAGTGCTGAGGCAGGTAACTGCCTCTCCAAGGCCAGGAACTCTCTCTAAAGACATAAAAAGGCTACAAAAGGACTTAAATCGTGTACGCATGTCAATTCATGACCTTAGGTAATGCATTTGTTGCTTAAGAACATACCTGTAAAACCTTTGGCTCTTTCTTCTCACTTAACTCAGCTAAATCTTACTTCCACACTGATTTTCTGACAGTCCTTGCCTTGCTCCCAGACCAGCGTTTCCTCTGGCACAGCTATGCAGGGCAGCCACACAGCAGCCCATGTGGATATATGATTAATCTTTCAGTTTTCCCCCAAACCCCCCCAAAACCACCACTTGCCAATACTGGCAGCCTGGTGACTTAAAAAGACTGATGCAAGACAAACTGGAAAACAGCAAGCTCTGTTGTGTGAAAACAAGCCTGTGGTGGCAGAGCTTCACCAGTGCGCAGTGTAACTCTGTCCCTTCTTGGGAGGCTGCCTGTACTGGTGTCAGATAGACCGCGGAGCTCATACCACGGCAGCCCCTGCCTCTAACATTGTCCATGTAACTTAGAGGGCTCCTATCAGCATTAATCCCTGCCATTTTGATGCTAACTTTGTTTGACAAAGCACAGCAATTAGAGATAGCTTTTTGACTTTTAGGACTCAACAATATTTATGTATTTTTAAGTCACAACTGAATATTATATCAAGTAATTTTTATTACGAAGCTTTAGTGTAAAGTTGTGTGGATTTTTTGAAGGATACTTTTAATAAGTTTGCAGTTGCACTTGTATTTCAAATGCCAGTCAATCCCAGGCTTCTTCCCCATTTATCCACCTATATCCTATATCCTATATACATTCTATCCTAAAGTCAAGCTCCACAATAACTAGAGGTGAGATAAAAGAAAAGTACCCGGTCTGACTTGGGGTTCCTCACTCACCTTGAACAATACAACAGGCACTGAATACACAGAGTTTGGTTTTGCTCTGTCATCATTATTTCTCCCCTCAAACACCACTGAGACTGGCGGCCAAGCCATAGACGCCCTGAGCCAGAATTGCTGCACGCAGGGCAGAGAGGTTCTGGCAGAGCAGCGTTCACTGCCAGCAGGAGGAGCGGGTTAGGAGGCAGTTGGCAGGTTCCTGCTCTCTGCCCACTCAGGACAGAAGAGCTGAACTCCACCTTCTGCCCTGGGCAAAGTACAGGGCCACAGCCTAGCTATTAGCACATTAAACGAGGCTAATTTAGTATTTGCAATTTCCAGAACTAATTAGTTCTGGACAGCTTCTGAACTCAGTGGCATTTCTTGAACCTATTACCTCCTCACCTCTTGCAGAATTTTTAGCTGAAAGCAGTAAGGGACCAGTCATATCCAGGTGAAGATTAAAAAAAAGGGAAATTATGATCCTTTTGTCAGTTCTTCTGATGATTTTTGGACATTGGCAAAGGATTAGTCAGATTTTGAAGATGTGTAAAGCAGAAGGAAGTGTCAGCAGGTGTGTAAGAGAAACACTGCAAGAAAGATACAGACATGGGGACACAGCCCATAGGATCAGAAGGGAAAACTGTTGATATCGCCAAATACAGGAGTCTGGGGCATTCTGGGTGGACAAAGACAGACTGAGTGAGACAGGATGAGGTACAAAAGAAAATCCGTTCTGCATTACTAGCAGAACTTCAAAACCTTTCAAAAAGGCTTCACAGAGCAATATCAACTTTTTTCTTAATTGATAGTTTTTACTCCTTAGCAAGAATTTGAAGCCTAGAAATTAACTCCCTTTTCCATTCCCTTTCTTCTTTTCCCCCAAATTCCAGAAAAATTTTGTGGTATTCCTGTTAAACTGTAACGTAATTCAGAAACTGGGTTTTCATTTCAGCTGGCTTTGGTTCTCATTCTCATATTGCCAAAGCTGGCACAGCCATTGCAGTATGCAAGTCTTAGGATCTTCTTTGAATACAGGTGATCCTAATGATTTTACTCCTTTTGCAATTCAAAATGTGAATTTTTTAAAAGCCTTCAAACACATTTTAAAAGAGATTCATTACTTGTAATGAAATTGGAGGCCAAGGCCAGATCCAGTTCTTTCAGATTAATGGGAGACCTTTCCTGAATGTGGATCGTTCTAACCTAATATTTAGAAACGACAATTAGAAGAGGAACAGTGGATAGCAGCCCTGCTGCATATTTTCTCTCCTAAAACACCCTTTTTTAAAAAAACCACCGCCCAAAAAGAACCCCAAACCCCACCAACACATCCTCTGAAGATCTGACACTGTGAAGGTCTTTTCTCACTGCTCTGCCCAGGAACGATTAGGCTTCCTGCAGTTTAACTCTGGAATTTGCCATTTCTCCATGAGGAACCCTGCGTCTCCACTCAGTTGTTTCCTGCCTGGCTTTGAACTTTCCCTCTGTAAATGAGTAACTGTGTATCTCAATTGCCTGCGTGGATGAGTACCTTACCAATTGTGAGGAGCTCTTATCTCGTGGGGATGTGAACATGACTGTGAGAGGCTGAACAGACTGATGTAAAGTTCAACCTTATTCAATCAGAGAAATTGTTTCCATTTGCTCTGCATTCTATCCAGAGTTTTTATCTCTGTTGCCATATTTTTGTGGAGGTTTGTGAAAACAAATTTTAAAAGCACTAATCCTGGTGCCAAAGCACATAGAATCTTCTGAAAAACACACTTAGAAAAATGACCTTGGAATGAAAGTTAGATCTGGCAATATCAACGCAACGAGTTTATTTTCTTCATACATACCCAAGGTATTAGATGTTCATAAAATTCAAGGAAAATATGGATTTTGGATATTTTAGCTCTGTGACATTGCCAAAAATTTTGAAACATAAGGTTACTTATTATCATAATGTAAAACAGCTCAGGAGTAAGAATTAGCTTTACCTAGTGCATTTATTTTTTATTTGGAATTAAGCTACTGATCTGTTTTTCAAAAATCTGATCAAAGCACAGGGCATAAACAAACATTCCCTTGCATGCTAACTAGGGAAGAAATGTTTCACTTTATTCTGGCTCATTCATCCTCTGAGCCAGCTCAATGGAACTATATCAGGAATTTAACATTACCTGTCCAGAACTTGCTTTCCTGGAGTACCGTTCTGCTGTGGGACTTTGGTGATGACACAAACTCCCAATCCTTGAATTCAGTCACAAGGACACACTAGAAAAGCACAAGAGGAGATTAAATCAACAGGAAAAGATTAAAAATACTCTCAATTCTAAGCATTATGGTGACAATCTGACTACAAAAAAAAACCCTTGCCAGTGGTTTAAAAAGTTACACATTCACTTTCTATTGTGTTACGGGATTTTTGCATTAAGATTATATGGGTTTTTGAGGCAATCTCAGTCACAGCAAGAAAATCTTATTTGTAATATAAATGTCTATTGTGAAACTCTGCAATTCATACTGGGTCAGGGTTTGCCAAGAGTATGATGTAGAACAGAACAGTGGTAAACAAAAAGCTAAATCTCTGATGGAATTATGTCAGTTAATTGCACAACTGGCCCTTGTGATACAGGATTCAAAAAAACCTGAAGAATGAGAATTTTCCAGCCCCTTATGTGTTTGTGCACATTTGCCAGAGTTAAGGATTCAGCACACTTTTGTATGGGGTACGTGGGCTGTCCTTAAATACTGTGCTCTTCTGACTCCTAAATTATAGGACCAAGGTCAACCAGCCACTTCTACACTGTAAAACTGTTGGGTAATTCTTAAAGATAAAACGTTAGTTTGTGACAATAAAAAATTCAATTACAATTGCATCAAACTAAGTCTCCCGCTCTTCCTCTTGTATGTGCTAGTGCCCCTGCATTCTTCCCCCTCCCCAGACATTTTTGTACACACCTGTCTATGGTGACATCTAGTTGATGACTAGACCTTAGAGTCATTGAGACCAGATCAATATTTTATACTCATAAAAGACCAATATGGGAAAGCAGCCTCTCTAGATTTTTCCATGGCCTCTGTCAAACAATAAAAAGCAACGTTCACTTTGAACAGCCGCAGGAACTATGGCTAGGAATTGTTGTCCTTTGGCAACTAATCTTGGGCACTTTGTTCCAGATTTGCCAGCAATCCAGGCTGGATTTAGGCCACTTCTCTTTGGCCATCGGGCTGTAAACTATCTACCTTGGCTTCCTATCATCTATTATTTAGCAGGAGAGAGGATAAAAAGGCTCAAAGAAGATCCAGTTTTCTCAGAAGGGACAAGCCTGAAAACAGGGTAATGCACTGAACTTTTCTTACTGGTGCCCCGAATCTACCCAAAACAACATTTGGAGTTTTGGAGACTTGGAGAATGTAATAAAACAAAGAACAATGCATATGGTATCTACTTTGAAGGACAGATTTCACTTGAATGGAAAAAAAATCATTGAAGGCAGAGTAAAGCCATGAGAACAAGCAATTCCTCCTTTTATTGTTTTAGAAGCCACCTGAAATGGCTCAGTGGCCCAGCTAGATCCCACTCTACTGCATACATGAGAGCATGGCTCATCAGTAGGGCAACAACATTTATACTTAGAGGAAATGAGAGGATTTGATCCTCTTAGTAGATGCAGAAGACACACTTCAAACACCAGTTTAAAAGCAAGAAGGGAGAAGGCAGTACAATGGGCAATCTCCTGGCACCTATCTCGACACAGTCCTCCATGGCATACCATACTTCTACTATCACTTCACAGCAATGGGAAGCCTTGAACACAGCAAAGCTTATGCTGTTCCTTGGACAAGGGATGAGAAGAGAGAGTTAGAACTTGTCTAGGGGGGGTACAAAAGAAAAAAACTTGATAAAAGGTAGGAAGGAAGATCAATAAACAGAGCAGCAGAGGAGAAGGCGGGCCAGCTGCATGGATCCTTGGACATCCATGACAGTGGGGTGGCTCAGCAGTGAGCACACTGGAGATCCGCAGCCACAGCAAACAGCTGCAGTCTTAAAACCTGGGGCTGTGGGACAAGGATTCTTTAGGAATATCCCATTTTCTGTAGGATGCAGCTTTCATTTCACTGAGGCTGGCTTGTGGGACTGCATGCTACAGCTGGGACGAGACAGCTGGAGATTTGCAGCTCCTGAAGGGAAAGCCTTAGCTTTTTTTGCTCTCTCAACATTATCAAGTAGTGACGAATCAGATTGTGATGAAGATACAGCTGACAATGGACCTGACCACGATGCTGTCTTTGCTCTGGGAGGGCAGCACATACCCACATCAGAAAAGGTGACACAAATGTAACACAGGAAGGAGGATGCTGCTGACTCAACGGCAGCAATTTCTTCCAACTTGCAACTTACAACTTTATTTCCTGTGCTCAAGTTGAATGTTGATGATATTATTTCTTTTGCTCTTCATAGAGGCATCCACCCCTGTATGGCCCCATTCTCCTTTCTCAAAAATGGACAAACAATGAAAAACCACAGCAAACACAAATAATGTTACCTCACGACTTTTGGGCCTTGAATAGAAGATCCTTCAACCTGTGTCTGTTACAGTCCTTTGTATGTGATTCTTGGAAACATTTAGTAGTCCATGAACTGAAAAGGAGGTCTTGTAAAACCAGTCTTAGTTTTTTACTATGCATATGTGTTTCTTCAGCAAACACAACATTGCTTGGGCAAGAAATGGTATAAATATTGGCTGACAGTGTCATAACAGCTAAGCTGGGCAGATACTGACCTGTGGTTAGAAGTCTGATGTATCTATGCTAATAACAGCAGTATATTGTTCCATTTTTTGTCCCCATACAAAGTGGCATATTTCAGAAGTAATACTCCATTGCAATCAGGGAAATTACATCAGCATTGTTGGACAGGGTAGGAAGAGCACTGTGTGCTTGCAGTGTGTATGGAATGTAAATTGATTTAATTTTGATGACATGATAGTTGTATGATAGTGGTCCCCGACACTTGAACATGCAGCTCAAGTCTGAGAAATAGATTTGAGAATATGCTTTCAGTTTTAGCAAAATGACACCTCTTACTTTAAAAAATAGAAGTTCACGGAGTTTTGAGTTATCTTGTCTTCCAGATATATCACGATTTTTTAGAGTTTATTTTTGCCTGTGTCAGGAAAGACAGAATAAAGCCTGGACCATCTTTTTGGTTTCAAGTATCCTTCATGAATGCAATAACTTGAAAAACAAAATGAAATTAAATCACAGAATCACAGATAACCTACTCTGGGACCCAGAGCAAATGCCGTGCTTTTCCTGTGTGTTGTTACCACTCCTGTCAGCTGTGACACCAAAAAGAGACGCAACTGAGCATTGTCATATCATCTGCAGTTCCTATCCCCAGGCACAGGGTCCCAAGCAAGGCCCCACTGACACAAACATATCCAGAGGAGCTGCTGTGATGGCTCCATTCAGCTCAGACCCCAGTGCCCTAGTCAAGATGCAAGTGCCTGGTTTGAGATTTTACTAGGTTCAGCCAATTTTCATACAGCCTTAAAAACATCTGGTACAGCATAAAAGATCTCTGGATCAAAGTCAAGTTTGAATTAGGATGAAGCCAATGCAGTCCTCGAGCTCAAAAGGCTGAAAATGTTCTCACTCTTGAGAGGTTGAAATGTGGTACTCTGGTGAAATCAGCAGAGCTTTGAGAACATCCACCCTCTTTGGCCAAAGTGCCTGGAGATCATTCACCTTCAGGTCAAAGGCTGTGACCCTTCTCAATGCAGAGCTGACACCAGGGAGGTTGCTGGGCTCAGATCAGGGGCACCAGGGCACCTGAGCTGAGCAGAGTTAAACCACGGGTCAGAATTTCAGCTCCTCATTTCAGTAATGGTTTATGTATAGTTTTATGTGTATCTGTTTCTCAGTTTCACCACAAAGTGGCACTAGAGCAATTGCCATTCATTTCAGTCAGAGGATGATGAAGAACTTCCGACAGACAGCTTTTTTGTTATTTTTTTCTCTTCTGCACTGAGTCACCACTAATCAGGCTCTGCTCATACCATAATAACACTACAGAGGGTTCTGGGTTCACTTTGTTGAATGTGCATGAACCAGTTAGATGGGAGTTTCCTGCCTCGTTTACATGGCAGAAACATTTTCTTGCAGTACTTTCTACTTAGTCTATCTTCCAACTTTTGTTTAATCTGAATTAATGAAAAGTAAAATGATACATATGCTTTTTCAGAAATATAAAGTGAAAACACAACTCCAAGAGAAAAATAAGAACAGGAAGAATCCCTCAAAATCTAGTGTACTTTCTTCCTCTGAAGACTTAATGGTTTGGGCTCATTGAAACTACTGCAAAGATCTCCATTGATGTTAGCATCAGATAAAGCTTTATATAATTAGGCTTGCTGTTTTCTAATGAGTAGTACTTAGCATTTGTACTGTATACTGAGGATAGAGCAACACACACTTTTTCCTTCAGTCTAACCATCAGAAGTTTTACCCACTTACAAAACAAAGTCAAGGGCAGGTAAAGTATCATCTATTTTTTAAGTCTCTCTCACAGGCTATGCACATGCACGTATATAGACCTATATAAGCACAGAAAGTGACTTAATGGCTTAGCTCTATTACTGTTGTACTGGAAAGTGCCACCTCCCTCTTTACTTCCTGAGGAATGGAAGCAGAAGGTGCCTAAGCTTATATCCACACCATATGCGAGCCAACACACGGGTACTGCGGCTCAGGCCTGAAAGCTGCATGGCAATGCTGAGAGGCAGTCAGGGATCACACTGGCGGCACTGTGGGCAGTGCTGGGGTAATGGAGGTCTGCCATCTCATGCTCTGCTGGCCTGCTGCGCACGAGGACATGTGTATGCGGGGCTACAATGTGTGGCCACACAGACATACCTGAACTAGCACTGATAACAGTATTGCTATGGAAATGCAGAGTTCAGGAAGGGCTCTGTCCTATGGGTACCCAAGGAAACAAGTTTAAAACTATTTCTATTTTAACTGCACTACTGACATACTTTATGTTGACTGTCAGTTTGAAGCTCTTCCTTCTACCCTCATGCTGGACCCCCTACATAAAACCCAAGGAGCATGGGACTTGGTTATGAAACACTGGTACCAGGGGCTGTGCTGCATTAGACTCACTTCTACCAGAAGAAACTCTGTGCTGGTAGGGCTGTCAGAGGCTGTGCTAGTCCACGTGCCAAAGGCTGTCAGCTGGAATCACCCCAAAAGTGAGGGAAAAAAAGTGATTTCTGAAATAGTCAAACCCATCATACCTTTGTCCTTATTCATCTCCAGTTTCAAGGGTATGATCAAGCAGTCTTCCTAGAAAAGCTTGCCAGCAATACCGGGTTTATTGGCAGTTTTGAGCTCTCTGGTATGTCCACTGGGAATTTACCCTCTTCCAGTTATCCTCATACCGGCCAGCTCCCAGGACCTGCATCCAGACACGCTATATTGCTGGAGCAAGGATTAATTTTTTGGCTTAGCCCACCCACTGCTCTTACTTGCCTTCCTTACTACTGATAGCTGGAGATACAGCTGGCTCTCTCTAGCAGTCCTGCTCCTCCAGGCCAGCTGGCAAATATCCTCACCTACCAGCCTGCAGTTATCTTCTCCCTCTCGTCCAAGAACTAGTTTTGGATGATTTGTTGCAACTGAAATGCTGCTGCTCTCAGCAACTGCCTGCCCTGTCTGTCAGCTGGAGCCAGGCTGGCCTTGCAGCACGATGCAGTCAGGGTTTGGCTAGGAAACCCCTGCAACACAGAAGTCCCAATCCCAATCCTAATCTCACTGCAGTCACTAAAAAATAGCCCCCAACTGCAAGAAGGGGAAAGCAGTGGAGTGTGAACTAAAGGAACTACAAAGGGAATAGAGAAAAGGGTCAGAGAGGAGAAGCCAGACGCTCACGGGAGAAGTTCCCAATAAAAGGAAGAGTTTATATATAGAAGAACCCAGAAATATGCTGGGTTCTTCAATTGCATGAGATGGCCCCTGGGACAGCTGCGGGGCTTGAAATGCTTCCCAAACAGCATTGTGTTTGTTTACATCTCATTATTTTCTGCAAGTCATTGTAAGTGTTTGGCAGCCCCCTTGGAGACTGTCCTCTGGAGGATGATTTTGCATGTGGACCCCAAAGCAGCCATTGAGCTGCAGTGTGTCCTCTGCCACACTGAGAGCTGGGCAGCCTCTCCAGCTGACAGAGAGGGAGGAGGAAAGTCACCCAGCATCTTTGCTGCAGAGTTCAACAGGGAAAAACAAATAAAAAGCAAAAGCAAATGCTGCCCAGGAAGGCACAGCAAGGACTTCACCTGATAGCCTCATTTCTATACCCTTCCCTTTGGGAAAGTTTTCCTTTAATGAATCTTGGAACAATTAGCAGAGTTCGGAGATTTATAATGTATTGGATGTGTGAAATCCCTAACTGCCCAACTAGGTATCAACTTTTCTTTCTCTGGCAGAGAGAGACTATTCACATAGTAATAACACAGCAATATGCGTATGGTATGCTTCTGAGGAGATAAGAAAGTGCTGTACAGAAGAAGGCCACAGAAATGCTTCAAAGCTTCTTCATTAATGATTTGTAAATAGGTAAGAGAGCTCAGTGAGTTTTATGGTATTAATCATCTTATTGTAGTAAGGAATCCAATTTTGCTGTGTGTAAGTAAAGAGAATGCAAGCTGGCCCTCGCTACTCAGGACAACACAGAGTCTGAAAGAAAATCAAATTGCTTTTGATGCTCAGGCAACTAACTACTGCCCACACTCCCTCTTTCTACAGCTCGCTGCTTTAATAGTTCCTGTTACACTATTGGCAATTTACCCTCAACCAGTCATTTTCTAATTGCATTTGATTAAGATCCATGGTTAGATATACATTATGATGATAGTGTTATGACAAATTGATATAAAATAATTCTGTGAAAATTAAAGCTTATCTCTAAATCAGAAAAAAAAGTTCACTATTAAAATAAATGCATTAGATGTATGTATTTAAATAGAAACAATTTTCAGATAAATCAGAAAATTGGAAAATTTGAGAAATAAGGCATGTATATGCCTTATTGGATGGATATAAGGGCTACAGACACTATGAAGATAATCCAAAACTCTGTTGCTAATATAGAATTAATGTGAAAACAGCCATACGAAACAATAATTCTCAGTAAAATCTGAAAGGGCAGGTATTTTTATACAAAATGTCTGCAGGAAAAAATATGCCAACACAATTTCTAACACTGTCAATAAGAGGTAATACAGTGCCTTTCTGAAGTGAAACAGGAACCAAGAGATCTCGTTTAGGTGATTGATCTTTTGATCAGATTATTCTGGTTATGAATCACATACTGATTAATCAGTACCAGATACTTAAGTATCCTGTAAGTATTTGATACTTACAGGAGAAACAGAATATATTTTCCAATGAGTGGGGAAAAAAAAGTCCTTTGACAAGTTCTGAGAAGACAGGGGGCAGAAAGACAGTGACACTTTTGGGCTGGTGATCATTCCCTGCTCTGCTTCTGCACAGCACCTGACCAGCTAGCTGCCTTGTCCGTTTCTGACAAAGATCTCATCTGATACAAATAATGAGAGCAATAAACATTACAGATTAAAATACAGTTCTTAACTAAGGGAAAGTGCTGTGTCTAAGTAATAGACATGTTTACTGTCCTCTTAGCTAAAGCAACTGCACTGCAGATATTTCAGAAATATTACAAAAATTTCTGATTGAGCAATATATAAGAACATGCCTGAACATACTCTAGACTGTTATTACTGAAAATGCTCTAAAATTAGTCTGAGATAGAGAGAATGAAGGAACCATGGAGTTCATCAACAAAAAGCAATGTATTTCATGCCACATCACATTCTTCTAATGCTTTAGCTTGCTTTAAAAAATATGAGCTCATCTTTTAATTCATCTGGGGTGCAGCACTTTGAAATGACCAAAATGTTCAAAACAGAAGATGCATTGTGTGGGCTCATCCTCCCATGCTGCTATTAGAATATAGAAACACCAACAAAGCGATCTCCTTATGAATGAAATCTAAGTCTGAAACCAAAAGGCCAAATAACCAGTAAAGCAAGAGAGGGAAACAAACTTATTTCTGAGGTTTATCAAACATGAACAAAGTACAATTGCTTATTCAACCTTGCTATTGGATTATTTCATACACATCATTGACACACACATCACTGCAAAAATAAGCAATGCATTGCACTGTGTGTATAATAAATGTGACAAATAGACACTGTGCTACACAATGCTTGGTAGGAAAAACTGTCTTCCTTGAGATGAAACCTTCACCAAAAGTCATCTCTCACTGCACTGCCCAGCTGTAGGCATTACTAGGAGAGGAACCTGCAGTGTTGACTTCAGGAACAGAAAGACTGCTAGAAATCTCTTGGTGGGCCTGCAATAAATTGGGCACCATCTTACTGGCTCTTAATGGCTTCCAAGCGGTGGGGTGAAATTCTGTATGTACAGCTGAAGTGGGCATCTGTCCCTTGATGTCCGTACATCCCCAAGGCCGTGGAGAAACAGGCCTCCTGCTTAGGAGTCCTATGAAATGTTTTCCAATTGAAAATGAAATGCAGAAAGTTTTGACAAAGTCTGCTTAGAGAAAAGCTTTTGTATTGCAATCACCTGCCTGTGGCCTATGAGAAAAACCTTAACTCCGAGCTAATTTGGGTTTTCAGGTTTCAGATGCCAGATGTTATTTTTATACTTTTGTAAATTTGGATGTGATATGGACATGTGTGTCATATAACTGCGGCCTTGCTTGGGTAATTATTTGAACTAAATAGTAATTACCACAGAAAAATCAAGTAATCGATGCGCCTGTTAGACCTGTCCTTTGGCAGGCTTTCTGCCAATTCTGTTTTTTCATGTGAAATTCGGGGACATGGTCTGTGGAGCCAAGGAAACCTTCTGCTCTTTACAAACCTGCATCCATCTATACTGGCCTTCTCCCTTTTTTAGAAAAGTGGAGAGAGATTAGTGACTCACTGAGGTGCTCTCCCTATTCAGACAACACACAATCACTTCTGAAATATTAAATCAATGGAAATCAGTGTAAACCTAAATGGCATCATGCCAACTTCTCCATTTAGATGTAACTATCTGGCTTTTCACAGCAGATTTTTATATTGTAGTTACATATGAGTATCACCAGCTAAAATGCTAAATACACATAGGACTTGATTTTTCCCACTTTCTGGCAACAAGCCACAGTTCCCCCAAAGTCTAAAGCTGTACAACATGATAGCAGATTTCTCACAAGCCACTATCTATACTAAACTGTTAGTATTTATTGTCTTTTTATGAAAGTGATATCTTTATAATCGCATTATCCCAGATTAAATGTTACTCTGCTGGAAAACGTATTTCAGTTTTTCTTTAATTTGTACAGGCACAATGAAAACAGTGGAAAATCTGATTGAAAATAAGTATTTTTTTTTATCTTTAACAAATAAGCTCTTTCAGAATGAATCCCAAATTTACTTGCCAGGTTTTCCTAGAGTCAGAACACATCTGATGCTGCACTTAGGAATTCCTAGCATGTGATAAATACAACAGTAAAATAACACAATGCAACTAACCTGGCACAAGATTTCTAATAGGGCTCTGACCTCTCAATCTGTCGAGCTAATTAGGAAGATCAGACAACCATTAATACTGCAGTCCCCCCGGGATACAGGACGTGCTATTAACACAGCATGACACGGGAGCATGCAGTGGTGTGAAACTCGAGGGAGTCTCCGTACCCAACTCCAGCGAGTGTGAAAGCAGCCATACAGCTCATTCATCACAGGCTGTCAGCTGCACCTCCATGGTCAAATGGGGTGCCATACAGAATTAATTATTCAGAATTAGCAACCCAAGAAAAGTAGTCGTCAACATCCATTCACAATTCATTTATAACTGCTAACCTTACCCTCACAAATAAGGAAGATATAGCCTTTGAAATTCTTCCAATTGGAAGCGGGATAAAAAGCTAGGAGCTTCAGAAAACTGAATGTGATCACCCTGGTGCTGGGGAAGGAGAGATGGAGATAGCACCTATGTGCCTTCTCCACCACCACCTAGTTCTCACACTGACCTACCTCAAGGCTGGGTATCCTGCTGGCCAAGCACAGGAAAAGATTATTTCTGTTCCACCTTCTCTTGCCAACCTAGGGGGTCATCTCATTAAAACTTAATGCAGGCTGTCTCAGATCCATCTGGAGCAGGTTCTTCCATTGCTTGGTAACAGAAGTGAAACAGGACCAAACATTGAAAGGACAAAAGAAGAGGTGCCAGTGCAAACACATATGTTAATGAATGGTCCCTAAGCCCAGTGCTACATGCTCAGAGGTTTGGACATTGGAATGGCTGAAAGCTTGACGTATTTCATTTACAGGGGCTTTTTGGTGATGATGTAAAGAACAAAGGATGTTGGTGTGATTCTCTTGGGGCACCTAAAGGGCAATTCTGACTGCAACGGTAACCAAGCATCAGCCAAGATGCTGTCAGACCAACTTGGCAGGAAGAAACTTTCAGGCAATCAGTGCAAGCCCAGACAGTGGGGACAGAGTTGCTGGGAGGTCAGGACAGGATATGAGAAAGTGAAGAGGAGCTCCGGGTGAGCTCTTAGCTGGCATCAAAAGCTGCTGTCATTCAATATGCTTTGAAGCTATTGGTGTTCACTTAGTTTTTAATAGGAACGAGAAAAGCAATATTATTTTTACTTGCTATTGCTTTGTTACACTTGCCATCTAACTTGATTCATGGTAATCCTTTTACTACAGCCATCTGCCAATTTGCAGTAAATTACTCAGACATGCTGAGCCCTTTGGTTGCACTAGAATGTTAATCTGAACCATCTAGGCCTGCTTTTCATCAGCTAGAGCAGTGTGTGCCCTTTCATTGTCACTGCTGAACACATTTCCCAAAATGGACCAAAATGAAGGACCTACTGTACAGGGTTTTTCTTTTTATGTATCAAGAATGCTTTATCCTTCCATTCTCAATGATTAAGCAGACCCTGGGATACGCTATTCTGATTTTTTAGCCGAGGTTAAATGTACTTTTAGTTACAACTTACTTATTGTACATTTCTGTAAATAAGCATCCCTTTGCTTTAGTTATTTTCTCTGTATCATTACAAAGCAAGATGGATTTCCAAAGCTTTGAAGACAAAAATGAATAGTGCTCTGTATATTTAAAGTCATTTACTGTTCAGGCAGTTAATGAAAGTGCAGATCTATTCCTTAAGTCACAGCTGTTCAGGGCCTGCTGTGTCTTTGCCTTCGCCCTCATTTGGAGAGACAGGTTATGACTTACATCCCTAGAGAAGTGGGAAAGATTTTTTTGTCATATTTTTGTCATCAGCAGTTGAAGACAGTCAGGAATTGCATGAACCTCCTAAAGAAAACAAAGAGTTTTCCCATGTCAAAACATGGCCAAAACTTTGCTGCTGATGAAGCAGATGTCTTCCACATGAAGGGGGTCTTCAGAGATGAAGTGGTAAGTGAAGATTGTCTTGTGTAGGAGGCGTGCCAAGAACACGGCTGACATCTGGAGCTGAGCTGTGAGGGGCCAGCTTTGTTCTGTCAGCAAAATTATATTGAAATATATGTCTGCATTCCTGCAGAATCAGAAAGCAAGGACAGCTATTATTCAATGATTAGGGCCTACAGAGCGCATGTTCACCTATCTTTTTTTAGCTCTCTGATTGAAACTGTTTTGGTATAGGGTGGCGCAAACCAGACTGGCTTCATTTAATCCTCAGGCACCATTGAAACTCCAGTGATATTTGAATAAATTTATCCTCAGCTAAGTTCCCTCCCTGCACAAAGGGAGGCTTTGAGCATTGAAAAGGAGAAAAGCAGCTCTGGCCCAACATATAAGATAAACTGGATTCATTAGTTATGTCATTGTGTGTGCTTCTAATGGTGAGTGATTTCTGTTCCAAGCAGTATCCAGAGATGCTGTCTGAAACTGGAAGGTGGGATTAATCCTTAGCAGCCTTCCAGCAGCTTTGGTCAGGAGGTTATGGTCACAAAAGCACTTCATTTCCTAATAAAGCCATTGCTGACCCTAAGCAAATCAAACTCAGTAGGCAAGAGTGCCTGAGAGGCTGAGTAGGAGATGCTGCTCAGCTTCAATTCATGGGAGGGATTATTGACACATCAAGGTTGTCTAAATGGCTTAGTATGCCCTAATGCCACACAAACCTCCCGCTACTTGGAACACTATGAGACCTACACAGATGCACATTATGGGATTTTCAGTGTTAGAGGGGGAATAAAAGGAAATAGCAAATGCTTTCCAGCTGGCATATTTAAACGCTCTTCATCTTCCTCTGAGACATGTGCAGGTTTATTTCAGCTGATGACAGAACTCTCATCCAAATGTTGCTCCAGATAACATGAAGTCATTATACTTACCCTGCAATGAATCTAAACAAGGGAACATTCTTAAAATCTTATGTCTGTATGACTGCAATCACAACTTACTTAAACATATTAACTTTAAATACAGAAACAAGGCACAAGGTTTGAATCCACTGCCTTAAACTAATTACACACTTTCATAAAGAAAGCCTCACAAGTTAAGTACAGATGGAGTTAACACCTTAGAGACCAGCTGGTTTGGGTCATACTATCTACGTCCTGCTGCTTACAATAATAATAAGAAATAGGCTGGCTGGTAAAGCTAAGTGCCAGATACGGACCATATGGCAATGATGCAACACACATTTAAGAATAATACGTACACAGAAAATTAATGTCCTACAATTGCCAGAGGCTCCCCACACATTGAAGAGGAAACAGAATAGACCCCACGGCCATCCAGTTTCTTACATTCATTTTCACATTTTTGGTAGCTGACAAGCTCTATGTATGGTTGTACTGTGGACATGTTGGTTACCCTGTATACAGAGGAACAGCTGGTGCTTCGAGAACCTGGTCTGTATTCCTTGGGCTCAAAAAACTCTTTTTCGGCAAGAAACCCAGGAACAGACACCTGTGTGGCATCTCAGAGGCCCCGTGTCAGGGAAGAGGTTCCATTATCACACCGCATTCACTGAACACGCACGGCCCCGCAGCCAGCGATGGTGACTTCAGCGCACACACAGTGGACACTACACTGCTGAGTCCATTGTGACTAAGGGTACTGGGAAGTGAAGTACATAAATATTAACCTGAGAAAAAAAAGAAAATAAAACCAACTATTGCTATTACTGTTGTGGGTTTTTATCAGCATTATTTCCAAAAGTTGTAAACTTTTAATGAGCATTTAAAATTAAACTTTCAGAAACCACAAAGGCTCCTGAGACAATCCCTCTGGGATAAAAAAATACAGGGTAGGAATAAAGTGGGTTTTATTCACCATTTTCTTTAGTCAATGAAAAGGAGGTATTTTGTTTATTTTTGGTTTTGTTATGCAGTTTTTATCTTCACACTTATAAAATATTGAAGATAAAAAATTTTTCAGCTGTCAAGGGCGACGCAAGTTAGTTTATTAAATATTGGACTAGATAAATATGTTCCTGTAAGAAAATGAGAATTGCCTTGAAAACTAATGCTATGTGACCAAATATAGCCAGGCATTATTTTACGTGTGGTCTATGCTAGGATGCTTCTGTACCATGGGCTACGAGACAGCTGTTGACCACTGTACCCGCTGTGTGGGCCAGCTCTGGCCTCAGAGCCGCGCAGGGTGGGGCTTGTCAGCACGGCTGGCTGGGGACCAGGCCCAGACTCTGCTCCTCCTCGGGGCACAGCCATGGCTGGGCTGAGGCTGCCTCCATCTGTTTACATCAAAAGGATTTTCTGTTTTCACTAGAGGCTTTCTGTGCTGTCAGCACTACAGCCAATGAGTCAGACTGATGAGAGAGTTGGTCCATGTGGTTTTTCTTTCTTCTGCACTAGTCTGACATAAAGCTCCAGCTGCGTCAGCAGAGTTTTTCCAAGTTTGAAATGAATTTAGGAAGTGAATCTGCCATGTCATCCAGGTTGGGAGGGATGAGGGAACCCAGGCTAGCACAGCAAAATCAAGAAGGGATATTGCAGATACAAACCCAGGCTGCTCAGAGAATATACTTAATCAGTTGAAAAAAGAATCCAATACTGAATGATAATCCCAGTGGATGGAAGACCAACCCATGATCAGAGATCATGGCCAGAGATCATGAACTAAATGGTCTGACTTAAATTCACAACTTAAACTTCAGTCAGAAGTCAGAGTCTACAAACTATGTTGTGAACAGTCAGTTGCATTTTTTTCATAATCACATTATACCATGATAGGTAGACAAATACAGGTTTTTTTCAGCAGTATGACTGGGGAGGTGATCCAAATTCTGAAGCAGATGCCCATGACCAACCCCAAAATGGCTTTATTGCACATAATTCATTGAAACAAACACAAACCAGTGCAGATGAATGTCTTCGACTCTAACAGAAATGCATGTTTGCTATAGCCTTCATCTAACACACCTGAAGTATAAATCAAGGAACCCTTGCCAAAATATTTTGTTCTAAGCTCTGTGATTGCCTTGAGGAAATTGAGAGAAGGCTCTGTGTGGTTACATATGTACTTGCATTTGCCAGGTAGTATTCATAGTAGTCCACGCAAATCAGAAAAGGTGACAGAGTCAAGAGACAGGGCAGCACAGCTGACGCATGCAAGTCTTGTGCAGGCACAACAATTTTTAGGAAACCTCTGCCTTTGTTCCACTGTTGTCCTCTCTTCTATGAGCCAGTTTAGACAAGAAGCTCTTCAACACATTGATATCCATCAATGCAGCACCTCAGTCGATCGGACATAGTAACATTTGTGGCCTATGGGCATTTGCATAACGCAGATCAGTGAAAACAGCCAATTCCTCCCAGGACAACTAATACTTGTTTGCTTCTGTCTACAAAAAGACTGCTGCACCACGTTATATATACTGATTGTATGTGCCGCTGCTGGTACATAGCTCCTCTTTCAGTGTTATCCTACGGAAAGTTTTTCTAGGTAGGATATTAACCTTTCCAGCTACTAAGAGGCAGAATCAAGATATATTCCTTACATAAAAATAAAAGGTCAGTGTTCTTCTGAATAATTTGTCTAAATGATAAATATTAATAAATTGATCTTGGCCTGTAAAGATAAAACCTCTATGATGCAATTAGCCAAAATAATTACGAGAACTATAACTAACACAACAAAATGCAAACCCCTTTTTATCAATCAGTCCTAGACTTTTCAGTAATGCAGTCAACAACAATCAATAAAGTTGCAAACCAAAGAGCTACTGTAACTAATTAAGGTGAGGCATCCCAATAGGAAAGGTATGGAAAAGAACTGAAAATAGCAAACCTGAACAATTTTATTACTTTCAAACTGAATTTCTTCACATGTAATTCAAAGAACAAAGTCCAAGTGGGCTGTAATGAAAGTCCATACACAGACAGACATATAAAAAGCTGCAGCACAGAGACAATTTTATATCTAGCAGGATAGCTGGGATTAGCTAACTGAAAAGGAATGTACTCCTGGGGAAGAAGCAGCTTTTACAATCGCCACTTTGTCATGCTCTTTATTAAGTAATTCAGGAATGTAGAACACCATTTGCTTACTTTAAGATTAAATTACAAAATAAATCCCCTGAGGCCAAAGCAATATTGCAGTATCACCCATGTGCCCCTACAGCTGCTTTTATAACTGCAGGGCATCAGATCTCATTATAAACAGCCACGTATTTTTAAATGCCCCATCAAAGCTATTGTTTTATTAAGCCTGACTGATGACTCCATGGTAATAAGTGATGTGCTCCAAAGAATCTGGTGTCTGCATAAAGGAAGCAGGATGACACATCTTCCTGGCTGTCTGGGTGAAGATGGTACCGGACATCCTGAGGAACGCTGGGGAATTCCCCTCCTTGTAGTCGCACAGTAGAACAAATTACATCATTAAGAGAAATGCAGATGTATCCCTGAATGGCTCCAGGGCTTGCGTGTGGAGAGTAACTAGGGTGATGTTCCCTGTATTTCACCCACTGTCAAGCACTAACGATAAGGAGAAGGGGTTGGGGCTATACTCCAGCCAGAGAGGTGAAAAGAGACAGGTGAACTAAGTTCCTGAGAGATCAGGGGACAAACAGCTGAGGCTGGTATTGCTGGCAGCAATGGCAACAGCCAGCAACCCAGGACACCACTAAATTTGACACGAAAAAAAAATGGCAAAGGCACAGCGGACAAGGGGAGGTGTCCAAGAGTCAGTAGCCTGGTACGCAGTCTGTGACCAGGAGGACTCTGCCATGTTTCCACAACATTTGGCCTCTGTGGAAGCCACACTGGACGCTGCCACCATGATTAGGTCCATCAGCTTTGAGTACATTACTTTGAGAGGGATGGATACTTGGCAAACATTGAATTTTCATTCTATACTACAGAGGTTAAAACTTTCCTTTGTTAGTTTAAGTACATCTTAGTTTACAGGGGCATCATGGAATTACTAATTGAGCAAGTGTTAGTGCTACTAGAGCTGGACAGAGGAGGCTTTTGAAGTCCAAAGCCTTTCCCTGGTGATTCAGGCTGTGCAGATCCAGCCTGTGAGGACTGAATCCCACAAAGCCTTCTGCACTGCTCTACATCTGAAAGGATGGGCAGCTATCATACACTGCTTGTAAAGCAACTTCGACACTCTCACTCATACAATGCCCTTTTCCTTGCCTGTCCAGCCCACTGTTTGAGCTCCAAAACTTTTGAATCTTCCATCACGAGGCTACAGGCACACATGCCAATATGAAAAGGGTCGTTCGTCCTTCTGGAAAAGGGTAGAACAGAACTATGTACCCTGAAGTCATTTGCAATAAAATACCATTAACAACAGAATGGCTCATGACATCAATCTGCATGCAGTGTCTAGTACTATTTCTTTGACAACCCAAAATTAAACTGGAACAGTAAAAGATGATGTAAAAAAATAGCTTTACAATATGTGACTAACTACAGTAAAGCATATGTGCTGTGCTCTGTATGAAAACATATAGCCTGTCTTCATCATACTGAATATGGGCCAAGCAATAGAAAATTCAGATTGTGTGGCTCTGTTTTTTCTGACAGAAACCCAGAAACATGAGATACGCAGAAGTGTTTGTCATGTACTGTCTCTGCTAGTAAAGATCATGTGAGCTCTTGGTCTGTGCCCTCTCCCAGGGGACTAATGATCATGAGATCACACAAACAAAGCTGAAAAGCAGATGTAGCACTTCGTTTCTTGCAGAAATGCAGAGCAACAAGAAAGTCGAGCACAGAGACACAGGCTGCACTTCGGATCTTTGTAACTTCAAGGGGTATTGTGCTCCAATTTACAGAAGGGCAATAAATCAATCACAGACATTTATCTCTATCTGTTATGCTAACTGTGGAGATGTGACAGGAGCAAGAGGAACGATAAGGTGGAAGTATAATGTGACCCTGTGGCAGAAAAGGTGCTATAGCTGTATGGCTGTAAGCACAAAAAAGAAGGCAAGGAGATGGTTCTTTCAGAATGGAAAGGAAAAAACTGTATTTGTCATCAAATTAACATTAATCCCTAGACCCAAACTGCCAATAAAATATTTTGAAATGACTCTTCAGTGGGGATTGAATGTCCCAGGGGAATAAGCAATGGGATTTGTAGATTGCAGAGTAACATGGTCAGACTCCAGCCCAGGGGGTGGTAATAGAAAGTCATTTCACAGCTGTCCAGCAATCTATTTGAAATATTAGTGATTGCAGATGACAGAACAGGTTTAAAATGAATAAACAAATGGGCCCATACAGGGGTGTGATGCATCTCTAAAGATGTGAGGGCTCCTGGGAGGATATTTAAACTAAACATCATGATGAAGTGCACCACCAGCGGCTCTATTCCTGGATTTTCTATTACAGTGCATTTGGACAGAACTTTCTGTTTTCAGTTTGTTGAACGATATATGAGGCTATATCTGGAATAATGATGGCTGTCATGTTGGTCATAAAGAAGCGCTAAACAGAGGAAAATGAGAAGCCCACTGAATTTCCAGAAGGTTTGTCTGTCTGGTTTTTCATTTCTTCACCTATAATATTATGTACCTAGGAAACAAAGATTGTGCAAGTAGCTCATTTTAACAGAGAAACAGCCAACTAATATTAAATGCAGTGTTCATTAAATGTCTTCATCAGTGTTCAGTGCAATCAAAGACACAATTTCCACTGACTTCAGCAGACAGGATCATGCTCTCACAGCCTGATCCAAAGACAATGAAAGCCAATAGAAGATGCTCATTGATTTCAGCAGACTTTAGATCAGGTCAGGATGTCAACCATTCACCATTGCATATAGGGGAGTTTTGTCATCAAAATGGAAATGAAATCTTTTCCCTCCATATCATCAGGGGAAATTACTGGCATAATTAATGAAAAGGCAAGATGTAGTCAGAAAAATTATGTTTCCTTTCAGTGAGGAAGAATGGTATCTTGGAAACCAAAGCTCTAACAAGAAACATCCACAAACAGAGCACTTGAAAAGAAATTCGATACTAATCATATCCTAAAGAAAAAAGCAATAAAGACTAAAACCCTCCTGTCTATGCATTTGCTGACTCATATAGGAAGCTGTGGTAAGGATGCTACAATATTATTTATTGCATGCTTAATTTCAGTGTATGGAGTCATCACCTACGTAAGCATCTTCTAAGCAAAAGACTGTCTTTGCACTTGACTGCTTTGTTGGAGGAACAGGTGAATAATTAGTATCAGAACCAGAGGTACTATAGTGTTAAAGGAACTACAATAGGAAGAATGAAAAGCTACGGGACGGTCAGAAAAATGGAGCTACATCTGAGCACTTTACTTTTTCTTATGTTGTATCTTAAATCATATTTATCAAATAATAACTTGATCAACAAATATAATACAAATAATAATTTATCTTACAGCTTTACATAAAAGACCAATATAATGTAATATGGACTCTGTGTCTCACTTAATCACAAAGGGAACGGATTCACAAACTTGTAGCATTTGCACCTTGACAATGCTGTTGTGTTTGCCTCTCCAGCTCCACCATTCACGAGTCACTGGTATTCAGACAACTGAGGCAGCAAATCATGTCAATCTTAAAAAGAACCATTCCAGAAAACAAATTTCTCACCAAAATTATTTGGTGATATCTACACACAAAAGATTATACTATAAACTCTTTGCTGCTCCTTAGTTGCTACGTAGTTAAATATTTTGTCAACGTATTGTCGAATATGGGATAGCAGCGTGAGAGGTAAACTCTGCACTCCCATCAAGCCCTGTCTCATTTTGTGGTATTTGTATTCGAACTGTGTCAAAATGCACAAGCAGATCTACCACATTTAAAAGCCCATGTTCTGATCTATGGCCACAGGACACAGCTGTCCACAAAAACATACACTTTGTGCCCTCTTCACATGGGGATGCATTGACAAAGCCACCAGAGAAAGAGGTAACAAAACTGGTGCTGAAACTACTCTCTGCCTGACCAGTACGGACTAGAGATAAGAGTTAGTGGCAAATAAAGAAGTTCATTAGGAGGAGGATTAGATTAATTTCTTCGTAACACTGATTGACTTGGACAGCACATTTCACTAACATTTATGCTGCAGTGAAATCTAATTATGATTTTGCTGAGTGACAGGATGACACAAAACATATAACCAAATTTTGAAAGGGCAAATTAAGTCACTGTAATTGCTTGATAATTACATTTCAGTGTTACTTGAGAAGTTCAAAATACATACAATCAAAGATCTGAAATTGCATCAATAAACACCATTCAAAGGACATTCTTGCACCTCACGTGTCACTGATTCAAATGCTTGCAAATGGTAACACCTTGGAGCTGTAGAAGGCTCCTTCCCAATGTCCCCCATGGGAACTCGGCCTGTGTTTGCCTGCCCTGTAAGAGACCTGCCAGACACGGTCTTTGATGCCCGTGGGCAGCACTCTAATGTATTCCACCCTACCAAAGCTTTTACTCCACTAATGTTTCTGTGCATTTGGCTTTAACATTGATTAAGGGATTAAAGACACAACTTTGTCAGTCTGTCAGGCTAGCAGAAGAGACTCTTGTTTCTTAGAGATGAAGGTATTTTCTACTGAGTGGCTCAAAGGAGAGCATGAATGAGTGGAAGAGGTTCAGACCTATATGTCATCTTACAGTGCAGACGTGTGTGTCATCTTACTGTTCTGATTTCAGTTTTGTGAATATAGCAGAGGGATGAAAAGAAACATAAAAGTAGGCAGGATTTAATAATCTTTGAGGGCACAAAACAGCGCACAGTTCTCCCATTGCCCCAGAGGAAAGGATGGATGCATAAAACAGCATTTACTACAACTCTTGTCCTTCACGCATTAAACTCAGTCAGTATCATCATCAAAGAGAAGATGAGAGATAACAGCGATGCAAAACTATATGAACTTTTTGTTATGGACTGAGCCATACAGAACACAGCAGTTATCCTTTTAGCTGATAAGAAAATATTCTGTTATAGATAAACTTCTGTTTTCATGGAAACAACATACAGGATTACGATATGAGACAACATACAATTTTAATGCAAAATGAGAATTTATTAAAGGGCACTACAGAATAATTGATTGGGTTGATGTCTAGAAGGGGAATTTATGCCAGATCTCAGATGTCACGGTCAGACTCTTGGCCCCAGCCGAGGCAGAACAAAGCCACCAGAAAGATGCCTTAAGGAGGCGGCAGTGGCTGAGGGTTCCCCTTGTGCCGACACTCCCTGCCTGCCCCCCTCTTTATGAGAGGCACATACCGGGGCACAGTGGAGCCAGGAGAGCTGGGCAGGGGCAGGCAGGAGGTGGCAGGCAGCCTCCACCCACTTCCCAGCTGGGGCAACAGTCCCGGTGGGCTCCGCAATATTGTTTTCTGTCTGCTCTCTTCAGCTCCAGCGTTGCAGAATATGTTCCAAGACATCCCAGGATCTTTATAATTTGGCACCCACCTGCAAAGTTCTGCTAAACTTCATGTTTGGATGAGTATTCAAATGCTGCTGCTAAAAATGGTCAATATTGTTTTATTTAGTCTTACATTTAAAAAGTAAAACATTATAAAATGCATGTGAATTTAGCATCTGGCATTAGAACAGAATATATTTGATGGTGTTTGAAAAACTGTTCATATCTCAAATTCAGAACAAAATCTGAATCCAAGGGGGTTTTGTGCAGGTAATCAGGAAAAGCAATGGCGAGGAGTAGCTGGGCTTTGTAAAAATAGTGCTTGACAAACCTTACCCTGTGAATCTGCTTATGTTAGAAGATACAGCTTAGTACTTCTTTAACTACCCCATCAAGTACTGTATCATTGCAAGTCAAAGTCATGCATGAGCTGAATTCATAATAAATATTTCAAATGTTGCATTTTGGGCAAGCATTTTTTTGTTTGTTTGTTTCTTACAAAACTGCCTTCTGAAAGCCTTGCTCCTCCATCAGAATGCTGGTGTTTTCAGTGCTGACAACTACATGGACTGAAGCAAGGCCCCGGTACCCAGACTGCCAGGTAAGCTCACACTATTGGCTCCTTGACAAGCTATCCCAGCAGCCAGGATGCCAGCTGGCCTCCCGCTCTGGAAGAGTCTGAGCTCTGAACTGTGAGTTTGGCAAAACCTTGGATACTGACTTAAAACTGTGAGGGAAACAACCAGGAAACCTTGCAGTTTGTGCCTTAAGCTGACTTGTCTGTTTTCAGGGTCACCGCCTCTCCACAGCGATAAGGGCAGTGAAGCTACTGCATGTCATCTCGAAGCACTCACGCCAGCTCAAAGTACTCTTCACTAGCAGCGGAACATGCTTTCAAATATTTTCTAAGATGTACTAGTAAAACATTGAACTATGTGGATACCTTTTGCAAGATTCTTCTCTTGGAACAGATCAGTCCCAAGTTACTCTTGGTTCAAAGAAAGAAAACTGAATTAGCTTAAAAAGAACCCCTGTGGTGTGTCTGCATATAGAGTTTGAGTTAACTGGCAGCACTGCTGTAGCATCAGGCAAGACTCCTACGAAAAGTGGCCTGTATCCATGCACTTCCCCCTTGCTTCAGGCAGAGCAATCCACACAGGGGGTTTTACCTGCCTCTGCCTGTACCACACGTATGTAGTGACACCAGCGCTGGCTGCTGTTAACAGCAACAGGAAATACTGCACAGGTCTGTACAGTGTTCATTCCAGGTATTCATGCATTGTCTTCCCATTCTTCTTATCACAAACCCTCGGTCTTCTTGCATTTATGCAAAGAAAATTAATATTCAGGGACCATTAGAAAATGAGAGAAGTAGCCAGCTATTTGTAAGATATCTTGGAACCAACGGAGTTAATGTGGATTTCAAGTAAAGTGGTAATCAAAAAAAAATCCCTCCCATTTTATGGTACGTTCTCGCTGTGCATCCCACTCACTCCTGCACCTCAGCCTGCTTACTATCTGAGTCGTCAGCAAGCTAATTCCCTTAACTAGGTTTTCTGAGAAATTATTGGAAAAGACAGGAGAATTGCTTCCTAGGGCTGAATTCCACTCTTTCTTGACTAAAGCTTGTACAATTAGCAATAAAGCGAGAAAGGGAAGCTCTTTTGGAACAGCCTGCTCACGTCTAATTGCTATTATCTGAATGCAATTTTCCAGCAGCATTAAAGAACGCGTGGCAGAAACTTTAGCTGCTTGCCTTTGTAGCAGTGCAAAGCCATGCAACAACACTGAGCTAGCTTTGCATATGTAAATACACGCATATTTTAAACACACACATGTAAATATACATGTATGTAATACTAATTTAACCTAATATAGTATAATATATTTAATAAATTAAACAATACTATCACCGCAGTTATATACTATCATAATAACAATGTATAATAATGCATTTTAAAGATACATATTTATTATGCAATACATTGCTCTTTGGATTAAAACAGTATCAAATTCATGGAGTCTAGTAAAAAGGAAAATATAAAATACCATAATCCTGCAACATCTGTTTAATTTGCTTTGCGACAGTAACAACCCTTTTCATATGGAATGTGATCCAGACTCCTCTTTGAATCTCATTATGTCTTCTACTACCAGGACATTGTTCAAGAATATTAGAAATGTTTAAGTTTTCTTTTTGGGCATTTTTGACCTAGAAAAATGAAATTTTAACATGAATTCATTTTGAAAAGATCTTTCTAGATCAAACTGAAATTTTATGCAAACATAATGAGTTACAAACTTCCAAGTACGAACCTACCTTTATCCTTGAAGTTGACCTTATCATTATCACGGATTGCAGGTGTTTAATATGCAAGCTTCCTAGTTCTTCTTTGAAAAGCTATCAGAGGAATAGTGTGCTATAGAATATATAATGATTTATTTAGTCCCTCAAGTCCTTCACGTATGTGAGCCAATGGAAGATGGAATAGAAGATTCCGCATTATGAATGGACTAAATCAAATGTAAATTGACTTTACTAGATTTAAACAAAAAAAAAAAGCAAAATTTTAATTTCGATAAAAATCCTTATCATTTCCTAAATGCAGTGTTTGGAAGCCTGTGTTTAAATACTGCCTAGCTCTGCTGTCTTGTAAGAGCTTCCACTGCTTTATGGAGTATCCACTTAAGAATAGCATTATCTTAGTTTTGTAACCAACTGAATTCGAATTTTCATGCTTACACGTCAGTGAAAGCAAGCATTTCAGAGAGCTACTGCTCTGAAAACAAACCAGAGGATTATGATTTTGTGGTTACTTACTCCAGACTGCTTATCAATGTGTTAAGAAAGCCAAATTTGCTCATAAGAGCTTCATATGGTAATGTGTGTGCAATGACACAGGAAACAAAGGGGAGATTTCCACTTTGGTTTGGGTTTGATCAGTCAGAACACAAGCGCTGTGGGAGAGTTCAGCTTTCCTGCTTTCCAGTGCTTCTTTGGCAGACGGTATGTGCAGGTGCTCTGAAAGGCATATACAGGTGACTAGCAAAGAATATTCCAAATTTTTATTTATACTGCCTTTATGTTAAAAGACTCTGGAAACAACAAAAATAGTAACATACTTTTTTTTTCACTCCACTTACTGCTGTATCTACAAATCCCATTATCTGTAATTCAGCCCAGATCTCTTGTCCTTCTCAGAAAAAGTGTTTCATGTAGATGGCTCATGGTAAAAACACAGATACTTTATGAGAGATGTGCTCTCTCTGATTCTCTGTTACAGACAGGATTATATCAATAGTAAAAAGCTTTCAACTACAATCAGGAAACAAATTATATAATTCTCTTATTGCTTCAAAAGGGGTAAAAAAGTCAAGGAGAACAGAGTGGATGTTAGATCATAATGGCATGGTATTTACAATACTATAAAAAATTTGGAGGAATATGAAGTACCCCTAGGTAACTCTCTGTCTGGAAGTGCATTCTTTCAAAATCTGAAAATGCAGATTATGCAGGTTCACACAGTGATTGCTGGCCTCTGAACAGAGAGCGTTTTCCCTAATCCACTGATTCTCTTCCACCAAAGACTTCTTTTCTGGCAGATGTTGAACAGATGCTTTTTATTATAAACAGATGGGAAAGATTTTTCAATTACCAATTATTCAAAGTGACAAAAAAGTCTGTTGCATAACTTAGAGATGATATTGAAATAATATTTATGTACATTCAAAAAAGAATAGTAAAATAATATTATTAATCTGGTTTATATTAAAATTATCACTCTATTTATCATGTTTGAAATTTTATCCTATTCCAGTCTAATCCAAGTGGAGTACTGTGAGGAATGATGACACTCCCCACAGCGGCACTACAGCCCTACAGTGTGGTGGGGTCCTTGGTCTGCTCTGCTCCAGCATCAGCCGGGAACGAAAATTACTCTTGGCTCTTGCAAAAAACTCCTGTCAGTAGTAGAAAGTCAGAGTGCTTCAGTTTAGAAGCAGCATTGCTAAACAACAGGACAGCATGTATTGCCTACAACTGCAGTTCCTAAGCACAAGCTGAATTTCTTACATCCCAAGATCCAACAATAGCGGTTCCGAGGAGAATAAAAACCCTGACTTAACATGAAGACAACACATTGCTTCTTCTTTTTATGGCAAACAATGTAAAGGAGCAGGCAGCAGGCCATACTTGTCATCTGAACCTATCTGGAGTTGACTGGAGGTGCAGGTCCCTAAGGGATCTACAAAGGATCTACAAAGCCAGGTTCTTGCAGGAGGCTCTGTGAAGCAGCACAGCTAATAAATACACTCATTTTCAGCACTGTTGCCTACAGTAATCAATATGAATTATGTCAAAAAAGTTTGAAATTATTCTAAAAAGCACTGGCTTGAGTATAAAGAAGAAAAAGAAATAGAGGAGAAAAGGTCACGAAACAATTAGAAAATGTCAATCAAGAGAGAACTCCCACTACCTTGGCAAGCATACCCAATATACTCCCAAGATAATAGTGAAGGAAGACAGAATTATCTAGTTAGAAAAACTCAAATGTTCAAAGTTTTTTTTACATTGTCTCTTTTGAACATTTTAAATATCATGATCATATTGGTATAGCATTAAATGAAGCCTTTGTTTACTCATCAACCTTGGTGATGGAATGGAGAAAGAAAATGCAATGTAACAAAAGCATCCATAGGGCCTGAATCTAACTGCACTGTCCGCTACTGCTGCACTGCGCTGATTCTACAGCAGCGTAAGGAAGCTGGGAACTGGACTAGACAGAGTAAAATACAGTAACGCCCAGCAAGAAAATAAAATCTGGGTTTGGACAGAGCCCAGAGTTGGAGTTGCAGTGAGAGCACTCACTGCACGGAAGGAACTGCCAATAATCGAGAATATCCTTCAGACTGTGAAGTTGTTCAAGAGGAAGGCTTTTCTTTGTCATTGTATTTAAACAGATGTGCTCCAGCATGTTTTTTTCTAGCAGTGATGGTACTTTAACTACACAATCCCCGCATAGCTCAGTGATTTTATAAAGCTTATCTTACAGCACTGCCTTTTTCAAGCTTCTCCAGAGAAAATCTTCCATCACACAAAAAAACCCTCCGATCTTATAACGCTCGGAGAAGAATGAAGGACTAAAGCTTGTTCAGAAGCTAAATCAATAATAGGGAGTTAATTTTACTTTCAGTATTGCCACTAGTGTCTCTGCTACTGTTTGGAGTATTTTGAAGAGGAAAAAAACACGTGATACATTTCCCTGTAACCTCTTCACTAATATTCCTGTTAATATAATTCAAACATTTTAGTACTGTTGAAGGCCTGTAAGATTCTTACAGGCACTGAAAATTCAGTGTATGCCCCCTCCCCCAATCACTAGTGGGAGCAAACTTAGAAAACCTTATAAAACAGCAAAGAAAAACCATAGAAAGGAACTATTTGTTTGGTTCCCAACCATTTTCATCAATGCCTCCAGCAACTGTAATTGTTTGATTTTCAGCAGATTTCTTTTTCAAATATTAAAACAAGAACAGATTTTCCTCTTAATTCCTGTTTGATTGCAGAGGGAATTTGTGTGAAAGGATATTCCTGGATATTCAAATAAGCTGTTAGAAATGATGTCTCATGAAGTGTTTAGAAAACATATAAACAATGTGCATTCTCTGGGATTCTTTGTCAGGGCAGATGCAACAATAGACCTTAGGAAACATGAGCAGATGTTATTCTGCACGCTCTTCATTTCAGAGTCTTTAGAAATTCATGAGATCTTTTGTAGGTTTTATGAATCTTCTAATAACAGTGCAGCTGTTCAATTCAGAACTGCAAAGATGTTCTCAGACATTTACTTGAATCTGCGAATGTTGAAGGCAGCACTGGAATGGACACGTTTTACAGGTTTGCAAGATATTATTTAGAAAGGCCAACCAGGTGGTGTCTGTGAATGCTGTGTCTGTCTTTCCTCCCATGATCTGGACAACTGCCATTCCATGGCTACCAATCCTTCAGTAATTCAAAGTGTCGCATTGCCTCCATCCCTTTTAAATAGAGATCTCAAAGACAGTTCAACTTTCTCTGAATATTACCACTTTCTACATGGGCAACACTATGATTATTTCCTCATTTTATGAAAAGAATCACTTAAGTTATCAACAATAGCACAGAAACTCATTTACTGCAACACACCAGTGCATTCTCATTATATTCTGGTCAGGCAAGACGCAAATCACATTGCAGATGGTTTCACTGGAAAATGTGTATTTGATCAACAATTGCACTGTGCTGAACTTGATTTAATTTCTAAGAGTCAAGCTGTTTTACACTAACCCTCTTCTGACAGAGATGCAATCCCTTCTGGATTGTGAATGTCCAGATGGACTATTTAGGTCTTTGCTCAGTCTCCATTTTTGTTGGCTCACTGTGCATTTACTTTAAATTCACTGACGGTTTTATTTAGCTCTTTATATCTTCTGCTAATCTTGAAAAATGTTGCTTAATCTTACTCATGTAGTAACTGATGTAGTAATTGGATGGTCCCCAGAAGAAAAAGATATTTTAAATGTTATGCTTGGCTACTCTCCAAAAGGTAGGACAGTGCATCACAAGCTTCTGTCCTTGGTCTACTGTTTGAAAAATACAGTTCAATTGCCGTTAGTGTTCCCTGAATGTGGCAAACCACCTCTCTAAATGCAAAGCATCAGAGTGGTAACTGATCAAATATAGTAACCACTCAACATAATTCTTCAGTACACAGTAATATAAGTTTACTTTAAAAACAGTAACATCTATTTTACCGAGAACATTTACAGTCCACGTTCAATATTTTTATTCCTCAAATTACAACTAATCTGCTTTATGTATTAAGTATCATCAGCAGTAGAGTACAGACAAATACTCACTAATAAGTGTTAACTGAATTTGATATTCCTGAGCAGAGAAGAGAGAGACATGAAAGAAAATATGTAATTCGGTTAATAGAAAGAGTTGCTTTTTAAAAAAAAAAATTGCAGTGAGGTGAAGCAGACTTGGAATCCCAGAGGCAGTTAGTTCTTCAGAAAAAAAAAATGTATTCAACCAGAATTTTGTAAAGGAAACACTTCTACATACACCTGTAATTAGAAACTCAGTGTCAAAGGAAATCACTGAAGCCAAGAATGTACAATCCTGAAGGATGCTTCTTACAAAGAAAATGTTTCTTTAACTATTTGTATCTTAATATACTCCTTAAAAATATCTAACTTCTAGGAAACAGCAACCCACTATTTCATGGACTAAATATTTTTTTAAAAATCAACAGTTCCTAAACTGTTGGCTCCTCTAGGCCAATGGAGCAACAGTAACTGCTCTGCAGCTGGTACAAGTATCACTGTTAAACAGGAAGTTGTATGAACTTCTCAGGTTCATGTGGCTGTGCTCTTAGTTCACCAAAAGTGTTGCAACATTAGTCCAAAAATTTACAATCACTGGTTCAGAGATGAGATGAGATGAGATGAGATGAGATGAGATGGCACACTGTCTTCAAACTGCATCCCGAGTGTTTTTTACTCTTACATGTTTGGTGCCAGCCACCACTAGTCATTGCCACTGTGAAGGATGGCTCTAAGCCCCATGATCTGCTTACATAGTCCTTGTCAGTCATGCAGTGGAATATGCAGTGTGTACAGTCTAGGCATGCACATGAAGTGCAGACAGTGCTGCATGAACAGTTAACCTGCTTCTGTAATTTGGCTTCAAATGCAATGAGACAAAATTCAACCAGCTGTACATGTGTATTATTCTAACAAAGCTAATAGAAGTTCTTGTAGAATGCAGAAGCACTACAGACACACAACACAGACAGAATTCAGACGCAGGAGGCTTGGCATCTGCTTTGCAGGTACTATAATTAAAGAAATCTAGGTTTTACACAAGAAACAAAAAAAAACCCCAAAACAGCAATTAAAGCCATTAAAAGATACAAATATTTTATGGCTTTAAGAAAAAAACAAGGCTGTTCTTGTAAACCTGGAAGTTTAGACAATAAATACAAAAATGTTTCTATAACCAGTACCGTCAATAAGGGAAGTACACTTTAAAGTTTAGTATATTTGTGTTGATTTATTGCAAAAACCAAAATTAACCATATAAGTCACCGAGGAATGCTTCTATGTGTTCCTTGTCAGTGTCTTCCTGTGTCTGCAGATGAGAGGCAATGCTCGTGGATGGCCCGGCCCACGGCAGGGGCTGGAATGATGCACTGATTTACACTCCGTTTATTCAGGCTTAACCTGGGGACTTTAGAGTTTCATTTGCAGAAAAAATGTTGATCATGGCAAAATTCTCTGAAGTTCACAGGTTTACAGTAGTTAAGGCTTATTTTTGGCATGAAAGACAAAACGATAGTGCTCCACTTTAAATAAGAGCAGAATTAGAACTGTAATTATTGGTCTGCGGCAGCACTGAGGTACGCAGAAAGCATCAAACTTGGGATTGTGTGAACTCCTCCAAGGTGATCTCAATTCAATATTGAGATGGACAGATCTTAAGGAAAAAAGTCTCACAGAACAATTCAAATAGTGGTGGACGAGGCCTTGACAGAATTGTAATGTATAGACAAACACACTGCGTGTCAGGAAATGAGAAATCTCATTATGTCTTTCCCTAGCAACCTTACTTTTTCTCAGATTAAAAAAACAGGACAGCAGAATGCAAAAAAGGAAGCAATGGTTCCTGTGCTTCCTGGAGAAGGAAGCTTGGAGAGACTGTTGATTATAAATAGAAGAAAGAAGAACAACAGAAAGAGAGAACAAGCTAGGACTTCAGCCAGGTGCTGATCAAAGAGTTTAACTGAGTTTGGGGGCTATCAGAGGGCACATTCACATTCTTCCTCTCTTCCTGCTTCCGCGTTAGTCAAAGATGATTTCCACCCCGTTACACTGCAGTTGACTAAAGTAGCACTCTCCTGCCTTGCTGCCCCACGGGTAGGTGGTTTTTGTTGTAGTGATTTATCAATTAAAAATAAAAAAAATAGCTCGGCAGCACAATACCTTCCCTTTTTAGCTTTGTACTATTATGAAAGATCACTGTGAAGAGCTTATTAGAGAGAGCAATGTCCCAACAAACACTGTAGCTACACTGATCTACAGAAAACACACTTAAAGGAATGAAAGAAAATCTAACAACTAATAATTCTTATTTTCCTAGATCTCTTGCTCAGAAGAGGAAGCTCCCAGGTGGCATATTAGACTGTATTAGTGGTGCTGGTGTCCAGCAGGGAATGGACTGAAATGCTACTATTTTTTGCTTCTCTGAATCCTGGTGGAGACTAGCTGAAATGATAACTATTTGATTAACATTCACTTCATGATTACAGAATAAAAGAAAACAGCTTTTCTTTCTCCTATAAAGACAATGCCTGCTCATTAGAGTTTGCGATGTCCATATGTTTTCCAAACTCAGGCTGCATCATTGCATATGGAATTGCTGGTAATAGTTTTTATATCTAATTATTTGAAGGTGCTTAGGCTAATAAAGAAATTAGTTTGAAGAGACCACCAGAGATATCAGACTGTGTCACTAAGGTGGGAGATGAACAGCTGAGCAGGTCCCATGTAGAGACTAGGAATTTGAGGAATGACATTTCTGAGCTGCTTTTAAGATGATGCAGCATATACTAACCCCCATGGACAGAGAGCTGAACTCCATGGTATTCAAATATGGATTGAGAGCATAGTGTGTGACCTAGCCTCTGTTTATCCCTTTCAGGATGCGTTTGCATGCACAGCCCCCCACCACAGGGAAGCACAGGTCCTGAGGCAGGCTCAGCCCAGCGCAGGACAGAACACCTCTCAGGGCAGCATCCCTCTCCCCTGCATTGCTTACTGATGGGTCATTTCACTTCTTTTCATGAGGCGAATAGGTAGGCTATTTATGTATTTTTCATGCCTAGTATTCGTACCTGGCATACAATATTACTGTGTATAGTATTACTGCAGTGAACTGGGTAACATCTAAGATTTTCCTCAAGACCTCACACAGCATTTATGTTTAACTGAAGTTTACAAGCCCACTGTGCAAATACCATTAGAATATATACTCATGTGAAAGTTTAAAAAATTCCTCATGAGAGGAATACATGTTGAAAGACAAGTTAAAATATTGTCTTGTCAATAGTGTTTAAAATAGCCTAGGTCAATAAATAAAAAAAAACAACAAACCAAACCAAAACTTAGTTGATAATCAAGTGCAAAGCCATAGAAACAGTGAGAAACCTTGGACAGCTTTTTAATTATTGTTCAATATGGTTCTAATGGAAATAATATTGCCCTTGAGAATGAAGAACTAATTCACAAACAGTTACTCTGGCAGAGCTACTACTGGAGCGTTTGTTGGTCTCTCTTAATCCTTTTCGGTGAGGGAAAAAGATTTCCTTTTCACTTGTTAATTTTTATGGTTATTACTGGCCTCATATACACAACAATTAATTTCTATAGCTCTATACATTACTTTGTATGAACAAGACTCTAAATACGTCTGTTTCTTTCCACTTCTTCCATTTGTTTTACTTACATCCTAAATAAACAACTTTTAAAAATACTTGTAGGATTTTTTTTTTAAAGTAATAAATGTTTTCTAAACTGCTTTCATATTTGGGCTTTACAGGGACACTGCTAACAATCTGTACTTACCACAAAGAAGACGAAAATACATTCTGCAAGGCACAGAAAATGAGGAGGAGGGAGATACTGTGAAGAGATAAGTAATGGTTTTCAGTCCTCAGAAATTTGTAACAGATTTGAGCACTTCTGTGCTTCTTCCCTTTACGTGCCACCATCACAGAACACTTTGCAGCACTTGGAGAGGACAAAGGAAATATATGGGCTTTCTTTTAAATCCTACATGTGAGGGAATGCTTCCAGAGCTCATTATGAACAGGGATGTAATTTCAGGGATATTCCTCTCAGATTCCTCCCTATGACAAGCAGGCAGAGGAACAGTCCTGAAGCCGCAGCTCAGGCCTGAGTTCCCAGCTCTGACACCAGTTCCCAGACCATGCTCTGGGGACAGGGGGTACAGGACAGGCAGGTTGGTGAGGTGACAGCAAACTCTCCTGCTTTCTGTTAGAAAACTAAGTAACAAGCACCGCATTCCACTTCTGCTGAATCATCCTTGTCCAGTGGAACAAATACATAAAAAAATTCAGATCAGAACACCCATTCCCATTTACAGGCTCATTATAACTTATCGGGTTACTGTTCTCCACTGTCTTCACTCAATTCAGAAAAGATCATGTCTACATAAAGAGGTGTTGCAGTTTTCTAAGTAACAGGAATGTCAGACATTATTCACTAGGTGGGCAAGATTTAACATGAATAGTGGTTGCAGTGAGTAGACTCATCGGCATCCTAGTTCCATTTACTCTTACAAATTGAATGTACATCTCCTAAACCCTTCACTAACAGTAATACTAGACATAAAATCTAACCACAAAAATTTCTGGTAACTTTGTAATGATTAGGGAAGAAATACTAAAGATTACTGTCAACTTCAGGCTAACTTGGAAAGCTTATCTAGAGAGCCAGAAATAAATTCTTGCCCCTTTTAAGGCAATGAGACTTTTGCCATCAAGATAAGAAGACACTGAAAGTAAAATTTCCATAGATTTCAATGCAGCCAGGATCTCATTCCTGTAAATTACATCTTGGCTCTCTGACTGCAATGAATCCAACCTGAACAGAAATAAAGACAGGGTTTAAAGCCTGTAAGAGTTTGAAACTGTCAGCTGCCATTTCAGCAGGTAGTCAACCTGATAGTTTTGGGCTGTCCAGCAAAACTCAAGGTAAAGGAGAAAAATATAAGTCCAAGCAATTCTAAGAGATGCTTTTCAGTCACTGCTGATGATAGGTGTAATAACCATCCAAGTGGGCTACTTCAGACTGCAAGAAAAGCAAGTTGCACCAGATAAAACTGAAGTAATTAGTTTAAAAGATAGCAGAACTGTAATTACCACAGAAGTGGATCTATATCCAGATCAGGTGCTTTCACTCAAAAGTTTTTAAAGCTCCCTATGAATTGTAACAGTTTGACTTGAAGAGTCTAAGTCTAGTGCATACCAAAGATACATTTTTTCAGTTTTCCTGGCTTTGAAGTTTAACCAAACATTTGTGAGCTGTTTTTACAGTCCATAAGATATAAGAAACACAACCTCATGCATACACAGAAAACACAAGAATAGTGCAAAACTCTGGGACTGACAGACATACGCACCTAACTATGTTTTTTACAATGCCGTTAGATCATTGAGATGTGCAAAGCATGAGACTGAGGTCCAAAGCTAAGCAGGCAAGAGGCAAAGACGCCTTTGTGAAAGCAAACTGGATACAAATTGTGATCCACTCAAGGTGAGGACCATCTGCACTGAGGTCTTGCCTCCTTACTTCTGTGCTCTCTACTGATTCCCTGTAGCTGATTCCCCTTTACCTCTGTAGCATCTCTCTATTGAAATCATCTTTACAGGGCTTTCAGTAGCTAATCATCACAGAACCTCTCAGTAAAGGAGGGGCTGTCTAATGAACTGGCTTCAACACTGAAATTACTGCAGTTGGGAATGCTGGAGTGGCTGCGTTCCCTCTTATAATCTGGATTCTGATGAGACTGAGAACAATGAGAGACAGTGGGCAGAGCAGGTGCTCTTCTGCAGATCTACACTTGCTCCCTACCTCGTTGGCCATGACACATTCCTGCCTGTGACTGCTTCTTCCAGACTCTCCAGGAAGTTATGTGCTTAAAGAGAGAATGGTACTAGAGAAGCTGAGACTCCCCTTCTTCAAATACATTGAAAAATTAACTCACAAACATTCCTCTCTAGATGTAGAATAGGACCCAGACCATGATACTGTGTAACGTATGTGCAATCCCTTGAATCTACAACATAATCTAAAAGAAAATCCGAATGTAAACCAGCAGGAACAAAATGCATCTCCGGGTAATAAGAGGAGGCTATTCAATTAAAATTGGTTGGCATTGGTTCAGCTATAATAGAAGCTGAGATTAATATAACCAAGAGGCTACACATTAAGCCTCTAAACAAATTAAAAATGCTAGTAATCAATGAGAACACAACAAGCAGTAAGCTGTTCAGCCAATCTATTAGCAAAACAAGCACTAACCCCATTAGGCTACTTTTAAAATTATCAGAGCCTAATAAAAACAACCTACCGATTCTCAAGCCAATGAAAATGAACCAGCCAGTTGAAGCAGTGTAATCTCCTTTAGCTAAGGAAGGAAAGCACTAGCTAAAGCCCTGGCATGCTGACTGACCTATAATCCATTCTTACCAAAGACACATGCTACCACTGCCTGCCTGAGGGAAGTGGAAGAAGACAAAAGGGAAATTTGTAATGCTCAAAAATGCCTTTACTTACATTTAAAAAAAAACAGGAAACATTACCTTTACACTTCCAATGCCATTTTTTTCTTTCTTAGAATTAAACCCTCAATGCACTAATGAAAGGCCTGGAAATGTTTGTAGTTTTAAAGGGCTTTGTCCTGACTTTATTTCTGTGTAATAAGTACTGGCAAAGCTACTCTATAATTTTGATTAAAAAAAAATAATCTATAAATAGATAAGTGTGGTTGATGAAGCAAAACTGCATTTCTAGCATAGGCATACACACAACCACAGAATAATAAAGAAACAAAAGACTTCATCCAGAACTTTCCAAAACATGTTGTCATTGTGCCTAGGGGCTTCAGCTGCTGGCTCACAGTCCTCTTCCCTATGCATTCAGCTTCAGAGGAACTCCCCTCTCCAGTGCAGGAACCCAGCAATCAAACCCAGATTGACTGGTTTTTGGAATTAACTTATTTTTATTGTTCCCTTTCATTTCAGGCATTTCCCCCAGTCACAGACTCTATGTCTCTACAAGATGGGCCCCATAGGAAGGCCCTGTCCTTCCTGTGGTGGGCATGAAGATCTGCCTTGGACATGCAGACACATCTGCTGCTTGACATGCTATTTTTAGATTCAACATATCTTGAGAAAATGCCTGAAGGATTCATTAGGGTGGCTTTTCATCTCTGATCAGTGCTTCCGCATCGGATAAAGCTGAAATGGGTATCCTCAGAGAGTAGGGCTCCATCCAGTGTCTGCTAGATGAGTTACTTAAATCTCTGCTTAAGTTTATGAATTAAGCCTCAGAAACTTAAACCTATGCTCCCACTCCAAAGGACTGTCATACTCTTCAGTAATAAAACAAGCAGTAACTACTAATAACTGGAACAGAAAACAGTACAATTCTCAGCTGTTTTGTCTGGACAGGCAAACATACTGGGATCATTCCAGCCTTTCAGGACCTGCTCTCTTGTCAGACAAGGCTGGCTGAGACAGCATGATGGCTGTTAAGAGTAATAGCTGCTCAGCCATTTCCAAGGTAAACCTTTGAAAAATAGACTACGGTGAAATTCTTGGGTTTGAATTGTTGGATTTTTTTTTGCAAAAGACTCCTATTGAGCTTATCAGAACCAGGATTTCATCCTGTTGCTTTACACAAGTGAGTTTAACAGTAAGGATGTGCCTGGTATTTTTAAGCAGAGGCTCGATTCCCACCTTCCCGTGAAAAATACTCGTCGTCATTTTGGTGTCTAGAAGCTTGTTCCCAGACTGAATATTGGGATGTTCTAAACTGCATTCAGATATAACCAAATACGTCCCAGTCTGTGATAACGGCTGTCAACAGAATAACAATGGCTAAGCCTATTTATCTACATGAAAAGAATGCCCTTTAATCTTAGTTCAAACCTGTAAAATGTAGGTTGCATCTTAAACTGTTCTGTGCAGCTGAAATAGGTTAAAGAAAACCCCTTTGTACTCTTCATTGCTCATGCACACAGCATTATCACTTACAATTAGGCATGACATTTCAGTAAACATTGCTTGTATTGAGTTAATAGACAAAGCACACAGGAGACAGCTATCAGCTAGAGAGGAAAAGAAGGGAAACAAAGCACTGATGAGGCAGACTATTATGCTGGCAAAAGAAACAGAGAAATATGTGGATTATCACTTTTACCTCCACCCAGACTAAACTTCTGATATGTTGCCCAGTTGTACTTACTCGCTTCCTAAGAATTTTAAGAGATGCAGCTGTAGAAAAAAGCACTAACCTGAAAGTAGTCCCTTTCATCTAAATTTATAAACATTTTATAAAAAACTCAACTAAGTGATTTCAGTTTCATGAATTTCTTACTTTGTATTTATAAGCTATAAATAACTTTTATACTCATATTCATCAATTTTATTTAACGTTGAACAATTTAATAAAATCTTACTAAGCATGAGCTAATGGAGAATGGTGATGTTTCTATTAAAAGTATGCACAGTGACAAAACAAAAAAGCAAAAATATTACCTGTATTAAACAGATTTGCTGCTAGGCACCATATTGTTTTAAAGGTTATGAACCCTGACAAGATCATTTCATCACTAAGGGTTAGACTATAATCCCTTCATGCTGGATGGAATTTACACCCTGGGGATTTTCTGCCATTAGTTACAGTTGGGTTACTCAAAGCATAATCATGCTATGAACAAGGCTACGGGCATCAGTTGTACTCAGATGTAGGTTATTAGGTCCCAGGTTTAAGGTTTTTTTAAAGAACGAAAGATACTGGTTGCATTCAAATCAGAACTGAAAACTGCTTTCGTTTATCTTTAAAAGTGACATAAAGAAAGAAAACTTTATCTGCACGTTAGAGAAAATGTCAAAACGTTCCCCAAAGGTATCCAAATTAACATGTATGTAAATTATATGTCATTTTGATTGCTCGTAACAGTCAGTGTGTGCACAGCACTAAGCACTTCAAGAAGGAATATGTCCTACTCTTTGTCAGACTGGGAGTAAGGGTAACCATTAGGAATAAACACCATTTTTGAAAACGGGACCAGAGTATCCAGCACTGAGAATTACACTGTGAATCATTCTCCCTTCTTCCTTGCCTTGTTTTAGATACTCAACTAAATCTCAAGCTATGACACTATGAGGACATGTAGCTGCCTTGTAGCAAACATACTATATGATTTAATTTTAGAATAGCATTTCCTTTGGTGACTACTTTAGATGTTCTCAAGAAAATCAGTTGCAAAGTATCATTTAAGCACCATCTGGTCAACCTGTTTATCCACAGAATATGCAAACCTACAGCCATTAAGAAGTAATGCAGCCAAGACAGTAGATTAATTAATTAAAGACATTATTTCCTTTGTAGCATAGACACAATCCTGTATTTTTTCAAAGCTCCTTACAGTGGAAATTCTGCAGCATTGCTATCTAAGAGTTTATCGCTATAAACTCTTTCAGAAAACTTTGTTTTCAGTTAAAATTCAACTCTGTATATAACACTGCTTCTAGGCACAATGTAAACCTCAGCAGGAAAAGGGCCCTGCAGTGCTCTGAATAAACATCTTCATGCACATACTGTATATAATCAGTTTGCAATACATGGTTGCTACCTCTTATTTACAATATGCCTGGAAGTTATTGCTTAAACGAAATAGCTGTAGTAAGAGGGGGATGTTCTGACATCCACAGTGGTGCTCATGAATAGAGCTATTACCATGAAAAACAAGCACCCGCTTTTAAAATGGGATATTAATTTATAGTTTAGACTGTTGTTATAATATACAGCAAACCAGAAAAAGACCCTGATATTTCTAATATTTAAGCTCCTTAAAGGAGCATCTTTATCTCCTCTCTGAGAGGAGGATCCTCTCTGAGACTGCATTTGCTTGTATTTCTGTTTAATTAGGGTCCTGCCACCATCCCTTTCAGATTCATAACTGTATGCAGATTTTACACTCCAGGCTCGCCTCTGTTTATCAGAAAGAGAATGTAATCTGCTATGAACAAACACCAAAAGGAGTAAAAGGAACTTGTGCTTGATCTGGTTAACAAGCAATTATGACATCTGTAGGTTTGCCTTCCTTCTTTAGCTGCTTTTTAAGGAAGGGTTAACTTTTTCCTGTGTTTATCCTGTGAAACTATGTGAAATTTGAGACTGAACAATCTAAAAAGTACTGTTCAAGTGGCTTCAAAGAAGAGCATTCATGTAACTGTAAAGCACTGCCATTGTGGCCAAAGCCTGATGTTCACAGTGCTGAGGGTGGCCTGGCGGGGACCAACCTTTCATTTGCAACGTCTAATTTTAAAAGTTGTGCTCATCTGGACAAGGGACTAAGCTATTTTTTTAGTTTTGCAGCCTCCAGATGTTTTTGGGTAAGTTTGAACATTCCATTTTACAGTCTTTTAAATAGAAACACAAAAAAACATTTAAAAATAAAATTTCTTGCTGGATACTGGAGAGAATTAATATACAGTTTGTGAACATCACGCACATACAAAACAACATATATTGGGCTATCATTTTTCATTCCGGTCAGTCTTGCTTAAGCAGTGATGCTGTAATTTGGCTCTTTGCTTTTAGCTTTGTTTTAATCAGTTATGAATTTCATTTTTTTTCCATTCATAAAAGGGAGCTCCAGTACCACCACCTTTATCTCCAGTTGCTGAGATATAACACAATCATTTACACCGAGGCGCAGTCCTTAGGTGTGAGCCCTAGCCAGGATCCCTGCAAATGGCAAAGCCCAGCAGGAACATGCTGCAGCCCATGCACAAACTGTCTGGCTGCCTGGGACAACTGGCCATGTCACCACCACTGCCTTTTCTCATGGCCTCTCCTGAGAATGGGCAAGTGCAGAGGCCTTCTCCTATGGCCTCCAGAAACTTCATATAAAAACCTTTTGATCAGATTCATTCCCAATTGCCAGGCAGTTGCCATTTCTCCTCTGAAGCTTCAGAATAGGTAAGCAGGGTTGCCCAGGACCTGAGCCATCCATTTGCCTAAAATCTTGCCATTTGAATGGATGAGTAAATTTTAACACTGTGCTGTATTTGTGCTCCTATGTTCAAAATGCAGATGTGACTCTGACTCTAATATCAACCAGTATCATAATCACATATTGATTTGAATTTGTAATGGAAGGAGAAAATGACCTAAAGCAAAAAAACCAACATAGTCATAAAATTGTGTTTCCTTCTACCTAATTCCCTTCCCAATTAAACAAAAGCACATTAGCACTAAAAGAGAAGGCCTGGAGTCACCAAAAGTTCAATCATATGTTATCACATTCATAGACTGTAGGTGTGTAAAAGTCATAAACCTTTCCTGTTAAACTTGGCCTTCTGGAATATGGGGAGAAATGAGCACTGCTAGCTGGTCAAACCATCATTTTCTGTCAGGGCTGAAGACACTGGGGATGAACCGCCCTCTGAAGATGCCACGCAAATTGCAACTGCAAAATGAGCAAAGACTCTCACTTGGACATAAGCAGATCATAATCAGATATCTAGCACTGAGGTGGGTGATAGAGGGCCCTCCCCACTGCTGGGACTCTGGTAGCTCAGAGACAGTGCAGCTGGGGGCTGCTCCCTTCCCTCTGGGGACATAGGGACAATGCTGCAGGGGTTCATGGCCAGGGCTGACCCCCTGCCCCTGGCAGCTGCCTTCAGCTGAGGCCCTGGTGTCTCCCGCTCCCACTGAGCTCCAGCTGCACTGTAGCTGCTCTGCAGCCAGACCCTGACCTGTCCCATCACCATGGCCCTGCCTGGAGACCTTCACCAGGTCTCACGCGGGGCCCAGCCTGCAGGCTGCCATCCCAGCCTGGCCTCCACCTTGCCCCATCACCATGGCCCTGCCCAGCAATCCTGGTGCTGTGCCTCATCAGGCCTAAGCCTGACCCCAACCCATGGGCTGACTTCTCACAGCCCTGCTCCGCGCCCCAGGCCTGCCCACAGATCCGGGCTCTGGGTTGCTCCTGGCCTGCCCTGCTCCATGGCTGGGGATGGTGGGACAGATCCTGCCCTGCTGGACTGGGATCTCCCTTGGCTCCCAGCTCCCTGTGCCACAGGGAGGAGCCAGCCCTTGCTGTTTCCTGACAGGTGAGATGAATTCCCCCATATTATCTTAGTACTGAAAGTGCAAAAGGCAGTGATGGAAAGCCAACCCCAGTAAGACAATGGCAATTAAAATATGTATGAGAAAAAATGATTAATAATTTGACTCCTGTACATATATAGGAGGGCTGGAGTTGTACTAGAAAAATATCTGTCTTTGTTAACTACAGGATTAACTACTGATCACAGGAAGAAAAATACCTGGTTCATTTAGAGTGAAAACGGTATGGATACCGCTGCCCAAATGCTAACCAGAAATCTCTCATGTGCATTTTCAGTTGAATGCTAACCACCTGTGCTAAAATTCCTCATGTGAGACATTGGAGTTCTGCACCAGAGAAACAGATAGGATTAAGAGATACATGGATAAAATAGGTATCACAGAGATGGGTCAACAAAGCTTTTGTAGAGGAAAGCCACGTCTCATGTGTTTGACTTTTTTTAATCAGTAACAATGTAACAACGACAATAAACTGTAAATGCTTTTTCAAAATGCTTTTCTTGAGATCCTTCACCAAAGATTCTTAAGAAACCTAATCTGTCATGCAGGAAGCTGAAACAAAAAATTTGTAGCTCCTGCTTTTCCCTTCAGAGAAAACTGTTCTCTAAGGGTGAAAACAAACACAGAGTGATTTTATTTCAAAGCAGTTGCTCCTACTAGCTTTCGCAATTTAGAATCCTCAATAGCCATTTGATGGATAATACCAACTTGAAACAATGAATGAGTTTAGGCTTAAGACATAATTTCGTTTTGTACTGAACTCCTGATTATTGTGGGTTTTCACAGGTGTCCTGAAATTTTTCCAAACTCTCACATTGAGAGTAAAAGCAGTGTTTTCTGCAAACACCTGAGAGAAGTTCTTATTCAGTTCTATCAAGGAGTCACAGTTAACATGTACTCCCATTTTCAGATGATTTGTCTCTGTTTAGAAACTTGCATGTGCAAACCTTCTACGTGGCACGGCTCCATCACCATCTGTTCCAATGTCTCCAGAGCACAGACAGCGAGGAGCTCTGACAACTGAAGCTGGAACATACGGAGTGTTTATAGCACAAGATTCATTACATGAAAGTAGGCCTTGGAAGGAGGGTGAGATGGTTTGGACTGTCCTTTCACATTAATTTCGGTATCTTCTGCTGTTTTGGTTGAGTAAATTGACCGTTAAGTTTAAAATTCAGCAAGAAGAAAATAAATCCTTGAAGTTTCTCTAAAGAAACAAGACACATGTTTTCAAGTTTCCACTTTGTGGGGAAAAAGACAAACACGGTAATAGAACTACTATTTTTAATGCTTGAATACGTACTTTCAAACTATTTTGGCACACAAAATTGTTTTAACAGTTACAAAACATTTGGGTTGTATAGCGTTGAGCTCTCCTGCCCTAGCTGTGCATCTGCATTTAGCAGAGGAAAGAAGTTGGACTGTATCTCTACACTGTCATCTTGCTTTTTAACCTCTGGAATCAGATCACGGTAATCACTGCTGCACACAGAAGCAGAATAATTTAGGCCAGGAGAGACCTCTGGAGGTCATCTAACGCAACCCCTTGGTCAAAGCAAGGCCATCTGAACCAGTTATTTTCCTTTGGTAGTTATCAGTGACATAAACAATAAATAAAGCACTCGCTGTCCCTTATCATATGCCCAACTCGTGAGCTCAGCCCTATTCCCACAGAAGAGAGCTATGGGTTGAAAAGTATAGATGATGCATGATGAATAAAATTTCTTTACAGGGAGTGTCCCACAGAGGCTGCTTGGCACCCTGATGAAGACCACTTTGTTCTTGAACAACCACTCTGGAATGTTCCTTCAAATGTCAAGTTTAAGAGCACCAGAGTGGGGAGAACATATTTAATGTGAGAGAGATCCATTCTATTAGCTTTTTCAGAGCTTCTTCCACAGCATTTATTGACTGTGACAAAAACATTGCATTGCAAAATCATTCTTCTGGAAGACATATGACCTCCAAAAGTAAAAGGATTGTTTAAAGAAAGTTATTTTTTCTTCTACAGTAGCCACTGCTATCTCAATAGTTATCTTGGAGCTTCCTAAAGAACACTATCCCTTTTTAGTTCAATTGCTACATATGTTGATTTCACAGCATACAATCACGCAGGATAGTGTCCGCAGTAAGATATTCAATAATACTATTTTCTGATAATTTCATACATTTCAGCCTTGTTCTCTTAACTGCTTTACAAAGGTAACCAAGCCTTGTCTGTTCTCCCCACACAAAGGAAAGGTAACCATCTTAAGTTCATACAGTTAGTTGCATGCTTCAACCCTGAAAATACATTACTTCTTTCTGTACATGCAGACAAGATGCCAGTATGACCCCAAGGAATGTGTAGCTTCTGCTGCACCCAGGAGCATGGGCAGGGTCCCTGAGCAGCTGCTGGGGAGCTGGGCTCCCCTGGGGTTCACTATACCTCAGCTGTGGTGGAAGAGGGTAAAGTGGCGTGGAGAAGTCAGGTAGTAAGGAAAGATGGCCAGCAACTATGCAGCCATTGCAGCCTGCTGAGACAGATTTGGCACCTCTATCAGCATCTGAGGGCTCAGGGTAAGCATTCATTTTCTCCACAAAAATTCTGTACCTAGCACATGGAACTGCACTCCAAACAGCATGCAGGATCTATTCTAGCATGAAGTAGATAGGAAAACAGGCAGAAAGGTCTGTTGTGTACATGAACTACCTATGTATCTGATGGCTGCTCTGAAGTTTGCCCAAACTTACCGGGAACAGGAGCAGTGAAAAACCTGTCAGTATTTACAAGCTCCTGGAACAGCTCCACTTTTTAATCATTTCTAAGCTCCAAGTAAGCAAGAAAGGACAAATGAACAGTTCTGACAACATACTGACTGACAACGTGTTAACATTTTTAAAGCACTCCCAGGGTGCTTTCCAAATAGGTTTTGGAAGGTGAAAGAAATGAACAGAATGTGGTGTATGCAGCCAGAAGTACCGTGTGATGGCAGTTTCAGTGATTCTTCTGTGGTACTGAACATTCTTTGATTTGCAGAAACTCAAACAATCTGTCTCTGAAGAAATAGCTCCAGGATGTTGCGACAGGAAGGAAATGTACTCTGTAAATGCTGGAGTGTCCCATGGAACTGAGAGATGCTGTGTCTAAAGAAAACTGCTTAGGAAATGCTTAAGTAATACACATGTCTGAAGAATGGGATTGATATGCCCTGAAACACAGAAAGCTGATAAAGTCGAAATTGCACCAAGACATATGTCTGTTACCCTGTGTCCATTACAAAGTCATCTGACTTGTCATCTGGCTTTTTTGATTGCACTACATCCCCTACTTGTCAATGACAGAATAGCACAGGCATGCGAGAAATTTGATTCAAGAATGAGAAACGGGATAAGTTTGCAGTAATGTTCAGTTATATAGGAACAATCAGCCCCAGACAGTTCATTCCTGCAGCACACCAGCAGCCTTGAAACAAGGTCTCACAGCTTCCAGACACCTTATCAGGCAGCCACAGAAGCTTGATCTTAGCTATGTATTCAAATAGAAGAATGACCAAGCAGGCTCTTTAGAGGCAGCAGGCGTTCGTCCAGTCAGCCCTCTGTGTAAATGAAGCGGTTTCATCAGCCAGAGGGTAACAACAGGAAAAAACAATGAACTTAAGAGAAAACTTGTACACGAGACCTATATGCTGATCTATGCCGTACTGATCCACCACTTCCTGCAATAGCAAGGAGCTAGATGTGTATATCAGTTACTGATAGGAAAAGATGCCTTTTTGACATAATACACATGCTATATGGGGAGCTGCTTAAACACTACTGAACACTTATGCCACAGTATTCAAATGTGTCAGGGAAATTTGTCACCTAAAGCGCTCAACTGGACCACTACGAATTTAGGTGGCTCAACTTTAAACACATTCATTTGAAATGGATAACCAAAATGTAGTGTATTCTTCCACACAGCTATATTACTGTGGAAATATTGTATTTATCAAGAGCTTTCTGGTGTGACATATTTGGATTTCAAATCCAGACAAAACAAAAAGTACTGTGTTTAAAATAGTTCACGAGTATTTAATGCATCGCAGTTTCTGTACCACTGAAGAAATCCAGCTCTAACATGAAAATTGTCACAAAACATGGAAAAATGTGTGAACGCTTTTCACGACATCCTCATCTACTTTGTATACAAAAGTGACACCTATCTGTTTGCTACCCAGAAGTCCATGATGGGCGTATTTCTACTTTATGAATACTGGTGAACTACATTCCTGTTTCTTGTATGTTTTAATTATTTTACAAGTATTCATGTGTTAAGAGTGTTTTCAATAAACAAAGTAACACTGGATTGCCAATTCATTGTGGATTTCCTTTTTTATTACCAGTCACAGGACATGATTCCATATATATTTGTGACTACTCTCTAGGATTTGTTTTGCACCTATGTAAGGAATCCTATATAATTTGGTACGGAATACCTACTATGTTGGAAATAGCACAGGGAAGACAGAAACTTCTCCACTGAAGCTCTACTTTATTTCAGTATGAGCTCACAGGGATGATATGGCAAAGTACAACAAGAAGCAGACCCTTCATTGTATACCAGCAATAGAGTTGTTCAGCCTGGAAAAGATAAAGCACCGGAGAGAAAGTCCCTTCCAGTGCCTAAAGGGGGCTACAGAAAAGATGGGGAGGGACTCTGGATCAGGGAATGGAGCAATAGGATGAGGAGTAACAGTTTTAAACTGAAAGAGGGGAGATTTACATTAGATATTAGGAAGGAATTCGTGACTGTGAGGGTGGTGAGACACTGGAACAGGTTGCCCAGAGAAGCTGTGGCTGCCCCGTCCCTGGAGGTGTTCAAGGCCAGGCTGGATGGGGCTTTGAGCAACCTGGTCTAGTGGGAGGTGTCCCTGCCTGTGGCAGAGGTGTTGGAACTAGATGATCTTTAAAGTCCCTTCCAACTCTAACCACTCTATGATTCTATGATTACTTTTTATGTTAAATCCACCAGTGCTTAATTAAGGTAATAACCTCTCTCAGGGGCCTTCCAAGTTAATTCCTCAAAGTGAAGCAAGAAGGAGTAAGGAAAAAGTGCTTCAGGAGCATTTCCTTGGTCTTGGCAAGACCAGTCCTCTCTACACCCAAAGCAAGGAAGAAAATAAAATGTCAGCTGTAGTTTGTATAAAAACGTAACTAAAGAGCTGGGTGCAATTACTGTCATGTAAACAAGTCTGAATTTATGGAAGGGCAGGAAGAATAAGAGTGGTCTGTTACCAGTAAGCCAGCAGCATGCCCCTGGCCGCAGGATGGTCCGATGCTCACACTGCAGCACAACCTCTCCCCGTGGGGCTACACCAGCCTCCCAGCCCACCTGGGCACTGCTGTTGCTCAGCAGGGCTGGAGACCAGCCCCAGGCCCACTGATGTTGCCAGACCTGCAGTCTATCCCCAGGTCCTTGAAACACCAAATACGTGGCCAGTGTTACAACAACTTGCTGTAAAACACTGTTTTCATTTGGTGTTGTGGTACTCCATGGCACGCTTTCACAAAACAGAAGACAGAATTTTTGACTGACTTGTCACGTCAGAGTTCCAAGCAAGCACCGGAAGTGGCTCCCACTCACTGAAAAAATAAATACTGCAGATGTATGATGAATAATTTAAAGCTTTTCTTTCTGTTATTATTCTCATCTATCAGCACTTAAACGTATATGAAGCGTAGAATGACACCTGATCTTCAGGATGATTTTTCTAGGCAGTAAGAGTGGGAACTTTTGACATTCTCAACCTTATTTTTGTATTGTTTCAAAACCCAGACCTTGTGGCCTGCCTGCAGTCCTGCCAGCAAGTCCGACTCTTGAATCCCACTCCAGTGAACCATAAGGCATGTCCTCCTCTCCTACCTTTACATTCAGTAACCTCAGTCAAAACTTTTTTTGCCATAGCATGACAAAAGTCAGATGTATACCTCAAGGAAAAAACTTCAGGAAGGTGAAGGAAAAATGGTGACCTTAGAAACAGAGCAGCACTTGGAAACTCAACTAGATGGCTATGAGTGCTGTTCTGCAAACCCTGGATAGAATGTGACCATTTTCACTGTCCCTAATGAAAATTCTGGGTTTCTTATAAATGTTGAACTATAAATGTTGAAAGCTGTATTGCACAATGGTGTCCAATGAAAGACAAATTTATCCACTCTAGGCACCAGCCAAAGCCTGGAATTTTTCCTCAGAAAATTTCCTATTGATAGCACTCACAAGAGCTTTCTCACCGTTGATATTTTTGACAATATTGCTTCTATTATCAGGATAACAAATGCAACCATTTTTGCTCTTCTGAGTGTTGCAACCACAGATTTATTCTCTCTATTAGACTGCCAGTAACTTTTCACTGGAAGTGCTCTCATCTTCCAAAAGCTGGATGCCTTCCTATGTGTTGAGAAATGAGGGAAAACTATCAATTCAAACTCACTGAACTCACTTGGTAAAAAGTTTTCATACTGCATAACCATTGGTATGTCTTCAAAATGGCTCAGCTTACTCCCCCCCTCCCAGGAACTTTATATGTTCCTCTGCATGTGCAGAGGACTAACTTTTCTCTTCCATATTATAGCACACATTTAAAGACAACATCTGACTCAAACTGATACAAACATCTAAGCAACAAGTTACTAATACATGCATTGTGATAACAAAACCAGTAAGATGGCTGTCATATTGGAATCTCATATCTGAAAAGGAGTAACTGATACTCTAAGCAGGGCCTGAAGTCTCCACACCCTTATCCTAAGGTTCAGTTTAGTTTGGCACGGCTTTTGCAGCCTTTATCAGCATTTTATGTTGCCTAGATTTGCTTACTCACTCTATCAAAAGGAAATTTTGCTGAAGCAGACAAGTTCTGGAATCACTTGGGGATCAAACCCTGGTGTGTTAAGTAAGAATTTTAAGAGTCAAGTAAAGCAAATCTGAAAATCATGAAAAGCCACATAATACCTGAGAGTGACACCTAATGTTAATTACACGGGATTCTGGTTTGCTAGATTGTGCATTAGGTAGTGTAAAACTTCAGGATGGCCATGCAGAGCTAGATGTGCCATACAGAAATTCAGGTTACATTTTACTGATTTATTATAAATCAGCGATTGTACGAAGTGAACAGTCAGGTGCATCTACAATAGCTGAAAGACTATACAAACAGCAACCTAATACACTGGTGAAAAACAATGCGAAAATAATAAAGAAGCTATTATAAAACAAGCAAAGTCAGGCCCTGATCCACATTTAGCCATTAAATTACAGAGTAGCAGGAAAAAATGCCAGGTTGTCATCTTTTTACGCTTTACTCAGTGGAACGCTGACAAGAAGAAAGTCTGCATGGCTGGAAACCAAAGTCAGAGTCAGAGGGCATGGCAGATGTCTAAAAAGATACACAAAGCAAAACTTTGAACTCAGTATAATCTGAAAGTTTGGGAATTGCCAGAGCCTCCCAGGAGGCAGTGCGCATCTCCGATTGGAGGGCATTAACACAGACAGCTGGGGTGTTCCCTGAGGTGTCCCCGAGCCAGGGGAGGCTCTCCAGCCAGACTGCGAACCCACTGCTGCGGGTTTGTCAGAGTTCCAGGAATGAAGTGGATCAGCGCGCTCTCCACAGCCAGCTTGCCTGAGGATGTCTTAAGTAACCAGCAGCCACAACAGCCAGAGGGAAATCACTTTAGACAAGCAGAACTAATGAAAGAAGTTATCGCTGGCAGATGATAACGGTCAGTCCCAAGGAGAACCACACATCTCTGAGACTCTCTGTCCAAAAGCAATTACATGACTGAGCTGACAGTTTATAAGACTTTGAAATTCTTGCATTACTAGAGATTTTTAATCACCATTTAATGCTATATGGTCTGTAAGAAGAAGAAGAGGAAACTGTATCTTTAGAACGGTCTCACAAAAGGCTTTGGTTATAGTACCATGTATGTTGTGTACCGATAACCATGAAGAACCATTTAACAAAGGTTAAATGAAACCTCTTCCAGACCCAGCTGATTACTGAACAGACAGGATGCATGAGGCAAACTTACTAACAGCTCCGCAGATGACTTTGTTCTCTACTTGTTGTCAAAGTAGAGCTTAAGTAAAAGGTAATACCAATATGTTTTTATCAACAAATTATGCACTTCCCTGCACATTGGCCTCAAGGAATAATATAATAGAAATAAATTAAAAGAGCAACACAAAATTAAGCAGAAGACAATAATACAGATTTTGAAAATTAATTTACAAAATGTAAACACATTTTGTATTAATATAAGTTTATATCAATCAAATATTAATAGAATTATCTGAAACATCAGACTTACTCTAAGATAGTAATAACAGCACTTCCCATGCCTTTAACTCAAAGATAACTCAAATACTTTGTTAGTAGTAGACTTATAATGCCCCTGTGCAGTAGCTATTACTGTATCTACTTACAAATGGATCAACAAGGATTATGTGAGAGGAAAACAGAAGTAGACTTAGAAACAGAAACTTCTGAGTTGTGATTGCTAGTCCCCTGCAGAAAGCTATCAAAAATACAGAATTCAGTCAGTTTAGAAAGAAAGCTGCTATTCAACTCCTTCCACATTAGCTATTTCTAGAACCTCAAACTTTTCTAACTTTTTACACTGTATGCTTGACTCTAAATATTAATAATTCTTTTGCTTTGTCTTTTGAAGAAAAATATTGAATATTAGACATAATAATAACCTGTTGTGTAGATAACATATACATTGGGTAGAATCAAAATTCTTAAACAGCCAAGAAAACATTTTTGTCTCAGTTTCATTAGTCATTAGAAAAAGTCCAGACAATGACAGAAACATACTCTTAGTACAGCAGACAATGTTTAAATACCAGTCTGTGAGCAAAATGAGTATATGTAGCATGGTAATCCACAACTTCATAAGTCATAATGAGTTTGTAATATACAGGATTGATATTAATGACTTTTTTCTTTACTTTTCATATGTAAACACCCGCTTTATAATTTAATTTTTTTTTTATTTATATAAGATGTGACTGTGTTGCAGTTGATGGGTTAAAAAAGTTTATCCAAATATCATTAATGCCATGCCTTTAACATGGTATTATCGAAAAAACCCAACTGTGTGATGGAAATTACTCCCTGTTTTATGATCATCTAATGAACTATATTGTTACAAGTCCCGATTTTTGACATTAAAATGTTATTGGTGACTGTTATCACCTCTATCCCCTTGTGTCAACATTTCCAAAGCTTAAAAAAAAAAACCCTCTGGTGAACAGACTGATAAAAACCATTCAGTCTAGTGGTATCCTTCAAGTGGCAAAATCAAGACACAAATAGTTTTCAAACTGCAGTGAGCTCTGTGCTACCCTGATAGCTCAGAGCTCCAAGCCTACTGGCAAGCCTGACATACCTGCTGAAAAGTAGACATAGTAAGAATTTGTGATCAGTACAGCTTGAAGAATGCCCAGTCAGAGCATTAACTTCAGATCATTTCAAATTCATCTTGGATATTTACAATCTTCCAAACAGCATATTCCAAGCATGCTATTAGCATGAGTCATTAATCCTCCCATCTACTGTGACAGCACAGTCATATCTCTGGCTTACACATAAAGGAGTTGCAGTAGTCATTCACTTTAACTCCAGTAAGAAGAAAAGAAAGCAATTTTTAAAACAGCATTTTTCAGCTATTTAGCCACTTAGCTACCTAAAAAAATACAACCCACGGCTCAGTTTGCAATCTCTACTCACACTGGTGAGGGTATAGGAAACAGGCACTCCATACCAACATTTTATTCGAGATGAACACTTCTGTACCCAAAATGTAGCCTTCTATGCAAAACCAAATTTTAAATTAAATGGACTACATTCCAAAATCCATCACAAACCTGACATTTTTCAAGAATCTTCAAGGTCCAGAAGAGTGAAACATCTGAAGGAGGAGGGTGCTGAACAGGCAGATGGCATTTCCTTACCTACGCCTGCCTCAGTGTAATATTTGGCAGGAAATTACACAGAAAAGGTCACTCTCCAGAACAGCTAATAGACCTGTGGTTAGGGTATAACCCCAGCAGGGTATAATTTTAAGTCCCTGCTCTGCTTCAGTTTGCTAGTTTCCCAGTAAGTCATCCTGACCATCTGACTCTTCTGGAAAGCATCTGCTGTTCTCTATTCTATTGGAACTAAATAACTAAGATCAAATGGTCCATGTGGCTTAATTAGGAAAAGAGCTACAAGTGGATGAATGCCTAGGAGGACTGCAATGGCTCTATTTTGGCCCGATTTTCTTGATCACCTGAAATACAATTTAAATGGCAGGGTTTTTATTGAGATACCCTTCAGATGGCACATACAGGTGGCTTGACAGTCTTGGTTTCTGTACAGGGCACAGCACACCTGGATCTTGATCTCAGCTGAAGCCTCTGGACATTACTGGGATACAAAAGTAATAAAACAGCGCAAGGCAGATACAGCATTGAAGGATTAGCCCTTCACAAGATCAAGACCATCAGATACTTTTAAAGAAATATTTTGCTTACTTAGTAACAGTTAATTTAACTTTAGACTAAAACATCAGTATTACTTCCCAAGAGAAGTGGAGTTTTTTTACTGGCTGTTTATAAACAACAACAAAAAAATCAGTACAGGCCCATCCCTGCATATATTTAATTCTGAAAATCTTTTTAAAAAATCAGTGCCTAACATACCATCAAACAAGTAAATGGAAATAGCGGAACATTGTTTCTCCACTCATTTTCTACATTTTGTTTATCTTCTGAATTAAAGGTTGTAAGCTGTAGTGAATACACAGTTAAAAACTCAATTCATTAGCTCTGTCAACCAGCAGCAACTCTTATGATAATTTTAGGTACTGTATGAAGAATGAGGTTGATTTGGGAAGGAAAATGTCTCGAAATTTAAAATCTATTTCTTATTTCTAAATGAAGCAACAACTGTTGTCAAAGAGCTTTAATGCTAACTTGATTCACAGAGAAAAATGTTAAACTAGTGTTTTAAAAAATCCAGTAAAATTGGAGCACAGCTAGGATACGAAATACAACATGTTTTCCTGTTTCTTCCCCAGATCAGCTGCTGAGGCTTTTGGAATAACATCCCTTTCAGAAGAGGATGAGGCAATGGAACCGTTTCCCCACTACTCCACACAAAATGTGGAAGGCGTTTCTCATTCCGATAAAAAGCCAAAAACAAACAAAAAGAATCTTGCTAGTTTCAGGCAACAGACAGTGTGGCTTTTTCTTCCCAGCAGTGCCAAGGCAATGAGCTTCAGAGGCACAAGCTGAACCATCCTCTGTTCTGCAGCAGGACTGCTGACACAATCCAAATGCCAGAGAGCATTTACGTCAAGCTAGCACTAAATCCAAGCAATCAACTGCAATTAAAAAAATATCAGATAAAAATGCATTAATAGGAGTGCGTAATAAATCCTTATTGCAAATCATTCTGAACATTTTGCAGCTCAGGAATCTTGCTCCTTTCTTCCCATTGACTGGACCCGCCAACAGATGTCATGACTTAAGAAATAAACCCTGATTTCATGTGATTATTGCAGGCTGTGCTACTGGATCTTAGGACAGTGTTTAGATTCTTTTCAGATTTAGAATTAATAGACACTGATCACTCTTCTATAGATCTCGCTAGACCTCTTTTATACCCACCATTCAGTCCTCATACACATTACACTGGAAAATCTTTTGACTATATGGAAAATTACCATATGACACGGAAATGTTAAAAAAAATAAGCCTTTAAAGGAATGGCAAGTAGAAGCACATCTATCATCTTTTTGAATATATGAAATAGCTGCAGTTCGGTACATTCCACAAAGCATATTATAGAACTATTATATCTCTTAATGCAACATCTTGGTATTTTGATTTCCATTCTTAGTATATTATGGTTGTTTTTCCTTGCTAAATTAACTTTCCATTTACCTCTTAGTTCACCTTACTTTTTCACTTGTATCTTCTTTCATTCTCTTGTTCCAAACTTCCAGGACAATTAAATTCTCTCCTAACATGTAATAATCGATCTCCACTGCATTCTTTCTCCTAGTTACTCTCCTCCTCCTTCTGTATCTTTGCTCTTCTACAAAATTATTCAGTTGTCTTTTCTGGTATAATTGAAAATTTTTAATGCAACTCTCTCTATTCTGTATGGGAAATCTTCTGTTTCTTCTTTGGCAGTTACACCGACAGGCATAATGTTGAAATGAAGCATTGGCCAGCACTGTCCTGGAGATCTTTAGATTTTCTTTCTCTGGGCTAGGCAGGCACACCACAAAAGCTTGTGGTAGGAAACCAGAAAATAATGGCTTTGTTCAAGTGAACATTTTTTGTCTTGCTGAATATCCTGGAGACTACGACAGAGTGAGAGGCATTCTCCTTCGTATGTTATTTACTATTTCCCACTTGAAGAATACATAAAGAATACTGCTTACTTTTTTTGAAAACTCCTCTTGGGACTTATTTATCAATTTTTGACCAATTATAAACAAGCACATTCACGACAGAGAACCGACACATGTTAGGATGTCTTATCCTTAGTTATCCAACAGAGGATGAGTTATCTGCAGGGGATACCATTTAATGGCTAGTATATACAGAAAGCCACCATTTTAGATGAAAGCCCCATATAGCTGATCATGAATGCATCAGCAAGGGTGCATACATCATTCAACAACATCAACACCAGTGGCAAAAGAACTATTTGCATGTCAAATTCACAAACTAAAAATGTGAACAGATGACAACTGAACATCTTGATTCACACTGTGTTTCTCCTGCTTGTCAGTTTCTGGCGGTTATGAATAGTAACTTGAAAAAGTGCTAAAAATAACACAGATTCAGGCCCTGGCTCAAAAATTTTTTTTTTCCTCCCATTTTGCCTTGATACTCTACTTGATACTGCTAATAATAAAGTTAGTATGACTCATAAAGCCATTGCTATAATTTTAAAATAACATAAGAAATATATTTACCTATGAAAAAGGAGATAGCAGTAACATCTAGAATACATTCTTACACATTATTGGTAAGCTTAAATGATATATAGCTATAAATTGAGCATGTACCTAACTGCGCATGTAATCATCGCATTTCAGATAATTTTTTTCCAAATACATGATTTGATGCATACTTATAAATAAGAAATTAGAGATTGTTTACACACAATCAGTTGTGTGTAAACACATGTTGAAACAAGTTGAAAACAGCCTTCCCTCCTGCTAATATCTTCTTAATGTCCCATTAAGCATAGTATGCAGTGAGCAAATCAGATAAAAACTAGTTTCAGATGGATTTAGGGAACTGACCCTCTCTCACCTTGCAGAGCTTGTTAGCATGATTAGATTTCAGTCGCTGAAAGGCGACTGTACTCAGTCTATGATTTCACAATCCAAAATTATCAAGCTGTCTGATTTTCTGTGCAGACTTATTACTACTGCCACTCAAGTCTGCAGATAGGTGGGCCCCACTGGATGCCCATAAAGTCAGTGGAAGGACTTCCACAGTTGCTTCATTCTAGACACAAGTAAAACTTTTATCTATGTAACAGACATATAGACAGTGTTTTTGTTTGTTCAGGCATGAATAATCATTTTAAAGATAGGAAGTTTTATCATATTTGCAGCTCAAAAGTTAAAAAAAAACAACAAGGAAGACCTTCAATATCGACAGAAGCATGTTACTCTAAGAATGAGGTAGCTTAGTTCTAGCAGTGGTTTTGAGACTTAATTTGAAAAGAAAAATATGAGGTGAATAAAAACTTCAAAAAATCTCAACTGTGTTCACCTCAGTAACACCTCAATATAAAGCCAAAGTATCCTAGGATCTTAAAAAATAATTGCCATGGGAGGAGAGAAAGCTGCAGTGTGCCTAGAACACAGACCAGTTTCTTGGGGAAGCAATGAAAATAACAACCCAGCTTACGAGTAGGTTGAAAAACAGAAGCAGATGCAAACATCTAGGTAACACATGCTGTGAGTCTGGACTATTTTCTCAGGTGTCATCACGACAGCATAAAGAAGTATGAAATTACAAAACCTCAAAACTTTATTTGTGATCTGACCCTTGCCAGTAAGAAATGAAGACTCACTTCCTCATTCCAATGATTAATAAGAGCTGGTCAAAAGTTTCCTGAACATTTGTCACCATTTTTCTCTTGTGACACAGGACAGGCTGCACAGGGTGATATATACTGTAATCTTTCACACTTTCTATACATCCTTTTAAAATTTCCCCCAACTATAATGGTTTCCCCATCCCTTCCTCTCTTCAGATAACAGACACCTCCTTTTGCCACACAGAAAAGACACTTGTGATCTCCACTGCTGTTCAGCACTCTCTGTACATCCAGCAGTTTCCTTAGTGCTTTCATTTGCCCAAGGCACAAGATCTCTACTTGGAGTACAGCTGCACTATCTCCCTTTCTCGCTTCCACTCCATTGCTTTTCACAGATTTAACACAAGCAGTCATAGCTTCCCACTGCTTGGCCACTGGGTATGCCTTGTGGCAAATGCTCCATCATGTCTTTCATGTCATGGCACAGCCCATAAGGTTCTACTGAAAGCAGCACAGCAGGCATCCTACGATCAGGAAAATCATTTCTCTCAACTCAGACAGTATCACACTCCAGGAGAGCTACACCAAGGAAGCTTGAGAACTACCAACTGTGAAATAAAATTTCCACTGAATTAAGCCCAATTGATTCTTAGAATTTTTGATATGGCTCTAGAGTCTTGATGTTCTGCTGTACAACAAATGGAACACAAATATGTTGGGAAAAATTAAATCAGACAAAACACTGTGTTCGAAAAATACAACCAGTGAAGCCAAAATCACTGGTAAGAAAAGCAAATTACTAAATGGGACGGTCCTTTACCAAAAGTGACAAATCATTATTAAAGTCTGCCTGAGGGAATCCTGAACTAATCTTATTGTTAAAGTGAATAAACACAAGGCAGATTAACAATGTCTCCTAAACAACATTAATTGTGAAGGCTGATTATAATTCGGAATAGGAAAACGGGTTATCTTAAAGAGCTTTACTAGTTGTACACCGTCAGCTTCTCAGTGTAATTAGCATGCTATTAGTATTTCTATGTGTGAAATTCTTGTCAAAATACACTTTTAGTTCTTGAAAGAAAATAAGATGTAAATACAATGTCACCACTCGTTTAAATGAAACATCTTCTTGCAGTGAAATAGTCTCTAAAATATCACATTTAATATGATGTGTTAAGACTATATACTGCTCTGCACATGACACTGGGTATGTAAATTTTACTTAAAATTATGTGTAGCTCACATATTCTAAACAGCAAAGAGAAAATGGAAAATCTTCTTTAACCATAGCTGGCACAGAAAATATGATTTTCTTTTCCTCTTTCATTTTTGGATGTTCGTTTTGGAAAATGTATTCCAAAGAGCTTGAGTGAGAAGAATTAATTCCCATTGCTTTAGCAGACAAGCTGCCTTATATCAACCTGCATGTACCATCAAATGGCATCTGCAACAACCAACATCCAAGGCCAGATTTATAAAAGCATTTTGGTGCTGAACAGTGTGCAGAGGTCAGATGGAAAAAACATCTGTGCACCACAGTCATGATGATTTTCGTATGAGATAAGCACCTCGTTTCCTCTGGAAATCCCTCTAAAAATACTTAGGGGTGGTAACCCTTAAAATCTGGTGTCTAGTCACCATTTTTTATTCTTCACCACAAAACCAGGGCTCTCCAACCCAATAATTTAAATACAAGATCCTAGTGAACAGTGCCATACTGTAAACCCCATTCCAGTTCTAACCACTACATAATAACAGTGTCTCCCAATTCTGTCTGTATCTGTGCTGTTATTACTGGTCACTTCCATGGTGTCTGCTAACAGAAAGCACACAAAGGCAATGAAGAGAGATGCTGGACAACAAAGATAGTCACGTTTTGAGAACTGCTAATATTACAGAATCACAGAATCTTGATGGTTGCAAAGGACCCTTAAGACCATCGAGTCCAACCAAACAACCTACAATCTCTGCCCTTCAGAGCATGCCCTGAAGTGCCACATCTAGATGTTTCTTAAATACCTTTAGGGATGGTGACTCAACCACCTCCCTGGGCAGGCTGTTCCAGTGCCTGACCACTCTTTCAGTAAAGTAGTTCTTCCTAATCTCTAATCTAAACCTCCCCTGCCACAGCTTCAGACCATTTCCTCTGGTCCTGTCATGATTCACGCAGGAGAAGAGGCCAACACCCACCTCTCTCCAACCTCCTTTCAGGTAGTTGTAGAGGGCAATGAGGTCTCCCCTCAGCCTCCTCTTCTCCAAACTAAACATGCCCAGCTCCCTCAGCCTCTCCTCATATGACCTGGTCTCCAGACCCCTCACCAGCCTGGCAGCTCTCCTCTGGACACGCTCCAGCGCTTCAATGTCCCTCTTGTACAGCGGGGCCCAGAACTGAACACAGCACTCGAGGTGAGGCCTCACCAGTGCCGAGCACAGAGGCACCATCACTTCCCTACTCCTGCTGGTCATGCTGTTCCTGATACAAGCCAGAATGCTGTTGGCCTTCTTGGCCACCTGGGCACACTGCCGGCTTATGTTAAGCTGGCCGTCCACCAGCACCTCCAGGTCCTTTTCTGCTGGGCGGCTTTCCAGCCGCTCTGCCCCAAGCTTGTAGCGTTGCTTGGGGTTGTTGTGACCAAAATGCAGGACCTGGCACTTGGCCTTATTAAGCCTCATACAGTTGGCCTTGGCCCATCGATCCAGCCTGTCCAGGTCCCTCTGTAGAGCCCTCCTACCCTCAAGCAGATGAACGCTCCCACCTAGTTTGGTGTCGTCTGCAAACTTACTGAGGGTGCACTCAATCCCCCCATCCAGATCATCGATAACAATATTAAACAAAACCGGCCCCAAAACTGAGCCCTGAGGGACACCACTGGTGACTGGCTGCCAAGAGGATTTCACCCCATTAATCACAACTCTCTGGGCACAGTCATCCAGCCAGTTTTTAACCCAGCGAAGAGTACACTTGTCTATGCCATGATTCGCCAGCTTCTCCAGGAGAATGCTGTGGGGGACGGTGTCAAAGGCCTTACCAAAGTCCAGATAGACAACGTCCACAGCCTTCCCCGCATCCAGAAGGCGGGTCACATGGTCACAGAAAGAGATCAGGTTGATTAAGCAGGACCTCCCCTTCCTAAACCCATGCTGGCTGGCCCTGATCCCTTGGCTGACCTGCACTTGCCGTGAGAGCTCGCTCAAGATGATCCTCTCCATGATCTTTCCTGGTACCGAGGTCAGGCTGACAAGCCTGTAGTTCCCTGGATCCTCCTTCCGACCCTTCTTATAGATGGGCGTCACATTAGCCACCCTCCAGTCATCTGGCACCTGCCCTGTTGACCAGGATTGTTGATAAATGATGGAGAGAGGCTTGGTGAGCTCTCCCGCCAGCTCCCTGAGTACTCTTGGGTGAATCCCATCTGGCCCCATAGACTTAAGTACATCTAGGTGCAGAAGCAGATCATTGACTACTTCCTCCTGGATTATGGGTGGGCTGTTCTGTTCTCCATCCTTATCTTCAAGCTCAGGAAGCTGAGGACCCTGGGGATAGCTCATCTGACTACTGAAGATGGAGGCAAAGAAGGCATTCAGTATCTCAGCCTTCTCCTTATCCTTGGTTGCAAATTGGTTGTAATTGGTTGTAAAAAAATTACTGTGGATCTTTTCCATGTTAGTTTCAATTCATCACTAAGGTAAACTTCAAAAGGCATAAATTTATGACTTCTAATATGGTAAGAGATTCATATAAAAATTAATTAAACATCTTGTTCTGATCCTAGGACAACTTTTGCTCTGCCTAGCAATTACCATTAACTATGAAAATTAAAGCATTTTTACAATAAATGTAACGAGAATTTATGCCTGTTTAGCTCTATGTCTGAAATTCTGATGCTAGATTAGTATTTCTCTTTAATTCTGCACGTGATGGCAGAAAGGAGGCAGATGCCACTAACAGCAGGCAACACGTACATGTCCTAGTAGCAATGAGGTCGGAATAGGTCCAAAAGAGGAACATAAAACATGTCATCTGTTATCTATCTCAAATAAACGAAAGGTCTAACTTAATGCATTATTACTCACTCTCCCAGAGGAAGGCACATTTCATTAAAATGGATATGCCAGCAGCAATTATTTTGCACAAAGAAAAGGCTTCGCAACAACAAACTGGTTTAAACGATATATACAGTACCTCTTAAAAAACTAGGTCTAAACTATTCATTGCTTCATATGATGACATTGTATCGTCTAAAAACAGTTTCAAAACTTAGAAATAAAGCTATGAAGCCCCCGAAATATATAGTATTAAATACACTTACCTCTTTTACATCTTAAAAATACTTTGAGCATATGCTAAGGCAGGGGAAGAGGCCCAATGAACTCGAGGATTATTCTAGACATATATAAATTGTTGCCATCTCTTGATTGTTTCAGTATCACAGCCGTGTGCATACACAGGTCTGTTCCATACACACTGCTTACAGTGGTGACAGCAGCCACATAGCAAGAGTGGTACAGCTTTTTGTATCTCTGTTACTCTGTTGCTGCAGCAGCAGAACTACAAATCTATAATTAAAAAAAGATTTGAGACTATTTAAGACCTGGCTGTTCCTCTAAATTCAGCAGGAACTTTACAAATCACCGGAAACTGTGATTGTAGTTTCTCAATCTCAAAGTTCTCAACTTTCAAGGACAAGCAAAATTATGAGGTGAAAATGTGATAATTATCTCAGACTAAGTACAACAATGGTTGCAGGAATTAGAAAAGCATAGCTGTAAATACTCATTTTATAGCCTCAAAATATACAATGAACTAAAAAGCAAGAGATTAATTTGCTACAAACGGCACAACACCAAAGACTTTTACTGCAAAAGGTAAAAGCTACCATGAAAGCAGAAATGACTTTATAGCCATTATAAAATTTGATTTCATGCATATTGTTTCTCCAGCATCATCAAGAGAATATATGTAGAATTCACACAGTGTCTTTTTTGTTTAATTATGATAATGATAATGTTTACAAGTATCTAAAGGGTGGGTTTAAGGAGGACGGAGCCAGGCTCTTTTCAATGGTTCCCAGCGACAGGACAAGGAGCAATGGGCACAAGCTGGAACATAGGAAGTTCCGTTCAAATACACGGAAAAACTTCTTTACAGTGAGGGTGACAGAGCACTGGAACAGGCTGCCCAGGGAGGTTGTGGAGTCCCCTTCTCTGGAGATTTTCAAGACCCGCCTGGATGCAGCCCTGAGGGATGTGCTTTAGGCAATCCTGCTCTAGCAGGGGAGTTGGACTAGATGATCTCTAGAGGTCCCTTCCAACTCTGAAGATTCCGTGATTCCGTGATTAATGGCATACAGAAAAAAGAGAAAGGTATCAAGAGGCTTTCATCTGAATGTATTTCTTTACTTATCCTGTTACTTCTGCTACAAGTTTATGTTGCATTTGTTAAAAAAGCACACGAGATACCATAGATTTAGAAAGAGAACTGGATTGGCTACTTTAATCCAAATATTGCAAAGAAGAGAAGCTGAGATAAATCCTTACTAGAACAACAAATTCTTGCGTAGTCTTCAGGATTTTAGATTTGTTGAATGGATTTGAGATGCATCTGGTTCAGACTTGTAATTAAATAGCAAGAGGAATGGAACTATGTTGTAGAGCAGTGTAAGTGTACATATATGATCCTCAATGTTAATTAAGGTGTGGTATAAAGCAGATGTGTTCACACAGCAATCCAAGACCTGGACCACAGAGAGTTCAGAGCACGCAGCCTGGCAGTACGCGCCTGTACACACCAATGACTGGAACGAGAGCAAGTAGCGTCTAACCACAGCACACAGTTCAATACTTCTTCTATATCTTTATATACCCTTATTCTGACTTTTGCTACGTAAAATTTTCAGTAAAAATACAGGATCGGGTTTTGTGGTCTTATTTGTTTGCTCATCCCTCTTTTTAACTAGTTTTGCTCTTAGGAAAGTCATCAAGCCTGATGGCTTCAGCTGTGGAATATCAGTTCACATAAAACAAAACTGGTAACTTCATTTTCCCAGAGAATTATTAATGCATTCCAATGAGCAAATGACACTTATGATTAGCTAACTTACATTTTCCCTTAATTAATATTTGGGCAGAAAAGCTCATTGTGTGTTTCATGACAAGAAATTAAAACAAAGCATATGGCTCTTTAAGCCCTAAATTAATAGTTATATTACGCAGTGAAAAAAACCCAATGCTTCTAACAACAATAATAAATCTCATCATATGAAATCACTATGGATGAAACACAGGATGATTAATCTTTACAATACTGTATTTGTAAATTTCAATTTTTAGATCATAATATTTCATGCTTTAAAATGTGATTGGTGAATGAGGAGATTAAAGCAAAACAATTTGTTTTGCTATCTAGAGAATGTGGGAACGTGAGGTTTTAGTACTGGTAACTCCAATACCTCCTGTTTACACTTCACTGCATATACCTCCAAAACAAACAAGCTGAATAACACATTGTTCCAAAAGGTTAATAGGGATGGTGGCCTCTGCTAAACATGAAATGTAAAAGGATTAATGTATCTTTTTGTTATCTACACTAAATTAAAAACTGCAGTGAAGCCTTTACACCAGTCTTTGCTAAATGACAACAAAACACAAAAATAAAATAATCCCAACTGATTTACTCATCTTTGATGTTTTTAAAATTACCAACGGTTTAGAAACATATTCTAGAAAAAGAGATTACAGCAAATATTTTTGGCTCCTTGGACAATGCAACAAACAAAAAAGGGATGAATGTGACTAGTCAATGAACACATTAAACCCCATCTATATTGCTTCAACTCACCATACATTGCTAAAAAAGGATCATCATAAATGGCAATATAATGTAATTGAGTGGTAGAAAAATCCGTCTCAGGAGACTTGAATCTTACATTGTACTCTGACATTTCTTTCCTGGAAATTTAACTCTTTCTTGCTTTATTTCTTCCTCCACATGCTGGGAATGATACCACTAACCCTTTTTCTTTTGTTAAACATTCTGAAATCTACTGAGAAAAGCATTACACAAAAATCCACTGTAATCATCCTGTCTACATGGGTTACATGGCACACAAATCTGCATATGGCCTATGCAAAGGAATGAACAGTGAGGCTGCAGACTTTGTTACACAGCCGTATTTCCAGCCTTACTGTTTTGTCTTTTCTGTGGTTTTCTTCATGGTATGCTTCTTTAAAAGGAAAATATGTTTCCTTTTCAACAGAGGCACATTTCTTATGAAGGAAACCACAATGTCAAACTTTTCCTGAAAAGACAGAAACATACCTACACATGTTCAACCATTATAAAGATGCTTCTGAAACCAGTTGCAGCACTGCTCAGAGAGATTTTGAATTACCGCCAGGGCAGCGGAAAGGGGCACTGCATCTTTAAAGGAAACAGATTTGCTTCTGAAAGGGGCAAGTTGAAGAAACATCTGTAAAGACTGATAATATATTCACTTCCTGAAATTCTTCTAGAACTACTACTGTGAAAAGCAGGAAGTACAGTCAAGAGAGAGGAAGAAAGTTACAGATGAGAAAAGAAATCTTTCTCCCCCCAAAATGGGCTGGAATTACGAATGCTACTGTATGTGAGACTGAAAATGTCATTACTGGCAAGTCTATATCTCAAGAATATAGACAGAGACAAGGAGCCAGCAGTATTCTGTCATCTGCCAGTTTTCCACCTCAACTTTAGGATCCACAGTACAAAGAGGAGTTGTGATGAAATACTCTACCTTCTCACTGGGGCAGCACCCTTTCCCAGCAAGCTCATCCTCCTCCTAGTAACAGAAAGGCTGATCTGGACCAGGGATGTAGCAAACTTTTACCAAGGTACAGTCAGCTTCAGGCTACTGTAACCAAAATTGGCACTCTAGAAATAACATTTAATCACAAAGAACGCCAACTTTCTGAAGTAATACTGGATTTAAGGGCATAACGACCTCTTGACTAAGACATTATTCCCTAAATACAGTATTTTAGAATATTAGATGAAAAGATTGTACACAGATGCAGATAAAATGTTTTCTTCTTTCTGTATATGCATTTATATAAATCCTATGCAAACACAGCAGATCGTCTCTAGAACTGGTCTTTAAAATAAAAATCAAACACATTCCTCTCAAGGATAATTGCAAATCTTTGTGATTTTCTTTGGAAGCCAAACTTAGCCAAAATCACCCTCTTGCTTCTGGTTTTTTTTTTGATTTATTGTTTGTTTGGGTTGGGTTTTGTTTTGTAGAAAATACAATTCTGCTATTAAAAACCATTGTATCACAAACCAGACTTTATTCCATGCTTACAGACAAACCTGAGTTTAAAAGCAATCCCATTTAGAGTTAGATTTCCTAATAAAAACCTCCAAACAGGTAGTTCGACTTTTCCTCTCCTCTGTTTTACAAAACTTTTCCAACTCATAAATCTAAATAGCTACTCAGAATTATTTCACAGTGCATGCTGTAAATTAATTACAAGTGTTTCAGCATCCAGGTCAGTCCCTTTGACCTGGTGCCATGATGAAGGTAAAGCACGACTTATTCTATCTTTCCTTTTCCCTTCTATTTCTCTGGGCAGAGTGCATGGAAATCACTGACTTCACTGAAATGAAGCAATTAGTTTTTAACAGTAAAGTTTTAAAGGTGTACCAGAACATCCCTGAAATAAAACAATCATCCTTTTTGTTCCAGCATAGAACATATTTGGCTTACTCTTCTTCCCTTTCTTTGTATGGAGAATAAATAGAGTTCTTTATTGAAACCTCTGTCCAGAAAACCTAATTTTGCTTTCTGTTTCCTGAAGAAGGTTGATAGCTTACTCTTACTTAATGGCCTTGAGCCATATTGACTACTACATTTTAACAGAAAAATGCTGCAATACCAAGAAGAACAATAAAAACATATGAGATCTTTCTCTGCATTTCTAAATGAAGGAAATTGATCAAATATACTTGAGCCAGGTAGAAGGAGATTTATTTATTTATTCCCAATTTAAACACTGTGTGTTCCATAATCTCTCTGGAGGCATTAGCAATAAGATTTTGAAAGGACAATACATTAAACCAAGCTGGCAAAGCCGGCTGCAACAAAGATACATGTTCCTTCCCCCAAACAAAACTGAGATTTTCTCCAAACTTCATAATGTTTCATGAGAATAAATAATTTTCTAGTTCTACCACACTAAGGGAAGTACATTTCTGGTGCAAAGTCTTGCACTGCTTACATCATGAGACTGAGGGGCCAAACGCCGGGCTCTGGCAGTAACCATTTCTGCACCACTCTTCTGTACAGACCAAGTCCTAGAATTGCAGACCTAGATATGCTAAACTATTAAGAGCCTCTACAGTAGGTCAAAATTCTTATATCTAACTGTATCCAGAAATGAAATAGTAACCAATATTGCCTATTAAGCAGAGACAGGCTAATAGCAAGGAAAACAATTAGTAACTATTATGCAAATTCTGAATTGGCTTTTCTATTCAGCCACTTTTTTTGGCATCCATGAAAACTGCTTTTGTTCACAATAATATTTGGGAAAGAGGTTTTATTTATGCAAATAGATGCATTTCCAAAAAAAAAACAAAATTGCATGTAAATGAGCGTATTTGTGCATCAATTAGTGAATTTGAGGAGTTCTTTGCTGCAAACACACATCCATTTCAGATGGTCGTAAATGACTAGTGAGAAGGAAAGAGAAAACAGAAATGAGTCAATTTTCCTGAGCACTTGACAGATACGCAAAATGCCTATTGTAGAAGAGACAGGGAAGCTATACAAATGTATAAAGAGAGCAGTACAAAGCAGAGTAGTCAACAGAAATCTAATTCTTGGTCAACCTTTTAAGTCTTTTGAAACACAAAAGAACAAACAGTATTCCGAAAAATCAAAGTTTACTCTATTGACTTTCTGCAGGCATGCTAAAAATACTTCATTGGAAAGGGTATCAAAGATGTAACTAGATAGATCTTTAAAAAGTAATAGTCAATGGAGAAAAAGACTGCTAGTAAGACCAATGCCAATTGATAGGATTCCTCTTCTATCAATTAGAAGATATAACAGGCCAATAAATGGAGGCGTAGCAACAAGCTTAAGAATAAATTCCATTAATTTCATTTTTAAATTTCTCCCTAAGACAAGCAGAATGCTCCCTACATTGGCCCAACGGAGTACAGAAGATGGTAATCCATCTCTAAGGGCAGACAAGCGGAAGCTGCTCCTGCAGTTTGCTACTTCTGTTTTCTGAAGACAAAAGCAAGTTCAGGTGAAGCATCGCAAGCCTCACACTACCATCTGGCACACAGACAGGCCAACGTTTTGGTTATCAGTGATCCCCCAGCTGCCTTTTCTTCAAAAACATATACCCCGTAATTGAGGTAGCCAGCCAGGCTGAGGCTAAGAACTACTCAGATACAGCTAAAATGTTTCAGGCACCTGCACCTATCAAAGGTGATATATTAGATGCAACATATAATTCCTTGCTTGGGTGCTATCAGCCCAAAGCAACTTTATGCAGACCAAGCTTCTAATGAGAGCTGTACAAATATCTGAGTTGATAGCCTGTTAGAAGTAGCCAGCTCACAGAACTCTGCAGAACAGGAAAGAAACATCTGCCACGTCAGTCTCCCACTCTGCACACCAAGCACTACTTCAGTAATCGCAGTAACTCTACAGAATCACTGGGCCTGTTCCCAAAGCACAGCACTGCTCTGCAGAATTCAGAGCAGTGGACCCAGCACTATGTGACAAATGCCTTCTCTATCATAGGTAATAAGCATTTGAGGTTTTTTTAAGGATGGATAAAAAGGATGGATGAACCAAGAGGTTACTGCAAGAAACATGCTTCTGCAAAGTGGGCTGGGGTGACTGAAAAAAGAAAAACCAGACCAAATAATTTCCTCAGAATCATTTTTAAGTTGGTTGTAAAGCTGTTGTCATGACTAGGAAAGTATAGGTATAGTTTTTGTCTTCTACTGGTCCAAACCAAAATTTCTCAAGTACTTCAGCACAAAGTGATGAAAACAGTAATGATTTAACTGTTCAAACTTGACCTTCAATTTGCATTCTGAACCGTTCATGAATGCTAAGGATTATCTTTTCAATCACCTGTTATTACTAGAAGCACTTTAAACATCTTAACTGAGCATATTTCATCCAAAGGTAACAACATAATTCATTATTCAGCCAGTATTCAGCATAGATTTTGTGGCTGGATGCTCATCTCAAGTTGAGAGCATCTCTGTCTCAGCTCGTTCCTCAGTCTTCACAAACATAGACAGGTCCCGAAAAAAAGGAACACTTGAAGCTTTCTGGCTTTTTGCGTAACAGGGGACACTGTGTGCCTGGGCCTCAGTGTGAAAATAAGTGGGCTTCCCTTCCACTGCTTCCCTGCTAACTGAAGATAGAAGAACCAGGTGTTACTTTTACACCTTGGGAGATTTTCCCATCACATTCAAATCTATAAACTGTATTTGCATGTGCGCACACATGGATGATCTTAAGAGCTTGATGGACTGTGTTTTGTTCAAGAAAGTATCATTAACACCTTTTCTTGTTTCTAGAATGCTGAATGAATACTTTGATATCTATAGTGTATCTTTCACAGCTGTTCAAGCAGAGGTCATTCTCTGTCAATTGTAGTGCATTAGAATCACTGAACAATTTCCTTGACTGAAGTAAGAGAGCTTTTTTTATGAGATCTTATATTTTAAGACTGAGCAGTTATGGTAATTCCTTTTTAGTGAACGTAGTTGAAGGAGGAGACAGAATCATAGAACAGTTATGTTTGGAAGGGACCCCTGCAGACCTAGACTACTGTCCTGCTCCAGTAGGGTAGGCTATAGCAGGGTGCCCTGGGCAACATCCAGTCAGGCTGTGAATATCTCCAAGGATGGAGACTCCATCTCTCTGGGTTATCTGTGCCGGTGTTCATCAGCCTCACAGTAAAAAATGGTGTTTTCTAATGTTGAGTTGTAATGTGAGATGTTGGCAATTCCTTCTGCTCGCTTTCCAGGAAGTTCTCTTTGGAAAATCAGAAGCCTTAGTATGCACAAGACAGGGAGTCCCAGGTTTTGCCATAGTACGTTCATACATTCAGTACATATGGTAACAATTATGTTGCCTATTGCCTTTTGCTAATTTAAGCATGTGTTCCCAAAAACCTCCAATGAAATGGAAAGTTCACAAGACCATCTGCTATTTATTAACTATTACTTCATCTATTCTTTCTGCCTACCTCTTTGCCTACAACAAGACATCTCTTGAGGACTGAAGTTGGAAAGAAGAGGGAGGGAAGAAATTGCGTATAGATTAAGATGGTGAGACTGTGTCCAACCCAGGTGTAAATCAAAAAACTTCAAATTATGCTCAACACAGCCTGTCCTTAATAACCCTCAGCAAGGACTATGGCTGTTACATAAAAAAATGCAGTTTTTCTTTGGAGGAATTTTCAGTAGAAAGAAATTTTCACTACATCATCTTCTTGAGAACACCTATGAAAAATGCTCATGTACAATTCAACTACATGTCCTGATTTCCCACCTCTCTTTTGTGCACATACTACTTTTGCATGTTGACAATCCTCTAAATCTCCAATATTCAACTAATAGATATGAACTTAGGACACAGCATGATGTTTGGGTTCTAGACTACAACTTGTTTTTGTCATGTTTCATTTCAAGACCAGTAATGTGTTAACTGATGTGATGGAGATGATAGGTATGACTCAAAAGTATGTCATTTTATGACTTACAGACACACACTCTCATTTCATCATGAGATGAAATGGAAAAGTAGAATTCAAAGGAAGTCTCTGAAAACACAGAAGCAAAAGCAAGACTGACTCCTCAGAAAAGCCATCAAAAGAAGGACAGTTAGAGGAACTGGCAAACTAAAGTACAATATGGCCATCCTAGAGAAGGGCTAGAAAGTAGGTTGCCATAAGTATCACTATGTTACTGCTACCAAGTCACATCAAACAGAACCATTCACTTCACATACTCTTTTCCATGGGTTAATTGCTTAAAAAAAGACTTAGTACTTACACTGTATGTGTAAAAGTACGAATGCAATCACTGATAACAGTGAGTTGCTCCCTGGTTAAACTGATGGCTCATAACAGGTAGAAACTGCAGCTGTTGGTGTGCATTAGGTACTCCACAAACACTGAATAATGTATTAAATCCACAAATCTAACTAATTTTTTTTTGCCTCATTTACATTACTCCTGCATATTGACAAGTCTTAAAAAAAACAACAGCATATCTTTTAAAAGTCAAACATGGCAACATCTCTATTCCATTATGTTAGTACATCACTTAATTCAGTGTTATTAAAATTCAGATTTCTTCTTCCATCTGAATGATTTCAGCAGAGACTCAATCACCAAAACCCAGTTTAATTCTCTTCACACAGGGATTCCACCAGTTTAGTAAGTATATGAAATGCATCCAATTGTGGACAAAGTACATAAATTTCTATTACTCAGCCAGTCTCAGTAAATGCTTCTTTAAACAGATTCATGGACAACACCAGGTGATGAGTGTGCCCACAAGCCAACTGTCATTATTTCAGACCGGCTGATAGCTGTCTTCATGCTGACAATCAGCAGTTTCTCTGAGCGGGCACTGTGCCTGCTTACATTAGTGAGTCTCTCCTATGGAAATAAAACAAACAGACAGTGACTCTGGCTGACACTGGATCAGAATTATGTACTGGTGCGTATGAAGTATTGCACAGGGAGATCAAGAAGAATAGTCATGGGAATTGATGATGTCCTACTGACTGTACCATTTCTGGCATTACTACTAGTATGATTTTGGGGTGACTGTATCTTCAGAAGGAAGGATAGAAACATACTTCATTAGCTTCCTACCTACAGAGGAACATCAGATTAGGGATTAGACATGTGGAAGCATTTATTTATTGAAATAAAATGTTCTTAATTTTACAGTGTCTTGCTTTTATACACTGCAATTAGACCAAAGCAGCCAATCTACGTTTCATCAAATATTCAGGTACTCCTCCATTATTTCATACACTGTCTGGGTGGTTTTTTGCCAGAAAAAATCCTCCACTTTTCTTTAGACAGTAATATAAAACACAGAAGAGAGTATTTGAAAAAATTTTGAAACTGTTCAGGCAATAATATTCTCATCTGATCTTAACAGTGATGTTTATGCAGCATATATAATTAAAAGCATTTTCACTATCAGCTTAATTAATCTCAGAAGTTCAGTATTCAAAGAGCAGAGGAAATAAGCTTTTGCTACTCATTATATATCATGCAATTATATAATGAAGACATCCAATCATAATTATGTGCCATAATAATAATTCTGTGTCAGAAAAGTTCCATATATCTAGAAGAAATAAAAAAAGCATGCCTTAAACAGTTTTCCTCTAGGCCTAAAGGGATGATTTTAGAGAGATTCTAAATGCTACTGAAACCCAAGGAGAAAGAAGGTTGGGGTGGAGGTGGGAGGATCTTGCCTCAGGGAGAAAAAAAAAAAAACATTCCCACTGACATAATTCCCAGGTGGTCATAGAGAAGCACATTCAGAGTATTCAGAGGACAGTGAGAGACTGAGCTGTGGGGTTGCTTGCAGCTGTTGAATTTCTGTCTTTTCTCAGTAAGTAGCAGAGCAAACAGCATTGCATTTGTGTTCCCAACAAGAAGGCTTTTGGTCCAAAAAAAGGCTTAACTTTTTCTCCTTATTCTCTCAAAAGATAAACACGCTAACAATTTAAATTCCATTTTACATTTAAAACTTGGTCTGTACATGGGAGTGGGAAATGAGTCAAAGCACATGTCACCTCTTGTTACCTCTTTGTCAGCTAGGAACTAGTTCTCCCACCAGCAGCAGTGCAGCGGTAAATCTCATCTGTGGGAGGGGAGAGCAGCTTTCCAAATGATACTCTCTTGTTTCAGGTTCTGCAGAGCAAAAGTAATCTTCAAACCTTTTCTCAAGATCCTAAATAACACAGTTCCCTAGGATGCCTGCTTCTCATTACATATGCAATGATTTTTTTCTTTCAGAGGACTGACATGCTGATGAAAAAGTCACTCTTCTCCCAAAAGATACTGTCTTGTGACACTAAGGTCACTTGCCACTTTGGTCCATCATCCAAAGAATAAATTGTTTAAAAAAGACTCATTTCTGAGCACTTGAGAATTATACAGCTGCGAATTCCTTATTGAAGTTACACTTTGTGCTATTTTACCTAGTTAAACCATGAGGATCTCTTAACATTATCATCAATAATATTTTTGTCAAAATTAGATGCATTTTCAGTAGCTAATTATGTACAATAATTAGGTAAATTTACAAGCAAAATCATATGGGAACATGTGTCTGTATCTCTGACTATTTTCATGCTTACTCAGCAATTAAGAGTTGTAATGGACACCAAGAACAAAATGAATCTGTGTACCGAACTATCATCTTTTACCAAGTCTCTCCATGTTAAACTTTAAATGTTCTATGAGGGCAGCAAAAGGCAGCTTGTATTTCAGCTAAAATGACTGCTGTTGTCCACAATGTACAAGGCTGTATCCAGCATACGCTTGACTAGCAGCGAAGCTTAGAACCTGGATTAAAAGAATGTATATCCTACCTCTCCTGCAAACATGGATTTCCTCAACAATTCTACATTTGTTGCAATGTCATCCTAATATTTAAGAAATGTTTTGTTATCACTTTTAAATCAGACATTATGATTGAACAATGTTTAATAGGAAATTTTTCTAAAGAAGAAGCATGTGAGCATTGCATCCCTGTTAAACAAGAGGAGTTTTCCAGAGTTGTGAGTGCCTTTTTGAGTAGAGCCATGGCCTTTTACCCTGCTGGCTTGCTCTTGACTCCTACACTCTTGTACTACTTGCACTCCCTTGAATCTAGCTCTTAGTAAAGACAAAGAGAGAGGACAGGTATCTAATATTCTATACTTTTGGTCATCATCTGTAGGCTGGACACAGTCACAGTCACTTCCATGTAGGGAAAAGCTGATTATTTTCTGCTTCTGTCTCTTCCAGCCACAACTTCAGTTTTCCCAATGGGGATTTCTTCATTCAAGACACATACTGAATGTCTGGATCTGCACCTCCAGTGTAATCTGTTTCTTACAATAGCAAGCATCTCTACATGCAGCTGAACTCAGAGGAATCGATCTTGCTAGACGAAGCACAAGGGAAGTGAACAAACACAAAAGAGATGTGGAACTTTGCTAAGTATTCAGCAGGCTCCCAGTCTGAAAAATACCTGGATGTGGGTGGAATACGGAGCCCTGCTGTACTATCTGCTGAGAGGGTCATAGAGAATTTTAGGCACTGCTAGAGCTGCCTTTCTATTTCCTTACCTGTGCCACACTGGGACATGTGCATAGCGGCAAGGCAGAGTCCATCCAGAAATATACATCTCAAAGTATGTTCACAAAATATGAGGATCAGTATATCAGATACAAAAAATCAAGTCCATATACTTCCTAATATGATAGGTCATGATCTATAAAAGCACTGAAATCTCACTTGCAAGGCAAATGTATTGTTAGAAAACACTTATTTCTCTTATTCTAATAAAAGCAAGCACTGAGGTAATTCATACATAAGGTAGGCAGATTTTCACTTGTCAAAAAAATACCACGGTTCTGAATTACTTACGTAAATAGATTCAGTTTTTTTCTATTAACACAGCCAAATGTGATTCATTCAAAACAATACATTTAATTTGTCAACTCAAATAATGATAAAATTGATCTGGAATGCAAAGGAATTCCATTTCAACTTAGGGATGATTATGTATGTGTAACTCTCAGAAAGGCCCACTAATTTGCATAAACTAATAATAAAACAAAAGCCCCATCATAAGTGTAATTGTTAGGAATGATAAAAGCCCCTCCTAACTATATGTATTTCTTCAAATAAATAATATTAAGACCCCTGACAGCTCATCTTCAATGTCAATATTGATTCATCTGACACTAACAATACTCACAAAATGGTTCCAATCTAATTCCTCCCTACCCAATGCTTAAACTAATCAGAAGCCAAAGAAAATCAAATTCAAGAAGGACAAGCCATGCACTGTACGGCAGTTTGTTCAGAGGACTGTATCACTTACAAGCATGCAACATTTCTCCTCCCTCTTTACTGGGCCTCACCAGAAACTGTGCACTGAGTACCCACACCGCACTGGTCTCACTAGGGTTCAGCGTGTCAGGCAATACATCAGGGCTGGCTGTACCTAGGAGAACCCTCTGTCGTGCTACAGAATGTATACGAACTGCTTCATAGGCCTAGCCGTTTCTTGAGAGCATCAACCATCACCTCTGAAGAGAATGGGCTGATGTATGTAAACAACCAAGGATCTACTGGTGTTCCTCATATCCTACATGTTTGTCAGTACACTTTTTACAAAGCATATGAAGACATCTTAAATGCAGTAGAAAATAAATTCAAAGAGTACGAAAATAAAATCAAGCAAATAAAAAATAAAATACACCACAACTACACCACCACTGTTAAACTGGAAAAGCTCAAGATTAGGCTGCGTACATTAAAGCAAAAAGCATTTACAGCAAGAATAGGTTAAAAGTATGAACACTTTGAAAGCATTCAGAACTGCTCATTGGTTAAGTTATCCTGGAACTTGTAATGTATGACCACTCCAAACCAGAAATCCCAAAATATTTAAGGACCCCATCCTCAAAAGCTGACCAATTTAACTGAAATACCTGACAACCTAACTCGTACATAGAAGCACATCAGTTACCTTTAACAATCTGTACACCTTCTTCTCACAGGAAGGTTTTCAGAGGAAGAATCTGGCTTATTGAAAGGTTGCAGCAGTTTTAATGCACCACCATGAAAACTATTTATACCTAAAGTTTAGATTATTTTGTTTTCTGATGCCTTCTAAGCATATAATACTGACTGAAACCATCACTAGCTTTATGCAGTATCTGGACGGTCCATCAACTAAGTGTTCCACTAACAACAAGGAGTCTCATCTATTCTATGATAATGAAAGAAAAATTGCACATTTAGATATACCGGAATTATCTTTTTAAACAACAATTCACACACAATAGCTGAAATTTGTGAATTAATTATAAAATGGATAAGCATAATTTAAAGCAGTAAGAATAACACACCAAAATTAAGATATTAACTAATTTTGACAACCACACCTAAATTATTTATTCCAACAGCTACAGTGTACTGATGTACTGCAGCATATTTAGTGAATAAAAAGACTTAAGAGACTAAAACATGCTACAGCTTTTTTTATATTAACTGTATGCTGAAAGGTGAGAAAGGGCTGCTAACCAGTTTATTAGACCAGACATCATGCAGGGCAGTAAACAGAGAACTAAGATACTATTGTGTTTTGCTGTAATTATGCACATAAGAAAATCCTGAATGCAGGTTACTAATAAAACATGAACTCCTGTAATTATTCACACACAATTATGTAATTATTTATCTGTTTCTCATCTGCTAAACTACATGTGACACCTAGTAGCATGCAACTGCAGAGAAAATAATAATCAACCTTTCTCACTGTGCTGATCTGGTTGATCCCCAAACTGAACAGAAGTCACTTACCAGGCTAGATAATTAAAATGGTCTAATTTTAAACTTACATATTTAAGCCAAATGCTCTCCAAGGCGCCTCAGAAATTCTGAGGCAAAATTGTGATGGTAAATTAAATCTTTCGAGCCTACTGGTAGGCTTCAACAGCCAGGGAATCTATCCAGGACTCTGCATGAGTTTACTCCTTCTCCACCAAGGAGCTCAATGTTGCTATAGGAAGTAAAAACAGTGATTATAAAACCAAGAAAAATGCAAGAGTAACAGGATGGAAAATAAGACAGGATATACTACAATTCCGTTATATATATCAACAACTCACCATCTGAAATATTAGGTGAAATAATTGCTTCACCTTAAATCACAGCTCAGAATACAGAGTATAGTTAAGGCCACAGAAAAAACTGCAGCTAAAAAAAACACTGATAGCTCTTGAAAAAGGGAAGCAAGTGGGTCACAGACAGCATTGAAAGGTCGCACACTGAAAGATGATGAATGGAAAGACTTCCCTGTATGAGGTACAATCAGCCTGTGGTATTTCTCACTATACAATGCCACTGAGCTGAAGAATTTTTCAAATGTAAAAAGCAATATTGGTTACATAGTTAAATAATAAACTATCCAGAATTATAATGGCTTACACATGCGAAAAGTTAGGGTCAGTCAGTAAAGAACATATTTCAGAGAAACCCAGCCTCTAACTTTCAGGTATACAACTTTTGTATCAATCAGGTTATCTACTATCAGCCGGATTGATTTTTCTTATCTTTTCTGCTGAAGCATTTGTCACTACTCTAAGCCACTGTCTTTCAAACCAGTCCAAATACTGGTCAAAATGGACTATAGACAGACCAGAATGGCAGCTCCCTCATTTAAAATACCTCGTTTGGGTATTACTATCCCAAATACCCAATCCCTTTTTCCTTGTTGTTATGCAGTTACAGCCCACCCTTACAATTAAAGTATTATTCACTCAGAAAAGGAGCAGAACATGCCATTTTATAAGAAGCTGGCAGTAAAACAAGCAGAATTTATCCTTCCTTGAAAAGCCACAGTGCGATAGTGACTTTTGCTGAAAAGAAGCCGTTAAGAAAGTAATAATCATCAGATTTTATGAATTCATGCAGAGATAAAATCTCTTCAGTTTCCATCCATTATATCACCCTTTGTGTTTTTTTTATACAGTGCCTTTCCATTCAAAACCCATGTACTGTAAAAGACTGAAAGGGGGGCCGGGGGAGGGGAAGGAAAATGTTCATTAATACTTCACTCCCTGTAGCTAAACAGCCTCTTCAAAGTACCCCTAAATTTCATATGAAACTAACTGTTGCCATGAGCACAGCATGCATAAGGTACATTAGATAAATAAAATTAATTAACCTTGGCCTTGGGATTCTTGACTCACTATTTCAAAAAACAGTTACCCATAAGCTCTCTCTAAACCCTTTTTCTATCCTTTCAGAGCCTGTAGCTATGCTAACCTAAAGACTCCTTAAGCCCAAGATTGCTATAGCACCTCAATATAAAACTAGACTTCTGCTGAAAAAAAAATAATATTATTTTTTACTGCAAAGAAAGCACAGAAACGATCAGTGTCCACAGGCAGTCTCTAGGGTGATAAATGTGCTATTTCAGTTTTGTACTGCATGTACTGTACAAACGACAAGCTCAGTACTCCCACACAGATTTCCATCTAATACATTGATGTCTAAAAGATTTCTCTAGTCACTAGGAACTCTTTTCTTTCTTACTATGAAATTTCAGGAGTCATCTAACCATTACTGGTTAAATATAGGTTTTGCACTTGCTGTACATATATATGAACATTCCTATACTTATCCACAAAAAAGCATGCACATCTACACAGATTATCTGGAAACTGTAAAATCCCACCTGTTTTGTAGGGAATTTCTATTCCTGCAGTGCAAATGATCTCAAGTGCCTATGAGGGGTGTCCACCATCTTCCCTCCTGCAGAATTTATTGACTCCTGGGGACCTCCTACACCTCTAAGTTATTCTGTCCTGTCAGGGCACTGGAGATGAGCAAGGAAAAGGAGGAAACTAGAACCTTTCAGCTGGTTACATCCATTCTGGAGAGTAGAGCGTGCTGTGGAGCCAGGATCTCCCCACAGTGTAGGTGTAGGGCCTAGATGAAGAAGCATCATAACCACCTGTTACCGCACTAAACGCAGTCATTGCTTTCTGACCTTGCTCTCTCCCACATACTCAGTTTCGATATCCCTACATCACTATTTATTCCAGGGCTGCTTGTGGAGACCCTGCCAAATGTCTTTACTCCCACAGCATAGACACGTTGATAGTTACATTTTGTAGTAGTTAATATGGAACTTCCCAAAGTACTCTATCTTCCTCCATGAGGAGATGAGAATCCAGACGCGAGTACGCCTCTGGCTATTCTGCAACCTCCCTTTCCCTCTCCTTCAAAATCTGCTTTAGTCTGCAGAGAGCTTACAACAACAAAACACAACACATATATGTGCCATTAAAAATGTGATTAGCTGCTATGCACATTGCTATTTTACTTGAACATACATTATAATACATATTCTTCCCTACACATGCATTATTTCTTGAGTCAAAACAGAAATAGGTTATTCTTCCAAGACTTCCTTGCTGTCACTAAATCTACTTGCACATTTTGGAGTGGGAGTGGAATGGGGGAGGAACATGATGCAGTGCCATGTGAAGAGAGAGCTACACTGATGTGCAGCAGAGGGAGAAGATCGGAAAGAAGCCAAGCAACAAAAAACTCATGTGAATGCCAAAACCAGCATACATCAAACACTTTCCCTTTTATGCTCAAGAATTCACTACACTTAACTAAAATTTTAGGCCATCCAAGTTTGCACCTACCCAAGACAGTCCTGAGAATGGATATAAAAATAACAGTGACAGTGAGGCCAGAAGCCCAGTCCTAATCTTTCTGACACAAGTGGATCTCTGGAGGGAGCCTGAAGTGATGTGGCTGCTGCACCAGACCCGGGTCCTCAAACACTATCTGTCAGTGTCCTGATGCTGCTCTGATCTGAGCAAATACTGTTGAAAAAAGAGTATTTGATGAAAGAATAAATACCATTCTTTCTTTTTTAAAAATAATAAAAACAAGTACTACTGTTGCTCTGCTTTGGAAAAATACTGTAAAGTGAGTTTTCATAATGTAAGACGCCCTTTATATCAGAAATTATCTGAAAGGGGGGATTTTCATCACACGCCCATCATTGTGGCTTGTTAAGGGGCCTGACAACAGGAAATGCACTTTTATTATCAAAGCTGAGATGTATCTCCTCAACAAGTAGGAGTTTGTGTGTTTGTTTCACTACTCTTTCTCACTCCACCTAACACCCGAACATGCCCAACCATGTATTTTACTCAAGAGACATAATGCTGCTGCTATCAGTGTAGTTTGCAGTCCTGCAGTATTTGATCACAAATGAAACACCACTGCAGGGGGGTGAGTTCTGCTTTCTACAGCTGTTGCTGTGACTACCTCTGCTGCTGTCATTGCTATGACTGGGTCGCTGCAGCAATACCCAGCAAAACAATAGTCATCAATCATACCACAAGGTAGGGAGCAAAAACAGACAGAAGTTTTAGTGAGCTATGGTTTAGCAAACTATTTTTTTGGTTCAGAATTGAGCATTCAGTGATGAAAGGGCATACTTATTAGTTTACATTAGTTTAATTTCCTTCAAAAAACGCAAAAGACCTGCAATGCTTTCCTTACTCTTTATGCAGTATCTGAGAGACGGAGATTGCTGAAGAGGTGACAAAGGCTAAAATGGAAAAGAAAACCAGAAAATATGCTGCAGTAGTTATACAAAGATTGACAGAGCACAGAAAGCTACGCTCTTGGTTATTTCCTAAAGTTTTCCTAAAAATTCCTAAAAAATCCCCCATCTAATTTGAAGAAAATCCAGTATTAACTTAACAGTTGGCATGTGCATGATGGAAGTTTGATGGTTTAATCAGTGTGAGAGAATAAGCGGTTTCACAACTAAATCACCCTTTCAAAAAAAAAAAAAAGAAAGAATCTTTCATTTGTTAAATCACTAATAAGAAAATCCAATACCAAATCAAATGCTTTTCTACTGAAATACAAAGTGTTTGTTTACCTTTGGCAGACACTATGGAATTTGCACTATGCAACAGTTGCTTAATTTGGAATACATTAGATGAAGGGACCCCATCAGAGACAGAGCTCAAAATGAAATGGCTTCCTCTTTTGTTAAACCCCATTGTATCTCTCACTCATGGGTCTTTTTTCCCCTTCTTCCTAAAAGTACCAGAATTCTGGTAGAAATGAAATGGGCACATCAGGCCATTGACAGAAAAACATAACAGTTCTAAATCTGGACAAGTCTGTTTCTCTGAGTAGAAAAGGACACTTGAACGCTATTTCCCATTTGCAATACACACTGGGAATGTATAGTGGTTAAGAATGACCAGAGAAGCTTCTCTTCCACCAACTAATAGGCTACCAGCCCAGTATACTGGTGAAGGTGCACCACATTCCTTCAGTGGGCTTGACTCAGAGGCTACAAATTATTACAGGCCTTGCTTTTAACCTCGGAGGTCTAGGAAGCAGTAATACAAGCTCTACTAGAAAGAAAAATTAGTATTTGCAGCTTAAGTAAACTCAGAATCATTTCATGTTTAGGAAAAAAACCTCATTTACCCAGACTACACGGAAGATGACACTGGAATCTCAAACTTACACTTACTGAGTTGAAGAAAGAGAAGGTGTATTCATCTGAAATTCTACATTAGAGCCTTTCACTCTAATCCTGTTGGGCTGTGAAGCTTACCTGGATAAAATACTAAAAAAAGTCTCATTTTCCTGATTCATAGGAGTTAAAACTGTAAGACTGAGTGTGCCAATAAGCTCTCATTCTCCTCATCAGATTGTAACCATCTTTCTCTGTATCCTCTCCTGAATCCCCTTTCCCTCCTAGGTAGGGGCTTAGCTGTGTTCAAGGTCTGCTCTGATTCAGTGCAGCTGTGTGACCTTGGATTAGACTTCAGTGAAAACAGCTAAATTGTAAAAACACATTTTAAAATCACCAGATTTTTCTTTGCTGTACATCAAAACCATACAAATGCAAGATGGTGCAAGATTTCAGAGCCAAAGAATGCCTGTCTTTATCATCAAACGTGAGCCAGACTCTGGTCTTGTAAGAAAAGCTGAAGCTCTGTATAGAATTGTATGAAATGTGATGAAAATCTTGTCCTTCTCTGCTATGATCCATCCTATTTTCCTCCTGTTTTTTTCTGCAAATATTTTCTCAAAGACATGAAAAATAAGAAAAGCTTTAATGGACAACTTGTTATAGCATCTTCATATCTCGACACATGTTTTCTACCATAACTGTTCTCCCCTTTAATAGACAAGCAACGTAAGACACCTTATAAAGATTGCCACTCGGAAAGCTCTGCCAGCCATGCATTCACACACCCCCACCAGGAACCCAGATTCTTGCCAGAGAAAATGCCCTTCTGTCAACCGGTTCATTTGCATTCTAGTTGACAAGGTTCTTCTCTTAGAGCTTCTGTTACATACTACAGCGTCCTTCCAGATTAACACAGAGATCACTGGCACCTTTTTTAACATGGGCTGTGCTCTTGCCTGGCAGCTAACTTTGAGGTCATACTCCATGGCACTTTAATAAAAGCTGTAACTGTTAAAATTATTTCAATTATTTCAAGCCGTTTACTGAGGTTTTAAATTTTTTCCCAACTAGTTTTAATTGATAATCAAAGATGGACCAAATCAAGATGCTGTTTTTGTCTCTTAAAAAAAAAAAAAAATTGTCATATTTAATTGCATGTGAAATGCCAGTACCAGTCCTTTCAGTTGTGAATTCACAGCCTATGCAGATGAAACATAAAAGCTGCTCTAAGTCTATGAAGTACTGCAATTAATAATCATTTCCCCATTTCACAATAGTTAGGACTTTTTTCTAAGCCAATGTCCAATTAGAATTTAAGTTAGGCAATTACTCTTCATATTACAGACAGACTCTCTAGTAATCCTCTGATTAGTGATGTATTTGAGCATCTCAACATGCCACATAACGTTATTCATTGCCAATAGAGCTAAACTTTACTGCATTTTGTGGTTTCCTTTTCAGATTTTTCAGCATTTAAAAGTCACATCTGATCTCTTGGAAGGGGAAGGTTTAAAATAACCAAACTGAAGTAATTTGATATTATTTTATGGGCATGTCCCTAAATGTCCCATCCAGAAGCTGCAAAGTTGCATTACTACACACTGAGCTCCAAAATCAAAGTACCTGCTCATGCAGCTATACTGCTTCAGGAGTTCCTTGTTTCCAGTCAGTTGTTAGAACAGAGAGAAAAGCTTGGGTCCATTTGTATATGAATGGCTTTATTTACTTCCTGGGTTTGAGCCACTGACGTTCCCTTAGGTTATTCACTCTTCCCATTTCTTTTTTTCAAAAAAAGAGACTCCTGTTTAATCACATATCTGCAGCAGCAAAGGCTTCAAGAAACATGATTAAGTACTGTGTTACAGATCAGAGAGACTGGTCACGCAAGCCTTCTTTTCCTTTTCCTTCTACTTCTTCCGCTTGTACTTTATACACTGCTGGTCCTTCATCCCCCAAAACACCGCAGCAGAATGCAGCTGTTCTCTAGCCAGGTAATTAGTAGCTGGTGCTTTGCAGATTTTCTTGGGGTTTTTTGTCATTATTCTACAATGGAATGATGATCTTTGTAATTTTTGAGTATTTGAACTATAAAAGAACTATCTGCATTTCAGTAATACTAGTACCACGAATTTCTAGTGGGACTGGATCACTTCACAAGTTTAGTACCAAAATTCATAAATTGATTGTTATTTCTATGAAGCAGTTTGCAAAATCCACTTGTCTAATTTTCCCAATCACTAACAGCGTGCTGTTCTTGCATTTTGGAACCATCTTTTGGGGATTCCTCATGTTCCTCCCATCTCAGAATGAAATCCTACTTCTGACTGACTGAAACTAATGCTCTTAAGGCAAATAATACAGCACAGCTTATTAGACTTCTAGTGAATACCTGCTCAACTTCAACTACCTTGAACCACGGTACAAACACCATTAATAATTGCTTGCACCCTCAAGGTTCCATTTAGTGCAGAGCCTTTTGGAGAGTGTAATTGGTTTTTTGAGACATTGCTGCTAGGTCAGTACTAACCCCTCAGCCCAAACACTAATGAGCAATAGAAGGACCCTGATGGCTGCGTCTGCCGTTTTACTTTGTAACATCAAGCCTTTACCTCCAATGGGTTAATAATTTCTATTTTTCATGGCATAACAAAAGCTTACTTAGAGGCTATGTTCAATTATGTTGTAGAAAGATGCAAAATACAATGTACACTTGCTGTCATTAGCTATAAACTGAGATAATAAACTAGCTCAGCTCAATTCTGATGTTGCTCCCAGACACCTGAGTGTTATCTTGACAAGGCACTAATATCTAAGGAAAGGAATAAAATCTAGTAACCAAAATGTAAAAACAGCCCCAGCCAAACAAAACCATTGAAGTTAGTCTGAAAAGTACAAATTGTAATAACAAATCTTTTGATTACAGGACTGAATCCTTCTCAGGCAGCATATAACTCTATTCAACTCTACAAGATTTTCCATTAGGAAAAATGGAAACAGCAAGAAAAATAACATCCCTCAGAGCCTGACAGGATGCCAGTGACTTGCATTCTTGCGACTCTTCAAATTCTGCAAAATCAATCTTGTTTTTCTGAAAGCATATGATAGCTGTTGGAGCAAACCATTTAGTTTCCAAACAATCTTCCTAGAATGGCAGTGGCATCCTTGACCAAGTATACTTCCATTTCTCTAGTACTTGCAGCCTCACTAAGACTCTGAAAGCAGCAGTCTGAAAGCAGACTCTATGCACACCTAGTAAACACAATAATCACAATTATTAGATCAGAGAAATCAAAACTGAAATGGATCACGTACTGTTAGCATCTATGCAACAGACTGCCTTACACCCTTCAAGATCTACTCCACTGAAGCTGTATTTTTGCTGGGGTTTGTTTGATTGCCAGGGTCACTTCCTGCAAGAGTGTGATGAGGCAGCTGAAGAAAAACTGGTTTTGGGGAGAATGGGTTGTTAGCTTAGGCGTTTGGGTTTTTCCCCTCTCCCAGTTTAAAACCAGCAGGATCTGCACAGCTTGATCAGACAATGAACAACTTTTCTCAAGAAACGTCCATGAAATCTACAACCCCTCGAGAAAAAAATGGGCTTTGCAGAAATTTCTGTTTCTACATGAAATTTCCATATTAATTAGTCTTTAAAAATTCACTCTGTCAAAGACTGATACTACAATAAGAGAAAATTACTGTATTTTGGAGAGGACATAACACGTAAATCTGTAGAATTGCTAATTCAAATTAGAAATAGCTACATCATCGATCAAATGGCAATCTGTGGAGCTTCTGTTCGTCTCCTACATATCTAAACAACAGCAAATTAAAGTTGATCAGTCAGTACCAATAGTAAGCTTTCTATATTAGACACTCAAACCAAAGGGCTTACATTGTTTTAAGATTGTGTAGGGATCGCTCATCAAGGACTAGAGAGCATATTCCAGTCTTTACAACTGGATAACTGAATGCATGTGTTGGTCTCCTCATTAAAAAAATTCCCCCCAGCATATCTTCTATTCTTGTTCTTCCAGTAAGAATCTAACAATACCAGCTGCAGGCTGGTTCAGAAAATGACATGCAAGTCAAGTTTGGTTCTGTATCACAGCAGCGCAACCTATTATTATCTCTTTACATCATATCCATAAACAATAGTCAATGGGATTAAGACTGCAAAAACTTGGTAAAACCAAAACTGACATAACAAACAAAAAGCTAGACGGTAATGAAGCTTGTGCTAAAGCAAAGCTGCTGTTGAGTCTGCAGAATCACATCATTCTATTATCTTTTAATGGAAGTATATGGCAAATTAAAATTATTCCTTTGCCCTTCCACTTACGGTCTTTAGGAGAGAATGGTATGGGATGTCAGAAAGGTTAGTCAATCACTAATTTTTAGATTATTCAGTTTCTAGGCTTGTTCATCAGGAATCCTTGTTCATCATGATTTCATCTTCTGTCTTACTAATGCAAAAAATCTGAATTCAGATGCTTTTATAGAAAACACAGATAAACTTGGAATGAATTACCCTTACAGAAAGTGTGCCTTTTGAAGAGATGTAATACAGGAAGCATTTCCTGAGCAGGCCAATACAGTTCAAGTGTGATGTCAGGGTCATTATTCCAAGTTTTTACCAAAACATCCTGGATCAACACAAACACAGAAAATTTAAAACCTCTATCAGGAAGGCCTGATGGAGGTCACAGCCCCTTGGCTTTTGTGTTAACGTCTATTACCAATACTTATCTACCACTGTTATCTTGAAATTTATATTCTGTTCCACGCAAATTTTAAGATGTTTTGATTATATCATTTAGTACCACTGAAATGCCTATTACATGAAATCAAACATTTATGAGGTTGGTTTTGGCTGTACTTTTAAAGCACTCCTAAAAAAATAATCCATCAACTGCATTAGCTTCATTTACTTTCCTAAAAGGTCACTGCAGTCTTTGTGACTTTATTTCTTCACAGTACAGCCAAGCAAGCTGTGGGATTCACAGGTAACATTTCATATAATTAACCACAAGTAAATTAAAAATAAACAAGTTAACAAGTTAGTTGTGAAATACATACAGAAATTCACTGCAGAACTGAGGAATCCCAGTCTCTTGATTGGCACATATAGATGGTACAGGAATAGAAATACAGTTCTACATCATCAATTACAGTGGTTGTATGTGTAATGCCATGGTGACTAGAAAAAAGGTTTCCCATCTATGAACAGATTCCACTTTTTAAAAATGCCTTCCAGAAAAGCCAGAGGAAATTTTACTTGTTTCTAGAACAGTGGAATACTGGTAACAGTAAAATCAGTGACACAAAGAACATTTTCCTGTTAGTTGTAAAGTCCTTGCTCCAAAGATGACAGAGGGGCACTGCTATCCTACAATTAACAAAATGCAAAATCTCAGGCAGCAGAAGGGAACCACTCCTCTTTTTTTTCCTTAATTACAGCCTTTTAAAAATATTTTACCTTTATGAGTCTAAGAAAAATCAGAATTACAGCAGAAGTATTGCCTTCCACTACACACTGCTCAAAGTCTTCCCTCTGAAGTCAGACACCAGTCTTCACACAACCCTATCCATCCTGAATCACAGCCATTTCCACAGTCAACATAAACTTTCCACTCAGGATCTGTTTGGTGGCACAGCTATTCAGACATAATTGAGCAAATATTTTATACAGATATTGCAAGTATTCAAGGCGAGATTCTCAGGTCAGACTAATCACAGTAACTCCACCAAAATTAGAAAGGGAATGGCCAGTTGTTTCATTCTCTTTATGTAACCATTGGTCTGGAAGGTCTGGGCAAAGCAGTTAGACCGCACCTCCTTCTGCTCCCTTCAGAATCCACTTTTGCATATTCACACTTTTATCAATTACTGCTATAGCCTCTAGAGCAGATTTTTATTTTCTTACAATGCAAAGTCTCAGGTTGAACAAGAGCTGCATGATTAATCCTTGTGATATCAAGGTATTTTAAGAAAAAGCTACATCCGCCTCATGTTTATCCTCTGGTATAGCAGTTTTAATTAAGCTTCAGTTGTGACTGTTCTGTATTTTGAAACAGAACATAGGCGTAGTTAAACCTACGACCCAGTGTGAAAGCCAGTATTCTCTAAAATCCTTTAACTGACCTTAACAGAGCTGCAATTTCACCTTTAAGACAAGGCAATATTGATATTCCAGCGGTACTTTTCAGTTTACTGTCCTATACCCTGGACAGCTGTAGATCGCTTCTAAAAGGTTTTAACGACTAGTCAATAAAAAACAAATCTATTTTCTGTAGATCTAAGTTCACTGTGGACCACAGAAACATCTATCATTAGAAAATTTATACCCCTCTGTAAATCACAAGGGGTAACTTTTGCTAACTGACCACCACAGAGTCATAGAATGGTTCGGGTTAGAAAGGACCTTAAACATCATCTAGCTCTAACTCCCCTGCCATGAGCATGGACACTTCCCACTAGATCAGGTCTGGTTGGTTCCTTCCCTACCAGGAAGGAGGTCCAGAGCTGCTGTCCTCAATCCCACCTGATGACTCTCCCCGGAACTCCACGGGTGGGGCAGGAGGGAAGACGGCTTTAGATCAGGGGGATGCCTTTCCTCAAACACCCTGCTTTTGAACTTCAGAAGCCTGGTAACAAACTACAACTCAAACCCCTCTTCATTCTTCAACCATTCATGTACAAATGGATCCAGTAACTGCAGGGTTTCTGCAAGAGACTTGGCTCCAAGATCAAGAATCTTTCAATTAGCTGACCAGTACCAATGTTAGATTTATACTACATATGGGGTATATACTAGCATAGAAAGAGAAAGAAATTTCTGCACATTTCTTTTGTGATCTTAAGAGTCAAGGAGAGGCAGAACTGCCCAAAACTACAAATGTCTCTTAGGAGAGCACAGGTCCAGGGAAACCGCAATGTTCACATTTTCTTTCCTTGGCTACCAACCTCCCAATAAAACTGTCCTTTACTAAAAAGACAACATAGGAAGCCTCGGGAGAATAAAGAACAATACTGAGAAGAGATCCTATATTCAGCCTGATAATCAGTTGCTTATTTTTTAAATATAAAAGTTAGAAGTGCTACCAGCACAAGCATGTCGATATTCAGGATCTGAGAATTAAAAATAGCAGTATAACAAGTGAATGCTTTTTCTCCTTTTTCTTTATGCTTAATTTCTCTTTTCTAAATGCACTTTGCACACTGTTAGGTAGGTATAATATGTGTGGGATGTATTGTTGAGGTTGCCATGGTTTCTCATTTTTAATGAGCTTTGAGACTTTATAATCTAACCAAATACATTCATAATTACTACATCTCTTTTTTTTTCCCTTCCCCCCTCCTTCCAAAGCACTCCAAAAATTACTGGTGGTAAAAGTAAAACCAGTGATTTGAAAGACAATAAAACATCAAAGTGAAAGCCCACCCTCAAAGAGTTGGCAAACAAAAGCTTAGGCAAGCAACGGGAGAAAATTACCACCATCAGACTCAGGGATCTGTTCCATGTCCCTGTGTCTGTTCTTAACATCTAAAGTGAGCATGATATTTTGTTCCATTGGGTGCAAAATTCTCCAAAACACACAGAAAACCAAACCACATTTGTCATCAGAAGCGATGGTGAACCACTGAATGCTGGCTACACCAACTCTGATGCTATTTGCTAGGTTTGCTCTATGCTTAAGGAGAGACTGAACTGCTCAGATGCTCTGTGGGCAGCCGTCTCCTGTGAAACACGTGATTACGGTGCTTATAGCCTTGATTTGGGAAAGCAAGGGAGCAACTGCCTGACTTTAAAAACAAGAATCTGAATGGGACAACTCAGGCACTTACAGGCAGGGCCTTTTTTGACTAATGCACTGAATCAAAGTAAACAAAACTGAAGAGACAAAACACTATTAATTTAAGATACAGAAAAAAAATCTATTTTGTCATCAAAGTGTTTTGCTTTTATATTACTGGATCAAGTAAACAGAGATAAGATTATAAAAAACCTGCTTGTCAAATGTACAACTAAGAAGAAAAGTGCTTAATGCTTAAGCAATCATAAAAACACTTTTTGCATGAGAATTGCTTGTCAGCTGAAGCCATTTATTATCATGCAATTTTTGACTGCCTCCTGATACTGATGAAATAGGTCAAGGTGTAGAGTAATCTAGGCCCTGGATCTGTAAATAGCTCTTTGTCCCAAACACGTAAGCAAAGGTGTATTTGTTACTGACTGCCATTATTAACCTTACCTCAGAAGGTGGGGAGTAAAATAAATCCTTTTCTTCAATTTGTCAGCATATCAAATACAACGACCATATTTTCACATAAGAAAAGCTAATTTTATCCTTCAAGAAACTATCAGATTGAAACTGCAGTGTTTATACAACTTACAGTTAGCCAAGCGGCCGTGGCTTAGAGTTCTGAAAAGCATCAGCCACTGCAGGGACAGAAGATGAAACATCTGAGGGTTCCCTGGGGAAATTTCAACACATGCTGTCCTAAAACCTTGCAAGGCACTTGTGTGCTTAACCATCTCACTTTATAGATAGCTAGACACATAAAGACCAGTAAAGCACAAACAAAGTAAATGATTTTATGTTTCACAGAAAATCTGTGCCAGAGTGGGCCATTAGATCAACTTCCAAATTCTCGATATTTAATTCTCATGGTACTCATGGTACTCTGCCCACCGACCACTCCCCTCTGTAAGGACAAAAAAGGACATCAGCACTACCTTTGTGTGAGACAGATGACTGAAACCCTGCTGTGATGCTAGAGGTTAGAGGACCCCTAACACATAAGTGTAATTTGGCAGAAATCTGGAGGAAAAATAAATTTACTCCTGCAGTATGAATCAACATGAACTTAAACACTGTGAAATCAACTTTTGATGCCAGCTTCCTGCATGAATTGTCTGAGGATTTAGAAACACCAGCTGTGTTTTCTTTCTGATAAACTCTTACAGAACGAAAGAAGATTGCAATCTAAAAATCTCCATCCCATGTTCTACTGTGAATCACAAATTGCTGATTTCTATTACAAAAGTTATTAGCATTTTACTTGAGAGTTTCCAGAGAAGCCATTCATTTGAGCAGTGCTTTGCTAGAACATAGTGTCATATAACCACACCACCATCTGTCCAGTAAAATCACTTTGATTCCATGCAGGAGAAGGCTTTCCCTGGTTTCTGTGCAGGACAGAACAGGAGGCTGACTCTGATCTACAGTACAATACTGAAGTTTATCTGTCTTAATACTTCTTTTTTAACATTGAAGCACAAGATTCCTCAGGAATATTACCATGATGCCATGACATTAAAGTCAAACGAAAAGGCAGGGTCATGCACAGCCTGCTTTGAAAAGAGAACTATTCCTTTCTCTAGAATGCTTTTCTCCAGTACTTTCACTATATTATTTAGGAATTTGTCTCCATGAGTTTGTTTTCATGGCTCTCCATAAAGACCATCTCGAGTGATGAAGAGTGAAAAACTGAAAATATTAGGTGAAAAGTCTGTACTAATTTGAGGCATCTGATTTGAAATCACTAGGTCCTAATTTCATTAGACTACTTAGCACCAAAAATAGTGTTTGAATGTCCAAAGAATCACGCTGGCCCATCTCCCCTGCAACTCCCTCCTTCTTCTCACATATATTGACTTCTTTTCCACCTATAGGTACTGCGAATCCCAAAGTGGGTATCTAGAAAATTAGGTAAGCATTAATGGATGATTGTAGCAGCTTGTTCCAGGTGAAATTCTTGGAGCTACAGAGAAACCCTCTGGCAGAAGCAGAACTCTGCCTGGCAACTGCCTGATGTTGGTGTATGAGATTTTGCTCCGCTGCTCCCCTTTGTGCAATACACGTATTCCATTTCCAAAACAGACAGCACAGTATCCTATACGCAACAGCCAGCATGACTATACCTCCAAGTCAGGGGTGGAAATGTGATAAAGAGAAATCTAGTACACAATTTAGTTATCCAGGACATGTACACGTGCATAGAGATGACCTGAAGTGAAGGCTGCATGGATGTTCTCTGGCTTATCTTCTGAAAGTGCAGGTTGAGCTATAACACTTTCAATAATGTTGTCTGTATGTATTGTCATAGACTCAGAAGGAATCCAAAGAAGAGAAAATCCAACTCATGGCATCTTACTGACACACATATGGTGAGGAGGGTCATGCTCTTTAGGACCACAGTAGAAATCTCTGTTAACTTAAGTAATGGGAATAAGTTATAGTTGTCATTGATCATCATTCTCTATCTGATTGATATGACAGTCCAAGAAACACACTTTGCCAGTTAAAGTAAATTAAATTTTCTTGACAATAGAATAATGTTGGCTTCTGTTGCAGAAGAATGGAAGAACGGACACTTTGGAGAAGAGTATGTGTTACTGGTTTGCAGTATGTCCCCATGTGCTAAACTCAACCCATTTGGTTTTGTTCTTACCTAGCAGAGGCCCATAGCAATGAAGAGCATCAAGTGCTACAAAACTCCATCCTGATTTCTACCTGGAATTTGACCTGTGGAGAACCTTTGATGTGCTTCAATGCCAGCATAAGATTCAGCCTGCTCACATATTTTCAGTAATGTCTAACAGTGCCCAGGAAACTCAAACTTGTTCTTTCGACTAGTGTGCATTGAGCAGCATGCCAGTAATGTCTCCACTCCTGCTCACTCAGTGTTACTTTAGCAAGTACTGCACAGCACACTGCAGTATAGATGAACTTAAGAGGCTTTGCAGAATCCTGTATCTTCATCAAATTTGGATGTTTTCTATACAGAAACAGCACAGCAAATCCTTGACTACAGTAATTCCCTAGACTAATGGGAAGTTCCTGCTCCAAAGCACTAAAACGTCTCAATAGAACTATTGTAGTGTTTCTTTTCATGTGGCCAACAGAATTAATTTTTTTCCTAGTCTCATGCTTATTAAAGTCCAAGTATAATACTGGTATTGGACATCAAACTGGCTATCATATGACAGAAGGCTCTTGTGAAATGACTTATTACCCAGATCAAAATTGTAAAATGAAGCTTGCCTAACCTGAAATAAGACATGCAAGTTTATGCAAGAACTGGAAGGAAACCACTGCTTTCTCTTAAAAGCAGAAAAAACAATCTTTTCTAAATATTAAATTTTGTGTTTACAGTATTGTCACAGCCAAGCACGTAAAAATCACAAATCAGGCAAAAAAATAATCAAATTGATTGATCTGATTCAGCATCACAAGATTTTAAAATAATTACTGCATTCTTTGGGTGGTGGTATATCAAAGAGTTGATGAATAAGCAGATATTTGGACTAAAACATCACATTCACAGATTTTTTTCCCCCAAAAGCAATAACAACATCTAGAGCAGGGTTATGTTATTTACAGTGCTCTTTAGACAGGGAGTTTGGAATACTTTTCTACTATTTCTGAAACCAGAAGACTTTCACATGTTCACATCATGGCAGCAGGATGACCTTTAAGAAAGCCAGACAATATTGGCAGACTTGCAATATAGTCAGCGTAGTCCACGATGCTGTTTAGTTTGAATTTTGGACTAAAATTATGTTTTAAAATCAAATCTAGTGTATCTATTTCTCATTTCTATTAAAATCAATTATTGGCACTACATTTAAAGTCAATCCTCTAAAAATAAAGCTGATGAGATTTTGGATTATGTTGAACCTAAACTGAATGTTTTGACGTCTTATTAGCAGTAACAGGACTGCACCGTTTTAAACCATTAGACAACTGCTTGATGAGAACCTATTTATGGCAATCCAGCTATGCTACTTGGGAGTACCTGCTCTTTCAGTTTACAGTGCAATTTTCACAGGCAAATTCTATTTCAAATTTGAACACTTGAAATTCTACATATTTTAAATGGGTTTAGCCATGATTGATTGTATCTCTAAATTAAAAACTGTGGGATATCAGTATTGACCGAAAGAAAAATGTAAACACTTGGAAACACACTAAAACACAGTATAAAATCATTTAAGGAAATCAATGGGCATAGACTTGTCTTTAAATCACTCTTCACAGAACAAAAAAAATCTTAGCTTTCTCTGTTTGGTAAAACAATACCAACAATATCAAAACGAGCCAGGAAATATTTGCACAGAATTAGAAATACTAAGCTACATATATATGTTCTCCAAACTGGATTTTCCCCACCACTATGCACCCACTTTTGTGAAAATATGCTGCAATACAATGATGTGAACTGAACGTGACTGAAACTGCTAATGGAAGTTGTAAAGGTTATCTTTCAAAGATATTTGACACAGCATGCATAGATAAAATACGCTTTTCTAAGCATTGTCCAAACTCACTGAAGCCAACAGAAATACACTTAAATTGGTTTGGTTTTGGAGCCTGCAGATCATTTTTCTGTTCATTTAAATGAGAACAGAACCCTTGATGACCGATCCAATAATGTATTTACAATACATGGCTTTATGGTGTGCAGTTAGTGTCCTCCAGTTATCATTAAACCCACACTGAGATTTTGTTAATTATTACTATTTTAGAAGAGCTGTTAACAGCTACCACACTGAAAGTAAGGTTCACTGTAGCTAAGCTACTTCCTGATGGCAGAGGCTGATTAGACTGTGAGTAGCTGGAGTACAATAAAATGGCCACACTTATTCAATCTGTCTAACAGAGCTGGTCAACGTAATCCACACATCATCTCCTGTGCAAGCACAGACATGTGCTCTGAATTCTCAATGGAATATTTAAAAAATAAATGTATTAAGCAGCTTTCTTACCACTCATTGCTTCAGTCTGCAATTACAAGAGAACAGTTTTAATATATTGCCAGTTTCAGTCAGAATAACCTGTTTCTTATCCGATATATAATGCCGGGGACTATTATCATTCATTAGTACGATGGTATCATTCATATACATGAAAAGATGGTAACTCTCCTGCAAACTGCCAAGTGCTCAGTTTCTATGGCAAAATCACCCAGGACACACTGAGTTCTCCCTCCCTAAGATTAACTGATCTGTTATTCTTTTGCCAGTGATTTGAAATTCAAAATCAAAACTGAGAAAAATACTCCTGAAGAAGACAGGTGCTCTTTTTACTAATTCAGACCATGACTATCACCCCTCAATCTGTATCACACCTCAAGAATTGTTCAGCACTGGTGCCTCAATTCCCAATTCCCATAGTAAGGGAATGCCATGAGACTAAACAACCTTGTGATGGGCAAGGTGCTTAAGCAAAAAGCATAAATGTCTTCAGTTTTAACATGGTATCTAGGCTGCAATTTGACAAGTTCACAGCAAGGACAAAAGGAAATCCTGTCTAAGATTGCAGGTTTCTGTTTGCAGTCAGTTGTGTCAGTTTTGGTACCTTGCTATATAGGAAGACAACCCTGACCACAGTGCCATCTTGGGTCAGTGAAAGTACCAATTAAAAATGAAAAAATAGCAGCAACAGAAGTATACATATGCATATGCAGAACGAGAAGCAAGAGATCTGTCTATGTTAAAAATTAAGTATCAGAAATTAATTATGAAAAACAAAGACACGGGTAGAAATTCACTGACATAGCCTCAGCGCAATATTGACTGTATTGATCTTCCGTCACAGGTATCTGTTTAACCTGTACCTAAACAACAATCGTAACAAATATGCTACAGTCTTACAAAGCAATCCATCCTTTTCCTAATAAACACAGTCTGGAAATAAATACTAAAAAGAGATATCAGAGGACAAAAAAAAAGTTAGAGTCACTATACTGCATATCTTTCCAGACAAGATTTTTGATGCCATCTGTGAATACTTTTTTTTTTTTAAATATATCTTGTACTTTGATTTATGAAAATTACTTTTAAGGCCATGAGAGTAAAACATTCCAACTGGTATTGTCCTGCTGATTTTATTAATAAGCAGCTACCCCAAAGTACAGAAGATACATTAATGTAGATAGTGTAGTATCTTCTGCAACAGAAGATAATATGTTGCTCAACACATATCTACACTAGAGTCTGTCAATGACACTGCTGAGATACATGTGCTAGGGAGATGCTTTATCGTTACTCTAAGCTAGCATAGCAGCTAGGCAACTAGCACATTTTTAAAATAAAAAAAAAAGGGGGGGGACCAGGATAAAAAGAGGAAGCTGGGAAGAAACCATCACAAAACACAACACTGCCTGAGGCTCCGACCTTGTGAAGGACTTACGTGACTGCAATACACTGGCTCTTCTGACTCCCTTGACTTCCCCTCATTTCCCATTTGGTCTCCTTCCAGCGTGCTCTTTTGTACCTTTGCTCCATTCACCACATCATACACAGTGGTGACTGGTTTTGGCCCCCTGCTTCTAGATCAGAAGCCCCAGCCAGCTAATGCTTTGAAATAATTTCTCAAACTTCACCTTTTGCTACTGGGGTCATACGTGATGGTCCTGACATAAAGATGTGCTCTGCAAAACTGCAGTCACCCTTGAAGAGAAGTTACTTCTTCACAGACACTGTCCATTACAGATTGTGTCATCTTTCTGCAGTCAGTTTCTGCACAAAATGAAATTATTCCTTCACAAGCTTTTACACCATTTCACATACCAACTATACCACACCACTATTTGATCTCATCCTTTCTTGGTTACACATGAGGAGCCCCACATAGGGGGATGTGAATAGCAGTTAGCCCATTCAATAATTCGAATTTTAGCTATTCCTCATACTGCATAACTATAATAGCTTTTTCATTTGATATTGCTTCATTAAAGGTCATTTCTGTGTGACATTTGCATAACTAGTTCTCTAATTATATTGCTAAACATATGAGAAGCTTTTTCAGGAACAGTTCATTCTCCCTTGTCAAGGAGACAAAATTTAATTAGAGAGTGGAAGCTTTAAATAATGGTTACATAAAAAGTACTTCTGTAAATTCCTTTTAGTTTAGGTTTTGAATTCTTAAAAGTCATGCTCTTACAAAGTCTGTAGCTTAAAAAGAGATCATGACTTAATTATATATCATCATTACACACTTCAAATTTGTATTAGTGGACATTGTCCATTCTCCTTTGTCCCAAATTTCGAGTTTTGAAAACAACTAGAGATTACCAGTTGATTTTCTTTTTTATTCAGCAGGTGAAGGTTTCCTTCTACAAGGATAGCCTACATATGCAACAGTCTTGAGCACAGCAACATGTCAGTGCATCTGTAGTACTCATTTTTTTCCCTAGACATTTATACTTCATGCATCTGTTCTGCTCATCAGAAGCACAATGGTGAAAAAAAAGCCAACACTTTATATAAAACAACTTATTTACAACAGTGAGGCTGCAAAATAAAGCCCTCAAAATGTAAAGTCAGTCAATGAACAGGAAGATGTTTAAGTTCTAATTCTGCGATACTCACTTTCTGCTTATTTTCTTACCCTCTACTGACACCAACCACACAGTTCTTAATTTTGTGAGGGATGAAATAAACAGTAACAAGAACTTGATCGTGAAAGCACAAGGATTTTGCACCTCATCTTGCATCAAGCGCATAATTCAGACTTTAGGACCCCTAGAACTGTTTATAAAGCAACAGCAGGAATCCTAAGAAACACAGAACAGTATTCCACATTTATTTTTAGATGGCAAAAGAATGGTCAGATTCAGGGCCCAATACTACAATACAGAGCAAAATGAATCCTCATTGTTAGAGGGAATTCTGGCTGTCATGCTTAGCACATCCAGTCATTCCCCTTTTTGCTCCTCTTAACTCCAGAAGAACTCTGTTCACCCTGTCCTCAGCATTCTGCAGAATTACGATTTTGTTGGAGTATGTTGAAAAGATCAGAGGAGTAATTTTTCTGCAGTTGATAATGCTGATGACAAAAGGTTAAATTCTCTCATACTGTGAGAGATTTGGAATTGCAGTTAAGAATAGCTTCAAGTCAAAGAATTAATTAATGGAAAACTATAGAAAGTGCTCGGAATTGAGCACAAATCACATATAAAAGGGATGACAAGCTATCTTCGTTTTATTTTCTCTGAGCAGTTCCTACTAACTTTAGAGTATAAGGTGATCAATACAAAGATTTACATGGGTGTTGTGCCATTCCCATTCATTTAAATTATAAATCCATATAGAAAATATATTTGATAAAAATAAAGTATAGTATAAAGAGAAACAACAGAACTTAATTAATATCTCCAAGCCATATGTTTCATCTCCATATTCATTAATTCTTCGACTTCACACTTTCCTTCCCATGAAGTTTGTGGCCTTTGCCCAATTCAGGCTAAATTTTGGTTTAAACTTTTCTGTAGCTTACGAACCTGTTGAGCATCTGGGTTCACAGATAAGCCAATCCCTGCTTGTCATTTGAACATTCTTTCACTTTTGAAGACTGAGACAGTAATTCCCAACTGTAACCCAGTGAAGAATCCAACAGCAAAAACATGCTCACAGATAGAAACACAGAAGTTTTTCAATAAATGCTTTTGTCTCTCTTTGACAGTGGCATCTGTTACTCTACTAATTTTGAGTGACCTTAAAATACAAGATCATATTAAGTTTTGCTAAAAATAAAATTGGCTCGGTGTAGGAAATGCAGTGTGTTCTTTGCTTCTCTTCACATACTACTCTTCCCGATGTTCATGTCCTCTTTCATATAAAGCAGAAATTATCTGACTGTTCCTAACTCTCAAGAGAACTTGGATAATGTAAATTAACAGAGATTGGAATCAGGATCATGACTGTCTCTATTTGTGTGAAGAAGAGGCCAAAAGGGATAGAAATATTCCTTGCCCCAAATCAAAAAGCATCTAGAGTCTAGCTAATCTCTTGAATCATAAAGGTTAGGAGATGAATGAGTTAGTTTTCATGTCTTCATGAACAAAGGGACATCAAAAGCTAGGAAATACAAACTAAAGTTGACAACTATCTTCTGGAAGCATACAATGGTGAGAAGTGTGTGATAATGGGGATGGGTGGGATCTTATGATGGTCAGACTAACATAACTACCATCCTTCAGGATTGGGCTCTGAATCCATAAAATTTCGGCAAAGTCAAATTAAAACTGAACTAAGCACTGAAAGTTAACCCTCCAAAAAAGACCTAATTAATAAGATGTTGACAGTGGTTGCAATCACCCATGTCACCATACCATTGTTTCTGATGAGGAATACATTTGGACTTGTCTAAGTAAGATAAAAAACAGTATTTTTAAATATGCTTAACTAAAAACTAGTATGAGTCTATTCAACTTCATTGAGTGTTGGATGACTTGAAAATCGTAGCCATTGAAGAGACAGGGTACATCATAACTGGTCAAGACAACTACTAATGGGATCTTAAACATTCACCTCACACATCCAGCACACAAGCTGTAAGTTTCGTAACTGGGAAAGCCAACTTTTATGTTCCTCTTGTTCACATTTTACGTTTTTTCATTCATAAATGTATAGGAAAACTTCTTTCTAATCTCATGTACCACTTTCTTATAAGACAGACTAAATTGCAGTTGAGCTTTCCAGCAGCCAACTCCACCTCAGTTTTAAGGATTTCCTCTTCATTTCCGCAGGACGCTTAGGCCCTTCCAAAACATTATGTTAGCAAAGGAAATGTCCCATGTTTTCCCTTACTGTTCATCCATATGCCGCTAAAAATAACACGACCTCTTCAGTGGTTTCAGTTCTCTCCAAGATTCCTGGATATTCTTAATCTTTTTCTACTATAAGACTATCATATTCCTTTAGCTTCTCTAATTTTAACATAGTATACAGCTAATATCGGAGGGTAGTTTGGGTCTTTTTAACCTTTGTTCACATAGCTATGATATCAAGTACGTGAAGTCCAGAAATTTAATCAACAGAGAGGAAGAGTCAACAAAGTCTTTCTCACCTGAATCACAGGGGTGTTCGGAAACACAGTGCTCAGAAAAGAGATTAAGCAACTGTCTATTAACATAGAGTTACTCAACAGGAAAATTCTTCTGTGTTCATTAAACAAAACTCCACATAAGTTAGATTTCCACCACACAAAGTTAGAAATTCCACGCTTACCTCCAAACACACAGGACAGCTGGATACAATGGGTCTTCTGAGAAGCAGGTGAATCTGCAAAACAGAATGAATGCAGCTATAGGAAGGTAAGTAAGGCTCTTGTAAGGTTAGACTAAGTCTAGATGATGTGTCTAGAATCCCTTACAACTATGACAGCAATCTGGCCCGTAACCTTTCTGCTTTTCATGCTTCATAGTGATTTCAGTTTCTCCTTGTTTTAACCCCAAAAAATAGTTTTGTATTGAATCAAGACATCCATATATCATTTGGAGCATCCAATGGCATTAGAGGCAAAAAAGCTGTTCTGCAAAAGTCATAAAATGTGGGCTGAGAGCTCAACATGTACTTTTTGATCAATATCTCCTAGTTTACTTTTATTCTTCATATTTGTACACCATCATCTTCTGCTAAATTTTTTCCGTAATCGAGACAGACGTCTTCTGGTGGTACCTTAGGCAGGATAAATTCCTCACTACACAAAATTAGTTCTTCAGAGATCATAATATCCATATATTGTTTATCTAAGTGAAGAGGGCGCTACAATGAATTGAAGCCACATAAGAAACCCAGAGCTATAAGATGGTGCTCTTCTATTGTCTATACTGCTGTCACACTGAGCAGTCAGTAAACCGGACACACAAACTAATGTGAAGGGTGTGAACTTTCCCTCGGTAATTACTGAAATGCTAATACTTCAAAAGACTGAGCCAAAACACAAAATATCTGGATTGAGTTACCACAGCATAACTGCAACGGACAGCTGGATACTAGCAATAGTTATTAGCTGTGAATACTAGTGTGAAAAACCCGTAGTATTTTAAAAACCATCCCTAATAGCTCCCCAAAGCCTCGCTGTATGTGATACAACTAGGATCACAAAAATTTTAAATTTAAAGATGCCAATTTTTAGTTTAAGTAAGTATAGTTAAAGTAAACTGTAAGCAGTAATTGTAAACTTTGTAAATGTGTAAACAGAAAAAGTAAACTGTAAGCAGTATTGGTATTGATATTCCTTTTTCAAGCACAGAAATGGGTAATAACCAGGTCCAAGGAGCAAGACAGATTTCCAGAAAGGCAGAGTGTGAATTAATAAAACACATTGATGGTGTGGTGGAGCCTCTGAGGAATCATTTAAGCTGTACAGCAAGGCAAAAAATAAGCAATTTCTACTTTTCAACTTCTTTTTCCTCTACAAACTCACCTAACACTTTTTTCCTTTTCTTATATCTTTAAATACAAAGTGAATATTTCCTACCAACTTCTGCTGCATCAGTGTGGAAAAATCTTTAAAGTACCTAATTAGGTACTTCTCATATTAGTCTGTAGTCTGATTTAGATATCACTATCTTGCTTCAGCAGACAAGGGAAGAAATACTGATGGTGTGTGTATCTGATTGAAAACATCCTCCTCTCCACATCTGAAGAGCAGCAGCTGTATTGCTAACAAGCTATTCAGAACCACTCTTAAACACAGTCTCAAGCACAGTCTCTGAGATCTTTCTCATTAATCTTAAAACCACATCAATTTCAAGACAGGTTTAGGCAATCTGAATAGTTTTTTGCATTTTTGACAGCCTAGATGGTATTCCACCAGTTTACATTTGTTTCACAATCTAAAAAATATTTCCTCTACATTCTTAACATTTAAATTTAAAGGCCTGAGACATGGTCTCCAAGCTAGAAGAACTCTATTGACTTTAATTAACTTTAGCTTACATCCTGACATTACTCTTATTCTTCTAGATGAGAGATTTGATTTTGAATTAAGCAGCAAATTCCTCAGCGGATAATCACATTATACTGAGGTAAGAAACAAATGCAGGAAAGCCTTTTTCTTCAGGGGTACAACAAATGTAGGGCACAGCACTGGTGGGAAAATTGGGAAATCAATTTAGATAGACAGCCTCTGTCATTCTAGACCAGAAGATTGTTTTAACCAAAATTAAACATCTTTATTGCATTTCTGGCTTAAAAATGAGGCTTAAAACAACGGTCTGTGAATCCAGAGGCATATCTTTCCTGCCAGAGACTCAACAGTAATCTTTCCACTAGGCCACACACCCCTGTTCAAATGTCACGGGTTGCAGCGTGCTAGAACTACTGATTCTCTCGCCATGTGATGAACTACTCAGGTAACTGATCCACCTGAAAAACAAACCAACCTAAGCACTTTTTTACAATTGTATTTTACTTTTTCCTAGACAAATCAGTTCACTAATCCGCTTCACCTTATGTGCCCACAGACCTTGTACTGGCACAACAGAGGGGACAGCAATGGAACAGCAATGGTGGAACCTAACTGCAGACAGACAGCGCCCATGGAACCACAGCCACAGTTCCTCAGATGATCTGACAAAATGTAATGGGAAAGAGGAATAGCTTATTCTCTTTGAAAATGAGTATTTTAACATTGTGCATTATGAGGTTAAATTCATTTTATTATAAAACAAGTACAGCAGTTTGTAAACATAGCAAATCCAAGCATCAGTTTCAAATGCAAATTTCCTTTTTTTTTTTGAGACGTCAGTAACAGCATATCTGCAATCAACTGTATATTACATTCATATTTCTGCCTCATAAAGTGAAACTTTGTCATGCCTTTTTGTATCAAATTCAATTTTTGAGTCAATGTTTGATTGCAAGCAACAAGCCTATACAACATACTGATGTCTTTTGTAATACATGCTGTTCTTTCAGAGCTTCACTTATTTTCAAACCAGTGGTTTAATACAAACCCTTTGCTATTGTTCAGAAGCTGAATGCACACAGCCTACAGACATTCCCCATGATTGTGCTTGCAGCAAAAAAAAAAAATCATTCTTGCAGGACTGGTGACACCACCTATATAAGGGAAACCTGCCAGACTCAGCATGTAGCCTGGGAAATAGGTCTATCAAATGCTAATGATTACAGCTGTCCTGTACCACACCTCCCACTACGTGCTAGGAGAGGGTGCTGAGAGGGACTGCAAATTTTTTTTTTCAAGTGGAGTGAAAGCAAAATTTCTACAGACTTATATTACTAGAGAATATGAAGCTGGTCAAAGCAAGGAATATTCATACTTTAGCGCTCAACCTTCAGAAAAGCTGGAGTGAGAAGGATGAACCTGCTGTGTTTGCATGTGTACAGAGCCAATGTGTACCTTCAGGTAAATAATACAGCATCACAGTTACGTTTAGGACCTAATGTGACATCTACAACTTGTCACAAGTTCTAATTTAAAGTAACAGCCTTGAGGTTCAACTGCAACTGAATACAGAGAGGTAGATTTTGAATGTGTCACATTAGTTAGGCAGGAAAAGCAGTAGAATCAATTATGAGCACGTTGCCCAATGAGGAAAAAGTTCACCAATGACACATTCTTGCTTTTGCCAAGTAATACCAATAGACTGGTGAAATAGTCATTTTTGTGGCAACACAAAAACCCTAGGAAGCAGTTTAGTGCCCACCCTGAGGGCTGTAAACACCTTTACCACCCTGAAGAAAGCAGACTCTACGCCTCAAAAGCAGGCTTCTCAAATTTGCTTCCCTGGATCTAAATTTCATTCTATACAAGGCAGCAGAGGGTCTTTTCTCCCCTACACCTTCCTGCATGGCCACCATACCATGACCAAAAAAGTATGCTTCCCCCCCACACCATTAACGTGTGTTAGCATCACAGATAAGGAAGAAAAATAAAAAAAAAAAATAAAAAAAAAAAAGAGAGATATGTTTGACAAAAGAGAAAGACAGCTTGAGATTCCAGTCAACAAATGCTGCTGTACCAGAGTAAACTGGGAAGCTGCCTAGAAACCCAAGAGGCAGAGTTATATTATAACAAGCTGAACAAAACAATTAAAAAATCTTTCAGCTTAAATGACAAAACAAACACACAGGATATTTGACCTACGTCAAAAAACAGATTAAAAAATAGTGTTAAACCATAAAAAGATATAAAAGTGAGGATTCAACTCTTTTTTTATTATCCCCAAACAAAAAAATAACAAAAAACCAGGATCATACTGGCCCACGGAGTTAGTTGAATGATGAATGTAGTTTCAGGATGTATCTTCACATCGTTTCCTTAAAAAAGACTCCCCAGTTTTACGTGCAAGCTGAAAGAGCTTGTCTACAGAAACATATGTAAACTTATGAATTTGCTGTACAATTTTAAGCACATTTATAAAATGAAGTGCCACAATTCGACTTCTCTGTGCCAGAAGGGGAGCCAGTAGGTTTTATTCCTTTTTCTAAAGAAACAAAAAATAGGACTTCAATAAAAATAAAATCCATTGACTTTCATAAAAGACAAAATAAAGGTCAAGGAAAAGGCTTTAAGTCTTCTGGGAAATAAGAAGTTCATCCTGTTCTCAGAAAGAAAGATAACCAGTGGCAGGCCTAGTCTGTTCTTCATTATCTCTCTTGCTCAAGAAGTTTTATTTTCTCCTTTTTCCTACTTATAATAGGAGCCACCGAAAATTTAAGAAGTATTTCAAGTATTTTTCACTTTATTGCAATTCAAAATAGAGGAGTGGAAAATGGCTCCACAAATAGCTTACAATGGCTGAAAAGAAAGAAGCAAGCAATGTGTACTCATAGAAACACAAATAATTTAATCTCCTGTTAAATTTTAATAATCTCTTCAACAAATACAGTGGTTACCAACAGCTTGCTTTATAATAAACTGAAGACATATAAAAAACAAAGGTGGAATACCGCAGAAGTTACTAGGTAATTAGGGAACTGAATGCCAAATGCCCATCTTAGTTGGGCCACCAGACAGCTGGCTTGGTATGTACAAACAAAAAGATTCATTTGGTTCTCAAAGGCGACAACTGGTAAGGATCTTACTTTCTGAAGTATGAGAAAGACTGATGAACTTCTCAATGACTAAAGAGGTATTTCCTCGTAAAAAGCTCATACAGCCTGCGAATGCAAGTCATTCTGTACCTTACTGGAAAAAAAGCCCTTAACATTTTGCAAGAACTTTCTTATGAATAAGCCTCAAATACAAGAACTGAACTTCTATCATGTTAAGTACAATTTAGACACAATGGTGTTAGAATAGTGTAATATTAAGTTTGAAGTCCATAACTCATATAGATTTCATTCCATTTAGTTACCATCCAGTATTAAACACTGTAAGGAGCTTCTGTCAGGCCAGTCTCACTGCAGATACTGTCTTACAGTTCAGACCTAGAAACTAGTCAAGCAATGTAACAGCAATTATTTTAGAAAGTTCTCCTGCCAAGGGGTTACTCTTGCCTACACCATAGAATACCACAATCTTGCTTAAAGGAGTGTCCGAGAGTCCACAGGGGAATGTACTGAACCAGTATGGAAGGGTGCCCCCAGGAAGACTTGAGTAGCAAAAGAGAAATAGCTCCACACCTCTCCTCTTCATTTATGCAGTCCCTAAGGATTAAGGTTGCCATTATTACATGAGAACGCCAGGCAAAACCCTTTCTGATAATCGTAAATTGACATGAAATTTTAGCTTTCAATGTCCCAAAACCTTATACATCCACAGGGGAAGGGAAGGAAACAGGCAAAACAGAAACAAGAATTGGGAGGAGGTTGATTGTTCTCTTCTTGTTATCCAGTTCAGTTTTAGAAGACAGCTAAAATTGGGAGGCCCTGAACATATTCTCTTCACTGCTGGAGCACCACTTAAAAGCTATAAAAAAAGTTCAGATTTTGAAAAGAACATGACTCTAAGCCTACTAAAGCTATGAGAATTATTCTGTTTTAATTTTGCAGAATTTGACTCAGGCCCTTAAATAAAGCACAAAGGCGGAAAAAGGATCTCTATCTTTCACCTGGACTTCAGGAAAAGATCTCAGAACATGAACAGATTAAATTGCATTGTGCTTCTCTCCATGTTCTTTTTTACTGATTATTTTCTTATCCCAACAAGAAATGCAATTAGTTAGACACTGAGCCATACAATGGAGCAAATTTTAATTGACAGATGAAAACAAAAAGATTTAAAAAACAATTAATTCCTTCTTTATTGCTTCAGAATCTGTAATAATTTACGTTCAAGCAAACAGTAGTATCTTTCATCTGGAAGACATTCCAGGCTAGTACATCTGTGGTTTATTCTTTTGTTTGCAGATATTCAGTGGCTTGTTAAGATCATGACACTTTCTAAGTCTTTCGATGGTGATTCATCAAACCTCAGAATTGCTACCACCTACTCTCTGAAACATATGGACTGGCCTACATAGTAAGTGACAAAGAAAGTAAGAGCTATTTTGGAACAGAGTAGCACTAGGTTTGCACCTAATGCAAATATTTAATAACGTATTTCCTTTTTGCTCTGTTAAACAACAATTGCTCGGTTTACTTCTTTTTAGAAAGGTATTCAGATCTCCAAAATGCATATAGTATCTTTTAAAATCAAACTTCTCTGCAATTTGGCTGACAGTTTCAGTATTATGTTGTGTAACAGTTCTGCCTGGGGTTCAGTTCCTTGCTGTAAAAGCATATGGGTGTCAGAAGAGAACACCTACAAAATTTATTGACTTGTGCTATAATTCTGAAACTTCTGAGGTATTACATTGTCATGCATCTCAGCCACACAATGAACATGACACCAGTTTTCTTTTAAATTAAATTTTGAGATCTAATAAAAATCCTTTGCTAGAAAAAAATTCTCTATTAACGAATATTAAGGCTACTGGCCCTCCCCACTCCCAGTGCAGGTCAGCCTTTTCCACTCACTTACTTTCTGTCTTTTACCTTAACTGGCCAAGGTAAGGAAAAGCAGCTCTAGGCTGACTGTTGGAAACAGGGTGAAAGGAAAGTGGCTCAATACAGCAGAAAAACTGAAAACAAGAATAAAATAGTTTTGAAGTTGTCACCAAAGATTTTCTGAGCATGAGTCAAAATATTTTTAATCAGGTCTGATGGCTCAGGAAGTCTAATTGCTTTATGTTAGATGGTCAAACTTTCATATGTTTGCTAGTTTTCTTTTGCCGTATGTCCTCCAAGCCAAAACAGCAGAAGAGGATAAGAGGAGTCACTCTGGATATACGTTCTGTTCTCTCTAGTAGCATGCCTGAAAGCACTGAAGTATCATGACAGTCAGTATCATCAGCAAATTCCAGGAAATAGTGAAGCACATAACGTACACAAAGGCTAAGCTTCTCTCCAGCCTTCTGCAACAGGTTGAGATGCCTTAGCGGCTTAATGTTTTGGCAACCTTGCATGGACATGATAACAGCCAATCCTGCAACTTCCCTTGACAAGGAAGGCTTGTCTACACAGTGAAACTGCTATAAAATAAACTAGAGTGTGGATTTAAACACTAGTATCTATTCAGGTCTCTTATCTGGTTCATAAAAACACACGAAGTCCTAGTTTCTACTAAAAGCAGTGAATAAAGGCTTCTAAATATCTTTTTGAATATGACTTAATTTACCTTTCAGGTATTCATACTGCACGTTAAGAGGACTTGTTTAAACCATAAAAAAGTTCCCTCAGTATGGAAAAAGTGTTTCTATGTGAGGGCTAGCACAATTTGGTATAAGTTCAAAGATAAAGAATGCCACCTTTTTTCAAGGCATCACAGATATTAACACACAAATAGTAAAGTAATGCTAGCAGCAAACTCTGCGTTGTTGTCATAACAACAATCATGCTGCAACACACCAAGAGCTGAAGTGAGCAGTCAGAATTTTGAAGTAAGAGTGAAATCAATTATATCAAGTGATTCAGGACTACTGAGCTGCTTTAACAGACATACCTGTTGGCTACAGGTCCTTGGAATGGAAAGATTTTGGTTCTCAGTATCTGTTCAGGCTAAAAAGCACAGGAGTTCAAACATCATGGGAAAACATGGCAAAAGCTATACACACAATGAAAAAACAATAAAGATCTTTCTCTGCTGGTCTGCACACCAAAGAATCAGCTAGTCTTAATGCAGATAAGCCATTTTTATGAAAATTACAGGGGATACGACCTTTACTGTGTTTTCCTCAGCAATACAAACCTTTTCTGCACATCTAGCAATGTCCCAAAATGAGTAATCACTGTGCAAAACCAGGAAAAACAGATATTCTGTATGTTTTTAATACTAGACATATGAATGTCTTGCCATGCTATCAGATATGCCACTGCCAGAATCTTCATCCATGTGATGATGCTATCTTTCCAAGACCAACAGAAATGCTGAGTGTTGCATGCTATTATACTGCTATACTGACTAGAATAAGCAGAAGGAACTTCTAAGTGGGAATAATTTAGCACACCTAAAAGACCCAGAAAAAAAGAAGCCATATTTTGCTTCATATAACATAGCAGAAACGATACAGCTTACGCAAGTGCACTTTTCAAAGAGGCTGAACTCATCTGCAAGCAGATGCTTATTCCTGGGAACCAAAATTCCATATACGTTTAGATACCCAAGAATAGAGATAACTTTGCATTGATTTCCACAAAACTTGTTGGTAACGGGGTATTTGACACCTACAAGTTTTGGAACCCTCACAAAGGATCTTTCCAGCACACACTACTACAAGAGTGTTAGCAGCATCTGGATGTACAAACAAACCTAATTTACTTGTGCATTCACAGTTTATGTACTCACAGATGAGTTTTTTCCCTTTGCGAAACATTTGTGTAGTAACCTACTCGGGCAGTAGAATACATGCAAAGAGCAAAATGCTATCCTTTCTTTAATACTAGAGATTCAGTAAGATGTTAGTCTTGCACATTTCCTTTTTTCTTTGCAAGCTGAATCTAGAAACTTATCAGCACTTCAGAAGAGAACTGAAAGAGTAATTCACTTTTTTTGCCCTCTGGGAATTAAAATTTTGCAATCAACTTAAAGCCATTCAAAATCTTGTCCTTGGTCCCACTGCAAACACATTTTTTATGCAAAACCATCAAAATTGTTAACTAATGCACGTTGTGCATTCCACAAGACCATAACAAAATTTGCTAATTTTCAAAAGAAATTGGTAATAGGAAATACTTTGAAGCAGCATGTGAGTTATCTGTGGAACAAGTTTTTGTTAATTACTATTGAGGTTAGAAACTCAGTGAAATTATCATGAAATTGTTAGGGTTGGAAGGGACCCTAAAGATCATCCAGTTCCAACCCCCTGCCATGGGCAGGGACACCTCCCACTAGACCAGGTTGCTCAGAGCCCCATCCAGCCTGGCCTTAAAAACTTCCAGGGATGGGGCTTCCACCACCTCTCTGGGCAACCTGTGCCAGTGCCTCACCACCCTCATGGTGAAGACCAACTTCCTAACGTCCAATCTGAATTGACCCATCTCTAGTTTTAATCCATTGCCTCTAGTCCTACCATTACCCGAAATCCCAAAAAGTCCCTCACCAGCTTTCTTGTAGGCCCCCTTAAGGTACTGGTAGGCCACTATAAGGTCTCCTTGGAGCCTTCTTTTCTCCAGACTGAACAACCCCAACTCTCTCAGTCTGTCCTCACAGGAGAGGTGCTCCAGCCCTCTGATCATCCTCATGGCTCTTCTCTGGACGCGTTCCAGCACGTCCATATCTCTCTTGTAGTAGGGGCTCCAGAATTGGACACAGCACTCCAGGTGGGGTCTCATGAGAGTGGAGTAGAGGGGGAGAATCACCTCCCTTGACCTGCTGGCCACGCTTCTCCCGATGCAGCCCAGGATACAATTGGCTTTCTGGGCTGCTAGTGCACACTGACAGCTCATGTTGAGCCTCTCGTCCAGCCTCTAAAAGGTTGCCGGTATTTCCCTCCTCTCACTTATTTCTATTCCTGTTATTTGCTCTACGGAGATCTTTTTTCACCATGAACACCTGCTCCTCTACAGTGGAAAGATAGGCACATTCATATATATTAGCACTATAAAAAGAGGGTGTTTCATCACAACATAAGAATTTGCAGCATCCAAAATCAGTCAGTTATATCATTCATTTGAAATAACATTTAGGTCAACTGCCACTGTTGTGTGAAAACGCTAAACCTGGACAACAGATGTAGAGAAACATGATTGCAATTGCCCCTCAACATAACATGCAACTTTCAAGCATTGTATTGCTTCAATAACAAGCAACAAGGGGAGGAGAAACAATGGCACCACAAGTTTCTTATTAGAACAAATCCTCCTGCAACTAGCAGAAAAATTAGTGCTTTACATTCACACAAGCTCTTTGGTTCCTTGAGTGTATCCATGGTAACACCTATCTTTCAGAAATTCTAGTATGCATCCACACACTTATTTTACATTCTACCTAAAACATGAACAGAATTGAGAGCACTGGAGTATCTGCTCCATTAATCTGGTTCTACTTCAGCTATAAAAGTGCATTAGAATAAAAGCTCCCCTTTAAGCCAAATTCCTCCAAAACATACAGCTGTAATTTCTGGATTACTCTATTTTTTGACAACAGTATTTATTGTCCTGCAACATGAACATGAACCCTGCAGGATTTTGAATATTTTGAATGCATTGTTGAGCACCATTTACTAACATATGACCAGTAAATAAACATTTGATTATATGAAAAAGGATGAAAAATATTTGATTATATCAATAACTTTTTTTTTTCAATTCTTAGCAAGAATATGCATATAGCATTCTCTCAGGAAATGTAACAGAATTAATAACTCTTCAAACCCTGATTTAATCAAAGCCTTTTTAAAAGAATTATTTTAAATATGTTTCCTTATTTGCAGACCTGGAAAAGAACATTCCATTGGATTTTCAGATTTCTCTACAATAACTTTAAGTCTCCTGATAACCTAAGTTGCTATTCTTAGATAATATGCATGATTTCTTTTAATAGCGTATCAGCCCACAAACATTTGCACACCTCAGAATAAAACCCAATATCATAAACAATAGCCTATGAAAATTATGATAGAGACATTTAAATCCCCAAATTAACAGAACTGGGGTGGTGTTTCATTGAAACAGAAGTGTGATTTCATTATAATGTCATTACACCTTTCAGTAATTGTAAAAGGAGAAAATGAAATTATTTCTGCCTCTGAAGCAACTGACCTCTATGCTGCTCTTTGTTCTCTTAAACCAGCAAGATCATTGTCCTAAAGCCAGCATTTTAAACCCAGCTCCTTCCTAACAACCGTTAGGCTTCACTATATGGCATTCATTGGCAAACTCCTTCTCACACAAGACTCTACTTCTGTTACTTGCTTCACCATATCAAAACTCTCTTGAAAATAAAGAAAGTAGACTGATTCAGATCTAAAGCCAACAAACAAACAAAAAACCCAAAACAATCACAAAAATCAACCCCAAAAATCAACCCACGTGGATAAGAAATTGTTGTTCTTTAAAGAACTTGTTCTCCTTAGCTTTATTTTTGTGCTGCTCTTTACAATTCAAATTCAGCTACTATGCCAGAAAATGGCAAACATGTGCTTGGAAACAATGCATGCAATATGGAACTATTTTTACCAGTAAAATATTTCTAGTGATATCTTTGAAAGCACTGGCACAGCAGTGTACTGGAACCAGGTAAAACTACTCTAAGTCTCCTCTCAATCCAATTTTGGCACCTTGGAAATCTTATTCATGTTGCCTCTTCTGGAGAAAACAGATGGAGTTAATTGCTGTTTTTTTAGTTACTATGTGAGCAAAAAAGCTAAATTACCTTCAGAATTACTCTTGCATGTATGCAGAAAGCTGGTACAAGCTCTCTGCAGAATACAAATGTAACTTTTCAAGTAACATTTGAATTTTTATATTTTATTTAATTCAAATGCCTACAATTTGGAAGAACTTCTCTTGGGAGGACTTTCGTTCCACTGAAGAACTCAGAGTTTTGATATTTACTGCAAATGCCATTCATTTTACGATGCCATTCCTTTTAGCTCTATAGTCTGACTGCCACTGCAATTAAGTCTAAAGAAGCTTTCCTTTCACCCTACTTGCTCTTACGATATATACAGAAACTCAAAGAATGCAAGATTTTATGCTTCTTACATTAACATTGGCAAAAGAATAAAAACAGACGAAAGCTTCTTCAGCTTGGAAAAACAAAAATGAAATCTTAGTAAACATAACGAAGCTGAAGAATCTGTTAAATCCTACCTTGCCCTCTTTGCCCGTCATCTTGGTAAGGACTTGCACAAAAAGATACTAACAGATGAATAGTATTGTTTCACCCTAGGCAAGCACACAGTAAAATGGCTTACCTGCCAAGGTATCTTACCTGCAAAGTCACATAATGTGCGTTTCTTATCAAAAAATCAAAAAGTTATTATTTCACTTTCTTCACCTCTTTATTAAAAGTCTAAATATCACCATTGTGCCCAGAATATTGAGGTGAAATCGATCTGATGTCTGAAAAGGCTTAAACTTGAGAGTGCTTCCGTCTTTCAAAGTTGCATTAAAAAATAAGAGTAGTATAGAAAAACAAACTAAGAGAATATAAAAAGAAATGGAAAAGAAGAATTCAGAAGATTTGTGAATGTGTTTTAATTACAGAGACTGTAGATAAGGTTAAATTTGACAATGAATTCAGGGTGGACTCAAAAGATTCGGGCAGTCTCTGAATTCTGTCAAGTTTTCAGATAGCTCACACTTACTGTTCAGAAGGTAGTGAATATTTTATGTTGTTTATTTCGAATATTTTTACTTGGAGTCAGGTCTTTTTGGTTAATAAAAATCAACACTAAGTTACAAAAAAAGTACGTGTGTTCATAAATATTGATGAGAAGCCAGACTGAAAGTCCTATTAAATTGATCAGTCCCATTAACTTTAATGAGCTGTCAGTCAGATTGCAGGCCTGCAAACTGAGATACTTTCAGTCACCTCTTGGCATACACAAGCGCATAAAGGAAAAAGTATGTTCTCAGCAGAGTGTATTCACTGGGGTTTCTTCTCAGCAGCACACCTATGGCCAAACAACCACATCAGGTCTAAGGATCACTGAAAGGCAGTGGTGGCATACACTGACATCGGGTCCAGCAGGTGAACTAGCCAATGGCTTTGTGATGTCAAACTATATGATTTTTTTTGAGGGGTGGGAAGCGGGGGAATAAAAAAAATAAAATATCAAAGACAAGGCAGGTTTGTCCTCAAATAAGTGAAGAAAATTAATCAACAATTCTCCAGCAGTTTGTTGACAAGTACAGGTTAAGTCAAGAGATCTATGCAGGTAAGTCAACTGTACCCTTCTGTCAGGTCAGAAAACCAAACTGAAGAACCATACTATAATCGTCTGCTGCCAATTCATCTCTAAATAAAAATTTTAAAGAAGGAAATGAAGAGCCAAGTTGAAAGCTAGATGTCACAGTGGCAAACAGACTGTCATTGTCAAAGCATCCCTCTATAATTTACAGATCTGAGATCCACATTACATTAGCTCTAGGCTTTAAGGCTATTTCTTCATCAAAACTTTTCTCCATGATGCATAACTTTATGACAGACTGACCACAGTAGAAGACAGGATGTTGAGCACATGCCAATACTGCACCTTATCCTAGGGATAAGGCAGCTCTGATATTTGGAGTCAAGAAGGAATTTCTCTCCCCCTCCCCAAAGACTTTTAGTGTTTTCTGGTTTTCCTGGGAGGAAGTGTACAGGGGAGCAGCAGGGTTTGTTCATAGCTTTAAAGCTATTTGCGATGACTCAGTAGAAGTATCAACTTTTGAACACTAAATATTCCAAATAAACACTTGTCAAACCATTCACATACAGATATTTAAAAAGAATAAGAAACCAAATCAACAAAAAAAACAACAAAAAAAACCCCACAAAGCAAAAAAGAGGAAAAATTAAAATGCTTCATATTCTGGCTAAAATGATGAAAAGGTGAAACGAGATTAAAATATTTATGCCCTCTGTATTTTATCATCCTCAGAGGGACTGGGAATAGTGTTGTTCAGCTATTTTCTTTTCTACTGAAACCCTTCTGAAATAATATCACATACGGACGTTTGCCTAGCTGTGGGTGGTGAAATTTCATTCATATTCTCCCGTAAACAACTTAGCAGCCAATTACTGGTGCATTTCCATTCCACAAAATCACCTTAGCAACTCCTGCAAAACATCTTCATCCTTCGGAGGTAACAGTCACATGCAGATTTGCAAAGCCTCCAAGAGAAAAATACCGCTTATGGTAAAAAAAATAACAAAAGCTTTATGCTTTGCTACACAGAACCCTAAAAGGCATAGATTCATAAAACTGCTTTTGAGAAGCAGTTTTAACATAACAAGGTTGTCTTACATTTTTACCAACTTTTATAGAAACGTTGTATTTCCACCAGAATATTCCAGCCTGGAATATTCAGACAGCTGCTCCTAGCAACACATTGCTTGGAACTTTAGCCCTCATGTGTGTCTCACATGCAATGAATGTGAAGGTCTGTGGTGGGTGACACTGTTCTACTCACAAATCCAAAACACAGCACCATACAGGCTGCTGCATAGAGTCTCCATCCCAGCCAGACCCAGCACCAGGCCAAACACCCTGACACAATACCTCGTGATCAGAGGTTACCAGTCTATTATAGGGAGAGTTTTATTGGTAGGATTTTTAACTCAGACTAAAGTAGATCCTGCTTTTTAACTCTGAAAATCCTTTGTCAACAAGGCAGCTGTACAGCCAGTGGTTACAACAGAACACAAAGAAATGAGGATTTCACCCACCTATTTGTACATGTATGTGAATTTTTAGGAATCTCACAGCTGTATTTATATTATCATCCTCTCGGCCAACTCTAGTTTTAGCTCATTGATCACAATTTTCTTAGCTCCTCTGGATAAAGAGGATGAAACCTGCAGGCCATGCCAAAAATGCTAAGGCCAACTTTTTAATGAAACATTTCGTTTCCACTTCTCTGAAAGCCTTGAATATTTTTTTAAACATACGCAATGGGAGATAAGTTAGTGTTTAATTCATCTCCCAAATGGAACTCCAGGAAGGTGCATTTATACATGGCTAAAAAGAGCTGCAATAATTATACATGAGACCATGCTCTGCCTGAAAATAACATATTCATTTGCTGTAAGGTTACATACAAGATATTTTGAAAAGATGAGGTAGGTCAGTCTAATAGATCTGTTTCAATTACAGATCTAACTAAAAGCCTGTTTCTGCAAAGTTCTGAGCAGTACTTTGAAGTCAGAAGGATGAAAGGGTGTTCAGTGTCTGCCAGCCTGAGGGCTCTGGTATAAACCAGCAAAATGTCCAATTCCTTACTGACCACAGCTAGCGTCTACTGTAGGGATACCCCTGCTTTAAGCAAAAGGTCCCTTGCTCAATCTTTCTAGCTCATGCTGCTTAAAAGAAATTAGGAATCTGGATAACAACAGATCAGATCAAGGAGGGTTAAAACAGGCTTAAGAACAGAATAAAATAACTTTAGAAAAAACGCTATCTAAAAGAAAATGGAAAATTTGCTTGATTATAAAAAAATGTCTATAATTGCATTCACAAGGGTACAACACATCCAGTAGCATTTAATAACAGTACTAATTTCTGCCAGCATAGGCCAGACGAATCAGGATAATAATTCCCTCAGCCATAACAACACTACCAGCCCAAATAACTGTTTTTTTAATATCTCACCATTAAACAAGAATAACAGAGCAGATTATCCCTCATGGTTTAGAAGCCTCAACAACAAGACGAAATTTAAGTCATTCAAGATCACCAATGCTCTGTAACTCACTAGTGGGATTTGCAAGTCTTTGGGTAGCTATGAGCACCTTTAGGTTATTTCAGCATGTATTTTGTTTACTCAACCACAATCACAAAACTAAAAAAAATAATCAGCATGTCTAGTTCAGTAAAATACTAATACCAGCCTGACATATGCATGATGAGCCGTGCCACTGGGTTTGTCTGCAAAGCATGTGGGCTTCCCTCCCTCAGCCCACTGGGACCACAGGGACATGATTTGCTTTTCAAATGTTCCCATGGTCAAAGCAGAGACTGTTCCTGCAAAGGAGCGAACCTTCAAGCTTACCAAGGAACAAGCAGGGTCTGCTGCTAGACACACATGACCCCTGACATCCCTCTGTCTAGATTTGATATTGCATCTGCCGGGCCAGCCCACAGCTCATTCCAGTGCTGCTAAGCACGGTTATTGTTTGGTTCCTGAATAGTAATGGGGACAGAACTCTCTTTGAGTAAGAATGCATTTCTCATGAGTCAAAACTACCAAAGGGTTTAACTTCCCTCCCCCATCTTCTTTTTCCCTACATTCTGGAATGCAGAAACACATCATAATTACCCTGAAAGCAGAAGAGGGAACACGAGTAAGGAGGGACTTGCTCTCTCTTCTTCATAATTCTATTCCTTTGCTTTCTGATCATGACCCAGAGAATGATTGTTGCCACAAAAGACTCACTGTTATGAGCTTGCAATTAAAGCCTTCATAGAAAAATATTCAGCTTGTATTCAAGCATTAATACGCAAGGAACAAAATCTTTGCTATGTACTTTAGAATCCATGCTTAAACATTCCATAATTTTATTCCTTTCTAAGTAGATAAGACTTTGGGAGGGGATAATTTTATTCCAGTGAGTAAATGATATTAGATAGAATGATGTATAAATATAACAGATCATGATCCAGCACAGCTTTTACATTTCATTGCATAAGGTCTATTGCAAACATGAAAAATTAAGCAATTAAGAAGGCTGACAAAAAGCACAGGTGTTACATTCATTGAATGGTTTTATATTAGTTGTGGTTTTTATGTTTCTAGACAATCATTAAGAAGTTTCTCTTTTAAGTTCGAATAGTTTCCTGCAACACTACAGCACTGCGGTAGTGCATAACAACTTTAAAAAAAAAAAAAAACCACAACAAACAAAAAACGCTAGAACAAGAATTTATCTTCCTTCCACTTTAACTTCACATTTTAGTTGTTCCTCCTGTTTTCAGAGAGTAAACATGGGAAGAGTGTGCAGCATAAATGGTGGTCAAACAATTCATTTGTCCTCATGACTGGCAAGTTCACTTGCATAAATAATACTAGCATTTCCCATTCTGCAACTGTGAGCTACAAGAGCAAGCTACCAGCAGGAGAAGACGGATGGCATGCTGTACTAAGCTCTGACTTCTCCCCAGGAGCCTAACTTAAGCAAATATGAAGCCTGATCTCAGAGTCTCACTCAGTTTTATCCCCAACAATGATTCTGTGAAAAGAGCTCATTTACACAAACTCCTTAAGAGAACTTTCAGGGACTTACAACCTTATGGCAAAATGAATACATCTCCGCAACTTAAGTTACCATATTTGGAGTTTGCTTTTTTCATATACTCCTTAAACTTATTTATTTTCCTATGGTGGAAAACCACTCAGCAACTTAGACTGCAAAAGGGGAAATACATAAACTGTGGGGGGATTGAGAGTGCAGTTAGCTTTGGAACGCATTGTAAGTGTACACTGTGTAACTTTTCTGTGTCCACAATTTTCATTTGATGACATTTAAATAAATACATTTTAAAAATTCATCAAGTATTGCACTCTAAAGTAGATGCAGTAAATATGTGGTATGATATAATAAATACAGTATGATTTCCAACAGAATTAAAATTATTTATTCACCTTCCAAGTCCTGCAAGGTCTTTTCTATTATTTCAATATTATTATTTTTGGTACAGCAGACTGGAGAAAGGGCTCTGCACAGGAACGGTAAAGCAATAATAGCTCTGAGGACTTTTAGTTGGTAAACAGAATGCTCATTTTTATATTGTCTTGTCTATCTCTATCTGCTTGTTAAAGCTGTGTGCAAAATGCACAAAGATAAACAAGACAGTGCTAATTGCTGTTGACTAGCCTCTTTTCCAAAATGCTTATATTCACACTATGTAAGCAGCATGCTCCAGGCATGTTGTGTTGTAGATGGAAACAAACAATGGAAACAAACAATTCCTAGGCAAGAATTTAAATGGACACAGCCTCTTCATTCCATTTATTTGAATTCTTACAGCAAGTAACTCGGAGTATTTCTTTTGCTTAGTATTAATGCTGCTCCCAGGCAATTTATTATCTCCCTTTCAAGATTATTTATAATTATTGTCTTGAGGCAAGGTCACACAGTACTTTTTAGGGTCTCTTGGCTGAGTAAGCGTAACTCCTGCTTCCAGTGAAAGTTTTGGTATTAAAAAAAAAAAAAAAAGTCTCCCAGAAATGCTTCCAATATTTTCTTTAACATTCACTGTAATTCACCATAATAGCCTAAGTTCACATATTGCTTTGTGAAATATCTCAGAAGATTAATGTAAAAAATGCAAAGAACAGCAAAGAAACAAAATAGATAGAAAGGTTGCACCAAACTGGCATGTCCAGGGACGTGAGTTGAACAGAAGTACTGCATGGCATGATCACACACCTTCTAGACTACCTGCAGCCACAACCATTAGGAAAAAAAGGCAGCAGAGCAACGCAGACATCTGCACCTGGCCTTAAGAAGTCTGAATTTCTCACAATTACTAGGAAGTCAGCTATTTCATGGAGTTCCTACTTTCCAAAACAATTAGAAACCATGAGCAAGAACACTTAATCCTTTTACACTACTTATGCAGTTGATGTGTTTGCGTTAAATGCTTTTTCTGCAAATGGAACACAGCTAAAAATTTCCTTAGTTACAGAATTATTTGACTGACAGATAACATACATTCTTGAGTTGGCCAACAGGCAAAACAAGCAAACACACAGACCAGGGAGGGCACAGGCATCCAGAAGCCTTTCTTCATATGAGAAGTCTTTCCTAAAAGTGATCTATTTCTCCAGGGTATCTGGTAACCAAAAGCCTGTTACCTAGCAAACAGCAGCAGCACTTCAACAAGTAACTGCTTAGTGAGGTTCATCACCACGCTCCTGCTTCTAAGGCAGTTTTGATAATTTAACTTAAAGCAAAATGATGTTAACAGGATAGACATAGCAACATTTGACTGATTTTGTCTGCTGCAAATTCAGCAAACAGTAGTACCAGCTGAAGGCCAGTGATGTTTTAGACAGAATAACCACCTGCGGAAGGGAGTGGGAAGCAGCTGAGGAGGAAAACATTTTTACCTGCTCTGATCTGGATAAGGATGCTTGCATAGCCTCAATCATCTCAAGATGCGAAAGAAGAAGGAGACTGGGTTGTTACGTTCCCACTCATTTCCCTGGTCAAACAACACAACTCTCGTATTTCATGGAAAGCTAGACCTAAATTTCATAGGAAGGTCCCAAATTCTCTTATCATGAGTTCTAACTAACAAGGACTGCTGTTGTAATTTAAATGAGATTTACGAGAGAAAACTCTAGGTCCTCATGCTATCTATAAATTGTGTAACATACAAAATAATTACAGCATCATTCTCCTATAACTGACAGGAATTTAAATTACAAAAATTGAGATCAATGAATAAAATATGAAGATAGTGCTACAGAATAGCAGTCACCCTGATAGTTACTTTGATACAAAACACCATGCATTTTAAGCTGTCGCTGAATTTTCATGTGCTGCAGGACAGTGGATAACCCCATAGTATAAAAAAGCCAAGACAAGTATTTACAGCCAGGTTAAGGGTCAATCAGAACTTCCATTACCTGAAGAGGAGTAACAACCCTCATAGCGCATCTACTTTTTGTGAAATTCAGTGGCAAAACCCCCCAGCTGTTGGAGCTGGCACGTTCTGTCTCTATTCTTAAGCACCGCACAGCCTGAAAATGAAGGTGCCTGTGGATGAGGAAAGGAACCGGGCAGCTGTCCTTGAAGCAGGTTCAGTTCTGACTGCCCACATCCACATCTTCACAGCAAGCACATATCTGCACACAGAGGTCTAGCTCACAGGAGCAGGGGCTCCATTTACCCCGCAGCCTTCCGCCGCCAGCACCTTCGCCGCACTTCCCCCCGCGCCCCCCGACGCAGGCGCTCCCCTCAGCGCCAGCGCCGAACCTTCCAGAAGGGCGGCAGCGAGCACCAATCGCCAGGCGCCGCGGGAAGCCGGGCCAATCGGGACCCGCTATTCTCGCGTCCTCCCGCCCCCCGCCATAAACTCAGCCGCCCGCCTGTGCCGTGACGGGTCTCGGTAGCAGGTGGCTTTGTGTTCATCCCCAGAATGAAACCCAAAACTGCGTACAAGTTTCTGACTGCATTAGAAGTGTTATCAGAGAGATGACGTATTGCTAAGGACTAACCAGTTGTTTACATGTGTCTCTGAATCCTGCGATACCCAGTCAGAGTGAGCAAGCCTCGGCCAGTGTTGGACAAGGTGTTGTACAGGATAATCACAAATACATGTCTGGATAAAGGTCATTCATCCGCTTCAGCTTCAGTTCACAGTACCATGTATATTGGATAAAATAAAATTGACAAACACCAAGATGATTGTGTTCTGTTACGTTGCCATTTAAAAATTTATTTGGATTTTCCTCTGGTTTTTAAAACTTTACTCCTCTAAGACAAGTAAATCTAACAAGCCAAACTATGTTGATTACATGTATTTATTCTTATATACTTACATTGGTAAGTAGTTAACTTTCATTAATCAGACAGAAGTGATAACTTCCTCAAGCGTGGGAAGTCTGCACAGAGAGGGATGAGGTTGTCTGGGCACTGGTCTCCCAATTAAATTACGCCACAGCAACTCCCCAGGTCAATTTTCTTGTGTAAACACAAGTTACAGTGTAGCTGTTTTAAGTACCAGGCATACGGCTTGAATGGGAACCAATACAGCACACAAACTGTGATACGCTGACAAATGGATATATTTAAGATTAAAAGGGGAGGTTAGATTTCTGCAGCTATCTTTTCTGTCTCCTAGGTAGGAATCTGCTTATGTATTGGTCTGGGGCAAAGAGGACAGATGGGAAATGAGAGTGGGTCCGCCCCAGACTGAAAACTGCAGCCTTCCTTCCACAAAGATAAGGGTACAAGAGGAATAAACTGCAGCGTTTTATAGTGGCAGTCTGTTAATGTATTCTACTAATAAATACACAGAAAAGCAGAACACACACAGTCTGGAAGTGGTAACCGCTTTTCACAAAACATGCAATTTCCGTTTTTTATTAGTCAGGTCTTCTCACTTTTCCTCATTAGATCACCACAGGTTCATTAATTTTATTGCTGCTAGCTTATCTTAATTGCACTAAAACAAATGTTTCGCCTGTCAGTAACAACTTCCTCCAACCTCCGTTTCCTTGATCCGCTTGCCCACAGCCACAGTTCGGAACTGGCTTTCGGGAGATGCTGTGCTTGGACACAGTTAGTGTCACCCTGCCCGAGGGCTGTCCCAGCGACCTGCGTTGTCAGCCGGACCACGCTGTCTGTGAGGTGAGATCTCAAAACAAAACACGGACCCGCTTCAGGCTTTGATCACTGGTGCCAGAAAGAAATCTGAAGAAAACGTATCTACTGATTGCACGGAGCATCGAGGCGTAGCTGTAAAATCAACCAGTGCGCTGTATCATTGTAAATAACGTAGCTGTCATCTGCATTGCTTCTAACAGTAATTGCTTGGCCCAAAGGTAAATATACATGACAGTATATTGCAAAAGCTGTATTAAAACATAGGTTAGGATTAGGCCTTAAATTGGTGGAACTAATAACAAAACAGATGCATGCATGTCTACAGAATCAGGCCCTTAAACACCATGCTTTTTGAAGCTGGAACCATAATTGTTTGTGCATTTGGACATTAAACATAAACAAAAGTTAACAGCTATATGAACTTAAGCCTCAAGATGCAGAAAGAGTTTTCATTTAGTCTTCATCTTATGACGATTTCAAGAGTCAAACTGCACTAACTTTGAAGGAATCACTCCTAGGTTTACCAGGAGGCAAGTGGCAGGACAGCCGATCTTCTTACAACCTTGATGTTGAAAAGAAACTTGAAAATATCGCAGACACTTTTTAATGCCTGGCTTTTTTTTTTTGGTAGTAATTAACCAAGATACTAGGGAATCTTCTTTTTCTGTTACCTACCGTAGTTGTTTGCTTCTAGCCTAGTTTTCTGTAAATACTGTTAGCAGTAGAATAACCTAATGTCCCTTATGAATTAAAAAACACCACCAATTTAGAGTTATCCCTGGTGAACTTTATAGATACTTGTACTTAAACCCGCACATGCTTTTTTTTGCTAGCCACTGGAAGTTTTTGGTAGCTACTTCCCCTTCTTGTCTACCTTAGAAGAGCTTTAGCTATACTTACCATTACCAGTGACACTAATATCAGCGATCCAAATATGTTAAATATTAACATAAAGTTGCGCAGGGTTGGTATGCATGAGAGTTTTGCACAGAACAAGCCTGAGAACAAACCACCTTCCTCCTAACTTGGTCTCATTCAACACACACATAAACAGGTAACTTCCACAAAGTAAAAGCTCTTAAATGCCTTTTCAGAATCCTGTTCTCTATGCTTTTAGGATATTTATCTGGACAAAATATATATATATATATTTGTAAAATGAAACTGAAAAATACTGATAATCCTTTCTCCACTTAATATGAAATAAAATTAAGGAAATATGATTTTTAATGCATTTTTGTTAGGCTTTTGTGGCTCTCTGTTGCTGGAGCAGTGGCACACTGCCCCACTATGTGTTTCTCTGCCTCCCACATTTCTTTACTTCCTTGAATTGACTTCACTTTGTTTAACTTCTTGCTCAGATCCCTAAAGGATCCAGATTTATATCTTAATCTTCTTTTCTACTTCCTTCTCCAAATTCCTCGTTCTCCATTCAGCTGTGACCCAAAATCCCATTGCTCCTCAGTCTGACCCCCATCCACTACTTTGCCTTTGCTCATCTCCTGCTCTCCCACCCTCGCCAGCTCTTGGTTAACACCCGCTGTCCTTTTCCTGACCTGAGTTTGTCACCTCTTAATCAGCTATGACTCCACTTTCTCCATTTCTTTTTACAACCAGGCGTTAGCTGATTTCCACCCTTATTCTTCAACATCATCTCTCAAAAATTTTTCCTCCTCAACTTTATTGCCAAAATGATCCACGCTGTGTTAATTTTTGCCTCACGCCCTGCAACTCTCTTCCTATGTGAATCGTGGCCATACCACCTCTCTTCTTTCAGTGCATCCAAGGGCAGCTGCAAAATTATTTTGGTTTTCTGCCCTTCTCTATTGTGGCTTCTCTACTTCCTCCAAAGAACCAGCAAGATTCTGTTTGCTGATTATGCCTTACCTTTTATTTCCTAACTTGCAAAGTACTGCAAAATAAAGTAATAAAAAAGGAGATTAAATAACACACGCATGCATACACACTCTCAAAACCCCTACTCTTAACAAGGGTGGTTGCTCATAGGCAGGAATGACAACCATCCTCACGTGAAACCTACGTTCCTGTTCTGTATGTTCCAACACAGGTGTGGGGAGGAAATATTTAGAGGCAAAGAAAACTCCACAATAAACCCACTTGGTTTTATCAGGAAAACAGAAAAAAAAAGCTTCTGTTTCTGTCAAATAGATGTTTTACTTCTATAATATTTTCTAATAAATTCAGCTCAGTCTCTGAACAAAAATATCAAAATGTATGATTGAAAACCATTGAAATTAAACGTTAGTTTTTAAAAATAATTCTCAGCCAAACTATTAATGCAACTAAATCCAAAGCCAACTTTTTTTTTCGTTGAACAAACTGTTTACATTAAAAAAATATTAAGTCAAATTCTTCAATGCTGTTTTGGATTATTTTTGCGTTGAATAGACTCACATTAAAAGGCACGGGAGTCAGGCACAGATGAAAGTACAGTGTATTCTGATCTTAAGGTATTCACATTTCATTTGAAATGGGAATCAGACTGGAGGAAAAAGATACAATGTGTGGGTTTCCTTACTGCTGACCTGTTACCATCAGCTCTACTAACCACTGAATGTGTTTTCCATCAAGGGAAACAACTATAGCAGATCCCATTGTGGTACTTCCCAAGGAATTGTTGATTTGAAACTCATTGGCAGTTCCTCTTCCACTTTTCATGCCATTTAATGTATATTATTGGATCAGCTGCCTTCCTGAGTTTGTCACTCGGTGAAGACATTCAGTGACGGCACCATCGGTGCTGAAGGCACGGTGAGGTGCTGGTGAGCATGGAGCCAGCAGAGAGCAGGCTGCCACGCTGCCCATACCGGGACTCAGCCACTGCAGCACCAGCTGGCCCCATCTCTGCCCCACATAGCCTCCGCTGCCCTCCTTCAGACCCAGGAATGCTGTGAAAGGAGACAAAGAATGGAAAAGAAAGAATTAGCTGGAGCAATTGCTTGAGAATTAGTCGGAGGTCAAACGTATGGACCAGGAGGCTAATTCAGTAGGTCCATAGCCAAAATCTTCGACTATCACCTATCTGTCTTCACTAGCAATTTTAGTAGAGTGAAGCTGCCTGGAATAGGCTTTTATACACTGAATAATTTTTAGGAATTTTGTCCTTTCTTTCAACCATTTTCAGCCTTCCAAATATTCTGCATCGGTCCTCAAGTTTTATCTTCAGCCCTTTCTGAGATGTTTAGAGTAGCGTGACAGTCTGCCTAAGTTTAGTATAACACCAAATAAACCCTATGCGTAAAACAAATGCCTTTCTTTTTTATGTTCTTGATTTAAACATGATTTTAGTCTACTGTGCATTCTTCCCATTAAGCCTCCTTTATTTTTGCCATAACCATAGGTGTGAATAGCATTTCATGCTTTTCAGGCATTTCTTCAAGGGCAGCAATGTTTTTAACAATTTACTGTCACTGAGGTGTTCTCTGTTGGCTAGAATGCTATTTCCTTTTTACAAGTCTGAGACATTTCTGCAGGCCAAAGAAGATTTATGTTAAGTTGTCCTTTTTTAAAGCTCTGTGCAGCTCTTACTATTATCTCTAGCAACACGAAATGTTCCTAACAAAGTTTTATTACATCCCTGTATTACCTCTGTTAAAACTAGGCCTGTGTAACATTAACTTTCTTTTCAATTTATACTCCCAGCTACTACTAAATCATGCCTTACGAACACTAGAATTATAAATGCTTTCACCTCTTAATTAGACTAGTCTCAAAAAGAAAAATAAAATATTTTGACCCCCTGAAGATCTATGTAAAATATGTTTTTGCCTACTGTTTGCTTTACAAGGCAAGAGTACCTTAGTGATTTTTCCATGAAACTTTCAAGAGGCAAAGAAAATTATTTTGCTGATATGCTTAATCAGTACTGATGCGTCTTTGGACACATATGCATTTACTGCTACATGTAAAAATGGGGTAGTAGCCATTGAATGTTGTTTCATACAAGATTAAGTTTTCAGGCTGAGGATATGCAGATGAGAATTTTAATTTTTATCACTTATAACAAGTAAGAACCTGTAGAAGACTGAGCATGGTGCTCCCTGTCCTGCTACCAGTGCTCGGATCATGACCCCGTGTTTTCCCAGCCTGGTCCCATCTGCTGTAGTTGTTGCACAAACTCATCTGACAGTGGTATCGCTGAGGTCAGGAGAAAGGCTGCAAAGCATGACAGATCAAAAGCTCCCGAACATGTTGGAAAATAGCATTTGGTGATGGAATTAAACACGAATTCATCCCCTTTAACTTGGGTAGGTATCACTTAAGAGAAGGAAAAAGCAATCCTTTTTCCCAGCCACTCCACATTCTCGGTGTTCTCACAGGCAGGTGGGTGACCGGCAGGCAAGATGCCAGCTGGATGCTCAGACCCATTTGTCCAGGGTCTTGATGCAGCATATGCTAAGCAAAGACGTCTGACTCCAATGCATTTGTTTATTAAAAAACGTAACAGATTTTTCCTGCTCTTCTTTAAACCCCTGATCAGCCATCCAGGACAAGAGCCAGGGCTCTGCCAGTGTCCCACACTAAAATCACAACAAAGGTTTATAAGGACAAGTAACTAATGTGTTGCTAGATGTAAGGGGGGTTGTTTGTTTGTTTGTGTGTTTGTTTTATGGTAGGTCACCCTCAGCTTCTTAATCTTTATGCAGCATTTCAGTGCATCCAACTTTTAGTTCCAGTCAGTCATCATCATAAAAAAAGTCCTGGAAGATGCAGTTCTTGGTTTAGCCATTGGAATTTAGAACCATAGAAAAATCAAAGTCAGAAGAGGCCTCTAGATATCATCTGACCAAACCTTCTGGCATGCAGACCTGCATCTGAACTGATTTTGGCAAAAGTCCAGTTTTGAAGAAAGTATGGATTTGATATTATCATAGAATGGTTTAGGTTGGAAGGGACCTTAAAGACCATATTTTTCTAAGCCAACGATTTTGAGCTGACAACAACGATTTTTTCTTGAAAGAATTAGATTTGCAATTGATTCCCAATACATTTTTTCTGCTTTGTATATTGCTTTGTCTGTCACTACTAGGTGTTTTAGTTTCAAGAAATTTCTATATTTCTTAAACTATTCTTAGTCCTAAATCATGGTGAATTACACATAAATCAACTATACATGTCATTGTAGAAGAAATTTAAGACTTTTTGTTCATACTGATTTTCTTTATATCTGGAGAAGAAAGCACAGTCATAAGGTTTTGTTCCACAAGGATTATTTCCAATAACATTAAAATAATTTACAATAATATTTACAATAAACATGATAGAATTTCCCTTTACATGTAAATGAATAAGCACTCCAGAAGCAACCACAACTTATGTAAATCCCCTCTCTCTTACACACGTACTTAAGGATTGTTTTTATTACAGAGTTCGAGAGCCACATCAAATCAGAATCTTTCTCAGCAGCATTTTAAGTCAACACCATTTAAATTAAATGATAGTATAAAAAAAAAATTCACCACACTTTTGTCCTAATTATAAGTTGAAATTCTTATGACAGGAATAGACATTTTAACTTTACGAGAATCAGTAATAGGAACTTTCTTTTTTGGAATGTTTTTTAATAACTTACGAATTTTTAAGATGTGTGACTGCAGTACTGAGACTTCACAGGAAGTGGAAGGTGTTTTAGATAAATCTAACACTGCTTAAACATCACTATTTCAATGGGGAAAAAAGCTTGTTGCATTTCAAATGTTGGAAATGGCCTACTAGAAATATTGAGGTTTAATTTTTTTTCTTCCAGACAGACATCTCTATTAAAATGCTCTTTAACAAAAAATACATTTTAATTTGAAAATGAGAAGTGCTACAAATATTTTCATTTTTAATATTGTAATAGGGATTATAAGTTTTCATAAACTGTTACTTCTAATAAAAATAACCTTCTGTACATGTATTATTCTCTTGTGTTGCTCTCCATCAGTTCCCTGTTACACTGAAGCAGGAATTTGAATAAAGAAAAATGTGGTTTGTTTTACAGTGAGCTAGAGTATTAGCAAACTAGTATATCCTTCTGCCTTATATACCCTTTTTTTGTTAAGATGTGTTTGCTTTTTATTAAGTTTAAAGTGAAAGATTTTTTCCATAAAGCTTTAAGCATAATAAAGGAAGCTCACTGGGCTTTTTTTTGGCATTCATAGTGCATTTTGAAATAGTATTATTGTCTAGAGACTTTTATAACCTTTAAAACATTTTAGAAACAATTAAACATGCCTTTCTTAAAATAAAATCTCTCTTGCTACATTCAGCTGCAAGACTGCTGAGGTCTCAATTTTCAACACCCAACTTTTGCTTTGAGCAATAATTAAAACTAAAATAACAATGAGGCAGCCTGTGCTTGCTGATTGCTGCTTTCTATCTCATTTGTTCCCCTTTTGTTCTTCCAATTGTTTAAGGTTATTTTACAGGAAACTCAAAGCAGTTGATTTGTAGCAGCACAGTATGGTCCATTAATGTCACCGAAGAGATGTCACAAAAAGAAACTTGCATAGGAGCGGCTGTAGGAGTGTGCCTACCTGTGTCCCTCCCCAGCACTGCAGCCACGTCTACATATGGTAACACTACAAAAGCAAAATCTAAAAAGCATTATTTGAAATTAGACACATATCCAAAAGTAAGATTCAGTCTACTGCCAGGCTTTAAAATACTAGTCATGAGCTTATGAACCAACTTAAAGATTAATTTGCTGACATTTTGTACTGTCCCATACAAATTTCAAACCGCCATGCCTCCTAAATATTCTCTGAAGCCCTCATGTTTCACCTCTGGAGGTAAAGTGTAAGGTTTAGGTGATGAAAGGCTTAACATGTATTTTTTGAATTGTTTTGTCAAGAAATATTTGATAAAATTAATGTTTAGTTATAAATATTCACCTAGGCTGGATCAAAGCTCATTGCTTCCTCCAAGCAAAACATAAAATGTTTAAATCCTGGTTCTACAGAAATCAGTAGGAGCAATTTTGTTATTGATTTCATAGGAGCTAGGATTTTATAGTGCATATGTTTAATGCATGGGCCTCTGCCCCCAAATTCACAAGAACAACCCCTGAGCCCCAAGCCCCACCCCACCTCACGGCCATTCCCTCCTCCTTTGCTCTCCCAGCGCAGCCCGGACAGTGCTGCTCCTGACACCACAGAGGGCTGTCGGCTCCGCTCCCCAGAAATTCCCATTCCCATTTTGGCTACATACGATTAAACCTGCTTGGGTTTAGTCCTTCTCCCTGAGCAGTCCACAGCAGGAGCTCCTTGCTGCACCAGGAGATCCCGTTTGCTCCTCTCAGCTCAGCATCATCCTGCCCGGTGACAGTCCTTCCCGAGGGACCCCACTGGCGGCAACATAAAGGGATGCACCTCGAATTGGTGCCAAGACGGTTTGTGCTAAGCAGGCATGGAAGACAAGCTGAAAATGCCAGACTATATTCCATAGACTGGAAAGGCTGCATAGGATTTAAATGCATTTTAAATAAAATGTATTTAGAATTAAAACATGATGCTTTATGAGCACATATTTGTTTTTTAACTTACCTTATTTAACTGGCACTGCATGCAACTTTAAAGTAGTCCAGCTGCTCTGGAAACATCTTCTCTCACCGAGTCACAGCTCAAGAATATATTGCCACAAATCCATGCAGCTATTTCTTTATGCAGGATGCAGGGAGAAGACAAGAACCAGCCCCTGAGCTGCCCTCGCTGCTTCCTCTTTTCCTGGTCCTGTGTTGGAACGCAGGCAGATCACTTAACCCCTGACGAAGAGATGTCTCTGTAGGACATGGCATTCTCAGCGCGCGCAGGATCCTAACAGCATGCTGCCTGTTGTATAACATTCCGTATGCCATTATCACTTCTGATAATAAGAGGCTTTGGATTTGCCTACTGACACATAAAATTATAGGCATTTGATACAACCTAGATCAAGCTTTAAGTACCATTGAGCATTCCTGTTTGCTGTTGAGACAAAAGCTTGCTGAGATCTAAATGGGGTTTCTTTGTAACAGGTCTCAGCAAAATAATACGATGCTGCAGCTGGCTTTGTACCTCCAAACTGAGCTAAAATAAGGAGAAATCATAGACGCAAGTTTAGTGCTTCTGGTCCTCTCCTTGGGGTTCAGCGGGAACTATAAATATATTTATGAGACATGTACTATAGAGGCAATAGGCAAAAAAGTTTATTTAAAAGGTTTATTTATTAGGGGTACAGGGTCCGAATACCCCTGAATACCTGGATCTATCTTGGCTTTTCACACTGTATGTGTTGAACTGCTACTCGCACAACTGGTGTTGAATTCAGGAACAGCTTAACAAAAAGCCTGTTAACACAAAGACTGAGGCACAGCCATTTCTACTTCTAAATTTTGACTTACTTTCCTTCAAATTTTCCCTTCAAAACCTGGATGACCCAGGCAGCAAACTGTGTGAAAATTTCTGTGGGATCTGAGAGTGCTGTGCAAACGCATACACTGACACAAACCATGACCACGGTGTCTTCTCCTGCCTTGGGAAAGAGCAGACTGCCAGCCAGCAGTGACATCTCAGAGATGAATACTACTAATTCTGTTCTACAGGTTTCGGTGGTAAAGTGGAATTTCCATTTAGCAACAAAACCCTCTTGGAAATCACCTAGATGTGCCATTAGTCAGCTTGGTTTGCCTTCCAGGGAAACCCCAGCACAGGGAGAGATTTGGCATGTGCTTCCTCACCCGCAAGGAGGGGCAAGGTGTCAGTATGGAGCTGCAACCAGAGTCTAGGAGATGGTCACCGACACGGTTCCATCCTCAGCGTCAGAAACACTTGACACCTAGCCTTACAAGAAGTGATAGGAACCCATCCTATCAGTACCTAATTTCTGAAGGCAGTTTAGCCAAGATCCTCCTATTGAAACTTGAAAGAGTGGGGAATAGATCGGCTTGAAAGGATGTGATTGATCAAGGCATGAGAATCAGCAATACAAGTATGATAAACTGACACTAAGGACTTCAAGGTTAGGTCACTAAGGACTGTGTACCCTCCAAAACGTAGCAAATACTTCCATTTCATTTGGCATTTAGTATTTTTAACATCTCGTCAGATTAGCTTCTGAGCTGACACACAGCCTAATGATAAGAAATTAAACTTCATATATTTAAAAAAGTATTTTTCATTTACATGACTACAAGCGACCTTGCAATCTCCTTAGGAGAAATCTATAAGGATTAAGAAAATTAAGTTACTGAAACTGCCAAAACCTAGACATTTTCAAAATAATAAAATGAAGTGTATTCCACAGATCCACACGGTGGAGAACATTAATCCTCTACTGTCATTCTCTTTGAAAGAATCAGCCTTTTCTGCAAGACCTGACACTTCACACTAGCTCTCTAGCCACATGCCTAACTCACAGTGCCATTGTGGTGTGGATATTACTCCCCATTCTACAGGCCTCACAGACCTTGGATTGAAGCCCTTAAGCTCTTGGTATTGTGTCCGATATTCCATTATAATAAAGACCATTTTAAAAAACAGTATCAGAAGATCATAGAACCATTGGGTTGGAAGGGACCTTAAAAGGCCTTCTATTCCAACCTCCCCTGCCCTGGGCAGGGACACCTCCCACTAGACCAGGTTGCTCAAAGCCCCATCCAGCCTGGCCTTGAACACCTCCAGGGATGGGGCAGCCACAGCTTCTCTGGGCAACCTGGGCCGGTGTCTCACCACCACCCTCACAGTCAAGAATTTCTTCCTAATATCCAATCTAAATCTCCTCTCTTCCACTTTAAAACTCTTCCCCCTCATCCTATCGCTCCACTCCCTGATCCAGAGTCCCTCCCCAGCTTTTCTGTAGCCCCTTTAGGGACTGGAAGGGGCTCTGAGGTCTCCCTGGAGCCTTCTCCAGGCTGAACAACCCCAACTGTCTCACCCTGTCCTCACAGCAGAGGGGCTCCAGCCTCGGATCATCTTCTCTGGACCCACCCCAACAGGTCCATGTCCTTCTCATGTTGGGTGCCCCAGAGCTGGAGGCAGCACTGCAGGGGGGGTCTCACCACAGCGCAGTAGATGAGGTAATGCTATTTACCACATCCGGAAGGTTTTCCTGTTTGTGTCTGAAGTACGCTGGAAACATCACCATTTGTGCATGGAAAAATGATGTTGGGCAAGTATCGGTTTTCCCCGATGCAGCCCGGCCCGCCAGAGCAGCGTGTGCCTGCACCACCATGTGTTCCTTGTACCACTGTAACAAAAGGAGGGATTGGCAAGAACTTGCTGTGACGGGGAAATCCTTGAGCACAGGCAGCCGGCGGAGGCCGGTAAGTGAATTGGATTGTGCCTGTGTTGCTTGGTGGATTGCTTAGTAGCAAGTTATAGCATCTGTGCTCTGCTGGAGCTGGCAGCTTGCAGGGCCTGCTTGGGGCTGGGCTGGGAGTGAGACGGGGTGTGAGGGAGGTGTCCTCCTTCAAGCCCTGTCCGGGCTGCGCGCGGCCAAATGGGGGAGGACAGTGAGGGAGTGCTGAGCTAGGCAGAAATCCAGGAATTAGAGAAGTTGAAGAAAGAATTAGCAGTAACAGAAGAGTTTGCTGGACTTCTATCCTTTCTTCTATTCAATGTAAAAATAGCAAATGGGGAGAAATGGCAATATTTACTAAAGTAAGGATGCAATATAGCTCCTTAATATGGAGGAGAAAACACAGCCAACCATGTAGAAGCTGTGGGACATGCATTAGCCATGAAAGGATACCTACTAGAAGTTATTTATGTGTGAAATGAGCTCTGACAGAGCTCACAGGGGAGAAAATCAGAGGATTAAAAATGCATCTAGAAAATAAATGATAAAAGAATTAAGACGTGACAGAGGAGTGGATGAAGATGCTGTAGAGAAACCTCAGGAACCGCAGGTGCATCCTAAGAAGAGTCACCATCTATAGAAACATAATCACAAGGGAAAAGTGGGATTAATCCTGATCACGAGCAGATTGTGCATTTAAAAGAAAAGTTAAGATAAAACAAATAAGCAAACGCATGCCTATAATTAAATATTTCATAAGGTAAAATTTTTAAGAAGTTAAAGGCAATAGTGAGTGAACTCAGCAGGTAAGGGAGTTATATGTGGAGGAAGCTCCACATTTTCTATATTCTAAAGATTCAAAACATGCTTTCTAACTTTTCTTCCAAAAACATGAGGCTGGGGCAGGGAGGAGCTGCTGAAGCGGGCTCCAGAGCCTGACTGATCAGCCAGCGTGGAGCCAGATACTTGGGAGAAAGATCCAAGCTTTGAAGAACAGAAGAAAAAACCCATCAGACACTGAATGATGACAGTAAAAGTGCTGGAGGTGTTGTGAAGTGGAAGGATACTAAGAGGATGCCAAAAACCCAAACAGAGTTAGACTTGTAAAGAATGAAACAGTAGAAAGATCTTCAGTTTAACAAATATTAGAACAAAGAAGGAAAGGTAGCCACAGTGCTGGGTGAATGGAAGAGAAATTACAGCATATCACAATCAGTCTCAAAACTGACAGCGATCACTCAAAAAAGTTATCATCCTGAACGTGGGAGCAAAGGGAACAAAAATCATCACATTTAGGCTAGAAGTCCAAGAGGGTACACCTCCTCTTCAGAATGCCAACAGAATTGGCATGTAAATTAACAGGTCTTGGACAAAGTTATTTCATGTTTGGTTTTTTTCTTCAACAACTTTTTTTCCTCTGGAAGCTAGGGGGGAAGGTGATAACTGTAAATTATGACCATTGAAGGAAAAGACCGGAGGGCAATGTCCAGTCACAGTGTGAATGTTGAACACCAGTGCTCACCCTGCAACTGCATCTGCTGCCTCCATCAGACAGGTACTCATGGTGGAGAGAGAGAAATGAGTGAGGTGGGAAAGCGTCGCTGGGAGCAGAGTGCACCACGCTTACAGCTCTTCCTTGGAAAACAGCATTCAAACGGGAACAGACCCACAGAGAAGTGACTTGGATGATGTTAAGAACTGAGGGCATGGTTAGTCCTGTAAGGTGAAAAAGGACAGATAACGTGCTCGCTGGTTCAGAAAAGCCTGAGGAGTGACAGCGCGGAGAAAAGCTGCTTGGGGCTGGAGGCAGTGCTGAGCCAGGAGAAACGGGCAGGACCTGCCAGAGTGCCTCCTGCCTGGAGATCCTCCTGATCGCAAAATGCTTTCTCTGTATTGTAGGGCGAAGCTCTGGAATTCAGCAGCATTCACAGCAAGACCCAGATGGGTTCTGAAGAGCAGCCTCGCTGGTTTAGAGTGAAGGGTTACACACAGCCACAGAGGGGGGCTCAGCAACCAAACCAACAGTTCTCCTACTGAGGGAGTGAGAGGACCTGGCCAGAACTCCATTTTACTAATATTATTGTCACAATAAATTCCTTTTAAAAACAAATGACTATTGACTGTGGTTCCAGAGTCACAGGCATTCTCGAAGTAGTCTTCGGACAGGCTCTGTCCGCTTTCCAGCAGCAGTGCTGACGAGTCTCAGCCATAGGGGGGTTTCACACGAAATGCCTGAGAGTTTTCCAATGGAACATCCATAGGGTAACGGATGCAATACAACAACAAGAAATCCGTGTTCTCAGAGACGCTGGGAGACTCTAGAATAGACTAAGGCTTTTCAGGAAAGTTATTTTCTGTCTAGGAAACTGATTATAATCAAGCTGTATAATATGAATTATCCTACCACACTGAAACATCAAGCTGACATTCTTTTCAGTGGCTTGCAGCAGATTTCCATCTTTGTGCGCATACACAATGTGTAACTAACAGGCTGTCCCACCATACACAAAATAATTTTTACTGTAAAACAGTAAAGAACTGGTTGCTTATTTAACATCCAGTATTTTATCTAAAACTGGAAAGATATCTTTCAATGAAATATTCTTTATGTAAACCTGGAAAATTCATCTTTCAGCTAAGTTTCTTTGACAAAATTCAATAGTGTGGAGCCCGAGCCTGACCCTGCTGCAGCGAGCAACAAATTTACCATTTGGTTCTCGCTATTGCATGAGGATACTGAGGGTACATTCATTTTATTTCCACCAGCAGAAATGTGTCTGGTTTATATGACTTTAAAAATAAAGCTGCCAGAAAGCATGCTGATTAGAAAAGGCAAAGATAAACAGCAGCCATCGGATACAAACTAAGGCCACAGGAACAAGAACTCATGTTTTCCTCCTCTCCCCTGCTGCTGCCTGGCTGCCAGCAACTTCCAAAGCAAACGTGGGCTCTGCGAACATCCCGTCTGCTCTGAGAGCAGCTACTGCATCTACAGCTAAACTACGCTGTGCCATACAAAATGCTTTGTTAAAACGAAAGCAGGTTTCCCTGTGGGTTTTCGGACTCCACAGGTAATTGGTTTGAGAAGCAGATGACACAGGGAAAAAGGAAGAAATCAACATTGCCCTCCCATCCCCAGTTTGTTGTTCTCTGGTATAGCTGCACCTCAGGGAGAATCAGGGCAGGGAAATTCAATAGCAGATGTCTCTGTTGTTTTCATAGAATCATAAAATGGTTTAGGTTGGAAGGGACCTTAAAATATCTTCTAGTCCAACCTCCCCTGCCCTGGGCAGGGACACCTCCCACCAGACCAGGTTGCTCAAAGCCCCATCCAGCCTGGCCTTGAACACCTCCAGGGATGGGGCAGCCACAGCTTCTCTGGGCAACCTGGGCCGGTGTCTCACCACCACCCTCACAGTCAAGAATTTCTTCCTAATATCTAATGTAAATCTCCCCTCTTTCAGTTTAAAGCCGTTCCCCCTCATCCTATTGCTACACTCCCTGATAAAGATTCATAAATACAGTTGTCACGGGTTGTCAGTTCTCCAGGACTTTTTCAGAGTGTTGGTGCATTTATGAAATTCCTGATTAATATGACTAGAAATAAAAGACAGAAAAGGTGTTTCAAAGGACACAGCTTTCCCCAATTCTGCTTCTACTAACTTTGATGAGAACTTTGAAAACCGTACACCCAGTGTAAAAGCACCACACCTGGGAGTCCTGAGAATGCCAGCTGAGCTGCTCCAGTCACCCTCGGTCCCTACAGAACATTTGCAGTGTGACTGCGAAAAGAACAAGCTGAGATTTAAAAAAAAAGGGGGGGGGGAGGGGAACCCTGCAAATACTCAAATTACAGTACGTAGACAGCCTCGGATTAAAACCAAAAACTGAATAGCAACTAAGGCACATTTTTTGATTATGTATGGTTGGAGATATACAGCTTTATTCTGGCTTGATCACTAATTACATTCTCCAAACAGGCTAATAAAACAAAACATGCAGCCAAATGGGGTCTCTAATTAGCAAGCAGTCACTGGCTTCCTATACTCCTTTGAACAAAAATAAAAAACAAAATCCAGCAATGCTGCCCTGCAACACTGGAACAAAGAGGAAAATGGTATTGAATTGTAAAGTTATTTTACCTGTTTTTCTACATTAAAAAAAAAAAAAGAAATAAAAATGAGAAATGTATATGTCCTTCCTATCTCCAGAGAGCAGCTGGCATCCTAGCACTTCAGGTGCCACATCACATGATGTGAAATGACATGACACCAATTTATACCATCTAAATGACTTACCATTGACAGTGTTTATCAGCAAGCACGTATTTATAGCTGGGACAAGCACATTCAGATTAATTAGCAGCTTTCTCCAAATGAAAAAGCAGCAGCATTTCAGACAGAACATGTTATTTGTGAACTTCTGCGAAGACGTATTTTAGCAGCAGTATAACAGGAACAAAAGATCTACTTAAAAGAAAAAGGTATTGAGAGGACCTACATAAGGAGTTCAAATCTTCAGGATACAAAATGCATCTCTCATTATTTTCAAATGCATTGGGAAATGATCCAGCTCACACAACTCCCAACAAATATTTACCATATTGTTAAAGATGAAGGTTTTTTAGAAAATAAGCAACATAGAAATAAGTATTACAGACCAAGGAACTCTGCTTCAACAAAAATTGTTATTGTTGGTGGTGTTTCTTAATTTTAGCCTTTTAAACTACAACAGCGGCACTACAGCTCCCACCTTTCTTCTTGGTTCGGCTAATGACATGTCATGAAGATCTTGTACAATAATTTTGAGCTATTTATTAATTCTCTGAATCAACAAACTGCAGTCAAATTGATATCAAAGACCTGACAGACAGTCTTATGCATAAGTACACCTTTCATAGACACGTCTCTGGCTTATGAAAGAAGCTGACAAATAAAGCTCAGGGGGGAGTTCTTCAACCAAAATGATCCACGGATCTAATTTTAAGGAATATGAGGTGACAGATGGTATTTTTCCTGTTCTAATGTTAGTTTTAATTTGTTGAAAATTATGAAAAACTAGAAGAACTGAGAGAAGCCAAGGAAATTAGTCTGATTTTAAAATAAAAAAAAAATTAAAATGTTAAGCTAGATATGTGAAAATGTATTTGTTCTTTTTTAAAAATTGTAGACTCTTTCTTCTCCCCAGATCAGCTTGCAGAAATAAACGTAAATTTAAGGAACATCTCAGTGTTGGCAGATAGGCTTTCTTCTTCTCCCCATCAATTTTTCTCCACAAAAAGTATTTCTATAAACATCACCTAGCATTTGCAGTGTGGCAGTTCTGGGTTCTTCCCCAGCTCCTTTTCCCCACAAAAAAGGTGGGGAACTCTGTTCACAGGCTGCCTTCACCAGCTGGTGCAGGGGACATTCAGGGACCCACTGAGCATGCGGCAAGCTCTCCTGCCTGGGAAATACAGACTGAAAATAAGATGCATATTAAAGAAATAAGAGAAGTTGTCCTTTGACAAAAAAAAAAAAAGGTGGATTGTGATACTTCTTCTACGCTGAAAATAGTTTAAAAAAATGTTATGTTTTTCTTCCAAGAGACACACTCCAGTTGCGACAGAGCGTGGCTCAGGTGGGCACTCAGCCACCGCAGCAGGAGCCCCTGGGGCTCGGTGGCCAGACCTGCCCTGCAGACACAGTCCCTCCTTTATCGGTGCTGTCAGGCAAATACCGGTCACCAGCATTAAATCCACACTGTTTCTACACTGGTATTTATGCATAGGGTAAGCTATTTGCAAATACATCCAGGTTGCAGCTCAGTTGCATTATGCATGTCACACACAGGGACACACAGCTCACGCAGTGATTTTGAGCAGTTCAACCACAACAAAACCAACACAATATCGCAATTTAAGCTTCCTTCTGGACTAAACCTACCATTTCATTTACAGACCTCTACCTATACAGAACAGGTCAAAGCCACAGCTGTAAATGAAGAGTCCGTTTAAAACCTGCTTCATTCCAGGGTACAGAACTGCAGAAGCCGGACAGCCGAGTAGCTGGGATTAAGGGATTTGCCTGTTTTTAGAGCTGTAACCTAAATTATTTCTCCAAACTCTCCTGTTCATTATTGCCTTTCTGCGCTCGTTACTTGCATTGCTTGGTAATTATAAGCCGTGTATCATTACTAGAATTCATCAGCAGAGATTTGACTCTGCATCAGGTCATAACACCATGGCATTTATCAACCCTTCTGTCCCTGTCCCCAGGCGGGCTTGCTGGATCTCCAGCGTTACTCATCTTTAGTCAATATACATAAAACCGAATTGTCTGCCTCATTTCCCTCCTTGCCAGCTTTATTAAAACAGTTTGTAGAATAATAAAAAAGACACTAAAGATTGTATATTCTCCTATTTAAACACACAATGTCTGCTTTTATTTTTGAATCAGGGAGATGATAAATCATGACCCTTATTCTTAGAAAGCTCCTCCAAGAAGTAAATGTGAAAAAGTCTTTCTAAATGATCCTTTGTGGTTCAGTGGCTTCACAGTTTGCATTGTGAAGAAGTTTATCAGTGTCAAAAAATCTTTGTTTACGTCAGGCATCCCGCTCACATCCTTGTAATTGGAATACCTGAGGGAAGTTAAGGAGAGGGGCCACAAATGCCAGGTGGATTTAAATACACAAATTCCTTCTTCCATTCATGCCCAGTGAAAACCAGAAATGATGGAAGACAGAAGACTCCCACTTGTATCAAAAAAGGCAAATTCTTTTCTGTTTCCGCAGAAAATGTAGTGACCCAAAGAATACATTCACAGACTCCCCAGGAGTGGGGGCTGGCAATCTGATCAGAGACAGTGCAGACAGTGCTTGCCCTTTCATAAAAAGATTTTTCATTCACTGGGAAGAGAGCTGTAGAATCATCTGCAACTGATGAAGATAAAATCCCAGCCTAACAGCCCACTGAACACAGGACGAGGACGTTAAGCTGTGTAAGACCACGCATATAAAGTTATGCTGATGCGTACTTCTAAGAGCCAGGAGCATCACCGCAAATCCTTTGTCTCATTTTCAGTAAGAACTTTTCAAAGTCTTCACTCAGGTTGAGAAAAATACAAACACAACATCTCCAGCCTAACAAAAGGAGTGAAGGCTGCTGGAGAAATCTGCTCTCTGTTCTTGCACCTGGAGAATACTTTTGCATTAGATGGCAGTGGGGTCTGGAAAATAATTGCCCAGTCCTGGTTGGTGGGCATTTGACTATTTTCTGCTTGGAAAGACAAGCAAAAAATGCTCCCTTTCGACATTCAATTATAGGAGAGCTATTTGGTGTCAAAGTGCTGAGGGAATTTAGTGGGACCAGTTATTGCTTCTTTATGCATAATTTTGAATTTGCTGCTCTAATGAGCCCTTCTCTATATCCTTCGTGATTGTCACTCATCTTGGTGAAAATGACTTGGCCTGACAAATCCTGTTAAGCCTCAGAAATTAAATGAGATCTGAAAATGCTTGAGTACACATCCGTAGCTCCACATACTGTTCTGATCAGTAGTGTTAGTTAAGCAAGCTTGGAGGAAAGCCAATAAACCTAGAGTTATCAAACAGGATCGCCAGAAGCAATTAACTGGGTCTGAGAATAACAGGTGCTCCCCACTCCTTAGGATCACGCTCAAAACAGAGAGGATAAAAACAATTAGCAAAGATACAAGCTAATTGCTTGGTGCCATCCATGTCTATTCTGGTTGGAGTATACAGTTCCCCCCCAAGAGCGCAGGAAGCCTTAACTGCAGAGCTGCAGGAAAAAGGGAAGGTGGCGATGCAGCGCGGCAGGGGCACGCAGTGCTGCGCCCTTCCCCAGCCACAATCCTGACGGCAGCAGCATGCAGGGCTTGGGAAAACAAAGAGGTTGGTTGACTACTGACCCACAGAGCTTGAGGACTGTTGATTAATTTATTCTTCAGTTGTAATTGTCAGGTATGAAGGAAAAGCGTAGTACCTTTGTAGAAGCTGTTCAGATTCCTTAGCTCTACCCTACCAAATCCTTCTCAATATAGACTGGCAGCAGGGGTGCTATCCCACCTTCATCTTCCACTGGCCAGCTGCAAAAAGAAAATTTAAAAAAAAATACTATTTAGGAGAAAAAAAAATAATATACTGGACTGGGTGGCCTGTGGGATTTTCCTGTCTGTGACAAAATGAGGCAGGACAAGATGAAGGGGAACATTTGGACAAGCTTTTGGATTCAAGACCTTTCTTCATGTCCCCCAAACCAAATCATGCTTCCAGGAGTTGATTCTGACAGTTATATTTTTAATAATTTATTTAAACCAAAAGATCTCTAATAATGGACCAAAAATATAGCAGAGGCATCAAAAAAGTTATCTTAAGGAAAACACAAGGGAAAGTTGAATTCTATAGTATTGATTTTATAGCCGCAAAATAAAAACTGACCATTGAATATTTTCTTGTGTATCATAAGGAGATAAAGAGCACAAATACCATGAGAACATCTAGCAATTCACCTTTAGGTCCAGACCGAGATCAACAGAAACCGTAACAAGCTCATGGCAATCTCAGAGACAACCCATCTGGAGGCTGGTAGAGAACAGAATGACCAGACCCAGCAAGATGCTCGAAACGCGCATGACTTGCCTGTTTCCAGGTGTCATTACCAGGGTCTCTGCTGGCAGCCTCAGAGCAGCCAAGGGGGGCCAGATTAAACTGGGAAGACAACGACGTTGGATGGAAAACTCATCTGTCTGGGTGCTTTCCTCTATTTGAATATATTTCCCCTATAGCCTTTGAATATATTTCCTTTGAATCAGAAAGCTGATCTGCTCCTGCTGGGCTCACAGGGTGAGAATTCCCAGCCATAGCACCTCTCCCCATCACTTCCACCCAATAGCTCCCACCTCCCCGTCCCAGGTGACAAATTTAATCTGCTCCCATTTGGGAACTACCCTGCTGGTAGCTCTTTTCAGTTTCAGTCGAGTTAAGGAAATGGACTTTCAAGGCTGTTGTGCAGTGTGTTACTGGGTTAAAGAGAGTCAAAGCAGCGAGGAGGCAAGCCAGGGTCCGGCGCGTGCATTAGGAGGGTGTGCAGCTGTGAGACGCTGCCGTCCGCAGGCAGAATTCAAAGGCAGCTTTAAAGGTCATGCAAATTAACAGTGACGTGGTCTTCCTCTGCAGTTCCGGCATGTGATTCTCATATGATTTCAGTGATTTGATGTGGGGAGTGAAGACAAGTCAGCATTTAAACCACATGAGAATCCCTGTATCAAAGTGGTATCAGTCAGAAACGCTAACCACCAGAAAACCGACTGTCCCGGTTCATGTGCTGCATTGTGCAACTGCAAGAAAAGCAACCATCTCACCAATTTTGTGGCATCATTCTTTTTTTTAACCCTAATAGCTCCACAGACTCAAGTTTTTCTTACGTGCAGCTACAGAGGTATAAAAGTACTTTATCCCTACAGGTTGTAGCTCTCACTGTCCTCTGCAGGTGAGTTTCTACAATGGGATGTAGATGCACTTTTGCAGCTTGCAAATAGCTGTCCAGAGAGGAGGTTACTGCCCTTCGGCCCCCATGAGCCCCCATGGCTGTGCTCAGTGCCACAGCAGAGCTGTGCTTTGATGGGGAGATTAGGAGCTCAGCTGGGAGATGACTGAAGGTGTTCACCTCCAGGACCAGGAGAGCGACCCTGCACGGCACCAGGGCAGAGGAGGTGCCAGGTTCCCCGGAGCAGCTGAACCCGGAGTGGATCCACATTCCCACATGGACACACCAGAACAAGAACGAGCGGCAGAGCACACCGCTGTGCAGTCCATCAAGTATCTGGTCACACTTTGAACTCTACCTAGTACTGGGCATCAGTACCTGCGTCCCTCAGAGCAGAAACTGCTCTCCAGCTCCTGGCAATTCACAGGCTGAGCGACAACCCTTTTCAATACCAAATCCCATATTTACACACCAAACTACATGGTCTGCTCAGGTGACCGAGAGACATTTGTGCAAATCCATTTGAAGGGCGAATTCAGAGGCATCCCTGAAAGGTAGCACAAAGAACCTGAAATTGGGAAATAAAATTGTAATTCAGTCTGACAAAATAAATTTATAGCTCAGCGTTAGTCTTACAGTGATTTGCCCTACTTCACCTGTATTTAACCCAACTTCCTCCTCAGCACATTTTTCCGCGGTGAATCACTGCTGACTCACGTGTCCAAGTCAGATATTTTATTGCAATTTCATCCACATGAAATTCATCCAGCCAAATACGGCTGTTGCATACCCAAGATTGATACCAGTGCAAGAGAAAGCCAACTTCAAACATTTATCACGTGCAATCTCTGCATTTCCCTGCTATGACTGGATTTAGGGGATTTTACATTCCATACTGAAGAGTAAATGCTGAACGCTACAGTTATCGTAACTTTATACATATTTGTTTGAATAACAACTGCATTTTTCCACATCATTCCTACCAGAGAAGAAAAGAAGGAACATATGACAAGGCTATTTCTTCAGTTGCTGACAGTAGCAACCAGATGCTCCTACATGGTTCATTCACTGCTCAAATACCAGTTGCACAGCAGTAAGCACAGCCCCTAACATTAAGTTTTGCTCATGGGTAGCTCACTTTCTCACTTGTATGAGCATATATCCTTCCCCAGAACTGGATTTAAGCCCGAGGTAAGTTTTCAGATGATAGAAAGACAATTTCATGTAGTTCACAAGAGCAGCACTATGTGACTGACAACAGCCAGATTGTATAGGGCAAACCAAAAAACGCACAAAAAGTTAAAAGAATTCCCCTTTGCCTGCATAAATACAAACTAACTTAGAAAAACAGAAATGGAAGTAATCCAGAATCAGCCTTACTCTTTCCCTCCTGCAAAAGAAAACCCCATGATCTTTCAGATCAACAATCTTATTTGCTCCCAGAACAAACCATTTCATGCAAACAACCCTCTTTCTTTGGGAGCATATGCAGTACATTTAGTGCACTTATCTATGTGTTTATATAGAAAAATAAATATATATAAATATATATACTTATAGTGTATACAATAAACAATATATACATATTAAACACAAGATCCCTGGACATTCAATCCAGCCACATTTTCAAGCCCTGGTGAGATGCTCAGCGCACACTTCGGTGACCTAGCAGACACCACACAACTCAAGAAAAATACCCTTTCTGCAGTGGCTACGCATATTACAAACAGGATGAAAAAGTTGACAGTTGTTCTGAATGCAGCTGCTGACAGGAGAGACAGAGCTTGCAGCAGCAAGGTAATGAACTCCAAGGAGGTAATACTTAAATGTTTTTCTTGAAAAGGAGGAATTCAACATGTGAACACATCTGGTCATCAGGGATGAGGCTCCTCAGTGCCATGTGGCCACCTCTGCCCCTCTGCCACCGGTAGCATGTGTCCAGGCAGGATCTACCGGAGATGTCAGCCTGATGCCCGGAGCGCTACTGCACTCTCCCTCACTACAGCTGGCAAAACAGAAAAAATGGGCAGAGCTGGAGGAAGGCAGAAGAATAAAGAACAAGGAGGTTATATGAAAATTGCAGCAATGCATCACTTCTTTCTGTATTTTCAATACCACCTAGTTGTTTATAGCCAGAGTACACTAGAGCAATCAAAAGGCTGCTGTAACTCAACAGCTGACATTACAGATGTGATACAGACCTTATTTACCCAGATGCTGTGCCAGCACCATTACATCAGTTGTGTATGAATTCAATAACGTAAGTCACAAATAGTGTAGGAAGCCGAACTGTCAGATGCGGTCACTGGTAAGAAGTCAGTAGCACAGCGTGCCTGGCAGGAGTCCTGGTGTAGAGGGTGCATACCCTCTTTCTCCGTGGGCAACTGCTATTGCTTTATGTGACTGTGCCTACCCTTCTAGCCTGTCCGGCCTCAAGCATACTAGGGGCACACTCAACAGCCGCAGGGACTCAGCTGCATGTCCCCAGCACATCCCTGCAAGCAGCACGGAGGGCACTCAGGGCGGCTGGCCAGCTTGAACTTTAGCTGTGTTTAAGCAAGACCTTTCTGACTATTTACAGATGGTAAAGTTGTAAAGATAACCTTTAACACTGGACACGCATAAAATGCTTCTCTGGCACTTCTATGGTTGCCTCTGCACTTTGTCCCACACAGCAACTCGTAACATATATGTAAACCTGAAAATAACACGTGTAAGCCTGGAGCCTATAAACACAGCTATGCTGGATGCAGAGCATCAGCCAGGCAAAACCATCAGACAACAACAATCCTACAACAGGAGAGAGGGAAATCTGACAGAGTCCAGTCAGACAGGTTGTTCATTCATTGTATTCTGAGCAATAAATCAGAAAAGAAGCCAAAATAAACTTTCAGTGGTCTCCTACCCATCACTCCTCTTTTGAGAAGGCAGCGCTTCTCCTGGAAAAGAGAAGCCTTGCTCTTTACTGATGACTAATATGCTTATTGTCATATGAAACCATCATTCTTGCCTTGCTCTCAAGGCCCTGTTTCTGACACTGCTGTAGCAGCAAGCAAAGTGCAAGAACAGCAGCGTGCATCAGTCCTCGTGGCAAGACAGGAAACCTCCAGCAGATCCACCCTTCCTTCCTGCGCACCCCAGCCAAGTCACACACCCCAGGCAAGGGCAGCTCGTCAGCACCAAGAAAGCTGAAACAAGCATTCTGCAAGTAAATTTAGAGTTTCTCATAGAATACAACCATTTCGCAGAATCTCTGAAAAGCTACCTTCATTGTAAGTCGAAACATGAGACAACACATGGTAGGAAAAGCACCCAGATTAATCGTTTTCATAACATTTATCTAATTCTTGACTTTACCTCAACCTTAAGGAAATGAAAGAGTCCCAAATTTACACAAATCTTGTTTGGACCCACAAAGACCATTATTTATTTAGCTAGTTATTTGCAAAGAATAACCAGCCTCTGAAACCACAAAACTGCTGCCCGAATGTTACAACATATTGAAAGCCCAAAACAGTAAAGCTGACATGGCAAATGATAGATCTTAGGACAACATCTGGATGCACACTTTTAACTTTGTAATCTTTTAACTCTTTTTTCCCCTTACAAAGATAAACAAAAAGGCAGCACAACTCCCCCTACACAACATTACCTCTAGCAAGCAAAAAACTCCTCCTTCAACGCACATAACAGTGGCCAAGATTTTTTTCTTCATAAATATTGTTGCATTTTTTTAAACTGCAAAAAGCAAACCACCCGCAGGAGCCGTTTCTCTGTGCATGGGGTGAGCGATTGTGTTTGGATATTTCCTCTGGACAGACCCAGTTCAAACAGGACTGACTTGTCAGGGGCCGTTATTCACAGCCACCTTCCTTCACACCCTGCTAAGCGGAGCAGCATTTACGTGAAGTGGCTAGAAAGTGTTTGTTCTTTCTGCCAGTAATAAAAAAAAAAAAAAAAAAAACAACCAACCAACCCACCCTAAAACAACCCCCACACAACAAAAACCCCCTCTGGCTGCATTGTGTGTCAGAGTACACAGTTCTAGGCCATGAGACTGAATGGAATCATTAAATACAGCTTGATGCTCTTTAACCCAGTGGGGCTGTTGGCAGCAAAGGAAACCAGAGGTTCTGCAGGCATGGCAAATTGGCAACGTTTTAATTCCCACTCTTTAAAATTTCTCTTTGCTTTACAATGGTATCATTTAGGATCTATTTTTATTCAAATCCCTGATGAGACCGATTCAGGTCTATAAAGACCAATGCAAAATTCTTTAGCTCAGCAGGAGTATTACAGGCAAAAGTAAACAAGCTACAAGGGTATATTTTTCTTGGCTATTTTCTCCACTGCTATTAGTATTTACAGGCAGACTGAAAAGTCACATCTTTTTCCTATAACAGCTTTTTCCAGGCCGATTTGCTACCTAATCCAAAATCCAAATCTCTCAGAGTTGCCACATTTAGACATACTCCAAACTCCCAACATCTGACAGACACTGACAAAGACACAATCAGTCAGAACAACAGTGCCACTTGACTATCTGGAGCAGTCAGAGAGGAAGGTAAGGCAAGCCAGCTTTTTTTTCCCCATTTACCCTGGGTCCAGCCTAACTAGTGGCTGAAACTGTATGAACCACGCCAGCAGCGTATCAGTAAATTGTGAGGAGTGATGCTGTGCTGCCAGCTTGCCCTCGTCCTGGCCGTGCAACACGCAGCCGATGCCGTGACATCCTTCTGGAGAGGCAGAGTTGGGAGTGGGACAGGGACATAAGACATGGCTGGCTCCCCCGATGCCACCAGACGCCTGCCCTTGCCCAGGAGCAATGGCTAGTACACAGTGCTGGGCAGCTTGCCGGGGGACGTGCAGCAGCAATAAATAGGATGCAAACAGCCCAATGTCCCTTCATTTTCTGATGTTGATGGCCACTTAGGAAGTGCCTAACTGGTGTCAACCATTTAAGATTTATTTGCATTAGAGGCAGCATACACTGGGGACTGTGTATACTTCTTCTGGGACTGACCTAGGAGTAAGAAATCCCGCAGCACATTCAGTGATCCAGCTAATCAGAAAGTGTTCTCCACACCATTACCATTGGCAGGCAGAGCCGGTGCCGCTGCGCTGATCCCTGCAGAGGAGCAGCATGCAGAACATTCTATGATACTTCACAAACAATTTTAATGGGAAATTATTTCTACAGCCAGTAGGATGAAACTATGGGAAACCTCTACAGAAGCTACAGTGTTAGGAAGCCTAAGGCCTTCCAATAACAGAAAACTAAAGGATAGAGGATCATTTCTCCGTTCCTACCCATGACACGTCTTCTGTTGGCAGATGAACCGCTCAGAGGACTGCAGGAATTATTTTTAGTTCTATCGCAACCAGAGTCTACTCACACCATCTTTTTTATTAGAGCAAATTTTTTCATTAGAGGGTATTTTACTTCAATTCCGCATCCTCGAATTTCTCACACCTTTTTAGCCTCATGCCAGTTGTCAGTCACACTGGTATCTGCACAGATAGAGGCAGCACAGGTCTCCCCTTTACTCCTGAAGCTCCCTGTCTATTTACACATGCGTCAGCCCCAGTAGGAAGGCATCCCACCACCAGGCACTTGGTTGTTGCATGTGGAAGGATGTATAGGTATTTCAGTTGTAGGGATGCTTTTAGGAGAAGAGCTGCCCTTGGCCCTTACCCATCTCTCAACCCAAACATTGCTCTGGGCAGTTGGCAAGAAACAGAAGTCAGTGAAACTCTCACACCACAAAGCTCACCACATGGCAGTCCTCACGGTTAAGTTTTACAAAGGCTAAGTTTGACAATCTCCAAGAAAGTAGAGCTGATGCTATTCAGAAGTGCCAAATTCCCCCACAAGCTCATGTTCAGGGAATTACAGAAGTTGCTATCTATCTGAATTTTTTAAAAAGGGAAAAGATATCACATATAAAAAAATAGAGAGGTGGAAAGGGGTAAAATTTTGTAACTGCCAGTGACAAACATTCCATGAAAAAGAGAATAAGTTGTAGCAGATGCTTTGTCCAGAGATGCCATGGAGTGGGAGGGCCCAGCACTAAAATTAGGCTCTGCTTCCAAGTTGGTGCTAGTCTGCAGAAATACAAAAGATGGTCTGAATCTCCTCTCCAGAAAACAAATGCGTCCCTGTCACTGAGAAGTTACCTGCAGCAGGAGCTGGAGCGCAGGGAGCTGTGAATCAAGGACAGACAACAGAATAATATCCATAATATCTTTCTTTGCTCCACATGGGTGCCAAGGGACAAGGAGGTATCGGGGCTTCAGAGAAGCCCTTCTTCAGTTCCTACTGTCACATTTGGTGATGTCCTTTATGGTTCTCCTGAAAGTAACAGAATTGGTACAATCACCAGTGTAAAACCTAATATAAGCTCTAGAGGACTCAAAGACTATGATACAGGATCCCCGACAAAAGTTGCTACTTTAAAATCAAAAGCTCATCAGCCATTTCAGCACATGCAGCTTGCATTTCTACTGAATCTCATGTATTCTTAAGTAAGAGAGCATTGTCTTAAATAATTCAACCTTCGTAATCTGTCAGTCTGGTTAAAAACATTGAAAACAATTTTATACTGCGCTCTGAAAGACTTTAACAGCTGTCTCTCCTCATTGCAGAAAGACTGGGATTTACATATCAAATCCTAAACCCAAATCTAAAATTTTAGGCTTTAAGTCAAATAAAAATAAACAAAAATGAAAGGAGGAGAGGGCTTACAACGACAAAAATATTTATCTTGCAATATTTTGATCATTCATGATTTGGAAAACATACAAAACAAATTAATGGGAGCGTCCTGTTTTGGAACAAATGACTGCGGTGATGCACCCCTTCACAGCATTCCCAGAAACTGCCATCACTGCTTCACCTTTCCTAGAAGCAAACTTGACAGAACCATAGCTATATCACATTATTTGTAGGGTAAACTTAAGCAAACCCTTAAGCCAACTTCAACAGTATTACACCAGAAACCAGTCCATCTCTTAAGAGTCAGACCACAGCTGTAAACCAGTATATGTCTGGTTTCGTAATGGATCCATTCAGATTAGCTCAGAATATGACCTTCCAGCTTTAGGTTGAGGATGTTATGCCCAAAACAAGTTAAGCAACAAAAAAGGAACACCATGAAACAAGTATCAAAGAAAACTTTAAGAAATATGGCACTTTGATAAAAACCCAAATGCAAAACCTAGAGACAAAAAAATGCTAAATTGTTTTTATGAATTGGTTAGTTACCATAGTCTTGATCACCTAGCATCATCTGATAGCAGCTGCATGTAAATTAAATTTCTGCTGCATAGCACTCTCGATAGTGTGAGTGCATATATATCTAGTTATGCATATAAAGCAGCAATTTCTGATTTATTACGTGCAGCTCCTAGATGACTGCCAAGTCACCAGAATTTGGTATATATTGAATGGGTGCAATCTGAACAAAGAACCTGTAAATATTCACGATATGCAAACCTTATTCATCCACCCAGTATATGTCTTCTATAAAATCAAACTCCTTCCTGTTTTCTATTAAAGGATGACTGTCACCAGCAGAAATAATAAATCGTATTCCTGCCTCATGCTGAGGAAACCACTGCATGACTTAAATGGCCCCAGAGAAGCCACTTTTATACCAACTCGAGTTACTTCCAAAGTCAAATCATGGTCGATTAAAAAAAATACTATATTGTAGCAGTTCATCTCAAACCCAGGAAAAACATGGCTGGAAAAGATGCATTAAGCATGATTTTAATTTTGATTTTATTTTTGTATCTGACACAGAAAAAAGTTATAATAATGTCAAACATTCAGACACCATGCATATACATTTCTAAAAATCAAATGCACAGAAAGGAAAACTATTCTTTCCTCACTGTGAAAATAAATGTTACTGTGAAAATAAGATCCAACCAGTTCTGAATGACAGCACCTGACAGGTGACATCAAACTAAAAGTCTCGATTGTCATTTAGCGAACAAGGAGGGAAAAACAAAAGTACATTATGCAAACCATAAAAATAATTAAAATTTTTGATATTATTGAATTTATGGGAAAAGACTCGGATATCCTAAAATGATCACAATGTTGCATTGGAAAGAACTTTCTTCTCCTCTACTGGTCGCTAAATAGAAAAATAACAACAAAAATTCAAGCTACATGGAAGGAGAAACAGTTGCAACATAAGGTTGCTCAGCAAATAAAAAAAATACTGCATTAGATTAAAATGAGAAATATTTTCATTTTCGTTCCAGCACCTCCACATTAAATTTAGATAAATTTTAATATTTAAAATAAGAGGTCTTAGTGCAAAATATTTTTAGCACTTCCTAGCTGAAACTTGGTTTTGAAAATATGAAACAAAATGTTCTTCATCATTTCCCCCGTGTCCTCCCCCACCCCATGCAAACTGCTCAATGTGTTCAGCTCAGACTGTGGAACGGCTTTGGTCCCTTTTTTCACCCCTGCATTCAAAAGAGAAATTAAAAGAAGAACCTTTCTTACACCAGGTCTTCTGTGGTTAAACTAAAAACTCTGTCCACTACATCCAGTATTTGCAAAATATGTTCCAGTTATCCCCATGTGTAAACTGGTCCCATCAGCTGTGCAGGTACTTAGGTTTGAATGGAATGTGAATTCCAGTAGCCAAATTAGGAATCCTCTTTTCACACCCCACTGTGGTAATCATAAAAGAGACTAAATTGGTCACCATCATTTGAAATACTGTATGAAAAAGGATTCCAGTTTTTACAGTTGAAGGTGAATGGCAATATTGCTGAAAGAAAACTAAATTATTAAGCCCTTTGAAATACCTGTAATACGTTATAATTGGATTCTCTCACCTCCACACATCCTCTCCTATCTGGCACACTGCCCTCACTCAGTACTTATCCATTTGCACAAACAGTCACCATTTTCTGATAAACTATTACTGCCTTTCTCCACCGTTTTTTCAACAGATTATAGTTAGCTCCAAGCAGCTTGTCACCTTTCTTATTAGAGGAAAAGCCTCAAAATGAGGAATCATGATTATGACAAACAGGTGCCCAAAAGCCAAAGAAATAAGAAAGAGCTGGACTGCAGAAGCCTGCTGCTCAGCCTGGGAGAGTCCCATGCCTTCAGCAGCTCCCCACTGAGGTCAGTACTTTGACTATTAGGATGCTTAAAAGCTAAGTGAAATCTTTGTGGACCTAAAACTGACTTTAGTCCCTGCAGGGAGGTAAGATCCTGAGCTGGTGTAAATGGGATATCCTGGGCCATACTGCAGTTCAGGCCAGGAACCCAGCAGAATCCCAATCTCTCTGGTCTTTTTTGTTTTGTTGGTTGGTTTGTGTATGCGTGATTAAAAAACTGCTGGACAAACTCCTTAATAATGAAGAGCCTCACCTATTAGCATTTCTACACTCTAGAGCAAACCTCCTTCTCATCCTTTTGTACCTTTTTGTTGTTTTCCTACAGAAGCAGCATTTTATTGCTGTCAGCCTCCTCCTGTCTCGAACAGTCACGTTCACATCTCAAATTTAACGCAACTCCTGCTGCCGTGGGAAGCACAGAGCATCCAGGGTGAGCTGCAATTAAAAAATTATCAGTGCTGATTTGCAGGCCAGCTGTAATCGCAAATACTTGGACTATTTATCTACTCTATGCAAGAGTAAATCAGCCTTTCCCTTGCCTTTTCATTTTCTAAGAAAATCAACCCCTTTTTCAATATTCCCAAGAACGATTCATTGCTTTAACTGTCAATAGCATGGCATTAAAAAAAAAAAAAAAATTACTGTTCAGTAATGAAATTACCTGCAGTCCTATGCAGACAATTTATGAATGAGATAAGCTATAAAAATTCACCAGCCCCATCATGCAGGAGAGGAGCTGGTGGATCCAGGTACCTTCGAGGTGCTAGGAAAGACCAAGGAGGTCTGAACAGACCTGAGAAAGACCGAACTGCTTATGGGGCTTGAAGGAGGTCGTCAACAAAAGCCTCACCCCGGGCAGATAGCAGGGACAGCAGCAGCCTCTCAGAAAAGCTGGTGCAACTTGACCAAAAAGATTACTAAGGAGAGAGCCTGAGCGTGAGGTTAAAAAGGAATACGGGCGGCTTAGAATAAAGATTAGTATCAGCAAAAATCAAGAAAAAAGGCAACGTTTTCACCAATCCTCTCTCACGCCCCTTATTTGAATTTTCTGATGCCAGCTTGCTGGTACAACATGGAAATGGTTTGACCAAGTGATGTATCTGCAGGTTTCTATGGTGATCAGCACATAAATTGCCTGCCCAGCCGTGTGTGAAAGAAACCATCCATTTCAGAAACTGAAAATTCTATGCAGAGAGAAAACTGTTCCCTGAGTCAGGCTATCAAAGGATTGTACTGCATGACAGAAAGCCCAGGGCTTATTTCCCAAGCTGGAGATCTCTATTGGTATAGAAGCATGGGACAGTGCAGCTACGTGATAACTCAGAAGATGACAAAAAATAATACTAATTACCACTAAATTATTACACTACATAATTTAAAAATATTGATACACACAAAATACATACAAAATATTTCTAAATAACTGAAATATTGATTTATACAGTAATACTTGAAAAGCCTGTAAATAGACAAAAATTGGCTGATTACACATGGCTGAGGGGTGTGTTACTCCCTCAGATGCCCCTGTGAGAGGGAGAGCTTGGAGATGAGCCCTTGGGGAAACTGCTGAGCTACAGATAGGATTTTGCAGGCAGTTAGATACTCGAAGGTGTGACAGAAGCTTAGACTTTTTCGTTTGTTTTACACTTTTCTTGAAAGAGGTGCCTTGAAAATGTTTGCCGTCTACCCCGATACAGACAAAAAGGCTCCACACAACCAGCAGAGAGGGTGCTCACCCTTCCATTTCGTAAGGGTAGAGATGGGGAGGATTTCACATTCCTTAGATGACCTTCACCTAGAGTAGAAAGAAAATGGCAAATAAGGATCTGATACTACAAAATTTGATGGGGAAGTTTTTAAAGGCATTAAAAATGATGCAAAGACTAATTCTGACAAAGTAAGATTATTGTCATCATTACTATTAAGAAAAGGCAACATAGGACAGAAAGGGTTGTTAGAAGATCTGAAGCCAATAAAAAGTGCTCTGGAGACACAGTGAAATTCCTGTACTGAAGCTCATGCTTTCTTTAATGAAGTACCTGGATCTGAGATTCTGCCAGTCTCTTTAATTAAACAAATCACCTATACATAAAGAGAAAAGTTGGAGTAGAGCAGAAAGGGCTGGCTTATGATAGTAAGCCAAAGAAATTAATTTCCTTGAATTTCTGTCACGGCCTTAATCCCAGAACAAGAATGCTTGACAAGAATAAATTATGGTCAAATACATATGATCAAAGTTAACACCAAGAATAAACAGTAAATAGGAATTTCTTTCAAGCTTTGAATCATCTGTACTTGGGAGTCTTGCCACTGGTTTCAGATCAACAGATCAACTCCAGTTCCATCAAATTATGATCTAGGGACAAGCACCTTATTTGTAGCACTCCAAGTCAGCATCCAAATATTGCACAGAAAGCTTTCGCCATCTACCCAGAAACCCATAAAACTGATTTTACAAGCAGATGGAGAAAGAATCCATGCATTATTTTCCTATTGAAAAAGCTGGTTTCTTTCCAGTTCAGAAAACAAAATTCCCTATGGACAAGCCCCCCGTCACCAGCAGATGGAGGTGGGCAGCCCTGCGGCAGGCAAAAGCAGCAATACTGGGGTAGCCACAGCGCAGGGCACACGTGCCACCAGCCCAGCATCCTGGCAGGCCACCAAGGGTGCAGGCACAAGCTGGCAGGTAATGCTGAAGTTCTCCAGGGAACTTTTTGATTTTGATCAGGCATGGAAAGAAAACACTTTCAAATAAATAAGCATATTCAGTACAGTAAATAATGTTTTCAGATAAATATATATATACATTTACTAATATATAAATATATATATATTTACTAATACATTGGTACATCAGTGGAGCAACACACATACTATGTCTTCTTACATGGCATGAAATATAAAAATACTGTACCTGAAATTTCCAAGTGAAATTCCAGACATTCCCTGAGCAAAAAATATTTTCCACTCCATTATGTGGAAATCAAGTTTAAAAGAAAAGAGAAAAGTTTCATACCTCACTGTTTTTGACATAATGGCTTCTATTCCCCTTTTCAAAATTCCCCTCCTCTCCCCATTACCTGCTCCACTGTTTTTTCCCTGAGCAGGGAGCTACGCACCTCCCCCAGCACAAGGGTTTAGCACCAGCAGGGCTGGAAGGCAACGTCTGTCAAGGTATGGAAAGAACAAATTAGCAGTTTTATTACACACACCCCCAAATCAGAAAAACAACTTCATACATGTACATTATCAATGAACACCCATGTAGCCAGCAGTTATCGTGAAGAGCTATTTTAAGAAATTAAAGCTAAGAGGAGGGTTTTGTTTATTTTTTTCCTTAAAACAAATATGACTTAGTCGTGTTGATGAAACATTTAAGCATGTAATAGTTGATCTCCAACAGCAAGTATCAGCTACACTCATGATAATAGGGCAAATGACAAATGGTAAAAAGGAATTAAATTCATGTACTTGGTAACTAGTTGAGTGTATAACCTATGTAGAAGGCTTTTGACTTCATGTTCACTGTCCTTGTGAACAATGGCATGAAACCTCGTCTTTATAAAACTGTTAGTCCCTTACAGATCTCTGTGATGCTGAAAAAAACTCTCAAATCCTGACTGCCACACATTTCAGGCAGAAGCACTGATTCCATCTATTTAGGGTGTTCCCAAAAGGAAAGTGCAGATAATAAAAATGAGCGCTGGCAACAAGACAAACATTGTTAATCAATATAGACTAAGTCACTGGCTAGCACTTTTCAGTTGAGAAAGCATCAAGTACATTCCTCTTGAAAATCATCCCCTGCACCCAGGACTATTATTTGCTGACAGCCATGGCTGACTTGGAAGGTGATGGGCTAATGGCAGGAATTAACACACTTAGTACCTTTTAGGAATCAAACCTGGAATTTGTCAATTCAAATACAATTTGGAGTAGACAGTGATCTAAGTATAAAAACAAACAACAAAAAAAGTATGTTTACTTTCAGTTTTTCCACAAACAGGCTTTGAAATGCCAGCCAGTTTTGCTTTATCCTGTTATGGAGAAACATAAATGCCAACTCCTAAAACATATTAGGAAATTTGTATGGCTGAGAAAAAGGATGTAACATACACAATGATTTTCTTTTCCAAAGTCAATTACTCCAGCTCCCAAGCCTGAATGAAGCAGCTGCAAACCTTCAGAAAGCAGCTGCTCCCATAACCCCTCTGCACGCTTGCCGACTGCCAGCGTGCACTGCCGGGGTCCCAGCACAGCTCAGGAACCCCCCGCGTGGCCTGGCTTTCTGAGGCCACTCTGAGCATCGTTTAGTCACCCAGGGCCACATCATGCCCACGTCCTCCCACAAGTACGTTGTCAGTTCTATATTTTGTAAAGCAACACATGATCCTAGTGCCTAGATAGGAGGAAAGCGAAAGATTTTGGCTTCATCAGGCACCGCCCCCATCGCCAGCCTGCTGGGAGCTTGGATTTGCTGTCCATCAAGTCTCACACAAAGAACCATTAACCACCTACATCTCCCGACACCATCATTTTATAACAGTTTTACAAACAGCACTGTTGTATGAAGGCATGTACACCTTCTGCTAAGATGTGGGACCTGATGAACATACAGATCCAGAAGATGCTACGAACACACGGACAAAAGATATTGTCCTCTGGGAAACCTGCTTCTGCTACCTCCAACACACCTAAAAAAACACAGAAGGTGCAGGTACTCAAGGTGCCTGATCAATAAATAGTTGAAATCAGTAGCCTGTAAACAAGAAATCTATAAATTTATTTAGCATTATGATCCAAATAATTCAATAAATATAAACCTTTTAACAGATAAAGGGAAGTCAGTAGCATGGCAACTGCTTTTAATCAGAAGAAACCATTTTACTTTTAAAACCCTTAAACACTGAACATTAATCAGCATTTATTGCTTAAAATTAGAGACTGCAAGTTCTGTTACTATTGCACAGAGCTTGAAGAATGTATGTCCCACGCTATGCTTAGAGTGAATGCATTTCAATTCATCAGCTAGATTATTCTTTCAAATGAAGGCAGAGCTTCTGTAACATGGTGCCTGTTCTACGCCCAATGAAATTAGCAGTGACTGGAATAACCCATGATTGGATATTTAAATTATTTATAGCCTTTGTGTAAACCTCTTGAGGCAGTCATTTAGTGCTGCAGCATTCACTGCATTTTCTACTACGCTAACTAAGAGGACACGGCTCTGCCCTGTGGTGCTGGAGGTGTGGGGCAATGCAGAATTATCAGCTCCGCAGGCACCCATCTTCGGGACGGTGGGGGGGTGGGTGCAGTGGGGAACTGAGGGTGGCTGCAGCTGAACACAGCATTTACCCGCTCCAAATTCAGACATGGTAATGTGTGTTTCCTTCTTAGCACCCCCAAATACTAGTTTAACCACTTTTTTTTTTTCCTATTGGGGTGGAATGGGAGGAAGCAGAAGTATGTGTGTGTAGAAGGGAAGAGATGAGGAAGCTGAGAACAGTGAAGTGTGCTGAGACCTTCAAACATTTTTCTTCTACAGCTGTGACGGGAGCAGGCACAACCACCCACCAAAGAGAAAAGATGAACGAGCACAGCTTCTCTAGCGAGACCCCGCTAACATGGAGAGGTGGGCTGCTGGTGCTGTGAACGGGGTGAGGCTCCATCGCTCCTCAGCCGCATGAGCTTCTGCTGGAAACAAGCTGAACGGCCTGTGGAGGCTGACCATGCCCAACACCTACTGGGGAGACAAGAGTCCTGTGAGATGACAATCATCTTCCCAGGGAAGGGCTCTAATGGCCAGATTGCAGGTTTTCTGGAGGGGGCTCCCCCACGCCTGCCAAAGCCATTGTTCCGTAGCGTAACAAAGGCCCTGCAAAGCTGCAGCAGCAGGCAGGAGCACCAGCCCATCACTCAGAGCTGATTTCAGCCTCACCAGGCCAGGCTTGCTGGAAACCCACCGTCAGGGAAACACAAGCTTCCTAACAATCACTGCAACCTTACAGGCAGCAAAACAAGAGACTGGCATACTGTCTTCCAGAGAGAGTTTGCATAAATCAAAACCTGATTATGCTACATTTTGAATGTTAGATTTTCCACAAGATGGTGAAGCACAGAGATATATAACCTGGTTTTGCATTGGTAATTGAAATAAATTATCATAATCTTCCCTGAGTCCTGCAATCACTATTTTTTAGATTGAACCTTGACTGAGGGTTTTAAAAATATAGTTAATGGACTTAAAAATAATGCCTGCCCATGAAAGAAAGCTGGATACACAACTGAGTATGCACTCTGTTACCTGTTAAAACACCATAATGCAGGAGTGAAATACTGCCTTTTCCAACACTGTACTGGATCAACCCTTTTTGTTAATTTTACGAGTACTGTGATGGATGATCACAAAAGCCCTTTTTGAAGTAAGTGTGTTTAATCTTTCAAAGAGATTGATTTGAAATTGACCCAGTTTCAAGTGAATAAAAATTGTAACAGTTTCAAATTGATTAAATTTTGAGTCTACTCAAATCATATGTTTTACATCTAACCTTTGGATCCAAGAGAGAAATATTTCCATTTTTCTTCAAAGAGTGGAGGGTGGGGCCACCCAAAGGAACTAATACTTCTCTTTTCAAAGTTTCTACAGTACAGTACTTATGCCAAAGCAACACAGAAGTCTTGCTTCCTGAAGTACAGAATTGCAATTTGTTTTCAGTTCAGAATATGTATGTTTTCATATGTGCAGACCATACGGCCCTACAGTGACCCACAGACTCCAAGACTCACAAAGTTCAGCTGTTTCTGAATGCAGAGAAGGCAGAAGGGCAGGAGGGAAAGGCAAACTCAGGGCACCTTTGTTCTCCCTCCAGTTCTGACATAGTTCAGGGGCTTATGTAGCTCTTGGCATCCGCTGTGAAATAAAAAAAAAAGTGACGGCTTCATCTAACTTATGCTCTTTTGATATAGCATCGAGCAGCTGCAGAGAACAGCGCTTAGGATGCAACCTCGATACTTGCTCTGGAGATTGTGGACGTTCACAGGACTGCTCCAGCTGCAACATTGCTCATCCCGCAGGGCACCATAAGGCATTGCAGTGCAACCAACTCAGGGCACACAACTTTTAAAGGTTAAGGCAAAAGACATCCCTGCTCTCTCAGGTGCCTGGTGAATTACTGCAGAGTAATCAGACAGTGATCGTTTTTACAGCCAGTGTGGTGTGTGCATCACCAAATAACCAGCGTGCACAAAGCTCAGCACCCAGCCAGCAGATAACCCCTGACCAAGGCATGGTCCCACCAGCACTGGGGAACAGGAGCAACCTGCAGGGAGTCTGAGTGGGCCCTGGAAAACCATAGAGCCATATGGAAACAGCATTGCAGGGGGCTGGTTTTTGCACTGGAGAGAAAACCCCGAGCAGGACCTTTATCTGAAAAGAACCCAAGGTGCTTCTCTTCCTGGCTGGCCACTAGTGCAAGTTTTCCACCTTATCTCTGCTTGGCTTGTGGGTTACCCCGCCCCCCCCCTTTTTTCTTGTCTCTTCTTCTTCTTTAAATTGTCACCAAAAGGAACTTTTACTGTTACAGTCAATGTATGCCATCAGCCATGCTAATAAACCACTGTGCCTGTAAGCCTGTCTCAACATCCTTTGGGCAGCACAAGGAGAAGTGTTCTTCTGTCATTTTCACAAGAAAAATGCTGTTAAATGCAAACTCAATCTAGGAGAGGTCTGATACTGTAGCATCCCAGCCTCCCTGTCTGACAGCATGCAGCATCTGTGCTCTCCTGCACATCAGATCCATTAGATAACACTACAACGATAAAAGGTTGTCCAGTGGCTGTGAACTTTGAGTATGAACAAACCTTACTGATACTATAATACAACATAGTATAAACTCCCGATAGAATGGTAAGAAACAACTGTATAAAATAATAATAATAATAAAAAAATAGACCTATTGCCATTTCAAGATGGCATTCACAATTTACATAAACGCAGTATCACTTCAGGACAAGAAACACCCATAGAAGAAAAAACAAAACAACAAAACCCCCTAAGAAACCACTTTACATTTTAGACATCTGAACATCCAACTAAGTGCACAGTGGAAGGCTTTTTTCAGAATTAAATTACAACTTTTAAAAAGGACAAAGATCACACTACTAGGTGCATGTGAAGTATTTAAAATGCAGACTGAGATTAAATTCTGCTTGTTTGCTTAAATAAGGCTCTGATCTCAATAGGGTTACAAAAGAACAGGGAATTCAGCATGTATACATTTATAGAATCAGAGAATAAGTCAAATTCAAATTCCTAACAGTGTAGGTCAGTACACAAACACAACTTCAGTCATGAAGTTATATTAAAAATTCTATTGTAGGCAATGAGGACACCCAACACATTTGGTTAGAGTTTGTTTACATCCTGGAATAATAGTTTATGTCTTCATATTAGTATGTACAAACATGCTTGCCAAATGAACTCCAGTTACCCATCAATTAATTTCTGTTAACTACTCTAAGTGCTGAAAAACCCTGAGCGATGATAAAGGAAGTCAGTGTCTCATACACACCTGAAGCAAGCTGCGACCAGATGCACATTGAGCAATTCCAATTTATCATAAAGTCTGTAAAGAATCCAAGAATATCTATCCTTGAACTCATAGTATTTTGGTTTAGACAGGTTTGGTTTCCATTTCCTTATTGCAAGAAATACAGAGGTAAGACACAAGCTAGAAGTTTTATTCACAGACAGCACTGACCACAAACAATTCAGACGAGTTCAACAGGTTGCCATCCCTACATCTGGCAAAAGGCTGCGCATTGCACACGTTTAATAACCACAGTGATTTTCTGGTTTAGCAATGCTGAAAATTAATTTGTGCCTGGTCAAAAACGCTTGAAAAGAAACAAGAAAACCTCTTTTTAGACACTCGTAATTGGCTAAATAAATACGTATCTAAGTTTTTATGCTACTGCTCTGATATTCAGTGAGTGTAGGCACCCAATTCCCGATTTTCTATGCTCAGAGTAGAAAAATGTGGATGTATCCCCAGTTGTGGATACCAGATACAACTTTGTATGTATGCTTAAATATTTATGCTCAGAAGTCTGTAACTTTCCCTCTCACTACAGAGGTTGAAATATAGTAATAATGTGAGTGAATAAATATCTAAGTATCTGTGAAGACTCTAATTCACTCCCAGGCTGACCTAGTTCTTTGGTAAATAAGCTTTTTCAGGCCATTTCTCTGCTGAGAGTCCAGGCCTTGTAAATACCTTAAACATAAGAGTGTTCTCCTTAAACTTGTTTTCATTGCAAAAAATACATGGACTACATGGCATATATTTCTGGAATGTAGGCAGCTTGTGCTATACAGTAATTCAAATGTGAATCTCTTCTCTATTTTTTCCTTTAATTAAAGGAAAACCCAAAAGATCCAAAAACCAAAGAGAAAGCAAAACCCACACTAAAGCAAACATAGTATTTGAAACAAGAGACCCAGCAGAAAATAGACTGCCAATCTGGAATGCAGCAGAGTATTCCAAAAAGGAGGGAAATCAAGATCTCAAACATCAGAAACTTAATTACTCAAGTACTTCATTAGCATGCTTTCATCTTGACTTTGTTAATCATCAAGTAAACTTGGCAGCAAACTCCTGATACTAAATTGAGGTATGCAATATTAATGTAGTTGATTCAAGGAATAAAATTATCACTAATCTCATCCTTAAGTACATATGGCTCCCAACTACCTTGAGTCACATTGTAACCATCACCATTATAAAGTCCCACACAGTTTAAGAGATTTTGGTGATTAGTGGTGTAGGGAAGTTATGAAACTCAGTATAAACTTAGAACATCAAAATCATCCTTGGTGGATGAGAAGTTCATTGCGCAAACTTTCTTTGCACTTCTGAATCTGCTTAGCACCAAAAAGGAGAAGGGGAGAAAAAAAAAAAAAAAAAAGGAATCCACAACATACATGCACAGAACGATGTTTCTTTACCCGAAACAGAAAAATTCAACCTGCCTTCTCCCAAACTCTCCCTGCCCCCAACAAGACATCCTGCTTCCTACCCTTCCATGCAAATCACATCTGGCATTTAGAGAACCTGGCAATGTGTGTCCTACTCCCAGTCTCACACCACAAACCCAAACCACAGTCCTCCATTGCAGATTCCTGTCCTACCTAGCCAGTATTTTACTAGCCCTATGCTGCTACTTCCTCATCACTTGTATCTTTCTCATAAAAATGCAGCAGAGGTGCATTGCTTAATACACTGAATGTCACGGACATGTATGTACAATAACACCCCAAACTTACTTTTGTTACAGATGTGGAAAATACTGAACACGCATTCAATCTCTGATCACTCACAAGAGTCTGAAGAAGCAGACCTCATCACTGCATCAGGGGTTGTACACAAGGGGAAGAAACTACGATCCAGCAAAGGAACTTAAACAGAAGTCACATTATGTGTTTCTTAAGAAACACAAAAAGATTCACTGTTTTGACCTCTAAAATGTATCTATTTTATGCATCTACAGAAAGTGTTTTCAGGATACGTGCAGAAAACTTTTATTTCGGACTACCTTTCTGCCTTTCTGGATGAGCAAGAGTGGATATAATGCATGTGCGTACTTCTTCCTCAAAATGCCAAGCTGTTTTCCTTGGACCGTGCTGGACACCACTGCTATACGTGAGCCATAGCTGAAAGGTCTCAGTTCATCTTGCAGGAAACAGTTCTTTGTTTCTGCTTTCCCAGAACAAACGTATAATGAACATGTAACACTGAAGAGCGAGGCGTTACGTGTATTGTGTAGATGCTTGGTTTCAAGTATAACTCTGACAATGGATGCACCCTCTCAAATGTATAGATGCAAGCCAGCTTTCCATCCCTGGGTTTTGATAAGCAATCACTTCATTATCACTGCGTCATCTGGGCTCCCTCCTCCCCCACGCAGCCTACAAGAGGAAGAATGCCAGAGCTCCAAGTGAGCAACAGAGTCATGAAGTCAGCCCATGTCTGACAAACACTCATGGCAGCAGGATCACACAGTTTTTCTCACTACAGGCAAAAAAATGCAATGGCACAGCTAGTCACACAGCAGTGAAGAGAAGGAATAATCATCTGCTGTCTAAAAGACTATTATTCTGAGCAATGAGAAGTCACCCGCTAATTCAAAAAGTTACATTAAGCATTCTTATTTGCCTCATCATCATTTTTGAAAACAGAAGCCTGTATCTTTTGATTCTTTACCTCTGGTAAGGCCTTCAGTAAGTAAACAGAACACCACTTCATGCCTACTGTGTCTATCAATCCCTACAACATGGAGATATTTATAGCACTAAATTAATATTTATATTAAATCACACTTAAACACATCCTCTATCTAGTGATAACTACCACAATAATAAATAAATCTTAGAATATTTAAACAAATCGAGATTGGTGAAAAATTACAAAGATAATTCTCTAAAATCATTCAAGTACTATGCTTCCAACTCAAAGGGCTTTTAAGTATATTTTCTGATTTAAGCATCTTTTCTGATTTAAGCGTAAGACTTGGTTAAACCAAGACTTCTGCTAGACACTTAACATTCAAAAACTTGTTTCCAATAGTTAGCTCTGTCTTAGAGGGGAAAAAAAAAGTCACATACTCATTTAAGTGACAGCATCCTTTCCGCACACTCTCTTGTGTGTCCTCAGCCTCTTTCTCTCAATCTTCTTACACTACTTCATTTGGTGCTGCAATTCCAGAGCCAAATGCTCATGCAAATTCAGTCCATCTGCATTGAAATCAACATTTCAACAAAATACAGAGTTGGAGAGGCCGAGGTGTAGAAAGCTTTAAGTGTTTGCTGGAAACATGCTGAATCAGTGCTGACACTGGAAATCAGAAGTAGGGCATGGCTTTGATAGAGGGCTAAGCTAGACACCCCTGTTACAGCTCTCCAAGTTAGAAACATCTTCTTGCTCCCTCCTTTTAATTTCTAACTCTGTCACAGATGCAGTAATTGATTTAAAGGCAGCAAGATGGAAAGGAACTTAAATGATCTCTCCCATCAGGAAAGCATAATGGTTCCCCACTTCAGGACTGCCAACACCACGGCTGGAAGGAACACTACCAGTTTTATCATCTCTTGGCAAGACAAGGAAATGATATAACTCAAGTTAATTCAACAGTAAATGCATCTTATTCTTGTATCTGTTCTCAACCCTCAGAAAAAATGCTATCACAAGGGTATCAAGTCATGTTTCTCAAGAACACTTTTAAGTGCATCACTTCCAACAGCTAAAATGAGACCAGGTTGGATGGGGTTTGAGCAACCTCATCTAGTGGAAGGTGTCCCTGCCCACAGCAGGGGGTTGGAACTAGATGGTCTTCAAGGTTCCTTCCAACTCTAACCATGCTAGGATTCTATTATTCTTTTCAGATGTCCACATCAGGCTCCACACTTGAGCATCTTACCTACTAATAACCAAGCAAATACAAATATTCAACTGTAGCTCAGTACTTACTGCCATACCTGCAATTCTAAGAAAATAAGTTGAATTTGTAAGCATTCACCCTAATTGTTTAAATTGGGATAACAGTAGTAACACTACAGAAACAAAGCATTAGATGAATATAACCATAAATGACAAACTGGTAAAGGACTACAAATACAAACACTGATCTGTACCTTTTTCAATACTCAGTTCAAAGGAAAAAAAAAAAAAAAAAAAAAAAAAAACAAAAACCCACCAACCCAAAACACAACCTCCGTTTCAGATTAATTTTTCACCCAGAAGTCCATTTGCAACCATCCTCAAAACCAACCGCAAACATCCCATTTCATCCTAGCACCGTAATACAACAGGATAACAGGACTATATCAAAAGGCAAAAAGTTTGGCAATGTCATTCTGATCAGTCTAGTTGCTGCAGCATTTCCTGCACAGTTGTAATCAATCAAGCAGAGGAGAGATGTCTGCGATCTGTCTGTTACCTGGACATCAGATTTATTAACTATGCACTTGCTATAATGTTGTCTTAAAGAACTTTGTAGAAATAAACGGGTTTTAAATCATTAAAGCTGAAGTTACACGTCAGGCACCATTTTCCTAAAAATATCTCTGTGTCAAGGATTACCAAAAAAAAGCTATGGATCCTTGATCACTTAGTCTCTTCTTTGCCCAAACCTCCAAAAGACACAGAGACTACCAAAATAAAATAAAGTCATTACAGAAGAGCTGCTTCCAATATTTTAAGACTTATTTGAACAACTTGCAAGTTTTGGTTAACTGACTTCTAATTTTTACAGCGTTTTATATAGCATCTAAGACCTTGTTAGATATTCCAGATTCAGTATTTATGCATAGTATTTGCTTGATGCACAATGTCATCTACCGAATCACTATACTCTAGCAGCACCTGATGCTATTGGATGTATTAGAGCAGTAATACCCTTCCAAAAATTTAAAAGAGCAACAGGGAAATTTTAATGGCTGTTCCTTAACTTTCTGCATGTAAATCTCTCTGCTCTAGCCCACTATTAGTCAGACAGTTCAGGTTTCACTGGTCGTTTTCTTCAGCGTGATACTGACTACAAGCAGAATTGAGATCAGAGGTTGAGATCATCTGTGGTAAGGGGAAGAATTTAGATTCCAACCCCAATGAAGTCAGAATACACACACACAATGACTCTTAACTTGGGAAATACAGTGAGATTCTCGGTTACAGATTAACAAACCCTTAGTCTACTCAAATTAAAAAACAAAAACAACAAAACCCCCCAAGCCTTACACACCCAGATCCAGCAACGCACTTCCACTCCATTTCTCATCACTGTAAGTTACTTGAATATCTTTATCTGTTTGAACTAAAAATCTGCTATTGAATCACTCTCATCTGCTATGCACACGTTTACCAAAGATTGTCAGGCCCAAATAGTTTTAGAAGTTGGGCAGATGTTGGATTCCTACAAAAATGAGATTCTAGAGCACCATGCTGTAACAGTGTGACAAGAAGGAGAATCTTTTCAACACACACATTTTGCATGAGGCTATAAACACCATAGGAGCAGGATGTAAGCTATGAAGATCATTATTTAAAACTATTTCACCTTTGAACAGAGCTTGTAGACATATCTGCTTCTACAGCAAGTCTCAAATCTCACCAGAACATGAATGGGCACTCCAAATAATAGTCCCCAAAGATACAGTGAAGGTCTATCAAGAAGGGTGTCTGGGTTGCCTGCTATACAAACCTGGAGAGTAGGAGAGCTTCTAATACCAGTAGAGCTCCAACCATTTTCCATTTAGAGTCGTGGAAGTTGTCCATGAATTTGAACAAGACGAGATTCAAGGGAACACACATGCCACTCCTTTTCATACAAAATTCTTAAAGAAAATGGAAGTTTCTGCATTTTGTCACTCCTCAAGGAAATCTGATACTTAACAACACCTGCACACAATGAGTATCCAAATGAAAAAGTCATAAAGAGCCAGCTGCCCTTTATTTAAAATGCCCTTTGCAAAAAACTTGCCGTACATTCTTTTGAGAGAAGCAGAACCGCCAGGAATCCGCTGCCACAGAATTCAACATCCAGAACAGTAAGCATCAATAAAGCCTGAGCATCGTGTTGAGAAGAACCACACTTGTATTGAAAATGAGGTCGAGAATACTGCACGGTTACAATCACAGAGACTGGGATTTCAAAGACACAATTTCTTGCAATAGAACAAGCTTGGATTTTTAAAAATACAATCATTATGTACATCAAAATATGTGGCCATAAGACCAGCCTTAAACTAAGGCCTTGTTTACACAATTTCTGCACCGTCAGGAAGTATTTGGGCTGGGAATGTAATTTTTCTTCCAAATCAATTAAATATTTGCAATTCTCACTGTGAAAAGAGCTATATACCACCTTTATATTGACATGGGTATAACATATTCCCACAGGGAAAAGGAATAGAAGAGTACCTTTATATTGATACAACATTTTCCGTGAGTGTAGAAGCTAATATAGCTTTCATTATTCAGTCAAGTTAAAGCAGTATGACATTTTTCTACTTTATAGACAAGGCCTATGTTTAACGAGCACCAAAACACTTCAGAGTATTTGGAAGATCAGACTACTGAGCTCTACCTTTTGTACTGTCCTCACAAGTCATAGAGAACACTGAACATCTAATTACGTTCAAAACTCTGATTAGACCCATGCCACGGTTTCTTAAATCCTTCACTGTTTAACACACACACCTTTTTGGCAAGAACTAGATTATATCTACAAAAAAAACCCAGCATAATCCAGAATTTACTAGGCTGCCTTCAGCTGCTCTGCTAGGCTGAGAGAAACTGGACTTTATGTGCCGCTGTGTGCTACGAACACCCATTTTTGCATCATTCCTCAATCACAACACAGGCAGTAGGGCAACAGGAGGCACTAGAAAACATGAAGAATCTGCTATCTGTTGGGGAGAACAGAATAAATATCTGCTTTTATTAAGTGGAACAAGTTGCTTCCAATGTGCTGATCTGGAGAAAGGCCTGTTGAGTGCTAAAAACTGTATAATCCCATTGAACTTAAGACAAAACTGAACCATAGGAATAGCTGAGATATAAATATATAGCATTTTAAAAAAAAAAATCAGTCATGAAGTTTTTTAAACCACAGACATGTCAAGCTTTCTTAGTTTTCAATGCAGCATTTTTGTTAAAACAAACCCTTGCTATTAATAAGCATTATTCCGCTGACCCTCTAACCTGGAAGTCCTTGAGGAGCTGGCTTCTAATTAATTTTTAGAAATTTCTGAAAGACAAGATGCAAAGCGGCTTTCCGTTTTCACTTGAAAATGGGGGGCTGGATCAATTTGTCTGTTACTTGAAGGCCACAAGCAGAAGTTGAGGGACCATCACTAGGGTTGCCTTCTCCCACCCTCTTTGTTTTCAACTATGATTGTATCAGTCTGACTGATACAACCTGACTAATTGTATCAGAACAGGTCCTTGCTGTTTTGAAGGATATGTGTGAGCTCAGGAGAAGAGATGTGTAATACTTAAGTATGTATTTTCCAAATTTTCAGTAGATACCGGATGTTGCTAAATACGTGTCCAATTTTAAACTAAAACACAAGATTATAACTTTAATTTCCATCACTGGGATTTCAATACATAGAATTAAACTAATACTAAACACTGTTCTTCCAGTGCTGAAGCAGGAAGCTTTCCTATGTAAAATAGAAGAAATTATCAGATTCACAGTAGGAATCATGGCAGTTTGTTTTCAGTTGGCCTTATTAAAAAAACCCTTTACACATCATTGCTCAACTTTTGCTTTCGGGTGGTGAGATAATTTCAAGTCTTGTTGGGATAGGTGGAAGAAAAAAAAAGTAAAAAAAAAAAGTTGCAGGTTTGTGTGCTAATCTTTAAAGAAGGGGCTAAGAGAGGAAGATAACAGAGGTAAACAAACTCCCTAGATCTTCCAAATGACAGAAGGTACAGGTGTCCTCCCACCCCAACCCCTCTGCAAACCAGGAAAGAAATAACGGTCTGATGCATAATTTTAAAGTGTTATAATGCAATGAGGTCAAAAGCTTAAATTTTATAAATAATCGACCCTCAGAATTTTAGCCCGGTAAAGAGTAAGGGCATAATCTTGCAAGTCCTTTTGCATTAAAGCCACACTACCTTCCTAAAGCTGCCTACTGAACACAGTGTTCCACTCACATGTTGGCATCACATAGGGTCAGGACCTAAACACAAATGAAAAACTGTATTAAAAATTACTAAATAGTAGGTAAACTAGCAGTTTTGTGGTTTGTCTTTTTTTTTTTTCCTTAAACACTCTCCCAAATCATCCCACCACCACCTTTCACTTCTATTAAGACATAAATCAGGAATAACAGCCTATGTGAAAGTTAGTGTTTCACGTAATACATAAAAGCGCACGAAGTTGTTTTCTAAAAAACAGCATTTGTATTAAAATTCTTAAAATGGATAGACATCTCTTAAACGCATGTCTGGAATTAAAATGACAGTTGTTAGAATTTTCTTGGTACATCACAACGATAAGATTTCCTTCTTTGCTGGCTGGAGGTACATCCCACAACAAAACCAAAGGAATAAAAAAAAAAAAAAAAAAAAAAGCCCACCCCCCCAAAATCCCAAAAGGCTAAATTCTTGTAAATTTGAAGTAAATGAAGCCCGAACTTGCAAGACATGGCAATTACAGTTAAAAGACTCAGATGGAAATAAGAAATAAATTCCACTAACAATAGGCCCTTTTGTCCTGGCTTGTTCGGTATGATTACTGCAAGGAAACTGTTAAGTAGTTTTTGGAGTAGTAGATAATGGGATTCTGTGGAGCTTTCACAGGTTGGCACCGGCTGGAACAGCTGAGTTTTGAAGGCACTCTATAGACACAGGGTTGCTGTTGGCCCTGCATCACATATAGGAAGTCTTTGCACTTTAGAGAGCTAGTCATCAAAATCAGTTATTGCCAACCTAAAAAGAAAAACCCTCGGAACAAAACCACCACCGCTCCCACCCGCCAAAGGAAAATTAAAATAAAAACGAAATCACACACACACGCACACCTAAAAAATTGTGCAGATTTGTAACATTTTCACAGCTGATTTTTAAAAAAAAAAAAAACAACAACAAAAAATCCAACAAAACACAACAGGAAAACCCAACAGGCTACCACTCTCCTGCAAACTCCCATCCGATACAGCAGGTAAACAAAATAGAAGATTATTTCACGAATCATCAGCAGACACTTTCTGGCACCCCACACTGTATTGGCATCAGTGTTTGAGTTACAGTCCCAGTTCAGATGTGCAATTCTCCAGGCGGGACGCGCCGGGCACAGCCCCCCAGCTTTTGCATAGAGATCCTCGGGCCGGCGGCGGGCTCCACGCGTGTCCGGGCTCCACGCGTGTCCGGGACGGGCTCCCCGCGTGTGCCCCGCTCCCGGGGCGGGCAGGGGCCGCTCCCCGCCGCCGTCCTCCCCCGTGCCCGCTGCCAGCGCGGGGCAGCGGCAGACACTGACGGGAAATATGCAACGACCAAGACTGGACGAAACGTACATGCCGAAAAAAGCCACATTTCCAACACGATATAATTTTTTTCCTTGTTTTTTTTTTTTTTTTTTTTTTTTTTTCCCCCTCTCTCCTTTTTCCGTTTCTCTGTGTGTGTCTGTGTCTGGCGGCCGCCGAGGCCAGCGCGCCCGCCCCGCGGCTCGCCTCGGCCGGGTGGCCGAGCCGCCGCCGCCGCCGTGTGCCCGCAGCCAGCCCCGGCCCCGCCGCCGCCCTCAGAGGATGGCGCAGGAGGAGCAGCACTGCTCGTCCCCGTTGGGCTGCGAGGCGTAGTTCATCTGCCTGACGATCTCCGCGAAGAGCTCGTCCACCGAGGCTTTGTTTTTGGCCGAGGTCTCCATGAAGGGGCAGCTCCACTCCTCGGCCAGGGCTTTGCCCTCCCCGAAGGAGACCTCCCGCTCGCCCTCCAGGTCCACCTTGTTGCCCACCAGGATCATGGGCACCCTCTCGTACCTCTTCACCCGGATGATCTGGTCCCGCATAGGCTTGATGTCCTGGAAGCTCTGCTGGTTCACCAGGCTGTAGACCAGGATGAAGCCCTGCCCGTTCTTGATGTAGAGGTCCCGCATGGAGGCGAACTGCTCGGTACCCGCCGTGTCCAGGATCTCCAGCACCGACGGCGAGGAGTCCACCTCGATCTCCTTGCGGTAGAAGTCCTCGATGGTGGGGTCATACTTCTCGATGAAGGAGCCCGTCACGAACTGGACGGTGAGGGCGGACTTGCCCACGCCGCCAGAGCCCAGCACCACCACCTTGTACTCCCGCATGGCTCCCGGCGCGCCGCCTACCCTCGCCTCCCGCTCGCGGCTGCCGCTTTCCTCCCGCCCTCACGGCGGGCGGAGAGAAGGAGGGAAGAAGGGAGGTGGGGGGGGGCGGGAAGGGGCGGCCGCGCCTCACGGGGCCGCGCCGGGCCAGCCCCGTCGCCGGCCAGCGCCGCCGCCCCGGGGGCGGGCGCCGGGCCCTGCGCGGCGGCTGCGCTGTGCGGCGGGGGGAGGATGAGGAAGATGAGGAGGAGGAAGGCTGCGCTGCCACTACGGGCGCCGGCCCCGCGGCGGGACGGCGCTGCCGCGGCCCATGGCGGCCCGCCCCGCTCCTCAGGCCCCGCCGCCCGCCCCCATTGGCTTCCCGGCGGCGGGTAGCCGCGCGCGCAGCGCCCCGCCCCGCTCCTCAGGCCCCGCCGCCGCCGCCCGGCGGGTTCGGGGCGCGGCGCGGCGCGTGTCCCCTCAGGGAGGGCCCGCGATGGCGGGGATCCTTCCGGAGCGTCGCGGGGTCACCCGGGCGCCCCCGGGGTGCCGTGCCCAGCACGGAAATGGCGGAAGGGCGGCTGGACCGGCAGCCCCCCTGCTCGCTTATCGGCGGAGGGCGCGGCGCGGTTATCTCCTCACCGCCGGCCCTCCCCGCCCTATCGTCCCTCCTCAGGGGACGGGACGCCCCTCGCAGCCGGCGCCAGGGCCGCTGCGACAGCTCCCGCTCCCCGAGGGAGGCCGTGTCCTCACGGGCGCCTGGCGGCATCTCTGACCCCACAGGGGCAGCAGGAGGGGAACTGCCGCCGAGGCCGCGTCCCCCCCGCCATGGAGGGACTGTTGTCAGCGCCCTCGCACCCTGTGTGGGAGGGCCCAGTGGGTGCTGGTGTCCCCGAGCAGTCCCCTTAGCTCTGCCTAGCTGGCTCCGGAGACTGAAGGTGTCCACTCCCCACTGGGGAAAACCATCCCTGGTGCAAAAGGCTCACTTGCCCCCTGGGGCTCCTCAAGAGAGGCGGCTGGAGCTGGCTGGGCTTTCTGCCTCCTGAGCTGGGAGGCCATGGCAGCTCTGGCCATGGCAGCTCCTGAGAGCCCCTTCCAGGACACTGCAGCTTCTGTGCCTTCCCCAACCGGCTGAAGATGTGGCCGTTGCCAGATGTTGATGCTGCTTGCCCTGCATGGCATGTGAACAGCAGTTTAGCCTGGTGGGGTTGACTCATGGGGACTGGCTATTTGCCACTGTTTGTAGAAGTTGTTCCTTGAACTTTCTATCAATCAGACATTCCTTTCAAGAAAGTATCATTAGTTGTTTTGGCACCCTCCAGTCTTTGCTTTTATATCTTACCCAATTCTTCGTTGTTCTCAGTATTTATTCAAGTAGTTGTGGCATGTAGGTCCTTTCTACCACACCTCCTTTTTTACAAAACTAATTTAAACACAGTACCACAGACCACGGTAGACAAAGACTAAAGGATTTGAAATAAGTTTTGTAAGCAGCATTCTGTTGTTATTGAATGGTTTTCACAGAGACTAAATTCTATGTAAATTATTTTTCCAGAATTCACTGTGGGGATTCACTCCATTGGATCTAGCTGTGCTGCATCCCTGTGGTCATCTGGCGAGTACTGCAATTCCGCTGATCTGCTGGTGAGTACCGCACCCCTGTCTTCAGGAGCTTAAACTAAACCCTTCTGCTATTGCTCGAGTAAGTCTTTGCAAATGAAGCCTCCCCCAATAAATATAAAAGCTACGTTCCACCAGCCCTGCTGTGGGGTGGGCAACAGTTTAAACAACTTTCTTAAATATATTGCATATCTGAAATGACACAGTCTGTATTCAGCTTGTAGCTATAGGTCGTGACCTCTAGCTGTTAGCTGGGGACCCCAGGTAGGATGCTGCTCTGCCAGGCCTCCACCTGATTTCTCCCAGGTGCACAGTCTTCTCCCTCACCTGCTAAATTTCTCAGCTGTAGGCTGATCCTAAACTAGTTCAAGGTGCTGTACCGATCAATCTGGAGATTGATCAGATATTTTATCTTACATTGAATTACGAGGGCTGGGCTTTGGCTGTATCTCTGTTCTAGACTCTGCCTGCTAACCACATTCCCCTGAACTTGTAACGAACCTGTAGGCCATCTTTTTTCTAGAGCAGTACTACAGTTCTTTGAAAAGTGAAGACAACCTCTACAACCTTGTGTTCCGCAAATGAGTTTCTAATGACTGCTCAGCTCGTGCATGGACTTGCGTGGATATTGAGTTTGGAAACAAAATAACTGAGTCTAAGCCCTAAGTGAAACTAAGTCCTTTCCCTACCTCTTCCTGTTTCTCAGTTCCCTGTCCCTCTGATTCCTGCTTCTAGAAGTACTCCAGCAGCAGAGCTAGGCCATCACCCACTGACAGCCCACTCCCACCTCGGTGTAAGCCAGCCAAAACCAGTCACCAGCCAGGGTTTGCAAAATTATCTTTAAAAACAGCTATAAAAATTGGTTGAAAGGCATTACTGCAAAAATATTTTATTTTCTTGTTCTGCTGAGGTACTTTGCTTACGCTATTAGCTGTTTTGGTTACAATGTGGATTTGCTTACCTTCATCACCTCTGTAGCAAGCCCCCATGTAAATTACTTATGTTGCACTTTCCCCTAACACAGCAGTAGCTGATTTTATAAAGACCGGACAATTGTAATGTTGGTTTAAATCCAGTCTATTTAATCCCTGTTCACTGTTGAATTGAGCTGTGGGGGTTTTTTTCATTGACAGAATAAAATTACTCTCTCTATATTTTTTCATTCTATGCTATGCTATTAATTGCTGCTGTATCGTGTTCAAAGTAACAAATGATCTTTACGCTGTTGAGTTTAAATATGGAATATTATTGCTCAAGTCCCAGTCCTCTACTACATCTATTAATTTAATCTCTCTTGTTAACAGCCAGCTCTATGTAATTAGTTAGTCTGCAGTGCTGCTTTTAGAAATTTGGAGTCCGTGAAATAATAGTAAGGTGTCTGTGGGAAGTAACAAGTCTGGTTTTGTTATAAATAAATTTTCTGTGCCGCTAAGGCGATCTGCGAGTTGAAGAGGTTGAAAATCCCTGGCTAAGGGTTTAGACATTTAACTTAAATAAATCACAAGAGTATTCAGTACATCATTATTGAATTACTAAACACACATTATATTGGATTGTTGTACTTCATGAATGGTACCATGGTTTAGACTCTCTCAGCAATAAATGAAAATTGTCCTGAAACAAGCTCTGTTTGGGCAACATGAAAGCATTACAATGCAGCCGAATCTAGGCAAAATATAATTATCAGACAGTTGGCTGCATTAGTTTGATTTTCAAAATTATCAAGGATATTAAAAAAAAAAATCAGGGTGATTTGTTACTATCTTAAAAAAGTAAAAATAAAAATGAGCTGAGAGGCGTAAGTTTGATTACTAAGCAGTTTACTGTACAATATTTACACATATAGCTAGCTTTTACTGTGTTGAGTAACCCTGCTCATTCAGTAAAACTTCTCATACAAACTAAGATTATTTCTTTGCATAGTTTAGAAAGATCAAGTCATTAGCTGCTTTTTTATAGTTAGTTACCTTTGTCTATACAAGGATCAGCATTGTAGAACTCTAAAGCAGTGTGGTGGGGTTTTTTTTTCAAAAATGTATTTCACTTATTATAGGCAAAGACTAAACTTAAGTGTAGTTTAAATCAGTAACATATATAATATCTCAAATTTCAGTCCCATGGAAGTTTGTCAGTGTCTCGTGACAGCAAATTTTAGTGCTGTAAAAATAGGTAAAGAATTTCTGGTGTTACTGCAGGGGCCTCTAACCAGGTCCTCTGGTACTTCTTCTTTAAAGAGGCATAGCCAAAACACTTACAGCTATGGGATTAACTCCCAGCCAAGGTCAATGTTAGGAAAGGGATATATAGCCTCCTGAGCTGTGATTAAGTACCACTGAGCTCGCTTAGGAGGAGTATTTTATAGAAAAACTGTGCTATACCTGAGGAACAGAAAAGTGATGTGAGGAGTGGTCTGAATTTTAAGATATGTCCTGCGTAGCATTTTTATGCTTCTGAATTTTGGAAGGCCTGAGCTCTGCACAAGTGTCCAGCTTTGATTAAAACAGACACTTTGAAATATGCTCGGAATTATGCGAGTGTGCAAATTTACTTGTATCTGAAGCCTGAAACTCTGTAATGCTCAAGTGGAAAGAGATCATAGCCTTCATTCAGATTTTCTCTGGCTTCTGTTAGTGACTACTCATTTAAATGATTTTTATTAATACGTGGGAAGCTCTTGTGGCTGTGAAACAGACTCGTCTGAGATGATAGTGCTCTGCCATGTGTTAGTGAGGTATGGTGATAATTGAATGTTAAGGCTACAAATAATACTAAAAGTCATATTTAGATGTTCAAGTTTCATGAGATGATAAAAGTGATTTTAATAATAATTTCATTACATATATTTATGTAACACCTTTCATTTCAACATGAGGATGCAGTTCCATGTATTTTTTTCCCTCATGTTCTTTATGGCAATGGTGACTAAATGGACTTGATTCCCTTCTTTGCTCTTGGTTGTGCAGCAACAGTTTTTAGGTCCATGGTGTAAACAGGCCCTACAACAGTGAGCTGATCTGTGGTGAGAATAAGCCCTTCTGTTGTGGGTTCTGCTTAACTGCTTATGGGCCACTGGGGCCAAATGCAAAGAGCTAAATGTTGAATTGATTCTCATTTTCAGCAGAACTAAAGGGTCCGTGAATGTCTTAATTCAGCACTGCCACTGAGAAAATCCTGGGGGAAGTGATGGTCTAAGGGTACTGCAAGCAGTCATTTTACTTCCTAATATCTGACATGTTCCCTGGATATAATAGAGAGATGTTACAATTCACTTAACTCTTAATGACTTAATTGGTTCATAATCTGATATAAAACAGTTAAACTGAGAAGATTCAGAATCGTTTGGGGAAGAGATGCTATTCTGTCACTCCTGTACTGTTAGTATGTGGCATTAATATTAGCAGTAAACCTTAAAGGGAGAATAATTACTGAGGGAAATTAAGAAAATGAAATAATCTCTAAGAGTTCAAACTACAGAATTACAGTAAGTGTTTTCTGGCATTGGACACATCTGAAGAAATTTTTCGATGTTTATTCTTTTTTAATATATGAAATTGAGCAAGATTTCTGGGCTGGAATTAGTTTTTAATTAAGTGGTAAACAAATAATAATTATTGTGGATTCACCAGCAGGATGATTGTTGGTTGGTTTGGGGTTCCTCTGGTGGGGGCTGGGGAAGGAGGAGGTGACCTTCTGAGCACAAAATTGAAGTATTTGCATGTCAAAGTATTTGCAAGTTTTAATAACTACTTGATAAAAAATAGCATTTTTAAGATTTTGTGTGTATATTTGATCAATAAAACTTCCTTTCTCCCCTTTAATAGTAGCTAGGAATGGTTTTGGTTACATTTGTCACAATAGTGTCTAATAATATTGGCACTGACATTCAGTATGTCTCTCTTGTTCTGAAACAATGACTTTAGTTTTCTTTATTTAATTTGGGCTGTTCTTATTGAATAGTGGTGGTGCATTCAGCGCTGTGCAAGAGCCAGACTCAGTCTTCAGCCCTAAAAATTTGCTGGCAAGCTTTAATCAAAAATCAGCAAGAAAGATTTACACGGTAAATACGAACTCGCTTTATGAATAACAGTGGAAGCAGCTGACTACTTTCAAAAATCTGTCCACATCCTGGTAGTGGGGGGTTGAAGATCTCTGTCCTCCTATCTTTACTTCTCCTACTTCATCCTTCCTTTTCCCCATATCAGTAACCCTAAATGCTGATCAGAAGGCAATGGAATCTATTGGTATAATAAAGTATTCTGCTCTCACACTCTGCCCAGAAAACTGTGCAAAAAGCTGGATGTTTTTGTATCCAGGTTCTGTGTCTGTTTATAACTAATTGTGCCCTTGTTTTCCTATGTTCTACATTACAGAAGATTCATATTTAAGAGAGAAAAGACCTTTCAAAATTCTGCATAAAAAATAATCTGGCATTCCAACAGTATTTAAATGTTGGAATTATTTTTTTGAATGATTGAATGAATAATTAACTCATCTACACCTTGAGTTATTCTTAGTAATTCAGTACGTGAATACATATCTGAAAAAAGACTGTCTAATGTCTGTTTATCTTAATCCAATGGTGTTAGGTATTCTTATTCTAGAATCAAAATGACTGCATATGGAGTTAAATGAGATAGTCAATTAGGGTAATTCCATGGGTAGACTAGTTTTATTATAAGTGAAACTGTTCCATCTGTTCAACACCCAGATAATCACAAAGAAACTGATAAGACAAATTGCTGAGTGACTCAGGCCAAAGGTACTGCTTAATGCTGTAATTGGATATGTTTGTAGTAGTGTGAGCTGGTTTCTCCCCTGACTCAACCAGCTGAACAGTCTCCCTTTTGCCAGCTACTTCCTGAGTAGGAGCTGATTTATGCAGAGTCATCCTTTTCCTGCCTCTGTTTTAGGAAGTCTAGTGTGCATGTCTTCGGGAAATGTAGCCCCGCTGTGACTTTCCCCTGCAAAAAGATTCTCAAGTGCAGAATACCCAAGTTCCATTTTTTTCAAGAAATAATAGCAGCTGCTGGTGGGTGTAAATAAATAAATAAATAAAGGTGACACATACACACGAGAAAAAGTTCGTTATTTCCGTCAAAAGTCCTACCAGAGATTTTATCTCTATTGAAAAAAATAAGTTGTGCTGCCAGAACTGATTACATATCATCTCACTTGAACTGGTATAATAACGCCACTTTATTTTTCTTCATAAAGAATGTGTTCAGTGGCATGTTTATATCCCACTCACAGATGTGACGTTTATAGTGAAAATATGCATAATTGTCAAAGTTCAGGTCTATTTCTATATTCTTTATTAGTTATCAACGCCCTTCTGTTTACCACAGTAGCAATTTACATAAAAGGTGATGAAGATTAGGATTTTAGGTAAGTATACGAAACAGAGAACCCTTATCCGGTACTATGTGCTGCAGTCAAGTTGTGTGTAGGTGTAATGAAACAGCTCTTGGAACCATAGATGTAATCTTGATAGCACTTGCGTGGAAACAGTGCTATTGTATGTTAATGAAAATGGTATAATCAGCATGAAGTGAAACCGGTGACTAATTCAAAAAATAAACTTCCTGTCTGCAGCAAAAGCCCTTTTGTAGAAAAATGCATTTTCTTCATTGACCCATGGCGCTATATCACATTGCAGCATTAAGTCTGCTGGCAGTAGTGTTCAGATACAGCAAAAAGTTTATAATTTGGAGAGTTTTCACTGTTTAATTGGTTTAATTCCTCCATCATCTGACCAGGAACAAAGAGCTTTACCTGACAGAGTCTTCTGTCAAATGCCAGTAAGGAAAGAGTACTTTCAACTGTGATCTTACCATATTTTGTAAGCGAGATGCGATATCTCCAGAAGTCCTAAAGAAGCAGAAAGTGAAGTTCGCAGGTCAGCAGGTTATGGTCTTCCACGTGAGGAATCACTGTAACAGTCTGTCTTTGGTTTCAGATTGGCAGTGTAAAATTGTCGTTGTAAGTGTTGGTCAAAGTCTGGGGATTATTTCCCTGACTAATAATGAAACACATTCTCATTTAAAAAAAGTGAAACTACATCTATGGAAGGAAATCTAGATAAAACCAAATTTGTATTCCGTTCCTTTTTCATGGCCTGTAATTTCTATGAACATTATGGAGGGATAGGTGAATCCAACAGACAGTGAGTTCATAGCCATTATGTGGATATTGTGGACCTGGTGTAAGCAAAGGGCCAGTAGATGGGCAAAGCAAGCGGACCTGTTTCCCCTGTGTACCAGAACAAGAGAAATAAAAAGATTTATTCTGTTCATTAACAAGAGAAACTGATTTAAACATAGTGAAAATACATAAAAGGTTTTAATTTTTAGGGTGTTTTATAGTTCTCAATGGACCGCATGGAATTTCCACCTAGAATGTCATTTAATCAAAAAATCTATCATCAGTCAGTGAACAGTCAAAGCTTTTAAACCAAATAAATGTACAGAGTAACCGTCAAGGCCTTTTGCCTGCTTTTGTTTTTGTATTTGTGGTAAGAACCGTGCAAGAGAAAGTTGCCACGCAAGCGTGTTTTGCTCTCTGTCCAAATCTATCCCTACATGATTTTTTCAGGAGTGATGATATTTCTAGACTTGCAGAAGCTCACAAAAAATGCACCCATTTTTGGGCACTTGGTACAAACTCATAAAATATTTACCGTATGGCTCACCAAAAGCTGAGCATCTCTAGATCTTGTGTAGGCAGGCGAGCCATGGATCCCTCAAGTTCACCCTGATTGAGTCCTTAAGACTGCAAGAGAGAAGAAATTAAACTAGACAAGAGGAACTGCCTGCTCAATTGAGCTTTATTTTGTAGTACACAGGCAGACTGCAAGGTCAGCAAATCTCTGCAAGCTCTGTGGCCATATGGGCAATGGGAGTTTATGAAACAACCGTGCCAGATTTGGCAGCCTTGCTGGTGGCCACATGGCAGGTCAGTGAAAACTAATTCAATGCCAGCTGTATAATTTCACTCTTTAGTTATCTGAGAAGTATATGTAAGACAAGATTTTAGAAAGGATGGTGTCATTTCAGCTCCGAAACTTACACTGTTCTTTGTAGGGTATATACGCTTCTGATGTAACCAGCAGAGTTCTTTTGCTACATCTTGGGTAATTGAAAACATCAGAGTTTAAATATTGACTGTTTTTCTTTATATGTGTGTAGCCTTGTATTTGAGTATTTTGAAGTAATTTTGGGATAAACATATCAACAAAGGAGATAAGGGAGGTTTTTGAGAGAAAAATGAGACCCATGATAGGCTCAGACTGACGTAAGTTATTTGTAGTCTCAATAGCCTTCAAATCTCCTGAATTAACAAAATGCCATGTTTTCTGATTGTTTTAAAAGGGCTGCTGCTTCTTATAGCTGACTTACACTTAGGTTGTTTCTGGCTGGTCAAGGTTGGAGGGATCATTGTGGCTGACCACTGATTGTGTCACCAGCCTAAATGCTGTTTCATCTTCCAGGCCTTTAGCTGCCAGGCCAGATTAACGTGAATGTGGGAGCAAACTGAATCTTGCAACACCTGGCCTCTGCAGATAACCCCACCCAGCTTGACTTCAGGCCGAGTCGTGGCACAAACAACCTCCGTTGTACTGACAGATGACCTCGTGAGAATGAACAGATAAGAACAAATGATGTTGATACTACTTGATCTGTAAGCCATGTTCGATATTGTCAGCCAAGGCAGTCAGGAGTGCTGATATGTGACCACAAGCCCTTAGAGAATCTGTTTGAAGGCTGGCTATCGTCATGCCCCGTCAGGACGCTGACTGCTCCCTTAGGGCTTCATCCCCTGGCTGGCTCTTGTCACGCAGCTTCCTTGCCCCACTGGGGCTCCAAGTTTTCTGTAGGCTTTTCTCCATACCACAGTCCATAACTGCAACAATAAATATAAAATACTATCACTCACTGAATGTAAACATATTTTTATTTCTGTATACTTTATTTTGTTGTAAATAGTTCCAGTAAGAAGATACTGTAGGAGTACCCATGGCAGTTTATCTGTGTAACTGCCTCCATTGGTGGCACTGTACTGCTCGAAGTGTACCAGTAAAACACACTCCAAACTAATCCCATCATGTGAGAAAAATACACTGGGAAGACCACACTAAAAATTACTTCAAATGTTAACAGATTCTGTTTGTAATCCATCACTTAACAAGGGTGAGGGACCCGCGGTTGGCTCATAGAGACAGATCCCATGGTTCTTTATCAAGTGGATTGTGACTTACCTGGGAATCAAGTCTGAATGGAAGTAGAGTAACGTGGTACTGGGAGCCAATCGGGAGTAAACAGGAAAAAAGCCCACAAGTTTATTTAAAGGAAGCATATTCCCCAGGACAGAATTGAATTCTATTTGTTTGTCCCACTTGCAAACAGCAAACAAGGTACCTGGTCCTAGGATCTATTCCAATTAATCCTACTAATTCTTTTGTTCATCTTGGCCAGTTCTTGGTTGCTCAAGAGGAGGTGAACTTTGAGGATCTCTTACTATCAATGAAACAGATGTGGCATTTTAGCACCGTAAGCAAAACAAAATGTCAGGATGATCGGGGAGTTTCAGTTTTCATCTGTACTTCAGGGTTTTTTGCTTGGTTTCACCCTACTAGTGAAGCCTGCAGGCTACTTCACCCTCTGAAGAGATTCTTTTTGCATAATGGTAAACTAAAACTTCAAGTTAGATACACTATTAAAGATGGCATACAAGGCACAAATGTTTGACAGTTATCCAGTTTGTCAAAATCACTTGAAATTCCAATTCTGTTCTCCAGGATGCTGACAACCAACTTGATAGCATCAGCAAATTTTGCATTTGGACTTCTGATGTTAAAGGCATTAATACAAGTATAAACTGCTTTACAAATCTTTTGATACGTCTTCCAGTTTTATGGCAGACTATTGATAACTACTCTGCATACAACAATATATCAATATTGTTTTCTTACAGGAAACGGGGCATGTGGGAAAAGCTTGTCTACAGTCAAAAATACATCATATCCACTGTCTGCCACTTATAATGTGTGTCCACTTCTTCAGACCAAAGTGGAAGTTGTGGTGTGGTTTTGACATATCTATGTCTGGATTCACATAAGAAGTTTCTTAACAGGTTATTAACTTGCAGATGCTTTCGCAGACTGTTCCATGAAGCGTTGTAGGATTCAGACAGGTATGCTGACACTGAGGCGACTGACTAATGCAAATATACATGTAAGAGTCAGTTTTGATTTCATTGTTAACTAGTGCCTGGGTATCTGTCTTTGTACAGTAAACATCATATTTCATAGTTTACATCAGATTGAATCCTTTTGCAAATATCAACAAACACATTCATGAGAACAGGAAAGTAAACTCTGTGGGGTATTCATGGCTGCAGTGACAAATCAATTAAAAATAGTCTTTTATTGCTGTTTTTTTCCAATTAAACCATCCAGCACTGTAGTGTGTAGCACCTAAAGTAAGAGCAGTTTGGGGTCTGCACAGCCTGGAGAAGCATTTGGAGGAGGGTTTGGGATCTCATGATTGCTGGGATCTGGAAGGAATGTGCCAGTTCTCTGCATCATGAACTCATTCTGCACTGTCATTGCTTAAAATAAAGATTTTAAAGCTCCTTTTAGTCTTCCCAATTAAAGGCTCTCACGTGGAAAGACTTCTCTCACCCATGAAGGACTCCCCTGGCAGGCTGTCAAAGAAGGGGTGGAAAAAAAAAAACAAACCCAAACCCATTTAGTTTCACTCTCAGTTAACTGGAAGCAGAAGTGTTTGTGATCCTTACTCCGTACGTGGCTGGTCTGGGCATTTCCCTCCGGCCGGGGTGAGGCTCCGGCGTTTGGAGCAGGGGCTGCTCCTGGCAGGGCTCACCCAGCTGGCTGACTCAGGAAGGCTCGGCAGCAGAAAGGCCAAGGCTTCTAGGGAGTGCAGTTACCGGTGTTTAGCAACTGTGAGTTGTATTTGCTCTCTGTCTGCCAGATTCATACCTGGTGTGAGTGCAGCAACATCAGTGCCTGAGTGCTGCAGTCAGTGGCCTATAAATACCACCCCGAAAGCATGAGCCATGCCTCCTGTGTGGGACTGAAAGCCATTTCTGTGACTCCAGGGATGGAAGGGGAGAGCATGTAATACCTGGGACTCTTTATAAGGTGTGGTGCTGACTCAGGCTGGCTACAGCCAAATCTTACAATTTTCCAGACTGATAAACAGAATTAATCAGTAACAACAACAAACCCCCATCACTTAGACATCAGCAGCACAAAGTGGCCTCTGGCATACCATGCAAGATCACTGAGCATCAAACCTAACATCCTGTCTCAGGAGGAGGATACAGCTTGGAGCTGTAGGGCTCGGGAGCCACGGCAGCAATGCAGTTAGCTGCTTCTGCGGTAACGAACATGGAGAGAATATCTCAGCAGGCTGATAAACTTGTGCCCTGTGGCTTTGGGTAGCCTTACCTCTATCTGGAGATCGCCTTGGTTCTCAACAGGTAGTTACCAAGCTCAGTCATGAAAAGATCGACATCAATTAATAAATTGGTTGCATTTAAACTAAGTCTGCTTACCACTAGCACTGATACAAGAGATTACTAGATGCTGTTGCAAAATCAGTTCCTCCTACAAGAGGCACGGTGCAGAGGGAAAGGTTTGCGGCTGGAAGCGTCAGCGGTGCTGCAGGGTACAAGGAGGGGATGGGGGCTCCCCCTGCGCTCAGCCATGCTCGGTGATTAATACCGCAGCCACTCTTGCCTGTGCACAGTCCAGTGCGCTCTTGATACAAAACCTGGCTTTGCTTTGAGCTGGATTTATGAAGAACAGCCGAAGTTGGGGCAAATTCCTTGCATCTTTGCCACTCGCATAGCTGTATAGAGAAGGCACCACCAGGGAAGGCAAAAGTGGGTTTGCTGTTTTAGCGACAAACATCACCAATCTGAATGATTAAAAAAACCCTATCCAAGTGACAAATTTTTTAAAAGCTAATTATCTTCTTTTATATGTAACACAGCCGTTTATTCCCATCACCAGTAGAAACCTTATAGAAGGTATAATTATATGTAATTAACTTTTCTCTCTCTCTTTTTTTTTTTAACCAAATACCTAAAAACTTATGATCTCAGAAAAACAAGCTGTGTTAGAAGGGGAATGCTGAATGTGGACTCAAAGTCATAGTCTATTCTTGCTAATGAATGTGCTCCACAGAACCCATACCAGGGCGATTTCAAAGGCCGCTGTCAGTGACTGCCTATTGGAGCCCTTTCCCTTTGCCTGGCAGCAGCGGTAAATGCTCCTGACTGGTGCCACATCCCAGCACTTGCTGGAAACCGAGTCAGAAGGTTCTCAGAGCAGAATAGGGTTACATCCTGCAAGGAGCAAGCTGCCTCAATCTTGGATCCCCAGGGCATGTGTTTGAACACATTTCATTCAATATACTGCCAAAGAAGCACCACGAGTTCCGGAGCTCGCTGTGTACAGCGGTGTGGTACGTTTGGGTGTGGTACGTTTGCACAAGCACATCTCTGTCCTGAGAACCATACCGTCTAAACTGGGTTTAACTGAGTGAGGATGGACACATGATGAGATAAGGAAATGTGAAGACAATGGCTATTTGAAGACAAGACGAGGTTTATATACATGTCATAAATTTACTGTGTAAATGATCGTAGAGCTTTAGCCATATTATCTATCCCATGGCAGGCAAGAGGCTCTTAAAGTTTAATTTAGAAAAGATGATCTATCACTCTACAGCTGAGTGCCCAAAGTACGTCTTTTTCACTGCAAAGGAAGTTGTATTTTAAGTCCTATCTATATCAAAGAGTCACCTGAAGCAACTCTCAGCTCACAGAATACTGTGTCTTCACCTGAAGAGGAGTTTCGCTTGCTTTAACTTACCCTTGCAAGCCTCAGAGCCCACAGGCAGCCGATTCTCATCTGGTTTGCAGGTTAGTCAGGATGTAGCGGTGGCACAAACAATATGGTCATTGCCTGGAACTGCGCGTAGTCATTTGGGGATGAAGAGGGATTCTCAAAGCTTCTTTGCACTTCTTCAAATATGAAAGAACAGATTGTGAAAAAGGAGTAAAAGTCAGCGGGAACATTAACAAAACCCCAGTAAACTGTCGTATTGTCTCTTTATTGTAGATGTACCATGATTCTACAAGTAGGCTGTGTTCTTACTACAATTATGGCATTTTTAAAATAACATATTAGTAGCAAAAGTAACATTTAAAAGTAAAGTTTAGTGTAGATAAAGACCAAAACACTGTTCCTACTCCTACTTACCCTGTGTACAAGGCCTTTGAATGTTAACAGCTATGCCAATAACTAAACTCATAGTACAATGAAATCCTGCAAATAGTATTTAAGCACTGACAGGAGGCCCTGATCATTTCACACACTAAGCCCAACGTAAGAGTACTTCTTCAGTATTAGGAAATCTATTGCTTAATTAATGTTTCATGGCAGTTTGCATATGCAAAGCGCTATATAAATTCCGAGTATGAATCAGTTGTCAGTATCTGAACATAAATTACATTTCACACAGGATTTGGGATAAGAAATTCCATAATATTTGGCAAAATGGCTTATGCATTCCCAGTAATTTTACATAAAATCTATTCATAGTGTCCATTGACTGGAAACAATATATGTGATTCTTTTAGTTGAACTACTTAATTCAGCAGATAACCACTGCTGCTTCATAGTTCATGGATGAGAATTTAAGAGAGCAGCTGAGGCATACATTTGAATTTGATTAATGACAAAGGAACCATTTCAGAGGACAGAGGACACACTGTCCACTTAGCTCATAGTACAAAACAAAAAGTCAAAGCGACCACTTTCAGTTGAATAGTAAAAGGAAAGCTGGTCCTGCCCTGCCCCAGCACATCCAGTCTTCTACGGAATGAAGGCACAAGGAGGTGTGAGAGACGCATCGGAGTTTGAGCGATCCTATCAAATTCAAACTGCTGACAGTAATTTTTTTGGACATTCCATGAAAGTGAGGCAGTGCTTATAGCTTCTGGTTTTGTTTTTCTTTACTACTTTTGATGGTATCAGAGTTGTTAGGGCTTAATGCTGTGCTCTGCGCATGCAAAATAAAAGCAGGTAAATGGCTGAGACTAGCAAGAAGCAAGTTTGCACAGTGCTGTTTAAAATACTTGGATGAGCTCTAAGCAGGCTTGAGTTTGGAGGGAATATTGTCCTGGCAAGGCAGGGAGGCCACCAAAGCGCTGTGCCGCTCCCAGCGCCGGCTGGCACGAGCTGGGATGAACTGGGCTGTCTCCGGCCAGCTCTGCCTCGTGCTGCCCGGAGTCCGCTTAGAGAACTGAAGGCAAAGCAGAAACCTGCTGCCAGCACCGACAGCAGCCGGGACAGAGCTGGAACTGCAGCCACCAAACAAAACCACAGGAAATCTGCCATGGAGGGCCATTATGGAGTATAGTCTGAATGCAGTAATTACCAATGAAAAACAGGTGATTGTGATAAAATAATTGCCTACTAGTGTCTAAAACTGATTAATCTGGGAATTTCTAACAGCAGAAAATTTCTTTCTGCTGTTATTTTATGAAATAGTGTTGTATTCACTCAAATAACGAAATACTTTAAATTGCCTTTTTTCCTCTGTACCGAGTCTCTCAGGAGACTCGGTTGCAATGCTCTGGGATGTTTGCTCATCCGAAGATGACAGCTTGAGCTCAGGGAGGAAATTATTGCAATACACACAGTAACAGAATGGGCTCTCCTTGTCCATTGTTTTGGACAAAATCTATGAGATTTCACTCAGAGAGCTGTAAAGCCAGACCCAAGAGCTCCTGGTACTAATTTTTTCCTGGAGAATGTATTTTCTCTTTTGCTTTCCTGTTTTAAGCTTCTTCGGGGCAGATCCCCTGTAGATCTCTCAAAGCTACGAGGAAGCCTGGTCCGATACCACTGCTGGAGTGAAACCCTAATGCTCAGCACCAGTTTGCCTGGAGAGAATTCAAAGTTAGAACCCAGTTTCATTGAGGACCAACAGCTTAAGCAATCTATGCTTTTCTTACATCTTCAGTCTGAGCAAGAGAGGTCTGGGACTTGTAAAACTTCTTTCCACTATCAGCACATCTGCAGAGATAATGAGAGTGTATTACAAACACACTATGCCTTTCCTGTATGTTTTTATTAAATACAAAATACTTTAAATGCTCCTGGTGGAGCTGAATGACTCACAGAACTGGTAATGGGATTAGATCATTGGTTCAAGACTAGTTCAGGACCAATATCCTGTAATTTGATATATGTGGCTAAGCCCTGTTTATGGCAGTGAGGTTTGGTGGAGAAATCCTGCCTTTCTCCTGCAGATCTCAATGCAGGGGGTAGAAGAACACGAGCTAATAAGCACTGGGATTTAATCACTGGGTTTGCTCATGTTCTTATTTCTGTTCCCAGTTTGTGTTCTCATTGCTGGGTCACATCATTAAATAAATAGAACCTTTTAAGTAACTGCAGAGAGGAGAAAGAGAGTGTTTTTGCTCTTGCAGTGCCTCTAGCCCAGTGGGAGCCCCACAGGGATTCCAGCTCTGGCCAGCAGTGTCTGGAACTACCAAAACCTGCTCTTTAGACACAGAAGAGAGGACACATCTCTGCTGAACAGTGAATTGTCAGACCATGCAGGAGGGTCTTGCATCTGCCCAGCCTTACAAATCAACCTGAGTTGTGCTGATTTGTGATTAAAGACTTACAAATTTTATCCATCCACAGTCTAGATATGAGACCTGTGTCATGCTTCAACTGTGGTTTTGTAGAGCTTGTCCATACTATTCATTAATTCTAACCTGGGAATACCTTCAACATGCTGAGAGATTTTCATGTCTCCTGTCTCTGAATGGGAGGTATAGTCATTCTCTCTCACTTTCTAATAGGATATTTATTACTTCTGATACGGAAGGACAGCACCTTTTTCTTCTCATTTAGTGCAAGAAAGCCTTGCTATGGCCAAGAGGGAAAGCTTTCAAATTGCCTGAAGCTCATAAATTTCAGAAAAGTTCATATCTGCATTGGCCAGGATAAAGATACTCTAATTGTATTTTCTAAGAGCATTGGTGTTGTCACCATTTCTTTCTTTTGAAGAGCTTATGGAAGTAGAATATAAAACATGGGCCTTTGCAGTTTGTCACCACTTTCATGTCATCTTTGGAAAAACAAGAGTCCTCACTTTATTTTCCTGTCCGGCACGTAACTGCCAATATATCCATATTCTTTCTGGTCTGGCATTTTTTTTCCCCATTAAGCATATTTTAACCTAAGCATTTAAAAAAATATTCTAGCTTATTTTAATATTAGTGTCCAGGACCCACAGTAGTTACAGAATGCCATCAGTAGTTACAGAATGCAATCTCCCTAGTGCAGGAAAGGGACAGCACTCATTGAAGTTCTAGATGCAGCCTTGGATGGGGGCAGAATTCCTGACCCACAAACTGTCTTCTCTTCCTGGGCCAGCTACAAGAGTTTTTGGGATTTTAAGAGGCTATGGAAGGAATTGAACACTGGAGAATTAACTTGTGTTTGTCTCCAGTTAGTTATTTTATGAGATTTCTGAAATCTCCTAAACCTGCCTGCAAGTGGTCTTCGGGGTGCAAAGGAAAGAGGCAAAGAGGAATAAAGTGCCACTATTTCTGCTGGCACAGGAACAATTCTAGGAATAGCTGAGTTTAAGGAAGTTATATATATGTGCATATATATGTGTATAAAAATATATACCAGGGTATTATATATTTACATATACAAATATTAAATATATATTTAAATATATAAATATATTGGAGATTATATTTTCTATATGTAATACATATTATATATAATTCTATTTTTAAAATAATATATATATTCAGTATTAAAAATACATATAAAATTCTGTATTCTCTATGCCTTTTGCCATTCTGTTTCTGGGAATTGCGGGCATCATCTTCACCTCCCCCATTCGTCAGGACTGCTGTGACCTGAACACACCACCACCATTTCTGCCCACAGCCAGGTCCGTCTACCTCCTCCCACAAGTCCCCTTTTTCTTTCTTTCCTTGGTTTTCTGTTCCTGATAAAATTGTTATTCTAGTTTCCAGCTCTTCCTAAATGACTTGCAGAAGGCAGTGACAGGTTGCAATTTTAAATCCACTTAGCTATTTTTTTCGTGAATAATCCTGTTTGACAGGCTTTTCTCCCCTCCCTCCTTGTCATTAAGCAGGGCTGCAGTTCAGGCTGAGCAAAGAGCAGGCTAATTGCTTTGGTTAGGGACACAAATGAGAGAGAGATTTTCAGCTACTGTAGCTGAAGCAGAAGCAACAGAGCTGGTGTTCAAAATCTAGCTGAAAAGTAGTTTGATTTGTTACATACCATGAACCTCTATTAATTAATTTTTGGATTGACATTCGAATATTGTTTCACTACTGGTAAAACAGAGTATGGACGCCTTTAAACTGTCTATGTTCAAGGCCCAGCGATTAGAACAAATGCAGATAAAGTCACTTGCTCTGTGCAAAGTTGTAATTTTATTCATATAGTTCTTAACTATGATCTATTAAAGACTGTGAATATATTTCTTGTTAATGCTTACGTTAATGTTTTCCAATAGCATAAATTATGCAATCTAATAATCTTAAATTATATCCCTTCCCAAAGTGAATAAGAGCCTGAACTAAGATGAGTGGTTAGAAAATGAGTGCAGATCTCCATCTAACCTGCCCTACCATACGCTGTGCTGTGCAGAGGTGAGGGGCGAAGCGCTGCCTCCAAGGCTCTGGCCACCCCTCTCCAGTCGGACTGGCTCAAGACTCAAGAGCTCTATGCAAGTGTCCCCATTTATCTCACAAAAATGCCCTCTGTGGATTAGTTAACCCAGGGTGTCAGAGACAAGCCAGGAGAGAGGGAGGAATGCATGGCAGAGAAGAGGCAGCATGCTCAGCACCCTTGTTGTCCATCTGCCACCTTGTGACCTGGTGCCACTGGGTGCCAAAATCGATGGCATGGGGTTCGGGACAGGGAAACCTCCACTGTCACCTAAGGTACACCAGGATATTACTGGGCTGATGCAAGCATGGGGTCACTAGGTATTTGTGTGGGCTGTGGATCTGATACAAGTCTCTCTGCATTTCCACTGATGCTGTAGGTGGCTGTAGTGTATAGTATAGTATAGTATAGAAGTAGCATATATAAAACACCTACACTGAATGGAAAGAAAAGGTGCCTCGATAAGCCTAGTCTGTATGTGTGGAGCATTATTCCATATGTGCTTAGAGAGATACATGCAGTATGTTAGCTAACAACCAGCCATCAAACCATGAACAGGCAGCAGTGGAGGATGACCAAAGGAGCTACAACCCACCCAAGCATGCCATCCACCACTGGGGGAGAACTGAAGGATATATCTTTGCTAACTTGGTGAAGACAGACCCAAACTTGCTCTGTCTGTGCTCTAAGATGGTAGGACACATCCAAACCAGAAGTCAAATATTTGCACTAAAGGTGTTGCACCAAAGCAATACCATTTTCTCAGCATGGTGCAAGCACAGCCTTGTGGCTGTTCCACTTCTTCACTGGAGCTAGGTCAGGTCTAGCCTTGGACAATGTAAATATGAGTCTGTGGGTGCACAACTCTGCAGACATGAATTTACACCTGGATTCATCCCTTTTACACGCTTACGGAAGATCCTTATGCTAGAAGCCAGATTGCCAGACTCCCTCACTACTCAACCCATGGTGAGAAACAATGAGCTTCCGGCAGATGAACCTCCAGCTAGGTGAATGTCATCTTGGACTGAATTGCTCTCTGGGGGTGCCAAAAGTTAACAAGGATGGACCTAGATATTTGTATTTGATAACGTTATGGGAGTAAGCTGTTTTGATAAAATCTCACTTTCCCACTCAAAATTTGTGCATATATTCTTGTTTCTGTGTTGACTCACAATAAAGTTGGGCTTCTTAAGAACAAAGACAAGTCCATTAGTGTACATGCACTCTTTCCTCCTCAGACTTCGATCTCTGTTTCTCTTTCTCACTCCTTTTCATGTCTGTGGGCTGAGGTGGGTCTGTGGCCCAGCAGACATGCATCTTGCACAGGCTTGCACTGTCCAAAGTCTCTGACAGCCCTGTCACTCAGGTGTTTGAGTTGGGGTTGTTCAGCCTGGAGAAGAGAAGGCTCCAGGCAGACCTTACAGCCCCTTCCAGTACCTAAAGGGCCTGTGTGCCTGTATGTTGAGATGTATTTATTCTGTCTGGCCACACTCCAGCTTCAGTTCTAGTAACAGTTGGTGGCTCTCAAACCCCACCACATTCTCCCTGGGCATTTCTTGCTGCCTGGCTCAGGCTGTGGCTGTGGGGAAGGGGGAATGCCCTGGGATGCTCCACTCAACACAAGCACACCTGCCCATGTCTGAGGGCTCTGTGGTGAGCTGCACTGAAAGAGGTGTCAGGGATGGCCCTTGGAGCTACAGTGTTCTACAAACCCAAAAACATGTGTAAGGCAAGATAACACCAATGCAGCTGAGAACTGTTATTTGGTCTGTGACGTTTTTCTTGACTTTTTCTTCCTAGGTTAAGCATGCATCCTTCAAAAGGCATTGCCTTTGCCATTTTTAGTGCAGACAGCCTCCATCATGCCAATGCGTTTTACAAGCCAAATGATTTTAGTCTTTTCCACTTAGTGTTTTTGACAGGAATTTTGAACAGATGATGAATGCTGTGTATTAACAACTGTTAGCTTTAGCCTAGCTAAATGATCAATTGTATGTATTTGCACTGTTGCATCCCTTCATGTTGAAGCAGTTTGGGAAAATTAATTTATTTTACTTCTTATTGATTACTTTAAAAGGTTTTTGCTTACCCTGTGCTCTGGAAAAGATATAAACCTAGTTATTTTGAAAAGCTAATGGAATTTTTCAAATTGTAATGGACACTTCTATTGCCTTCGTGTTTAAGGACTATTTCCCTCACATCCAATTGTCCAAGTGATCAACACACACAGCACACACACTCTCATATGTTTATTATTCTAGAGGAGAGAGGGAAATAAAAAATAACCTCCTGTTGCCTTTTAATTGCTTATTTCCTGCTTAAGACAGCAAATGCCGTTTTGCTGCTATAGGATAGATGAATGGGTGGGATGGTTTTTGCAGTCCATTAAGAAGGCAGTGCTTTGATTAATTATTACAGAAGCAAACTGAAAAAATAATTATTAGGAAAATAAGCTGGAGGTAGTATTATTTTCTTAAGCAAATAATAAATACAGATTATTTCCTCTAAATGCATAAAGGTTCCAAAGTCGCATAACGTGGCACTAATGGATTCAATTCTTCTGTGCTGCCTGCTGAGCAGATGGGTTTATACTTGTGCTTCAAACCAGAGGCTTGGGAGCTAAGTGGATAAAAGCTCTGGCCTTTCACCTCAGGTGCAGCTTTGGTTTAATGGTGATGTGGGGCTTGTCTTTCTCAACAGTTATGACTCTTTATGTATGCAAGTTCATTCCTGAGTTGTTATTTACATACCATCTATACTTAATTCCCTTTAAAAAAATTGTTTCTCTACAGTTTTCATGGGCTTGTAAAATGCCTGAGCTTTGATTAAGGGCAAAACATCAAATCTAGACTCTTCATGAGAATTCAGCTCCAGGATGGTGCAAATATTGCATCGAAAAAATAGAGACGTGGCACAAATTTTCTCCCTGGGGCAGACAAAGGCTGGGAGCAGTGGAAGCAGACAGACCACGAAACCCAGTGGTACCTGAGCACTGCTGTTGAAGATGCTGTGGTGGTGCTTGGGGAACCAGCACCCAGGAGTACCTAGCACTGTCAATTCATCTGCTGGGCATGGATCTGAGCATTTGACAGCCGGGTGAAGTGGCGAGGGGGCACCTGCGGTGTGTGGTCCCTGAGTCATGGAGCCCCAGGCGCTGGAAGAAAGCCAGGGAGCCCCACTGCTGCCTGGATGTGGACCGGGGGTGCCACCCTGCTATCCCACCTGGGAGAAGAGCAGACATCAGTGTCTGTATCAGCTAGAAGAAACCTATCTGAAAATTTCCCTATCAGAGGTGAAACTCACCTTTGAACAACAAACCCACCCCTTCCAGGGGAGGGAAAAGCAAAGAAACCCAGTTTTCACCGACCTGCTATGTGTAGATATCTACGCGAAGCTGCAGCTGTAGAACCACTGTGGTGCAAATAGTTCTCAACTCAGCTCATTCTTTGCACCAAGGAGGGCGGCTGCCAGGAGGAGGCATTAGCGAGTGCTAGCAGGGCACTATCAACCAGCTTTTTTTACCACTCTAACCATGTTTCACCTGGAGACAAATGAACATTTTTAGCTCTCCACATGCTGTTTATAGATTAAGTCACACAAATAAACAAGCAAAGCTCTTAAAACTAATTAACAGCTGCCATTTGTAAAAGTTTGTTGAGTATCAATAAAAACTGCTGCTCCACTGATCTCAGTGTGCAGCATTTTCATGTTATCAAGGCAGAGAACTAAGCGAGTGGGAGTCGGGCGCAGGGAGCTTAATCAGGCACTGTGGGCTGAACGCGGTCCTTGGCGCAGCGCTGGATCTCACGCTTAATAAATAATTGTGACAGATGTTGAGAAATATGAAAGCTTGTATTTTAATGTGGTGCTAAATTCAAGTAGACATGTCTACAGAATAAAAAATGAGAGTGCACTGACTGAGCCAGTCTAAATGTACTGAAATTTCATCATTAAGCATCTATTTAAGCACCTTTGAGTTAATTCTTTTGGGATCATGAGTCAGAGATGTGTGTGTTTGGTGCTTGTGCAGGCACTGGGACACAGTGCAGTTCCACGGAGAGCTAATGGGGTTGATACGGCAAGAGACCACCGGTACCAAGCTGCTCTGAGTCCCAGGGGGAAAGAGACAGTGTTTGAAACACCTTCAGCCTAACAGACTGCCTTTTGTCTTTCTTTTCTCTGCCATTATAGCATCTGTGTGCCAAGCTTGGTGCTTAAGCAAAGCCTGTAGCTGATGTTATATAGGAAAAGCTAGGCCCATCAGCTGTTTACATGATAGTTTTTCTTTGATTGCTCGTCCCAGCATAAAACTCAGACTGAAATGTCCTCTGGCCCTGCAGGTAACAGGTCTCTTCTGGCGGGAGGGCTCGGGAGAGAAATACAGGTTATTTCCATCACCTTCCCCAAGCAGCCACCATGGTTAAAGCGGGGCACTGTCCCTAGCCAGCACCCCTCATCTCCCATGGAGAAGATAATTAGAAAAGCAATTATTTAAATTGTTTGGAGACCTTCCAGCTGAAATACCTACCGCCGGAGAAGAGCGAAGGTGACGGAATGTTTCCAGAAAACAAACTTACACACTTCACATAACCAAGGGAAGAAGAAGGGGTTTGCCTGGTTGACTGATGCTTGCGGAGCCTGATTCATGTAAACTGCACGAACTGGAGTTGGCGGAGTTACTTTAACCTCAGCCTGCAAAGGGCTGGGTGACAATAAATTTCAGACTCTGATTTGGCTATGGGAATAAGCCAGAAATATAGGTAAGGTCACAGACTGTACTTCATTTCGTATTTCTGGTGTTAGCACTGCAATCAGCACATTAGCAATCTACCCTTGAGGAGTGATTGGTTTTGTGCTGTCTTGTCTTTGCATTTCTGGGATTGCTCAATCACATGGAGCTAAATTTTATTTTACTGGAAAAAGACTCTTATTAACTTCAATGAATGGCTTACAAATCCAGCCCAGCTTTACTTTGGTTTTCTTGCATGGGGGCAAATTCTGTGCTAATCAGCCCCTGTTTGGTCACAAAGACTTAAGGGGCTGCACAGCAAGTCCATATACAGTGATTTGAGACGAAATCAAGTCAGTGTCTAGAGAGGGCAGCTGAGAGCCTGTGCAGAAGACAATTAAAAATTCCTTGCACCTTCTTAATAAAAAAGCGTCGAAGTTCCTTGAAATCTTAAACAATCCTTTACCCCATTGGACAGTCGTGGTAATTTATGGTGGTTTTCCCTGTGTTTTCAGCCTTTTTCCTCTGGACCCAGGCTGGCAGAGGACTGGGAAGGGGGAGGATTTCCCAGGTGGTTGAAGGGCTGCTGTTTCTTGCTGTGGGGTGAGCCAGCCCTGTCCATCCCTCCCCAAGGCCTTTGGCTTGTTTCTTCACAATGCCCTGGAAATGAGGATGACTCAGGGAGGGTATTAATGGCATGAGAATACTTAAAATCTTATAAACATTTTATTCAAATGTGTGGGTCGTTTTAGTGGTTTGTTAGTGTTAAGCTAAGCTCCGTATGTGTATTGTGTTTGAAGGTCTATTGCAAAGCCCCTGTTAACGCTAATCCCCTCAGGATCTCTCCTTAGCAGAGGGGACTGCTGACAGCTCCAAACAAGGTTAAGCAAATTGCCCTAAACAGGGTTATCTGCTGAAGGGAGCAGGGAGGGCAAACGCGGGCTGAGGTTTTACATCTGTAAACAAAAGGCTCCCCCAGCCCGGAGGGTTTGAAGCTGGGAAGGTCCCGCCTGACACATGCGGCCCGTAATTCCAGCCGCTGCTTCCTCCCAGGCTGGAACAATGGGAACATTGAGGCTCAACAACCCATCAGGAGGTTTCAAGCACCATTTGCTACTCTTGTTTACAGTCTTGTCTATTTTAAAATCAGCTCTCTTAGCCAAACAAGGTGACAAAAAGAGTCAGGTTAACAAACAGGATTAGTTTTCTGGTAGGGGTGCGTAAGCAGTTTGTCAAACAAAAAAAAAGATGTTGAACATTCAAACTAGATAAGATCCACAGAGGCGAGCCCACGTCTGTTCACCTTCATAAGCACTGCATTTATAGGTAGGTACTTGAAACTTTCCAACTTCTAAGGCAAGATGATGGCTGAGAGGAGTCAGAGCTATGGGATGGGCACAGTGGCAGATCAGGGGGCTGACGAGGGGATTTAGGAGAGGCTTCCCTTTCCCGCCATGCAACTGAACACTCGTGTAAGGATTCGACACATAGAGCTTTGTTTCATTCGCAGGAGCGCTGCTGACGTTTTCCATGCACGCCTTGGTCGGTGCCTCAAAAACGAGTGAGTTTGACAGGAATTGGGCATTTTGGCCCAGATCCAACAGTGTCCCAACAATGAGGACAGAGCAAGAAGAATTCAACGACTTGGTCAGCAGCTGGTGGAAACAGTTGCAATTCCACTGGCTTTCACTGAGTTACTTCGAATTATAAATATTGAGTCCTGGGAGAGTTTCAAGCACTGGGGACTATGGCCTAATGCTGCCTTATTGATATGACTGCCACTGTTTTGTTTTTAACCCAATAACAGATAAGCATTTGGTCTCAGCTATGGTGTGGGACCAAAATTTCTTCTGAAGTGAGCGAGCAACAGCCAGCTTTAAAAGCAGCTCTTTTTTATCACCAGGCAAGCCAGTAACCCTGTCTCATGAACTGAAACCTCTCCTTACAGGTCTAGCTGTTGGTCACAGCCACCAGCTACAGGAATAAATGGCATGTTTTTTACCTGTGCTGCTAGTTGGAGCATTTACGTAAGTATCAGAGAGAGGATTTTCAGCTGGTATGAGAGCAGAACCGGCTGCAGACTTTACTGGAGGCAGAGTGCAGTGTTGCCCAGCTTCCTCACCCACTGGCACAAATCCTGTGTAACCAAACCCACAAATCCTGTAATAATGATATATCCACTGCTGAAGTTCAACACTCCACCCCGCTGCCTGCAGCTGTGTTCCTATCGTGTTTGCTGGCCTGGGGAGAACAGTGACCCCCACTCAGCTAAGCCCTTCACAGGCTGGTAGCCAGCAGAGACCAGCTTGAAGCCACGATCCCTCTTCATCCTCCTCTCCCACACACATCAGTGTGAGCCGGGGGGTTTGCAAGCACTTCCCTCTACCTCTGACTGTCCCTCTCTGCTTCTTAAACCAGTAAGACTGCTGCAGTCAGCTGTTTTAAACCTAACGTTTGGAGTTGCTGCGCATTAGCCGGGGGGGTTTGTCATTTGAATGGGAGTTAAAATTGTCTAGGGTTCTTGTACAGAGAAACAGCTATGGAGAGCAGGAACCCCAGACAACACAGGTCCCTGCAAGGCTGGAGCCAGGGACACCCTGGCCTGTGGCCTCGGTAGGGCAGAGCAGGGGACACTGTGTTGCTGAACCCGGCACAGGCAGCCTCCCAAGCAAGGCCAGAGCAGCCAGCACATGAGCAGGGATCAGCTAAGATTGACACCAGCTGCCCACCCTCACCAGCTGGCACTGTCTTCTTTCCCTTTCCCCCCTTAAAAGCAGGGACATGTGCTCACACTTTGTTTTTCAGTTCAGTGACAGCAGCTGCTGCTCCTTTCTGTGCTAGCTTGGGGGTCAGAGCTGCCACCCAGGATGCAGGAGACCCTGATGAAAACCTCCTTTTTACCCAAAGAGAAGCAAGGGGTCACATCCCTCTGACAGAGCCACCCAAGCAGGTAGGGCTGTGCCAGGGGAGTGGGCTACAGCATCGGGTGGTGGGGATGCAGGAGGGAGCAGGATGGCTCCAGGCACAGCATCTGCTGAGTCTCTGCTACTGTGGCAGTTCAAACTCACTAGTGCCATCTCCTCCAGGCCCCAAAATGGCTTAGTATGAAGAGCAACATGCTTGCTTGACAAGGAATAATTATAACTGCCTGCTTCAGCTCAAATAATTTCTGTTTCCTACCCAAAAGCACCATGGAACTGCTGGAGAGAAGCATTGGGCTAAAAATCACAGGTAGTGTGACCTGTGCCTTGTTTTCTCATGCCCTTCCTGCATCACCCTTTCTCCTGCACTCCTCTCCCCTGCCCCTGCGGAATGGAGAGGAGCAGGACAGACGGATGGATGCCAGCACAGAGCCCAGCTGCTGTGCTGCCTGGGACGGGCATCCCCAAGGGGCCAAAATGCTGCAAATGGCAACATGTGAAGACAAATACACTGCTTTTAACCACCAACCTGGGCACAAAGGAAACCTCGTACCTACTGCTGTATGTAAAATATCTCCAAGGCAACGGTGCACAGCGGAAGAAGCTGCGCTACATTCAGCACTGTCGGCTGAACAGACTCTCGCTGGTGTGGGTGACCGGCAGGATGCTCTCTGGCAGGTCAGCACTAACAGCCTACATGTAGCCTGCTGAGTATTTTCAGCACGGCAATGCTATGAGTGTACTTGTGTTTATTTTATACATCTCTTCCTTTCTCAAATTTAGGTTGGGCGTGGAATTTTTTCTAGGTTCAGTTACATTTAAAAATGAAAACAGCAAGACCGCACAAAACCAGCTGCTGCTCTTCATTCAGAGCTGGAAGTTGGTGAATCAAAAATGTAGGTCCAGTTTTAAACAATACTCAACACTCTTTAAACTAAAGAGGTTAGTCTGTTTAGTTTAACAGAAAGATAATTACAGTAATTTGATTACAGTTTATGAACACCTGTGAGAAGTGTGCTAGTTTTAGGTCTCTAGCCTAGCAGACAGAGTGATTTAAGATCCAGTGGCTGCAGGTTGAAGCTCTGTAATGGCAGAGCGGCGCGAATGTGCAGAGCCAGGATAACCACGGTTTGGAACAGTTCCCTGAAAACTAGAAGGAGCCTCCTACCCCTAGTAGTTTTTTTAAGACAAGATAGGGTTTTGGGTTTTGGTTTTTTTTTTGTTTTTTTTTTTTTTTTCTCCTACAAGAGATGCTGCAGGCAGGCAGGAATGTGGCTGGGGGAGTGCTGCAATTTATAGTACGGAGAAGGTCATATTGGAAAATTACAGTGATTTCTTCTGGGTTTGGATTCTTTGAATGTAGACTCTAAGTCTACAGCAAGTAGAGCCTGTGAAATGCAAACCAGAACACCTGAGGTATCGTAGGAAAAATAAACCAAGTAATTGTTGAAAGTTACAGAACACAGCGTCATATGCTGTTCATTGTTGAGATAAGCCATTTAACAACTCGCATCCTGCATGGAGGCTTGGATCAACGTGGCTCTGTCTTGTGCAAGATGTAATGAATCATGTCCTTGGTCAGGAAGGTGTTTTACCATCACTGCAGAGAAAACACATGTTTGAATCGGCAACAAATCCTCGAGGTACTGAGCAATTGGTTGAAAAGTCTTCTCACATTGAAATCCAAGGAGGTGAAAAGGCTTCACCAATCCCTCCAGACACGCAGAGAGGGTGCTGCAGCAGTTTTCCTGCAACACAAGTTGTCCTGGCCCGAACCAGTTCCCCCTCTGCTCCCCCCCCTCCTGAGTCTGGGTGAGCCTCAGGGACAGGAGAAAGGTGATGGCCGGGCAAGGTGGCACTCTGATGGACCCATTTGCTTTGCAATGGCCCCTCACTACAAGAAAGACATTGAGCTGTTGGAGTGGGTCCAGAGAAGGGCAACAAAGCTGGTGCGGGGTCTGGTGCACAAGTCTTATAAGAAGCTGCTGAGGGAACTGGGCATGTTCAGCCTGGAAAAAAGGAGGCTGAGGGGAGACCTCATTGCTCTCTACAATTACCTGAAAGGAGGGTGTAGTGAGGGGGGGTTAGTCTTTTCTCACAGGTAACAGGTGGTAGGACAAAAGGAAACGGTCTCCAGTTGTGCCAGGGGAGGTTTAGATTGGATATAAGGAAAAATTTCTTCAAGGAAAGGGTTGTCAAGCATTGGAACAGGCTGCCCAGAGAGGTGGTGGAGTCGCCATCCCTAGAGGTATTTAAAAGAGGGGTAGATGTTGTGCCGAGGGACGTGACTTGGTGGCAACTTGGCAGTGTTAAGTTAATGGTTGGACTTGGTGATATCAAAGGTCTTTTCCAACCAAACCGATTCTATGATTCTGTGACTCCCCGCGCCGCGCCAGGGGCCCCAAGCGTGCGTTCCCCCCGGACCCCGTCGGCCGCTCCCTTCTGTCTTTTTTTCTGGCTTCTCTCCGTTTATTTTTGCTGGGAAGGAGAAACCAGACGCCGCCGGCGCCATCTAGCGCTGCTGCGGGGCGGCGCGGCCAGCGGGGGACACCCGGCGACACGGCCGGGGACACCCGCGGCACGGCCGCGCCCGGCCGGGCTGGTGATACACGCGGTTTGGGGCGGGGGAGCGGGGGCTATTTAGCCATAGATTTTTAAAATATATATATATATGCAAATTGCCTATATATGTATACACTATCTATTCAGCTACAGATTGCTGTGACTCCCTGCTTAGACCAAAGAAGAGGGAGGGCGGGAAGGTGCCCATCGCGCATCAGCTGGGGGTTTTGGCAAGGGGAACCCCCGGTCCGGCTACACGGGGGAATGATCCCATGTGGGCTGGGAGCTGCTGCGTCTCTCTGAAGGCAAATGAGGAACTTCAAAATTTTGAGTTTTATTTTCTTAATACTATCCAGCCAATGCCATTTAACTCTTTCATGCTGAAAATTTCCTAATAAATGTCAGAAAGCTAGCAAGGGCAAGAGCAATTTTGCTTTGGGTCTTTTACACCCTTTCAGTGCTGCAATGAACAAAATTACTGCAAGACTCGTTGACCTCAGTGGACTGAGGATGAAAGTAACAAGCAAAGCTTTGCATTGGTGATGGATCTGGGGCTGTGGGCATCGTGGCCTGTGTTCTCACCCAGAGACAACCCCTGCAGAGCTTTTCTGCCAGGGTTTCCTGGCTACTTGGAGAAGAAAATGAAAACCAGCCCTGCCTCGGAAGGGCAGAGATCCTAGTATCCATTTATTCTTGGCCCTGTGCTGCAACTGCCACCACGGTCTCAAGTAACGCTAATTGTCATGGCTGGTTCTGTGTCATGGCTGTCCTGTGTGTTCCCTGCTGGCGAGGGATGCCTGCGGCGCTGCGGTCACCAGCCAGCCCTGGGATGTCACCCCCGGAGCTGGGAGGCAGTTGAGCAAGAAAGCCGATGGATGCCACCTCCCAGGGCGGCCCCTGAGCATCGCTGTGGTTGCTGCCCCCAACAGGTACCAATGGCCACCTGGTGTCACTTCCCAGGGCTACCCATCAGGTGGTGACAGTTCTAGGACTGGTGCAGGACCCAGTCCTCTGCTCACAGTTTTATTAATCAAGAATTGCCAGGAGGGAGTTTAAGATAAAGGCTCAGAAAATAAAATGTCTTTCATGTAAAAGGAAAACAAAAGCCCAAGCACAACCCCTTTGCTTCCAGTCTGGTTTCTAATTAATTGCAGTGGCATGATAAGTCAGCTCATTTCTGTTCAGTTGTTTCCAGGGAGGACTTTAGCTTGGCCTTCATATACTTCTTAAAGTCTTTTAGAAAATGTGTTCTTTAAGGCTTCTTAAATAATCCTGCATGCACAGGGCTTGTAACACAAGGTGCCTGCTGATGTTTGCTGGAGAAATTTGGCGGGGCGATGTGTGTGTGACACTTCAGTCCAAGAACAGAGCAGGTCACCCAGCTCCTCCCAGTGGAGCCTGGCCTTTCCCAAATATAAATGGGCCAGAGGAGCTGCTGTGCCAGTGCCCAGGCACCCGTCCCTGCCCGGCTTCCAGCCCCAGTGTGGGACCACTGGCCATCCTCCTGAGAGGGTGCTGGGAAGCAGATTTTGGCTTTGCTGGTGAGAGATGGAGAGCTCTGCGTAATTAGTGCTAGGGGAGCATGTTAATTGTCTGCCGAATGCTCTGTAGAGGTGGATTAATTTGTGTGAGCAGCACAGAGCATCTGATTCTCCCATGGGGGATCCAGCAGGACCCGGCGTAGTGCCCACCAGCTGCTGGAGCAGCTTCTAGAGGAGCAGAGCCGGGGCGAGGGGCAGCGGGGGGCAGAGTGCGGGCAGGGTTGGGGACAGCTGGGGATGGCTCGGCGCGGGGTGTGCAGGGTCATGGGGCCATGGCAGCTGGTGGGGTTAGTGCCACGCAGCTGGCAGCATAGCGCTGAACCCCCAGACCTGGGACCGGGACCTGGGACCTCTTTACAAATGCAAAGGGTCTTGTGGACCTGCCTGCCCCAGCATCTCCCCACATAGTCCACGCGCTGCCCACAAGGAGACAGGTGTCCCTCCAGACCTGCTGCTGAGCGCATCTCCCCCGTCACCGCTGCGCCGTGTTGCCAGCTTACCTGTGAGCACTGCCCTTTCTGTCACGTGTCCTTCCAGGATGTGACAAGCAACAGTTTGAGTGTTCGGTGTTTTTTATCTCATCTTCTTCCACCCCACCGCACCACGTTTGCAGCTTTCTCAAAGCCTGGCCACATGCTGCTTTGCTGTGGCTCTTCGCCAAACGTTACTCACCGCATGGTACAAGACTTATATATTTAGCCAGTGCAGAGACAATATCACCAGCTTAAAAATAGGCATAAATGAGCCTGCAGCTATTGCTAACAGCACCTGAGCATACCAGAGGGGCCGTGGCTGTGGTCATTTGCGGCGCAGGACAGTGCTGGGTAGGTTAATCGTCACCATGGAATGGTGCAACGCCAGCACCAAAACAACTTCTACCCTCGCACATCCCAGCCTGCGCTGAGCCTTCCTGGGCGCTGAAGCTGCGTCTCTGCCCAGTGCTGGCCCCGAAGGGCCTTTGCACGGCAGCCCATCGCCAAGGGTAACCTCATCCTTCTATGTCCTCCCTCTGGCCCCTGCCCGGCCCCCTGAGCCCGGCCGAGCTGCCAGTGCTGCCTGAGCACCCTGTGGGAGCCGGCGCCAAGCAGTAACCATGGAGATGCCTAAGGCTCCGGGTCCATCCTTGGGTGGATCTGCAGAGGAAGAGAAAGGCTGCTTTGCAGAAAAGCAAACTGTTATTCGCAATTGTCCCCTTCTTGTTCTTCATATGTGTTGCTGAATATCAGTGCTGGTGCTTGGCTAACCCTGGGTCTGCAGCAGCCGGCACAAACCTGAGGGTGTCCAGCAGCCAAGCCGCGGAGCTGACAGTCACGTCCAGGATGGAGACTGTTAGCGCACCTGTGCCAGTGACAAACTCACCTCTGCTGTGGTCCATCCTTCAAACCATCCCTTGCCCCCCTGAGGCAGCTCTGCCCGGCCCCTGTCCCTCGCAGAGGTCCCACAAGCGGCGGGGGGACACACATGAGGGGTCTTGGAGCTGCTCAGGGAGGGGAAACAGTCAAGTCCAACGAGAATTTGTTCATGGGCTCTGCACTTGTCTGTGGTTCCCATAAAGGGGGTGAATCTTTTGAAACAGGTTTCACAGCAATTACCTCTGTTTGGAAAGACTTTTGTTAAGGGCTTTTAACATCCCCCCTGCACTGCCCTCATTCAGAGGCACTTTAATGAGGCAGATCATCTCGGGGACTGCATCCAGCTCCCCAGTACTATGATACCTAAATGTGTGATATCTAACTAGAGCGGATCGAAAAGGAGAACAAACAAATACATACTTTGCTAAACACAGCTAAAATCTGGGTCAGGATTAGATGAGCTCCATATAACAGTGAAAGATGTTGTCATTCCCTGTCCATCTTCTGGTGAGGAGATAACGCTTCCTTAAACTGCCCAACATGTTTCCTGACCTGCTCTGGATATTTCTGTGAAGTATGAGAGTACAAATGACACTTGCAAAATATGTGTTGTTCTCACAAATCACACATTGCAAAGAGACAGATCAGCAAGCTTTGCAAGACCTGGTCCCGTTACAAATAACAAACCCACCTAGTGCCAAGTAGCCTGCGTGTGGCGGGCAGAGGCACCCAGACACCTGCAGTGCCTCGGAAGCTGGGATCCAACTAATGCGTTACCATACCTAAGGGGAATAAAAAACCTTCAGTGCTAAATGATGCTTTGTAGTGTGTTTCTAAATTGACCTGTGATACATTATTTAGCAGCTCACATCATAAGACCATTGTTCTTTTAGTGGGATTAGGACACTATTAAGCTCAAGAGGAGAAATACATCATCCTTCCAAAAATAAAACACTTCATGGTTTGAATGCGACTTTTTGTTACTGACATGTTTGAACAGACCGCAATGCCAGAGCGCTCCTCCTTTAAACTGCTGGGGTTATTAGAAGGCTGTTTCATTTACTGTGCTTCCATCCTAACATATTTGCTTTCGCATCCAGATTGCCATTTGCCGAACACGCCTCTAGAGATCTAATTTACATTTTACCAAACATCACGACTCCTTTCTTAGCCTCTTTACACCCACCTTGTTTTGCTCCAGTATTGAGTTGCGGTGTGTGGCGTATCTTGTGTGATTGAGTGATCTTGATCTTGTGTCTTGAGTGGAGCTGGTGGTTGGACTCGATGATCCCAAGGGTCTTTTCCAACCTAAATGATTCTATAATTCTCTGATTCTATGATTCTATGATGGCAGGGTTACACTCTCACTATGCGAGGAATACATAAGCACTGTTAATTTTGGTGCTTCCCTGTCGCTCGGACACACCTTTTCTGTCCCTTCCTTCTCTGATCAGATTGCGTTATCCCCAACAAATCCAAGACTTTCTCCCCTCTGCTTCCATGGAATCTGGAGCCTGCAGCTCCTGCCGGGTTCTACCATGCTTAGCCCCCCTGGGAAAGCCCTCCTGGTGCTCCCCCGCGCTGGGCTCTGCCGACTCGTGGTGTGAGGAGAGCAACCTTCAGGAAGGGTCAGTGCTGCCCAGGCCTTGCACAGCAATGCTGTGATTTAAACGGGCACACAGCAGTAACTGCCTTCTCAAACGAGAGAGAATACCTCACTCAAGGACTGCACTAACCTGGGGCGTTTCATCTGAAACTCCCCTTTTTGGAAGTACCTCCACATATGAAGAATTACGAATCCCAGTTCTTGAAGGATGAAGGCTTTAACCACTAGCTTTCTATCCACACCTTCAGGGTACAATCCCAGCTAATCATGTTTGACTACAGGTTGCCCAGAGAAGCTGTGGCTGCCCCATCCCTGGAGGTGTTGAAGGCCAGGCTGGATGGGGCTTTGAGCAACCTGGTCTGGTGGGAGGTGTCCCTGCCCATGCCAGGGGGGTGGAACTAGATGATCTTTAAGGTCCCTTCCAACCTAAACTATTCTATGATTCTATGACTTTTCCCATGTGCGGTTTTACTCTAGCCCTATGGAAAACAAAAGTATCCTGTGGGAAACAGCTGGTGCCTCAGGCTGTAATGAGTGTTTCACATTTGACCTCTGGATTTCTCTGTTCAAGGCCTGCCTGGCATTTTCTCTAAGGTTTTGGCCATGGGTGGTGTGCTGTGCTGGATGGCTGCAGGACCCCACATAGCTTGCAGGAGGCTGCAGTTTGTGCATTAACCCTGCTTCATCCAGCTCTCCCTGAGATATTTGAGGTGTCATCCAAGCTTCAGAGGGTCAGAGGTGGCAGGAGAAGGCTCAGACCCTGGTACAGGTACAGGTACACGGGATATCGTGATGCACCTGGGTCTCAAGCATGCTTCCCAGCCACAGCATGTCAAAAAAAATGGCAGGCTTTCGATAGAAGTGTAATTGGCAGAAAACAGCCACTTTCTGGCTCTAAGCACAAAACAACTTTCTAAATCAACAGCAGTTTTTTCCTTCATTTACTTTGGAAAGCCTGCTGACTTCGGAATTGCTGCAGCCTGCTGTAAACAACGTATGAAATGAGAATGTTCCCCGCGCCCCAGCACGGCCAGACTTAAATCATGTTGGGCCCCACAGGGGTGGTAGGAGAGGTTTGGCTCCTTTTGGTGGTCACAATGAGCGCAGACTGTTGTTGGTTTTTTTTTTAATTACAAGAAAGCTGTTTTCTGCCACCTGTGCAGGATCCCCTCTGGCCAGGCTGGGGGCTGCAGCCAGGGCCCGATCCTGCTGGGCGCTGTGGGCAGGTCAACAGCTGCCTGTCCTCCACCGTGCTCACTCCTAGCACCCGGAGAGGCTGTGAGAAGCCAAGCTGAAATGGGATCAGCCCTGGAAAGCCAAATCAGTAGAGCAGAGAAGTAGTTTAAAGTTTCGTTTTCCCCCCATATGCTCCTTCTTCAGGCGCTGGAAGGGGAGGATGGAGCCGGGGTTGCCGGCACCGTGCCCCTGTGCCGCAGGCCCCAGCTATGGCTGCGTAGGCAGTAGCCAAGTGGCAGAGCCAGCCCATGCCGTCGGCGAGGCTCGGCATGACTGAATGCGGCTCCGGCACAGGAGTCCAAGCCCTGGCTGGCAGCAGCCGGCAGGAGGGGGCTGAGGCTGCCACAGCATGGGGCTGAACGGGAGCCAGAAATGCAGTGTTATTGCAAGAAAAGCAGCCGTGGGAGTGCGGTATCCCTCGGATAACATTTTTGCCTGTCTACCGTGCAATAATAAATGTTAGCTGAAGTGCAGCCAGAGCCCAAAGCTCAGCTGTGGGGGCTGCACCTGTGGAGGTGCAAACCCACTGCCGAGAGTCCGGGGGGACGACGTGAGAGTGACAAGTAGCCTGGAAAATCTGGCTTGGGAAGAAATACTGGGAGAAGCAGAGTTGGGAAGGGAAGGGAAGGCTGAAGGGAGAGCTGGGAAAAGGCTCCTTCGAAGGGAGCAGGAGGAGCGGGAGCAGCTGCCCAGGCTTGAGGGTGGATGCTGAACAGCCGGGGCTTGGCACGGGGCTGGGGCAGCGGCTGCTGGGGCTGCCTGTGTGGGCACGGGGCACTCACCCGGCAGAGCCGTGGGCTACGGTGTGGGGCTGAGCCACTCCCCACTGCAGGCAGAGCAGGGAAGGAACTGCTCTGCTCCCCACGGCAGCGCTGTTGCTCCCAGCACTCCTAGTGCTTCCAGTGTTCCCAGCGCTCCCTGGGCCCCCAACACTCTCAGCACTCACAGTGCTCCCAGCCTTCCCAGTGCGCCCAGCCCTCCCAGTGCACCCAGCCTTCCCAGTGCTCCGAGCCCTCCTAACCCCCCCAGCACTCCCAGCCCTCCCAGTGCTCCCAGCGCTTCCATCCCTTCCAGTGCTTTCAGTGCTCCCAGCCCTCCCCCCAGTGCTCCCAACCATGGCCGGTGCTCCAACCATGGTGGAATAATCAGTCTCTAATAGTTTGTTTCTTTACTTACTTTTAGTTTTTGCAGCCCTCAGCTGAAGGCACAGCTTGTGCGAGTGCAAACACAGGCTACGTGGTGTCCCACAGTAGGGTCACGGTGTGGCACACCGGGCACAGCTCACAGCCCACGGAGGTGCTGCCCGGCGTATGATCGGCCATCGAGGCCTCGCTGAGCCCCGCCGGGAGGCTGCAGGGCTGATACAAATATTGTGGGTTATAATCAAACGCTTGCCTCTAGGAAATAATGTAAGCTTCTAATAATTTGTGTGATTATGTTGCAGCAGAGGTCTGAAACAGGAGTGATGGGGAAGAGCAAGCACTGGCGCCCGGTCGGTCCCGGCGAGCGCAGAGGGCTGCTCATGGCAATGAAATCCGGCACCCGGCGAGGTTTAATTCCAGTGCACGAGGCTTCCTGGCAGAGATGCTGCTTCTCACGGGGTCTGACTGGAGGTTGGCAAAAGTCAGGAGGTTTTCTAAGCAGGAGAGATTCAAAAAGCTTTAGTTATGCTAAGTGGGACTTGCCTAAACCAACAGTGGGTTTGTGTCTGGTGGAGGTGACACAGAACTTGTTTGACATTTTCTTGCTTCAGCCCGTTACAGTTATGACATATTTTTCCTGAGTATTTAATAAATAAAAAGCTAAACGAAACCCAGGACACATAGATGGCTGTAGTGAGCTGGGCAGAGGACAGACTCCTGCAGCAAATCTCCCCTAATAGTTTCTGGTCCTCTGAAAAGAGGTATTTTTCTCCTGAATGCATTTGGGAAAGAAGCTTTGCTAAAAGACAGAATTAAGCTGCTTTTTTTTTCCTTTTCTTTTTAAGTGCTGATAATCAGCTTAACACAACGAAAGGTGCAGCGGAGAAGTTGCTTTGTAGTTTTTCCTGGATGGGGGTCCCTGAGAGCCAGGAGGGACAGGGGGAGCCCAAGTCAGCACCCGATACCTGGAGGTGCTGCCCCTCCCAGGGCCCTCCCCTGCGCCTGGGGGTTTAATCAGCGCTGAGCTCGATGCTCGAGGCCAGGAAGAAATCTTTCACTATTGGGTTTTGGGGGTTTTTAATTAACAAAGTTTATGGTAAAGGTACAGCAGTGCCAGAGGAGAAGTGTCCTGGTTCTGTTTGATTCTGGTATAATATCAGATATCCTCTTTTGTTAAAAAATACCTTTGTCCATGATTATTCCAGTCTGGGATCTGGACACGAGCTTTCATACTCTTTGTACGCTTACAATTCACTGCACTTGAGCACAGCATAAATTCCTGTCTCTTAAACTGTAGCATCGCTCTTCTAAAAGTCTGTGCACTGATTTGCTTTCAACACCCATTATATAGGGCATTCAGCTTCTCGGTGGCCAGCAGGGTAAAAAAAACCCCAACCTTGATACTTAAATAAACCCTGCATATAAATATGTATGCCTGCAATGGAGCAGAACAGCCCGCGGGAGCCAACCCACCTCCCGTTCGGCGTGCTGGTGCAGCCCATACATATGCATGCCCGGCTCCCGGTGTATTTATAAACCCTCGATATGTGCATATCTATAAAAGTTCGAGGTCAGCCACCAGCACCTTGCTGGGGCTCAGGGCCTGGTGGGGTGTCCAGGGCGTGATGGGGGCCAGGGGCTATGCATGGCCAGGGACCGGCATTCACCGGTGGCCATCCCAGCCCGGGCATCCTCACTGGGGTCGGCACGCACGGTTCTGGAAAAATCCCCGCCTGACACCTGCAGCCCACTCGGGAGCAGCTCGTTCCCCAAAGTGTGAAATTACATTTCCAGAAAAAAATGAACGTGCTGCAAGTGGCTGGGAAACACAAGTGGCAGGAGGTGGCTCTGAGCAGCTATTTTAGTGTTTTATTTTAAAAACACAGGCAGTGAGTGCCCCTGGCAGAGCCAGAGATGCCAGCGTTTCAGAGAAATGTGTTGAAGAAAAGAGAGAAAAAAACCGCAGAGAGATTTCTGCTTCCTTAGGAGGTTTGCAAATGTGGTCTTTGGAGGACCAAGGATGCTGATTAACTTGAACAAGCAGACAAAGACCCTGACATCAATTAAATACTGCTGCGGAGGTGAGGTCAATAGTAATTATAACCTGCTCATATCTTCACGCATTATAGACTTGTTTAATCTTTTTATTGAAAAGCTTTTTACTGAAATGGCGTGGTATGATAATTTCCTACAGTGTCCTGTTTCTAATTAAGTAGTTGAAAATACAGCGGATTGCACTTAATCATCTTTGCTTCAGTTAAGTCCTTGCTAAAGAAATACCTTTAGTTCTATTTTCGTTTTATTTTTTAAACTGTAGCCTTTCAAGTGGCTTTGAAAATGGAGATGACACTTGTATCAGTATTTATATACCCTTTCCAAATGTGAGCCCTAGACTAAATGACCATGACCGTGGGAGCGCTGTCCCTTTGTGTTTTACAGGGAAATCCATTTTCTGTGTGTTTCTGGCTTTGCCTGAGTACCAGGTTAGCGCTAAATGCTAAAAGCGCGAAGGACATTTGCTCAGCAATTAATCATTATCCACGTGCGGCTGGCTGGTGTCAGTGCACAGGTGCAGTGGCCTCCGGCTGCGTGGCCGGGCTGCTCTGTGCGAGGAGCCGCGGGGGGCAACGCCGCTGTGCTGGGGGGCAGCGGGGGTCTGTCCGCCAGCCCGCTCCCGACTCACCTTGGGGTGACATGGGTGGGTATCTCAGTGAATCTGACAGCCCAAAACCAGCGCTGCCATTATCGCTAACGAATGACACCGCTGGGAGTGGGGACCCAGGTGGGCACGGGGTGGCCGAAGACAAGCTGGGTCTGGCTTCAGCTCCGTCACCCTCCAGCGGGTCCCAGGTCCTGGCTCTGCTGGAGCACTGTGCCGGTGGTGGAAATGGCAGGTTGGCACAGGAGAAATGTCACGTCTCAGAGCTGCAGAGGGAGCTCTGGCTTACACCTGCACAAGCTTTCCCTGCCTCGTTAGTGTCTCATACAAAGCAGCCTGATTTGGGGACTGTCTGGGTCAGGTTTCAGCCGTGCAGAGCTCTTCCACCCAGTACGAAGCCCACTAAGAAAGATCACAATTTTACCTTTTTCCCCTGTCTGACCAGGGAGGTGCTGCCTGCAACAGAGTGAGCCCGGGGCACTGCAGCCCCCGGCCCGCTGGTAGCCAGGGGGGACGAACGAGCACACAAGGTGCTGCTGGAGGACAGAGGACACGCGTGTGCCGGCCTCCTGCCACCACAGGTGGGCACGTCTAACAAACGGCCATGCAAAAGGTATTAAACAAATTTTTTAAACCTAGCTGTGAAATCTCACTGAGTGTTTTAACCCAGACAATTAAGAGAGAGCACGACAGCCAGCAGTTAAATATAGCTCTGGAGGGGTGGCAGCAGCGGCGGGGTTTGGGAAGAGGTTTTGAAGGGAGGCTGGGAAGCTGGGGAGCGCTGGTGGGGGGTGTCCACCGGTTCACGCTTCACTGCCTGAGCTGAAAGCGCAGCCGGGAACAATAACGCAGCTCCTCCATCGCGCTGCCAGCTGGGAACACGCTTCAGCACGTATTATCACTGACTTGAAATCTCTGTGGGGAGTTTATAGCTAAGGTGAACCGTGTTGGGAGCAGAGGCGGTGGGGAGGGGAAGGGGCAGGCTACAGCGCCGGATGCCAGATGGGCATGGGGCTGCTCCTCCGCCAGCTCTCCCAGGGCACGCCGGCGGCTCTCGCTTCTCATCCTCACCTCCTCTCTCTGCTTATTTTCCAGAAGCTGTGAAAGGAATTGTCAAAAGCATCAATTACCTTATGCAGTGGCAGCAGTTGTCTATGATTGCCTTGAGCATTACTGCTTGTGCTGAGGGTGCTGGGCGAACAGAGGGCTGTGCTGGTGCCTTGGGCACTGGGACAACCACCTGGGCACTGGGACCACCACCTGGGCATGGGGACCACCACCGGCGCTGCCTGGCCAAATCAGGCCTTTTATCACCGGTCTTGAAGTTGCTGGTTGTGAGACTGAGTGGTCACTTCCACGTGATGAACGTGGTCTGTCTACCACCGGCTTGTGCCCTTATGCCGGGAGGTTGAAGCTCAAGCAGGATGGGCTGGAGCTTGCATCCTCCGCTCCAGCTGCCCTCGCCATCCCTGGGGCTCGCCGGTTAGGACGTGCTAATGTGGTTTTTGGACTCTGTTCATTTAATGGTCACTTGGCACTGAGACAAATGTATTAGATTTGTTGGGGAAAGTTTATATACCAGTTAAGTGGCTTTTATAGTTGCAGCCTGGCTGAGAGAGCTGATGCGGTGGTTAGTGCTTTTGATTCAGTGCTTTGCTGCTCCACAGGCTTTCTATGTTGTTTGGGGCATCCCCATCTCTCCTCGGCCCCTTCTCTCCTGGCGGCAGTGTTCCCTTAGCCTGGGGGAAGGCTGGAGGGGGAAACCGAGAGCACTGAGGCTCAGATACAATGGTGACCAGAGAGAATGAAGTAATTGTGGTGGCTTTGGCAATCACTTTGGAGAGGCAGGGCTTGGGGTGTCCTGCAGGGGGGAACTCCGGCCCCGGAGCCTCGGCACCTCTCGGGAGGGTGTCGCTGCTGGTTGCACACCCACCTGTGCAACTTCGCAAATAACCAGCTCCTGCCACACCAGGTGGCCAGGGGATGGTTAATGAAGCACCATGGATTGTTACACGAGCAAAGACAAGCACTGAGAAGTTCTCCTGTAGTTACTTAGATCAAACAATGCCAGCAGCCTCCAGCGCTCCCTTCCCTCTCATCATCAGTCAAAACAAAGTTGAAATAATAGCGCACATCTCTCCCTGCAAGCCACGAGACATCAAGTCACCAGGAAAAGGCTGAGAGCAGCTCGTCAGAGCACGTGCCGCTTGTCTCCCAGCATCCCAGTTTTCCTGCTGATGGAGTAATTACAGCGCTGACTGGCACTGGGCTGGAGCAGAACTGCTTTTATTTTAAAATAGCCCAGAAATCTGAGAGGAAATAAAAGCTGTGTTCTTTCCCTTTTCCAGGCCAGGAAGGCTCCTCGCCAGCCACAGTAAAGCCCCTTTGAACACTTGCAGTGTCTGTGCCGACCCTAGAGCCTGTCCTGCGCGGCTTCTCCCTGTTTCAAGGGGGGTGCTTTAGTCGAGCTCAGGACTCCAGGGGGTGATGGGGGACAAGTCCTGTCCCCACAGCTGCCGGCCAAGTCAGCTGCTGGGTGGGTGGTGGCGTGATCATGCTGTGGACCCTGTGAGGACTGTGTGTCCTGCTGCCTCTGACCCTATGGAGAGGCCGAACTGCTTCCTCCGTCCCTTCCGGCTCACTGCCTGTGTGCTGGGTGGGTTGTACAGGCTGTGTGTGCTGTGCACGTGTGTGTGCTGTGTGTGCTCTGTGTGTGTGCTGTGTGTGTGCTGTGTGTCTGCTCTGTGTGTGCTGTGTGTGCCATGTGTGCTCTGTGTGTGTGCTGTGTGCCGTGTGTGTGCTGTGTGTGCTGTGTGCCGTGTGTGCTCTGTGTGTGTGCTGTGTGTGTGCTGTGTGTGCGCTGTGTGCTGTGTGCGCTGTGTGTTGTGTGCGCTGTGTGCGCTGTGTGCGCTTTGTGCTTGCTGTATGTTCTGTGTGCATGCTGTGTGCTCTGTGTGCTCTGTGTGTGCTGTGTGTGCGTTGTGTGCTGTGTGTGCTGTGTGTTGTGTGTGTTGTGAGTGCGCTGTGTGCACTGTGCACTGCGTGTGCCGTGTGCGTGCTGTGTGCTGTGTGTGCACTGTGCGCTGCGTGTGCTCTGTGTGTGCTGTGCACGTGTGCTGCATGCCCTGCGTGTGTTGCGTGTGCTGTGCACGTGTGTGGGCTGAACTCATGGTGCAAGTTCTGCAAAATGAAACCCATGATGTGCGTCTCCCCCATGGCTACCCAAAAGCCCCAACCAGCTTCTTTCACCACCAGCTTTTCCCTCCCCACTGCTCACGGTCGTGGTTGCTGCTGCCAGGGCACAGTGTGCCCCTGGGCTGGCCAATCTCCTCTGCCAGCACGAGCGTGAAAGGGGACGAAGTCTGGTCACACAGCACAGCGCTCTCCTAAAACAAGGCTGCTTTCTTCTCTGCAGGGCTGAGGATAAACTCGTGCTGGCTGAAATCAGCTGGTGAGCACAGCCGCTTGCCAGGGCTGTGTGCCCAGGGGTTCGGGCACAGCTCTGGATGGCCGGGGGGATGCAGGGTTTGCGCCACAGCCCTTGCCAGCCTGCTCCAACCCGAGAAGTGCCCACCCGGGCAGCGCCGTGTGTTCTGGTAACCAGTGCATTTCTGCTTGGTCTCCTCCCGGCCAGCCCAGCCGTGGGAGTGAGCTGGGATCCGGGCTGTGCCTCCGCGCTGCTGCTCAGGCTGCTCGGAGCAGACGCAGAACCCAACCAGATGGCAGAGGGGCTGGCTTGGCAAACGCCAAGTTGCCAAGTTTCCCACCACAGCTGAGTGGTGGGACGGCAGCGCCCAAGTCCAGCGTCTGAGCTCTGGGGCTGGGAGCCCAAACCTGGTCCATCCTGCAGCACCTGTGTGCATCACCGTGATGGGAGCAGGGGTGGTGGCTCTGGGGAGGGCACGTGGGCACCCGCCTGCTCCCAGGCAGAGACAGATGATGGCTGTTATATTCAGCCACGCACCACAAACCCCACGTCCTTTCTCAAAGTGGAACCCAAATGCCTTGCTAGAGATTTAAGTTGCTCTCTGCTGTCTGCGTGTGATGGTGCACGGCGGTGGGGAATCTGCCACCGGTGCCCCTGCCAAAATGGTTTGGAGTGACCCTGCTTGCTCAGTACCTGGAACTGCATGTCTCCGGATCGCACCTATGTATTTTTACATTAAAGCCTGCAAGTGAGAAATTGTAGCCCGTAAGGAGAGCAGGAGTCTCGGCATCAGCCTAGCGACAGATTCCAAGCAGATCTATGGGAGGGGAAGCGGTGCCAGCCCCGATGCATCCTTCCTGCATAAAACTGAAGAGTGTTACAGGGACCTTTTTTTTTCTCTTTTGTTGCTGTTGACTTTTCTTTAAATCACAGCATCAGTGCTAGCAAGGCCATTAGGCATCTGGGAAATGATCTCTTTCATGCACAGAGGGTAGTTCAAAAGATTTCATGACAACTGCATCTGCATTACACCTCATTTTGCTGGATAAAACATGTTAACAACTTTACAGGTTTGGAGTCGATGAAAACGAGCATCACACTCGAATCATTTTCAAAGCAGAGATCTTGAAAACCACTGGCAGCCCGACACACTTCTCCATATGTTATATAAAGTAACTGTTTACAATATGAGCTGGCAAATATCATATAATATAACTAATAATTAGATGACACTGAAATATGACTCATTTTGAGTGATCTCATATGCATATTTATACTCTTAAAAGTATTACTAGGAAAGAAGAGCAAAAGCTTCTTGAGGGCCACTGGCCTGGCGGGCATGCTGCTGAGGCCCCCAGCCAGGGATTTCTGGGGGTGCACAGCCTGGACCATCCCCAGCATCCTGGGGGGTTTCTGGGGGTGCACGGCCTGGTTCAGCCTACGGTGCCTCAGTGCCTTGTGCTGAGACGATGCCCTTGCTGCTGCAGGCAAGATGCAGCACATCCAACTCGAGAGGGAGCGACACGGGCAATTTGAGGAGCTGCTGCTTTGGCAACACTGCACGGGATGAGGGTATCTCAGAAGATGGAGAAAAACTGTAGAAAATTTGTAATTCACTGCAGTTTGCCATGGTTAAATGAATCTGCTGTCCTCATTTTGTCTAAACCCATCTGATTTCTACTTCCGTAATCCTTTTCCCTGCCAGCATCAGGCTGGGTCTCTTCCCTGCCATCACCCCGATGAGAGCACCCCGGGGCTGCCGGCCTGGGCTGCAGCCTGTCCGAGCCCCTTCGGCCGCTCAGCCCATCCTTCCTGCGCATCGGTGGTGTGGGAGGAGTGGAGCTGGCGGCTGCTGCCGAAAGTGCCCCGGTTCCGAAATCCATCTGGGAAACACCGTGTCCTGGCAAAGGCTCCTCTGGGCAGCCTTTGTTCCTGACGTGTCACCTGCTTAGCTTCAAATATTAAAGCTGGCATTTAATTACAGGTAGTGATGACAGCGAGGTTAGTCATAACGCAGTAATTAAGCCCAAGGTTTGTGTTCAGTAGCTGCCATTCGGCTTACGGCAGCGGTGGGGGAAGGCGAGGCAGCAGCACAGCCTCCCCCGCCGGCAGCAGGGTCCCACCGATGGGCTGCAGGAGCAGTTCACAACGTGCAAATTATTTCTGGGGTTTGCTGGGGCAGACCCTGTCACAATTTAATTTAAGTTTGTCTTAGCCTAAGGGGCAAATTCTTTTGTTTCATATTTTTAAATGATTCAGTTTAAGAGGCAAAGCAGAGTCCAGAGCCCAGCCCCTCATCTTCTCAGCTTCGAATGCTGATGTAAAGACGACAGGGCTGAGTGGCTCTGGCTCCTCCATTCCTTCCTGGAGATTTCCCACCACTGTGAACTTACCGGTGTTTCTAGATCTGCTCCTGACTCTTACGGGCATGGAGGGGCTTCATGGCACGCTGGGCAAATTACAAAAGCACCATTTGTGCATCACGTTTTCTGCCTCCCCAAACTTTACGGCAAAGTATTGGGAAATTTTCTAACTTTGAAATCCTAAAACGCTTACAGTAGCTGCTGCAAGGGCCATATTAAAGCAGGTTGGTCACTGGGTACTGGAGCTTTGGGGAAGGGGGCTGTTCTGTGGATGGGGCTGGGTTCGCTGCTGCCTGCTCTTGGCCACCGAGAATTTGTGGGGCTGCAGCTCCGAGCCCCCGGCAGCACACAGGGCTTTGGGGAACGTGCTGGTAGTACCTGTTTCTTCATCCCCTGTCAAACAAGGGTGGTAGGAACCATGTCAGACAGAAGCTGTAAAACTTTACTGGGTATTGCAGGAGGCAATTTCAAATGTGTCGTTCAAAGTGAAAAAAAATAGTATAAATTACAATTGGATCTTAGCATTTTAGGTACACACACATGCACGTATTTATACGCACCCCCACCCTCCCCATATATGTGTGTATGTAGTTGATGGTGTATTTTTAGATGCAGTGTAAATTGATCCTATTCCTAAGCTCTCTGGTTAGTATAAATTGATTAAGAAAAACAGCAACTGAAAGCTTTTGTTTCTATGAAAATACCAAGTACTCATGCCATTCTGGAAAGGAAACTGAATTCAAAATGAATTTTGAAGGTTTGCTTCAAAATCCCCTCCCGGACGGCTGGCAATTTCTCCTGAGCAGGTGAAAAGCCCGCGCTGCCTGCGGGCTGCCGCTCTGCATCCCACCTTCCGCTCCCGCTGGTTTTGGGGTTGTTAGCGGGCTGAGACGCACGCTGAGAGCCGGGCGAGCTGCAGGCAGGGCTCGGCTCTATTTTGGGTACCGATAACTATACTTAGGGCTGAGTCATCCCTTCCAGTATCAGTTACAAGAGCGCTTAATCGAGCAGAGCTGGTGACCAGCTCTGATGGTGAAGGTTTGGGGCCGTGCGCTGAGGCCACAAAGCCACCCTGCAGCCTCTCCCCTGGCATCAGAGCCACGGATCTGGCCCCCGGGTGACAGCACTGGTGTCTGCTCTGGCCCCTTCTCTCTGCCGGAGCACGGTGCGGGGTGATGGGGTGCATTTTGTCTGGCGGCTGGGAGCGGGGAAGTGGGTGCTGCAGCGGCGCTGGGCTCCGTCCCCCACTGCGGGCAGGGCTCCCACAGCCCCTGGGGAGGTTTTAAAGGCAGCGTCCCCACATGGAACCATCCCTTGCAGGGCACCTGGCCTGGGATGGGAATGCTGCAAAGAGCTTCTAGCCAAAAATTCAGGTCTTCTTCCTTACGTATGTCCCATTAAGAGCAACTGCTTATATGGCCATTTACTGGGGCATGGTGTTCAATGGTATTCAATGGTATTCAATGGTATTCAACGGTATTCAATGGCGTTCAATGGTATTTAGCCTCTCTTCGTTTTAGTAGCCTGTTGACGATCCCAGAGTCAGCGAAGGAAGCTTTTCTGTGTACTTATTAAGAAACATCTATCAAGCTGGCTGTAGCAATGCTAGATATCGCTGGTATGATACCAGTCCTGCCAGCAAACAGCAAAGAGAAATGTTTTTCTTTGCAGATTTATTCCCCATGCAGAAAGGGAAGGCTAGAGAACATTTTCATTGAATCGCATCCAAACAGTCAAGTCAGCCTTCTCCATCTGCTTGAAGTGGGGGTTTAGTTGTTAATTTGCCTCCATGGGTCTCTCTGTACCTGTTTTCTGTGGTGATACATTGGACACCTGTAGGTCATTTTTCTTCTGATTTTTGCTGTGCTCACTTATGGCTGTCAAGTGACATTTTGCCCAGTGTCTGAAGGAGAGGAGACAACTTAGAAAAAAAAAAGATCATTTTGGTGAAAAGCTATTCTGATGGTAACGAGAGCCAGCTTATAAAACCAGAGCTTTTACTCTGAATTGAGTCCCTTAAGTAATATCTGAATATCGGCATAATTCTTTTAAAAAGCATTTAACATTGGAAACTTTATTTTTAGCGTGTAAATGTCAAGGCGAACGGCAGCCTTTCAATCTTCCCCCAGCTCCTCCTGCTGGGTGCCCGAAGCTCCCGCTCCCCTCTGGCACCCCTCCATGGGGCTGGGAGCCCCCTCAATGGGGGAGATGCCGCTGCTGCTGCATCTGCCTGGGACGGGGGGTGATGGGACCAGAGGGGGATGGTCCGGGGGGTGATGGGCCACCGTACGACCAGGACGGGCAGGGAGAGGAAGCAGTCCTTCTCCTGGCTCTCTCTCTTCCCCAAAGGACTTTGTTTAAAAACAAGTAGTCTTTTAAAAATCTAGGGCAAGTCAGTCTCTTGCCAAAATTAGTCTTTGTGCAAGAGCATGAGACTGAATTTTAATGGGTAGCTGGTATGTGGGGATGGAGGGAAATGACTGCTTTTACTATCTAAATGCTGTTTTAAATAAGGCCTGTAATATCAAACAGCTTTGCCACGCTCACAGATATGTTTTACAGGAAGCATCACTGCCACCGCTCAGTAATACACAAGAATGTTCAACAACAACTTACTTTTTCATTTGTGCCAAACGTGTCCTGACACATTTGAGCTGAGGCAGATGAAAGCTGCAGCTCAAAAGAAAGCACAGGCAGAGCCTGGGCACGCTGCTTTTATCTGGCCTGGTTGTTGTCGCCGCTGCACAGGTAATTGCTAGAAAAACCCTGCAAGGCCATTTTTCATGTTGCATTTGCCTAACTGCAGCCGAGGGGAGCAGGGAGAGGCAAAACCCTTCCTCTGCTGTGCCAGGCCGGGGCCTGGGGTCCTGTATGGAGCCCTGCGGGTGGGATCGGATGGGATGGGGACACGGATGGGGATGAGGATGGGGATGGGGTGGTTCAGCAGCTGGGCTCCTCCCGGTGCTCGCACTGCCATGCCAAGAAGTTCCTATGGAGGTACGCAGTAGACGACATCGCCGGTTGTGGAATTAATATAATAGAAAACAGGGAAATGTGAGGTGCCAGGGGGAATAAATAATTACATGATTGCATGCCTAGCTCCGTTCTGGCTCCTGCCCCTTGTCAGCCCAACCTGGGCCCTTCGCAGCGGCGCCGGCCTGCCCTGCTGCCTCCCTGCCCAGGGGCTCTGCTGGCTTCTCCAGCTGCCAGCGGCTAAATGGCAGCTACAGAATTATCCAAAGGGGCTGATCATTTGTGATTTATTTTTGCAAAAATTACATTTGACTTCCTAAACTAAAATTTGAAGGTACAGTCCCTTCCCTTTAGCAAAGTGGTTTATTACTTTTAACTGGGATTTTATAATCTCTGCCCATGCTGGTCCCAAGTTTCGGGCCAAAGCTGCATGTGTCCCCCAGGACATGCTGTATGGCCGTGCCACTAATTCACAACTCTTCTGGAGCAGGAACAAAATCCACACCATGTACTGCTCTTACTGGTTACATGGGATGTACTGGTCTGTCTGTATGCCGAGACAGAATCTGTATGACTTCAACTTGCATTAGTCTGTGTTTCTGAAGGCACCTGCTGGTCCAGGGGAGGTTCTCTATGTCACGACAGAACTGCAGTTTTTTCTCTTTAACGCAGATGTGTGCATCGCAATGTCAGGCATGACCTTCAAAGGGGGAGAAGTGAACTTTGGGTTGCCTGAGCCTGATATCGTCATCTCCAAAACCACAGCACCCACCCAGTGAGGCAGGAGGTGGCAGGTCCAGACCCTGGTCCTGGTTCAGCACAGGAGGTTTGGCCGTGCCGGAGTCATTCCTGGTCACCAGGGCCAGTGCTGGCACTGCTCACTCCTGGGAGGGACAGTGGGGGCTTTAAGGTAATAATGGCAGCAAGGTCGGTGTCATTTGATGAATCTCCCATAAAAAAGGACCAGCAATATCAAACAAATAAATCATTTCTCCTCTACAGTTCAAAGTTCATCTATTTTCCATGTATGACTGGACTTCTCAGGTGTTTATACCAAAGAAAATTCAAAGCCTACCATGCAAGTAGTCTGCAAAGAATTAAACTTATATGGTTTCTTAAAAGTACTCTTTAATTATGAAATTAATAATAGCATAATATTTGGTATGAAAAATGTGTATAACCCCAAAGGGCATCTCCCAGCTGGGCCCCAGAGAGAACAACCAAGCGAGTCCTCATCCAGAGGTGCTGGGGCTGTGCCTCAAGCCTCCGGCGCATCGGCTGGGGATGCTCTGCTGCGTGCCCACCCGCCCCAGCACCCTCCTCTCCACCGAGTTAGCAGCTAACTCCACAGCCGAGTTGATTCTCAGTCACTGTCTTGGAGAAAAATCAGTTCCCCACAAAAGGCTGTTATTCACAGAGGAAGGAAATGCATTTTTTAGCACTCGTTCTTTTAACAAACTAACAGTGCTTTCACAGAGAAATCTCTGTTAGTGAGCACGTGCTGCCAGGGGGTGGCACCGGGACATGGGCCCCTGCAACCCGCGGGCAGGGACAAGCCCAGCGTGAGCGTGTCCTGGGTCTCTGCCCCAGAGCTTCAGGGATGCCCCAGTCCCCGCGTCGCAGTGTGCTCGCAGCCATCATGTTCCTCCACGCATTGCTAGTGTGGAAGCGGTCCCATCAACAGCCGGTGACATGGACTGGGACCTGGCTTTGGTTCTTAACATGACTAACACCAAGCTGAGGCACTTGCCCTGCTGCTAAGGTCCATGAGAGCGGCAGGGCTCTTGCCGATGGATTTCAGGCTGTCCCCAGTCACTGCCACAGTCTCCAGGAGGAGCGTGCAGGGTGGCTGCTGGTGCTGCTGCTGCGCGGAAGAGTGATAAATTGAATGGGGAAGACTTTTATGAATTATTTACATAAATAGCTCTGCTGTTCCTTGGCTATATGGGAATGCCGGGAAGGGTAAATGGTGTTTTGAGCACTTTAAATGAGTTGATCTTCTGGTGGTGACTCAGGGACACAAGGATGCCCAGTGGGGTACCCACAGGCAGAGGCGCAGCCGCTCAGGACCCTGGTAAGGGTGTCCCTGTGGGAGTCACTGCCCGATTCTTGGCTGGGAAGCCAGGTGTACGCCCGGGCTTCGGGCCACCTGCCTGCTGGCTGCTGCCCAGTGCCGGCTGCCGTCACCCTGGCTGGGGACCAAGACCCCGAAGGGAGTGGGGGTGTTGTAGGTGCAGAGAGGCTGTCCAGCTCTGGGACGTCTGCTTCTGCCCCACTGGTGAGATGAGCCATTTGTGCCGCCTGGCTGCCGGCCAGCAGTAGTGGACAAGCTGACAAGAAGGTGGTCACTCAGCACCCTGCTCCTGCCACAGGGCTGGGGCGGGTGGTGGGTCACTGCCACCTCACAGGGCGGTGACACTGTTCCCCAAGGAGCACTGTGTTGGTGTGTGCGCCCCAGCGGCTATAAATACACCCGTCGCTTCGCTGTCCTCTTGGTACCTCATGTAGAGGCACTGATAGCATTTGTGACACCCACACTCAGCTGCCATGTAACTCATGAAGTCTCCGGGTATTTATATTTGTGCCAGCAGACAGGGTTGGTTCAGTGTCGGCAGCACCAAACAGCTCTGTATCTCTCAGGCCGGACCCTCGGTCAGGTTTAACCCCGCAGGGACACAGGCACGGCTGCGGGGCTGCCTGAACAGCCAGCAGGACTGGGACACCACTGAGTCCAGTGGGCTGTGCACTGGCCGCCCACCTTGCTGCCAGTGACAATTTGGGGTAATCCCACAGGAATGTGTCACTTCTCCCGGGAGCCTTCAAGCATTGACCTGCTCCCATCCCAGCTCGTCTGAATTCAGCCCGAACCGTACAGTGGCATTCCCAGAATCTCCCTCCCACTTGCATTGGAGCAGGAGCCTGATGCTGGCAGCAGAAACCTGAGCTGCACGGTTTGAAAACCCCCATTTATTCAATTATTTATCTGTTCAGCCCGTTGCCTATTGCCACAAGCTTGTCTCCTATTTTCTAATGCTGTAAGATAATTTTAAAAAGTTTATAAGCAACTATTCTGTATGTTCATGTGCTGCCTCCAGAGCAGAGCGGAGGGGCAGAATCCCCCCCTCACCCTGCTGCCCACGCTGCTGGGGATGCAGCCCAGGATGCAGGGGGCTTTCTGGGCTGCGAGTGCACATTGCTGGCTCCTGTTGAGCTTCTCATCTACCAACACCCTCAAGTCCTTCTCCTCAGGGCTGCTCTCCATCCATTCCCTGCCCAACCTGTATTTGTACTTGGGATTGCCCCGACCCATGGGCAGGACCCTGCACTTGACCTTGTTGAACTTCATGAGGGTCGCAGGGGTCCATCTCTGCAGCCTGTCCGGGGTGCAGGAGGGGGCAGAGGGCGGGGTGCCGGCAGCCTGCACCCCGGCCCCCCAGCACCCCTGAGCTCTCCCAGCAGCATCCCCAGCCCCCAGGAGCGGGGCTGCCTCCAGGCACTGCAGCTGCCCGACATGAATAAATGTGTAAGCAGAGTGAAACTCCATGCCGTGTGAAGTTAGGGTAGCTGCAGGTGGTGAAACAAGTCAAAGGCATGAAAACAAGAGGTCAATATAAAAATCTGAAATATCTATACTGTCAGGCAAGGTACGGATAAAAAAGGTGGTTAAGTATTTTAAGTGGTTTTAAACGTTAAGCCATTTGGGAAGCAACAGTCACTCTGTATCCTGCAACAAAATCGGCATGTAGCAGCCATCGCCAAAGAGAGAAAAAGCAAGTTTCTGTAAAGACAGATTTAGCTTTTGATCTGTACAGACTTGGCGATGCACTCCAGGCTGGCGGACTACAGCTGCGTACGCTGGACAGTAATTGGAGGAATAAATACCTGAGGCCGAGGAGGAGCTGCCGAGGGAAAGGGAGAAAGGGATGGCGAGCAGGCTCTTCCCTGGCCAAACGCTGGAAACGGGAGCCGGTGGAGAGGGGATGCTGGGTCAGGCCCCTGCCCGCAGAACCGCACACGGTCTGCTTTTATCTGTGTTGGGAGGTGGGTCATTCCCCTGCCACCTGCCGACACGCTGCACCCTAAAATCCTAGAAGACGAAGCATATCCCTTAACAATTCATTTACTCACTTATTTTGATCGTCAGCCGATGAGACTGGTTCTGCTCAACGTTTTAAATTGTGTATATTTTGCAAACCTTTTATTATCTGTTCTTAAGTACTTATCGTGGCCTGCAGAATCACCTGGAAACGTGAATTAACTGCAATAATACAAAAGGCAGAAAAAATGTTTCATAATTTTATTGGGGCGGTTACAAAGTGAGGTTGCTAGGTACAGTGCCAGTGACTCTGTGGCTGCGGTTCTGCTGCCACTAAAAATAGTTACAACTTTAAAAGCCATGCCTAACAGTAAAGGTACATGCAGACAACCCCGTGCTTTATTAAAAAACAAAATCTTTTTCCTCGTTAAAATTATGGACAAATAAAGGCATCTTTTTACTACTATTTAATTAAAGCAGTTACATAACCTGAGCTCAAATACCAAGTAGCACTGTCTCTGCTGATATTGCAGAGTTGTTACTATTCACTAGTATTTACACCAAAATTGAACTTATTCAACAATATTAAAATCACAGTACAATAGAAAAATAAACATTTTCACATATATCCTTGAAACACATTGTAATTCACAGCCACAAAATAAGTAGTGGTTTTAATTCACAAGTCATATGTCTTCAAAGTATTTGAAATTATTGTGCCAATACAGCCAGGCTCCAGAAATATTATTCTGTAGTAGATTCTGGTTCAGTGCAAAGCACGATACAGCAAATGGAAGTAGGGTGAAACTGTCCCATTCAAGCAGTGACAGCTGTTTTCATGTGGTTTTTTTTAAAGTTGAGGGCTTTTGGTGTTGGTCTAAACCAACTTCCACCTGAGGGCCAGCATCCCCCACCCCCTGGCAGCTCTGCTTGCACCCTCCCCAGTTTGCAACCAGCAATTGAACACGGCTGCTCAGGAGCTTGGAACACATTTTTTCATAGTCAAACACAACTTCAGGCCTGTAGCTTCCTTCAAAAATGTTACCAGGGTGGAGACTAACCACTGCAGGTAACAAATACAAATGTATGGACTTGAAAAATAATGAGCTGATCACAGAAAGGGCTGTGCCAAGACATATCACTCTTTACTAATGTTTTTGTTCTGGTCAAATCTGAAGACAAAAACTAGTAACAAGGAAAAAAAGAATCCCCTCTTTCTCCAAAAGAAAGGCAATCAGCAGGTTTTTGTCTCCTGCCCCCCCCCCACCCCCCAGCCCATTGTGTTTACCTGCTGCAGACCTGACTTTCCAGGCAGGGCTGTCTGTGGGTGGAAGATCACCCCTGTTCCATCCCACGTTCTGCCCAGCTCTCACCGGGACCCCAGCAGGCAGAGCAACAGCGGCCTGCTCCGGGGGCTCCAGACGTTCCGCTCCCCGGGGATCCTGCTGCTCAGCCAGGCACCCTGCGCCAGAGGCACTCGGAGCCCCGTGTCCCCCTCTTGTCCTTCCTCGTGGAGAAAAAGAAGAGGGGGATGCCAGGCTCAGGAAAACTTGGCGTGACCCCTCTTTGAGCTCGTACAGCATGACCCTGAGAGTTGAGTCTATGGGCCCACGCTATGGAGACAAACCTTCAGCTCCTGTCCTGGGCTGGAAAGAAGGCGGCAGTGGGATGCTCTGCGGCATTCACTTGTGGACCACCAGCTGCAGAAACGGCCCAGTGGCTTCCCACAGCCACCTTTCACAGGCTTGCAGGGAATTCAGGTTGGGAGGCAGCTTCCCAGGGCATTTAGTGCAATCGCCTGCTCAGCGCAGGGTTGGGTAAGAGATACTGCAGATGTCTGATCATTAGTTCATTAACTTGGAGTCATATGAACTGGATTAAAACAAAAAAATCCTAGGTGCTGTGGTATGAAACCATAAAACTGACACCAGATCATGTGTAGGTTTCATACTGATTTCATTTTGTATTAAAGATTACCATATGTGGGAGTTAATGGGCATAAATGAGAAAAAAAAATTAACCCCGTGAGCCAGAGGAAGCAAAATACAGCTAATGAATAATAATCTGTTCTGGTGTGGATCATTGTAGACTGCTTTGACAAAACTTAAGCTCTAAATAACTATTTACCTCAAACCTTTTGGCGTCTTCAGTGAATGATTTGTAGTTATTAAAAGATTCACGACTGTACCCAGAGGAAAAATAGGTTAAAAGCACGATCACAAAATCGTAAACTGTTTAATCTCATTTGCTAGTTGAAGGCTAACACAGCACAACGAGGGAAGGTGGAACTTTTAGGTGGTCTTCCTGTAGTGAGACGATGAGCTGAATCTCGTTCCTAGTAAACACAACCCATCGTCAGCATTGCTTATTAATTAACAGCCCAAAGGCTGTAGCTGAGATTGCATTCTCTTTGCATATTGGATAGGTCAGAAAGGAATTCCAGTCAAGTGGCTTAGGGAAAGACTTCTTCCACTACCCCCATCACAGAGGTTTCTGTATGAACACAGGCATCTCCTTGGGCTGGTGGACTGATTGTCTTCCACAAGTACATTATAGTAAGGATAAGTGCCAAAAGGCAAATATTTAAGAACAGACTTGCCAAGCTCCCCAGGAGCTAATGGCTCCAGCTATGACGCTGCCTGGAGATCTGCTTGGTCTTTGTCCTGGTGGCATCCAATCCCCCCATGTCTGACCCTCTGATGGGATGGGCCAACAGACATGATTCTGCCATGTCGCAGGTAAAAGGTACCCATGGGGGAGGAGATCTGAACTCGGTGTGATTTTGCAGTGGTTCCAACTACCCCATGTCAAATACAGCAATGTTTAAAAAAAGAGCAGGAACTTTACATGAAATTGTGAGGCTCAGCTTCAAGTTCCAGCTGGACTCGGAGGAGGCTGTGACATCTTGGTATGTGCACAGCAGGGAGTCACACCGGAGCAGGATGCGGTCTGAGGTGTTAACTCTGCAGGTCATAGCATCTGAAAGACGGAAAATAAACTGTGTGTAAAACGTGTTTAATCATCCCTCTCAGTGTTCGGCAGGAGGCTCCTGTACACTTCTGTGAGGTGAAGATGCCGAGTGCCGTTGCCTGCTACGGCTGATCATCAGTAGAAGCGACCTTCATTAAATAAAGTATCAGAGCAGACCTCAGTAATGAACCCGGCCAATTGCACAGTTCTCTCCAGCGAGGCAGGATGAAACAGAGAGAGCTTTTAACAGGTTCACCTGGAAAGCACGAAACCAGTTCAAGACCCAGAAGACTGCCGGGTAGACAATACAAGAGAGGCACTGCTGTCCTGAGTTCCAGAAGGTGTATCTCCCTGGTGGGCTGTCTACCCAGACCGTGGGGCTCTCCTCCAGCGTGCCCAGCCTGCCAGAGCTGAGCCCGTAGAGTTTTGTTGCACTTGGGTTTTGTACACACTGCAATCATCAGCCAACTTTGCCATATTAGAGAGACATATTGCGAAAAGGCTGTAAGTAACTACATAAGGACCAACCTGGGCGTGCAGTTTTACATTTTGCTGTGTCTGATTAGGGGAACGTTTTATTTCCTAACTGAAAATAAAGACAGAAATCAAGACCACAAAACGCTGGGAAATGAATACAATTTTAGACCTCGAGAATCAGATTCAGAGAATATCCTATTTTTATGCTCTTTTTTCGTTTAATTCATCTGCCATTCCAAACAAGATATGCCTCAGTTGAATGAAGTCTCAAATAATCACATAATAGGAGAAGTCATTTATTGTGAATCAGGCTCATTCTCTGGTGATATAAATAGGCTGTGCTGTTCCACAGTCTTTTGTCAGAGGGGATTAATTAGCAATTGACCCTTGCTTGGGATTTCTTCACTACCTCTACATTTTTCATCTTATAGGGATGAATGAGATCTTAACATTGCTTTAAGAAGCTACGCTTCCTAAGCAGCAATTTAATTTATCCTTAGGCTATAAATCAGTAGTTTAATTTATCACTAGGTCACATATCAACAGTGAATAGTCAGGGTGGAATTGAGTTTATTATAAAGATGTTCTGTTAGAAGACACAGTATTACAGTGATTGAAACATGCTGTTAAATTTTCCATTAATGCCCAATTCTGAATATCAACACGGAGAACCACACTTTACATACTTTACATTTAGCTTTCTAATAAATAAGTTCAATAAATAGGGATTTTGCAGATTAAGAAGCTGTACGTGTCAACAGAAGCTGCTTTACAATGTTGTCAAAAATAACTAGAGCTATTCTTGTTTGTTACCAACCACTGGAAATTAGTAAGTAAAATATAAATATTTTACCCTTACTATGAAGACCGGAGGAACGAAGATCTGTTAAAATCACCCTTAGGATTACACAGAACTTTAATTTTGTACACTAAATTTATAATTTAGAGCATGCTTTTATACCATTTTTAGCACACAATATTTTCAAATACATTTCTTAAAAATACAAGAAATAATTAAGACTGCCCATGTAAGATTTCATCTGTGCTCTGATCACTAGCTCTTGTGTTACACAGCATTGCAGTTTGGCTAATTTTGGATGACCTATTCCACATTTGCAGAAGATATATAATAAAGGGCCAGATTCAGCTTGTAGTATGTTGCAACATCTTGTTAATACAGTAATTTATTTGTCACAGTACAAAAAAAATTAATTCCCCCCAATTATTTGTAAATATAATACATATATATAATCCATTTATATTATTCATTTTTAATAATTATTTTCTTGGGAAACAACTCTTATGTTATCTCTAAAGATTGCCAGAAAGAGAAATATTCCCGTACCAAATGAAAACGCAAGTAACTCGAGCAACTGTAGTTTTACTTGTCCGAAAGGTACCATTACTTTCAGCACACACATTTCTCACATTTTACCCGTAAAGAAAAGACCTCCAGCCGGGCTCCCAACACCGGCAGTCCAGCCTTCGCGCTGCAGCGAGGTGCTGGTCAGCCTTTGGGAAGGGCGGCTCGCCCCGGCTCCGCAGAGCTCATGCAGATGCTCCCCAGGCGAGCCCAGTCCGTGCTCGGCCCCGTCCTGCAGTTCCTCCGGCTGGTAATGCGCTGGTTTTCCTCAGCACGGAAGGCAGGATCGGACCATCGGCTGCTCAGAACCAAATCACCTCGGCACTCCTTTGCACGCCGACATCTGCTCATGAAACGCACCACTACGTGCACGTGCGAAGCAAGCGCCTGCTTGCACCGGCTCCTAGAGGGACCTGCTTATGTCTGCCAGGGGCTGAGGTGTCAGTTCACCTGGAAGCCAATTTGCCTTTAAGTGGGGGGGTGTCCAGATTTTTCATGAACAACCATCGTAATCTGAAAGCATAATCATGCACACATCAGTAAGCCTACCTTTTGCAAAACACCGGCACTCAAAGACTGAATCATAAATGCTACCAAACTATCAAATAATTACCAACACTAGAAGTAGATGAAGAAATAATAAAACTGTAAAGGTGAGATAACTGCATCGTGACTCTGATTTAAATAGTCGTTTACCACGCCAAGTGAGCAAAAGGCTAGGTATGTGGACTGAGCCTCATAAGAGAAGATACTGCTCTTATTTTTATTTCCTATTTTTAAAGAAAGGCTAATTGAGAACATTTTTGAATGTGGGAGACTAAGTCATTAAAAGAGAAGCACTTGAATTGCTTTCTTCCTTTAGGGGATTTACTTCATTTTATTTTGTCTAACACAAGTCAGAAAGAAATAAGAATACTGTAAAGAGATGGAAAGCTGAATTTTGACACATTATTTTCCATTAAAATTCTTCCACATACTTTGCTAAGCTTTTTCTAAAATCAGAAAATGAGGCTTTACCTAAAACAAATCTGAGACACTGGCAGATTTTCCTCACACCCTTGTAGCACTACAGTGTCCTACTGTCTCAAAGAGGAGGACTTTTTTCAAACTGTTCCCAAACCTTTCACATTTGTTCACAAACTGGTATCTCCGTTCTGTTTATACTCTGATAAAATATTGAGAGTCATTTCCTCGCTTTTAGACTGCACGTTGTGTTCACTTCTTCTGGATGATTTCCTGGTCGCCCTGGAAAGCCGCCTTCGAAAGGTATCACCTGCCAGAAAGTAAAGAATAGGGTCGACGCAGCTGTTGAGGCTGGCCAGACCCCTCGTCACTTGGTAAGTGGCATAAACCTTATCGTTGAAGGCACACATTTGTGGAGTCTGAAAATCCACCCTGGCTCTTAGATTTAAGGTCTTCATCACATGGAAGGGAAGGTAAGACACAGCAAAGACCGTCAACACAATAATAACCAGGTAAATCGATTTTCTCCTGAGAGGAGAATTGTCCAAATCTTTGTAAATCAAAGCTTTCACAATCAGCCCATAGCAACCAAGAATCACGATGAACGGGATGCAGAACATAAATACGGTGGTACACATGCTGTAAATGAAGTAACTTCTCAGGTAATCATCGGCTGTTGTGTCGTAGCACGTTATGGTTTTATTTCTCCTTATCCCCGTTCCCGAGTAGAAAAGTATTGGAGAAATCACAGCCACCACAATGACCCAGACCAGGGTGCTGATGTACACTGCGTTCTTCTTCTTCAGTCTCCCCAGCGACTTCAAGGGGTGCACCACTCCCGTGTACCTGTGCACGCTTATGCAAGTTAGAAACAAAATACTGCCGTACAGGTTCACGTGGAAGATGAACCTCTGCAGCTTGCACATGATATCTCCGAAAATCCAGTCCGTTTTATTGAAGTAGTAAAAGATGAGGGCAGGTAGAGTCAAGACATACAAGAAATCGGCCAGCGCCAAGTTGAACATGTAAACTGAGATGCCGCTCCAAGGCCTCATATGGAAGACAAACATCCAGATGGCCACGCTGTTGCCCAAAAACCCAGTGATGAAGACCAGAATGTAGACGGTGGGCAGGTAATAGAACTGGAAGCCAGTTTTGGTCAGGGAACACTTGGTGGTGGCGTTTCCCGCAGACCAGCCACTGCTGGATAACAGGTTCGGTTCAGTTCCATTCAGAGCAGCAGAGAAAAGGACTTCGGTCATGATCCTTCCACCAGAGTCACGTAGGTCTGAGGTGAAGCAACAAAGTCTCTACAGGAACAGTAACACATCTAAATCAAGAAAAGAGCAAAGAAAAGCTAACTGGATGGTGAAACCTGCCCTGCTTTTCTTCAGAGGGTTTCCGAGCTCGGCTGAGCCTCTCCCACCCACGCAGCTCGATCTAGCGTGGGGCGCGGACCGTGTCCCCCGCACGCCGGGAGCCAGGGGACACCCCGGCGGGTCGCCGCCTGCCCCGGCGGGCCCCTCTCCCCGCCCCGGCCCCGGAGCGCCGCGCAGGAGGTCGGGGCAGGGCAGCCGAGGCGGCGGCGAGAACGGCAGCGGGCTGGCCCGGCCCGGCCCTGGGACGCGCCGGCGGGGAGAGGGGAAAGGGACGGGGCGAGCGCCGGGAAGGGGCAGCGGGAGCGGGGCCCGCAGCGGGGGCGGCCGCTCCGCCCGCGCTCCTCAGGCGAGCGCCGCCGCCCCGTCCGCCTCCGCGGCTGCCGGCCCCGTCCCGCAGCCCGCGGCCGCCGCTCCCCTGGGACTGCCCGGCTCCCCCCAGCCCTCCAGCTCCCCGAAGTCACCCCAGCCCGCCCGCCGCCGCTCCCTTCGCTTCCGCCCGTTCCCCTCAGCCCGCTCGGCTCCCCGAAGTCACCTCAGCCCTGCCGGCCTCGCTCCCCTCGCTTCTGCCCGCTCCCCTCAGCCACCCGGCTCCCTCAACCCGCCCGGCTCCCCCGGGTCACCTCAGCCCGCCCGGCTCCGCTCCCCGCGTCGCCCCCAGCCGCCGCCCGGCTCCGAGGATCGCTGGGGCCGCCCCCACCTGCCTCCCCCGGCGCTCTCCTCAGCCCGCGCTCGCCTCTCCTCGCGTCCGCCCGGCGGGGGGCAGCGTCCCGCCCGCAGCTGCCCCGGCCGAGCCGGCTCCCATCGCCGGGCAGGACAGGACAGGGCGTCCGGGGGCAGCGGCTTTAGGGCGCGGGGCGCCCCTCCATGGCGGCGCCGCCGCCGCGGGGAGAGCGGCCGCAGCCCCTCTGCTGCGGGAGGCACCGCGGCAGCCCCGGGCGGACTGCGGGCGGGACGAGGCGCCGACTCGGCCCAGGGGCGCGCCGCCCGCCCCCCGCACCGCCCTCGCAGGCGGGCGGCGCTCGCCGTTCCCCGCCCGCCCCACACGGCGGCCGGGCCGGGCCGGGGGCTGCGGGCGGGGAGGGAGCGGCGGCGGGGAGGGGCCGGGGCCGGTGCCGGACCCGTGACCCCCAGCCGACACGCCCCGTGCTCCTGGCGACAGCCGCCACCCTCAGGCCGCACCCGGGGCATGGGGCTGCGATGGGCGCTGGCTCCAGCCCAGCTGCGGAGGCGGTAGCGGAGCACACGGGTGCGCCCATGCGGCACGGCGGGCGTGGCAACGCCGGCGAGGCCAGCGCCAGTGGTCACGGCCAGGCGCGTGTGCCGTGGTCACCCCTCTCCAGGGGCTCACGCCGGCACCATGGTGGCACGGCACGGGCACGGGCACGCGGGATAGCCCAGTGCTGCCCAGGCAGAGCCGCGGCCTGCCCGGTGCTCCCGGGCAGCGGGGGCAGAGAAGGGCAGGGTGCCCTCCTGCCCTCCGCAGTGGGGGAGCAGGGGACACCACGCCTGGGCTAAGCCCCGTCCCGCCAGCACCAGTACAGGCAGTGGGGCGCAGTCAGCGGGGTACGGGTGGTGGGGCGCAGGCAGCCGGGTGCAGGTGGCAGGGCGCAGGCAGCGGGGTGCGGGCAGTGGGGCGCAGGCAGTTGGGCAAGGGTAGCAGGGCACAGGCGATGGGGTGCAGGTGTCAGGGCGCAGGCAGCGGGCTGGAGGCAGCGGGGTGGAGGCAGCGGGGAGAGGGCAATGGGGCGCAGGCAGCAGGGTGCAGGCAGCAGGCTGCCAGGTGTGCTGCCCCCGAGCTGCTGCGAGCGGCTGAAAAACGCTCCCCTGATTTTGCTTTCACTCATCCCTTTGAAATGTGCTCTGCAACCCAGTTTAAGCTACACGAATGTGTTAATTGCTGTAAATGGAACAGCTGAGCAGAAATATGCTCTACTGACCTCTAATTAAGCGCTATACATTTGGCACTTGAGTCAGAATACGGTTATTATTTATTGTCTTAGCAAAACACAATCTGCTGGTTTCAGCCATTTCTTCCTTGTTCACATTTTAGTTAGGATGTGTGGTGAGTGATACATGAGCTAGTCATATCTGCTCTCAGCTAAAAGCTGTGTTCTAGACGGAGGATTATTAGTACTTCATGAATATGTATTCATTTTTCAAACTTTTGAGTTTGTCTAAATTATAAAACTACTTTGTTGGGAAAGCTTAATTGGGAAATCAGCTGTATATTGTACCCCTGTAGGAATATGCAAGAGGATGCAGATGGAGTTGCCAGCCTGGCATCTCTTTTGGGGTAAGTTACACAGACTACAATGTTGAAGCAATGGCTTATATTTTGTAAATACCAGACCTTTTCTTCTTGTATATTAATGTTTTTTGTTCTTTTTGTACTCATCCACTAACTGCATATTTACTACTTCGAAGATTCTTTTTAATTTTAATACGAATTGAATGTGAAGAGAAAGGAAAGCAAGAAATGAGACAAGAAGGGCAACACCTGTAAAATCTGTGTTGTACAGCAAGCCCGGTTTTCAAAACTGTTCAGTGGTGCCCTCTAGGATTTTAAAGTGCTAGCAAAAATTAATCCTTCGTCTCGGCGGTCCCACAAAACACCCATCCCACAAGACTGACTTACGGCGAATACAGTATAATGTCAAGCCCACCATGCTGGTTTATGAAAAAGTCATCTTCCTCCTTGAAGAATCAGCTCCGTGGCCCAAACCAGAGTTCATTTTAATAAAGCACTTGGATTATTGTGTAAAAAAAAAATAAAAATTACAAAGCTATTAGCATACAAGAAGCCTTTTTGTTTATCTTTCCCTTTATAATTGTTATTTCATTAGTGATTTTCTCAGTCCCATTGCTAACATGCAGCTTGTCTTGGCAGCTTCCTTGAATCTCCTGTCTTGAGCAAATTTTGAGTCATACTGAAGCAGCGTTAGATAGCATCAGTAAATACGCACTATGAACTACAGCCTGTTTTCCTCGGTTACCTAAGCAGCGCCATAAATCCAAATGATGGAGACGAAAGGTCGGAGCAGTAATTCAAGGATCCCACAGCTGCCCAGGGAAGGAAGCATTTCGTAGGATCTGTGCTGGTGCCTGAGGTGCCGGCAGCAGCGCCGGGCGCAGGGTCCGGCCATGGGGACTTCTCAGCCTTCTCTGGAATAGGGCTTGTGAGCCCAGCTGTGAGCAGAGCTGCGGTTCATTAACACAGGACTTGGAAAAGAATGGGACCACCAGTGCGAGCAGGAGCAGGAGCAGGTGGGAGGAGGTGGCTGCACGTGCCGCGTCTGCCCAGGCACCCGTTCACACCGACCTTGGGCTTAATGCCGACATGATGTTGGCCGGGGCAGGAGAGACAACACCTGATCCAGCATGAAGCTGTGGCTGCACAGGGAGTAAGGTTCTTGGTGGGTTCTTCTCATCTGGCATAACATTCTTGTGGGACCAATACACATATTCAAGGTGGAATACAAACATATCAATGTCTGAAGGCAGAAGTGAACCTGTACCAAACCCATGCTTCACATCCTTCGGCTGCAGTACTGTTGATGCGTTACTAAAGACTCCAAGCTCAGATTTATAACCTGGTCTGCGAGACTTCAATTTATTTAGTCTTCTGTGCCAGGGCAGGATTTTCCAAGATACTTGACTCATCCATGTAACTTTTTTCTGAGTGTCCTCTCATTTTTCAATGGCTTTTTGGAAGGGTGGGCACCCGAAGCACACACCGTCGTGATGGTGTTGCTGGCATTCATTACAAGCATCAGGCTGTCCCCCCGCCCCAGCAGTTTCTGATGGTACTCTCTGGGGTGTAACATCACACTCTCACATCAGCTCCCAGCTTCTCTTGGAGAAGAACCTCCACCACCATGAGAAGATTAGGTGCTACCACATACTGCAAACAGCAGCATCTTTCCAGAACCACACTCACCTTGCCTCACAAGAGTGGAAGAGAGCCATTTCCCTTTTTAATGCACATTTTCTGAATCGCTGTCATTCTTGCCTCCGTTTTACTCCTGCCTCACCTACCTCACTTCATTCAGGCTTTCCTTTTCCTTTTTTATACCCCGGTTACTGTGACTGCTCAGTATTTCATCTTTTGCCCAACCTTGCAAACCTCATCTGTTGTCCCTGCCTACACTACTTTTCACCTCTTGCTGCAACCTGGGGTCAGTGCTGTCGGGACCCTCGTTCCTCACCTGCTTTAGTGCCACTTTGGACCTGCCAAGGAAACTGCCCACCCGCTGCAGCCGGACCCCTGCAGCCCGCGCTGTACAAGCACCTATGTCCCTGCGGCTTCATCAGCAGCCCGTGTCTCAGCACCGCCCTTCTGAGCCTGCCGGGACTGGAAAAGGAAATCTCACATACTGGTTTTAGCAGTTTGCGCATTCTGACTGCAGTGCTTCAGCTGCTAAAGGTCCAAGCACTTCCATGAGTAAGGAACGAGGCATATTTTTTAGCACCCATACTGTTGCATGCCTTCATACACAGACAGCAAATTAGTGTCTTCCTGCTTCTGTCACTGAGCTGTTCTTATTTTGGACCACAACCATAAAGCATGTTGCATTAGCACCTTTTCCTCCATAGCTCTAGCATATGCCTTGTAGCTGAATAGGTTTCTGCCTGGTAGAGCTGAAACTGAATTCCTTCCAGCTTTGCCTCTTAATGCACTTTCTGCAAAATCTGGGATTTTATACCACTGATTTCCATTAAACTGAATGTTTTGTTCTGTTAACAGCTGATTTAACTCAAACGGATGATATATCCCTAACGAGAAACGAAAGCATGCTCGAGAGCAAATGGAAATTCCCAGTCAGTCCAATTAGCGCTGAACTATCGCAGTGTGTGGGTGTGCAAAGGGAACAGTCTGGACATAAATCCAGCTGTTTCTACCTGTTGGGTTTGGTTGTCAGGAAGACTTAGATGCAGATTTCAATATTTCAAAGTGTGCCGGTATGAACAACGGGCGCAAACCAGCCACAGACTGAGAGGCTGGTAGAAAGGACCCCCATAACCGATCATCGCAATGCCCCTGATAGTGAGGGTAAATACATAGATGTACATACACACACATGTAAGGCACGCCGTGTCTCACTCGGGAATCCTGCTGGAGGGGGTGGGTGGGCACGGAACGCAGAGGGTGAGCTAAGAGGTAAGGACGTCTTATCTGCTGCAAGAATGCCTGTTTCACATTTTACCTGAATTGGCTTGCAACTTACCTATTGGTTTCTGGTGAGCTTCATTCCCCTTTTCATTAGGCAACTCTTCAGGTCAAAACAACGCTTTATCACACTGTGTGTTCCTTCTCCAGTCTCTGCAGTTTCATAACTTCCTTTTTCATTTATCACAGAAGACGTCATCTCTTCCCAGCACCCCTTATATGGCAAGCAGACTTTCCACAGTGAACCTGAAATACTAATTTATTTTATTTTAAAATACTTCTGCATGCAGTATTTAAAATACTATGCCTTTGAAGCTGTAAGAGGTCCCTCAGCTGGATTTCCAACGCTGCCTGCAGATAGGTGGGAACTGAGGAAATTCTGGTCTAAAGGATTCGAGAAAACACTTATTTGTACAAAAAAAGCAAAGCTCACCCTTGTCTATCTAAAAATAGCTAAAAATATATAGTAGACAGATTGTTAGCAATGGCTATTTATCCCAGGTTTTGTTTCCTTCCAGCCTTAGCTTCGCGTGCTGAAAATGCCCAGGTTTGGCCTCGACTTGTGAGTAAATTATTTGGGAAATGTGAGGGTGAGCAGATAGGTATGTGGAAAGTTGCTTTTGTGCAATAAGCAATTTCTGTCACCTTCCTGCAAGAACTTGTGGCCCTTGGCAACTGAGGCGGAAGGCTGAATGCTGGCAAGGAAATGATGTGCAAGACAAAAATATCCATAACTGTAAAGAAAACCAGGAAGGCACGTACAATCTCCCACAAGAGATGCCCAATATTCCCTTTTTCCACCTTGTGATGGGCTGACAGGGTGGGTTTCTGGCCATTTTCAGGGAAGGGCAGGAGCTGCTCAGCTGCGGAAGAGAAGTGCGTGTCCCTCCGGGACCCTGGGAGGGGACAGTGGGGCAGTGGGAAGTGCAGGGAAGTGGGGGACCCCAACTCCGGCATGGCAGCCCTGCCCCGCTGCCCTGCAGAGAACCTGCCTCGCCATGGGACCTGCTCGCCGCTGCATGCCTCCGCTGCCTCTCCGCTCCTTTCCTCGGAAAACAAACCTGGGGAATGACAGTTGAAGAGCTGATAAGAATAATTAGACGTGTCTGTTGCAGATACGACATGCGCTGCTGGTTGAAAGCAAGTCTGAACTGAGTTCCCAGCCTGCTCACGAAAACTGCCAGCAGAATACGTGCCCAAAGCTCCGCTGCTGCTTCTGGCAGCAAAGTCTCTGTTTCACCCTCCTGTGCCTGCTGTCCCCGCAGAGTGGAAATTGCTGTCCTTATTGCTGTTCTTAGAGACTGTCAACCCGCTATTTAGGGGGTGACAAAATCCCGCTGTGCTACAGCCTGCAGGGAGACGGTACCCCCGATGCCTGCTGCTAAGGCAGGGGAAGCTGCGCTCCCCCAGCCCGGTGCGAGAGGAGCGCGTGCCTGTGTGCATTTTTAATGTCTGAGCTGACATTTTGCTGTCTTGAAAACAAAAGCTGTTCATGGGCTAATTAAATAGATCCGCACACAGCATCATGTAAGCCCCAAGGAGCGACAGAGTCCCAACAGGCTGTGAACTTTGGATGACAGAATGACCCCGTATTGTGCATGCAGAAGATTATAATTTTATAATCAGTAGTGGGTAATGTGGTGAGTGGGTAGCGTGAGAATTCACAGTGCTTGGTCTGTAAGGCCCTGGTAAGTGTCCGATATGACTGTCATTTATTCCCATAGGGATTAATACTATACGTCTTTTCTTCTCCTTCTTTGCCTTTATTAATATTATAAACCAATAAGAATAACGAAGCTGCTGTTTCAGAGTGCCTTCTATATTTCGGAATATGCAAACAGTTTCTGATCAGCACTGCCGCTGTGATGCCCCTGTGGCACCAACACAGCAATAAATAGAGTTAATGGAGGTGACTTATTAATCCTAGCAGAGCAACTGCACTTCCAGAGTCTAAAGATAACGCAGAATACTGGAAAACTTGTTCTAATTACAGCAGGGAGCATCTTGACTCTTTCCTATATTGCCATTTCAAATTGAAATTACTATTCTCAGTAGAAAAGATCTTTTGTTCAGCTACCAGCCAAGAAAGACAATTCTACTGAGAAGGTTTAATAGTGCGTTGATACTTACATTACACAGTTTCCTCAAATGGCCAAGAAGATAAACAGGCAGGAAACAGTGAAGATCACATACCAAGGGAGACAAAATTAAGTATTTCAATTAACTACTTGCTACCTAACGCATTGAGCGGAATGAACACAGCTCTCCCTCTGAGGTGCTATAACCGAAGCCTCCTACGAGTGTATCTCCATGGGGTAGAGGGACAGGGTTTCCTGTTCGCAGGGACGTGTCTCCCCGTGGCCACCCCGCTGGCTGGGGCATCCCTGAGGGCAGCAGCGGGGCCCGCAGGTGCCCAGAGCTTCCTCCCAGCCCTGCCTGGCTCCCCTTGCTCCCCCAAAGCCTTTTGCATCCCAGATCCGTGCTGCCACTGCAGCAAAGCTATATTTCCCCGCACAGCCGAGCACACGACAGCAGCACCGCGTCTCGCCCTAATGCTGTTTCGAGCCCTAACTCTTATTTTCCCTGGAGCCAGCTTGCACTTAAATGTCCAGTTGTGTACATCTGCGTAATGGGTCGGCTGGTTTTTTTTAGCCCCCTCTCTGTCTTTTTCTCCATTACCTGGACCAAAGTTAGCAGCAAGGAAGGCGGTTGGGTTTTCCCAGCCCAGCGAGGGCTGTGAGGAAGTGGGAGTGGGACGGAGCGGAGAGAGCCTGCGCTCGGGGGAGCTGCACAGCTCTGCTGGTACACCGCCCTGCTGCTGCCGGGAGTTTTCGGGTGGTTTCAAGAGTGGTTAACTCTGCACTCCGTATTAGTGATCCCTGCGGTGACCTTGTTTGAGGTGATGGAAATGGGTGTGAGCTCCATGTTTCCTCAGAACAGCTCTTCAGAAGCCGGGAGTTTTGCATATGTTCTCACTCCTCACCTCCCGGGCAGGTGTCAGCTCTGTCCTGCCTCGTGTAGATGCACATGGCTCACAGGCACAGTTAGGCACCCGTACTGATGGCAAGAATTTGGTAATCAGTATAGCGGGCATGTTCTTCAAGCTGCAGAGACCGGAGTGAAGCCCTTGGTTTTCTCTGGCTTGGCTGCAGCAAACCCGCGCTCCTGGGCATTGGTGATGTATCTTCAAGGGCATCCCTGACCACGGCCAAGGCAAACGCTGCCTTTGCTGGCAAACGCTCTCGCACTGCTGGATGGTCGGTGCTGACAGCGGCGATTAACCATTTGTGTCAGGAGATGCTCTGGCAATGACCCCGAGCAGTGATAACGTGCAGGGGCCCTGCCTCGCTCCGTGCCCACAGGATCGCAGTGCCGGTGTGGGGAGGGCTGGATCTCAGACCCACAGTCAATGCAAGGACTTGAAAGAGGTGGCTCCATGTCCCCTGGCCGGGGCAGGACGGCACAGCCTGCTGCCCTGGCCAGTTCCAGATGTGCAAAGGGTGATCAGCAGATGCTGTCAGAGGAATCAGATCTCAGCCACTTTGCACTTTCAGATGGTGTTGAGCATACGCCCAGACCCCGGCTCCATGCTGGTTTGCAGAGGGAAATTGTTGGAATGCACTTCCCAGGGGTCACTGGGCTGCTGAGAGCAGTCCTGCTGTGGGCCCAGCAGGCACAGCTGGAGGCAGCGTCCGGTTCTGGAACAGAGGAAATCAAATATTATTTAGACAATACCTCCAATTGCATCACCAGCAAATCACATCAATGGTAACCATCATCTGCTACTGTTCAGCAGATACTAGAAAATATGGTAATACTGGATTTTCAATTAAATTTCCCTTTTGATATTTCTTTATAAATGTGTTTAAATGTAGGCAGAATTGTTTCTTGACGTTTTGATATAGTATTTGATCAGGTCATTTATTCAGTTAAAATAAATTTTGTCCACACTAAAAATATAGGAAAGCTAAAATCAGACAATGTCTTCAGGTGCTAAACTTCCTACTGCTTATGAAATGATGGAAAAAAGGTGTTAAAGCTGATTTGGAACAATTTTTTAAAAGCCAAGATCAAGAAATCAGAGAACGGTAATGTAATAACAGGTGAAAGCCTGGCATATTGCCTTTCTATGGACTTGAGGTAGCAACAACTGCAATTTAAAAGTTGTGGAGGTGACCTCTTGCTGCTGTTAGCAAAAAACACTTCTGAGTGTGAGGAAGCCCTTCTGAGCTTTTACCCTTCCGCTTTTCTTTATTCTGTACCCACATTTTCTTTCCTGATCAGTTCTACATGAGTTGATCTAGATAAAAGTCGGAACATGCCGTATACCCACGCATGGTATTATATTTCCTGTAGAAGTCTCCCCCTATGCCATTATCCTGATGGAGCTGAAGCGGGTGACTCATCATTTTCTGTGCAGTGGCATCTCGCCTGCTGCGGTGCAGAGCACCCGACGGCTGCCCCGTGCCGGAGGATCTCACCTGCCCCGTCGCGTCTGACGGGTCTGCTGTCCCAGAGGGCTCAGGCCGGTGTTGGCGGTGCCCATTCTGCGAGGACAGGCCGTGCCCGAGGGCAAGCACCGTCCCTGCAGTGAAAGCTGTGCCGGGCTTGTCTGGCCACTCGCCCACCTCGCCAGGCTGGGCTGCTGCAGGAGCTGTAGTGACTGCCTTGCTCTGAATGGAACTAATGCCTGTTAGGTCACTGGAAAATACATAACTTCAGAATTCTGTTGGATTGTTACTTCCAGGTGGGTAAGAATAAACATCCGCATACCCTTTTGCATTGCTGTACAGCAGCAGTTACGTGCTTATGCATTCGAACACTGACATATTGAATATCTAACCCTAGAATGGCATTTTCAAAGGCCGTTAGTGAAGCTTGATGTTAGTCATCAGACTCCTGGTAATGTCACAGGCTCTGTTCAACTGAGGGCCGTGTTAGAACCTGGCTATATTTCAGTTGTTCTTGAATTTGAGCCACCAGTAATGACCAGTCAATGATTTTTCTAATGGATCTGAAGGATCTACTTTGTCACTGGCTTTATAACAACGATAAGCAAGGTGCAATCCTTGCCCAAGTCTCACTGCCAGTGATGATACCCAGGTGGCCCTGGGTGGTGGTTGTGTCCCCCTGCCCATAGCACCAGCCCTGTCTGCCCCTTCCTCCCCTCAGCTGGACTTTCTGCAAACTGCCCCCTGCCATGTTCTGCCCGAAGGGTTTAATTTAGGGAAGGACGGGCCTTGGAAACACCAGTCATGGAAATAGAAACTAAATTATTCAGTTTAGTGCTGCTACATAACGAATCCTGGATTTTTAGCTGTCCTGGTGCCAATGCTCTATTTTATTTTATTTTGGGAATATCTGAAAATATGGTAATGCCAAAGTAGAGACAGGAGTTCAAACTAAGTGTTAGAAGTCCCTTTTTTTTTTGACTCTCTTCCAACAGGTTTGAAGCTGATGGGGGTAGGAGCACCCTGAGCAATACCTCTGCACGGATGCCTCCTCCAGGGGAGCTATTGTTCCCTCCCTCATTATCCTGCAGCGCTTTCTCTCTCCCGGCCTCTCTGTCCTCCTTCCTCCCAGAGCTGTTCCTCCCGGGGAGCTGCTGCCTGGGTCGCATTCACCTCTCGTTACCAGGATGCTCTTGGCTGGTTTCTGTCCTGCCACTGGGCTGAAACTGGCCGTGTTGAACATTTTCCCGGCTGCGTCTCAGAGCACCCAGCCGTCTCTTGGCTCTTCATAACTCAAGGAAACTCCATTACACATTTGACAACTTAAGGTAAGATTCGACAGCTCCCATTGACAATTAGGAAGGAGGTGATGCTGAGGAATAAAGAAAGAGATACATCAGTATCTGAAATAAAAAAGCCTAATGAAAAGCTAATCATGTAATACAAAGAAATGCCAGCTCAGCTCTTTCTGGAAACAAATACCCTGGCAATCATTACTAAGGCCATTTCTAATTCAGCGTGCAGTTGCTGAAGCAACAGCTTCAGTTGAAGGTGCAAAAGCTGAAGCACTGCAGTCCTGGTGGGATGCGGCACTGCTGCAGGGGCCTTGCTGTCCCCAAGTCCCCACGTCCCTTATTTAAATTCTGAACACAGACTCACCTGGTTTGTATCTGAGTCATTATAAAACAAATGTGATAGGCATGCTGACTATAGAAAAAAAATATAAACCCCATAAATATAAATCTATTCTGAGATGTTGTAAAGCAAAGTTAGCATGTGCCTCCGGTGACGTGTGTATGTGGGCACAAGACAGAAAGGCTCTCCAGGAGCAGACCGCAGCGCAGCGTTGGTGGGAAGTCCTGGCTAAACCAGACAAGTTTCCACTTTCCCTCAAGAAATCGAGTACCAGTTTCTCACCAGCTGATGAATGTTCAGACGACTCTGTATGGTGCCATTTCAGACTGCATCGGTCCCTGCAGCGTTACAGGTCAGCTGTGACTCTTCTCCCTGCAAATGGCTCATCCCCATCAGAACCCCCTTATTTTCAGTGGATCCCGCTGGGATCAGGTCTCTCATTATATCTGATCTATTTGAGCTTCCATTCCTTATGTGCCTGATTTTTTCTCCTGTTTCATACCAAAGACAACACTTTTCTGACTTTGTATCACCCGCTGTGTGCAACCATTTTGCACATGAGTTCCTTCCAGATGCCCTCCCAGGTGGGTACCGAGCGATGCCTCCACTGCCTGGCTGCTCTTGACTCTTTCCCAGACAAATCCCACAGAGAATAAGCTAAATTCATCCCTGGAGCGTATCCAGTGACACCATCATTACTTCAAGGGTAAATTTAGCCAAAAGTCATCCCAGCATCCACCTTCCCCTGTGCTTCACAGGTCCGTTCCCGCGCGGCATTGCCCTCCTCCAGGCATGGACCTTCCCAGCCATGATTCGGGTGAGCAAAACCAGGTGCCGGCCACGGAGACCCCTTGGGAGATAAAGACAAACCAGGCATGAAGCCACCCAAACCGCGAGTGCTCCCCTGGAACAGTTCAGGCAAACCAAATAGACCCTCCTTCCCCTCAGGTGAATTTCAGGCTCTTTCCTCCTTTTAGTATTTGGCTTTTTTTGGCCTTGAAATCAAATCAGCTCACCCAGGCCACGCTGCACCCACTGACACCCAGCAGCGCCCACAGGGTCGTGCCTGCCCACCACGGCAGCGGGACCCTCCGTCCCCGCGCCCCAGCAAGGCCAGCGGCTGCTGCCCGCTGCGGGCATGTCTTTCCCTCCTGCCTTTCCCGCTGCTTGCACCGCACTAATGCTTTCCACCCCCTTAATGATTGTTTATTGAGCTCTTAAGGGATTAAGCTTTGGCTTTTAAAATTGGAGCTTCGGGAGCTTATTTCAGGAGCCTAGTCTGAAAATGTACTGGAAAAAAAATAATCACTGGCATAGATAATCTTTTTATAATCTCTAGAATTTATCTAAAAGAACCCACTGTTAAGGAAAAATACCTTCATTAATGTTCAAACATGAGTGAGTATGTTTGTTGCTGTATGAACCTTTTAAAGCTATTAATGATTGATTTTAATGCCATGCATTTAATGGGGGGGCAAGATCAGCACTGACTTAAAACCATAATGAACTTGTGTGTAGAAAGGCAAAAAGTCCTTCGTGAGTTTCTATTTGCCACTTTGATTTCTAATATAAGTAAAATCTAAAGCAATTATAAATGGGGGTAGGAAGAAAAGCTCTACTCTCAGAAGTGCAGAGACATCTCAGATAAGGATCGATACTCAAACATACTGCTATTTAATACGGGGTTTCTTAAGAGAAACCTGTCCTTCATGCACAGGGGCAGCATCACCCCACAGAGCTTGCTGGGAAGCGCTGGTGTTGCAGCCGCCGTGGATCCCATGTAATGGATCCCATGTAATCTCATGTAATCAACTCTCGCTTTGCAAAAATTCTTCCCTAAAAGTTCCTTTAAGAGTTCCTTAAAGATTCCTTTTGTAAAGTGCCGAGGTAGCCAGCGTGATATTCAGCCAAGCGGCCTAAATCTAATTCCCTCCTGGAATTGCACCAACACAGAATCTGCCGCTCTGCGCGTAACAGCTACATGATAATTCCCGTTGCCGCAGAGTCCCGACCTGACTTTCTGGAGCAGCCTCCAGTGCAACCTCCACTCACCTGCAGTAGCCCTTTATCTCATTCTTCAAATAATTAAACTTAAGTCTGATTTAAGACATACCTTATTAAATGCCAATGTCATTTGTGTTCTGGCATTTTGTCCACACCGATAGTTATTTTACTCTAATCTGCTTTAGCTTCTTTCTGTACTCGCCACGAGAGAGGGGAGAGGGAACAAAGGTAGCTGCGGCTCCGTGGGGACCTGGCATCACCCTTCCCGGGAATCCATCCTGCACCCTCTCCCTCCCGCTGCCGGCTCAGGTCATTCCTGCCCTTAGGAGTGCCTGTGTCTGTCTGGCCGAGCCCTTGCTGGGGAAGGGCAGGGATGGGCTCTACCTGCCTTCACAGCCCCACTGACCTGGCGTAGGCTCCCCAAACTACACAGAGCACCTTTTCCTTTTCGTGCTCCCGACCTTTAAGAAATGGCATCACCACACATAATAACAAATTTTCAAAATCTTGACTTGACACAGTAAATGTCAAGAAAGGGGAAGGTTCCCTATGGCTCTGCTTGGTTTACAGGAAACAAGTGAGATGTGACCGTGAGCAGAAACACGAATTGCTTCAGAGTTGTAGTGCCCTTCTATGTGCTCTCCTACTACTACTGCACAACCACAGAGAGAGGGATTTACTGAATTCCCAACGTCTGGAAGGGGAAACACCAGTGAGATATGCCTGGTCATCATTCCCTTTCTATGAGAGAGCCTAGGCATTGCTACTGTCTGGTTTTCCCCTTATCTCTACATGAGGAGAAACAAGGGGACAGAGAGGGAAAAAATTCCTTTAGCCTGAGTCACTGAGAAAGAAAAAAATGACAGGAGGAGACACAGAGAGGTCCACTGATGAAAACAGTGATATTTGAAGTAGATTTGTGTAGCCCTGGTGCAAAGACTTACAACCAAGTAGTAGCTCATCCTACAAAATGTGCCGCCGTCCCCAAAGCCACGTCCAGACACAGCTCTGCCCGGCCACTACCCTGCACCCGGGTCTTTCCTTGGCAGACAACTTCTTCCACGCCTAACAGTTTGGTTGCGAACTGTAGATTGAGATTTTTTCCTCCTGCGCTGGCTAGAAAACTGACGGACAGGTTGCACAGGAATTAAGTTCTAATTTAGCAAAAACCCCAGGGGCGGGCAGGCGGAGCAGGGAGCGACGCCTCTGCAGCAGCAGCCCCCGGGAACAGCTTCCCCAAAAAAGCCAGAAGGTATTATGTTTTAGTGGCAACTTGGCAGCGCTGGGTTGACAGTTGGACTTGATGATCTTAAAGGTCTCCTCCAACCTTAACAATTCTATGATTCTATATATAACGATTCTATGATTCTATACATTCGCTGCTGTGAGCCCCAGCAGCAAGGCAGCTGCCCGTGCCCCTGCCCGCCCCGGGGCTGGCTCCGCTGCCTCCCCTCGCTGGGGTCCAACATGTCCCCCTCCCTGTGGCACAGTGTGGGGCACTGGCTCTGGTCACCCCAGATCTGTTTGAGTGTGGGAGGAACGTAAAGACTGTGCCCTTCTTGCTCCAGCATATTAAAAACAGACCCTGGGCTTGTATTTTGTGGTGGCAGGATCCACCCCGAACCCCTTTTCTGGGTGTAAAGACCCCAGGGAAGAGCTCAGTTTTTAAGCCCGTCTGTCTCGCTGGGCTCACCCGTGCTGTGCGATGCCGCACATGGATGACCAGCTCCGGAGCACAGGCTTTCCCCAGCAGCCCTTTCGCAGCCGTTTCCAGGGCTGGGTGTGCTGCCTGTCCCAGGGATGCTGGCGGGCTGCCTCCCCCCGCCCTGTCCCCAGGGACCGGGGACATGTCCCAGCTCGCCGGGGTGCCAGCACTGGCTGCTGAGAGGGGAGGGCAGAGCCCCAGACAAGCTCGTTTGCGGCTCGGTCTGATTTTGGCAGACAGTTTAAATAGATGCTAAGCAATGAGGGAGCTCTCGAGGAAAGGGGAGCAGGGCTTTGTCTCCTGCTGTGTTTGCACTGTGCCCAGCAGGATGGCACCCTCCATGCTGTCTTAATGGAAACAAATATCTCCCTGGTACAGGTGCTAATGAGGCTTCGTCTGTTTGGCTAAGGCAGCTGCCGCAGGAACCCTGCCAAATCCCCGGGTCCCGGCTGCATCGGAGAAAATAGCAGCCAGGGCAAAGGCTTAGTACTTTTGTAATGTAATGAGAGAAGAGGGATCATCTTGCCAAGCCTACTGGCCAAATAATGAGATTGAATCTCTGAAGTCATAATTTGGTGGTTAAGTGAACAGGGCTAATTCTATGTAAACTGACAGGTCTAATTATTGGCCCCATTTCTAGAAAACAAAATGTGGGAGCAGGTGTCCGGCAGCCTGCTCCAGAACCAGGGGGGTTTGCAGGGGCCGCCAGCACCAACAGCCCCGGCCCCTTTGCCCTGAGGCTGCCCGGGTACCCGGCGAGCGTGCGGGCAGTGGGTCACACACTGAACCCACCCCAGGTGACGGGACACCCCTGCAGACATGTCTCACAGCGGTGGCCTTCTGCTGCATGAGGAACATCCCAAGCGCTTTGCAGGAGCGCTTTGGGTCTGGCAGGAGAGTGTTTAACTGTTGAGAGGCCCCCGTGCCAGCCCCGTAAGCTGCTTACAGCCTGCTGAGCAGCAAGCGGCCGGAATGGCATCAGCTTCCCTGCCCAGCACATTAGCCCCGGCTAAGCAGCCTGTCGAGAGGGACTGGCTTGCTGGGCAGTGACTGCCCTCCCTCGCAGCCGGCACACGCCTTGGGATGCTGCGCCAATGCCAAAGAGGGCTGCAGGGAGATGTGGCAGTTCTAGTGACACTGCTGTGCTGGGTCTCGCCTGGGCAGAGGCAGCTGCCCTCTCCCCAGCAGCCACGTGACCGGGGCGTGAATCCGACCCTGCCCGGCTGTTCAACAGCCCGCGCAAGGAGGGGGCACAAGGGGTGGGCAGGTGTCGGGGAGTCACCGTGTCCCCAGAGCACCAGGGCTGTACACCCAGCTCCTGGCCAGCACAGCTGTGGCATCGTGTTTGCAGGGCTTCTCCCACCCCAGAGTCCCTGCAAAGAGACTGGGAATTTCTTTGACCCAGTTCACTTCCCCTTTGTCGTGATTTAACCCCAGCCAGCAACGAGGACCACGCAGCCACTCACTCGCTGCCCTCAGTCAGGATGGGGGAGAGAATCGGAAGAGTAAAAGTGAGAAAAATCTTGTGGGTTGAGATAAAGACAGTTTAACACATAGAGCAGAAGCCACGCACGCAAGCAACGCAAAACAAGGAATTCATTCACTGCTTGTCATTGGCAGGCAGGTGTTCAGCCATCTGCAGGAAAGCAGGGCTCCGTCACGCGTAACAGTTACTCGGGAAGACAAGACAACGCCATCACTCTGAATGTCCCCCCTTCCTTCTTCTTCCCCCAGCTTATATACTGAGCACAACATCATATGGCATGGAATAGCCCTTTGGTCATCAGGGTCAGCTGTCCCGGCTGTGTTCCCTGCCAAGTCCTTGTGCCCCCTCAGCCTGCTCGCTGGCGGGGCGGTGTGAGGAGCAGAAAAGGCCTTGAGAGCTTAGCAACATCCAAAACCACCGGTGCGCTACCACACTATTCCCATCCCAAATCCAAAACACAGCACTACACCAGCTGCTAGCAAAAAAGATGAACTCCTTCCTAGCTGAAACCATGACACCCTTAAATAACATCATTGGTTTACACTGGAGGTGGCCATGAGCTCTCGCTGGGTTTGCAGCCCAGAAGGGCTTGCTGGTGTCACGGAGGCATTGCACCGTGGGGTTTCTCACCATAAGTCCGACCAACTGCCATAGGACTCTCCGGGGTCCCGCTGTTTTAGCGAACGGAGCAGGGAGACAAGGGCAAGAGGGGAGGCTGTGTGTCAGTGGGAGGACGTGCCTGCTGCTTCCCTGCCCTGCCCAACGCCTCGCTGGTCCTGGCTCTGGCCAGCCCGGTGCTCTTGCAGGTTGGCACCTGGAGGGAATGACCCCTTGCCCTGCTTGTGACAGCAGTTCACCCTGGCACGCACCGGTGCAGGGCATTTGCTCGGCGCAAACTCGTGCAGCTGCATGGGCTCCCCAGCCCTTCCCCAAACTTTACAAATTAAAAAAAAGAAACAAACAACCCCGGGATGTCAGAGTTCAGCTATAAGTCAGTCGGCAATCTCACTGGGCAGGAGTAAGCCGCTGCTTACCAGGAGCAGACCGATAGCTCTCAGTGTGCTCCCCAGAACACCTCCCTGCAGGGGCCGCTGACCCATGGGAGACAGCCAGAGGGCAAGGCGGATAAACCCATCGCCTTGCAGTGACCGACAAGGCGAGATGCTGCGTCTTTGCTGGGGTTGCTGCCTTGCTGTCTGAGTTATCTGGGTCAGTTACTGTAAGGTCACACCATTTTCCTCTCCCTCCCTGGGGGTGGCTGCTGCAGTGGCAGGGCAGGAGCATGACAATGTGCCCGAAGCCACCGGTGAGCCTGGCTGGCAGCAAGCCGTGGGTTAGAGCCGGGAATGGATTTGTCAGTAATGCGGTAGCTCATACCTGCTAGCAAATTGGAGGGTTTGTCAGAGAAATTCCCTGTGCGCTGTGGCGAAAGCAAATTTTGCAGCGTCTGTATGAAGAGGGGCTGCCTGCCCCAGGGCAAATCCAACAGGAAAGGGGTGGGTGACGGTGCTGCTGCGCTTACTGCGCTCCGCTGCAGAAAGGAGATAAATTACAGCATGGCAGAAAGATGCTGCATCCTGTGGTGGGGCATCCCCACAGCCATTGCCCCCGGCGCAGGCACTGCCCGCGGGGAGGACTCGGCAACACTTGTGGGTGCCTTGTACTGCCCTTCGTGCCGCTGACCTTCACCCTGGGCGTGCAAGAGCAGAGGTACGAACCCGTGTCACTGCCCCCTGCACGCCTCCCTTCCGATAAACACTGTCTGCAGGACCCCGGCCAAAGGAATTAGTGTATAAGTGACACAGGCACCAAATGACCCTGACTTTGGAAACGGGAGTTTCTCTTTCGTGAGAAAACCGTGTGGCTGGTAAACATGATGAGAAGATAGTGGGGGTGAGAAAAAAGGTCAGATAAGGACACTTCCTTCACATCTCCCGGGAAAGCATAAAAAATACATTTTATGAGTCTCTTGCAGGCTGTGTTTCCCCGCCAAGTCCCTGCCGGGCTAACGGCCACACGGGAGAAGACGAGCCAGCCCCGGGTCACCCCACACTTAAGGAGCGGGGAAACCTTGCAGCGGGACGGCCGTTCCAGCCGGGATGCACATCAGCTGGCTGCTTTACCCAAATGGCCACTCGAGGGGACCGCTGGCACCCCCCCACCATGTCCCTCCCAATGTCCCCCCCCATGTCCATGGGTCTGTCACCATCTCCCCCAGAGCCCCTGCCCGGCTGCCCTGCTGCTGCAGGGATCCTGCGTGCCAGGTCCCAGATTGATGCATTTAAACTTCATCTCCTTTCTTTGCTTTTCTCTAGTGGATAAAAAACTGGGTTTTTTTTTTTAATAATTATTTTTTTCAGCACTGATCAATATTAAAATGCATCTCCTTAGGGGTTGTTTAAAAAAAGGCAGAGCCTTTGAAAGGGGAAACACTGAACTGCACCAAACGACATAGTTTAATTTATATTAACTTGTTTAAATTAATGCTGGGTTTTAAAAGGCTGTTTAAAATCAGGACAAAGAAATCACTGGCAATGTTAACCGTGCCACTTAGAGTAAATAGGCTTTTGCAGAGAAAAGTAAAAATAAATATGCTGTTCTTCTAGCGGCCCCACTGATCATTTCATAATGAAAGCAGGCAGGCAGATAAATTTCCTTTCAGTGAAAACACACAGAAAAAATGACAAGCTCATGGTTATTTACTTTAGGTTTTGAAATGAAATTATGGCAATTATTTTGCTCTTCAGAACACGAAGCGCAGAATTAATAGAATTCACAGAAGATGAATATTCAATTATCCGGATTTAGGGTTTGGTTTTTTTTTTTGTGGCTGGTGCTGAAACAATAAACAAACATTCCTTGAGAGCCATCTCCAGCGGGGCTGGCTGATGGCAGGTCCCTATTAGGTGCAGTTTTTGCTCCGTTGGGGACCACAAGGTTGAGGGGCTGCTGGGGCCGCCCGGCTGGGCGATGCTCCGGGTTCTGGCCAGGGCACCTTCCCATCTACCGGAGCCAGGAGCGGCGGCAGGTGCCAGCGGTGGAAAGGGCCAGGCAGATTTTTTAGGAGCCTGGAGGGCAGCAAAGCCCTCGCTTCTGTGCTCGTGACTTGTTTACAAAAGGGTGTAGACAAACAGTTGAAAAGTTTGTACTCGCAAACTGCTCCCGTTCACAGAGAGGTTTTCCCGGGAAAGACAGACCAGAGAGTACGTGACTGGTGTTACCCACAAACAAACCAGAAATTTAGATGGTGGGACCCAGTGTGTGGATCTGGACACTCAGTGAGGGCTCAAACTCCAAGATATTTTTATGGTTCGACACCTCCATGAGTGATCCTTCTCGGTAAAGTTGCCAGCTGAAGGCGGCTGCTGGCCAAACGCCTGGCTCTGCAGAGGTCCTGTCTCTCTGTAGGAGGGAGCGGGTAAATACCCGCACGCGCACGCGAGGTGACGACGTTACTGTGCTGCAAACCCACTCCCACCAAATAATGCGTTTGTGTTCCAGAAGCAGACCCACTGCAGCGGCTGCGCCCCGGCTCCCTGCATGCTGCCTCACAGTGCACAAGGACATCAGCATCCACAGCGCCGATGCTGTTAAAAGCTGATGAGTCCCACGCCTGGCTTTGGCTGCCATCTGGATCTAATGATGGAAAGTGCTACCTGTGGGGTCCTGACCCTGACCCTGCACAGGGCCATCAGCTTTGCCCGGACCCCGGAGCAGGACCTTGCTCCACAGGATGCTCTGGCCACGGCCCTGCGGCACCTCCATTTAAGGAGCATTAAGGGCAAGACTTATTTTTCCAGATACATATTAGAAAACACACAGGTGAAGGTTTTTGAAAGCATTTTCCTGCTCCTAATGGCAAGGTCATTTTTGCTTTGTTTGTGAACGCAACAACCAAGCATATGGCAGTTATTACAAAAAATGGATGGGAAAAAATGAACTTTGAAACAGTGAAATGCATCGAAACTGGCTTATTCTAGTGCTTGCAAGAAAGCAGCTCCTTCGGCAGCAGTGTCCTCGAGCAGCCTGCCTGCCTTTTGTCCCCGGGGCCACAGAAGTCTTCAACGTTTCTGTGTGGGTCCAGACGTTGTACAAAGCAAGTATGGAGCCAAGCAATGAACGGGAAGATCTGCAGGCTACGGCTTCCAAGCCTGGTCCACACCAGAGCCAGGAAAACACCTTTCCTGCAGAAATCAAACCTATGGAAGCGTGTTTCCATCCTGAAGCTCTGACCAGAGGTGTGACACGGTGCAGATGTTCTGGGAACCATCCCCTCACCCCAGAATGTCCTTCCTCTCCTCTCCCTACGTCCCCACTGCTCCGGTGCACATCACTCAGCGATGCCCCTTGGTGCAGGAGCAGAGCATTTCTGCAGGGGGGTTAAATCTCCCAAAGCAGACAATGTACCACTGTCTTTGAGTCCCACATGGCCCAGCCTCTCTACTGCCCTTCAAACCAGCTGGCCACTGCCAAAGCTCCACTGTTGAGGGGGACACCCCGGAGCCACCTCCGAGTCCTGTGGGGCTCTGCTCAGGGACTGGTTCTACCAGTTCCACAGCTTAAATTTAAAGCATTAGAGAATATTTCCTCCTATTTCCCTTTTATAGGGTATTTCTTTAAGGTTCCCGCAGCCTTACAGAAGGAGGTATTAGAGCAGCACAAGCTAACATGTTTCCAGCTTCACGTTTAAATTTGAAAATGTGTTTTCTAAACTGATGGCTGTATATTTTCAGACCTTTCCAAAGCACTTGTTTCTCTTTGTATAGCTTCTGCTTCATTATTCTAATTTAATAAAACCGTAGCTAAGGCACAGCGCCGACTCTTTCTGGCTAATGACAGACTTTGATTTGTTTGTACTTCTTGTTATAGATTTTTCCTAATTACAAGCATTTTTCAGAGGCAGTTGAAAAAATAAACGAGCAGCTGGTTTGAATGTGCAACCTATTATTGTATTTCCTAGAGCTGCGGAAAAAGTATTACATTCACAGTAGGACGGTTTTCAACAGAGGAGGGCAGAAAAGGCATTTTCCAGTGGGGAGTCCATCTCACCTCCCTCTGTCCCCCCAGCATTACTGCCAAGAAAAAGCTAATTTTTTAGCCTTTGTGGCATCTCTGGAGGTACTCACCCAGCTCAGAGGCTCCCCCCAGGACCCTCCATAGGGCAGATGGGGCGGGGAGGAGGAGGAGCAGCATCCCCGGAAGCCTGAGGACAACTATGCTCAGTAAGGGAGAAGGGCATAGAAGGGACTGCAAATGTAGCAATAGCCTTTGGGTGGAAGATGCTTTTCAAAGTAAAGGAAAACAGGCAAGAAACAGGGTGACTAACTCTGCAGCGGCTTGAGTCCAGATCGAGAAACGCACCCAGAGCCGCCCCAGTATCCATCTGGCTCCCACCTTCTCCTGGCGTAGAGAAACCCGCAGCATCTCAGCTGCTGTTGGGCCACCAGGCCTGGGAATGTGGCCATGGTGCTCCGTCCCCAGCCCAGGCACTGTCCCAGTGGTCACCAGCCCCACAAGACACCCCCCCTCCCAGCTGGACCACAACTACATGAGGTAGGACCTGCCGCGGCGGTCAGTAAGAGCACACAGGCACCATCCCAACGGGGGCTTCAGAAAGCCGCCCACCAAACCAAAAGCCTTTCATACGAGTCTGGGAGTTGGGTGCGGTGTGACCCAATTCATACATATCCATACAACAATTCCTCATTACATACTGGTGGGAATATCCCATACTCTTACTCCTGAGGTAAATGCAGACGAGGTGATATTTACTGCACGAATGTACCTATTTTAAAGTGATATGTAAGCTCTTGCAGTAAGCGAGCGAGTTTCTGTTTATGGGCAGGGCCATGCCAAATACTGAAGCAGACCTTCCTTCCCAAACACAGTCCTGCTGTTGCCAATCGCAGTTTTAGCCACTTCTTGTCATGCACTTCATTAGAAATCACGCACATGTTACAAAACTGTATTGCTAAACGCCTGGTTAACTCATCCAAGTCAAAGTCCCTGCATGTTTGATTCATTCTCCGAACAAAGACTGATTTTCCTATGAAAACAAACCACTGCATGCTTCTCTTTACCCCTTAGGCAAGAGGATTTATGTAGGTGGTTTCTTTTTTTTTTTTTTCCTTACTGATAACATAATTGATTGGAGAAACCATTTTAAGACTTGAATCAAAAGAAAAATCGATTGGGAGTCTGTGTTCTTTATTAGGGCAAGTTAGGAAAAAGTTGTACTTAAATCAAACAGTTCACATTTTCCCTCGGCAATGTGTTGCAGAAACAACCCCAGAAAAGCCAGCCGACACTTAGCAAGTCTGCCTTTTAGCTGCCCCAATTTTTGCAAAGCGGCAAAGAAGCCCAGCGACAGGGTCACTAAGATAATGCTGGTGGAATTGCTCCGCTAACTCGCCATAGCCATGTGCGTTAGGCAGCAAATAGCTATTCTAGATACGAAGGTGCAGACAAAATGCCGAGCATTACATAAAGGAAGGAGCCCGCCAGCCTTCCACGTGTGCGTTGCTGCTGTGAGTCACCTATAGATTCACAGCAAAGCGCCCACCCGTCGGTCCCTCCCGATGCCCGCCGGCGCGGAGCCGCTCCACACTTCAATGCTGAAGCGTCTCAGAAGTGTTGTCAAGTGGTGCTTCCCTTCACCCCCTCCATCTGGAGGATGATTAAGTTAAAAAGCCATTAAACCGGAGCAATTAGGCACTCCTGCTGGTACATCTATTGCTCACTTCTGGGCCCGCCGTGCAGCGCTGCCGGGCCAGGCAAGATGCAGGACAAGCGCAGGGCTGGGGTGCCACCAGGGCACCCGGCTGGGGTGGCATGCCGTGCTGCCCGCCGGGTCGGCAGGGAAAGGGCAGGAGCGGGCAGGGGCTGCAGACCTGATGGCAGGGAAGCACTCGGCTACAGGGAGTGCAAACCCAGGTTGGGGTTTATTCAGCCTCCTATATTCACATTGCATTTCAAATTGGTGTTTTCTGGTTGAAATGAAACTCAAGGGCCTTTCCGTGATAGCGTGTGTGCACGCAGTCCTGCAGCAGTGGGAGGGAAAATTGTAAGAGAAGCCCACTTTGTGCAGGTGAGGAGCGGGCTGTGGTTTTTGGGTGATGCAGAGCCTGCAGATGTGATGCTGGGTGTGTGGCTAACACCAGCATCCCCCCAGCCCGGGTACCACAGGCTCGCCGGCTGCTCCGCGGGGTGGCCCTGGAGCAGAACCTGGTGGAAGGGAGGTCACTGCCCATGAAGCAGTGGGTCACCAGGAGCAATTTCATCGAGGGACGGCAGCTGGGCGCAGGGATAGCCAGGGACGGAGGGGTGGGCAGGGATGGCGAAGTGGGCAGGGACGGAGGGTGCAGCTGGGGCTGGCGGGCAGGTGAATCTTCCCTTCAGGCCCACTTTAGCACCGATGGGCAATAAAAAAAGATGAGTTTTGCTGACCTGACCCTTCCCATCAGGATCACATTGACGCAGAAGCAAGGTCACGCTTCCCGCCAAGCACGGGGCTGCAGCCCCAGCAGAGCCTCTCCCAGGGGTGGGGAGGCACACGGCCAGCCGCACACAGGGTGGGAGCCAGGGGGGCTTTTCCAGGAGGAGGGCGCGTTTTCATTATTCATAGGTTCTGCCTGCTGCAGGAAGCGGGGAGCATCAAGGTTTATTTACTTTACCGGGATCTGTGCCTCCTGCAGGCAAGGCTTCTTCCGAAAAATATTCCTTCTGCTCCCGCATCATGAATATTTTAGCATGATTCATTTAAAAGAAGAATTAATCCCAGTGTGGTTGTCCAGGCCGGGCTTTTCTAATAGAAAAGTGGAGGCTGAAGGGGAGCCTGGCATTCTCCTCTAGCTGTGACCCGCTCCGACAGGGAACAAGTCCCTTCACTTGTCCCTGCTTCAGCTTGCTGGTAAGGAAATGACGATAACCAGAATTAACCAGCCTGGTAAAACGCTTGGAAATCTAGAAAAGCAAAGGCTGCAAAAGAGCTAATGGTAGAGGGATAATAGAACTTTAACATTCAACAGATGCTATTTGTGACCCAAGAGTTAAGAGCTGCAAATGCGGACTGGGATTCCGCAGTGGGTTTTTTGCACCCACCGCCCATGCGGTGCCGGGAGAGGTGGGCTCTCCGGCCACGGGCAGAGGGCAATGCTCACCGCTCCTCAAATGGAAGCAATAAGGAGGAGTCTAAAAGAAGAGAGGAGGAAAAAAACCCTCAGAAGTCCAGTTTAAAAGCAAGGAAACAGCATTATTGGCTCATCAAATCATCCTTGGCTGTCCTCAGAGTGTGTGTAGCCAAATTCTTTGTTTTTTCTCCCTGGAGACCGTGCTTGGGTGTCAGCGCCCTCGCTGCTCGCACTGGGAGGGCCGGGAGGAGCGAGCAGCAGGACGCGGGCTGCAGCGCACAGCACTCTGCTGAGGCATTTCGAGACCGAGAGAAACCCCCTCCGCTCCTCCAGCCGCCAGAGCATCCGGAGCCGGCTGGGCTGCCGCGCTCGCACCAGGCAGGAAACGGATTTGACTCTATCTGATGGCGGCTGCTGCCGCCTGACCAAAACTGCTCTATTCTCTCCTCTGTGAAATGGAAGAGCAGCAAAGGGGCAGGCAGGGTCTCCTCCAGGGAGCCCGGCCTCTCTACAGCATCTCTGTTCTCTGTTCAAGCCGGCACCAACAAAAAACTCCTTGGGAAAACCTCCCCTGAAACCAGTGGAGGCCTTCAACACAGGATCGAAATAAACCCTCAGCAGTGCATTACACCGGTAATCAGCACATACTCAAGCGTGCAGTTACTTAATTGTGCATCTGACAGCAGGAGGACTCGATCACTGATTTACCTCTTGCTAAAGCAGAGCAGAGCCTCACCCGGGCACAGCAGCACGAAGCCCACTGCAAACGAGCTTTCCATGAGCCCTGTTGTAGTTAGACCCCGACCACCCCCCTTGCTCAAGACAGTGTCCGAAGGCCGATGCTTTCAGCCCGATTTGTGCGGAGGGAGAGGAGGGGAGCAGCCCAACACCAGCCTCCTCGGGGGCCGTTCCCTGCCTCGGTGAATGGCACTCACCGGGACGGCTGCCTGGGTCTGCTCTCAGCCTGGCTGGAACGACAGCTTCACAGGGGGGTTTCAACCTGGTTAACGAGCTAATCTTCAGATATAAATACAGTGTGCAAACAGTGAGACAAACAGGCTCGACTCACTGCTCAGGCCACCCGAGAAGCATCTCTTCTTCTGCATCTCCCCTCGCATCACTCTCCTCGGCACCTCTGTGACCCCCCCCACTTCTCTGCTAAACATGCCAGTTCTGGCGATGCATAGTGAATGCTGGAAACTGCACTGTGTTATGCATATGAGCTCAATCCGACCTGTAATTACAGCCAGTGGAAAAAACCCCAGTTCTTGCTGCAGAAGAGACTGCTCCCTCCCCGCAGTCTCAAGTCAGAGGGACGAGCCAAGCAAGGAGGTGAAGCAAAACCAGAGCCTTTGTGGTTTTCTGCTCTTTGATCTCCCTATTATCCCAGGTGCAGGATTTCAATGGCATCTCTTTAGGGCTGTGGTTTGTTTGGTTTTGTTTTTTTTAAGCGCATAGTTTTTATTATTTAAACAATAAAAAAAAAAAAAGATTGCACTCTTCACACAACTGGCAACCACACCTGCAAGTGCCTGTCCTTGCAGTGATATGCGAAACATCATTTGAGTTGTATAATTTGCGGTTCCCACAGTCTGGGAGCACATTTCTACACCAATTCCCTTTGTGCCGCTGCCCTTTCATTTTTCGTCTGGAAGCTACAGGTGTGCAGTGGGTCAGGGCCTCCCGAGACCCTGAGACCCCCACCAGCGGGTGGGCTGAGTGGGTCTGGTGCCAACCCCCAGAGTGTGGCCACTGTCCCCTCTGCTCACCCCAGCAGAGCTGTGGGAGGACACGGCACGTCCGCCCGGCCAGGTGGGATCAGGGGCAGGGGGACAGCAGGGGGAAGGTTGGGAACAGGACCACCAGGATGAAGGTTTGCCACAGCTCTGGGCACTGCCAGGCAGCTTTCCCTTTCCCTGCCCGCAGCCCGGCTTCTGCAGGCGCTGCCCTCGCCTCCCACCGGCCTCCCCATGCTGTTCCCAGATAACACGGGCCTTAATTGATGCATTAGGAGCTGAGAGCTAAAGTACACATGCTTTCCCAGTAAAGCTAATTTCGCACAAGTGATTAGGGGTTTAAGTGTCGGTGGAGGATAACAAGAGCAGAAGATACAGGGAGCAGCTGCTGCTCTCCTCTCCCGGGATGCCTCGCAGCCGGCTGGAGCGAGGGCAGGTGGGGTGGATGGCCAGGCTCCGCTCCTGCCCTCTCCCTGCCCTGTGGGATGGGATGGAGATGGGATGGGATAGAAGGGGACCAGCCACCCGGCTCCTGCACAGTCCTGGCCCCTGGCTGTGGGGCAGGGGGGTGCAGGGGACGCCCCATGGGAGGGCAGAGCACTGGGCCAGGGGGGCTCCTGCCCCGAGCCAGCCCAGCCCTGCCGGCAGCGGGGTGCCGGGGACTGGGATCACTCCATGGCTTCACAGGCAGGTCAAACAATTTTTACTGACGAAAAATCACAATCAGTTTTCAAAGGCTGAGAAAAGCAGTCCCTAAAGGCTCCTATTTTATCTGAACGTTTGTCTATTCATACCAGAGCCTTTGTTGACATTTTGTAGCTTTCTTATAAATTTTCTTCCCTCCACAGTGTGCTGCTCTGCAGAAACAGATGTTCCGCACAAATAGCTTTGCAAACAGAGTTATATCTCTCAGGCTAAGTTATCTCACCGACCTCAGATACACTCCTGCTTAATAATTAATGTCTTTTTTTTTTTAATAACTGGAATACTGTGCAGATTCCTCTGGTGCGCTGAAGGAGTAAACCAGACCTGCGCTTGGCGTTTTAATAGGAGTCTTTGGAAAAACACAGCAGCCCGAGCGCAGGGGCAGAGCAGGCTCCCCGGGGAGCTCTCCTGGCTACCTGGGCTAACACCCACTGGGAGGTCAGGGATTTGCAGGTTTTAAAGCTCGCCACTCCCCACAAGTTCTGGGAATAGTTTTCAGCCACGGAACACCCGCGGGCTGTTTAAATAAGTCACCGATTCTCAGAGTCACAAAATACTGTGAATTTCCAGTAGCAGCTTTGGTGGTGCAGGCCGGTGACCAGTGCCCTCTGAAGATGGTCACGCATCTATTGAAAATGCCGAATACTGAAAGCTTCCAGGGAAGCTCCTGGAAGTGCTTCCCCAGGCAGAAACCCGAGGGCGTTCTCCTCGCTCTGTGAAGGGCCAGGACCCGTGCGTGGGACACCAGCGCGGGGCTCTGCCCTGGCAAACCCCTGCGGGCCCTCCCCGGTCACCAACAGTTCTGCTGCAAAGACCCATTCCAGCTCCTTAGCAAGATCAGAGATGGTCCAAAAAAGAAAATTTAAAAAAAAATCCATATTTCCGTTCCCTGGGAAAATTTTGACGTTTTTTTAAATGAGCTGCAAATTTTTAGCATTCATAGTTGCCATTCAGTATTTTGACCTAAAATATTAATTTTTCACATTGAATAGTGTTAAAACAAAAAAAGCGCTAGAGCATGGCAGCATTTCAAGCCGCTAACATTGTACTTTAAAAAGTTCCTATAAATAGGAAAGACCAGATAAATTACACCACACAACTTCATAAAACTAACATAAACCCATGAACAGAACTAACAGGAAATTAAACCTCTCCTCACCAAAGCTTAATTCTACACTGTAATTCTGACCTCCAAAGTTTTCCTCGTTTAATCCTGTTTTTAAAAGACCTTTGAAAATGTTCTTTTTTTTTTTTCTTTATAAAAAAAATCTGTGCAGTTTTACAGAGCGAGTTACAAGGAGTTCTCTCTCGTTGCCTTTACTCCCCTGCTAGTTGCAATCCCTGGCAAGTGATGGCAAACCTGGGATTCAGCCGGGGTGGGGGAAAAAATAGATGGTAAACCAGAGAGCAGCCGTAAGGCAGCGGTCCCGAGAAGGGGCTGTCCCCATGCTTGAGTTAACATGTCCCCTAAGCAGCAAGGAGCGTGGGTGGGGTCGTCCCTTTTCCTCCTCTGACAAATACATCACATATTTTCACGTTATCGCAGTAATGTCTGCATCTGTTTAACGTCAAGCAGGCTGCAGGAATGGGGCTCTAATGACCGCTCGGTCCCCGTTGCACAGCTGCATCACACTGCTGATGGGTGCAGGCCACATGGGGACAGAGGGACTGTCCCTGCCCCGGGGTCCCACGGATCCCCAGACACCGCCCGGGGAAGAGCCACAGAGTGCCTGCCAGGGCCACGGGGCTGGGCTCTTTTGGGGTGGTTTGTTTGTTTAGTGTTTTTTTTTGATGTTAACTTCCTCGTTTGCGTGCTGTCACAGTAAATCAAGCTTCTGTGTTGCTGTGCTCCTCCCTCCGCAAAAATCCCAGCTATGGACAGCCTCGGTCACCCCCCGGCACATCCTGCGGCCGGGGCTGCCTGCGCCCGCGTCGGCCTCCTCCGGCCAGGGAGCCTTGTCAGCTAATTAAGAGATAAACTCAACTCTCACAACCTCTGTAACCCAGCGTGTGTCTGACAAGGCGACACTTAATTAAAACAAATCCCCACGTGACTTGCAAACAATCTTTTTTAAAAAAAAAAAAAAAATTACAGTGCATTGCCCATCAAGAAGAATATTTTTAATGAATTGTATAGTACCGCGACCGTCCCCCATCAGCTAGTGAAACTCAGGAATACACGTTCATTTCCTCATATCCTTTTTTCACCCTGCACAAATGTTCAAAGACCAGAATCTGTCAGGAGAAACAAGCACTGAGACGCCGTGGTGATGCCCGCGGAGGGGCTGGGGTGTTACAAGACTGACAGTGCCTGTGGGACCTGGTCCAGGGCCACTCGTCCCCGCTGTGGCTTGGGGGCCGGGGACACAGCACCACACGTGAGGGGGTCCGGGCATGAGCCTGGCTCCCTCCATCCCAGCACCAGGGCTGTATCCGAATTCCCATTGCTGCAGGTTACGATAAAAGCCAGCAGCTTCCCCGGGGCCATGTGTTCAACATTTTGTATTTCAGCACGTGAGCATTGCCCAGAGCAGAGCTGGGGGGCTGGTGGGGCTCCATGGCATGGAGCGATGGCGCTGGATCAGGTTAGGAAGGAGGATGCAACCAAAAACCTTACCAAAACCACCTTGAGCCAGCCATTGGAGCAACTCTGGGAAGGAAAGATGTGCGTGAAGCCAACACGCCTCAACTGCAACAAAATACAAGCTCCAGCATGGTTTTAATGCTCCTCTCCCCCTTTTTTTCTAGGGAGAAGGTGTGAGCACAGCCATATTTTAGCCCTAATTAAGGCAATCCCAACATATGCAGCGACAATGAGTGACCTGTGGGACAGGGTGGTACGCTGCCGGTACACGCCGTTCTCCAGGAATAATGACATTAAGGATGAAGTGGGAAGCCACCACGCTCGCATGGAGGCTGAAGCCGTGCGGCACAGACGCTCCGTGCCTGGCGGGGAGACAGCTGGGCCTCCTCCGGACTATTAAAAACGAGGGGATGACTCAGCCTCCCCCTCGGAGCGCAGCAGGAGCCGCGCAAACCACCCGGCTCTTGCCAGACACGCGAGCGGGCGGGTGGAGGTGTCCCTGCCACATGCCACCGGTCCACAGCCATGGCAGAGGACACCACTGGTCCACAGGGCTCCCAGCAGCATCCCCGGGGCGTGGATGCCGGCGGCGCAGAGATGCGCTTGGCAGGCAGCGTGCCTCGCCGAAAGGCATTGCCGACTTGGCAAGAGACGCTGCTTTCCCGGCAAGAAGAGACACGAAGTTGTTGACACATTTCTTCCTGTTCCCATTCAAAACTACAGCGCGAGCGGCGCTGCGAGAAAGTCACGTGCCGGATTTAACAGATTTCTTCCCAGAATGAGTCTTCAGCTCAGAAGGGTAGGACGTGAGGGATTAAAAAAATTAATACAAAATTCTGTTTGCCCGAGAGGACTGTCACAGCATGCTCAAAATAGGGTGCCAAATTCTTCACTGATTTCTGCCCCGTAGTAGCCTGAACCGATGCCACTTGGAAGGCAAAAGACTTAAGTAGCAGTTCGGTTCGTGTAATTATTAACATCCACTCTATTGGGAAAGAATTTACAAATAGCGTACAAGACAATATTGCCTATCTGCCATGAGGGGGTACCTTCAAACGCAGCAATACAAACCATTGCCTGGGATTGGGGGGTGGGGGGGTGGGGTGGAGGAGAAAAAAAAGGAAGGAAGAAAATAAAAACGGGAAAGGATTGGAAGCGTGTCCCTTCCCCTGCCATCTGTCCGTCCAGCAGCAGTCTGGAGGGACGCCGAGCTGCCCGGCAGAGTGGAGCCTGCAGGCGCTGCCCTCCAGGCGTGGGGCTGTGAACTGCCGGAGAAGGGGAGCGCTGTGAGTTACCGAAACAGGGCAAAATGTAAAATGCCAGAAAAATAAATTGGGAAGTGGCGAGGCCTACGTTTTAGCGCTGAATAAGAAATGACACAGGAGAGGCATGTGAAAAGCAGAGTTTGGTTCCGGCAGTTTCTGGCATTGGGTGCCGCCCGTGGGACGTCGCCCTGCGCCTGCGTGTTGGGGCATCTCAGGGCACGGGGGCCAGCCCCATCCTGTCCCATCCTACCCTGCCCTCTCCCCGCAGGAGCAGGGCAGTGCTGAGCTCCGCAGCAGCCCCCAGCTCATGGGGGCTCATGGCCCCCAGCTGCAGCGCTCACCCTGTGAGCGATGCGGCATCGGCAGGATGCTGGGACATGGCACAGGCTGCAGGAAGGGACCAGAAGGAGCAGGTTACAGCCCTGCAAGGGTCATCGGGAGGGTGGGTGGTTGCCGGGGCGCCAGGCAAAGCCCCAGCTTCCTCCTTGCTAAGAATGATGGCTTTTGCCGGCATCTGTTGAGCAGCGAGAGAGATGCGTGTGTGAACTAGCAGCTGCATTAGGTTTTCGCTGTCCTGAAAGCAAAGCGAAGGCTGAGTTACCGAGAAAGAAAACAGATTGGGAAACAGAAGATTGCCCAATTTACCTAGTGGTGAGTCAGAAAGTGTCAAACCTGGCACGTTGTCTCTCCAGCAGCGCGTGCTTTTTGTTCGACTGGAGTACCCGAAGGCAGCCAGTAACTACCTGGGGGGGACCAACCCCCCCACTTTGCTGGCAGAGTACCTGCACGTCAGGCTCCACGCTGGGCTGAGCCCAGCTGCTGCTGAAGGCAAAGATTTATGAGGGGACCAGGCTCAGTTTGGCACCCTGGGCTGCAGCAGCGCTGCGCGAGTCCCAGCTGGGGACCCGGGGCCAGAGATCTGTGGTGCTGCCCCAGCCAGCAGCATCCTCCCCCTGCGGTCCCTGGGACACAGCCTGCCCTAGTGACACAGCCACTGCTGGGGAAGGGGATCATAACGGGCGGCTGTGGTTATGGGGCCGTTCAATTCAACGAGAATTGAAACAGCCCAGCGTTTTCCTGACCAGTTCCAGCAATGATGGTAAACAACCCCCTTAAGGTTACCACGATAGTTTAATTATGGTCATTAATATGTTTGTTATCAAGTGCGGGTATGCAGAAGCCTGCCTCTGACAACAGGCCAACGTCCATGTTTGCCAACACCTAGTTATATGAGGTTCCTGCAGAGTAAAAAATAATCTAAGTAAACTTGAACATATAGCATATTAAAGGTCAATTACTGAGGGAGCGTCGGACACAGAAACTCGTTGAACCCGAGACATGAGGAGGAGCCTAGGTGGCAACCGCTCACCAGAGCATCTTGGGCAAGCCAGTGTGGCGAAGGCAGTGCACAGATCAGTGCGCAAACTGTTTTGTCACAGTGTTTAAGGCTACTCATGGCCAGCACTCCTGCTTCCACAGCTCGTCCTGGGTCACGGCTCCCCTGGCACTGCAGCATCGCCTTTCCCATGCCCTTGGCTGGTGGGACTGCGCGGGCTGTGAAGGAGCTGCCTGGTGTACAAGGTGGGCTTGCCAGCCCCACCACCACACCAGCTCCTCCTGCCTCTCTGGGGCTGGGAAGTGAATGCCCTCGCTGGTTTATCTTGCTTGAGATCAGCCAGGCGCCATGCTGATGCACACGAGGAACAAGGAGCACAATTCATCGCTTGGTCCCTCTGCTCTGCACGAGCAGCACCTCTCAGCTCCACATACAACCCAGAGATGCCGCTTTCCTGCCCAGCGGCATCCCCGTGTCCCGTCCCAGTCCTCATGGCAGGGGAACACCCAGCCCCGGCGTGGCCAGAGCCCCCGAGCGCAGCTGCGGTTCCTGACCAGTGCCCCAGAGGCGCACTGAAGGGTTCGCAACGCAAAAGAAAAATCCCAGTAAATTAATTTGTATGTTCTCACTTTCTCTAGGAATTAAATAGGAAGCGTATTGCACTAATAAAAGACAGTGCTAAACTGAAATCCAAATGGAGGGATCACCCCTGATCCTCCTGGCATCTCCCGCTGCCTGCTCTGCCCACGTGCTGCCTGCCCGGGAGAGGGAACCCAACTACCAGCGGGACGCTGCTGCGGGGCCCCGACGGGCGGCTCCGGCAGGAGGATGGGTTGCCGTCTGCTTCCCCCATCGCACCCAACACCACAGGAGCTCCAGGGCAGCACCGGCACGGCGGGCGCTGCACCTGACTCTGCCAGGATGCAGAAAGCAGCACATCTGACCCAAATCCTGCCCACAGGGGTTTCTGCTGTGTCTGACCATGGCGACACGGGATAGTTCAGAACTGCGTCTGGAGGCCGGCAGAGGCTCAGCAGCAGCGGGAAATGCTGCGAGACCAGAAACAAGGGGAGACCACGTTAAAAAAAGTAAAAAAATATCAATAATGAGACTGGAAAAAAATCCAACCAAGGCCCCAAAAGCGTGAGAAACTGAAAGGGAGGAAGGGGGCAAAAGGAGCGTAGGCCAGGAAAAAAGTAGAGGCCAAAAGGGAGCAGGAGGCCAGGAATTAGGTTTAGCTGAAAGGAATGAGATCCGGGGAAAAATATGGAGCCAGGAACGGACTGGGAAGTGAGCAGCAGAGATGGGCTGAGAAGTCATGGGAGGCTGGAAAAAGTTGAGTGAAAATTGTGGGGCTGGGAAGGGAATGGGAGTCTGGTGATGGGTTTTGGGGTAGCGGGGATGGGGAGGGGTGGGAAGCTGGAGGAGGGACTGAGCCGTGATGGGAGGCTGAGAGGGGAGTTTTGGGAGAGGAAGGGGAACCTGGCAGGGTGGGGAGGCTGGAGTGGGGAAAGTGGCGAGGACAGAAAGGGAGAGGTGGCCCGCGGCGGCCGTAGCCTGGGTCTCCCCACCTTGCTGAGGCGGAGAGCCCCTGGGAGGTCCCTGCCTGCAGAAGGGTGTCTCCCCCAGCCCGGGCTGCTCCTGCATCACTCCCGTCACCTGGGTTTTAGCATCCTATGGCCCCTCGCCTCCGGAGTGGGTCTATTTAGGGGGTCAAGAGCAGGACGATGTGCCAGGGAGGGAGGGAACGGTTAAACTTCTTGCACTGCCTGCTCACAAGCTCAGGGACTGCAAATGGGGCAACAACCTCAGTCGGCAGCTGGTTAACCCAGAGCACTGGGGAAGGGAGGGCTCCGGACCTGGAGAGAAAAATAAGCCTTTTCTATGGGCACCAGACACCCGACCAGAGCTCCTTCCCAGATGCCAGCCCACCAGCAGCCCGTGTGACCAGCCGGGCTCCCCTGTGCCCGAACACGGACCGCCTGCATCCCGGACTCCCTGCCCTGGATCCATGTGCAGCTACAGAAAGGCTCCTGCTCCTTTTGCTGGGAGCCACAGTCCCTGCAGCACAAGAGCCAGAGAAGCCCTGCCTGGGATTTGAGTTACTGCAGCTGAAGTGATGGAGCTGCTCCTGTTGTGTCTCTTGCATGTCCCCAGCTCTGTCATTGAGCTCAAAACCAGAGCTGTAGATATAGTTAAAAACTCTTTGGTTTTAGGCCATCTTAGATTTTTTTTCTGTTCAAAACCACTAAAAACTGCTCAGCCTTCTCAAGCATGTAATAGGTACAAGACTACAAACACCTTCTCAGCTGGTTTTGGAAAAGTCCCTAACGTACGCACTTACTCTCCCCGACCTACTCAAGTGATAAAACACCTCCTGGCCCTTCTCCAAGCAGTTTAAGTTGGCACACTCCAGCCGAGATCCAGAATTTTATTTAAAACAGTAAAGATCAAAGTGATCCCCTACAAAATACGCCGGGAGTTAGCTGCAACTCCGGGGTTTTTCCAGGCGGTGCCTGAGCGGGAGGTGGCAGCATTCCTCCCAGCATCAACCAGTGCTACTTATGGAGCAAGAGGACAAGACAAAGCTTTACATTACGGACAATATGCAGTTAAGAAAAACCTCCAAACCCGACCACGCAGTGCTTTATTTCCCTCTGCTCCATACAAAGCCGAAGTGGGGGATGGGCAGTTCTTAACCCCAGGGGTCACAGGGGCAAATCCTGCCTTCTTTCCCCGAACGGCACAGCTCAGGGAAACCTTTACCAGGTGGGACTGGCTGGTGGCTCTGGGCACCCCCACCTGCTGTGGAGCCCACTGCTGGGCCTGTGCCAACATGGGCATTGTCACCTGCCCCACCACCTTCACACACTGCACCGGCACACAGCCTCCATCAGCTGCTGAAGGTGAGCAGACCCCAGCCAGGTCACCCCCATGAAACGCTGCTGAACTACAGCTGTGCCGAGAGCACAGGGCTCTTGGAACGGGCGGCTCCACACAGCACGAGTGTGCGCTGGCAGCCCAGAAAGCCAACCGCATCCTGGGCTGCATCCCCAGCAGCGTGGCCAGCAGGGCCAGAGAGGGGATTCTGCCCCTCCGCTCTGCTCTGGGGAGACCCCCCTGCAGTGCTGCCTCCAGCTCTGTGGCACCCAACATGAGAAGGACATGGACCTGTTGGAGCAGGGCCAGAGGAGGCCACGAAGATGATCATGAGGGTTGGAGCCCCTCTGCTGTGAGGACAGGGATGAGTTGGGTCTGTTCAGCCTGGAGAAGAGAAGGCTCCGGGGAGACCTTAGAGCCCCTTCCAGTCCCTAAAGGGGCTACAGGAAGGATGGGGAGGGACTCTGGATCAGGGAGTGTACTGGTAGGATGAGGAGGAATGGTTTTAAACTGGAAGAGGGGAGATTTAGATTAGGTATCAGGAAGAAATTCTTGACTGTGAGGGTGGTGAGACCCTGGCCCAGGTTGCCCAGAGAAGCTGTGGCTGCCCCATCCCTGGAGGTGTTCAAGGCCAGGCTGGATGGGGCTTTGAGCAACCTGGTCTAGTGGGAGGTGTCCCTGCCCAGGGCAGGGGGGTGGAACTGGATGGTCTTTAAAGCCCCTCCCAACCCAAGCCATTCTATGAGTTTACGATCAGAGATAATTTAATTGCATGCTAAATTGAAACTCCATTATAGCAACTCATAAAACCAAACACCAGCTGAAGAGGTAGGTTATGTCCAGCTGTACATTACCACCCTGGCTTTCCGTGCTACACATGGTAATTTCAGTATAACCAATAAACCCCCCATTTTCAATATGCCAGCTCCCCTAGGAAACCAGCAGCCGTCCCGGCTGCAGCAGCGAGCGGAGTGGTGTGGGAAACACCTCTGTGGGGTGTTTGCACTCGCTTAAGCCCACATGCAGCCCCCACGGTGGGGGCTGGGGCTCCGGCAGCCCCCACACACCGTGCTCTCTGGTTTAACTCAGCCATGGCCTCTGCAGCTCCGGTAGAGCCCCGTGAACTGAACGCAAAGGGGTTTCTGAACCAAAGGGGATTTTGCAGAAAAATCGCAGCATTACAGTGATGGAAAATGGTAAAAGCTCTGATCTCTGACCAGCTTTCATGGCAAGGCGGTTTGTGCCCAAGGTGCTGCCAGCTTCAAAGTACATGGGGGTCTCCTGGCCAGCTGGTTTTGTGTTGCACATAAAACATCTAGAAGTGCAACGCAGACCCAAAGCTTGCACCACACGTTAGAGATGCACGTCCTCCAAACAGCACGGAGTTGTGTTAGAGAATGGACACAGTTAAAATGAGGAGGAACTTCTTTACCTTGAGGGTGGCAGAGCCCTGGCACAGGCTGCCCAGAGAGGTGGTGGAGTCTCTCTCTGGAGACATTCCAAACCCGCCTGGACACATTCCTGTGAGACCTGCTCTGGGTGACCCTGCTCTGGCAGGGGGCTGGACTAGATGATCTCCAGAGGTCCCTTCCAACCCTATGATTCTATGAAAATGACCACGATCCCTCATACTGGGGGAAATTAATACACCAATGTAGCAGCAAGTGAAGTTAGGAAGGAACGCTGATACACGCACACAGACCCCCAGAGGTATTTTATAGGGCAAGTTAGATTCTTGTTAATTCCCTCAAACTCTTCCATGAGTTGCTCCTTTTCACTCTGTATCTGTGCATCTATTTTAGGATGGAATTTTCAATTCAGCACAGATGTTCAGAACTGGGTTTCGTGCAGTAACGATCTTTTCACATCATTTTCCTTTTTGCACTAGAAATTACAAACAGCGGAAGGAGCTGGAGCCAGCAGCAGCTGTCAGAGGCTGGGTAAAATGACACACTGGATATATTTTCCCCCTTTTCTTATGGCTGCCGATGCTGCAGGCCCTGTGACCACAGTCCATCGGGTGTTGGCATCTCCTACCTCACTGCCAGCCCAAAGCCCACGTTCGGGTAATACGCGGCAGGGGGGCTGTGATCTCCAGCACTGCGAGGGATGCACCGGTCGCTGCTCCGGCTGCTCCTCCAGACCAGCACAGGAGCAGCCCATCTTCCCCGGTGGCACAACCGCCTGCCCAGCCAGACACCAGAGAGAGATCGATCCATTTAGCATGTGTGTATTATGAAGATGGCATTTTAAATACAGGCGTTATTTCCCCACTGGGTCAGTTTCGCTGCAGGACGCGCGGTACGCTCACAACAGCCCCATGAGAAGCGGTGACCAGCCCCGCTCAGAAGCGCACGAGGCCAGCGGTGCCGAACACGCAGCAAACGGCAAGGACGAGGCACGGGCGGGCGGCTGCCCGGCACCTGCCCAGAGCTCAGATGTATTTCCACCCCAGTGCCGCCCGCGTGGGGCTGGCAGGACCAGGTCACCCCAAGCTGTCCCCCCTCGCCCATCGCTGGAATCGCCCAAACCCAGCACTCGGCCCCAGCTCCTGCCCACCACGGGGGAAGGTGCTGCGTGGGCCGCTGCACCGGCGTGACCTGGGGTGGAGGAGGAGATGCAAACCTGCAGCCCCGGGCTGGACACACACCCCCGCGCAGACTGTTGCCACACTTTCTGATTGGTGGTGGAAATACCCCGTGAAATGAGACGCAGAGCATCCTACAGCCCAGCAGCGCAGCAGCTCTCTGCCTGATGCTGGTTTTTATCCGCTGCTGCTGAGTGCGCGCTAACAGAGAGCTCTGTGCCAAGCCAGGCTCTTGCTTCACGCTTCTTGTTCAGGATTTGAGCACATCCCACGCTTCCATCATGGCGGGTCCCGTGCTCTTGCACCCCGGGAGCACTGGAGCCGGCAGCACCCTGGGCTGCTCAGCACCAAGCCAGCCCCAGACTCACCCAGTGATAAATGAGTTAAAGAAGGTTTTCTTCTGCGTGCTGACGGCAGGACGCGGTGCCCGACCCGCGGCGAGGGTGCTATCGTCAGGACACAGAAGCCTGTTTTTATCCTGACCAAGACAAGCAGCGTGGCCGAGACGTGCCCGCTCAGCGGAGGTCAGCTTATCGCTGCAGGGTTTTCCCCCGTGACACCGCACACTACTAATGCTGACAATAAGATACGCAGTTCATTTTGTATAAAGTGTGGTGTAGGGCTCTTAAAAAACTTGCCGCACTTGAGAAGAATGTAGAAAGCAGCAACTTCCACTGCTGACCTTTTCCTGGACCAGAGTTGTGCACACAGAGAAAAACGAGATGGGGGTGGAAAAGGCAATTAGTAACACTGCTTTACAGAAGGGTTTCTTTTGTTTTCCTTAAGCAGCGTTTTGCAATGCCCCTACGGAGTGCCACGGCCAAGGGGCAGCCAGAGCTGCGAAGCTGCTCCGGGGACGCGTGCCCGGCCCGGCCCCATGTGGCACATGGCGAGTAGAGCCCTGAATTCCATGTGCTCCGTATGCAGCCAGGGCTGCAGAACCAGCCCAGCCAGGAAGCATGCCTTGGGATTAATGACAGCACCGAAGGAAGAGCAGAGGAAAAAAAAACATTTCCCTTATAACTGGGTGTTTTCTCCAGGGCAGATGCTGCCCTCCAGCATAAGCATCCCACCTCCTTCCTGGCCAAGCCCATCTGGGCATCTCACCAGCACCCCAAGGCTCAGGCGCCCGCGCTCAGCCCTGCCGTTTCATTCCCGTTCCCCCAGCCCGGGGGGGCACAGGGTGGGCTCGCTCTCCCAGACACATCCCCCATCCTCGGGAGGTGCCTCCCACCCCTGCAGTGCCTTGTAGCTGAGGGCACGTGAAATCAGTCAGAGTGGGTTTGCTCTCTGCATCCCAAAGGCAAGGGTCCGTACCGTGCCCATGGCACCCCCATCCCACCCCTCACAAGGTGCCTGCCAGGGAGGGACCCTGCTCCTGTCACCCCAAGGGGGGCTGAACGTGCAGTGGGCACCCAGCGCAGGGCACCTCGCAGTGCTCGGGTCTCCTCCAGTACACGGCACAGCACCTTCACCAGCAGGAGTTTTTGCAGAAGCACCACAAAGCACCATCAGCTGCACGGGAGCAGCTCTGGAGCCTTTCCAGCACCCGACCACTCTGCACAGCAATAAGCTAGGAAGCGTTCAGAGGGGGGTCCACCCACACCAAAGGCAGGTTCCCCCAATGGAAGGGCCCCACCACCTCGGGCAGGTCAGCTAGAGGAGGTCCATCCCCCTCTTAACTCCTTAAAAGCAGTATCAAGGACCTGTTATCAGCACGCACTTTTCATCACTCACTCTCAGAGCCACGACAGAGGCATAAAGCCCATGGGAATCCCACAGCACTGCAGCCCCACCACCGCTCTGCACCGTGAGCCAGAAACCAGACGGACTGGGCTGGACCTTGGCCGAGTGGACCTGGCACCGAGCCCTCAGGGCAAGGTCTGCCCAGTGCTGGTGCCCTTCCAAGGCTGCAAAAGCTGTGTCCTGGAGAACGTCCCCCCAAGGACCCCAAGCCATGCCCACCCCAGCAGCAACCAGCTCCTACCTGCACTGCCAGAGGTCCCAGCTCCCTCCTGCAGCCACGACTCTCTGCTGCCTCCAGCCCTTTACCCCCAGCTGAGCCCCATCATTATCCCCCCCTCAGGGCCACGCAGCACCACCGCGGGCACCTGTGCAATTCTCCAAACCTGTGGCTCGGGGGGGGCAGGAGCAGATGCTGTGCTGGGTTGCTGCACCCCCCGGCACAGTACAGTGCTGCGGTGGGGGTACAGGCTGCCCGTGCCACCCTCCCCAGCCCCACATCTCGCTGCGTGTCCCCGGGCGCTGGCGGAGGGCAGAGCCGTGCCTGACCCAGCATCTCTCCTCAGCGCCGAGGTGTCACGTGATGCCGCCGCCTGGACCACAAAAAGTGGTGTCATCAGCTCTGTATGGGCACGAAATTGTTTTTTTTTTTAATCACAACGAATATCTGGGTGCAAAAAGACCCCCAGAATTATTCTGTTTCCTTCTTCCTGACACCATTCCCTGTTCTCATCACAAATCACGCAAACTCCTTTACTAACTCCGCCGAGAAAAAGGCGGGACGGTGACTGCTCCTCTCCGGCTGCCACAGGCCCTGTCCCAGTGCCTCTCGGCAGGGCTGACCCCTCCACGGGGATCCCGTGGGAGAACGGGGACGCGCAGGGCCGGGAGGGCAGCGGTGCCCGGGGACAGGTTTGTCCCCAGTCCCCAGCTGCCCCGAGCCAGGCTGCTGCAGGAGGGTTCTGCTCCTCCTTCCCCCAAGGCTGAGAATCCTTCCCTCATTTCAGAAAGCATCTCAGCTGCAGACACACGCGGATCACTTCAAACAAAATTCTTTTCTTTTTGGTCTTAACATAGATGTTATTATTGCTCCCGCAGTTGTCACCATCCCAGCCCCGTCCGGCGCAGTGCCGACGCCGCTTTGGCAGGAGCTCCTTCTCGTGGCTCCCCTCAGCATCCCAGTGGATTTATTGTCTCCCGGCTCCCCGGCGAGAGCCCCGCTGCGGGCAGCGCTGCCGCTCCGTACCCACTGACCAGTGGCTGCAGGCTGAGCCCCCGGCACCGCCCCCGTGCGACAGAGGGTCCTGGGGGACACCCACCTCCCGCGGGGACAGGGACGGGAACCCCGAGCAGCCTCCAGTCAGACTTCGGTCACGGGAGCACTAACCGATAATTACTTGGAGCTGCCTGATTAACCACGGTATCCATGGCCGCATTCATTGCTTAGAGAGGAGAATAAAGTTGTGCTATTTTTGCTAATTTGGAACATTTGCGCTGCTTGACACATTATTTTTTAACTTGGCAGCTAAATGCAACGATAGATTAAACTGCCGGTGTCATCGCAAGCACGGATGCAAACGCAGCGCAAAGGAGCTGGGTGTTCAGCCCACAGGGACCTCCTGATGTGCTGGGCTGAGAAATGGAGGCAGTAATGCGGCCTCCGACACGCGAGCTCTTCCGTGAGGTCTCGCAGGCTGCGCTAGCAAACACAGGAGACACCTGAAATCCTCCTGGAAAACAAGTGTTCCCACGTGTTTCCTTTTCCAAATGAAACCCATGATTTTTTGGTCAGTAATTCTGATTTCCACCGTCACGCGTGGAAACGGGGCTCCCTCACGGGTCTGCCACCCCCTGGCTGCGGACACAGACCCTTCTTCTACCTGCATCTCGGAAGTATTGCCACAAGAGGGTAACAACAGCTTGGTCTGGATCTATGGAATCCTGCTGCTTTATATTTATCCTCTGGATTGAACACCATGTATACTTCGCCTTCTTAATATATGTCGTGTATATTTAACATACCGCGCACTGTTGAAGGAAAAACCCCAATGGCAGCATGGAGGGTTTTTTCCACAAGTAAGTGATGTCCTTCCAGCCAAACAAACACGCAGAGAAAATGAAAAACGTGTCCTAAAGAAAGCGGCGCGCTTTTTAACCTGATATAGAAAAACATAATTAAGAAAGAGAATTTTTATTAGGGCAATTTCACTTTATTTTTTCCATACAGCAAGGTCAACTATAGCAGTAATAATAAAATAAGCATAAAAACAAATTGCAGCCCAGGACAGAGTACATAATTTGGAGCAACTACAAGCAAAAAGTAAGTCTGTGATTACATAATAGTAAAACCAAGCACATCTGTCCTTTCAGCAGATGAAAGTTGCGGGGTTGCAAATAAGTGCAACTTCATTAATTATTCAGCGTGAGTACTGGAGAGATCAGATAAAGTAATGGTCTAATCACTTCTTCTTTCCAGCTTTGGCATAGATAATGACAAGGTTTCTCGAACACTTTCCATTAAAACGGTAAAATTTCCCAGGGTTTGGTTTGGTTTTTTTTTTCACCTGCTAAAAGAACAGGACCACTACAGCAATAAAAAATAATCACATAACAACTACAGCTACGGTGTGCTGTTTGGTTTGCCTGTTCATGATTTAACTCTTTTGTGAAAGTCAGTATTTGTTTTGAAGAATCTTTTTTTTTTTTGTGAACAATAAACCACTGAAATTGTCAGAAACTGGTTTGAATAGCATATATCTTTAATATATTTTTTGATACTTTAAACATGCAGTAGTTTTTGAATAATGTACGGAATATTTGATCCATGATTTCACCTTGATGGTCTGAAGTACCTGCTTTTTTTTCTTTTTTTTTTTTCTTTTTTTTTTTTTTCTTAATGATTATCAGGCAGATTTGAACCAGTGGAGCTTTTGTCAGTCATGAGATCTTGGAAGGATGGCATATCTTTCCAGCTGAAAAAATCCTGGCAAACTACAAGCTGTCCACATAAAGCAAAGCAACTTTTTCGAAGGGGTATGGAGTGCTAACTCTGTGCCACTTTTGCAAGCAATTTTGTTCAGCCTGTCATTTTATTAGCCTTAACAAAACTCCTTGTAATTATAGACATTTTTATTCAAAATAAGATCTTACTATTATACAGTTTTCTCTCTTTTTTGACTATATACAGAAGTGCAAAAAGTCAACCTTCTCTCTATACGTTCCCACATGCTAAACTGCAGCATAATCAACCCTCAAGAGTTTGCACACACACACTATAATTCTTGTTACGTAAACTTTGAGTATTTGGATTATCAACAAAAAGTCCCTTGATCTATTGATTATGCAGCTTATTTATAACAAGGCCTGATATTCAGGGATTTCAAAAAATATTTAAACAATATTTTAACATTTGAAATGGATACAGTAGAAAATAAATTTTATTCTAATATCTAGGAACTAGATTTTCTCATAATAACTAATTACAAACAAAATAAATCATCAAAATATTACTCAATTGTCTGCCAGGATTGTTGCGATAGCAACAACTTAACTTCTTACTTAGCAATGATTATATAATTATAAGATATCCATATAAAAGATCTTTGTTCTTTTAATGAAAACTAGACAAGAACTAACAATGACTGACATTCTTACATTGTAATATTAAATCAGTAAAATATAAATCATTTTGTTAACAATAATACGAATACTCATATGACACTACATGTAAATTCAAAACTGAGTATGTTATGAAGAAAACTACCTTTTTTTTTGTATTTTGAAAAAGTCATCAGTAAACTCTAATAAAACAAAATTCTATAAACTGAAATGGTATTCAACTGGTAATAGAAAATGAAAACAATCTAATAAATGTAAGAAATAAAAACTACACTTTTAACAAGAAAAAATAAGTAATATTCTATAATGTTAAGTAACTACAATAACATGTGAAGTCACCTATACTTTCTTAACACGATTGAAATTACATTGGTATGGGTTTTAACCCGTAATGTAATAATCTAAGGCTTTAATAGATGTACAGTACAATCAGTAAAATCAACACATCATTCTTATACTATAAAGCATCTCTCTCAGGCATAAAAACTCGCAGTAAACTTGGAAGTATGGAGAGTTCTACAACCGAACTCCCGCTTCTTCCACTCCACGCTACGCTACCAGTGACCTGGCCCCCACTTCAGCACTTTGCTGAACAGAGCAAAAATATCCTTTACTAGCTGCAACATCCAAACCACAAAAAGGAATTCCTTTGGATGAATCCATTCTTAAAACTTGAATGCACATCTATTTTTTTGTTTTTTGTTTTTTGTTTTTTTGTTTTTTTGTTTTTTATTTTATTTTGTAAAGGCTTTCTAAGGCTATAAGCAGTTAATCTGAACAAAAAAAATCACATATAAAACTCACCCAAGTATTTAACCCACCCAATTTCTACGCTAATTAACATCTCCGTTTTTTCATATTTTGGTTTGTCATGCATCTGATGATGTCAGTGCTTCTTTTGTCTTTGTTTAGAGTCACCATGTAAAGCGTGACTTTGATGAAGTAAAAGCGAAACCCATCTCTGCAAAACATTTATAGTCCTTTTGACTTTCGACAGAGGCTATAAATAGAAGCAAAAGAAGTTCCTCAAACATTTCCTACTGTGTCTCAGAAATGGCTTTTCCCTTTCGTATATCATGTTATACAGTAAAATATGCATAAATATTACACTACAATGCCTTAAAATAGGTTATATATATATCTGTCCAGTATGGGTTAATTTGTACGGCTAGAGTATCGTTCTTGTGCTGTCTACTGGTGCTGTAAGGAATAGTTGGCCATTTCTGAGACAGCTTTGGTTTGAAACAGAATGGTGCCCTTCGACTGATTAGTACTAATAAAGTAAGTGAAAATGTGGTTCTGAAAATAACACTGCAGAAATAATACTCTAATCGGATGTACAGTCTATGGCACTTCATGAGAATCCTTAACAACATGGTATTTAAAGCCATTGATGTGCTTTAAAATATACACAGTTGTGGTTTTGCTTGGCACATTCATCTCTGTCAGATACCTCTCTTACCACTTCTTACAATCTATTACATTAAAAATATTACTCTTAAACAAAAATTACTGTGCATGCACGCTCTCATCTATAATGGCAATTTTAAATACAAGGTGCACCTTTGTTATTTGTAAACCTTGAAAGAAATAAACTTACTTTAAAAAATTATATCTTGGTCTACAGACGTACCAATACATAATAGATTTATGGTTACAACATCGTCTGTCTTTTCAAGGTGACATACGTGATTATGTAGGAAATAGACTACATATGCATATTCAAATCCATATGCATACTTCTGTGCTAGAAAAGATAGACAATGTTGTAGTTTTTAGACAATAAGATCACCTCAGCACAAATATCAATTAAATGTACAAAGTATATAGGCAACAGTGTGCAGTGGATTTCCAAGTTCTTGTTTCATCTCGCTAACATGCAATGTGTGGATGTCTTACTGCTGAGGGAGTTTCCGAGTGTTGCTTGACGGTATGTACATTATGGCTAATGCGCTTGTCCTCTTCGCAACCCAAACACACTGTCCTTTTCTCTTTAGTTATGATCTAGAAAGGAAAAAAAGAGAAGGCATTTTCAACACAGTCAGAACTTCTTGTTCGCACCACATCAGCCCAAGCTTTGCATTTGGAACAGGGATATCCACCACCAAGTATCGGGGAAGCCTGGACCCAAACCCCTGCGGGATTTCACCTCGGGAACGTTCTTGCAGCAGAGGTTCACTTTACACCCCAATTCTGCAGCGACAGAAGTGCACAATGCACAGGCTTTCCGCTGTTCCCAAGCCTCCAGCCATGGGATCAGAATTTGGGGCACGGTTTCCAGAGCCCAGACCCTGGGAGGCAGCTCCCCCACAGTGCTGTGTGAGCACTGCCTGGCAGCCCCATGCCAATCTCCCTTCCCAAGCCCCTGCTGCCCTCTAACACCCGGGAACCCAACCGAAACCTGAGAGGCACTTAAACATCCTTAGAAATCTGGGCCATAAATTCCCAAGGTAATTTTTACCCCAGCCCCAGGGGACTGCGGAGGGATGCCTGCTGGCAAGCTTAGGCTGCAGACTAGAGGCATCCCACCTCAGTCACTCAAGCAGCTTAACACCGTTTACGCTCAGCTGAAAGGAATAACTATTATTATAAACGCACTGTGGTAAATCAGTTAATCCTCACCCTAAGTAATACTTCCATTATGGCTGAGCCATTCAATAAAAAACACAGCAGAAACAGAGCGCAAGGGAGAGAACGAGAACACAAATTGACAAGCCGCCCTAGGGGAGGTGATGCGCTGCAGGTGGTCTCAATGACAACAGGCAATTTAGTGACAGGCTGGAAACTGCAGCTCACTCATAGGAAGATAGAGGGGAAAAATACCTCTCAAGCTCAGGCACACAAACCTAGATTTCAAACTACGCAGGGTGAAAGGTTACGGTATGAAAAGCTGACAGACACCGCCTGCAGTCGCCGTTCACACCACCACAGTGCAGGTAGGAGCTGCGCCTGCACTGCGGGACCGCTCCTTGCCACACCACCCACGCCAGGAAAATACTGTATATAACACATCGTGGTCTGACAACCTGCATTCAGGAGAAATCAGGCTTCAGCTAGGCAGATGACTAAACCTGTATTTTTAGAGATGCTGGCTTTCCAAATAGGGAGACTTAAAATTAGTTCTTTCTAAAGACAGAATGTAACCACCTCCCCCCTAGACCTGGCCCTCGGCTCCCATCAGTGCCGATGCCAGCATCCTTTACAAACAAAAAGTAAAACTCTAATTTTAGACTCTCTGATTTTGCTAGATGGATATGTACAAACTAATACTGACACTGGTCCAATACACTAGCTCACGTGGTCACTGCTAACTATGGGATCTCTGCTTATAGAAGAATGGCACGTCAGTGGAGTTCAGAGCCTCTTCCCCCATATCCTATTATTCTTAGAAAGAAAATAAAAACATTCTGTCTCTGAAAAAGACAAATTATGCACACACAAAGGTAAGAAAACTGCAAGCAACAACACATTGGGAACTTACTGTTTGATGACAAAATGTCTACATCTGTGTAACATACTTGTGGCTAGTCAGATGTTCGGCAGATATTATGGGTATCTATAGGTAAAAAATTTAAACAATGAATAACAAGCGCAATGAGCCAACCTAGAGACACAGCATTTTGCTATAGAACATAAGTTTGGAAAAGTGAGGATCAGCTATGAGTTGGTGGATTTTATATTGTAACTATAAGTTAAAGTCAATTGAAGTGCTACAACAGCAACTTAAACTGGAAAACATTGTGTTAAGTACTACTTGACAAATATAAATAAGTATTATTGGTTGTTTAGGAAAACAAGAGAAGTTAAAATCTACAAAAGTCATGCAGTGCAGTAATTGAAAATAGCCCTTTTTGTTGGCCTACACAACATTCTGTGCTTTCAGCGTTATCATTTAAAACGATAAATTCTACAGTGGCCTTGTTTCAGTCTGATTTTGTGAAGTGTTCACTGCTTTCACTGTCTTGGTTTTTGAATGCCAAACCCAAGATGCCCTGAGCTTGATTTTCACAGCTGGTGAAAATCCGCTGTTGAGAAGAGCTGCCTGCTCTTCCCACGGCTGCTGCGGGCATCATGGTGGGTCAGCTGAAAAGCTAAGACTCCCCAAAGCAGTGAAACAATTCTCAAAATGTTCGTCTGCGTAAACAGAATTCAGTACATAGCTCTCTTGAAGTGTCCCATCAACTCATCTTCGCATTTAAAAAAAAAAAAAAAAAAAAAAAAGAAGTATTAAAATCAGAGTAGATTACCAGCAGCAGAAATAAGAAACTTCTATTCTGCATCCCCTGTGCCTGGGCTGAAGCCCCGGGGAGCGAGCCCGAGCAGCACCACGGCATGCAGGTGCTGGAGGAACCGGGAGAACCTTCCGTTACAGACAGGCCCAGCAGTCCAGCTGGAGGGAGCAACCATGCCCACAAGCAGGGAAACATGCTGGGGCGTATGACACAAAATTGATTTATATCATCACAAACGGCTGTTGCACCTGAAAGGGCTTTTTCCTGATGGATGCTAAGGCTGACCTGTTAATCCACACAAGAGAGGGAGCAGGGAGGTTTCCTCTTAACTAAATTGCTTATAGGTCTCGCTGTTGGTTTTTCCACCCCTTGTGCCCTCTCCTCCCCTAGCAACTCCACACAACTCCACAACACCGCCAACTTGTACAGAAATGTGCTTCAAGCAGAATGAAGCTTCTCATACCATTTTTTCCTACTGCTGCAGGACAGGCTGTTGCACCCAACTGTGTAGAAGCATCAGGGATAGTGCTGTCGGAACATACCAAGGACCTTCAACACCAGTCAATGAAGATGGAGGGCCAGATCTTAAGACTTTCGGCATGCATGCACATTGCATCGTGTGGCATTAAATAATTTCAGCATTGCTCACATTGTATATACATATATTCGTTATATATGTATATATTGAGGTTTGGCTGCAGTACTTTACTAAGTGTGTTATGAGGCTCCAGGGAGGATACGCATGAAATGATCAGATTCCACAACAGAAAGTTTCCCTGCAATCTATTTGGGAAAGCGCATGGTTATTTAGACAGAGGTGATTTTAAAAAAATAATGTTTTTCTGTGGCTTGGCTTATTCTCAGAAGTCTCTGGACTTACGGAGGATGGAGAGACACTTAAATTAATTGAATGGTACAAAAAATTACAATATTAAGATACTTTGGGCATACGGATGGTTGCTTGCTTAGGTGATGCGTATGTAGAGGTAATCCTACCTATAAGCTAGCTTTCCAAAGCACAAAGTAATTCTTACGCTAGTTTAAATCTGTGAGTGACATGGTCATTCAGCAAACATTTCTCAAGAGCAGAAAGTGCAACTTCTCAAGTAGACTAACCTGAGTATTTTTTGGAATCGTAAAATATCCAGGTCCCTTTTGAGACTGGGGATGTGCACGCCTATATATCACTGCAAGAGTGTAATTTTTGGAATAATATTTTTGAGAGATCAGTAAGCAGACAGGTTAACAAAGAACGTACAGCTGGGCGTAGTACAAAATGGTAGTGCTCAACAGGCAAAGGTGGAAAGGCTCGAAGCCAAAGACTCTGGACTCACTCTTGCGAGAGCCCGCAGTACTCGGTGCCCCTGTGGCAGTGCGGCCCTGGTGACAAGACCGGGGGCTCTCGGCTCTGCCAGAGGCGGCTCAGCCCCTCGCACAGCGGGATCAACCCTAAGCACGGAGGTGCAGGTGCGGCAGGGCAAGGGCTTTGCTGCTTAACGTCCAACTGCAGCGCCAAACCTGACGGATTTATGGCGGGATTTTGAAATTACTTAGGGAGTTAGCTCTAAGGACTTAGGGAGCTGATATGTCGGGTGAGCCTGCCTTAAAAGCTGACATTTATCCTCGGGATTAATGCCACGTACAGAACCACACCTGCAAAATGCTAAAGAAAATGCTGAGTTCCCTTTTCTAAAAGGCACATGCGGGATTCCCACTGAGTCGAGAGTAATACCTGCATCTTAGGCCAGAACTGATGGTTTCATGACGTACGGCAATTCTAACTTCCTAGCGTATCTCAAAAAATCAATTGTTTTCATAAAAGATAGATGAGGGTCTTTTAAAAGTTTTTCCTGTTGCACTTGCAGCCGGATGTACTACAGAAACCTGCATTTTTGGCGGCCTTGCTAGATAAAACCAACTGGCCACGTTCTGTTCTCAGGTGCAGCTCCAGCTGGTCCGTGTTGGGACGGCAGTGCGCCCGGCTGCCGGTGCTTGCCTTCACAGCATTGTGTCTGGCTTTTCCGGGAAGACTTTTAGTCAATTACTTAGTAAAGCATTATTCGTTTTTTCCTGAAATACATACAGAACACGGCAACAATCGGGGCAGCTATTTAGAAATAAAACCGGATTCTAATGGACATTTCCTAACTGAAGCTTGGCTACCGCAACAAGTAATCGGCCCTTTCCTAGCAGAATCACAAGCTGAAACAAAGGTGTAAAAGAAATTTCTGTGTGGCCCACGCTCAAATGATTTTGTTTTGCTCTTGGAAAAGGAGAGTCAGAACATGTTCAGACTGCTCAATACAGTCTGTTAGAATTCTGATCCTGCAGCCCCTCTGCACAAAGGTTGTACTGGCTTTCACTGGAGTTCTGCACTAAAAGGAACTGTCGGCTTCACAGAAATAGAAATAAATAATGGGTTCCGTTTATTATCCCTTTCTCTTTACATCTCGGAGAGCAGAACTAAGCAGCACGGCCCGTAAATGTTAAGACTGAGTCAGAAACTCCATTATCAATTATTTTTAGCATCAGAAATGGAACTGCAGCGCCTTTTGAGCATGGATAAAGGCTTATTAAGCTGTGCTGCAGGTCTTAGAGAGAATGTGTAGGCCAACAAGAGGTAAAATCAAAACCCCCATGCTCATTAAAAGCACCGATTTCAAGTTGTCTGTAAGGAACAAAGCTGTAAATTAGCAAACCTGGTTGGCTGTGGCTGTTGCAGCGAAGGGAACACTTGTGGCAGATGTTGTTGCTGCAGACACAGTGGCTGGCGTAGCACCGTGCACCATGGGAACTTTCGGAAGGAAAATCATATAAGCAAACATACAGAAGAGTGTAGCAGTATGGGAACCAGAGCGACATGTGGGAGGATAATTGAGCATGGTATTTATCACAGCAAAAAGCCCGAGACATCATTGCCAGCGCGTGACATGCAATCACAGTGCAAAGCAGGACAACATTCCAGGGAGAAAGAGGGGAGGGAAATGAAAGAGAAAAAAAGGGGAAAATGCTTGTTACCATCAAATCAAGAAAATCGACACAAACAAGCTTAACCATTTCAATACAAAAATCAACAGAAGAATTTTTAAATGCCCTTATATTTACAAATTTTTGTCTTTTAAAAATTCAACCCAAATATTTACTGCAAACAAAAATTAATCTTGTTGAAGGACAGTATACGTCTATGTGGCTACAGTAAGATACAGTCGTTATTTAACACAAGATAGTTTCTAAACACTGGAACTCATAGTCCAATCAAAATCCACCAAGGAACAATGTGCAATTCAAACAACTGCTGTACAAAATTAACAACGTCTATGTGTCCGTGTCAATTAAATAAAACGACTGCATTTAATTGACAGGTGTTAGTGCAGGAGGCTAAGGGAGATGGATTGGCACGAGAGCTCTAAGTTAAAATCTAGCAGTGGATTTTGAGGGTCCGTGAGCTGCACCACAGGTTTAAGATAATCAAGAAACAAAGCTGGCACCTACCAACACTTGTAGCGGGTGTCATGCACAATATTGAGCCTGCCCATCATGCATTGCAACAGGAAGGTGGATTTGGAAAGGGAAAAGAATTAAAACAACCCATCACACGTGTAATTAGAAATTTCATTTGAACAAAGAAGAAAAATTGTTATTATGGGAACAGTGGCATGTAACTGTCAGCACAATCAAACCATACAATAGCACAGTGATCCATTAGAACTAGTCTTCAGTGAAGGGGAGAGAGCCGATCGAACTGTGTGCTGGTATAGAGTGTTTGCCTTTGTAGCACTGTGGAATATTAGCATGGCTAGGAAAAGCTTCTTCAGCTTTATTTTAAAACTCTTTTCGATCTTTTTGCCTTTTGACATAAGCTTTGTAATGGTCCTTACCCTGGCTTCCTCAGATTATACTTTAAATGCTTTAACGTTGCACCTGCCTACGGGTAGCTGAGGTCCACCCCCGCTGGGACACGGGGACACCGGGCCAGACGGAGCGTGGGACCAGCACTGCCGAGCACTTTCCCTGCAGGAGCTGGTTCTCTCCGGGGTTGAGGATGGGGAGAGGCGAGTGAAGCTCTCCCCTCGTGCTGGGGCAGCCTTTTCAGCTGGGGACCTTCCCCGGTGGGCTGGAGAGAGCCACGGCTTGATCTGCACTGCTTCGTTATCCACAATCTGGCTGCTCCAATAGTTAGGTAATATATAGGCAAACCCCAGGTGACTTTGGCATGTAGGACTTTCAGCATATCTGTATGAGCCCCTCATATCTGTAGGAAGTGATCCTGACTGTCCTCTGGTCTCTTTGCTTAATACGCAGGTCAGAGGAGTGACTGAAGAGCTGAAGTCTCCTTCGCAGCTCATGGCAGCGCCTAAGAATACTTGTTCAGCGCTTTTTGCTACACTACAGGATGTATTTTAAGCTGCTGGGGCCTGGGCTCACAACCTGCAACTCTCTTTAGGCTATACGAAAATAATTAAAGTGGCAGCGCCTGGTGAATTCTGCCCTGCAACTAGAGAGCCGACAGCAGTATGGTGTTTTTAGGAACATTATCGTACTTTCTTTAACTACCGCTAAGGTGGTAATTCTGTTTACTTTACGTAGCAAAATGCCTTCCACCAGACTGAACTCAGAATCTTCTAGTTTTGCTTCCCATATGATAGAGACACACTGGTATTTCAGAATATCCATTTTTAATAATGAATTTACTCTTTTATTTAATGAATAACATTTATTGACACCACTAATCATGCCTGACACAGCAGAAACTGAAATAAACACTGAAATCTAGGAACAGGGATTGCAGTGGAAATGGAAACCTATTCTAGAAGACTGGCAGTGGGAGCCACGGCAATGCTGCTTCCTTGACATTACGTGACCGTAACGGGGGACAGGAAATTGTTTTAGCTGCTGCCAGGCATTGTAGTGCCTTGCACAATCTCAAGAGCATTTAACTAAGCAGGGAAAAGTCAGTCGGTATAATTACTGCTGGGGGACAAGGTCATTCGCTGTCATCCCTCTATCTGCAAGGCTACAAAGAAAAGGGCATAATCATGTTTCCTAATTACTCTTCTATTTCTGGGTGATGGAAGAGACTGAAAATACTCACAAAGAACGGTTAAATAAAAGAAGGTAGCTTTTCTGACTTCCCCATTCACGAATCATGACTGAATTCAATGGGACCACTTGCAAGATTAAAAAATGGAGCAAAATTTGGCTATCAATTGCAAATAGTAAGTAAAAACTGCTTTCTCGGTCCCTCTTATGACATCTTTATGGTGTTAATGAGGTTACACAGAAGAACCTTTGAGTTCTGTCTCTGCAGAAGTGCCCTATTTATAAGGTTGTACATACTTCCTTAGATTTGGAATATTACATCATTCCATGCATAATTAGGTCTACTTGCTAAAGACGAGTTAGATTTTCATAATGACTCCGAAGCTTTTCAGCTCAAAATTTTAGCCTGAGTTATCATCATTAATATTATAACCAGCGCACACAGTTTTGAAAGGGAATTGAAGCAAATGAACATAAGGCAGAAATGAAAATACTAGCTAGGGTGCAATAACTTGCAAATATGGAGACATAATGCTGTATGACCCTCTTACCAGTAATAAAAATCATTTTTGCTGTGACCTTAATACTCATCTTGACTTCAGAAGCTTTGACTGACTAATGAGAATGCATGAATAATAAATGTGCAGTTTCAAATGTTCCCTAGCTTTTCAGCACAAGGCAGAATTTTAATTCAAGGAGGTGCTCAGTTAACTGATCACAACTTCACAACCAGATTATTTCTGCAGTGGAATAAAGCTATTTTCATAAATACTCTAGGTTTACTGGTGTTCTAAGCATTTTTTTCTCTTCTATCCATCGAATTATTCCCCTCAGCCTATTTAGTCTGTCTGATCTACTAAATCCTAATTAAAAATATAGCCATAGAAAGCATGAGCGCTCCTGTCGAGGTGAAGAGTTGTGCCTGATCTTTCCCTGCCTACCATTTTAGAGGAGAGCAGGGCTTTTACATGGACCCAGAAGCCCATGGAGGAAGGTGCTTACACAGACACTGCTTTAGGAAAGCATCTGTGCACTGAGTGAGTCCCAACCGTGAGCAAGGAAGCTCTCTGGAGCTGAAGCTGCAGTAACTAAATAAATATGCAATGCACTAACTTAACAGCAGAGGTGGCTGAAGCCTTGCCGTGGCTGGCGAGGTGGTTCTGCTGCCCTGCTGCAATTCTGCCCCTTGTGGGTGCATCAGGACAACAGCTCCTGGGAGTATCCTGTAAAGATGACCCCTTTCTTTTGGGAGGATTACGCTTCTCAAAGACTGTTCTGGTCACCTGGTTGACACACCAAGGCCAGGAACAGCTGTATACACACAACTGAGGAGACAGTGAGCCGAGGCACAGGATGGTAACAAGCACCAGGGCAGGAACTTCATCTAGTTGCACATAGGAGCTCTCTATCTGTACGTACAAACAGACCCCCAGCCAGCTCACAGTTACCGCAGAACAAAGAGCACGTGCACAAGTGGTGAACGCCAAGTAATCAGTGTTCTGCAAGTTCACAGCCCCACAGCGAAACGTTTGCGTGCCAGTCTGACAGGGTGTCAAGAGTCGGCAGCCAGAACCAAAGTACCAGAACAAGCTGGGAACATCTATTAAGTCGTGCAGAGCCTCCTCATTTGTGAGACTAACTCCACTTATTTCAACTATCCAGCACCACAAGCATTCCCAGCTCTTTCTTGCAACGCCTCTCAGACTCGCCTCTCAGTCTGGGGACAGCTTCCAGCAGCCAAGGTTTCTGGGATACCCCAACAAGGGAGCTGTGCAAAGATCTGTGCTTTATTTGAGAGTGGTGAGATGAGTATCTAAGAGCATGTAATCATTTAAAGTGTGCTGGAGTGCCAGCGTCCATCCCTGGCACGGATGATCCCTTTATTTGCTTTCACATGCCCTTGCATACAGGCAGCCAGAATTACGCCTGGCAATTTAGAAGAGGTATCTGGGTTTGTCTGGAACATGAGTGGGAAACTCTCAAGGGTGAAACATGAAGAGTGAAGCGCCCTGCAGAGAGGAGGGTCCAGCCAAGATCCTCCACAGGGGCACACACTGGCTCTGTGTAGGTTCTGTGTGTCCTGCCCTCTAGACCTGCTGCATTTTTGTACGCTGCAGCTGAAGCAACTAAGAACACATATGAGTAATTACACTTTGGGCGCCTGAACCTGAAAAATGTCACTTTAATTCAGACCCACTGAATTAACCTGCCTCTGCTCCATAGCAGTGGAGCTGAGGGCATCCACACTCTATGCTCTCCCATCGGTTCTTAGGGACTGACAGAGAAGCTCTATTTCCAGATGACTACACGCAAACAGGACTGATGCTAGTTAATTTTAAGTGGGGAAAACTAAAAAGGGCAAGGTGGCAAATAGTTTTCAAACTTTCAGAAAAGTACTGGATTACTGGAAAGCTCAGACTGCCACTATCTGCAAAATATAAAAGTGAATTTATAGTAGCTCATGCTAAAAAATCCTTTGCTTTTCTTGTTTAACATATGCTAAACTTCATTGGTCAAGAAAGGTCAAATGAAGCATCAAGAACCACTGCACAAGCTGCTGTAGGTTTCAGTATAGATTTGCTGGAGGAAGAGCTGAGGCAGGTTGTATGTAGGTGCCGACATGAAAGGTCTCAGTCAGAGATGTAGTGCAAACGAGGTCTGACGCACACGAACCATAACCTCAGCTTCTAAGTCCAAAGGACATGATTCAAAGCAGCTCGAGTTCTTCCAGAAATCACCCAGCCCCTCGCTGATTTAATGGGAGCTGGAAAATTGTGTGTTTACTAATTACATCGGTTATGCTTTGCCAAAACAAATCTGTGAAATTGTTTAATATCTACAGGAAGGACTGTGAACTCATAAGCATTTTTATATGAATTTTAGTATGTGGGCTAGAGACCTGACCTAAAGCTTACTCAATCAGAGTCTTACTATTGACTCCAACAAGCTTTCCAACATGCTTTTACTAATATATTTTAGTGGTTGCAATGCATTTTTGGAACCTAAGTAAGTTATTACAATGTACTACATCAAACAACTGCTTTTTATGCCATTTAAATTATACGTGTTGGTTGTATGCCAGATCAAGAAAGAATGGTAAAAGGCATTATATGAATTCCTGGGAACATACTTGCCAAAAAATGTTTAGGATAAAATCCTTAACATTTTTTTTGGTAAAGACTGAATAGCTGTATTTTCTTTTCTCCCCTGTCATCAACTAGTCTGCGTGACGAAGGGCTGTCCTCACAGACTCCTCCCAATTTTTTGAATACAGATCTATCAGATGTCCACTGCATACCTCCTAGAACGATAGTGCTGTTTCAATGTGGGTTCATATACATAATACAGGCATAAATTCACGTGACGTAGTAGATAGATAATTTTGCATGAAGTGTTGTTTGCAGAACCAAAACATATATTACAACTTTAAGTCCCATCACTTGTCCTCTGAAGGGATTTCTGCTTATTGTAAATAGTACAGTCATCAATTCTTCAGCAATTACACTAGGACAAGCGTAGATTTCATCACGCCAATAAGAACAAGTGCACCTTGGTTCTGCTTAGTCCAAAATCAGCCCTAAAGCCTTAGTGCTAGAGGCCCAAACCTTGACTTCTTGTGTAGGTTCATGATTAGTTTATCTGCGAGACTGCCTGCCTGTGCCTTTTATGATCACTGCACCATAATTAAAATTGAAACCTTCAAGTGTGTGACTCAGAACTGTTGCTAAGCACATGAAGGCAAAGGGGTCTTACAGCAAAGAGAAACAAATACAACAGCTTAAGAGATGTGTAACAAAGAGAAGTCAATCGAGGCAAAGAGGAACGAGAGAGGAGATTCTGAGTTCTGATTCGGGTTGACAGAGCATGACACTGATTGTTATCTTAGACTGGAAAACACCCACCCAGCTTCCGAGAGAAGCAGAGAGAAGCCAGCCTTCCTGCAGTCAGCACCTCCTCTGCCCGCGGCTCCCCGGCACGGCAGCGTCTCCGCAGGGAGAGAGGCTGCCTGCGCCTGGCAGTAGCCGCCCCGGCACCAGCGGCCGCAGCGCAAATCCCACTACGCATTTGCGACCAGGAACACACGGTTATCTCCTCGGATACTTTTTCCAGAATTCCCCCTTCCCCCTCCCCAGAAGAAGGCAAACGAGAAGCACTTACCTGGTGGGAGAAAGGCTGTATGCTGCTGTAACTGCATGTTGGCAAGAGCTTGCTGGTATTGGAAAATACCAGTGTTAAAGACTGCAGTGGCACCATTGGTTTTTTCAAGCGCAGGCCTCTTTGGTAATGGGGGAAGTACAGCTTGAGGAATTCCCTGAATGGTGGATGGGTATAAAAATAAAGTCCAGTAAAAAAAAGAAAAACAGAAAAAAAAAAAAGGGGGTGGGAGGTTGGGGTGTGGAGGAGGATGGGAGGGAGGGAGAAGACAAGGAAAAGAGAGAAAGGAAAAAAGAAAAATCAGTAGAAGGCAAAAAAACCAGGCAGCACCATGTTTATCCATGAGCAAGCAAGCAGCATAGCAGACTTAACTATCAAATAAAAGGCGAGGTAAAAGCTTTACGAGGGAGCACTACTGTAGCCTACCATTACAGCGGCACAGGTAACGTGTTGGAGCTGTACGTTATAGGAACCGGCGTAGGTATTACGCTACTGTAAAGCTTCAGGGCTTTGGTCAGGAGCAAGGCTCTTGGGGTAGGGGAAGCAGCACTGCTAGCTCCATGAGGATCAACACGTAGAAGCGATGTTAATAGTCACCGTCCGGAGCGGATGGCAGGGCCGCTGGCGCCAACCCACTCCCCGGCCCCAGCGCCTGCCCGGGCATGCAGAGCGCGCGCCGCATGCCGGCACCCCCGGGCCACCTCCGCGCCACGAAGCCATGCCAACGCACCCTGCGCCGCGGCCGCCCGCGCGGCACCCTCGGGAGGGGACGGGACACAGGGGACAGGGAAGGGGAGGGGATGGGAGGGGGCCGGGGGGCGCGGGGGTGGCAGGGTCCCGCTCTGGAGCCCGGTCCAGCCCGGCCCAGCCGCCCCTGCGCCCCTCGCCGGGGATCAGGGAAGGGGGAACCGGGATATTCCATTTCTAGACATTAACCCCAAACTTGACTCTACGATACAGCTACATGCCAAGCTAAAAGGTGAAAGGTCATAGTACCAGGTCAAAGGTTGCCTCGAGGGGTCGCTTCAGTGATTTGACAGCCGACTGAGTCTTAATTAGCAGGCAGCGAGCACATGATGGCAATGGCCAGTGGGGTCAAGCGCATTAACATAAACAGCAAGCAGAGGTGCATCATGGGGGCAGCAGTGCATTTGGGTAGGTGAGAAAAAACAAATAAAAACAAATCACCGGATGCCGTGTACAACGGTAACAAGACTAGGCATGCACGGGGGGCCGGCGGGCAGGCGTGGGGCTTGCGGCGGGACAGGAGCGGAAAGGGGGCTCCCTGCCACCAGACCCCGCCGGCCGCCCTGCACCGCCGGCCATGCCGCTGCCGCTGCGCCCGCCGTGCGCCTCTTCCCACACCCCATGGGGCTCCGCAGACGGGACAACGTGCCACCACTGCCCTGCGCCGGGGGCTGGCCGCCCCGGGTGGGGAAACCAGCCCCGGAGAGGTTCCAGATCTGGGTGCTGCAGCTACGGGGGTTGTTCTAGCGCCCTGCGAGAGCTGCCAACAGCCCACGGGTGGGGGCCGGGGCAGGTGGGCCACGGACAGCATTAACGCAGTTATATCCACTTCAAACTAAGTCTCTACGAACACAGACTTAGGGTAACTGAAATACAGGTTTATCTATCTGTGCAGCTAGATAGATACACATCTACCCACACACAAACATACAATAAACTATATATACATATATGCACACACACATACACACACGCACACACGTATGCACACATATATGTACATATAGATACTCTGTACATCAGCAGGCAAAATTAGTGAAACACCTTAACGGTCTGAAACTACTTAAGAGCAGATCTGGCACCACATGCTGAGAAAGCTCATCGCACCGTGTCGTGAGTGGGATCCCCGAGCACACGCACACGCACCCCCCCTCCAGCAAGAACAGCTAACACCTCAATTATCGTCTCTCCTTAACGTACTTCTATTCTAGAGGTGTTCTGCAGACTCACCATGGCAGCTGCAGTCGCTGCTGCCTGGGCAGCTGCAGCTTGGTTAACCTGGTACTGGGCAGCCTTGATCTTGGCTTGCAGGTGTGCAGGAGGGTGAAAATATTTGCACTTTTCCCGTGAGCATCTCCCTTTGATGTAATCCATGCAGACAGTGACAGTGTTGTCGTTGGTGTCGATCATCGCGCTGTCGGCGGGGTGAGCGAACCGGCAGTCGTTCTCTCCCCTGTTGCAGTTGCCACGCTGGTACTCTCGACATACCTGCGACACCAGGAAAAGAAAGTCGCTTAATTTGGTTGACGAGTGTTGTGGGCATGGCTTGGAGCACAGTCAAGATTTCTGAACGTCTGCCAGTGTTGTGAGGATGGGTGCCTGGCCCCAGGAGGAGCACAGCAGTGGTGGGACGGTGGGCTCAGCTCCCTGGCAGCACGGACCTGGCTTCTCTAAACCCACTTCTGATGTCAAAGAGCATCAAAACCCATCAGGATCAAGAGCCAAGCACACAGCAGGTTTTATTTTGGCTCACGCTTAGACCCCCCCCAGGGCTTTTTCTGTTTTCTGAAGTATTGTGCTGTGGCTAGCTCGCAGAGATACCCCAAGCACCACGGTGCTCGGTTGCGGTTGGCCTCCACCGGGATCGGCTGTGCCCGAGTTAGCAGTGCTCGATGTTAATTAAGGTGACTGGCCAGCGGTACCACGGGAACGACTGCGTGGCTGCCCTGGGCAGCCCCACTGGACAGGCGCTTCGTGCCGGTGCCGGGGAGCAAGCTGCACTGGTGGGGTGTGCGGTGCCACACCAGCCCTCACAATCCAGGCGCCTGCCACGAGAGGGCAATCCAAAACCTGCAGTGGTGGCCGCCTCTCCCGGGCTGCCCAGGATCACCCTGTGGATTGGTGGAAGGTTGCCCGCGTCGGGAAAGAGCAGAGGCTGCAGCCAGAGCGGTCACCAGCCCCGCTGTCACACCACCGCTGCCTGACAGGAGCCAAACAAAGCCAAAGGAATCAGAAATTGCACAAAGAAACCTGCCTGGCTGGAGGGCATCCCCCTGCAGTATCCCCGCTGCCCGGCCCCAAGCCGGCACAGACCCCCGCACCTCCAGCCACCGCCAGCAGTGCAGACACTCGCTTCATCATCAGTGCGACAAGCCCCAGCCCCCTCTTCACACACCTTGCAAACCCTATGTTTAAAAAATGACGTGTGTCCTTTTCATGGTCAGCTCTTCACAAACCGCAAACAAAAATGCGTTTTTGTCATTTTAGTGTTCCAAAGGCTATAGGAAACAGAAAGGGACAAAAACAAATGAGTTTGTATAAAAATAAAACCACTTTGGTGGATGGAATTTCCTTTTAAAGGTGGGTGCCCATGAGCTTGGATCATCAGAATTTCCTCAAGGGCCTTGGCTCTGATCCCTGCAACAAACCAAATTTGGTTGTTGCTTGGTTTCCATCCATGCTAGGGCTCTAGCTCCTTTTTAACCCCTGTGTGGCTTCAAGTACCAGCTGCCCATCACCTAAGACCTATGAAATGACATCCCCAAAAGACAACAGCAATGCCATTTGTGAACCCACTCACAGGAAACATCCATTTTTCCAGGGTCATTCCAGCATGACCCTATTTATAGTCTTTTTCCATGCAGCAACAGACTCTGGATGTGTATTTGCAGCGGAGCCAAATGAGCCAGTTCAGGCACCTCCATTACTCTTGTTCCTCTCTGTGGCCATACTGCTCGCGGCTCAGTGCCTGCAGAACTGTTTTTGCAGCACACATGAAACAGATTGGGCAAATTCCTCACCTGGAAAATAACCACTTGCCTTCCAGGTAATTCTGCAGCCAGATCCCTTCCCTGGTCTACTCCCCATGCAGCAGCATGGACCACTTTGCCAGCCAGCACAACACTGGGAGTGACTGGGGAAGGAGGCGGAGCTGGTTTAAGCCATCAAAAACCACAAGTCTGCTTCTGGTATCTGTTGGGTGCTAGCACCATCCCTGCTCACACGAGACTCCTGATCTCTCGCCCCCTCGCTCTCAAGCATACACCCAACGGAGCCGACATGTCACTGCTTCTCCAAGAGAGCTGTGCTGGACGGCTCGCTCTCATTCATCATCTAGGAATACTTCCTGGGCCACAAACGGGTGTCTTCCAGCCAAACACAGACCTCCCAAATAGGAAAAAAATGGGTAATTTCCTTTGATTATTTGTTTGCAGTCTAGAAGTTAACCGCAGTCTTTTCCTCTGCAGATAAAGAAAAAGGATGCAATAAATGTCAGTTGACTCTCTTTGCTCTTTGTCTTTTATGGGTGATCCACAAAACCAAGGTCCCAAACCCACTCCACACGTAAGCAAGAACTACTCCATTAATAACACAAAGATGATATATACAAATATATATATAATGTATATATATATAAAAGTATCTATATATACAGAGGGAGAAATAAAAAGCATCCACAGATAAGCTAGTTTTATCACAGTTAAAAACCAAAGAAGAATGACCAGAAAACTGAAATAGGCAGATAAAGACAATCTTTGGCATGTCCAGAGCAAATTTTGACAGAGCTGTCAGACAGTAGCTGAGATAAGGCAATGAATGGCTCTCTCAGTGCTCCTTAACAGATCTCTGAACGATGGTTTACAGCAGTCAGACACAAACCATAATACTGCTGGTCCTTTTAATCAGTGTGACCAGCAATGGCTTTACAACCACTGTGATGGTAGCCAAGAATGTTTCCAACTCTTGTTTGTTTAAAAGCAAGCACTGAAAATGGTGTCATTTTTTTGCCACAGGCATGCAGTAATGTATCATTCATCTGCCTGAGTAAAGAGAGGCACGGAAGCATGATATGCTGTCTGGTCTTTCAGATCTGGAGAGCTTTTATTTAGTTATTTATTAATAGCCCTGTAATTAGTATCATAATTTTCAACTCAGTATGTTAAGAAACATGAAAAAAATGAGGTTCCTGTACGTCTCTAGCCTGTCTGCAAAAAACGCTGAATTAGTGCTGCAATATTACTGATTCATTGTAATTCACCTAACTTTTTCTAACTTTGGGCTGAGTTTATTTTGATCGCCCCGCTGGGATTCAAGTTGCCCACCCTGGTGGGGTGACAATGGCCACGTCACCTCAGCCACGGCAGAGGTCCCACGCTGCTCACCCAAAAGCGGGCAGAGCTTTGGCTGGAGGGACATGGACAGCAGAGCTGAGATCCCTGCCCTTCCCTGAGCAAGTCCCGTCTCCTTCTCTGCATTGAAGAGAATTTATCAAAATGGGCATATTGCCACCCAGTACGTTCTGAATGTTTAAAGAAACGGCACCGCTAGGTCAGATTTCCCTGTTGTCCAAGATCTGAAAATCTCCACAAACTTCTAAGCTGCTTCTTTCTGGAAAAAAAATGGTATATATGAAACAAGCAGGAAAGAGCAGCTCAGTTGGGGTCATTCCTGATTCTTGAATACTTCTCATAGGAAATGATGGTATTCAAATGGAAACACATGCATTTTAAATAAAACGGTTAGGCAATTTCTTTCTCTCTCACTTCCCTGTCCTTCTCACTTCTCTTCTAGTTCACTGGAAGAGCTACACTTCTCTTCAAGCTATTTCTGGCAGGAGAGGAGTGTGTGGAAAAGCCTCAACCCATTAAATTTCCACGCTGAGATCCAGATTGCTTATGGGAGTGGCTGAACATACTGGACACCCAAACATCTGCATGCTATCTGTACAGGCGATGCAGTCCAACTATGTATTAAATCAAGCTTACTGCTGTAACAGTTACCAACCTTATCTTACAACTATTCATATTAATTCAGGAGATCAGGTACACTGCCTGGCAGATTTGTGTTGCCTGCCTGCTTTCCTTAACACCCCAGGTGTAGGTAATGAGAGCTTTTAGTTGTGGAACAGCCTGATTCAGTATCCCAGAACACGTGTGCTAACTTCATTAACACCAGAGTACATCATTCTTGAAAATAAGTATTTAAAATGCTAAGCAGAACAAATCATATTCCAAGATTAGATGCTAACATCATAGCGGTTATTTTTCTCAAGGACAGTTCATTCCAAGGGAGAGCGAGCTAAGCCATATAAAGCTCTCTAATCATGACATAACAAATGACAATACGGACAGCAATAAGCTCACTTAAAGAGCAGGTAGATGTATGTTGGCTTCTCTGAGAGGTAGCAACCAGACCACGCAAAGTCTTTCAAATCAGTTCTGCACTTGTGTAATCTAAAAAGTATGTTAAAATGTTTCGCTGTTCATAAAAATGATGTGCTTATTTGCTATTTGTATACTAAATTTGGATACTCCAGATTAAATGACCAATCACTGGAAAGCACTGGCAAATTAACTTCCCACCTAGATATTTCGCTATTTAAACTGCATTTGCTGAAGGGAAAAAAGGAGGAGGAAAAGACACACAACTCCTGCCCCGCCAGATACTGATTTTGTAAGACAGCAGCGTGGTTGGAATTGCAGTCAGTAGGTCAACCTGGATGTGCTCTTGATCCCACTCAAAATAAAAAGAAAACTTGAACAGCTTGAAGGGTAGAAGAAGGGGTTATTTTGAAGTTATCTGTGTGGTGTAATGGCTAGAGCAGAGCAAAGGAAAGGCCCTGGTAGGAAGGCTGGGCTGGGACAGCCCTCCTCCAAGGACAAGGACATCTCCGAAGAGCGGAGCCTACTGAGATAAATGCAATTATGGCAGAGAAGGCTGCTGGGTGCTGACGAGCTGGGACGTCGGTCAATTGGACAACCTGGCTGAGAAGCAGCGACCTGCTGGACCACACTCTGGCTGCGAGCTGAGCCCACAGTGGGACTGGTGCCAAGCTGAGCCCATGGCAGGGCTGGTGCCATCTCCCCAGCGCTGCTGAGGGCTCTCCCCAGCATGGGGTGCTGCCCTGCGGGAGCTTGGCCAGTGCACAGGGACCCGGCCCACTCCTGCTCCGCCAGTGGTTTCCTGCAGCAAACGAAATCTGGTCCCTGAGGAGTCCCCGCACAGTGCCATTTCACCAGGAAAGGTGACAAAAGAGGCATTCCTCTAAGTCTCAGCACTTATTTTCAGGGGTTCCCAACTTGGCCATCATCTTCCTTTCTGCTCAAGTTCAAAGCAAAACCACTTGGCCTTTTTACAAAATTTTACTGATTTCAGATTTTTTGGTGGCTTTTCCTAATTAATAAAAATGTTTTTTACTGCAGACTGTGCCCCTGGGTGTTTTGTGAGAGTTAACACTCTTACAACTCCCTCTCACGTGGAAGAGTTTGACTCAGCAGTGTAGCACTTCTCTAAATAGCTATACAAAGAGAAAACAAATGTCCAGAGGACCAAATCCTGCCCACTGAAGTCACAAATGTCACTAGCTCCCTGTGAGCTTTGGTTCCAGTCTGCCGGCCAGCACAAGCTCTGCCCTGGAGGCTCCACATGAAGAGCTGCCCTGGCGCAGCCCCTCTTGCGCTCCCACTGACGGATGCGCTTCCCTGGCCATGGGCAGAGCTGGTGCTCGGGGACTTCGGGTACGTCCTGCTCCTGCTTACACACAGAAAGCTTTTGAGCCCATGTGCCCAGCATCGCTAACCAGTGCCGTAGCCCCTGCATGGGTGGAAGCACGATCAAACACCGCAATCAACCTCGGTGCTGCAACCCAAAGGGCTCCCCGCCACCGACATCCTCCTCTCGGTGCTCATTTCTCAATCTAGCATGATTTATTTATGAATTTATCTAATTGCATTTTGGTTTTAAACCACCTCTGGCAGGTATCCACTGTGAAATAGAGTCCTCAAAGGAAAAACATCCCTTGGTGATTCGAAACAGCCATCTGTGCGCCAGCTCTCAGCTTGGTGCGGCTGCCTCTCCTGTAACCTGACCACGCTTTGGGGAACGCTTTCCTCAGAGAAAACATCTCTAAAAAGAGAAATGATGTGATCCCGCAGAAGGGGAACCTGTGGTGACGTGAGCTCTGAGAATAGTGACAGCGGCAGCGGGAAATGCTTGCTGTCAGATGACCCTCCACTCCACCCAGCTCACAGCCTTCTGTGCGGCAGCTTGTCAGTCAGAGATGCAACCAAGAAAAGGGAATTAATTTTCCTTGTAAGGAGAATTAATCCCTGTTAAGGTAGATGCATAGGCAGAAAGAAAAGCATTACAATTACAACTTTCAATTTTATAACGGAGATCCTTCTTGCTCCTCCCATCATGCTCCCTGAGCTCAGGGACCATATCCAAGAGCAGACCAACCCATCCACCCCCAACACCTCCAAGCCTTCGCACCCTCTCCATGCAGAGGAGAGGTTGCAGTACCAGATCTCCGAGACCTGCCACTGCACTAAGGCTACGGAATGCTAGTGCTGAGCACTGGCTGCCGGGGTGGGGGCTGAGGGCAGAGCAGGAGGGCTGGGGCTGCAGGGACGGGGCACGGCACAGCTCGGCTCTCTCCACCACCGATTGAAGCTGCCGCCATGCTGGAGAGGGAGAGCACCACCAGCTGTGGGAGGTCCATGGCCAACAGGCAAACAGGGTGACAGCGGATCGCCCTGCCTGTTCAGCCTCTCCCATTGCCGCCTGTTAACCACCAGGCCTGACTGGGGCTGCCAAGCGCAGGCTACGCTTGCGGCTGTGCTCAAAGATTGTGCTCACTGGCTGAACTTGCCGGCTGTGCCTACTGGCTGTGCTCACAGACTGGGCTCGCCAGCTATGCTCGCCGGCTGTGCCCACTTGATGTGCCCACTGGCTGTACTTGCCAGCTGTGCTCACTGGCTGCGCCTGCTGGCTGTACTCACAGGCTGCGCTCGCCAGCTGTACTCACAGGCATGCCTCAAGCACATGGCAGCCACGGCACATCGCTGGCTCACTGCCCACATTGCCGCAGCACCAATAAGGTGCTGAAAACACTGTCAGGCCTTTCAGATAAGAAAGATTCAGGGCAAGGGAGAGTAGCAGCTAGAGAGCACTAACACTTGTCAGGGTTGTAGCAAGGCTGATAAGCCGGGTGCGGGAGGCTGTCGGAGGACTGCTGGCACCATCTGTCCAGAGTGCACGGAAGAGAGAGGCTGAAAGCCATCTTCTCTGCCCTTACACCCGGCCTTGGTGGTCAGTACCCATGCCCGTGCAACCTGCACATTCACACCTTCCTGTCACATACTAAAAGTTTTGAGGCGCCCTTGCTGCTGCCGCAGTCATTCCTCAAAGGACTCAGTATTTCCATTTCTTTCTGCAATGGAGGGCCTGAAGCAGAACCGCAAGCATTAACCTAGCATATGATCACACAGTCACTCCCTGTCCTTACCCATCACCAAGATACGACATTATCAGCTGAAGTGAAACCTGCATTATTTTCTTTCAAAAGAAAAACATTTTATGTCTAGGAGACATAATAAATGATACGACTTGTGAGAATAAGCTACACATATCGGCTCCTACCTCCAGCCTGTCTGTCCTCATCAGCTTTTGGGCAGCGGCGGCAGCAGCAGCAGGAACCGGGACACCAGGGTTCCCTGTCACCAGCATCGGGGCGGTGGGCAGGATCTCCGCTGGGACCAGGCCTGGGGAGACAGGCCCCAGGTAGGGGTTGAAGGCGGCTGATGCGTTGGTGGCTAAGCTCGGTGCAACGGAAAACATCGGCTGCAATCAGAGAAAAGAAGAAGAAAGACACTTTAAACACATAGACACTTCCCATGCCATCAGCATAATAACTTTTTGGGTATCATCTTGAGCACAATGGTGATGAGTTTCTGTTACTAGCGGGAAAGAAGCATTTGTCATGTTTGTGGGACATGAAAAACACCCATGCAAAGGTCGCCCACGAGCGAGACCATGAGGACAGGCATCCCCTGCCAGCCTCCTCAGGTTCTCCTGCTCAAGCTTCCCCTGCACACTTGCAACACATGGCAGCTCTTGGAGCAAACTCTCCTTTGACCCACACCTGAGCAATGCCATCATAAGCGAGCACTCCTCATGGCCACAGAAGTCTGGGGCTCTCAGAGGGACGCTTCCAAAACGTGTACAAACGTCTGCTCCTGAGGATAACGGCAACTGCGTGAGAGCCCCGTCACACCATTAAACCACACTCGAATTTAGACCCAGATAAATACATTTTTGACCCTGATAACAGCCAGCACTGGTTCAGAAATTACAGAGGTTTACTACAGGAACAAGACCAGATGACCATAATAATTTATTTTTACAAAATTAAACAGGCTGTCCATGCAGATATTCAGAAAGAAATACATTGCATCAAGGATATGCTTTATTTAGACTAAAACATTAAGCCAGAGAAAGAGACAGAGCATGGAAATACTGGGGTTTTTTGATTGTTTGCTTGTTTTAAAAAAAGAAAGAGTCAGATGCCCTTGTAGGCTATCACATGTTGTGAAGATAATTGGATGTAGAAGACCAAATAATGCTGTAACACCAAATGCAGAGCTCTTGCACTGCAGTAAAGATTAAATAACTCTTCTGCCCCGCTGAATGCAAAGGCACTGTGCTACCAGTGTAATTGCCAAATAAAATTTAGTCCAAAGTGGTTATCTTTAGTATCTAAATAAAGTAGTTACTCAAGGCATTTAGATTTTTCTTTCAAACAGATTTTTAGAGGGAAGACAACTACAGAGTTAACACAACTCTTCTTCTCTGTTTCATATCTGTTTAAGCCAGACAGCATATAACACCACATGTTTTTCTATTCCTGAGGAAATGACTGAACTGTTTGGAAGCAAGGAACAAGTCCATTTGAAAACACTGGACAAAAACACATTACTGATGGAAAAAGACGGAAAGTTGTGTAAATGGGTATAATTTCTTTAACATCTCTGGTTCTTCATCCATGTGAATGAAAAAAAAACCAGGCAAATTTTCCAGGAAATATTACTTTATAATACACTATTAATTAACTGCACTTCTCATTACTGTGTTATCAGCTATGTAATAATGAACACTGAAAACAAAACTATGAACCAGTCTGTCGGTGTGTAACTTAAGAGCTATCAATGTTTTATTTCAGCCCAACATACTCACTGTACAGTAAATAAAAGACTATCCATTTATTTTCTATTGAGATCATTTTAAACTAATATAAATATCCTGCAGCCTTCAGACCATTGCAAAATAATAGCCTATTTTATCAGAGCCACTTCATATTATTCTGAAACTCACAGGTATTTTGCAATGTGCTGTACACATGTAAATTAGGAGATAGAAAACCATCTTACAGTTGTACCAGGCCAGACTGGGAGCCACGCTGCTGGCGGAAAGAGACCGTGCAGTGCTGAAACCCGGGCAGCACATAACCCCTTCTCGGTAGCGGAGGAGTCTGCCAGGGCTCAAAGCCACCCGAACGCTCCTGCACCCAGGAAAAACGTCTGGCAATACAGTGGCCCCGAGGACAGATGGCAGAGACACGCTCTCCCCGGGGACTGCCCCCAGCCGCCCCAGCACTGGCCCAGGGCCATGGGATGGGGAGGAGCGGGACCCTGCCATCAGGGTCACCCCAGGCATGGACCTGCTGTTCACGAGCATCAGCCGAGGGTTAGCCTGGAACTGCAAACTGGTCAGAACTGGGACCCCAATGCCACGCAAGAGTGCAGAGACGGCCGGGCTCCAGGTCAGCCCGAGCCGCTGGGCTCGTCTCTGCTGTTCACTGCTCACTGGCTTTCCAGCGAGTTTTCACTCCTCCACCTCTAGACGCAGAGGTAGTATTTCTCTATCACTATGACCAAACCATACAACTACTTACTGGCCTTGCTGTTTGGGCCCTATTATGCTGTGCATCATGCAAAACTGCTGAAAAAAAGAAAAAAGCAGCTCCTGTAGATCAGCAGAGAGAACAGAGGTGAAGCAGGACATGGCCTTGGACGAACTCTGTGCTGCGAGATGCCCCATAATCCACATCGTCCCGTCTACTGAATAATTCTACTCTAAAAATGCCTGTGCACAACCAAAGTGAACCTCACAGCAAGTCTGATCTCCATAGGTCTGCCTTTTGAAGGCACTGCTCGCTAATGGGGTGTATCGATGGGGAAGGAGACACGGGGGCACCTCTGGGAATTGGCCTCTGCAGTGTAGCAAGGCCCTAGCTCCTCCCTGGACAGACAGACGGATGGCTTTCTGCCAGCGCCCCAGCTCACCAGTCCTGCAGGGAAGGAGCTGGACTCATTTAATGCATCCTTAACAGTCATCTACCGAACACCTGCTATGCCAAGGGAAGCGTAAGAGGGTACCACATACACAGAGAGAAACATCGACAACCTACAGCCTCCTTGGGAATTACATGGGACCTTGCTGTGCTGCAGATCGCCCCCGGAGCTCTGCAGAAACCCATCCCCGACTACCAGCCCCGCTGCGCAGAACTGCACAGAGCACGCAGGCTTGGGGCTGCCCGTGTGTCCCTGGAGGCGAGGGACAGCCCCAGGGTCTTCAGCCACCTTCACGGTCCTTCGCTGCTCGTCTGGTCTCACATCTGCACCTTCCTGCTTCTGTTTAGCATTTTTCACACCCTTCCACACTGGAAAAGGCAAATGCAGTGCCTGACACTGCTATTGGGAAGCAGCTCAGCAGCACCCGCTGATGTGCTGGTAACAAGTGATGCTCCAGTACCAAAGCTGTAGTCTAGCTGAGCCCAGCTCCCCCTAAACCGGTTTACAAGGAGGGCAGAGCACTCCCCTGAGCAGGCAGAGCTCTTCTTCAGGGTCTCAGCGCCTGCAGCCAGCAGGACACGCAATCCCCGCTCACTGTCTGAAATCTCCTCCCTCAAGTGCCAGACAAAGGCAGATAAAAGAGTGAACTAAAAAGGAAAAGATGGGAAAAGTCCACAGATGTTACTTGCAATTAAGATAATTAAGACATTTATCAAACAGAAATCTGAGTGAAAGGATCCTACTGCTTTGCTTACCAAATTAGTCTCTCTCATTATGTTAGTTCACTTTTATTAAAGCATAGGGTATTGATTTTTGTAAAACAAAACTAACTGACTGATGCATCGTTAGATGGGATGATATACATCACTTGCTAGAACACCCTGAAATAACATCGCTTTCAAGTGTGCTAAAAAATAACGTAATTTTAAGGCCAAATTAGTAGGATGATATCCATTTGGAAATACTATTGCTGGGACAGCCAATGGGCCTTGCTGTGAATCTTCGGATTGAATGAGACTGAATTCTGAAAATCCCCGGTCTGGAATGTTTGAATTCAAGTGATGTACACAGAAACTACCCAGGCACAGGCAGAAGGTTTGTGCTGCACTTCAAAATACACCGACTTAAATTTTGCTCGCTAGAGACAGTGTGAGTGTAGCAAAAAGGAGAATTTAAATTTTATTTAAATGTTATCCTCGCACTAGCCTCTCTTTACATTAAAAAAGAATGTTAATGCAAAGGAATGCGTTAGTATTTTTTTTCATGTTTACCCAAATGTTGGTGTGTGCCTACACACTGCTTCGTATAAACCCGAGAGAGCCCTATTTGGTTACAATTCATGAAACATCAAACAAACAGGTTAACAGACAAGAGTATTGTAAGCAATGGTCCTTACTGTTGGCTGCATTTTGAGTTAAGCTTTCTCAACAGTCCCAAACATGAATTTGCTGGCACTAAGGCTGTATCGCTGTACCCCAATCAGGAAATAAAATTGTGGCATGCGCACACGTCTGTTTTGAGCTGTGGAAAATGAAATATCATTTGGAGGTTGCTCTGGAGTTAAAGCACGCAAAGCACAGCCGGCTTTTGGGCTGTCTAGCTGTACAGACAGTTAATTTTGTCTCCGATCTGAAAGCCATCAGCAGCGGGCACCAGTGCAGAGGCAGCCCCGTCCCTCCTGCAGGAGGGGCGCGAGGAGGAGGCAGCGCGGCGCAGTGTCAGGGCATCCCCTGAAGCACTGCGGTGCCGCAGCATTCGCTGTCTGGGCGCTGATGCTGCCTCAGCTCATCTCCTCGCCTCGGTGATACAGACAATTTTATTTAAAGAAAAGCCAATGAAAAGAGGGAACAGAAAACACGGTATCATGATCATAGTGATCATGAAATGATTGAGTTCAGGATCATGGGTACTATCCACAAAACAACAACAAGAAGTAAAATTACAACCTTGGATTTCAGGAGGGCTAACTTCGACCTCTTTAAGAAACTGCTTGGAGAGATCCCGTGGGTTAGGGCTCTGGAAGGCAAAGGGGCTCAAGAAAGCTGGTTGATATTCAAAGACCACTTCCTCCAAGCTCAGGATCGATGCATCCCTAAGAGAAAGAAATCGGCCAAGGGACGCAGGAGACCTGCATGGTTGAGCAGGGAGCTTCAGAAAAAGCTCAAGTGGAAGAAGGAAGTTTATAATAAGTGGAAGAAGGGACTGACCCCTTGGGAGGATTACAAGAATGCCACCAGAGCGTGCAGGGATGAAACAAGGAAAGCCAAGGCCGCCTTGGAATTAGACCTGGCTAGGGACATCAAGCAAAACAAAAAGAGCTTCTACAAGTATATTGGAAGCAAAAGGAAGACCAGGGAAGTTGTAGGCCCACTGCTGAATGAGGCAGGAGTCATGGTGACGGAGGATGTGGAGAAGGCAGAGTTACTGAATGCCTTCTTTGCTTCGGTCTTTTCTGCTCGGCCCAGCCCTCAGGAGTCCCAGGCATTGAATAAAGTAACAGGGAAAGAAGACGACTTCCCTTGGGTTGAGGAGGAGCGAGTGAGGGACCAATTAGATCATCTAGATATTCACAAGTCCATGGGCCCTGATGGGATGCACCCGAGAGTGCTGAGGGAGCTGGCGGAAGTCATTGCTGGGCCGCTCTCCATCATCTTTGAGAAGTCCTGGAGAACAGGCGAGGTGCCTGCGGACTGGAGGAAAGCCAATGTCACTCCAGTCTTCAAGAAAGGCAAGAAGGAGGAGCCGGGGAACTACAGGCCGGTCAGCCTCACCTCCATCCCTGGAAAGATGATGGAACAGCTCGTTCTGGGTGTCATCTCAAGGCGCGTGGAGGAAAGGAAAGCTATCAGAAGTACTCAGCATGGATTCACCAGGGGGAAATCATGTCTGACTAACCTGATAGCCTTCTACGATGGCATGACTAGATGGATAGATGAGGGGAGGGCGGTAGATGTGGTCTACCTTGACTTAAGCAAGGCGTTTGACACGGTCTCCCACAGCATCCTCATAGGGAAGCTTAGGAAGTGTGGGTTAGATGAATGGACAGTGGGGTGGATAGAAAACTGGTTGAAAGATAGAGCTCAGAGGGTTGTGATTAGGGGCACAGAGTCTAGTTGGAGACCAGTGACGAGTGGTGTTCCCCAGGGGTCAGTACTGGGTCCAGTCCTGTTCAACATATTCATCAATGACCTGGATGAGGGGATAGAGTGCACCCTCAGCAAGTTTGCTGATGACACCAAGCTGGGTGGGGTGGCTGACACACCGGAAGGCTGTGCCGCCATACAGAGAGACCTGGACAGGTTGGAGATCTGGGCAGAGAGGAACCTTATGAAGTTCAACAAGGGCAAGTGTAGGGTGCTGCACCTGGGGAGGAACAACCCCATGCACCAGTACAGGTTGGGTGCTGACCTGCTGGAGAGCAGCTCTGTGGAAAGAGACCTGGGAGTCCTGGTGGACAACAGGATGACCATGAGTCAGCAATGTGCCCTTGTGGCCAAGAAGGCCAATGGCATCCTGGGGTGCATCAAGAGGAGCGTGGCCAGCAGGTCAAGGGAGGTCATCCTCCCCCTCTACTCTGCCTTGGTGAGACCGCACCTGGAGTACTGTGTCCAGTTCTGGGCTCCCCGGTTCAAGAGGGACAGGGAACTGCTGGAAAGGGTGCAGCGGAGGGCTACGAGGATGATTAGGGGACTGGAACACCTCTCTTATGAGGAAAGGCTGAGGGATTTGGGTCTCTTCAGTCTGGAAAAAAGACGTCTGAGGGGTGACCTTATCAACGCTTATAAATACTTAAAGGGTGGGTGTCAGGACGATGGGGCGAGGCTCTTTTCAGTGGTGCCCGGGGACAGGACAAGAGGCAATGGGCACAAACTGGAACATAGGAAGTTCCACCTAAACATGAGGAGGAACTTCTTTACCCTGAGGGTGGCAGAGCACTGGAACAGGCTGCCCAGAGAGGTGGTGGAGTCTCCATCTCTGGAGACATTCAAAACCCACCTGGACGTGTTCCTGTGTAACCTGCTCTAGGTGACCCTGCTCTGGCAGGGGGGTTGGACTAGATGATCTCCAGAGGTCCCTTCCAACCCTATGATTCTATGATTCTATGATTCTATGATTCTATGATTCATGCTGTGCTAAAGTCAATTTACTGTGACGATCCTACCACCACATTTTCTGCTTTTCTCCCTCACATACGCTTTTTCTTGAAACAGACGAGGCATAAAGTTCTGTGGGAGAACCGTAGTTATATTAACCAAATCAAATAAGCTACATAATATTTACTGGTATTCTGTAGACCCACAAAACGTGGGGTCAAATAACCATTTGGCACAAGTACGAGTCTCCTTTCTGCTGAGATGATTTTTCCTAAGGATTTAGCTATATTTTGAGGAGTATTAATTGTCACTATGTTTTTTGAAATAGAAGTTGAAGAACTCATCTAATAGAGTGAACACCAGTTTTCTAACGGAAGGTATGTAGAGATAAATTAAACTCCCTAAATTCTACCTTTGCCAGCTAGAAAGGAATAAAAGAACTGTCAGAGAAGTGCTAATACGGATATATTTATTTTATATATCAATTTCAACTTATTTTTTCCTTTGCTGCCATTTTACCCATTGAAAGAGAAGGGAGCCAAGGGAGCACTGTTTGCCTTTTTATTTAGAATATACCAGCCTTGCTCATACATTAATCAATGCCAGTCTCGCTCATACATTAATCAGTACCCTCTAATGTCTGAGACAGAAATTTATATCAAAAGGGCTCTGGGCCAGATTTATCCATAGGTTAGCTCAAATGACCTCTCAGGATTGCATTAGAGAGGGATCTGGCACAGGGTGTTCAGCTCCCAAAGGCGTAGGTGCATGGCAGGTGGATGCCAATCATCTTGACATTTGCTGAACGGAGGGATTACTGCAGAGCAGGAAACTCAGCCACGGCGTTTGACTTTGTGGAACACTGCACTGCGCTTACTTACTAAGGTGTAACAGAGACAGGTATGAGGTAATATATGATCACATTTTACTGTGACCAAATGAGAGACTTCTGATAGATTCTCCTTCCCCTCCCCCTCCGCCCCTGGCTTTCTGTAGAAGTATGATTATCTGTACCTCTCCTCTTTCTGCCAAGCTGAGCTGTGATCGTGCAGGTCAGACTGACATGCACCATACATCACTCAGGACAAGCCTTCTGCTCTGCCTGATAACGTGCTGCGAAAACCAAAGTCCAATTCCAGCAAGTAATTCCCTGAGAAGGTTCCCCTGAGTGAATGGATAACATACAGTGGGAATTTTCTCAAACCCAGGAATCTCCTAGAACTTGTGCAATCGCAAAGGAAATGTCTGTTTATGAAAATCGCATGCAGATCACTCACTTTCTTAATTTTAAGAAATAACTTGCAAAAAAGGAATTAAACTAACAAATGATTAACAAAATCAATTAAATTAACAATATTGCTCCAGATAAGGGAGAATTAAGCACTGTATTTGATTTCTCCACCAGTACCTGACTTTTGTGGGATTTTAGAGGCATGTAAGCACACCTGCTAACTCAGTTCAACTACAACTCATTGTACTCATTGATCAAAGCCAAAAAGTGCACGTACCACAGGCTGCAACGGGGCACCAGGCATCATGGCATTGGCAAGCTGCATCTGCTGGGCCAGCATGGCCATATTCTTCTGCTGAATCAGGTTATTGCGTCCATTTATCTCCAGCTGCGTTTTTAAGTGTGGTGGTGGGTGAAGGTATTTGCAGTTTTCCCTTGAACATCGACCCTAAAGAAGAGAATTAACACAATTGGCTTAGAAGCTATAGGCGCTATCTTCGTCCTTATGTCATCGGTTAAAGCAAACACAACACGCTGCAGACCCCGGCTACTTCTCCAGGCTACCACAAACTGACCAGAGCAACTCGACAATTCTAGCATCAGCTCCTTGCTTTGCTTTTCTAAACTATGTATTCCTGCAGTACAACCCTAAAAAAAAATACTGTTTCTTTTAAAAGTTGCCGGAGGTGAGCAAATATCAGTTGTTCTGAAAGTACGGGATACCCGTCCTCTATGGGCACAGGGCTTTGCCGAGTGAAAGCTCAGCCCATGGGGTCCAGCACGGCTCCCCCTGCCCACAGAGCTGCCTCCAGGATGCCAGTGGCAGCGGAGCCAGAAACCTAGGAAAAGAAACGTGGTCCGGCTGCAGCACTGAGCCTACAAAAGCTCACATGCTACTCTGAAAATGTTCAAGGCTCACTTTTCTTTCTGCTGTGCACAAGAAGCTCTGAGTGCGCAGCAGGACATGCAGTCAAAGTAGCATTATTACCAGGAAAACAGCCCCAGCTCTGCGCTTTCACTAGACCCAGAATACATCATCTTTGAAGAAAACCTCTTACAAATGATGCATTTTAGTTGCAATTGTGTAAACTAAATAAGAAAATCAGAATTGACTTGTTTCTAAATTTTTCATTACATTCAGATGTGGTAAACAACAAATTTCATGCACTAATTTTATTTGGATGAAAGGACATTCATCAATTTGACAAGCATTCACATCAAGAAATAATAAAAAACAATTCTATGTACAATGTATATCCAAACCCCACTGCACCTCCTTGTTACCAAGAAACCATCCTCGCACATAGAATCACAGAATGGTTTGGGTTGGAAGGGACCTTAAAGACCATCCAGTTCCAACCCCCTGCCCTGGGCAGGGACATCTCCCACTAGACCAGGTTGCTCAAACACTGGTTCAAGTGGCCTTGAACACTCCAGGGATGGGGCAGCCACAGCTTCTCTGGGCAACCTGGGCCAGGGGCTCACCACCCTCACAGCCAAGAATTTCTTCCTGATATCTAATCTAAGTCTCCCCTCCTTCAGTGTGAGGCTGTTACCCCATGTCCTATCATTGCACTCCCTGATCCAGAGTCCCTCCCCATCTCTCCTGTAGCCCTTTTAGGGACTGGAAGGGGCTCTAAGGTCTCCCTGGAGCCTTCTCTTCTCCAGGCTGAACAACCCCAACTCTCTCAGTTCGTCCTCATAGCAGAGGGGCTCCAGCCCTAAGACATAAGCCATGAGACATCCCTGCTTGGGGATCTCTCCTAACGCGGTCTCCAGCTGTGGGTGCCCCCACCTGCGGGCTCCCAGCAGGGAGCGGGGTGGCTGGTGCTCGGCAGTGCTGGGGCACGGGGAGCTGGGCATGAAGGGGACTTCTGAAAACTAGCTCCAAGTCCCCCCAGCTGTGGCTCCACTGTATAAAAACCTCTAAAAAGAAAAGCAGAGCCTGAGTGAAGGGCATGGCCTGCCCAGCCGCCCAACTGTGGTGCATGGCAAAGGGAGGCTGCGAAGAGAAACCCCCCCTTCTTGGGGATGAGACTTCCTTCTTCTCATGGGCCTGTAAGCTGTGATCTTGCATGCCATGATACTTCAGAAAATGCACATTCATTATTACGGAAGCTTTACACACTAATTGTTCTTTAAAATTGTAACACTGGAGCCCATACTTTCACTAAAGGGATTATAACAATAAAAAAAAAAAACCCAACTAAAAAGAAGAACCGAATCCTTTTCTGGAAAAAAACAGATTCCTTAAATTACATTTTTTTTCTTTTACTCATTCATCTTTGAAATAAATCCAAACAGGAACAATGACAAGGCAAAAGACAGCCTTAATTTAAGTAGGAAATAATTTTTCTCAGGAAACAAATTAATTCAATATAGTTTGACCTTATACTGCAATTTTGCTCAGAAATTTAAAATGTATTCTTGTTATAAGATCTGCCAGAAATCTAATTTGTACGATGATTTTTGTCTCCCCTTAAGGCTGGGATAAACGGTTTGCTGCTGCTCCCCTCCCAATCCATCTCTCTTGCTGGCAGTCCAAATTTCTTAAAACTCATTTTCGTAGTTAGTCAGCTGACATCTGAGTGATCCCTGCATAAGAGATACACCTGATACAAAGAAAAATACAGAAAGTTTTGTGGATATCTCTAGGCTACAGACCAAGATTATAGAAAGCCCTGCGTATATGCAGACCACTACTGTAACGAAGAGCAAAGAAAGGTCATCTTTCAGAGCTTATAATCCCTAAGCGTGTTTCCTTGAATGAAATGCATCTCCCATCACACGATCCCATGCACCTCCAGAGAGAGCAGAGGAGAGTGGAGCGACTGCTACCTGTCACAGCGGGCAGGCGCAGAGGAATAGACACGGCCGTGCCGTGCTCACCGCCACCTTGCTGGCCCTGGGCCACGGCGCTGCAGACCTCGGTTTTCTGGTTGTGGCACGTGGAGGGTCTCCCCCAAGTCCTTTGTCAGGGGCTGTCACCTTCCCCTCACACAGGGGGCTACAGGCTGTCCTTGGCAGGGCTGATGCACGGAAAGGACCACTGAAGTCACTTGTGAGAAAATCCTCCTAATAACACAGCTCTGAGTGTTGCAAAGCAATCAAGGCAGGGGCCAGAAAACGCACAAAAGTTGAAAGCACAACATCTATCCTACAGATAAGACGAGGGGAAAAATACCATGTGCAGCCTGAGAAAATATTTTTACAGGGGAATGGAGTTTCCTACTGCAAATAAGGATTAGGATACTTCAGCAACAAACACGAACGATTCATAAGTAGAAAAGACAAACTGATGGTGGCAACAGAAGTGGTGTTTATAGAGCATGAGTTTTATATGTGTGTGTATATACACCTATACATGTGTGCCTATACACACCTGCTGGTTGCTGCTCCACCTGTGGGAGCTCCAGCACCACATGGTGAGAGTGGTGGGTGGGCACCAGTGGGGCTGTGCCCATCTGTGTCCCTGGGGGTCAAAGGCAGCACCCGACAGCCCGTCAGAGTGGCCAGACCCCCGCAGGGCCAGCGCAGCCCGGGGTGGACCAGCCGGAACCGCGCATGGGACATCTCCCATCCAGCTCGTCCGTACACTCCAGGGAAAGCACACGTTCAGCCTGGGGGGATGCTTTCAGACAAAAGGACACTCAGTTCTCTATTTTAATACCTTACTGGCAACACAGTCCAGTATTTAAGCCTTTTTGCACCAATAAACCAACCTCATTTCAGCATCGTGCCCCCAAAGCATTTCACAGTTACATGAAATGGTAGGTAAGACGCAGGCACTTTGGAACAGCTTCATTTATGTCAATTTTTCTCTTGATACTACAACCCACGTTAATTGTTGCTACCACTAAGTAACACGGGGCAAAATGACACATTTTCTAGCCCCCTGGAAGATGATATCTTACATTAGCACAGTGTAAAAATCAGACTTAACTACTGCTAAATGAGTAACATGAAGCTACGTGTGTTGCTACAGAGAGGAGCAATTCCCAAACTGATTCTGAAATGCAGATTAAACTCAAATGTCCTTATTTCAATGGTGGGGTTTAGGCTGCTCCACACCTCTCCAGACCAGATCCAGAGACTGGATCATGACCACTCAATGTACTTCATAGACTCAAATGCGTTAAGGCCAGAAGAAACCATGGCAGTGATCTAACACCATGCTATCAGGCTCCTGGGAAACAGGGAGCCCCCTCCCTTTTTTCCCCATCAAGGCCATCATTTCTCTCCCTTTAGCAGCTCATTTCTAAGGAAGACAATCTACTCTGAGTTAAAGACTACAAGAATATACCACATCCCCAGGTAAACTGTGTTTATGCATAGTTATCATTAGCTACTGTCAAGAAGTTTACATCTTTCTTGTTTGTATGTTGCTTTGGAGCCTAGTGCAACATTTAACTTTCAATTTTTTTGAATTTTCAGATCCTAGCAAATTTTCCAAAAGAAATGCAGACTTCTCTGTTTGGGAAATGACTTTTCTGTCTTATATTCCATGGACCTTCAGAAACGGCCCACAGAGTGCTCAGGAGTCAGAAACCACAGGCTGAAAAACACCGCCAAAAATCTCAATGAGGCACGTGGACAGCATTCATCTCCTTTATACCGTGAGCAAATAGCTCAATAATTAGCTTTTCACTAGATTCTGGTAACTTCAGTCAACAACGTTTAAGGCAGATTTTCATCTCTCTGAAGCTTTTCTGAATCCTTTGCTATTTTTTCAATCATAACAAAAAATGAGTAACATAAGCAAGTAAATTCGGAGAAATGGAAGTTGAGCACGCCGGCAGTGTCCCGAAATGCTGTACGAGCACATTAGGGGGGTTTTACCAGAATCCTGCTGGGCTAAAACTTATTAAAAAATGCTCCCGAGGCTCCTCGAGCACTGCTCCACAGCCAGGACCTCCCGCAGATCTTGGTCCCTCGAGCCAAGCGGGATGGGGACGCCCCCATGGGCAGAGCCAGCAGGGAAACGCAGGGTACCCAGCGTGACACTAAAGGGGGGTGACATGAGTGGTACCACACTCACGACAGCAGTGCCACTGCCAGGACGCGGCCCTGTGCCCAGCCCTCGTGCACGTCCTGCTCACAAACTCGCCCTGCGGAGCAAGGAAGGAGAGGGCGAGCTCAGCCCGCCAGCCGGGAGGCTCGGCCTCCTCCCAGCAGGAATGCCGGAGCGGAGGCCGCGCGGGCCGCTCTCACATGATGTTTTTCTCCAGCTATCATATCAACAACGTTCAGGCAGAGAGCCCAGGCTGAACTAAACAGCCAGCCTGACTGTCATTAAATTAGGGCAGCATGATGTCTGCAGTATTTTAAACTGTCTAGCCTTGGCAAAAAGCAGGTGATGGGGACAGGGACAAGGAGGGGCGGGTGGCACTCACCCGTCAGGGACCTGTGTGGGTCCCCGGGAGGTGTCTGTCCCCCCCCCCTCCCACGGTGCCTGGCGGGGGTCTGGCATGAGCCTCCTTGGCACCATTTGGGAAGGCGGGAGGGATGGGGTGGGGGGGGGGGGGGGGCGCAGGCCCAGCATCGCCCCTGGGGCTCTGTCCAAAAATAATTTCCTTCTAGAACATACACTGATTGCATGTTTTAATAATGAAAAAGTATCTTTGGGCTTCACTTCTGAGATTGCAAGCTCCTTTATCCACTGCAGTTAGGCTTAGGTGATACAGATACTAACAATTTTTACTTTTCCTTGAGGGGGTATTTAATGGAAATATCAGCAGAAGTCAATAACTAATTAACAAGCAGACAATTGAGCTTAGTGTGCTGCAGAGCCCTCTGCGCAAGAGTGCTGCCGCCCAGCAGAAGAGCGTGACCCGCCAGCAGCCCGAGGCACACAGCGTGACATGACAGCCCCAACATTCGCCCACGGCCATGGCGCAGCCCACGGCTTCAGCCAAACCCCCCCCTGCCCTGCCAACGCTCTTTCAAAGGCCAGATGTGAACCTTCCCCGCACCCACTGGAGCAGCGGAGATCACAGCAGCAACTTTCACTGCTGACGCCAGGTGGGTTTACAAATTAACAGCACCCAAGTTGTTCTTGTCCAACCATGCAATCTGCAAAGAAGATCTCAGGGTGGCATCGGGTTGTCCAGCTCCTGCACCTGGGACCCTGGCATCTTCGGCATGCCGCTGCTGGTTTTTGCCTCTGCTCTGGGGGTACTGGTGTGAACCCCCCATCTCATGCATACTCATGCAAAAGAACGGACACTTTGTGCAAGTATCTGCACAAGATCTGAAAAGCAGGCCCCTGTGTAGTTTGAGTTTGAGTAGTTGCTATTCAAAGCTGTTTTAAGAACTTGCAAACGTCTACGGCTTCAGTACCCACACAAACTTTAAACAAATTCAAATTCAAAATAATTACTTTCCAATACCTCTCCTTAGAAATACCGTCTAACGTGGCACACAAAGGAAGAACAGCGAACTCGTCACCCTGGTGGACTTGGCTCCAGCCTAAAACTTTCCTGGAAAGCACAGCCTGGTGATGCAATAAATAAGGTCTAATTAGCAAACTGCTCTCGCAAGGTCATTAATCCTCTGGGCACAACCCATCAAGGACCCCAGAGCACCTGTGCTGGGGACCTGCAGGGTCCCAGAGGAGCCTCCACGCAGGGGCACTGCCAAAGACCAGACGCCCTGTCCTCAGACACTCTGCGAGCTGGCAACGGGAGGTTTTCCATACCAAGTCCTCGCGGGGTGCAGGAAGGACCCAACACCCAACAAGAACCCTCCTCTCTCAGAAGGAGCCCTGGGGAGCCCACCACATCTGCCGCCTCCAGTACTCCCTGAATTTCAGGCTGAGGTTCCCCAAAGCAGGGCTTTCCCTATGTTTGGTTATTTCTACAGGGATGATATTTGCAGTAACATAATGTGTAACCGTTGTCAGCATTCCCTCTAGCACCCGTAGGGATTCTGGACTGTGACGGGGTGCACACAACTATGGGGTGACACCACCTGGCACCACGTGGTTGCAACCAAACCCTCACAGCAGGGGAGAGCGGCTGAGAGTCAACATTGTATTTGCATTTCTATTTGGTAATGAGACTGACAGTGCTGGCATGCCTACGCTTTGGAGAGGGGCATTTGCAGAAGAGTTGATTTGGGAGGGTCAGGAAACATCGGATTGGGCACAGCCAAAGTAGAAATACATAATAATTTTGAATGGACAGAGACTAAATAAAGATCATAGTTACTGCTGTCATTTGATAAACACTGGAGAGTGCACACTGAGCACAGTGATCTCACCACTGTTGTTTAAGGTTATCCTTCTGCAACAATATAAAACCAGAACAAACAAACAGACCCAGCAAGCCAGTGTGTGCCACTGGCTCTGCCTGGCCCCCGTACGGCACTCACCACTCGCTTCAGCCTGACTCCACACCGAGCTTCTCTCTATGCTGCTGGAGTTGGCTAACATTGACCACCCTCTGGGTATCTGAAGTACATCTGTATGGATGAGTTTCATAAATGCAGTTGGTCTGGGAAAGTCTTAAAACGAAGCTGCGCCAGCCTGCTGAGTCTGTTTATTTATGCTATTTTTATACTACTGCGGTAGCACAACCCGAGTTACCGACCACTTGCTACACCGCTCTGCGCATGTTTATACAAGAACTACTGCTCACAAAAGCGAAGGGGAAAGCTTCTTGTTTTTCATCAATCCACCAACACTGTACCATTAAAATATCACCATAGAAGTCCAGGGGCAGAGGAGAACCAAGAGCACCACCGTGCTACTCTCTGCATGTGGAAATGTTACTGCAACAAACCCTGGCTGTTTCCCTGAGGTCTCTGGAACAAACCCCAAGCTCTCCCCCGCGTTCCCAGCCCAGCCCCATCGCAGGCAGAGCCCCAGTGAGGAGCGTGGAGCCCTGTGTGGCACGGCGGGGACACCAACGGGTGCCGGTGCTGGGGTGGCATGCTCACCCCAACATGGGCTTCAGAGATGAGACACCCACCTGCATCCCCACAGCGCTGCCCCACCAGGACTGCAGCCACTTCCCCTCACCCCCCTTAGCTAACAAAATTTGTTAAAAAGGGACTGTCACTTACAAACACAACATAAGTACAGGACTGACGCAACAACAAATGATGCCAGGAGGTCAAAGGACAGGATTCTGCCCCTCTGCTCCGCTCTGGGGAGACCCCCCTGCAGTGCTGCCTCCAGCTCTGGGCACCCAACATAAAAAGGACATGGACCTGTTGGAGCGGGGCCAGAGGAGGCCACGAAGATGATAAGAGGCTGGAGCCCCTCTGCTGTGAGGACAGGCTGAGAGAGGTTGGGTTGTTCAGCCTGGAGAAGAGAAGGCTCCGGGGAGACCTTAGAGCCCCTTCCAGTCCCTAAAAGGGTTACAGGAAAGCTGGGGAGGGACTCTGGATCAGGAAGTGTAGTAACAGGACGAGGGGGAACAGTTTTAAACTGGAAGAGGGGAGATTTAGGTTAGATATTAGGAAGAAATTCTTGACTGTGAGGGTGGTGAGACACTGGCCCAGGTTGCCCCCCTGGAGTGTTCAAGGCCAGGCTGGATGGGGCTTTGAGCAACCTGGGCTAGTGGAAGGTGTCCCTGCCCAGGGCAGGGGAGTTCGAACTAGATGATTAAGTCCCTTCCAACCCAAACCATTCGGTGATTCTATGATCCTAACTGTCTTGGTTTAAAGAGAGTATCTGCCATTCATTTAGTGGCCAGCCCAGCCCAAACCACGACAAACAACCTTTCAATAGAAATTTTTACCATGTATTGTTGCTCAGGATATCATGGAGTCAAATTAATTCTCCAATTAAAAATTGTTGCTGAGCGACAGAGATGCAGGAGAGAAAAGCGGGGTGCCCGTGCCAGCTGGCCATGGGTGGCAGGACAGGCATGAGGAGCTGCCTCTGCCCCGGGGTGCACGGCCTGCAGCCCGTGCTGGACCCTTGCCTCAGTGCAGGTGTCCGTGGGCCACCTGGTGTGCAATAGGTAAAACCAGCCTTCCAGTGCCACAGGGAAACACAAACTGCAGCCAAACTCTGCTCCAAACTCTTATGTGCTTATTTCAAAATGAAACTGAAGTGAAAGAAACACCAGTCCCCGTGGAGGGCTCTGGGGTTTTGAGCAAACTTTTTTTTCCTTAGGTGTTTTTGTGAAATTATAGTTGAATATGGGATCCTGCACGCAGCATTGCTGTCATTGTCACTACCATTAAATCAATGAGACAACCTCCACGCCACAGCATGCAAAGAACCCAGATTTTAAACATAAAAGCATCAACCAGAAGCAGGCTGTAATCTCTGCTGACGGCCTTTGGCAGCTACCACTGCCTTTAACCACCTGCAATGTTATGATGGACTCAGCAAAGCATTTCTGTGCCACTGGAGTTACCAGTCCTGCTTTTCAAGATCAGACACAATAATCCTCTAATATTTGACAGGCTACCTCCTAAAAGCAGAAGAAAAAGCTTCTGTGGCCAGCAGACACTCCTATGAGTGCTGCACATCCCAACCGCACTGCATGAACATTTACCACCCCATCACTATTGAACAATTATTAATGACTAACATAATCAAACCGATCACTTTTGGGTATTCCCAACATGCCACGATGCAGGATGGCAGCAGCCACAGCTGAGGATGCTCCTCTCGGCCGGGGGCTCTGCCGGTGCTGCCGGTACCCAACCTACTTGTCTCCACATGAGCCGGAGCCAGCAAATCAGCAGCCACACTGAACAGCACAGCTGTAACAGATTACAGAGTTTTGATCCAAAACAAACATGGAAACACCTCCCTCTTCTAGGGAGTATAAATTCCTTCCGACAGCAGAGAGCTCGGCGTGTTAAAACCCAAGCAGGAAGATGGCTGTTACGTAAAATCCGAATATTGCCTGTAAATGGTAAAACTATTTATACCGATGCTCATGTGTTTTACAGGAAAACATTTAACTACACGTAAGCTATGGTTTGCTTTTTAAAAATAAACTGTTTGCACTCACTTTGTTGTAGTAGCTGGCCTGCCAAGTATACATTCAGAAAAATTTTTTTTCCATATCGAACAAAAAAAATTACTGGACTTAATTTTACTGACTTGAAGCACACAAACTGCAGTCCCGGTGAGCCAACGGCTGCGCTTAGGGCTCCGAAGCCAGGCAGCAACGGGAGGCAGGACCAGGATCACTGAGGCACTACACAACGCTGATGCCCAGCCTGTTTTGAGACCTAGCCCAACACATGCCAGAGGAGGAGTCCCTGCATCCCAGCTCCTTGCCCCTGGTGCATGGCCATCCAGCCCCTGGTGCGACAGGACCATGGGTGCCTCTTCCCAGAGCCGGTCCAACACCGTAACCAGCTGCTGGTTCACTGCCAAACCCACTGGCTGGGAGCCGTGCTTGCTAACAAACCCTCGGGCAGATTGCCCATAATTGCCAGCAGAGACAGGGCCCTGCGGCACCCCCCCCGCCATGGCCAGGCCTGACAGCCCGGCAAGGGGAAGGTGTGGCTTGGATACTCCCAAATAATTTTCATTTGTGACCAGAATGCCTGCTGGTGGCAAACGCAGGACTGCAGAGGAAGGGGGTGAACGCAGCGTCCCTCTGAAGACCCCTCAGACCTCCCCAGGCCTGGGCTGTGTCACAGGGACACCAGCGGCAGCACATGAGCTGGTGCTTGCACCCTCTGCAGACGTGCTTTTTCTACTTAGGTGAAAGCTGAGAATGAATTCAGGTTTTTTTTCCAGGGGGAAACAGCAGTGATTATTTTCTTGTGTCCAAAACAGCACACTCCAGGTGTGTGTGTAGCTCATTTTTTGCTCCCCAAGAGGTGTACAAGAGGGTATGGGCATCCTTCACCCTGAAGCATTCCTGAGGCTCCTCCAGAGGCTGAGCTGGACAAACCCAATGAACAGTAACGAAGTGTGCTTCCTCGTTAGCTGCTCACATGAGCCATGTGAGCACACCAGTGCACGACACAGCCCTTCACTGGGGACCAGATCACGGCAGGAGGTGCAGATCAGAGCTGTCAGCACCACTCCATCCCAGTGACCCACAGGCTTTCCAACAAGAAGTACGCACATATCCATCCTGGGATGGAAACACCTGATTCTACACTTTACACAAACCATCCTGAGGATGTATCCTTAAAAACAAATTTATATTTTTTAAATTAGGTTGTTCCAAAACTCCTTAAAATCCAGGCAGTAGGCCCTGCCACGAGTGCCCCTGATGGCCCCTGGCACACACGGGTGACTCCCCCGACAGCGGAGGGACCGACCAGGGGACTCAGGGCTCCAGCCCAAAGTCTGATGTAGCATCTCAAAACGGGATCTGCACCTCCTGCACTGTAGTGATTTCACTCCAAGGGGATAAAGAGGGATGTTGCTGCATTTTGGTGGTTTTGGAGCCGTCTGAGTAGCGCATTACTTTGCCTGTTCCTCCACAGCACTGGCATGCTGGAGGAAAACCTACCAGCTCCAGAGCACCAGCAGAAGGGCAAATGCCGAGATGGGATAACCAATGCTTTGTGCTCGAGTAAAAAAGATGAAAATCATCTGTGTATTTCTGGTTTTGTATGCGGTTTCCATGCATAAAATGAAAATACACCACAGCACGACAAAACCCATCAGGCTCTTGTTTCTACATAGGATAACCACATTCCTGGAATCATCGTGGTCGGGCTACCCTCCGAGCAAGCGTGCCGGTGCAGCTGCCTATGACAAACACACGGAGAATTGGGAGACGCAAATGCCACCCCCTCAAAATACACATTTCCCCCTCGAGTACGGCGAGCAGCCTGGTGATGTGCAGAGAGACAGAGGACCGCAGGCACAGAGGCCGGCAGTGATGGATGGTCTCTCCCCTCCTTAGCAGCTCAAGCTCCCCTTCAGACCTCATCCTTTTCCCCAGTTATCACCGCTACACTTTGATTTGCCCAAGCACACTTCTCTGGTCTGGAAAATCGTCCCTAAACGTCCCACTGAGCAATGGCCCAATTCCCTCTCCCTGCCAGTCCCACCTCCTGCTTCCAGCGGCCATGGGGGTGAGCAGGCTGCCCCAGCTTTGTAATACTAGCCTCAAAATAATTAAAGAAACTTATAAGTAAGGCAGAATCCAACATACAAACTAAGCACAGAGTGGCTGAGGTGAACCCCTTTCACAGCCGTGGGGTGCGAGCGCACAGGTCCGATGGCAGCCTGAGGACAGCACGGTGCTGAGCCGGTACGGCCCCGCAGAGACCGGCAGCCACGACACCCACGGCAGAGCCCCTGCTCGCAAAGGGAAAAAGCAGCAGAAAACATGATAAGGGGTTGATTAAACAGCAGCAGACAAGAATAAATATTGACAACAACTGCTGAATTTCTATTAAACAAAGGATTTCATACACACGCACTGGCCAGCCACAGCTCAATTACAAGTTTGGTGTTATAAAACACCGAAGCTGAGGAGCAGGACACTGAGTGCATGGCCACAGCACCCAGTGACACCAGGAGAGGGGACACATCCACACCACACACACCGAGACAGGCTTGCGGTGCGCAGCCAGCATCCCCGGCCCGGTGCGGCCCCAGGGCACTGCTGCTGCCCGCCAGGGGCAAATGGTGTCCCACTGCCCCCACCTCACCCCAGCAACTCAAAACGACTGGCATTAGTAAATTACAAATTTTATACTGCTTAAATTAATCACAAGTGGAAAAAAGAAACAACTGCAGGGAACCACTGGAAGGTGCCACTCACATCCCTTCTCCCCTTCCTAATTAACTGCAGCATTTTTGCTTCATTAATATGCCTACAAACTTCAGTTTGTTTTCACACCTGTGTTATGTACCCAGTTAATTACATTTCACCATTTAATAATAATAATAAACAGGATAATGACTTCCTTAGCATTTACATAAATCAACCTCTTCAGGACACCAAGGCATTACAGACCACGCATTTCACCCTCGTGTCCCTGCCCCATGCGAGCACTTCAGGAGGTGTCATGGGCACCAGCAGGAGCGAGGACAGTGTCACTGCTGGAATTCGGGCAGGACGGAACAGAAAAAAAAGCAATAAAAAAACCTGTACCTCGTCTCTCCCTTGCCACTTCACAACACTCTTACAAACCAGTGCCTGACCCACTCACTGCCTGTTGATTTTTGGGAAGCTGCCACCAGCCAGATGGGAGGTGCAGGGGCTCTGGGGACACACACGTCTTGCAGCACAGAAGATGAAAGAAATGGCAAGCAGCACCCAGCAGCAACAGCCCCGTGCTGCCCCACATCACCGAGCACAGATCTCTGCCAGTGCTGACATCAATGAAGTTCTCATGGAGAACACGTTTTTAATGAACAGCAACAGTAAAATAAAAGGATAAAAATCACCAGGATAACTTTCCAGAGCCTTCAGTTCAGCCTGAATATGTCTTCCCTTAAGGCTTTCTGCTGGACTGCAATAGCTGCCAAGTGTTAGCAAAGAAAAGCAGAAAGTATTTTTAACAACAACAAAAAAATGCCCTGGGTTTTATTAGGTAGCTGAAATATACAGCTACCTAATTTATTCAGCCCTTAAACACAGGTCTCGGGGAGCAGATTTATAGTGGGGAATGTGACCGTGTCACGAGAGCAGCGGCCTCACATCCGACGGTGACACCAGCGCAGTGATGGCACACACACACTGTGCCATCGGCACCAACACTTTCCCTTGCTTGTGTTCCGACCAGTCTCCTCTGCAAAGCCCCAAACCAGACAGTGCACAGTGTCCGCAAGAGTCAAAATAATTTTGCTTTTACTGATCCTTACCTTCCTCCAGCAGGCTTTAGTGCTAAAGTCCCACAGAGCAGGAGTTTCCCTGGCAGCCCTGGCAGGCTCCCAAGCACGCTGGAGACCACCCCATCCCCATCCCCGCCTGGCTCTGGACAGTGCCTCAGCAAACCTGGTGCAAGGAAATGCAGCTATTTCATTTCTGACTATAAAATTATTTATTAAACTTATTAAAGGTCCTACAGTAGAAAGCAAGTAATTTCTGCTTTTAAAGCATTCCAAACATTTAGCATATACATTGAGTACATTTGGTTAATCCCTGTTTCTAGGAATACCAATCAAAGCTCAGCCACGCTCTGGAAAAGAGTTTAACTTTGGTTCGGAGCTCTTTCAAGCCTGCTATTTCTCTAAGACCTTAACCCAGGGCCACCCTGCCTCCAGCCACATCCCCACCATCCTCCCCAGGTTCACCCTCCGATGCAGGTGCCCGGCTCTGCAGAAACAGAGCCCCTCTTGGCACAGAGCTGCCTTCCTTGGAGATGAGGAGGAGGAGGGAGCTGGGGGAGCTAAACAGGCTGCCTGCAAGCCTGCTCCCTCCAGCTTCACACTTCATCACGGCCGCTGGTCCAGGGGACGCCTTCGCTCCGTCTCTGATAAGCCCAACTGTAACGTGTATGCTGTGCTGCAGCTATTGCAATGCCTTATATTGATTTATTCAGCTAAATCAAGCCATCAGTGGCTGTGTAGAGTTATTTCCAAATATGCTTCACTGATTTATTTCTTTATCGTATATTTCTTTCTACAGTTTTATGGCTATTATTGCAGAAAGGAGGAAAAAAATAATAATAAAAGAGGCCTTTTTCAGTTATTCCTGGTCACTTTGGGAGTTCTTTGCCAAAATCTGCACTACCAGCATAAGTACAAAACAAGTATTTCCCAACACAGCCCCACAGGAACCAGCGGCCACCACTGCAGTGCTGCCAGTGCTGCCATGGGGCTGGGGACGTGCCCGGGTGTCCCAACAGCAGCAGCCCCCATGTCAAGCACCTACTGGGCCGTTACAAAAGGAGAAATCTGACTCACTTGAATTTGCTATGACGCTTTGTCTCACTTTTTTGGCATGATGTGATCTTGGGTATAATAATTAAATTGATTCAGCTACAAGTTTTATATTTTTTAATTATCTTTGTGCATCTCTTCATATCCAGTGTAGCCATAAAACAGACAGAAGTGACCACTTAATGACGTTTGTGTGTGTGTACCTCGTAGATAAAAGTCTCAAACCCTGTAATTTATCACTTTGGCTTATAACGCTAATGGCACTTGTACGGGAAGAACTGCAGAAAAGCCATCTTACTGCCGTGAAATTCAACAGGCTTAAAAAAAAGAAAGAAAAAACAAAAGAGTAAACGGACTGCCAGCATGAACCCAGAAGGAAAGAAAACAGCACAGGGGTGAAACCGGCCCTGTTTCTGGTCTGCCGGGAGCTGCCTGGGCTCTGCTCTGAGCTCAGCGCTCCTGCCAGCCCACGCGCGGGGACCAAGGCAGAGGACGCGCGCTGGGACTCGCGCTGGGATGAGAAGCTCAACATGAGCCAGCAATGTGCGCTCACAGCCCAGAAAGCCAACCACATCCCCAGCAGCATGGCCAGCAGGGCGAGGGGGAGATTCTACCCCTCTGCTCTGCTCTGGGGAGACCCCCCCTGCAGTGCTGCCTCCAGCTCTGGGGCACCCAACATAAAAAGGACATGGACCTGTTGGAGCGGGTCCAGAGGAGGCCATGAAGATGATCAGAGGGCTGGTGCATCTAAGATGATCCTTAAGGTCCCTTCCAACCCAAACCATTCTATGATTCTATGATCCCCAGCTCCACGAACAGTGGCAGGGGCACGGTGATGGGGACAGGGATACGGATTGGGACATTCACACCTGCACCACTTTGCTTTGCACCCTCCTCCTCCTGTGCAGCACCCACAACGGTGTCACTGAAACATCCGTCCAGCTCCAGTCAGTCTGTAACGGGGGGGTAAGGTGCTGCAGACTCTACCAAAACACCCCGAATCTTTGTTTCGCAACAGCCACTGGCAAATGCATCAATAGCTTAAGGAAATATAAATATGTTTCTGATTCTTTAATACCATTTGGGATTGATATTCATACTATCACAAATATTTGTATATCCACATGTCTGTATATACACATTATAGGTATCAATTTATCAATATTTGTATTTGTAGCACTGCTAGTCCCAAGACCCACAAACTCTGTAGACTGAGAAACCCGGGATTTCTCCCCAAGTAACGCTCCCCCTGCCCCCAACCCGTGCTGTACCGCAGGACACCAGGGAACTGCCCCTGCCTATACAGGAAAACCGAATGTCCCCCAAAATAACCCCTGGTTATCTCCCAGGGGTTGCATGTGGATAACGACGGCGTGACAAACTACAAAACCTTTCCAGCGAGGGCTTCAGAAACTGCTCTCTCTCAACTCCTGAAGCCATAAAATCCTGTTAGAGCAATCTCTAGTAATCCGTATGATCCTTACTCAAGATTGCAATAACTAAGATTTTAAGAGTAAAACGAATGACTTTGTATAGATCAAGTAAAACGCAGGCAAGATTTAATCTATTTATCATTACAGCTGGTGCCAACCAGCAAGTGCTTGTGAACAAAGCGGCGCTGTGCAACGCCTCGCCAGCTGCAGGTACCGAGGATTACTTTTATCAACATTTCTGTTCACAGTGTATAATCTCCTTGTAAATGACTCGGTCTGAAAAAAATCTTTTCTTTTTTTTGCTGTACAACCTCTGCTCTTAGGATCTCAGTAGTTCCAAGTAGATGATTAAGATGAGCAGTAAGCTGAAGATCCATCGGGTTCCACTGTAACTGTTTAATGGATGTGCTGCAGCACAATTATTATTTAATAATATTTTCAGGCTTCCTATTTGTTTTGGTGTGGTATGACAAAAAACAGGTAAGTTGTCAAACACCACATCCACACTGGGGGAACTAACAAAAGGGACACAGCCCTTGTTCAGCAGAGCCGCTGAAACAAGTCAACGTTATTCATGGCAAGTTTAAAAGGGGAATACCACAAGAGGTGTGACGCCATGGATGTTATCATATACCTTTTACATAGTTCATGCATTTTAAAACTGTTTAAAAACCTGCGCTGGCTGTCTGCACTGTCTGCAGGGGTGTTCCCACCGCCCCAGCCCCGGCTCCCCCGCTGCCGCTCAGGGCGTTCGCTGTGTGCTGCCTCCAGCACCTGCCCGCATGCTCTTTACAGCCCCCTTGATTCAAGCATAGCTTTCTTATTAGATATCAAATGTAACTTTTAAGGTAGCTATAGGCACATGTAAAATACAAAAAAAAATCCAGATGCAACTATTTTCCTTTGTTTTTGCAGCGCACTGGCATTTTAAGTCTCTTCTACCTGGTGAGAAAGGGAAGGTGGTTGGCATGGTGATCTAAATTGGATAATTAGTGTCCTCACCCAAGTGTAAATACGCAGCAGAGTTCTCCATTATAGCTGCTATATTTAGACGTGAATTGCTAGGGTTTAAAAATAAAATCTTGCTTTTGTGATTTCAAGCGAGAGAAACTGCCATCACCTGTTGCTCGCATCTGTGAGCAGGGGGGAGCTGAGGCCGAGCACAGCGAGCTTGCCAGCCGTGCCCCTGCGGCCGCAGCGATGCCGCTCTGACGCTCCATTTACAAAGTTCTTCCCTAATTGTGCGTAGACAACACCGAGCACTACTACAGCATCTTCGTAATAAATCTAACCTGGGCCAGACAGACCAGGCAAAGCAAACAAAGGGCACGAGAGGAGGCAAGGCGCCATCGCCGTGCTGGTCCGAGCGCGGGAGCGAGCCCAGCGGGGGACACTTGCTGCAGGAAGGACCCAGCACCCCTGAAGGCTGCATTTCGCTCCCACTGATACCTGTGGCTGCAGCACGTCCCCAGCCTGGCATCCCCCTGCCCTGTGTCACAGCGACAGGACCAGCACCCCCAACCCGCGGCTGGATGCAGCCAGAGGGTCCTTCCAAGACGTGCCCGGGGGACTGGGGTGAGCTCCACAACAAGGACCAGGGGGGAGAAGGGAACGTCTCTCCTCTTCATACTCAATCATTTACTTATAAAGGGGAAGCGCACTTTTCCCTCCTTAAAGCTCTGACACTGCTTTATGGCAGGGATACGCCATTGCATTGCAATTACGGTGTCTGAGACACGAGCAACGTTAAACAGATTACAGCTGCAAACTGCCACGCTTCTTTCTAAACGGGAGTGATTTGATCAGCAATTCATAATATACCCACTGCAAAACCAAACATATCCTTTAAAAAAGATATAAAATATTTTCAGAAAATTTCACTTTAATTATACATGCGATTAATTTCCCTCTTTAAGCCCTGCATCTCATTTCCAGCACATTGCTCCACCAGCTTTCCACGACACTGTAGCTGCACGCACAGCTGCGCCTGCCTGCACTTCCACCGCTTCTGCAAAGTGCACATTTTTTTTTAACAATAGTAATATGAAGGCAGTCCTTTACATAATGCAGGAAGAAGCAGAAGCCGGTGAATCCTCAGCAATCCAGCGGTATCTAGAGCTGCCCACACTACACCTCTCCACCACTGCTGAAATATATCCCTGTTTTTCAAGGCACAAAACCAGCAGAGCGCTGCAGACCTGTGGGACCAATTTAAAAACAAAGATAAAACCAAGAGCTGACAACAGGCTGCTACAACACCCAAACAAGACACCGTGTGGAGATGCATTTGGAAAAGAAAAGCCTGGATGCAGGTGTTCAGGGTATAACCACACATATGCGGCAAAGGGGTGCCGGGCTGAGACAGCCAAACAGTATTAAACTAATCTCGCCAGTTTTGTTTGGCTGTCCGCAATCTTCATTGCTATAAACCTCTTCTGTAACATCCTACACCCATCAGTTGACAGTGTGACACATCATACTGTGTCCAGTTCCGGGCTCCCTTGTTCAAGAAGGACAGGGAACTGCTGCAGAGGGTGCAGCAAAGGGCTACAAAGATGACTAGGGGACTGGAACACCTCTCTTATGAAGAAAGGCTGAAGGACTTGGGTCTCTTCAGTCTGGAAAAAAGACGGCTGAGGGGGGACCTTATCAACACTTACAAATACTTTAAGGGTGGGTGTCAGGAGGATGGGGCCAGGCTCTTTTCAGTGGTGCCCGGCGACAGGACAAGAGGTAATGGGCACAAACTTGAGCATAGGAAGTTTCACCTAAACATGAGGAGGAACTTCTTTACCTTGAGGGTGGCAGAGCCCTGGCACAGGCTGCCCAGGGAGGTGGTGGAGTCTCCGTCTCTGGAGACATTCCAAACCCGCCTGGATGCGTTCCTGTGTAACCTGCTCTGGGTGACCCTGCTGTAGCAGGGGGGTTGGACTAGATGATCTCCAGAGGTCCCTTCCAACCCTATGATTCTGTGATTCTATGATCAGACTTATTCTGAAGGCTCATTCCGTATTCACTCCATTAAGAGAAGTGATCCCTACAAACTCCCATGCAGTATTACCCACTACAAGGCACATTACTTTTGCTAGTCTATTTTTGCAGTGGTGGTGTTTAATCTCTCCTGAAATCTGCTCGTGCTGGGTCCCTTGTAGGGCTAGGCTTTAAGCAAATCAGCATGTTGTATTACACAGGTAGTGAAACTCGGGAGGTCTCTCATCTACCTCCATCCTAATTAATTAATCCTTGGCTGCTGAGGGATGAAGCCCCAGGTGAAGTGAGGACACAGACTGCAATGCTCTGCTGTGCCGGGCGAGACGTCAGTGGCCGCGCAGGCTGCCAACGCCGGGCAGGCTCTTCTCACATTTATGGTTAAGGTCATTGCAGAATAACAAAAAAATTAATGCTATATCAATAAATTGTTCTCCACTTTCCAGCAGTATGCCGACGGCCCTCCTTTAGCGATCTGAAGGTCAATTGCTGTCATTATTTTTTGTCTGGATTTTTATTTGAAGAGAGGATGACTTAAAAGCATTGGTGAAAAGTGCAGCCCCACACCACTGGCACTGGAAATCACTGCTGGAATCCTAACCTGAAAATGCCAACGCATTGACATGTTTGGGGTTCTTATTGATGTAGTTTATGTAACTATTACACATTTCTCTCTTTTCTTGCCTTGCAGATGGAGTTTTTAGGCCTTGCTATCCTTTTTGTAGTGTTTTCCCTTGTTCTTCGCAAATATGGTATCTCGACACATTATTTTAAGTACAGGTGGAATGAATTTGTCAGGTAAATAGCTTATTGATTGAAAAATAATGACTTTGGATTGACTGAAATGTTTTCTAAATTTTACTAAAAATAACCTAACAACAACTGTGGGAAAAATAACTGGTAAATTACTATTTTATTCAAGTAAAGTTAAATAACAAATTCAGATTGAAATACGGAAATTTATTAATTTCAAAATAGCACTTGCCTTCACAACTTAACTAAACAGAAGCGAAGCAAAGCTTTCTGAGTTTGTATTCCAACCTGCATCCGAACATAGAACCACACTATTTGCTTTCTGACGGTGAGACCTCCCAGCAGGGTTTCCAGCACCCTGCTCTTCCACCCCATCCCATCCCATCCCATCCCACTCCACAGAGCCCATACGGCTGCTCCGCAGTGGATCCCGTGCCGGTACTGGGCATCTCCACGCACCCTGCCTTGTTCGTACCGCCCTTAGGCGCTTTTGATTTCTTCTCCTGGTAAAGCGTCTCTCTCAACCAGATTCTTTCCCAAGCAAACCCAAACACACGATGTGCCTGTTCAAGTCCAGTTCTGCAGCAGAACTACCCCACTGCAGGCCAAGGTGCCTTGCCGCTGCGTACCCTCTGCTGCAAGCTTGCAAAGTCAGAGGTGAATGGATCCGCCAAAGGGTTAATTAGAGGCTGGAAACACCAGAACTGTGCTTCCTACCCCAAAACACAGCCAGCCCTGCTCTAACACCTCATTTGTGACAGGAGAGACCCACTGACTTGAGATCAAACGAGCACTGGGCAAGGTCAGCTCCCCTCCGGGATGCTACCAACCCCAAACGGTAACTGAAATTACTGGAAGCTGCAGGCTTTCCCTGCCCTGCGGGAGATACTCAATATTTGGCACGACTTAGCCGCATCACTCCTGCTGCTCTCCCTCCTTTGGAAGGGACCACACTGGGTATGCGCTAATCTTGGCTGATTTTGGAATCTCAAAACTGTGCTGAAAAATTATTTTATGTTCCTGTCAAATGCTGAAAACTCCGAATTTTAAAATCTCACCTAAACGGTCACTCCCACCACTAAAAGGCAGATGAGGTCTCAGGCAGGAGGACCAGCAGTTCTCCTGTGAGCAGGCAGACTCACACAGAGAAGGAAGGAGATGCCTGAGCATGCACCAACAGCAAAGAGCTAAGCGATGCCTTCTCCCTGCTGATACGATTGGTTTAGGGAGAGAGGACAGGTTTCTGGGAAGGGGGCAAAGACAGGATGGGAAATTTGTCAAGTCTTGAGGTACTAGTTACAAATATGAAAATTATTTTCAGATAAATAAAATGCTTCCCTGAAACCAAGGTGAACCAGTCAAATGGGAACTGTTTTGTGAATCAATACCAAAGCCCAGGGAAATGATTTTAAAAGCATCCCCCGAGCTCTGCCCCGAGATGCCACTTCCCTTTGAACGTGAAAAGCAGACAGTGAGTCTTCCCCAAGTGAACACCAAGCACAGGGCTCAAATGAATCTTTATCCAAGTAACAAAGAGCAGGTTAGTGGCACTATGGGAAGCAACTGCTATTTTTACCTGGAAAAGTGAATAGCTACTTTCTGTCAGGCTGCTTTCGCCACAAAATCACCCATACGCTAAAATCCTCACAAAATGCCTGAAAAGACAAAAACCCAAACCTAAACACTGCTTGTGAAGTGTAAGATAGTTTACTTCCATCCCCAAATATTTCAGATAGACAATGAACAGGATCTCTGATCTGCAGAATTCCTGCTGCATTTGATAGGCAATATACGCACTCAGACTCGCACAATCAGGCTCACCACGAAGACCTTTTTTTCCAAGTTTACAAAGGATCACAACTTTGAATTACCAGCATGAGAAATGATCTTGAATCTCTTTCAGTAACACCACACTGAAATCCCCGCTGAGTGACAAGCTCTGCTTCTCTGTGCAGTTCTGCAAGAGCTGCCCGGCATTTTTAGTCAAACGAGACAAATTAAATCCAGGACATTTCTCTTGCTAGGAAATCCCACTAACTGCAGGGCACGGCTCTCCACTGAAAGTCACTAAAGGAGGCATGGAGAAGCGACCTGATTTTCAGGAATGCAAACAACTCTCCAGTCCCTAACTCCCCCATGACTGAGACATTTTACAATACAGTTAACTTTTTTAGATGGAAACATATTGCTTCAATAACGTCCAAACCTTTCTACTTAATTATTGCACTTACCCAGGACTGCCAAAATAAACTGAGAGCAGCAGCTATGGAGGAGGAGGGGAAGGGGGAGAGACGTCAGGGGACTGCAACAGAGATTCTCTTGGGCATTTCAGCAAGTAACTACATTTTCACAGCTGTGGGGACACCTATGTGGGTGTCGTTCGGGCAGAGGTGTGTGACAGCAGAAGACAGGCTGCTTTTGGCAGCTGACACCGAGTTCTGCACTCGGCAACTGAAAACTTAACACTTCTGGCCCTTTTTGTATGGTTTGCTTATAGAGTAATCAAATTAAGGCACTTCAATCTACTCAGTAATAAAAAAAAAAGGAGAGACTGACAGTTCAGCAAAACTCCAAGGGTGGTGAGATACTGTCCCAGGTTGCCCAGAGAAGCTGTCAATTCCCCATCCCTGGAGGTGTTCAAGGCCAGGCTGGATGGGGCTTTGAGCAGCCTGGTCTAGTGGGAGGTGTCCCTGCTCAGGGCAGGGTGTTGGAACTAGATGGTCTTTAAGGTCCCTTCCAACCTAAACCATTCTATGACTCCATGATTCTATGAAATAACACACACAGCCACACAAGAAAGGCCTGTGCAGGAGGTATGGTTCATATTTACCCCTAATTGCACTGGATCTCAAAACCAGTTCAGTCTAATGTCACCACTCCACAAAGCATGAAGCCTGGAGACGTAATTTCCAGGGAGGCTTCAGCTCTGAGGTACATGAAGATGCCGGGGCTGATGGATGGGCAGCAGTGGGTGCTGCACAGGGCATCCTCTGCCGTGGGAGGAAGAATGTGCCTTTTGTCCGTGCCTGGCTGCCCAAGGTGCAGCTAATCCAGCGCCAGGCATGAGACAGAGTCCTGCAAGTCAGCACAGGACAATGAAATAGCCCAACGGAGACTTAACTTATGGGGTTGTTTAAAAAGAAACACAAAAGAGAAAAGAAAAACTTCACAATACATAGAAAGGGAAAGAGAGCCACTGAGAACTTCCAGTAATGAGACACATCAAGCCTGCAGACACCCCTCTTCCAGCCAGCATCACTGCTGCGACCGAAAGGACTAACCTACAAAGTTTCTTGAGTAAAATTCTTGTTCCCTGTCAAAAAAGAACTTTATGAACTAAAAAAAGGTGAAGAAATTCTGTTCTGAAAAAAACCCAAAAAATAACCAGGAAACCTTTTAACAATTTTTAAGAAAAAACTCCACCTGTTTTTGACAACAGGGAACTCAGTGAAGCCAATGCCTCCAGCTTTTGACAAGACAGTGATTTCCAACAAAACACATCTTTAAGAAACAACCACCACCCCCTCTGCAGTCAGCTCGGTCCTCCTAAGTCCAGCGGCAGAAAGGAGGGTTGTGAGCAGCGGCTCACTGCCAGGCTGATGCACAGGTGCCGGTCAAGCCCGGGTACAGGCTCTTGCACCCCAACAGCTCCCATGGCACATGTCCGAAGGACACTGGGCATCGCCACCAGCACCCTGAGGCACAGTCACTTGTGTGACACCGGTTCTGGCACCCCTGTGTGCCCCACAGCCTGGTGGGCACAGACTGCCGGAGACGTAGCTGCAGTGGCAGGTACACATACCGTGACAAAACAGGTATTTAATTTAACTGCATCCCTGGGATGGGAGCAAGAAGAATTGAGAGCTAACAGTTGGTCTGCATATCCAACCAAGCCAAGAAGTGCCAGCATCTGATTACTATTTATTGCACTGATGGAGCTGGAGCTGTCAGAAGCGGCTGTAAGCAGAAGTACACTAAACAAAGTGGTAATTAATGGCCAATCATGCACCAGCGCAGGACAAGGCCAGCTGTCCAAGGGTCAGTGTGAAACACAGCTCCTCACCACATCTCACCATGCTACCTGTGCTGCAATTAGACAACTACAAAGTTTCCCATAGCTTGACATTACTACACTTAACAAGTTATCAACGGCAAGGAAATTTTGCAAGACCTCATCAGTAGTTCAAGAGGAATTAATGAACCCAGCAACATGCACCTATGAGCAAGGACAACACATGGACCTCAAGCCTAAAAGCCTCCACAGATCAGCAACCAGCCCTGAAACCTCATGTGCCACCCACCCACAGGGCACTGCCACGTCCCCACACCTTTCCTCTTGATTTCTGTTGGCTGGCAATTAAATACTCCCGCACCTTTGAAAATTTTCTTTTAAAGCTTAACTCCGTCTTTTTTGAAGTGAAAATCAAAGAACGATCATTAAAGATTACACTGACAGAAAATTAGACTTGCATTTTTCCTTAATTGCACAAGACAGAACAAACACTGCTCTCCTCTTTTCCTTTCTACTGCATCATAATTACAACATAAGTAAAATTGTTAGCTTTGGCCCTAGCCATAGCCACAAAACCACTTTCCATCATTTCGGCTGATGGTTGGACTCGATGATCTTAAAGGTCTCTTCCAAACTATGATTCTATAAACTTTATATTCTATGAACTAGTGAAATCTTTCTCCTAGAGTTAGACTGTTTACTAGAAATCATATATAAGAATAAGTTTTATGTAAAGGAATAGGAAACACACTTCAAAAGGAAACAGGGGAAGGGCTGGCTATACGGCACACAACTCTTATGGGAACTTCTCCATTAAAAAAAGTAAATAATCTGCCACAGGGTAAAGCAGGCGATACTTTCTGTTGCTCTTCACAACTCCTTCTCGCTCTCCTTGCTGTCTATTGGGTGTGGAACGAAAGGAGGTGTTTGAAGAGCAGAGGATTTGGTGGAAAAGAGAGATCATGCGTGAAATTTGTCAGACAGCAGGTGCTGAAACACAGGGGAGATGTATTAAGATGAGCTTTTAAGAGACCTGGAGGACAGATCTACGAAACGTGCCAGGAATAGCTGGTGACAGAAAAAGATGCCCTCAGGACAGGTAAGCAAAGCTCTGGAGAACTGTGAAAATCAGTGCCATTACAAAAAAAAGAAAAGGGACAGGGAATAGAAAAGAAAATAGAAACAATTGATTTTGATAGGTAAGACAAAAGAGCATGAGGAAAAAACACTGCAGAGAGCACACCACCACAAGGCAAGTGAGTGGAGAGGTGAGGAGAGAGGTGGAGGACTGAAGAGGAGGAGAACAAAAGGCTTTACAAGAGGAGGACAGGAAAGCCCAGAGGCTCAGCTCTGCCCACACCACGGCAGCAGCACCCCAGGGGTTGCATGGAAGCTCACGTCTCTGGTCCCGAGGCACTCAATGAATGTGGACTGCAGGCAGAAAGCGGGCAGGAGGCGCGGTAACAGCTCACTGCAATCATGGTGCCATGTGTCCTGACTGCATCTATGGCCACAGCCCAGCTCAGTTCCCCATGCTGCCCTATCTTCCTTCAAACTGTTCCCAGGCCAGCACTCATTAAATCCTCTCTGCTCATTAACACCCACTTGTTACCCTTGTTCCTTACCCTCAACAGAGAGCAGAAGGCTTCCTCCTGCTATGGTTTACCAGAAGATCCAGAAGACACCCATAGCTCATGTCCTGGTGCCTGCAATATGAGGAGCTGCAGAGAATGCCAGAGTCAGCGCCTGTGGGCAGCCGGGGGGCACAGCAGGAGCCAGGGCAGCTATTTACACGGTTGCAAATAAACAATGAGTACTTGCACAGACACCTTTTATAGTCAAAAAAGAGGCGTCTCCTTCCACACACATCTAAGGGCTGTGCAGGTGGCCCTTTGGCCAAAGCAGCCAGGGCGGCCGCCGGCACCTACCCATGCCACAGACAGTTTGGCAACCAGCAAGGTGCCCAACAGCGCTCTTCCCCGGCCATGGAGAGAGCCTGTCCAGTGCTAATGATGCATCTGCATAAGCAAAATGGGGATAACATTAAACCTAAAATACGGGCTCCAGTACAAGCACTTACACAGCCTTGCCTGCTCCTGTAGAAGACAACCTCTACAAGTGGACAGGGAGAAAGCCTAGAGAAACGAGGAGTGTTTTGTTATACAGCCATTGCCCATCACCATAAAACCCATGAAGCCTAACTGGAAATGGGTACTGCTCCATATAATTTAGTAATTGACAGAATTCAGCAAGTGCAAATTAAAACAATTAAAACGAATACCTTTTACAGTGGTACAGTGACATCAAAACAAAAAAAAGGAGGGAGATGGTCTCCCCAGCACGGCCAGGCCTGCTGCAGTCTGTAGGTGACAAGTGTTTTATTCTACGTAAGAGAAACTATTTTCCGTTCTGTGTTATTTTTCACGCCCAGTTTCTGCTGGGCACTATTGATTTTCTACCAGTTTTCTATTTTCCTTATTAACTTTTAGAAAATGTTTCTCTGAAGGAAAGCGAGATCTTAACCTTGTCCGAAGGGGGTGTATGGCCGCAGCGTCCTGCAGCACGGCTGCAGGAGCAGGCAGGGAGGTCACAGTCAGCTGCACCAACTTTGCAAGACAGGCTCTTTTCCTTCCATTTCACTGTGCCAGCAACATTTCAAATATTACTAGTTAAAGAATTTAGGTATAAATTTCAGTTTTTTTATAAACCTGATGATTTTCAGGAAGGCTGAGTGCTTTGTATCCCTTGTAGTTTGTTGAAATACCCATGTAACTAGCAGTGTCCTGGCCACAAACACCAGCAGAATTGGCAGTGGCTCGGGCAGGACAAGCCTGTCTTGCTGCAGGACCTCTGGACCTGGCACTTGGATGCCCGCTGCTCCGAGAGGCAGCAGCACGGTCCAGCAGCCAGCAGCCCCTCCTGGGGCACCAACACCCCACCACGGACCACTGGCCCCCATCCTGCCTTACGAAAACCAGGGGAAATGCCTCAAGTTGTTTCTAAATGCTCGGGATGTCTAAGTAAGCCCTCGGTGGCAGAGCAAGGCGAGGCCCTGAGTCAGTTACGCACAGCCACCCCTAATACACAAAAATAACTTGTTTATTCCTCCTGATGTGTTATTTTTACCCTGGCAGCTCCGGTAGCCGTAGCGGTTCGCTGCCGCCGGTCCCAGTGAAGGCAGGCAGCAGGGGCCGGGCGCATGAATGCTGCAGGGCACCAGAATGGGGATGTCCCCGGCTGCCCCATGGGGCTGGGAGAGGTCTTCATACCTGGAGGGTCGGTGAGAAATACCTTCAGCTACTGCCCACCCTGCCAGCTGGGACGAGCACCCGGGGACTGCCATGTCCTCCTCCTCCTCTGCCCTTGGAACTCCAGAACAAAATCCTGCCTGCGCCTGAGCTGCTGCTGCCGGAGGAGAAACGTTTGATTTCCAATCATCTGGAGGAAAGCCCTTCTAAATCACAGTGAGCCCACGGTTTCTGATGAGGTAGAAACAATTCCTTCATACACACGAGCTGCATTTATCAACTCAGGACAGCTGAGGACAACTTAGTGATGCCTACTCTGGCTGCACACATACCCGTGCTTAAAGGAAGAACCAAAGTTCGACTTTCCTTTCTGCAGACTGATCATTAGTTCATAGTGCATTCCTGGAGTAACTCCTTCATAGAATCACAGAATCACAGAATGGTTTGGGTTGGAAGGGACCCTAAAGACCATCCAGTTCCACCTCCCTGCCCTGGGCAGGGACATCTCCCACTAGACCAGGTTGCTCAAAGCCCCATCCAGCCTGGCCTTGAACGCCTCCAGGGATGGGGCAGCCACAGCTTCTCTGGGCAACCTGGGCCAGCGTCTCACCACCCTCACAGTCAAGAATTTCTTTCTAATATCTCATCTAAATCCCCCCTCTTTCAGTTTAAAACCATTACCCCTCGTCCTATCATGAGAGTTAAAGCACTTCTGGTGTTGACTCCTCTTTATAAATCCTGGTTTGGGTGGATACAAGTGCAACCACGTGAATGCAAGCACCCGCAAGGGCTGCTAACAGCGTGGCTGTGAAAGGCACATGGGAACACAACGGAGACGGAGCGGGACAGCAGCAGAGGAAGCTGCTGGCAAGTAAATATTGCTCAACACAAGACCAGTATCGGGGAAAAACTGACAGAGTGGAATAACAGGAAGCTTAGTCACTTCTGGACAAAAAAAGCCAAGCGTATGAAAGCGGGGCTAGGGGGAGCTGGGCGGCTGCGCTGGGGGGGCCAGAGAGTGGAGCCCAGCTCGCAGGGCAGCAGGCGCAAGCAGGGGACACTGGCCTGGCCAGAGGAGGAGGAGGGTTGTCCTGCCCGGGTGCCCCCACGGGGTGTCAGGCTGTGTGATGGGCACCCTTACTACAGCAAACCCTTTGCGAATATAGCAGGATCTGCTGCACAGGCTCCTCTCATCCCCAGCCAACTCTGGCTAATGAGTGGTGCTAATGACTGAAGTTAAACTCTGACCTAATTAAACCATACCCTCACTTCTCTTCCGCCTTCCGACGCATGGACAGCACCACAACCGCTTGGCTTGGGCAGATAAGAAAATACCAGGAAGGCCAAGAAAAGCTGACATACAGCAATTAGAATTTAAGGATGTATTTAGTTTTGATTACCATTATCGTTCGAGCCACAGAACAGCTTCAGAAGGCGAGCCGAGTATAACCGATGCAGGACAGGACACCCACCGCCTTTCAGACAGCGATCGCTCGCTCCCATTAGGGACTACCAGAGAAACCAGTGGCTCCATGGGAACGTGTGAACCACAGCCGAGGACAGGACCCAGGCGGGCAGAGCATGGACCATCACACCAAAGTGCAACCCTCAGGCTTCACACAAGCTGGAGAACATTTTGCTTGTGTACAGAATTAGCCCATTTCTGGCAGCTCTCAAGTAATCTGGTATTCAGACCATAAAGGCACTTTGCAGAAGCCTCAGAAGCGGGGGAAAAAAGTTGAAAAGGTTCTATTACTCTGATGGCGATCTTCCACATTGAAAAGTACTCATTACCCTTAAAATATGGTCTGGACTGCTCACTGATGAAGGGATAACGACACTGGATGTCAGTAAAGGGACTATGTTAGGAAAACACAAATCCAAAATTTTACTACATCATCTGGAAGGGCACACATAGCAGAGAGAAAGATAAATTTAAAATATTTAGAAGATACACAAAGAAGCAACTAAACCATGCCAAAATGAAGACAAGCTTGATTAATAAAGTTTTTCACTGCTTAGGCAAAAGAGGGAAGAAAAGGATGTAATGAATAAACGGTTCAGCAACAGAGAAATAAAAAACCTTAACCAAGTTTATAGTTTAAAAATTACTGCAATGAAGATCTGTCTATAAGTGATTCAGATTTCAGTGGCAAAGAAAGAGAACCAGTAACATTGATATGTTTGGCAACGGGAGGAAAAGGGAGAGTTAAAAGTATTTAACAAAGAACAAGTTTAAGCAAGCAAGGCTAGCAAAGGAAAAGTGTCATGGGCAAATAAAGGCTGATACATCAGGTTTGTTTTACCTAGCAAATGTGTGCTAAGGCACAATAAAAGCTTCCTAACCAAATAAACAACCCTCCGGTCTCTGCAGGCTAACCGCAGCTGTGGCAAAACCAAGCAACTGGGTGCACGGCCAGTGAATCCCAGCGGCGGAGCGACAAGTGAGACCTCACGTAAAGCACTGCTTCACCATACTGTTTGCTACACACTTGTCACGTGTATTGAAAAAAAACACAAAAAGCAAACCTGATGCTGAAGTGGTGTAACGGCTACATGGAAGAACAAAAAGAAGGAGAAGGGGACACCAACGTTTGCTGGCAGGAGCGAAGCCTGCACGGCGCGTTAGCAATGTGCATGTCATGGGGACAGCACCAGAGTGGCATGGGGAGGACAGCCAGTGGCCAGCTCCAGTGTCCTGGGCCAGCACAGGACAAGCCCAGCAGCAGGCAGGAGCACTGCTGGTGCTGTGGCCTGGCCCTGTAGACATGCAGGCAGAGGGCCGAGCTGACATTAGCTCTGCCAACCTCACCCAGAGGACACGGTGCACCATCCGCACCCACGGCACGACAGCCCTCCACAGACCACAGGACCAGGGAGCGATGCAGATGCCAGGTCTCCACTGCCCAGCTCCAGAGGGGATCACCTGATGCCACGAGTAAAGTTTTGTTTAATTTCTAACTTGTGGTGGCTGGTTGCAGGTTGGCTTCAGCATGCAATAGCAAAACAACACCCAAGGCACAGCCACAGTCGGGCACCGCACCCCAGGTCAGTGTCCAGCTCCACCACCCACACGCCACGCCATGATCCAACAATCATTAACACTGCGACATGGAAAGGCTAACAAAGCCTGAAAGTTTCAATGCATACCAATGAAGAAGTTCTTGCTCAGAGCTCTGTGCTGCACTGCCAGAAGTGGAGGGGAATGGCAGGACGCTGCTGACCCTGCAGCAAAGCTGGACTCAGCAGGCCCTGTATCAGTCACAGATTATTATTTTTTTCATACAGCTTGAGAATAATTTCCTGCACTAAGTGCTTTCCAGGACTCATAACACTGATACTGTAAATCAATATTTTACAAAGACAAAGATGCATGACGGATGTATGCACTAATTAAACCATATCTAACAAGCAGCACTGCTGTAATCACACACTCTGTATCCCTTTTAGCTTTTACACCAGAGATTTGGCCTTGCTTGCTTTCTACATAAAACAAAATGACAATAAAACAACAGAACAAAGGATCCACTGTAAGTCACAGTGTGCAAATAAAGATAGTATCTACTTTGTCCATACTGGCGCAGTGCAAATATAATTAAGGCTACAAGAAAACATCACTTGCTCTCAGCAGCTCTCCATCTTCTCTCTGATAGTGCCCCTGTATCAGCTTTACTTTTAAAAATACAACTCTTTGTTAGAGCAAATAAATACAGAATTTTCACTCCATTGCATAGATCCATCCTATTAGAACAAGCCTGATGGTTCTCACACTTGAGGAGCCGGGACTCCGTACAGCCCCAGACAAGGCTGGCAGGACACAACCACACACGGCAGCTCTGTCACGGAGTGGGATGGAAGCTCTTGGCACAGCTGGGGACAGTGCCTGCCCGTCCCCCTTGGCTGCAGGCACATCCCCGCATCCCCTGCCCCTTCCCGAGGGGAGGCTGCTAGCTGGCCTTGGCACCAGCCGGCAGGCCTGGTACAATTTTGAGGAACACGTGTTGTTCTCGTTGGAAAGGACCCAGGTAAAAATCCCATCTGTGCTCAGAAATGTGGCTGCAGGATAAATATTTGATATCAAAGCCTTGAAAAGCTTAACTCTGTCAAAGTCACGTATTGCGGAAAAAAAGGCAATGATAGCTCAGAAAAGCTTATGAAATATGTGAAATATGACATGAGAGGAGCAGAAAGTACATATAAACAGCAGAAACTTTTTCAGCATCTGTAAGGACTTACAGAGCATCTGGACTCTGAAGGAATAAAGAGGTGAAGATTAATCTGCCCTTGCTATTTTGAGTTGTTGAATAGAGGAGGTCAATGGACACGAATTAGTGGGAAACACAGATGGCAGGGTTTATTTTTCTAAACTTAAATAATCATGAAATATGCCAAAATACTGCTTTGCGGTTGGAATTCCCTTTCATTGTTTATTTTAACATGGGCACCGACAATTGAAATGTCCTGTCACAAGCACAAACCGTGCAGGCAGACGCAGCAGCTTTCCTCTGGGTGGAAGCTCGGTTCCTGGGTCCCTCCAGCGCCGGGCGGCAGCAGCAGCTGCCCCTGGGACAGGTACCAAAACCGAAACGCAACGGTGAAAAGGGCGAGGGGGAGTATTGGTTTTACAGAAGCAACCTTTCTGTAGGGAAGTGGCGTTTGTACTAATGGCAGCTGAAGTTCGTTATAAGACATCTCAACAGTTCCACTACCTTTCCTGTATACACCAAGAAAAAGAAAATACAACCTCTGCAGATATTATCTGTAGTGCGTATGAGCTCAAAAACATGCTTACGACCTGAATACTTGAAGACTTTTGCTTGAAGTGTTCAGCCACATAGCTGGTGGGAAATTAAAAATTTTCCATGTGTGGGAGCCAACTGAACTGATGAAACAAAAAGTAACATTCAGAAGGAAGACCAGCATATCATGATCTCATCTGAGAAGCACTTTTTCCCCAAGTTCAGCATGTGTGAGGCAGAATCAAAGTCACGGAGATGAGAGCATTGGCCTCAGGGCTGGGCCGGAGGGCTGTGTTACAGGTGGTTGCTCTTCAAGAACCTAAATTCTCCTTTAATATATTTTACACAGCTCTATGGGGGAGGAAACAACTCATTTCTGAGTATTAAACGGAAATAAAAACACCATTAAATTCCCCTCTTTTCCCCCACCTTTTATTTAAAAAAAAAAAAAGTGAGACCAGATTGGCTCAAAAAGTAGTAAAACAAGAAATAAGTGAAATAGCAAATAAGAACTTTCTACACTATAACCTCCCTACAATCAAACAAGTTCAAGCTGAAAGCTTTGCCCACCACCACTGCCAAGCCTTGAAAGCTTTGCCCACCATCACTGCCAAGCCCTAAAACCCCCAGAAGCTATTTCATGGGACTGGGAGATGCTCGGCTCCCTACAGCCAGTGCTGTCCCTTGCGCTGCCCCAGTGCTCACATCCCACTCCACCACAGCACCCCAACGGGCAATGGCGAAGGACAAGACATGGCTTCACCGGCACACAACTCCCTCCTTTTCCTCTGTATGGATGAAGCCACTTAACATCAGGCTTCTCAGCAGCGCTGGCAAAATTAATTTTCCCACCCTGCGAATGAGGGCTGGAGCCTGTCTGCTCCTGTCACAGAAACAAGGGGAGGATGGAGAAGAGGAGGGCGAAGGAGAGAATGGGACCAGAAACCAAGATGAAAAGTAAGGGGGAAGAAGGCTGAAGGGAGACCTGGAATTTCTGCCCATGATTGCTCTCACCACTGTTCCAGGCGGTGCCACACCATGCACCATTGTCCTCCTCCTCTTCTTCCTCAGGCTTCACAATAATGAGAGCAAGATCAGAGAGCAAAGAGGACCTCAACTGCTGATGCCTTCATGTGCTCCTGGACTTGCCCCTAACAACAGTATCTGACTTGTATTAGGCAAGCCCTTAAAGAGTTCCCCGTCCTCCACCGAGCGCTCAGCACTGAGTGTTTCTGCCTGGGAACACAGGTCCCAGCTTCCAGCAGGTAAAGCACCTCCAAGCACTCGAAGTGACACAGCAATACCACTGCCACTGGAAATCCCTGCCTTTCGCAGTCCCGAGGGCTAAGACATTTTTTAAACAAAGTTAAGGAGCAGAAGCTGAACTGAGCAATTTGTCAGCTGATCAAAACAGAACTTCAGTAGTCACTTAGTAACATTTAACTACTTGCCATTTAAGTAGAACAGAGAGAAAAGAATAAGGCAACTATGGATGGTGCTGGACAAGCGACCTTTTGCTGTACTCCAAACAACAACAAAATTCAGCAATGCTTTCCAAATTTTAAAAATTAAATATGGGTGTATTTTTAGCAACTGCTATTTTCAATTTGTTTAAGCACAAAGCATACAAAAATCAAGGTCAATACACAAAATACAGCAGCCTGAAAAAATCTTGGAGGAGCCACCTGGCACCAGTTGCTGGAATAATCCACAGTAAGGCCAAGAATTCAAGAGACATGGGACAAAATTGCTGGTGCGTAAGCATTCCGCCCCAGTGATCCACGGCCACTTTATCTCCTTGCTACAGGCAGGGTCACAGGGTGTTATCACGGTCATAACAACTCTCTGTCAACTCTCTGTTGTACCAAACTACCCACCTCCCGCCCTGAGGGAAATCCCCATGTACGTCCCCAGCGAGAGTGCCCGTCTACTCCCGCCTGCCCAGGGCCGCGTTTTGGAGGCCAAGGGCTGTGTGCTCCTGCTGAACCTCCGCAGCAACACCCTCCAGCATCATCCTGCCCACTCAGAGCCCGAGGTGGCTTCTGAGTGTCAGACGGGTGTCACCATTGCACCTTCCGAAAGACTGGCGGCAGTTCTCTCTGATCTCAAGCAATGTATATGGGTAACAAAATTAGGAAAACATTCCTTTTCAGAAAGTATTAAAACCAAACCACCAGTGTACTGCAAAAATACACATAGCAGTAATACCTGCCCATACGTACAAACCAAGGAAAACCACCACAACCAACCATAACTTTATTATAAGGCATACGCACAGAGACAGAAAAAAAAAAAATCAGACAGGAAAGGGACGTTTCAGCTCCAAAGCCCTTCTGGAATCAGCAGTAGATAAAGTGCAAAACCAAGAAAGTCGTTTTGAAAGTAATTTACATTTTAAGATTTAATTTTTAAAAATTGTCATGTGAAATTAAATAGATCAACACCAAGCTCAGCTATTTTTCAAACCCGTGCAGTTAATAAGGGAGAAGAGCATACACAGAAATCAAACCCAAACCCAAACTTTCAGGGTCTTTTTTCCCCCTTTGATTAACTGTAGGTACATGAGACAGATGCAAGGTGAGACCAGTCCTAAAGCAGGGAGATCAAAGACCCTGTTTGAATACTACCCTGATTTACCTGGAGTGCAGCGGCTCACTATGCCTGTGTTTTCCATCCATAAGGCAGTTGTCGGTTCTGTGCTATTCCAGCAGAGCTGCCTGTTGGTCCAGCAGACCTCCGGCACCAAACAGCCGTGCACCAGGAGAACTGTACTGGGTGCTGACCTAAACACCCAGCGTCACCCTGAGGTGAGTCTGACTCTGAATTAGAGCAGGCCGACCTTGCCACCAGGGCAGGACTCAGCACCCGGACAGGCCAGCAGAGCCTGTCCTGCCCACCCCGCGCAGTGACCGCTCTGGGGGCCAGCGAGGGAGCACCACAGTGCGCCACATCTGCCCCAGCTGTGCAGGGCCAGAGCGGGTGAAAACTCTCCTCCGCATCAGCTTTCCACCAGCAAACGCTGCAGACACAGGAATAAGATGCCCTCAGGGACCTCCTGATCCTGCCAAAACTTTCGTCTCCCAAAGCCGGCGGTGCCTGCGGAGCTGCCGGCAAGCCATGCTCATCAAGCCCAGTCCCAGCCGACCGCAGACACTGCCTTTCCCCAGCCTCAGCTCGATAGAAGAAGGGGGTCTTGCAGTGGGGCGTGAAAGAAAAACACTGACTAAGCCTTAGCTTTTGTGAATGTCTTCCTTTTCCTAAAAAGTTTTTTTATGTTTCAAATACTTTGCTGTAAAAGTTTTATTTGCAGATTTTGCCAATCTAGAGTTTGAGACAGGTGCTTTAAAAAAAAAATAAATAGTTCACCTGTTGCATGTCCTGTACTTTACTAAATCTTTAAGCTTTACCACTGGAAAAAAAAAAAAAGAAGTCAGTGGGTGTCTAATCCTACTCAGATTACTTGGTGTTTCCCTTGTGTCTTTGGAGGGAACAAAGCTCTATCCCTACCCCAAAACCCTGCTTCTGTTAAATGTAACGAGAGCACTTCCCCTGCCTCTCACCCATGTGTTCGGGGGCGGGGGGGGGGGGGTTCTCCTTTCGTTTCCTGCACACTTGTCAACCGACGCCAAAAAGAAAGCAAGTACAAAAGAATTTTGAAAAACAGATTGACTGAAAAAACTATACATGATGTAGATAGATATAAAGCCAGAGAAAGCAATGCACTATGATTAATAAATCATATAACAGTGGGAATACCTCTTGCTATCTACCGTATGCAAATGCACAACCGGGGTATCACAAATAACCGCTGCTGACATGTGTGTGCACACACGCTCCCAAGGACCGCAAGCCCGTCTGCTCGCAGCCACTTAATGAACGACAACACCTCTCCGTGCCTGGCTGCCAAACGCTTTCATCAGGATCCAAACCCATCGCTGGAACCTCAGAGTGATTTTGATAACAGATCTACTTTAATTGCATGATCCTTTCAAGTACATTTGGAGCAGCTCTTGCCTGGCTCTGAAGCCAGCCGGCTCGCACACGAAGGCTACAGAGCTGTGCGGTGGAAGCGGGGCCAGGTGGCACCTCGAGAGCCCCATGGTGTGAGCTGGCTCCATCGCAGGCAGCACTGGAAGCACTGGCACCCTGGGGAAGGGAGGACTGACCACCTCCTGGAAACTGCTGACGTTAGCCAGGGGGGCCCCGCAGCTCACACCACCGGGGTGGTGACCAGCTCCAACAAACCCCAAAAGCAACACAGCTCTGAAAGTTCACAGCTCCTGTCCCTCACCTGCCTGCAGTGAACCTCACTTTTTGTTATTTTCTATCATTAATCTGTGATACATACAGACCTATATATAATATACATGCTATATACTAAGCATATATATACAAATAGTATACAGTGTGTATATACACACCTAGGTATAGCACAGAGTAAAACACTTAGCTGAAAGCTTTATAACAAGCAACTTCCAAGTAATTTCCACTGTAGCCACTTTAGCAGTGTCTAACCATTGAGGTATTTACACATCTAAACGCACCAGAAACATCTAAACAATAAACATGTGACAAACACCGAGTAAAAATATTTTACACTGTTAAAGGCATTAAAAATATCTTCAGCTAATGGCCTAAAACATTAAGAAGCGGCCTCTGCTTCCCTTCGTGTTTTCAGTGTCTGTCTTAATTAAGCCAACTGTTGAAAGTTTCCAACAAGTAAACATTAGGTGCACTTTCCTCCATATTAAAAAAAAAATAATCAACAAGCATTATATTTCTCTTCAGATATATTTAAAATCACACCAGTAACCATACTTGGAACTAGGCACAAAAAAATGTCTTGCGAAGAGCTGGCAGAAAATGAAAACGTATGCATTTTCTCAAGGAATTAGAGCGCCTTTCTGTATGCTACACCCAACTGATGCATTGCCCTGAACAGTTCTGTTCTCGACATCTATTATGTTTCGCTCTTTCCTCCTCTTTCCCTTCTGTCTGCTCATGCTTTTAAAACCGAGTCCTCTCTCCTTTGGTATCCATCAGGTGGTGTGACAGTATCTGACCTCCTGCAGCCTCGTACCTTTTTTTAGTCTTCTGTCTCTCCTCTTAATTTCTTTCTTTCTTCCTTCTGCTTTGTCTTCTTGTCTGGTTAGAGATTTAATCACCTCCTTACACATTTTATTTCTGTAAGCTGAAGAAGGCCCGTGGTCGTCACCTCTTCTTCCCCTTTGACTACTTTCCTTTTTCACTTCCCTCTGAAGATCTCCTCTTCTGCCCTCACCCATGACCTGCGCCATCTCACCCATGAGCGCCTTCCCCAGCACTGGGCTCGCCCTGAGGCATGGAGGGGTGGCCACTGCCACGCTCCGGTCTCTGCTCAGGGCCCCAGCCATGGGGCCATGGCCAAGAGGAGCCCGTCAGCGTGGGGGCCACTTCCCCGTGCACCCCCTGTGCCGCGCTTGTCAGACGGGGGGACGCTGAGAAGAGAAGTGCATTGAGTCTGGAGCACAAGTCTTGTGAGGAGCGGCTGAGGAAGCTGGGGTTGTTCAGCCTGGAGAAAAGGAGGCTGAGGGGAGACCTTCTCGCTCCCTACAACTACCTGAAAGGAGGGTGTAGTGAGGGGGGGGTCAGTCTCTTCTCCCAGGAAACAGGCAATAAGACAAGAGGAAATGGCCTCAAGTTGTGCCAGGGCGGGTTTAGATTGGATATTAGGAAAAATTTCTTCACCAAAAGGGTTATTAAACATCAGAACAGGCTGCCCAGGGAAGTGGTGGAGTCACCACCCCTGAAGGTATTTAAAAGATGTGTAGATGTGGTGCACAGGGCCATGGTTTAGGAGTGGACTTGGCAATGCTAGGTTAATGGTTGGACTTGATCTTAAAGGTTATTTCCAACCAAAACGAATTCTCTGATTCTACGATTCCCCTCGGTGCAGGGTACGCCAGCGCCGAGTCCCGTGCTCTTGCCCCAGCCAAGACCAGGCCGAGAGTTGAAGGCACCTTCAGGGCAGGAGAACATGTCCCACCATTACAACTGGCACCCTGCCTGGGGGCAAACGCTGAACCCATGCAGGGCTACCAGCCAGAGCCAGCTGCCATCTGGAGAGCTGCAGCTCTGTGTCAGAGCGGTGTTTTACCCTCGGAGACGCGAAGTGAAAATACACATGCAAAGAAGGGGTGAGGGACCACCTCCTGATCCATTCGGCCCCGCAGCTGCTCTTCCTCCCAGCCCCCAACGCATGGCTATGCTATCTGCTTTCTCCCTTGCAGCTAAATGTACTGTAAAAAATGAGGCAAAATGCCATTAACAATGTACCAGTTCCTTAGCTGGCTATGATAAGGCCATTTACATAAAAATTTTAGCACCCAAACGTCTTTGTTCTTCCAACCTTGAATTCAAACAAACCCACTGACTTCCTCCTTATGGAACTTCCTGCAAAAATATGTTTTTAACGTACTAAAGCAAACTAGACCTAAGAAAATTGGTTAAATTTCTTATGTAAGAAATAGAATGAGATTAAAGAAACTTCTGATTTCAAGAAAAATTTTAAAAAGGAAGGAGTAAGTGCAGTAGCTGCATTCAAAATCTTGTATACAGCAACGAAAATTGTATTTTTCCTTCTACACACAGTTGTACATATTTTTAAAGAAACTACTTGTAACACATTCTGTTCATCAAAACATTCATGGCTCCCACCCTGTCAACATTCACGTACTTTTTAAAGCACTTACCCGTGAGTTACCCCCAAAAGAGAAGGGAGCGGGGGCTGCCGGGTGCCCCAGCAGGTCCCTGCCCGCCCACCCAGTGCCTGCAGGGCCATGGGGCTGTGCCGTCTGCACAGAGCCCACCACCCGTGGGGGCAGCACCCTGACGAACCTGTGTGATGGGGGCAAATGAACCAGCCTGCCACCCACGCTTCTGACAGGTCCTAAGTGGGGTAAGTAACATGATAACAGTTAAATGAATGTTAATTATAATTAGCCACTTCGTTATAGAATCATAGAATGGCTTGGGTTAGAAGGGACCTTAAAGATCATCTAGTTCCACCCCCCTGCCAAGGGCAGGGACACCTCCCACCAGACCAGGTTGCTCCAAGCCCCATCCAGCCTGGCCTTCAACACCTCCAGGGATGGGGCAGCCACAGCTTCTCTGGGCAACCTGGGCCAGTGTCTCACCACCCTCACAGTAAAGAATTTCTTCCTAATATCTAACCTAAATCCACCATTTTCAGTTTAAAACCATTCCCCCTCGTCCTATCACTCTACTCCCTGATAAAGAGTCCCTGTTTCAGATCATTTGGTTATGAGATATTTGAGTTTATACTCAATAAAGTTTGTTTCTGTTTCTCTCCCTTTTTGTTTTCCATAAGTATAAAATCAAACCATCCATAGTTCAAATAGGAGATGTGATATAAAAAAGCAGCCAGAAATTCTGGTATTCTGAACCTTAAACAGTACAACTGGCACCTCTCCTTAGGAAGAGCTGTTTACTTCAACATACAGAAACCATGTTAATTTATACCTGCAGTGGGTAATTAGAAAAAACCAAACAAACCCAAACCCAACAACTAGCACTTCAAGTCAGTTTTTTCTGTCACTTTCAAGTCAATTCCCACGTCAGTTTTTTCTGCATTTTCTAAATCAGCATTTGAATTAATTATCTGCATGATTCAAAAATTTTAAAAGTAAAATGAGCAACCCTGCATAAAACTTGCACTTTGGAATGCTCACCTCTATTCAAAGGAACCAGGCATATAAAAAACCTTAATCATTTACAGCTACTTTAATTACTGCCTTTTAGTGGTACCGACTATAGGACAAGGCAGTTGTCTGCTGTGACAACTCACCGACGGGTCTCTCTCCTGTCACCGCTGCCACCAGCACCACAGAGCTCCGCAGTCACTTCTGAGCAGAGGGCTGCGAGGTCCTGCTCCACGGAAATTTAACTGAGGAGGGCAGCCAAATGATTGCAAGATAACAGGAATCACCGTAAGACCTCTGAATAAAGCAGAGTATATACACCAGACTTTGACTCTGTGTACAATTTAAGCTTATTTCGGCCAATTTCCAGGCTTTAGGAAAGTAATCTTCCAGGAAAGCTTTAAACACAGTAATCCATGATCTGATAAACTGAATACAGTTCCAAAAAGCTGGTATTTCTGCTTTCTCACAATGGCATTCTTACTTTTGCCATTTCATTTATTTTAATAACACAAGTAGCTGTACCACAAGCAAAAGTCAGCTGCATTACACTGTGCAGACATTTACATTTTGGTTTATATATAATCACTGTGCCCTTCTCCCTCATGTACATATCTAGATCTTTTCTGAAAAATTATACAGGCTATTTATAAGGCTGGTCTTATTTTCCAATGTATGTGATATCACCCATTCTTCTCTCATTCGAGCTACTAGGAAAACAGCCGATTTAAAAAAAAAAAACAACACAAAAAAAAAAATTACATGTGTTTCTACTAAACTCTTCCTAAAGTCAATAAGCTTCCTCGCAAATGTATCTCCCCTCAGCACAAATAGTGCTCCATGCACTGTGGGCTTTCACAGGGGACAGCGCAGAAACGACACCCGTGTTCACTGCTCTGTGTGCACATTAGTGAAAGCAACACTAAGAATGTTTTCTGAACACAAAATACAACTTGCAAATAAGTTGTTACAAGTAAGTTACTAGGGGGAAAAAAAGAAGTTTAAATACTTCTAAACACATTTTCTAGTGATATTTTAAACTATCATCTAATCCTGTACTGATATTACCTTTGCTAGTACAATTAGGAAAGTGCAGATAGTTTTACTTTCAACGCAATGAAAAGCTGAGTTGACTTTAGAGCCTGGAGATCCTTTTAAGTAGTGCTCTGCAGCGTTCATAATCATTTCCAAAAAAGACAGTCTTAACTGACGCTGTATGATACTACAGTTCTAAAAATCCCTTTTTTCCTTCTGTTCAGTCCAGGCGCAGAAAATGAAAATACTTAGTTTTAGTTACAGTGTGTTTACGCTTTTGCTGCAGGTATATTTTGCCAGTTTGCAGCTCCACACACATTCGCTTCTGTTCAATGAATGCTTGGCCAAGTGAGAAATTCCCCCGACTGACAAACCCCACCACAAGCCCCCCCCCGGCATCAACTGGAAATATTTAAATCACAAATTAATTCTTTTTTTTTTTTTTCTGTGAAACAGTTCCCTCCACTCCACTATCAAAAAGAACTTTGCACTTTAAGGTACTTTACTTTGAAATAAAGCTGCCATATATATCCATGAGTATCCATCCATCCATCACCTGCATGCCGTGTTCAAGGGAGGCATCTTACGTTGCTCCATAAACACCAGGTGCAGCCCCAGCGTTCAATAAACAACAGGAATAAATAACACCGTAATAAATACAAAGAACTGACTCTCCTGTTTCCTCTGAGGACCTTGAGTATGAAATCTTTGATCATTCGGTTTGCCCAATAAGGGTTTTTCCTAACTTGCCTGCATTTTTATTCAGTTGCAATCACTGCATAAATCCTTATACTGTCCCTTAACTCAGCTCATTGCAGGGAAGATTCCACCAGTGTACTGGACAGGCAAGAGTATGTTAATGGGAGTGATCTTTTGAACACGTCCTACTACCAGAAAGCTGAATGACAGGCACAATTGACCATCAAAAGCTGGCTCTAAACCTCAATTCCACCATAGAAAATGGGGAGTGAGAAGAGAGCCAGAAGCCTGCCCAGCTTCAGCTCGCCCCCTCCAGCTGTACAACGCGCTCTGAGCTCTGCACACAGACGGATGAATTCTGCTCCAAAAGCAGGACCGAATGTACAATTTGTTTTTTTTTCTCCAAGTACTTGCTTCACCAATGTCAGTTTATAGTGAGTCTCAAGATCCCAGAAAACACTTAATTCTGTCTGCTGTTTTCAAAAGACTTCAGCGTGTACTCTTGTTCCTTTATTAAAGACACAAATTTAAAATGTGCAGTTCTCGACACCGCTGTGCTAGCAGCTACACACAGCTAAAAATCTGACAGGCTCCTGGGAAGTGAAAACCTCTCCATGGGCCAGTCAAGGCTGGAAAGAGTTCTTTCAAAAAACCCCCATACAGCCTCTCCCTCGCCCAGTACAGAAGGCTAGCACCGCAATCGCACAGGATTTTAGACTGACTCCTGACGGGATAAAGAAATTCACTTCTGCAACGGATTATCAGTCTGTGCTCGTGGAGTGTAACCACTGTGACAAATTCATTGTGCCACTCTGCGTGCTCACTTGCACACTTTTACACATGGCTATTCCTTAGATTTCGCTCGAGCATGTATAAAGCACAGACTAGACAAATTTGTTAGAATTCACTCTTGTGTCTTTTTGCAATCTTATCCTAGTAATGTTTATGATCAGCTTGTACTTATGCTTTCAAGACTGAGGATGTTTTTAAAAGGATACGCATCCAGGGAAAAGAAAGGGAAAACAACACTGGAGAAGCTAGAAATTGAAGCAGCATTAATATTGCTATGGGCTAAAATGCCATAGGGCTTCCGATGGCCCTGAAGTTCAGCAGGTGGGTACTTCCCTTGGACAGCAAGTGAATCCATCACAAAGAGATAGGAAAGACTTAAGAGCAGAAAACAATGACCTTTACTCATGCAAAGTGGTGGTTACCTACTACACCTGCAGCTGCCCTGGGCTGGCACGGCTGCTCCTGGACTGTGGTTTTTTTCAGCATGTCCACAAACGATCGATCCCATTCCCCGGGTACACTGCAGACCCCCTTGTACCTGAGCCCATGATCTGCCCCAGTCGAAAACTACCACCTTCCACCTCGAGTTCAACGGAGCATTTGCTCCTCCTGGTCCCACAGGCATCTCCCCTGGTGGAGATGGCCTCAGAGCCAGCCCCCTCCTGTGTCCCCGGAGCCCCCTCTCTACATTGTGATCCAAAATATGCCCCCACAGCCCCCACTCTAAACCACTGCTTCCCAGACCCTTGGGCACCTAAGGACATGTGCCTTCTCCTGCAGCCAGGAGGGCAGCACAGAGAGCACGCACTTACATAAAGGACAATTTCAAACTTTATAATTCTTTCTCAAATTTAAATCTCAATCTCACAACTATTTATGCTTATATTTAAGCCTGGAAACTATCCCATTCAACTTCAGTGAAATCATGCTGACAAAAAGTAAATGGCTTTGTTTCCTAAAAAAACTTCTCCTTTCTTCAAACAGTATTCTCTTCCTTTTTTACTGACTCTCTGTACTATTTCGCCAAGTTAGGAATAGTCCAGAGGAATCTAGAGCTGAAAAGAGCCTTTCCAGGAACTTCAGAGGACTTGAAGCGCTCTCAAGATGCAAGCTCAATCCAAATCTGCTACCCCAGCCGGCCCCTTCAAACCCTCCTGCTAAAGCACCCCCACTCTTCAGCAGCCTTTGAGCATGATACTCCAAAAGTATCAGCATTTTCCCACCGGAGCAGCACGAGTGCTCCCAGCATCCCGTCTCTGGAAAGCGAGAGAACTTTTCAGGATCTCCAGGGCTGAGAGCTGGCAGCCCAAGTGTACTGGGGAACAAAAGGCCGCAGAGTTTAGCATTTCTGTCAACCGTGAAGTTTATGCAGTGACTGGGACATAAAAAAATGTAATCTGAGGAAGCAGACCCTGTTTGATTATCAATATATCTGCTACATCCAGGAATGCCCCTGAAGCAGGGACATTACCTCTTGAGGCAGCACCCATGAAAAGCAGCTTTTTCTCTGTAATGGAGGGGATCTCAAACCAGCATTGCCTGAGTAAGTGACCGGTTTCCAACACACCTTCTGGTGGACCACACGAAGCAGCAGCCCTGCAAGGTCTCCCATGTTGCTATTCCTAATGCAGCAGGAGCTCGTGAAGCTGCTGCATCCCACAGCTCATCATTGCTGGTGTGAAGCACTCCAGCATCACTACACCCTGCAGATGAAGTAGCTGGATTTATTATTCTTCTTTAAAAATCCACTTCATCAGATGTTAATATTTTCCTTTATTTGATCAAAAGGTTGCTTCCAACTACCTCAACAGGTGTGCTGTATCAATTAAATAATGAGATGTTCCCTAATGAAGGGGATAAGTCATAAGTATTTCAATAAATTCAAACACGAACCCTAAAAAGGTTTTCTTATTTGCATAATCCTGTGTTTCAGTACTTGACAATTCAGCATCTACTTAAATCTTATTTCAATAGCAGTAATCCTTCTAGTGGCACCGTGCAAATGAAGGAAAAAGACAGAACTCTGGATCAGAATACAAGCATCTCTTTTGTTATTTTATATAGGGACCACCTTAAGTGCTGCTGTGCAGCCCTGGATGAAGAAACTAAAAGCCTGGGTCTCCCAGCCGTCATGTGGGGCTTGCAGCCAGGCGAGCAGGGCCCAGCTGCCACCGTGCTGCTTGCGGGCAGATTCACCTGGACAAATCCAGTCCCACGCGATTAAGGCTGCCAGCAAGCATGCCAATTAGCACAGCCGGCAAGAGAGAGACTCGGTGAGGTGGCTTCATATCCTTTAAAGGCTAGAAAGATCACCCTCTGCTTTTCCCCAAGCAGTATAACACAATGCTGGTGGGAGGAAACACACAGTGAGGCAGTCGGTGGGCAAAATCGAGCAATTAGTGTCACTGAAATTGCATGCCACCTGGGATCCTGGTCCTCAAAAGGGGCGAGCTGCCCTGGCGCCGCAGGCAGTGCTGCCCCAGGCTCTGCTTTCTCCTTTTTGTTCCCTTTGAAAGCAACACAGAGCAGGGAAAGACACAGGATACACAGGAATACTTTTTAATTGCTCTTCACCAAAGCTTCCTCTACCCCAAGCCTGTGCTTGAGCACAGGGCACTGCTGCCCTCCCCCAAATCTGGACCCCAACCAGTGGCAGGACGGTGCCGGGAGCTGGTTCCCAGGGCAAGAACCGCTGCTGCCAAGTAGGGAGAGCAGGCACTCGGCTCTCCACTGAGCCCAGCCCCACCACCAATCCATGCAGAAACACAACGGGGAGCAGAAGGAAGCACAAGAAAACAGAGAGAGGACTAAAGAGGTGCCCTATTACTAATCATCCCCAAAACAATGCTGTTTTTAGTCTTAACAGGGTTTTCACGATCTGATCAAACTGGTAGGAGGGTGGCAGACTTGCCTTGGCTTTGAGACTTCTTCTCTAGAAGACTGGCCATTCTCAAACACTAGACACGGCTCCGACACGGGAGCTATTCCTGATGCCAAGCACAGGCTTCTACACAGCACCCGGGGCGGTATTTCCTAAATGGTGTCCAGTTGGGCTAACACGGCTATGCACAGTCCCAGCGAAGAAACGTCAGTGCTTCTCCAAAGTCAAAAACCAGATGTGATCATTCAGTCTTGAATGTAATTTGTTGCTTCCAACAAATTTAAGAGTGAACCTTGGCAACAAGGCATCTGTATTCAGAAAAACAGAGCAACAGAGACTTGGGGTCATCCCGGGAAGGAGAGGGGCCTCACAGGCTGCTTCATACCACTTATTTGAAGAATTGAGACAAATGACTGAATATGCTTGATATGAGGTTTTCTTATTTTATGCCTCTTAAAATTCTCCCCACAAATTAGTTCAGAATTTTACCGATCTTGACTCTACCCAGCAGAGTTCCTGCCTCTATGTAACACACTGGTTTCTATTATGTACAGCCTCTAAAAAAAACTACAGTGCAAATGCTGCAATGCAATGTTTTAATTTTTTTTTAATTTCTTCCTGCAGAGGTAGAGCTGAAACTGTAATATGAACTCTGAACACCACAGTGAGCCGTAACTCTTTTGTCTGAGTATCTGATAAGATTTCAAAATACCATTTATATTCCCATAGAGGAACACGCATGGTTTCAATTGTTTGTTTTCTTAATGGACTATTTGCCACTCAGCCTAACAATTGTACCATTTTCCCAATGTATTTGCCACTTTCCCTTTGCTTCCTCTTCTGGAGCTCAGCCTACTGGCAGACACACAGGCTGAAGAGGAGAAAAATGGCAAATTGGATCTCAGGAATTTGAACACTGTTTATATTTTAATTTTTTTTCCAAGGGTTACTGCTTTACAAGTTTCCTTGGAATCAGACGTGTGGTCCAGCTGCCTCCCAGCCCTTGAGCAGAACTGAACCTCTGCGCCCCAAATGCTGTTAGTGCCTCGCAGTCGAGTGATGCCGTACACTCCAAAGTTAAAATTACTAAAGAATCACCCACTAAAGTGTTCTGTAACTATGTTTCTGGATTTTTTTCTTCTGCCTTAATTAAAGCAGAGACAGAGCAAATGATCTGCCATTCTTACATTACTAGTGAAATAGGCTTACAATTATTTCCTTTTCTTTGCATTAAAATAAACAAATAAGGTTCTTATTCTGTACTCTTGGGTAAGTAAACATGAAGGGGAGAGACAAGTCAAAGAAATCATTATTTTTTGAAGCAGTGACAAAGTACAGTGATTTGAACAATTAACAATTACATCTCTGAGGCGGTAGAAATAAGTTGCTCACCGAGTGAATCTATAGTAATAATAATGCATTTTTATATTTTTAAGGCTTCTTGGTAAAAAAAGTGGCATGTCACTTTTACAGAGCTCAGGAGTTTAATTTTTAAAAAATAAGTACTTGTACAACAGAAGATAAAATACTAACATACTACATATCGGTGGATCTTAGACACAAGGCACCAGGGCTTCAACCTCAGATATCACCAGTGAAGAGACCTGAACTTCTAATCTCTAGCTTTCTCTTGGAATTTCAAAAAAGCAGAGAAATGTGAGAGTTAAAGACTTCCCAGCTGTCGAAGGAAGAGCAGGAAAAAGCTTTTTACACTTCATCAGGACATCCAACTCAAGCACGAAATAGCTACCTTAGCAGGAGCATAACTTGAGAGAGCAAAAAGTTATTTGAAAGTTGCAGTGCCCGTAGCGGAGAGCAGCTCCAAATGGACAAACTGTGATACAGCCCAAATCCTGCAGTGTTTACCGAGTCCTCTGAAATCATGTGAAGTTCAGATGAGTTATAACCGGCATGTTTTGGATCCCAACAGTTCACACCCCACAGAAAGCCCACTGAGTACAGTGGAGAAGTGCCGACAAACATCAGCGCTGACCACAACCCGGCAGCACAACAGAAAAGACAGTCCCAGTCCCCATCACCCTCTCCCTACTTTCATCCTTGCTGGTTTTATACTTTCAAAAAAACACAGCTAGGGAAGACCCCGTGGCAGCCGAAGGATGCGGCACACGCAGACGAGCTGCAGGCAGGCTGACGGGGTGTCCTCAGCGCATCTGCAGCCTCCCACAAGATTTGCATTTGACATCCATCTCCCCATTGTTAAGGCATCTTTATCTCAGTTTTCAGGAAGCGTCAGATGACTCATATATCGGAACATCTGATGAAGCTAACGTAATTTCAAAAATGAATTCTACTTGGGCATATTTTTTCCAAGAAAAAAAATGAAGAAAAATGTTTTAAAATTATGCTAAAAATCTAATTTCTGTTGCAAACCAGTTTCCTGATTTAGGAACTTAAGAGCTTATTTCTGCTGTAGACAGTTTAGCAAGCTTTTAGGCATCCAAATTTAGGAAAAAAATCCTACGGCATTTAAACAACAGAGAGCCAGAGCTGGAGCTGACTCAGCCGCTCAAGCACACAATTTGAATATACTACATAATCATTCTTGTTTTAAAATTATCCTCCCAATATCTAAGGGCGAGATTATCCCACACGCATTTATCTTGATTAATGCACTACCCTAAGGACAGCCTTGCTGCTTTCATTAGGACTGATTATGAAGCAGGGTATTCACCGGGGGGATGATGAAATCTTGCTGTGACTGTCGTGGCCCTGACCTCCTCCTTGCACTGCCCCGCTGGGGTCACAGAAATGCCTGTGTGTCTTCCTTTTTCTCCCCCACACTTCTAATTAACACATAACAAGTGCTGCTTGTTACCAATTCAGCTTTAAGAAAGAACCCATCAGATGCACACATGGGACATGTTTCCCAACAGGCGACACGTGTCCGGAGACCAGCGCTGCGGTCGGTGTCACCGCTCCAGCAGCTCCCTGCAAACGCCAGCAACGGTACCTGCCGGTGGCTACACGATGTTGGGGAGAGACTGGTGGGAGGAGATGCCCCTCTTTTTTTGCTCTAGATCTACGTACACAAGTTTTGCTTTCATTTCAGTGAGGGAAAAAGAAAAAGAAAGAAAGAAAAAGAAATCTTTTACCTAAGCTGAAAGTTCCACTTCTGAAATCTCTTTTTCCCTCTGGATGAGTCGCCCTTGCTGGTGGCTGGCTGCGAGGTCTGTGCGCCCGTCCCTGCACAACACCCGCTGGGACACCCGGGACGGAAGCCAGAGCTGAAGGGTACTGCCATTTCACGGGGTCCCCGCAGAAAGTATTTGCTCGGCCTGTTTGTGTTCTAAATATAGCAGAGCACACCGGCCATCTCCAGCTCATGAGCAAGTATCACTGCCGGGGGCTGCAGGGCTCTGCAGCACTGACACACACCTGCCTGATGTCACAAAATATAAAGCATTTTTTCTAAGACACAGTAATTCTTGGGAGCACTGTGAGGGGAAGATGCCTTCATCGCTTGTAAAGAAAAACTCAGTGACTAAGTACCTATCTTATGTCCAAGAGACAATACAAGAATAGCTGTTCATTTAGTACTAATATTATATACATTTATAAGAAATCAAGTATTTTAATATTAAGGCCGCTTTTTAGGTGTCCTGCTATTTTAGCAAAGAACAAGGACATTATATCCACACCAAGCTATTAAAATATCAAAAATTACTGCCCTAATCAAAAATCCTTTTTTTTTTCCCCTTTGAAAACATTTCCCTAAATTATTTTTGCATAACATCTAAAGTTTGTGATATTGCAGAAAAGGTAACAGAGTAACTAGTGCCCTTTTAGCCCAGCACACAGAAAAATTGACAAATACCTGAAACAAAACCAAAACTGAGCAACTGCTTTTCTGTTATGCGGACTGGACAGGGAATTCAATGAGGAGATATTCCACTTTCTGTTCACCAAAGGTATCTTCATAGATTATAGAAGCTATTTAAGTAAAAAGGGGAGCAAGCAGCCTTCCCAGCTCCGGCAGCTCCTGCTCCCCGGGCTGCAGGGAGGGGACCCCCAAACCCTGGAGCTGCTGCAGCACACCGCAAACCATGAGCCACTGGAAAACCTTTTAGCACCGGCACTAGCGAACGTACCTAGTAAGCAGCATATTTTTAAACAGCAGGCTCCTTCCGAGCTTACAACTCGGCTGCTGTGCTGACTTCACCTGGGCAGCACAAGACTCTTCTCCACAGGGCATTCTGAAGCAATGTAATAATGCCGTAGTGTCACCTACAGCTCCTATCCACAGACTTGCAGCTCTTTACAAAGGTGATAATTATCTCCTTCATTAAGAAAGGAAGCGGAAGAGCCATGCCGACGGGGAGCGGGAAGCCTGGCCATCCCCGCTTGGTCCCTCATCCGGACACAAGCCCACGCTGCCGCTCCAGCCCCAGTGCTGCTGGCCGCCACCTCCAGCACTGAGATTTTAAGGCACTCCCATCACCATGGACCTCAGAAACCTGAGTGGAAGATGCTGTGGACAGCAAACTCAGGTGGTGCCTCCCATAGCGAAGGAGATTCACATCTAATTATTTCTGGTGACTTTTTTCAACCTTTTTGTTGGACCCCGGCTCTGAAAAGCACAGGCCAGTGGGGTGAGGCTGCTGCGACCACCGTGTGCTGTGCCATCAAATACCAGCTTGGCGGGAAATTAAACCGGGGATACTGCGGTAGAATTTTACCAATAAATACATCTTCATTCTCACACAGGGGCAGGTTTAAGTCTCCATGGCCAGGCCCACGTTCCCAGCAGGCATGCTGCCCTGGGCACAGCGTCGTGGCGTGGCCAACACCAACACACCAGTGGGACAGCTGCGGTGGCATCTGCGGTGCAGCGTCCTTGCAGCAGCAGCTGGCCTGCACCACGCCATGCCTTGCCGCGTAGAAGCAGCACCAGGTGGGCTTGCTGTCACACAGGGGTAGTGGCCACGGTGGCCACAGGGGCAAAGGCTCTGTGCCGCACCTCCAGTGACAGCAACGGCTCGGGGCTGGGACACCCCATCGGCACTGGCGGCCCCTGGCACTGCTCCTAACACAGTTTTTAATGCATCGAAACATTTTATTTCCACATTCTAAAATGAATTTTTCTTCTGCCCCCCCCATTATAATTACTGTAATTTTAAAATAAATTTGAACAACATAAACAAAAACATTTCAACATCCATAAGTTAAAATATGGGTGGGGGAGCTGGATATTTTGTGACAAGAACATTTCAAAGGTTCACCCTCGTCGTGGTTTAACCCCAGCCAGCAGCCAGGACCACGCAGCCGCTCACACAGCTCCCCCCTTCCCCCAGAACGGCAGGGAGAAGAGGAGGGGATCTGATCTGAGACAAGACACATTTCTAAACTGAAGAGCGTTGCAGGATTCACATAAAACCGCTACAAACCCCCTTCCTGCCCGGCTGCCGCTGTGATTGGGGCCTGGCTGCACAAGCGACCTGCAGTAGCTGGTTACAGCTACAACTCCCTCCCAAGAGCACGTCTCCGCCGTGAGCCAACTCCGCGCACCCGGGCTCTGCTCCGCTTCCCAGGATTTGATCCCAAGAAGAGAAAATTATGCTGTAGAAAATCTGACAGGCATATTTCTGTTTCACAGCTTTTGATTTTTTTATGACTCTACCAAATTAATTCTGTACTGTTTGTGGGATGAGTATTTTAAATGTTAAGATTATTTAATTCATAAAAAATGAAGGGAAAGGACAAGGATTCACACATTTAACATCTGTTACTGAAACCGCAGCTACAGTAAAACAGCAGCCATATATTCATAGCGCCTAACTTGGATATGCCTCCTAAAAATCACCATGAGGCTGTACCCTCTCTGCTGCAGCCCTGCCTGCGTGTCTAGAGGCACCCTGCCTCCTGCTGAGTGTTGCCCTTCCCTTAAGCAAGTGCATTTGTGAAAAAGACAGGATAACCACAGCAGTCCCAAAGGCAGAAATACAAGCAGGGTGCTCACAGGCACCTAAATAACCTAGGGAGGAAAACACTCTTCTAAGATTCACCATCAGCTGTCCAGAGACACCAACAACCCGCTGGTAGTTATGAGATGGAAACAAATCATCATATTGCTTACGTGGTTTGTGCTATTAAAAACAAAGAATCCTTACAGTGACTTTGCTGTTTCTACGTGAAGTGCCCTTTATTCCAGCTACAGGCAGAGAATAATTCGGAGGCAAAGAACCAGTCATTGTAGCCATACCAGAGGATTTGAGCCCTGCCAGGCGTATTTTCCCTTTATTCCCCCTATCCTTCCCCTTCCCCTGAGGAAAACAGCAAAACAAATCAACAAGCATCAATAAAATAAAATAACAGCAGCAAAACATGCCACTGCTGGCAGCCAGCAATTGCTCCCTGTCGGGCTCCAGGGTTTCTCTGGCTACAACTGCTTCTTTCATAAACCGTATATCCTTGAAAATAATATAATATTTACTCACTTTCAATGAATCAAAGCAGGCGATTACGCGTCCATTTTCAACTTGGCAGCTTTTCGATGGGTGTGCAAATTTACATTCCGTGTCTGGTCGTGAGCAAGTCCCCCTTTGGAATTCCCTACACACTTCCAGCGTTAGCCATTTTGTGTCCCGAATCGGCGTGACACTAACAGCCATCTTTAGATTTTACAGGTAGTCAAAATTTCCAATAAAACGGACAAACGAGTAGCTGAACTGATAAACTGGAAATGATGAAAGTGCCACCTCCAGAATACTTTTTTTTTCCCCCCACTCCCTATTTTAAAAGTACGTGTAAAACTGGGTGGCTGCAACCTCAAAGACGTGCCACCAGGAGTTCACAGCGTGACGCTGTTAATTGACAGAGGTTTCACACTTAGAGAAATGCTAGGATTACCGGCAAGGTGAACGTTAAAAAGTGTGGCCTCGTGCGCTCAGTAACCCATCCTGAGCGCCCGCCGGGGCCCACGCTGCCAGCATGAAAACACAGCAGACCCTCTGACACGGGATTTCCAAGCTGCTTTCGGTAAAGTTGTCTGAAAGGTAATCTCCACGCAGCAGAATTTGCAGCGGGGTTTTGTGGTGCAATCGGTATCGATTAGTTTGGCATAGAGAGATGCAGCAGTTTAGAGCAACGATTGAGACGGGGTTTGTTTTTTGTTTTGTTTTTTTTTTTTTTTCCTCCTCTCCTGGATTTTCGGGCAGAAGATATCTGACCTTCTCAGCACACTTTTATTTTTACAGTAAAGCAGCCTGCGGCAAGGCCCGCCAGCGCCCTTCTCCCGGCCGGGGTGCAGCGGGGGTGTCTGGCGGCGGATGCGCTGTCGTCGCTGGCAGCAAGCAAGGCAAAAAGCAGCGGCGGCGGCTCTAGCAGCGGTCCCAAGCAGCAGAGACGTCAGGAAAGGCACTTCTTAGTACCAACCTGTAGAGAGAAGAGACACGTTACAAGTCAGCGGGCGGCTCGCCGCGGCGCCCCGCCGCCGCCGCCCCGCGCAGGGCACTCACGCCAGCCGGGCTGCCAGGAGAGGGGCCGCTTCCCCGTGCGGAGCCGGGGCATGACGGGGAGCCAGCCAATCGCAGAGAGCCTTGCAGCGACAGTCCGGGCAGGGAGCCAATGGCGGGCGGCCGTCTTATGAAAGGTCGCGCCTGTCAGACGCTCGCTGCGCTGCCCCGAGCCCGCCCGACGGGGCTCGCCCGGCCGCCGGAGGACGAGCCTGCGGGCCCGGGCGCTACCCGGCATGCAGCGAGGGGGACGGACCATGGCGCCGCCGCCGCCGCAGCGCCGGGAATGGTACCGTCCGCTGACCCGCCTGCGCGCCACCGCGCCCCGCCCCGCCGGGCTGGGCCTCACCCTTCCTCCCTCCCCTTCGCCACGGGCCTCGCCGGGCACCGGCTACTTTCGGGGTACCGGCTCCCCCCGGGGAACAGCCGCAGAGAGACGGGCCCGCCGCCCCGCCCGTTACAGCGCTGCGGGCGTCGCCGGCCGGGGTCAGGCGGCGGCACGGCCTCTCCGCCCCCGCCGGTACTCGCCACAGGACAGACCCCAAACGGCGCTTCCTCGCAGGACCGGCTGGGCCCCGGCTGCCCAAGGCATTACCGTGCCCTGCCGTGCAGCCCCAGTCGTCACTGGCACACAGCCACGTCGGGGTCACCGCAGGCTGGCCCGGGTCTGCGGCGACGGCATGCCCGCATGTGAGCGACTGCCCGGTCCAGGAGAGAATGATGATTACTCAGCACACTGCTTCCTCCCATTAACGTACTGAAGGTGAACTACGAGCTTCATGATGAACACCATCTGCTTAAAAAAACACCCCAGCATTTAACATCTAGAAACAAGAGGGTAAACCTTGCCCCTTGGATGCCAAGGTGGAATGGGTGTTTCTTTGAGCTGAGTTTCAGATGCCCAGCTTTGCCACAGAAGTGTGGTGCCACATGTAAATATAACTCCATAATAAATTATAACTCCTGTCCTGCCTGGGGACCCCAAAAGAGCCGCCTGGAGCACAGAGCAGAGGGGCCCTCACGGCAGTGCCTGCAGGACAACACTGGAGCCCGCTGGCGACACCGACGATGGGAATTGTGCCAGCACTGGAACCCCCAGCAGCATCCTGCATTTAGGGGGAAGGTTGTTCACATCCTTGTGTTTCTAAAGACACCACTCCATAATTTGTACATTCCCCCTCCACCCCTCAAAGCAGCATCACTGACACTGTCATCAGAAACACATCTTGGGAAGTGGTGCTGCTCAGTGTGGATCCAAACCAGTAGACGAGGAAAATCTACGAGTGTTTTTCTAAGGACTAAATGATTAGAACAACAAACTACAGCAGAAGTAAAGCACACCTAATACAGCTAATAAGATTATAACAGGCACCATGGTTTCCTTGCCAGGACACTTCTAATCATGCCCAGATTTTTAATCCCTACTAGCCGGAGAAACAACTATGTACAATTACTTGCAAGCACAAGTTAACAGCTAGGTGCCTTCTTGATAAACACAGACGTTCATTTGCTTCAACTGGCTAAAATTCAGAAGTCAGAGTCGTCCCATGCCAGCAGTGACTACTGACCAGCACTTGGGGATACAGCAGAGACTCGGGTCTTGAAAACTCATTCCGTAACAAGTGCTCAGGCTAACAAGTTTGGTTCTCCTACCTGTGCTCCACTACCCAGCTGTGATGGGTTAGCACCAAGAGATTTGAAAGCAGCGCAGAACAATATGCCAGGACCTCACGATGCCACCTGCCCTGGCCGCATGCCAGCGGGCCCATCTGGGCACCCTGGTGGGACAGGCTCCAAGCATCCCCAGCCGCCTCGTGCGGGACTGCCCTTCACATCAGAGAGCTTTTGGAAGCCTAAAACATCACCCGGCCTCCAGCCAAGGTGTACCGCAACTCACTCTTGTCCTCCACAGGTACAGATCATAGATGTATCTGCTTCCTCCCACCATTGCTCTTTGCACAGCACAAAATGACGACTTTTGAGTGTTTTATTTTGTTATGAACGTTTATTCCCTGCGGGACCCTCAGGAGAAGGTGATGCCGATGCAGGCAGTAATAGCTCTACAACAAAGCTGTGAAACAGCTCTAAGCAGGGATTTTCTCCTGTTCATCAGTTTGGTATACAATCCATACCAACTATTGATTTTTCCAAATACCAAGAAGAGTTAAAGCAGCAATTGACATATTTTACATGCTAAAGCCAAAGCAAGTTAAAGGCCACATTTTCAAAACAAGATACTTAATTTCACTCTCATTACAAGAGCAGTCACCCCTAATGAGGAAAGAAAGACAGCATGAAGGCAACATACAAAATAAAAATAGCTGAAAACTATCTTTTGTGCTCACATATAATGAAAGGAGTAATCTCCCTGGTAAAACCCATGAAACTATGTTTTATTCCTAGCTTTGTAATAAGTTTTCTATTTGGAGTCAGACTAGCCGCTTACTCGCAGTGAAATCCTGCTCCTGTTGAGGTCAGTGACATATCTGTAACTGCGTTAAACGAGGCTGAATTTCACCCTTCATTCTTCAGGCTGCCAGGTACGAAAAGTATTACTCCAAGGAGCTGTGATGCCTCAAAGGTAAATCTTCTGGATGTGAAGAAATGCTAGATGTATATTTTGTCTGCACAGTCACTTGAAGAAAAATTGTTTTGTCAGAATTTGTTATCTACCTGAAAACATAACCAGAAATGTCAGCTTTAAAAATAGCCTTCTAGCAAAAATAAAAACTGACTTCAGACCAGAGGTCTATTTTCAATATCTCCGATAAATAAAGGAAGATGTTAGCATAGAATTATTTTCTTGTATCTGCATAAACTATTTTCCTCTCACTTTGAAATTCTCTTGTGATACTCCAAGTCAGTAAGGAGTCCCCAGTAAGCCTCAAATACTACAGGATATCACTGTCTGACAAAAAACCCAGCAGATATATTCACATCTCTCTTTGAGCTGTCTCTGATAAGCTAAGAAAGACTGCAACAGATCCAGAAGGAGAAACCGTAGAGAGAGGACAGGAAAGGGGTTGAGTTGATTTTTTAACAATTTTTTAAAAAATTTAATTAAAATTTACTTGGAGGCTGACAGTTTCCAGACTTCACCTAGTAGGCCATTCAGTACTAAAGGCTGTTCTTAATCCACAGCTGGTTTTTGCAGTTCACCTTTTGAAATTTGAAAGTATTTGCTACTTGTCTTGGGACTGTTGCAACATTGGTTTGGACAAAGCATAACCTTGCCTTCACTGATTATCAGGAATGCAAGGAAAATGAAACTAAAAATATTGAAAAAGAATTAGAAAGTGATTCTCAGAAGACAAAAGATTGAAGTAACACTAAGTCATTCCTTAAGAGGGTATGAGGGGTGGCTTAGTTGTCTGCTGAGCTGGGTCAATGAAAATGATTAAGAAACAGCTTCAGAAATCAATTGAAAGGTTATCTGGAAATGTCCGAGAAAGGGAAACTAACACAGGAAGGACCATGTGCATATGGTTTCTAAGTTCTGATTAAATATGTTCAATTTTTATTACTTCCCATTATTGCTATAAAGAAATGTTGTACAGCCAGGTTAATGATATGTTTTTCCTCCTCTTTCGGTTACAGTCTTTGACACAAAAATAAGCTATCTGAACGGGAGTGTGTCACTCCACTGGGAACCGTTCCCAAAGAGCCATTGTTTTCACTCTTCCTGTAACTGGGTTTGCTGGACGTTCCTGTTTTCTCTATCTCAATTCACACACGTCTCTTAGAAAGAAAGATGTTTAAAAGCTGGACAGGCAAAAAAGCACAACACTAAAGAAGAACATGAAAAGACGAATGCTATTTTTATGCTCAAAGTGGAAGCTGAAAATGCCAGTATCAATGACATGAGAACTGTCAGCAAGAACAGATAATTACACAACATGAATCCACCCTCATGACAATGACTCTAATGAGATAGGAAATGGAATAAAATCAATATTCTATTTACATTGACAGTACAGTCTCAAAGCTTGAAAATTGCCAAATGGCTGTCTTTTAAAGAAAGAAATACAAAAATTACTGACTGCCTTACAGTATTTTCAAAACACCTCTGCCAAATTCAAAGTTTACCAATAACATATCTCAACATAAAATTTGGAAACGATACAACAATTACTTCATGGCACAATTGAGGGATATAATTATAGCACTGTCACAAAATTAAGCTGAAACAATGAGCTAATTAACATCTTGGCCACATAACAGCGAAGGACTGGTTAAAGAAAAATACTCTTTAGTAAAACTAATGCCTGGGTACTACACTATTTGAGATGTATTTCACAGCCCCCCGCAGCCCAGCAACTTGTGACTTAAACAGAGCTTGGTAAAACTACAAGTGTGTATTAGCATTGAACTACTAAGCAAGTCTCACATTGGATTTGTAAAAAAACTGCCAACACTACTTCTATGACCCAGATATTTTGCATAATATACATAGTTTTAGTAGTAGTAGTACTAGTAGTAGTGTTTTAAAGGTTATTTCTGTACTGTTTTAGCTCTGACAAAGTTGCTTGGGAAGGCAGCGCAACCTCCCACTGCCTTCAGTGGGCTTCTTAGGCAGATCCTCATCAGACGCGTTTTTATCTTGAGTATATTTCACAGTTTCTGAAACCGTTTTAGCAGAAACACCTAACTGTGACATTACATCTGAATTTAACACATCCAAGTGTGCTTAGTTCATGAAAACTGGGTAAATAATGAAAAAAGAGGCAACACGTCATAAAGTACGTGCCCCCAATTGCACATGCGTTACTGCAGTGTGCAGAAAGAAGATACTGCCTTGAAATCAGTTCTCCAAGACTTAACGTCCTTCAAACTGTGAACCAATTCCCAACAACACTGTCATGGCACTGATGTACAAATCCCATAGACCAATCCTTTCTTACTTTAGATTAATTAGTCTTGGTCACTCCGAACTGTCCACCCCACACTGTCCCCAGACACCAGAAAGGCACATTTCACCTGGAAAATGTTTCCTACTCTCTCCTGCATCATGCACGTGTGTGACTTTATATTACGTGTTACTTCTCCTGTTTGTTTCAGTGGGGGCAGGCTGGGGTGCCTGTCGATTATGCAGCCAAATGTTGACAACAACCACCCTGCATGCAGCAGGTTTGGGGTGTTTTCCTCAAGAACACAGCCACATGCCGAACCTCAGGATAAGTTCCACAACTGAGACTCCAAACTGGGAGGTACTTGTAACAGTGGCAAAAAGGATAGCTACACACCACTGAAAAACACTCCCAATATTGACAGGTGATTTCTAACTGTACCTGTGTGTGTATATAAAATGTTATATATATAAAACCCAAGATTATTAGCATCATCCATGATAATAACAACTACTACAGAAAAAAAGCAACGTCCATGACTCAGCAACGGAAGCAACCGCTTCCCTCTAACATTGAATTCCGCTGATGCCGATGGTTTCAGAGAGGAAAAGTGACCCGGAGGAGTTCTCCCTCGTATGAGACGCAGCAGACACCCAGCCTCGCGTCTTGCAGGTCAGATGCTTTAATACCTACTTTAGAGAACGGGAAAACATACCAGCACCTTATTATTGCTAAGGTTCACACTTTTTACAATCTGATATATAATTTTTCACTTCCCTTCCTAAAGCAGCTGCCACGCAACCCTGGTTGCAAAGGGTGGCTTTTTCCTTCTGCAGAAACGGATGGATAAAGCAGCGGGTAAAATGAGTTTTGGGAGACCACGAGGTGAGCACCTGATAGATTATGGTATATACATGGTCAGAACTAACAGTATTATTAATTTATTGCTAGTAACATTTGCTCCAGCCAACAAGCTCCTCCACTTAGCTTCTCTAACCTGCCCCAGTTCAGGCACCCCCTCCCATGTTTGCTCCCATCACCAAACTCCAGATTTCCAAGTTCTCGCCCTTACTCTTCTTGACCGCCATGCTGCAGGACAGCATGCTGATCATTTTGTTATGTGAATAATTATGAATTCAGAGCCTGGATGCAGCTACCACATCCTTGCACACGTCAAGGGCCCTGCTCACCCTGTGGAGAGGCGGCTGCCGCAGACGGACTGCTGGGGAGCACTGCAGCATCTTCAGTGAAATCTAATGCAGAGCACCTCCCCACCAACTGCCCGCTGCCCCAACGGCACGCTGCTAGCCAGGCCAATCAGAAGTTATAATTACGTTCATTGCTTCATCTTGCATCTGACTTGAGGGCAAACAAAAAGGGACACGAATACAGCTAATGAGGAACTCATGACACAGTTCCACTTTCAACTGCAAGTTAGAACTCAGGTTTTGATGGCTGGGTCACTTCAGCTCAGTAATGGTGAACTGTGACAATCACATGCTTCTCTCCCAAGGATGAGAAAATGGTATGGGAACGGGTGAAAACGGGGTTGCTGATGTGGTAGGAACTGCAGGAGAGCAGCACCCCCAGGACCCCAGCACAGACAGCAGCACCCTGACACAGCACCTCCAGGGACCCACGCCTCTGAAAGTCCCACAGTCGCCCACAATAGCACCACTGCCACACCAGGGCCACCAAGGACAGGGAGCATGGCCAGCTTGGTGCAAGGATGTCACTGCCTGGCTCCCGGTAATGTTAACATGAATCACAAGGCAAGGACAGTGCTGGAAAACTACTCCAGCATCTGTTGCAAGACAGGAGATAAAGCCGGCTGCCTTTCAGTTCAAAGCTTTCTGTGTCTCAAAGAATCTCAAATCCAAACCAGAGTATTTTCTAGGTTTTAACACATTCTGGCCTTAATTTATAGTTATCAGTCATCTCCTTCCAGCACAGTAAAAAAGCCTGTATGACTTATCAGAAAAGACAATTAAACTAAAAAAATTTATTTTTATTATTTATGTAAGAATTTAAATCCCAGAGAATGGCGTGTTTAACTCTATGCTCTGTCACCATCTGAGGTACCCAAGATAACTGCTATGCACTACTATAAGAGCAAAATGATTCTTCAGTATAGAGCAAAATTAATCAAGTTTAGGAGACGCTTTCCTTGACTTAACAGAGATCACTACGCATACAGTGCTCAGCATCACAGAAACACTAATTGATGTGATTACTTTTGTATTGTGAACAATCTCACCCAAGCTAAATAAATACGTGTGTCTTCAGACATCAAGGAAAAGCTCCAAATTAGTCACCAGTATTAAAAAGAAGTAACAAAAACTGAATGACTATGCTTTATCTTAGGAAAGAAGTGAAAAATGTCTTTGAGACCATTTTTAAAAATCAGTATTTGCTATAATTTTTTGTTATGCGTGTTCATCTTGAATCATGATATTTACATAGCTAACAATAACCATGAAAAACAACCCACTAACGGCCCCTGTTCAGAACAGCTTCTTCTGCACAAAACCTCAGCACAGAGAAACATGGTGGCTGGCGGAGGCGAGCTGTAACCCCTGAACAGGGTGTCCCCAGCAAGGGGGGCAGTGAGGCAGGTCCTGGGGACAACCTCTTGCCACAGCAGTGCCCTGCGCACAGGTGTTTAGGGTTTGCCTTCCTCCCCTCCTCCATCAAGAGCTGGCTTTGGTGATGAGTTTTAATAACACTCATCTTGCTCATGGATTCCCCGTTGTTGGAATGACCCAGCTGGTGTAATGCTGCTTCAGTGCACACTTGGATACAACTTTTCTCTCATTTTTAGCCTTTTGCTGTGGGTTATAAAGATGAACTTGGGGGAGGATGAAAAAAAGATTTCTGGTTTCTTCAGCTCTTCTAGGGGGTCTGTGCTTATACAGGAGGGAGCTGCAAGGCCAGCACGCCTGCAGCCAGCGCCGCAGTAGAAACCCCAGCCAGTGCCACCATGGAGTCCTGGGGTGTTCCTGAGGCCACTGAGCAAGAACGGCTTCAGGGACACCGTTGGTGTAACACGTGAAGGCACAAGAGATCTCCCACAGGCTGTTGTCATCTGAGCTCACTAAACTTATCATATTAAAAAAAGAGAAAAAGAGCAAGCAGCATCCTGGCGTGGAAGGTGCAGTGGGTGTGGTGGCACCTTCTGCATCACCACAAATGGTAGCTACAGGGGGTTTCCAGCTCAGCCAGACACATCTTTAATAGTTTTTGTTTCTGGGTTATAGATTGTGTTGTAACCACTACCTTGCTGAGTTTTTATTTATAGCTGTCACACAGCTGAGCTATCTGAACTCCCGAGTTCAGATTCCGAGCTCCCATCTTCCACGGAACAATCAAGGAATGTCTCTGAGGCAGAACAAATGCAATCCCCTCATTACCCTCTTGCGTCCTTGCACTCCTCATAGTCTCACATTGTAAGAGCTGCTGGATTGCTTTTATTTGTCATCCCCCTGAAGACGTGCCCATGACTCGCTCTGAGCCCGCTCTGCTGAGGGGCAGCACTGCCCACCGCCCCAGCAGAGCCCTGCACACAAGGCTGACAGTCCAGGCTCCCTCCAGTAGTCTCCTTCGTGAGCAGGGAGTGAACTGTGTCCTTTCTGCTCGCTCTGTAGACAACCTTTTCTATGCTCAACTGCTGCCAAATCACAAAACACAGAACCTTCAAACTCCCATCACTTCTTCTTGCAGAAGAAATGGCCTCTATATATACACGCAACATAAAAATGGATAATTTTCCCCAAACCGCCTGCTACAACAGAATAAAAATACCAATGTTAACATGTCAAAAGATCACAGGTGTGGACCAAAAATCTTAGACCATTTTTTAAAATTATCTGAAAACTCAGCTTATACCCCTGTTACTTTCAACACTCATCATGTTGAAACAAGCCAAAATAACAGCTTCAAGATGATGCCCTATGAAAACCCAAGACAAAAAAGTGCTCATGCCCATCTAATGGTGCCACTTATGCCCTGAGCACTAACTCCACAGCTCCTTGTCTATTTTCTTTCTAGAGAAGAGCTGCGGCAGAGGTCCCCCGGACAAGTAGACAGCAAAGCCATGAGCCCACGTGCTCAGGGAGCCAGCACAGGGACAACAGCCGAGCCACCCATCAGCCTCCAGGGACAAGAGCACCCAGCGATCCCCCCAGCACCGCTCCAAGGAACTCTTGTCTTTAGGAGGCTCACATCATACCCAAACCATTTATCATCACTGTCCACCTCCGCTGTTCTCATCTGCTTTCCCAAGATATTCCTCACATGGAAGATTCCTCTCTATCTTCTACTTGAGTTCTCCTCAATGCGTCTTCTTTTTCATTGACGTACCTGCGCAAGCTACTCAAATTGAACAGCACAGGGAAGGAATTTTGGAAAAAAGCTCAAAAGGTTACCATTTTCCTTGTGTTCTCACTCTTACATCTAAAAGCCATTTAAAAATACCAAATACGAAAGCTTGAAATTCTAGTCTTACACTAAAAACACGGGATATCTGGAAAATAGCTTCTGAAAAGATTTAAGAAAAAGCAATTTTTATAAAAATGGGGATTAAAGACAGAATGCTCAGATGTTGTAGAAAACAAAACAAACAAACCCAAAGCAATAATTTTGCCAGGCAGGCAGAAAAATGAGTGAAAGAAGTTCAAATTCTTGCATTTTAGTTGACACCATGAGCTGTATTTAATTAGAAGAATTGAACAGAGCTGCGTCTACTTTTCACATAAAATTGCATCATTAAAGATTTATTTATCAAATATATTTGCACATAAATACAGGAGCTCAATAAAATGCTGATAAGCAGCAAGCAAGATATTTTCCCAGGGACTTCCTTCTAAGCAGTCTGCAGAGCTAAGTCATAGCAGTAAGTGCCTGCACTCCCAGAAGAACATTTCTAACTGTTACACATCAAAAGGCTGAAAAGCACAAAATTACATTATCAGTATCACGGACTCACTACCTTTGATTTTGCACTGCTTGTGAAAGAAGTCTCAAAGTCACTTTAAGTTTTGGCTACGTATCCAGCACTGAAGGATTCCCCTATAAAATTACATATGGAAAGGATTTCACTGAAAACCAGAAGCGATCACACGAAGTCAAGAACGCTGCCCAGGTGCTAAAAGAGTCTTCCAAACACTGGAACAAACATTTTTGCTCGGATTTTTTTTTCCCCCCAGTCTCAGAGAGTCACAGAAAAAAAAAAAACCACTAGAGTATATTTCTCACAAGTAAATCATGCTGTGTTTATCAGTATGCGCAGTTGACAGGACCCTTCTTCCATGGAAACCAGATGGCACAAGCACCGCCAAAATAGCCAGCGTCAGTCAGGACGGCGAGTGCCAATCCTGGGGCTCGGCGAGGAGGAGGAAGGGGGGGTGGTTCCACACAGCCAGCCCCCCATCCCGCCTGTGCCTCTGCCAACAACATTGGGCAGATGTTGGAGCACCGGCTCTTGGGCGCCTGCGCACACCGAGACACGTATTTTCTATGGTGAATCCAGGCCTGATTATTGCTGCCTTCAGCTTGGCAACCTGCTCGGAAAACCTGACACATCTGCCTGGTTCAGCGAGCTCCCGGAGCCTGCACGCTCCTCTACGGTGTCCCCAGGGAGCACGGAGTTTAAAGGCTCAAGACCTCAGGTATATCTAGACCCAATTAATGCAGTAAACTTCATTTTCTCCTAGAGCAATTTACTTAAACTTAAAAGAAAAGCTTATCTCCTTGAATACTGTGTAGGTGTCACTGCAGCAGAGATAATGTGATTGTGATGCCAGAGCTGAAGCGGTCTCAGGAGCTCGCTCCTGTCCTGCACGCTCCCATCCCACATGCCCCGCTGCAGCCAACCCGCCGTGGGACCATCTCCTCCCCACGCAGAGTGGGAGCTGGGGGCCAAAGGACTACCAAGAGAGGAGTGCAGAGGGCCTTGCAGAACTGAGCTGAGGAGCTCTGACCGCTCTCCCTTTTTTAGAAGGAAAAATTCCCATTAACTTCTCTGGAAGCAGGATTGGGCCCGGAGCCCAAACATGCTCAGGGTTCCCAAGCCCTTACTCACCGCTCGCAGCCGGACTCGCTGGCACAGGAGCCAATGGCACAGCCGGAATGTGGGCAGCGAGGGCTGCAGGAACCGGTGGTCCGGCAAGCGCCACCTCCGCTCCTCCAGCCTGCGCTGAGCGCGGCCAGATGAACCATTCCATGCTTGGGACCTGCCGCATGAAATACTGTCATGTACTTTACAAACACCGCTTGCTCTATCCATGGATAGGTATAGATGGTGAATGCAGACGCTGTCAGCTGAGCTTCCCATGCAGGCTCTTCACACAAACTTGAACTTGCAGCCACCCAAGTCAGGCCAGGTTATTTATAATGCTTTCAACGTTTTACATTTCTCTCCAAATAATACCTGCTCCAAGTTCAAGCCCAAGGCCTCTTTTGACTTGCCAGACGATCTGCGACCGTCTCATGACTTATTACATTGTTATCATCACTAAGCTTAGCAAACAGGGCTGCTAAGTCTATTAATCTTCTGAAACACAAAGCCTGAAACCGTAGAAACAAAACATCTCACTACAAGATATATAAAATGTGGTACAGTGCGATAAGGGGAAAACTCCGTGCGTGCTCCGTTAATTTTTTTCTGTGACACTGCAAGGAAGACTGACGCACTTTTGTAAGAACCAACTCTGAATGTAACGTTAATGGCAGGTATGCAAGTGAAAAAAATGCCTTTTACAACAGCAGCCTCCCTCAGGGGCCGACAGTAAGGTATGCTTCCAATAGGAAAACCTGGGCTATATGCAGAAGTTTAAACTGCCACCTGTAAATTCAAAGAAAGAACTGATAAAATGAGTCAAATACAGCTGGGCTAGCAATGGAGGGCTATGTGAAAGCTCACTTCTCAAAATGTCAAGTGACGAGACAAATTTTAACCCATATTTTAACTTTAAGAAGTACTCGCATCTTTTTATTGCACTGAAATTCATTCTGATTCAGCCACCAATATACAGCTTGCATATTTATGCCCCAAAATATTTTTTTTTTGTGAAAACAAATATTTGGCATATTTGCCAAAAGGTCCGAAGAGCAACACAGGCAGTTGCACGCTTACTGAGAGTGCTCAAAGAAGGGCTGGAAGTTGCTTCTCCCCAAGACTCGTCGCCAGCAGCGACCGGCAGCTCCAGAAGGACACACAGAGTCAGGGGCAGCACTACCTGTGCCCCCATGCTGGGTAACGCTGATTATACACTTGCCTTATGGAAACAATACTCTGGCTACGCAAAACTCACGGACAGTTTTGGTTTACTTAGTCCCGGCTTCCTCGGTTTTCCTGTGCAAACAAAAATGAGCTCTGACTGCACTATTTAGCATCCTAGTGACAAAACTATACTTTTACCTTATAAACTGCTGCTGATATTTCTAATTAATACCAAATAGTGATCATTCCATTAAAAATTCAAGCTGCATTTAGTGAGAACTAAAGTGAGACTTTAGTGAGGACAAACAGTAGCTACTGCAAATGTTGACTTTTTTTTTGTTATAGTACATTAAAATAGAGTTCTCCCAGGTACTTCTAATAAAGATATCTTGGATAAAAATAGTCTTTTATAACAATGCAGAATATGCACATAATTTAAAACAAGGACTATTTCACAGGGTAGTAACTGACAGCAAGCAGACATTTTAAAAAATTAATTGATCCCAGGGGAAAAGCAATTCTCCTGACACATAGCTGGATTTCATCTCAAGGTCAGCACACCAAACCCTCACATGGCCGTCAATGAGCCCGGCAGGCATGGGCAGCCCTGTATGCGGTGACCTGCACCAGTTCGGCGCTGCTGCTGGGCTCTCCTCTTGCTTCCACCCAAGTTACAGATGAAATTTCATACCAGCCACAGAGCAGGAAAACTTACTGCTGGTTCTGAATGCACAGAACAGCGTAAAACAACATTTGTCACTAGCTTTATTCTCCAAAGGAAGCAATGACTAAGATGTTCGCCCTGCACAAACTGCCGAAGGTAGAATGGGAGACATGGACTGCTCGCTTGAACAGCCTTAACAGGAACCACGCTCCACTATACAGTGCCATATGCAAAACCTTCACATCTTTTTATATTAAATGTGTATTTTTTTTTATCTTAGAACATATTTTTTTATCTTGGGATGCGTTCACGTTTCATCACAACTGTGATACTGTTTTAATGGTTCCTTCTCTTTCCTTGTTAATTGCTGCGAACTCTCATTGACACTAATGGGAATTACAATTGCACATACCCCGAGCAGAACAGACTCCAAATGTGACTGAGGATAGCAATAAAACACCATTCACATGTTTATCCTTTTGGTAAATAATTATGGGGTACTAGGAAGGAAATGTTGTTTACTTTGCTGCATTACTTGGGAAACTAAGTTTACAATATATAATTGCTAATAAAATAAAAATAATAATAATAACCCTAGGCAACTGCTCTAATCCCTAAGGAACACAAATAGTGGGGACCACCACATACGCAGGCAAAGGAAAGCCCTGGAGCCTCTGCCTGCCCCAGGTCCCCCTGCCACCCCTCTGCCCCGTGTGGGGCTGAAATCAGCAGGACAGATTTAAACATACAAGTCCCCAGGGAAGTGATCAAACCCAGCCAGATTCAACACCTTACAGCTGTTAGGTGTATAAAACACATTAACCGAAATCCTGGATCTACACATCCGAGCTTTGCTCACGCTGCAGCAGATCTCTGGACCCTCTGGCAGCACCTGCACGTTTGCGTGCAGGATTAGTCTGCCACCTCTTACAAATGAACAACAGTAAAAAAACCAGATTATTTCAGGTAACACCTGATCACCGACATGAGTGTCCTTCCCTGTTCATACTGGAAAATCGTCACAAAAATATACAAAATACAACCACAGTAAAATTCCTTCTAGACAGGAGTAGCTGCAGGAATTTTTTGATAAATATTCATAATTACTGAAGTCATCCTCGGCATGGACAAAAATCATAAAAATATGACACCAAAAGGGAACAGCACTTTTTTTGCAGTTTTATCTTAATAAGCTGGTCTTTGCTAACAGCAAAATCACCTCTTCATAGCATTTGAAATGTGCATGAGGCAAAGGAAAACACACATTAAGCCTTTCAAAGTAATGAAGAGTTAATGCAAAGCATCTTTTAAAATGCAACAAGTGTGACTTCCTCTGTGTTAGTACTGTTAGAAAAACGATGTTTGCAGTTTGTACACATGCGGTTCCTAAGTAGCAATCATCCTCTATTCTGGACATCAAGAGGTGCTAAGGCTCATCCTCCTAATTACAGGCATTCCTGTGTCGTTACCACCTTCGCATTAAATCTGAAGCAGCTGAATAAAACAAGTACTTAAAGGAAATAAAAACAGAGGGGAAAGTGTATGGTTTAATCCAAACTGGACTCTATCTTCATCTACAGCACGCGAGATTTTCATCTACAGCACGCATATAAGAACCTTTGCTGTGGCCATGGACGGTTAAAACCATGCAGCTTTAACAGGCTGTCTCCTCTGGGCAACCAAAATAATGGCCCTGTGGAGCAACACCCTTTTGACTGTTTAATGTTTGTTGCAGCTGTTTGGTGTGATGCATCACCATCTCCTGTACTTCAAATTTATTTTCCAGGTTTACAATATCCACGGGCTCTAAGCTCAGGGAAGTCATATTTGCAGGGATGCAAAGCGATGCCGCTGGGACATTGTGCAAAGGCCACGTTTACCAGTCCTCTGAAAATCCCTTGCTGGGCAGGCTGCAGTGAATGACGTTACAGATTCTCTTCAGTAGTATATTCCCTGCTTATACACTTCTGGAAAGTAGCATTTTCAGTGCTCCTGAGACGTGCGAACTGGACAAGCACCAGAAACCTCCATGCAAACTAAGTTATAAAAGAAAGCAACAACAGCACCTGCTACTTTCAAATGCTTGTCAGTGTGTGGTATTTGTCACAGAGGTGTCTAAAACTGTCAGTTTATTCAATCCTTGGCCTCACTATAGGCAGCAGAATGTAAATTCAGTAATTATAACCTAGTAATACTAGGAAAATATGAACAGCATCTGAGACTTAGTGAAGCAACAAAGTAGTAGAATTCAAGACGTGGATTAATACCAAACAAAATTAACCTTTCTTCAAAACTAAAAATGAACGTCTACATTTACGGCTTGAAGCAGCTTAAGTCACACTTATTTATTTCTGATTATATTGCTGAAATTCCCAAAGCAGAACAAACTAACGGCATTTCCAGTCTGAAGTAAAATCAGCCAAAACCCCTGGAATTTTCAGGTGCCCCCCCAGCATGCTGTGGCCAGCAGTGGCAGAGTCTGCCCACGGCCCCAGCCCTTCCGAGGGGCCTGTGGTGTGGCTACTGTGCATGATGGTGAGGTGCTCCAAGAACCCGCACGGCACCCTACTAACCACCCATGCCCGGATCTTGCTTAGGATTATGCTTTCACAATCTCCCAGGTCTCCCCAGGATGAATCGGGCCCATGACACGGTACACTGACCGCACCGAGGCAAAGAGAGTAACTCCTTGGCCCTCATTGCCTACAGAGAAACCTCCAGGTAATATTCTAAATTATGATTATGATTACTTCCGCAATTAGATAATAATATACCAGAGAAATTTTAAATTAAAATTCTCTGCTTCCACTAATTAAACTGTTTTGTTGGTACTCCTGAAGACAGATACTATCCATTACCTCGTTAATCTCCCAGATCTACAACTCTAACATCTTCTCCCACGAGGGTGAAGAACGTGGATCAGACATCTGCCTCGGAGGCTTGGAGCTGTAGGCAGTCATTGGATACCTCTGAACTGGCCACTTCCCGTGTTTGCAGTACAGCTTTCAGCCCAGAAAAACATGAAGCTTGCGCCTGTCCGGCACGTGGCACAGCTGTGCCTCACAACACTTCTGAGACAGCGAGCATAAAGGAGGATTTTGTGGCTAAATGAAAAGAAATCACAAAGCAAGGCTGTTCGCATCGCAGGGAAGGCTGGCGCTGTGCAGTCGATGTATAGAAACCATACCCTCTGCTGCAGCGGAGAGGGGGTTTCACAGGACAGCTTTGGCACTGTTTCCCGACTCAAGCAAACTACAAATTGCTCACACAATGCCCCAATTTCGCCCATTGATACAAATGCCTCAGAGTACAACAAAGCATCCTTGGACTCAGACCCTTGCCTGCCATTCAAAATAAATTTAATCCAATGATGGCTTTAAGGAAATGAGACAATAAATACGCCCTGTCACTTTCTCTCTCATGTATCAGACTAAGAAACCTGTTGCCTGTGTATCTTCCCTCAGTAGCCCAAGTAAATAACAACTGCACAATCCTGTATTTTTAGGTGTCACATAGATTAGGCAGGCTTCACAACTACCGTTAATTCATACATACAACATACAGGGTAATAAGTTTTCAAAATTTTCTCAAGTCTGGAGACTAACTGCTTGTTAAACTTGAAACGTTCAATCATCGCCATCACTTTTCTATTTAAACACCTTTTGTTACAACTAAGCCTAAAGGAGTTCTGTAGCTCAGAAGCCCAACCTTTAAATCCAGGGAAGCTCGATTCCATTTTACAATGTCCTGGTCCACACCCTATCCGACACGAGCCGAGGATAGCAGACTGACATAGGCCTCACAAAGTTTAAATTGTCAAAGCACAGGCTGCCACCGCAGAGCTCAGCTCGGCGTGCACCCAGCACCCGGTCCCCTCCGGAGGGGCCATCGGGATGCTCCACGCCGCGCCGCAGGAAACTTCCTGGGCAGTGCTCCCCCCGCAGCCCGGCAAGTGGGGGGACGCCCAACACCTCAGGTTTCTGCACTGCTACCTCCCGGCCTTCCACCCACAGCACTTCTGTCACCCATTCCAGTGAAGCTGGGGATGCCAAGCCTTTATTTTCTTTTTTATCTACTTTAAATTGTCATAATATTGTTGTATGTATGTCAGCTCCCAACATACGCAGGCTGGGCCCAGCCAGGAGCCTGAGACTCATCCAAGCGCCCAACCTCAGGTGCTCACCCTGAAACCTCCCCTGCAGTAGTAAGTACCGTCAGTTAATTATTCATTATGCAAATTATTTCCTTGTTGTCACTCTCATTAGAACCCTTTTTCCGTACTGCCAAAGATGTAGTCCAGCTATTTATTCAGTGTTACTATTCATTATTTATGTACCTGTCAGTTACATCTCTGTTGAACCTGCTCTCATGCAGTTTCACTAATCTCTACATCTTTGTCACCTGTGTCCTTCTGCGACTGACATGTTTTGCAGCATATATTCCCCCCTCAAAAAATCACCAAAAAAAATAATTCATTTCTAAAAGAAATAATCATATGTTTTTCTAAAATAAACATTCTAAAAAGGCTTTTCTCCCTTTTTCTCTTCCACTATACTAACGTCTTCACAAACTGATTTGTTTACAGTAACTCGATGTGAGACAAAGTTCTGAATTCAAGAACTTTCTCCAAAAAGAATAAAAAAATAATACCTATTTCCACCACGCCGTTAACGCAGGCCCTCCCGAGGGGACAGGCAGCACAGCCAGTGCCGGGATGCGGCCCGACGCCGCGATGCGCGCCCAGACCGCCGACGTCCCTTTGAAGTTACACCGTCTTCTTTAACAATCTAACCCAAATAACTGCGCTTTTTTTGAGCACCCGCATTCCCAGGAGAGAGGCGCGGCCGGGCGGGAGCCCCGCACCGCGGCCTGCCATGGCCGCCCCGCCGCCCCGGCCCCCGCCACCGGCCCGGCCCGGCCCTCCCGCCCCCGGGGCTCTCCCTCCCCCGAACCCTGGGGCCGCTCCCGGCTCCCACAGCCGGGCTGTCGCACCCCCGGCCCCGCCGGCGCCAGGCAGGGCAGCGGGGCCGCGCCGCTCCCTGCCCCCCCCGCCGGAGGACGGCGGCTCCCCCCGGCGGGGCCGTGTCAAAGCGGGGCCGAGAACCCCCCCCACCCCCGCGCCGCCGCCCCGGGCAGGCCGCCGCCCACAGCCGCCGCGCCGGGAGGGGGCCGCCGGGCCGGGGGTGGCGGAGCCGCACGGCCCCCGCCGGCACTCACCTCAGGCATTGCTGGCGGGGCGGGCGGGCGGCGGCCCGGCCCGGGCACGGCGGTGGCGGCCGCGGCGGCCCGGCCCAGTCAGGGGCGCATGCTGACAGCGCCGCCGGCGCGGCGGGCGGGAGGCGGCGGCAGCGGCCCGGGCTCCCCGCGCCGGCCCCGGCCCCGGCTTCCGCCGCCGCCCCCGCCCCGCCCGGAAGCGCGGCCCCGGGCCCCGTCAGGGCCCCGCGGGGAGCCCCTGCCCCCCGCGCTCACCTAATGCAGGCGCAGGCTCCGGGATGCCGGCGAGACGGGACGGAGGGGACGGTGGCGGGCTGGCCTCCCCCGGGGACTCGCTTCCCTCATCCTCCCCGCGGCGGAGCGGCCCGGCGCCTCATGAGTCACGGTGCCCGGGCCCCAGCACACGTGCCCGGCCCCGCCGCCGCCTCCGGGCTCGGAGGAAAGGGAAAGAAAAAAAAAAAAAAAAAAAAAAAGCGGGGGGAGGGAAGGGAGTGGAAAATGTCTCCGGCAGAGCAGCCCTGCCGACTCCGCCGCCCGCCCCGGCGTCCTCAGACTGCACTAGACATCGTACTACTGTTTTTCCAGACCCCCACAACAAATGCTGGTCCTTTAATGAGGCGATAAGGCTGATCGTCGTGCCAGAGCAGGCAAAAGGGCCGCGCTTTCATCCCATTTCCCACGCAGCCTTCATCCTGGCAAATAAAGCACGTTGCGGGTGGGATATTTTAGCCCGTGAGGTTCCAACAAGGTGAGCTCGAAGGCCCCTAGGGTCCCCGGGGGGCTGTGCCGGATGGTGCAGGGCACCCCGGGGCACCCCACAGATGGGGCCGGCACCCACTGCGATGGCTGGGCACTGCTCTGAGCCTCCTGGTGCGCTGAAGAGACATGGTCCCTTCCAGACCAGCACGCCCATCACTGAGGCACCAGTTCTGCTCTGACGAGGCTCACTCGGGTTGGCATTGGTACAGCCATGCTGGTGATGCCAACAGGAGCAGTGCAAAAAAAGGAGATGCATTAGAATCATAGAATGGTTTAGGTTGGAAGGGACCTTAAAGATCATCTAGTTCCACCCCCCCGCCCTGGGCAGGGACACCTCCCACCACACCAGGCCGCTCCAAGCCCCATCCAGCCTGGCCCTGAACACCTCCAGGGATGGGGCAGCCACAGCTTCTCTGGGCAACCTGGGACAGGGGCTCACCACCCTCACAGTCAAGAATTTCTTCCTAGTATCTAATCCAAATCTGCCCTCTTTCAGTTTAAAAGCGTTACCCCTCGTCCTATCACTCCGCTCCCTGATCCAGAGTCCCTCCCCAGCTTTCCTGTAGCCCCTTTAGGGACTGGAAGGGGCTCTGAGGTCTCCCTGAAGCCTTCTCTTCTCCAGGCTGAACACCCCCAACTCTCTCAGCCTGTCCTCACAGCAGAGGGACTCCAGCCTCTGATTATCTCCGCAGCCCTCCTCCAGAGCCACTCCAACAGGTCCATGTCTTTCCTGCGCTGAGGGCCCCAGAGCTGTAGATTAGTCAGACACAACGTAAATATGTCCCTTGCTAGAACACTCAAATCTAGGGCCACATGCAGAGGAATCTTAACAAAACAACGTGGCACTAACCTAAGGGGCAGAAAAAGAGAAGGACGTACACCCAAAGAATGCAGAGAGGCAGACAGGCTGCCAGCAGCGGGATGCATGAGACACCAGGGGACGCATGGGGGCCAGTCCCAACAGTGTTCGCCCATCAAGACAAGGGAAGCGGGATCGGAGCTCCAGAGATGGTTGTAGGGACAAAACAATGGAAAGAACTGGAAATAGCCTGCCAACACCAAGACTGGAGGAAGCACAGCAATGATCTTCCAAGATTTAAGGACACCATAAAGAGCAGGGAACAATCTCGTCTGTATTTATGGTAGTGAGGACAAGAAGATGGGCTTAAACTGCAGAGAGAGAGATTCAGGCTAGACTTAGAGGGGAAAAAAAAGGACTGGCAAGCATACTAAATCAAGGTTAGGCACTCATCTGGAGGAGTGATTTAGGTATGCTCCATCCTGCCTGGGGTGAGGGAATGGATTAAGTGACCTTTTGTGGTCCCTCTTCTAGCTCTTTCTTCCTCTGACCCTGCCGAGGTTTACTCTTTTTGATCTATACTTCTCTTTTACAGTCTGCAGTCTGTTCCATCCCTGAGGCTCACAATAGACCTCTTACATTGTTAATTCCCTTTTTTTCCCCCCATTTTCTATAAGAGAGTCCCGTGCCTTTGAAAACTATGTTTTTCAGTTCTCTATATTTTACCATTTTAATAAAAGCAGTGGCAGGATTCTCTGACTTTCCCTTTTGATATCAAGGCAGCAGTTGTGTCTTAGCCAAACTCACACCCAAACCCTACAAATATTTGCACTGGTTCCAGGAGACATTTTACGTAGTATTTTTTTCCAAGTATTATATCATATGAAGAAACTGTTTATTGATAAGGCTGAGTATACTTCAAAAAACCTCTCTTTTCCCATAAATTTTTAATTTTTATTTCTGTTTTCTTCCATAGGGAACAATTCAGAGAACTGTTAACAGCAAGCGCTCCAACAGTTTCTGTTCCTCCCCGGTCCCTGTTACTAAATGTAACAGTAGGTGAATTAGTCAAGACAAGGAAATCCCTTCTTGCCCCTCAGCGCAGGCTCTGCCCCAGCAGCTCTGGCGGGTGCCGAAGCCTTAGATGATGCCCGGCCCCAGCCCACAGGTATCTCGGTGGCTCAGCGACGGCCACTGGCTGCCATTGCTGTGCTCCCACCTCTGCACAGGAGTGACAGGTACCACAGGGAGCTCCCACAGAGGCTTTATCCGCTCTTAGGTTTGGAAAGCATTACAAAATGGACTTGTCAAATGCTTGCAGCTACACATCCAGAGAGCTTTCTCCTCGCTTTGGTTAGGAAAATTAAGAGCCAATCAAACACATGAGTGTTTACAGAGAGAAAGAGTGTGAATCCTATAAACAAGTTCTGCTGCCAGCATAATCTACACCATGCCAAAAAGACATCACAGTGTCTGTAAGGAGGCAATTTTTTCTGAAGTCCCATAGCTGTTATGCATCGGTCCTTCACCGGCAGGGCCTACAGCTCAGGGGGATGCACGGCGAGAGAAGGGGTTCGAGGGCTGCTGCAAGGGGCTGGGTACCACGCACTTCAGAAATTAAAACACAAAAAACTATAGAAGACTTTTCCATGGTGAAGTTTTCAAATTTGGCCTGATCTGCCTTCTAGCTCCCTGACAGCTCAGGCCAGTGCCCCAGTCCAGCATGGGCACGGCCCAGGGGTTGATTTAATGCTTCGGTGCATGTGCTGCTTGGGTTGTCCCGTGCCCCACATGCCTCTCCCTGCCCACCACCTTTTGTGTGGAAACACCAGATACTCCGAATGCCTCTGTCCTTTACACCTTATGCTCCTTGCTGACTTTATTCTGAATTCTGATCCCTTCTATTGCTTACTACCACACCGAGTTCTCTCGACTGGAAGCACGCGGTGGCCACAGCAACACTTGAGGCTGGATGCTGTGACAAGCAGCGGTCGTGCAGTGGTGCCCTGCGGCTGGAAAACAAACACATGGCCTCCTTCCCCCCCCTCCCCGAGCAGGCTCCCATTTTCAGACGTGGTTTGATTTCAGCCTCTCTCTGTTTCCACAGACTGGGACTCCCATGACATGTATTTTTTAAAACTGTGAGGCCGGTGTTCACCCCCAGTCAGCAGGAACAGCAGACTACAAGGTGACTACAAGGAAGCTACAAGGCACACTGACATCAGAGAAGACAAGGAAGAAGGCAAAGGGTTTATCTCAAGTATCAGGAGTATTTAACACTTGCTAGCGTTAAACATCTCTATCAACACAGACACATTGTTCCAAATTCTTTTTTTCCGAGCAAACACTCTGGGGGTTGTAGGGCTGTGAGAACTTTGTCTTTCCAGCTTCTTCCTTTTGTGCTTGTCTTGTTTCCCCCAAATCTTGTAATTTGTGTTTATAATTCTGACCATCACTTGTTACCCATACACAGTTATTCCAGAATATGTTTATTTTTATCTTATAAATGAAAAAAATCAGTACTAAAGTGGCATCTCCACTGCAACTGAATGCGACTTTTATTCATTTATAGATACTGAGCTTTTGTTGACTTCTGAAATTTTAAATGATCACTTAGAATTACATCCGCCACATCCTTCAATCTGTAACAGAATAAGCCAAACCAATTTGCTGTTTGCTTTGAACTTTATTAGGCTTGGAGGCCAGAAGAAATTTTCCCTTAAATTTGCCTTTTTTCCTGATCTGTACTCAGGGGTGAACTAAGCAAAGAGTGATATTTTGTGAAAAAACGTGCTTTTCAGCTTTAACAAATAATTCCTCGCTTTACTTTGGGAGACAAATAATATTACCCGCTTGAAAGATCTGAACTCCAGCTGTTTCCTTCTTAAGGCTTTCTGTTCTATTATACAGCCTGGCATGAATGTAAGTAACTTTTCTTCTTGTGTGCTCTAATCACACCCTGCAACAGACCGCGCAGCACTTCTGAACCGGCAGTGAAACTGAGATGCCTTGAGCATCCCTCCTCAGGAGCTGCCCAGATGGAGCAGCCTCAGGAGGGCTGAGTGCCTGGGGAAGAGAAGGCATCTCACCGACTGGGAGAGCGTTCCAGTATTTTCTGTTTATCTTTTTTAGCTTTTTTTAATAGAAAACAGAGACTGAAAAGACAAAAAGAAATACTCCTTTTTCTTTCTCAGGAAAATATGCCATGAATTTACACTTGCGGTTCAACGAAGTTTCATCCAGATCAGTAAAAAATTAATGATAATTGGTATCCCATCATATTTTTATATTTGCCTGACTTACCTGACTTTGCCTGTCATTATATATAGCAGTGGTGGTACAGATGTACCACTCAGATAACTTCAGCACTGGTTGCACGTCCCTTGATAGTCTCTGGGAACGAATACCATAATGGATCATTTGTTGCTCTTCCTGTTTCTGTTCTATCACAAAGAAATACGTGGGGCCGTTTCCTTTCTATACACTTGCATCAGTACGCCGGGCACCTTCATAGCAGTTGTTCCGGTCACAAAGTTTTCTGTACAAACTCCTCGCTGCCCAGATTTCTCTTAAGTAACTTCAGTAGGCCGGTGTCTGCACAAATGATCTTTTCTAAACACAGAACCTGCTTTAAAAAGTAACTGGTGTCTAAACTGTGCCTCCTTGTCCTGTCTTGACAGTGGGAGCAGGGTGGGTATGGACACTGAGATGGTCCCAGCTGGAATGGCAGCTCCCTACCCAGCCCCCTCTACCTCCATGTCAAAGAGCCTCGCTCCGCAGCCGTTATTTGGTTGTGCTGCTAGATGAGGTTTATTTAGTTTCATTTTCCCCGTCAAGTCCATTTTGACACGACAGCATGCAGCGACCTGCCTGCTGGGTTCGGTACCTGCTGCCTGCGCAGGCAGCAGCCCTGCCAGGCGTTCCTGCTGGGAACCCCCTCAAACACCTCCCGTCTTTGACAAGGCACAGGGACAGTTTCCCTTATGCCCTGTCCATCTGTGATGTCATTTCTCACTATATCCTACAAAATGAATGTATTCTCTTTCACAGAGGTTAAACCCTAGAGCACAGAGGCCAAGCACAAGCTCTGCAGTAACAGGATGTCCAGGCAGGGCATGGTAAAGAGGAAACCGTAGATCCAGGGGTCTCCCAGATTATCATCTGATAAGGGTAATTACCATCTGAGTTATCAAACAAGACAATGGACTAATCATCTTCCAGCAGAGAAAGATAAAGAAATATGTCATTGTACACTTAACTTCATATGTCATTCAAACAAAAAGACATAAATTAGGAGACAAGGGAAAAGAGAAACATGTTGTGTACAGAGAAAGTATTTTGGGGGACATTTTATGTTTTAGAGTCACTAGGTGTTACTACAACTGGAGCAAAAAAAGAGGAACTCTATTGGTTGGGCTGACACAGCCCTCTCAGAATTGAAGCAAGAGTCTGACCTCCAAAACTTGTGCAATGGTTGCCTGCGTGTCCCTTAGAAACCCAGTGAAGAAGGCTGCAGGGCCAGTGAGGACGCAGCCCAGGCCGGCAGAAGCCCCACAAGAACGGCGGTGGGACACCAACATGTCCTGGGTGTTGTGTGTGAGGATGGCTGCAGGCACCCTCCTCACAACCATGCCTCAAGCAGAATAAAAGCACCTCCCGCTTCAGTTCCTACTTCAAAATGATCTGAAGGAAAAAGTTTAAAGGGAAAACTCCGAGTGACAGGTCATCCTGTAACAGGCATGGCATTAGGGACATAAGTGAAAATATATTTAAAATTTCTCTTTGCCGTTACAAATGTGATAAATACTCTGAAAGATGACTTAAGTCTCTAGAAGAAACTTGTATTATGGAAGCCTCATAGAGGCTTCTAGCCCTCCCTCAGAGATGGGTTTCTTATGACATTCGGTATGGGCAGGAGAAGGTAACTCGTCAACTCAGCAACCATTTTTCCATTTTTTTTTTTTTTTTTTAAATCATTACTCCATAAAAGCAGCCACCCTGGCAGCCTGCTGCCTGCCCACGCAGCCCCAGGGTCCCTATAGAGGCCTGGTGCCTATAGGCAAGCAGGCGTATGTGACTGGAGGTGCGCAAACTGATGTGCACATACAGCCAGCAAGGACCACAGCATCGAGCTCAGCTCACACCAGCGCTTTCCTTCAGACCCCAGCTCCTGCTTGCGTAAGACTGAATCAAACAGGAATCTTTTGCTAAAGAAGAAAACAAACAAACAAACGAACAAAAGTCAGTTAAGAACGTAATTTAATTCAGAAATGGCTGAAAAAGGCCCTGGACTGCAGCCAGCTGTGTGGCTGGCGCTGGGTGGGAACCGCCTGGCTGATCCCTCCATCCTCCTGGATGCTCTGTGCCCGGCATGGTCCCACTGCGCCCGCAGCACCCCTGGGCTTCGTCCAGCCACGCTTCCAGCTGTGCTCCTGAAAGCAAAGCTGCTCTCTTCAGCATTTACTGCAAGGTAGCGCTTAAAGGATAACTACATTAAGGGATCCGCAGTGTCCTCCGCAGCCTGCCCCCGATGCGCTCGGCGGCTGCAGCCCGACTGCAGAACCCCCACCCGCCAGGGGCACGGGGTGCCGCCGCACCCCCGCCTCTCACACAGGTAAATAAAAATCACAGTGCAAATCCGTCTAGCTTGAAATATATCTCATGGCTCCATTCCAAATAGCCAGAATACAATGGTCACAAAATAAACCTCGTACTCTAAATTTTCCTTTCCTCTTTTTTTTTTTCCCTGGCCTTTTTTAAAGGCAGATACACAAGTTACTGCAAACACAGACTAAACACAATTACGATCCTAGAGAAGCTATTGGCTTCCTTAGGCTGTTATTTGTTCGACACTCATGAAACTCCAGTTCCCTGAAAAGGTCGGACATTAAATTTCAGTCTTGCTGATAAAGAAAGCAATCGTTACATCTCTCCTAACACAGCGCAACTTCTGCAGTAACGAACTTCCGCTTCTGCTTCACGGCAACATGGAGGCCATCGCTTTCACACCACAGTGCTCAAAGATTTAATTTTTTTTTTCTGTGTTAATGATATTATCCGCATGTGCATTTTAGTAAAGGTAATGTGCAAATTTCAGACTTGGCCCTCCGACTGCACTGTCCTTTTATTTTAAAGCCTCCTGCAACTATCAAGTGACAGTATTTTTGTTAAAAGCAATAAAATATTTTAAAGCTCTACTAGTCAACAAGCATACAAATGAGCAAAAAAACCACACTGCTAATTTCACAGCGAATAATTATGATGCGTGCTGTGTCCTTTGCGCTCTCAGTAAAGATGGTTTCTTTATCACTCCTCCGTCAGTGCTGGAGCCCAGCCGGCAGCGCCGGGGTCTGCTCTAACCTCCATGGGGAGCAGCGTGGTGCTCAGTCCGGCTGGACCCTGCCTGTGATCCAACATTGTGTTTAATCACAGAAAACTGGTGGGACATTCGCCGGCAGCAGCGTATGCCACGGCAGGAAGCCGAGGGCTCGCTCTCAGGGGATTAATACCATTTTAATTTCGCGTAGGTTTTACCGACGACCCTCAGGGAGCCGGAGCGGAGCCAGGGAGCGATGCTCTGGGGACAGGCACCCACCCGCCTCGCCCAGGGCTAGAGGGGACCCCGGCGCAGGGGGAGCTGAGGAAACACCCCCGAACTGCAGCACAACCATGGCGGGGGTGCCGCACATGAGCATCCCGCCCTGCCGCCCTCTGCCAACAGCACGGAACCAACCGTTACACCGACCTGGGGGCTCTTGGAAGCACGTGAAAACCTTTCTCTCAGCTTTTCCAGTGCAGCAAGCACCACGGGAGATTAATTGACAAAATAAGAGTAAAACCAGAAGACGAGAGAATGATGGACCCGCGCCAGGTTTGTCCCACGTATTCCCGGGTGCAGGTCGGTGCTTGCTCAGGGTCCCGGAGGAGCTACATGCCACAGGGGTCCTGCTGTGCCCCCAGCAAAGACCAGGAAGGGTCTGCTTTGGAATCTGACGGCTACTTTTAATACTCTTCAGAACTGCGGAGTTTTGTTACTTAAACTTTGCACAACAAAACCTTACATTTAGTGCTCATTTCTTCAACATATTATTTAAATCTTCCCTAACTTCTCTCAAACAGCAAGACCTACATGCCACAGTACGCGCAATGAAACGCAGACATAATAAACCTTTCTGAACAACTTACCGTGACCCACTAAAACGACCGCACACTATTCTGCTGCGAGTTTGCATGGCCAGCGAGGGACACAAAGTGGGGTAAAAAGGGCAATTCTTACCTGGGGGCCCTGGTGCGTGGGGTGCGTCGCAGCGTGCTGCAGCGCTCTGGCAGCGCGGCCACCGCCTCCTCCGGCAGCGCGCGGGGCTAATTACAACATGCTTTTCTTGCAACAGCAGGATGGTGGCCTAGCGAGAGGGGAAACGGTGAAAGGCCAAAAGAATTACGCTTTCCAAACCCTATAGGTCTAAGGATGTGAAATAAGCTATTCGCAGTAGCATACAGCAGTAACCATGGCGACGGGCTGTGGTTTGCATATATATTTTCTTAAAGAAGCAAAAATTACTTTCAGCTAATAAAAAAAAGAGACGCAAGAGGAAGTGCTTTTGCATTGCGGCCACATCTCCAGTTGCAGCGTGGCGCGCTGCCGGGGAGGCTCACGTCTCGGGCACAAATGCGCGGTTTGAAACAAGTTGGTGGAAGACGTCTTGTCTGCGCCCCGTTAATCTGCCCCTCAGCATCTGGCAGGGGGACGGGCTGGGGCCACTGGCCAGGCCATTGCCCGCCGGCCCTGGAATGGGGGCGATGGTTGGGGCGGTGCCCACGGGGCTCCCTTCCTGCTGCGCGCCGCAGATAACGGCAGCCCAGCCGGGGACGTTTAGACTCATTTTTGTCATTTCTTCTGCGGCCGCCACCATCTCTGGGCTTTCACAGCCCTTGCACCCCAAAGCCCTGCGGAGTGAGAGCTTGCCACACGCTGTGGAGCTTGCTAGAAACGTCCCTTGCTTGACCCAGGGAGCGAAACGCAATGTCCCCCAGAGTCACCAGTCACTGCCAGCCTCCATAAAACCACAGAGCAGGTCCCAGCCCAGGGCAGCACCTCGGCAGGAGCCATCGGGCCGTGGTGGGTGCGTGGGTGGTAGCTGGGGAGCAGCAGCACCGGCCCCGCTGCAGCGGAAACCTTGTCTGGCTTCCTCTCTGCTCGCCTGAGCCGCCTTCCCCACCAGTGCGGGAGGCTGTGCTGGCACAGGGCACGGTGCACAACACCTCAGCTTGCAAAGCAGCCTGGTTCTCTGGAGCTGCTTCCCTCAACTGCCCCCCAGGGCGTGCTGGAGTTGCAACCTGCAGGTAAATCAGCCTGGAAACCACTGCAAAGGGATGCTGCAGTCAACACTAGCAGTAATTATCAACAGGATTTCTTGTTATTCCCCTCCACTCCTCTACCAGTGCTTCCCTCTGCTACTGTCGTGCTGGCAGAAAGCTGGTGTCAAGGCACAGAGGTTCACCACCTCACCATACAGGATGTTACATCAGCTAACAGAAGGCTTCACAAGAGTTACTCAGCCCATCTCGTGGCACGTACCAGCTAACCCAGAGCTGGCAGAGCAGTGCACAGCCCCAGCCAGCCCCACTGCTCGGCTGCAGCACTGTGCAGTACCAGCAGCAAAGGTGGCTGCACCATGGACCAGGCAAGGTGTCCAATTTTGCACGGCTTCCTCACTGAGGTCGCTGCAAGAGCTGCCCTTTAGCCAAACGGTGTTTTTTCAGCCCTGGTCATTTATATTGGCATTGCTGAAGCCAGAGGTGGGGTGGGAATCATAGACAGGTTTAGGTTGGAAGGGACCTTAAAGATCATCTAGTTCCAACACCCCTGCCCTGGGCAGGGACACCTCCCACTAGGCCAGGTTGCTCCAAGCCCCATCCAGCCTGGCCTTGAACACCTCCAGGGATGGGGCAGCCACAGCTTCTCTGGGCAACCTGGGCCAGTGTCTCACCACCCTCAGAGTGAAAAATTTCTTCCAGCTGGTTAATCTAAATCTACCCTCATCCAGTTTGAAGCCATTACCCCTTCTCCTATCACTACATGCCCTTGTAAAATGTCCCCATCCAGCTTTCTTGTAGGCTACCTTCAGATACTGGAAAGCTGCTATAAGGTCTCCCCAGAGCCTTCTCTTCAGGCTGAACAATCCCAACTCATCCCTGTCCTCACAGCAGAGGGGCTCCAGCCCCCTGATCATCAAAGCTGGCAGGGACAGGCAGGACCAGTGCTGGGCCCCTGGTGGGGGCAGGAGGAAAGGAGAAGTTGCACCGGCACCAGGGCTCCCTTCTGTAACCGCTGCCAAACTCCTGCGCGGTGGGTGGGCTGGAGGGGGAGCGACAGCGGGGAAGGCTTCTTGCTGCAGGAGCAGCACTGGCCCTCATGCCTCTCCCTCAGCAGTGGCCCCCGAGGTCCTCCTGGTCTGGAGGGTTTTAAGCTTTTGCTGTTGGCTTGACTCTTTCAAAGAGCAGAGCATCGCAGAGAGCATCTCTCCAGGATCTGTTGCCAGGAAAGAACAGAAATAGGTAGAGTGCTTAGCACAGTATATTTGCTGCACTATGTTTACATTTGTTTTGCAGGCAGAGGGACTTTACTAATTCCTACAGGTTGAAGCAGCAAAAGCTGTTTTTTTAGGGAGTAGGATGCTCCACGTTTGATACTTTCACATCTTGTATGATACCACGTTTCACCTTTATACCTGGAAATTAGGAGATGATTTATAAACGAGGCTTTTTCCGTGTTAAAAGCCCAAACAACAGCTATTAATGAAATACACCTTCACAAGGACAAGTCTAGGAAATATTTTTAATGACTCACGAAGAGCATTTTGCGGGGCAGCTGTGGTTCAATGGCGTGTTTCAGGAGCGATGTCCCACCGTGCCGCTCTGAGCTGCTGTCCCTCTCCTCCTCCCAGCATGGCAGAGCAGGGCAGGGACACCCGCCCGTCCAGACAGTACAGACAGGCTCTCCTTCTGTTCGAAAGTGAATTGACTTGCTTGGCAGAAACCCTGCTATGGGCACTGTTAAACGGGGCCAGGGTTGTTTCAGCTGAGGCACAGGGTTGAATGAGATCAGACGCTGCTACCCTGACTGTCCACCTGCGAGTCCTTAACCCACAGCAGCTGCGGTGGGGAACATATTTAATCTTTAAGTGTTAATTGCTCTTTAATATATAGTACATTAAAATACATTAACTATTTAATGGAATTCATGCTACAGACATGCACTAAGCAGTGAATTTTTAAATGACTTATTTATACAGCTACCACTTGTTTGAGGTGGGGGATGAAGCCCAAGCCCACAAGCTTCACATGCATTCCTAGGTTTTACGATGAAAAAGATGAAGGAAGTTTACACTGCATAGGTCATATTTTATTTTTCAAAGTTACGGGTGTAAAACATGCGAGTCGCTGACCACGACTGCAGGAACAGGGCTGGCCGGAGGCGGCAGGGAGTGGGGAGGCGCAGCCAAGGAGGAGGGGGAGAAACACTGTCTGTCCCACACAGGGTAGCACCGGGGAGATTTTGTGGCCAATGCTAGAAGGCAGCGTGTGCCATCTCAGTACATATATTTACCAGCTAAGTGCTTCTCACAAGATGAAAGTCTCATAAATATTATTGCTCAATAATTGGTCTTGAGCCACCAGCCACAGGGAAGCAACTAAAAGAGCTGACAGTGGCCTGGTGCACCGGAATGATTTTATGTGATTTTTCAGCAACGTAAGGCTTTTCAATCCAATTTAAAATCATGCTTTTCTTCTCTCTTCAAAAGTACCCCAGTCACCCCAACTCTACCAGGACCATGTAGCGTAAGAGCACATTTGGTGTTAACTACATGTCCTGCGAGGCACAGGAGAAAAGTTTATTTTTGTCTGTTCCAAGGATAAAAATCTTTCCCTGCTGGGGTTTGCATCATTAGTTTAATCAACTGATGTAATTAACATAGTAAACAGAGCAGGAAAAACAGAGTTACCTTTTCCAGCAAAGCGTGATTCTCTCCTTTTGGTAACCATCAATCTTCCCCAAACAGGGAGTTCAAATGTAAAGCCAGATCCAGGACATCGCAGAGATCCAAATCTTGAGGCTTGATTTCAATTCCTAATAAATAACAAAATATGCATAAGTCGCAGAATGCAAATGATAAGCTGATTTGATTTTACAACACTCTTCTAAGAAATACCTGTTCCTAGTGTAGAATTTGGTGCATTTGTGCAAGGGCGTGGATACCGTGCGCGAGGGAGCTCCACTTTTCCCATCCAGAAGCCTTTTTCCAGGCAAAGCAGAGGCACGCGGGTCATTTCTCTGGGCTTTTCAGAGGTTCAGCAGCCTGGTCAGCGTAAAACCTCTGATGAGGGTGAAAGGTACCCAGAAATTTCAATCACAGAGATACAACAGATAAAATTTTCCCTGTGTGCCAGCTGCCCGTCCAGGAGTCCACACACCCTCGAGGTCTGCGTCAGAACGGCGGCATCCCCGGAGAGGGGTCCTGCTCTGGTCTGAAAATCACAGCTAAAATGGCAGAGAGGTTTTTGTCATTTGTTGTACAGTTCTTGCACTGTTGGGCATAGCATGTTAGCAAACATCCCCTTTTCTTCGCTCCTTGGGTAATTCACTTTAATAGGATATTAATGCACGGGCTTGTAAAATGTTCAGAGCAGAGCCAGCACGCTTTCCCTGCGGTGTCAGGTATGCAGCTGGGGAAGTCTTCACGCTGTGATGAATGAGTAAAACTGTTCGTTAGTTACTGATTAAAGATGAACTTGTTGACACGTTTTTGCTCAGGCTGTCGTTTGCTTTGCTGTGTTTCTTTCGCACCGAGCTGAAGGGTCGTCAACACCAGAGTGCTCAGGGAGATTTATGGTGGTATGTCGGATGACAATGCTTTCTACCTAGCTTTTTTCCTTTTTTTTTTTTCTTTTATTATTACTCCTAAAGAATTGTCCTAAGCCTGAGGTCTCTCTCAGGCCTTATTCCACAGATATTAAAACAATTAATTCCTTCAGAAGGGCTTTCTTCTCTCTTGAGCCTAAATCAGCTCCGCTGGGGGCTCACCAGGAGGACGACAGCAGAGACCAAGCGCGGTGTCTCCGTCTGCCTCCTGCATCTGCGCTGGAACAACATCTTTGCTGTTTGACAGCTCCCTGACGCTTCCTGCGTGTTCCCCGGGTGAAGTCACAGCCCTGCGTGTGACTTGTTGCTGTGGAGATGCCGATATCGCAAACGTGGGAAGGCGATGCCGGAGAGCAAAACAGTACACAAAAGCAGAGGAGCCGAGCAAAATACTTTCTTTCCCTGCAAACGTCGTTAGCAACGCTAACCCTGTGGAGGAAGGGTCTTCAGTTAGGACTGTGAACCAGCCTGTTCCTGAGGCTGTGCTGGGACCACCCGTGCCATCCCCAGGGCAGATGTCTGCACCCAGGGCTTGTGCGGCAGCAGCAGCAAGGCCACCGCTGCGTCACCGCGCCTGCCGCCTGCGCTCCAGGGGCTTGACATGATCTGGGCTTTTGGTTTGAAAATGCAAGTGTGCTGAGATGATCGATTCACAGTTCTTGTGACAAAGCTCTGAAAGAACTTCTTGCGTGGCACGGCAGCCACTCGAAAGGCCTCAGAGGAGAGGAGCGTGCGGTGCTGCGGGCTGTGCAGGACCGGGGGGCCATGGGGGTGACAATCCCTGGGCGAGCTTTGGCGCCTTCCCTCCTGCAGCAACCCTTCTGGGGAGCACTTCACCCCCCCGCCGAGGGCCATAAACTGACCCTGCCATTACAGGGCTGAACACGCATTACAATTCTTGGGGGCGTTCTGGTATTGTTCATTCTTACAGACCATTATTGTATTTTTAATTCTATTTGGGATGCCACTTCAAAAGAGAATCTGTGCGTTGGAAAGGCAGGCAAACATGACCTGAGGATTTACCAGGAAGCTGGGAGCCCAGCAGGTCTCGGGTCAAAGCCTGAAATGCGTACCTGGTTCAGGAAGGGTGGCTCTGCCGAGCCCCTCGGTGCGGGCAGCGGGAGCAGGGGGGCCGTGATGCTTGTGGCCCCCCCCGGTGAGCCAGGCCCAGCATCAGCACCCACTGCTGCCTGCGGAGGCAAAGACCCCAACAAACGCCCAGTTCAGCAGCCGTTGTGGTGACTGCTGGCAAAACCAGGGTGTGCGACCGCTCATGGCTTGTAAACAGCCCTGCATGACTTCATTTTTTGAGTCAATAATATGATTTCATAATTATGCAAATCATAGTGGCTGCAGAAGAGATGAAAAATTCATAAAGCAAACTGTTCTTCCAAACCCAAATATACTCCATAATGCTGAAATGCTGAAAGGCTCCAAGTTTATAATCAGTAATTTTTTACAGAGAATTTCTGCTTTTTGGGGCAAAATAGCTCTCATTAATACCTATTCTCTTTTTAAAAAAAACAAACAAACACCCAACATTTGAACAAGAACCAGAAATGTAAGAAATACCATCTATGTGCTTCAAGGAATTCATGTGTTATGAAGGATATAACGGGCACGTACAGTCACATATCACTCGCATACATGGGATTTCCCACTTAGGACACACACGATTCAACAGAACAGGACCTGAAAGGGAACAGCGTAGCCAAGAAGGAACAAGAGCTAAAACGAGATAATTCTCCAGGGAAAACTGTGCTAAAGTCATCAGGGATGCAGCCAGTTCCTGAGAGCCCCAGGTAGATCCGCACGGAAGTCCCACTAACACAGGAAAAAAAAAAAAAAAAAAAAAAAAAAGAATCTTTGTAAACCCCACAGAAAATCATCAGAAATGCTGATTTGCGCAGCAAACCCGTGCAGGTGCGCTGTAGCCTGGTACTGGCCTGTGGCCACTTTGTTCCTGGGAACACACAACGTCCCACCAGCCACTGCTGTCACAAGCCTCATTTGTAAACCTCCCGACTTCAGGGAAAGCTCTGCAAATTTCTTGGCTAAAAGGAGCCAGGAAGGCACACCGCAATGTATATAACCCCCTAAAAATATCAGTGCTCTCCTATGAGGGAATTTATAAAACTGGCCAACACCTTCCCAAGCTGGTTTGCTCTGTGATAAACAAGCTGGGCATCCACTCTACTTCTGCTTCAGCAACAGCACACGTGGGGCTGAGCAGAAACAAAATATACAGAGTTCCCTCTCTTTCTCTTGTCAATATTCTGGTATACAGTCCCACCAGTGTACATCTCACCAAGTGGCATTTCCATCACCAATATCATCCATAGTTAGAAGCATCAGGATTGCACAGTACGAAAATGTTTATACGCTGAACCTGACTCTATAGTACGAGCTGTATTTGTGCTCATGTCCTTTGAAAACAAACTTCATTCCAGTTTTGTACGCGTTACTGTTTGTTAATTGCAGGAGGCTAATCTGCATTTTCGTTCCTTCCTTTCTCGTTTCACACTGTTAGCAGAGGAACAAAGAACCACAGAATCCCAGGTTGGAAGGGACCTCAAGGATCTTGTGGCCCAACCCTTCTTGGCAAAAGCATGGTCTAGACAAGGTGGCCCAGCACCCTGCCCAGCTGAATCTTAAAAGCATCCAATGATGGGGAATCCCTCTATGGGGCTATGACACGCCAAAACCTTTTAAAAATTAGCGTTTCCATTGCCCTGGAGACGCCTTGCATTTTCTGACACTCAGTGTCTGTGCTTTTGATGAGCTGGTAAAGCCTTAATAACCTTTTGCCAAAGGGAACAAACTTTGGAGTACACCTGGGAACGGCAAAACGCCCAAATTAGTCTATTTCTAGAAAAAGAAAATAGGATCATGATTAAAATACTTTGTACTGTAAAAATGAGATTTCTAATAAGATTTTTATACAGCAATCACTAAGAATTCAGGAGACAGTTAAATGCTTCACTTCCAAAGGGCATGGGGCAGACCTGGATGTTGCTGGAAATCCAAGTGGAAACCTGTGTTATCTCCAAATTTTAGTGATGACAGAAGTCAAAATTGCTCATCCCCACCCAGGATTTGTTGTGGAGCGCCGACGCCGGGTTCGATTTCCGTTCTAGATTTTTTTACCAAGGCGGGAGCCCTTACCAAGGCCCAGAAAGCCCCTCTGGAGCAGGTACACCATCCCAGCACTGGGAGCTGCCCTGCTCCGGTGGGATGGGCTCAGTGCCTGCCTGGATCTGGCACTGGCGGCTCCTCAGACCCTTGGCCTCTCACTCCAGGGGAGTCCCAGCACTTCCCAGCACCTCTTTCCCTACGGCCAAACCCAGTCCTGGCACCTCAAACACAAAATGAGGGATGATGCCGCTGACGGTGCAGAGCTGTGGGGTCATCCAGACCAGTCTGGGGACGTCCCAGCCTGCTGAAGCCATCAGGCAGGTGAAAGGAAAAACTACCTTTAAATATTGCAAAAAATTGCTCGCCCACATAAAGGATGAAATAGTCACCCATGCTTTATCTGCTCAGATAAGGAGCAACCAAAGGCACATGGAAAGCACGTGCACTGATGGCACGGAATAGCGAGGGAAGGAGAGGAGCCCTGACACCGCGCTGCGCACAAAAGCCACGCCATTAAATCTGGGGATTTCATCTGTGGGATAGGAATGGTGATGAATGACAACAGGGCGGGAAGGAAGCTAATATATTAAGCTGAGGCTACATGTTCAAGTGCTGATCTAGTAAAATATAAAACGGAGAAAAAAAATCCATTTGGAACTTCCTGAAATCTACTGTTTGTCCAGTGAAAAAGGAGAAATCCAGGCCATTTCCATCAGAACAGAACAACTAATCCTGAGATGCTGTTTTCTTTATCTGTGTTGAAGGGTTTTCTGCTCTGCATATGCTTTGACACTTTCTTATTAAAGCTGACATTTGTCTGGCCAGACACCTGACCCTGTCCTTTTCTTCATTTTTCTGAATTTTGGTCAGGTCTTTAGCTCTATTTTAAAAAATAATGATCTCAAAAGTTTTCAGAGGCAGGAGCATTTTATTTTGTTTGAAAAGAATGAGGACGCTTTGATTAATTTGTAAAGGGTTATCTGAATTGGAGGAAATGTGGGAAATATATGGACAATCTCTTTTCTCCCTAGTTAGGAGATAAAGTATCCTCTCTCCTGATTTTCATCCCAGTGTTTTGAGGTAACAGCTCTGCCTTCCTGCTGTAAAGCGTGTCGAACAGATTTGGGATGGGAACAAAGGTCTCTTCCCTGATATGGGAACCAGTAGCAGGATCCTAATAGTTTTATATTAAAACCCAATGTAATTTATAATAATAAACTGGGGCTGAGAAAGACCCTCTTGTACCTTCTTGTGCTGTTCAGGCAAATTTCCTATTTTCCATGAGAAACTGGGTAACTCAAGCGCAGATGTGCGCTGGCCGTGAGTCACACCATGGGCACATCGGCTCTGCTGTCAATGGGCAGCAGCGAGAGCACCTCCATTTCCCCGAGCTCCATCTGATATAGAATAATTTAGGTCAGAGAAGACCTTTAAGATCATTAAGTCCAACCACAAGGAGGAGGAGGGGGAAGATGCTGGCTCAAGGAAGTAAAACACAGAATCCCAGAATATGGAAGATGGGCAGTATATAAAAGCGAAGTACACCAGGTAAAATGACTGATACTTATTTGGCTTCTGTGTTTCATGTTTTTTCCCTTCTGAAGTTAAATCCCAAACAATGTTGATAGCCATTAAAGGCCCTTCTGCTGGTTTTGGGTTTGTTTTTGTTTTGTTTTGTTTTTTGTTTCCTTGTTTTGTTTGTTTGTATTTTTTTTTTTTTTACTAAATGCATCCAGGCATAAAATAATAGATAGTTTTAAAGTGTGAGCCAGCGAGTGCTTGCAGAGCAGGCTGACAAATCCTCCAAACAGTCGATTTCTTACAATCTGTTTATACTCAAGACTACTTTGCTCCTTGGGCACGTGCCAGCATAAGCATGGCATCAAAGATAGGCAAGCCAGCTGGGCTCCCATGCATTTCATTCTTAATACAGGCAAATATCTTTATTTCACCTTCTAATTAACTTGATTTTGTGAATCTGGAACCAGAAGTATTCTCATTTCAAATCAGGAGCAGTATACGGTGCTCCATTAATGCTAAGTTACTGGACTGGTAAGGCTACCAGTTCATCTCCCACCCTGACCTTCTGTTTAGTGAACCACCTTTATTTTTCTTCAGTATCAAATGCTGGCATAAGACCTATGACACAGTTAATTGTCACTAACAGCTTTGCTGTTTGACATTACTTTTAAAAATCTCATTCCATGCCATGGTGTCCTGGTTTGAGGAATAATCATAGAATCATAGAATTGTTGAGGTTGGAAGGGACCTTTAAGATCATCGAGTCCAACCTTTAGCCTACCCTGACAAGAGCCACTTCTAAACCATGTCCCTCAGTGCCCCATCTACCCTTTTTTTAAACACCTCCAGAGATGGTGAATCCACCACCTCCCTGGGCAGCCTATTCCAATGTTTAATAACCCTTTCAGTGAAAAAATGTCTCCTAATATCTAATCTAAACCTCCCCTGACGTAACTTGAACCCGTTTCCCCTCGTCCTATCACTTGTCACCAGGGAGAAGAGGTCAGCCCCCATCTCTCTACAACCTCCTTTCAGGTAGTTGTAGAGGGTGATAAGGTCTCCCCTCAGCCTCCTCTTTTCCAGGCTAAACAACCCCAGCTCCCTCAGTCGTTCTTCATAAGGTTTGTCCTCCAGCCCCCTCACCAGCTTTGTAGCCCTTCTCTGGACACGCTCCAACACCTCAATGTCCCTCCTGTAGCGAGGGGCCCAAAACTGAACGCAGTACTCGAGGTGGGGCCTCACCAGTGCCGAGTACAGGGGGATGATCACTTCCCTAGTCCGGCTCACCACACTATTCCTGATACAAGCCAGGATGCTGTTGGCCTTCTTGGCCACCTGGGCACACTGCTGGCTCATATTCAGCCGGCTGTCAACCAACACTCCCAAGTCCTTTTCTGTTGAGCTGCTTTCAAGCCACTCTGCCCCAATCCTGTAGCGCTGCATGGGGTTGTTGTGACCCAAGTGCAGGACCCGGCACTTGGCCTTGTTGAACCTCATACCATTGGCTGAGATATTCGGTCTCAGTATGCTACAGGCCTTCAAAATGCTATTTTCCCCCTAAGATTCACAACTAGTTTCATTTCTCCTAAATCCCAAGGACTTCAAGAAGTGGATCACCAGGCTGAAGTGTTTATTATCTCCTGAGGAATACGAGTTTGTTACTGCAACAATTCTGACAATGCCGACCTCTCAAAGGACGGACTTCTTGCCAATGCAGTGATTTAAGCCTTGTTCACACGAGACAAACGCAGATGCCCAATATAGCAGAGTCATAGAATTTTAGGAATGAGAAAAAGTTTATCTCCATTTGCTAAAAGGAAGCACGCGCTGTCGCTTCCCGACACATTTTCTGGAGCTCTGTCGCAGCCTTATGTCAGCAGGTCGCTGCCAATGGCGTCACCCTCCTTTTTTCCGGGCGATCCTTCTACAGGGCAATACACCACCATGGATCTTTTCTGCAGATTTTCAGGTCTAGGGCTTTATTTAATTTTCTTTTTCAATTCTACCTGTTATCATCCCACTGCCTGGCAAAGTGCCAGCATAACTCCCTTCCCTCCCTGCTTTCCATACCCTCCCTGTTCTTTCAGAGCAATATCACATTCCTGCCCGTACCGACTCAGCCAAATTAAATATTAACTCCTGGAAGCGCTCCTCGTTTCTCTCTCTCACTTATCTTCTGGGCAAGGCTCCCCCCAAATTCTGAAGTTTGCTGGTATCGCAGTGCCTATTACTGACGGCTGGTCCTGGGTGCCGTGCAGCAGCTTCCCGGAGGAAGGCTTTCCCTTCCCAGGAGAGCCAGAACTACCCTAGCTTCCTCGGCGGCTGTGCTGTGCTACACATGGGTGTCTAACCTGCTGCTTACCCCGACACCACTCGTGCCAGGTTTCTCTTTTGCAAGGCACAGTCATGGTCACAGCTAGTCGCCAGCGGGCACAGCTGGGGGTTCTCACAGCAGGTTTTAGTTTCTGTCCGTGTCGCTTCCCCCCGCCCAACTCACAGCCCGGCATTAGGTTTGTGGTCCCTACCGCGCTGTGTCATCTGATAGCATAATTGTCTTTCCCTTCCACATCCTTAATGATATTAAAGGTGATTTGACTTCACCTCACCCCTTTGACATCATAGCGAAGGAATATTTATTATTGACCTCCTTTAATAATCCTTCATCGTTTCTATAATTCCACACAGAATTGTCTCTTTGATACCACTTTATAAGGCATATTATCAAATAGTCTATCAGTCTATAAAGGCAACTTCACCATAAACCCACCAGGTTGTAACTTCCATCAAGAAGCTCACTCTCTCTCTGGCTTCTCTTATTTCTTCCCTTTCTTCAGCAGGGAGACTAGAACTGAATTTACTGCAGAAGGAAATTATTTTTCTCCTCCAAGGTGGTAGACACAACCCCCTGCAGTAAGGTTTCTGGAAACGACCAAAACCACAGCTAATGTTTTCAAAAGTCACTAATCCTTAACAAATTGAGAAACACGTCATCCAGCCAGAAGTTTCACATGGGTTCTCCCCTTGTGCTTCTTCAGTATTGAGCAGCTTATTTTGTGAGGGGTTATGTGCATGCTACACTGGTTTCTAATTAAATACAATAGTAAAGCAGAGGGTCATTAGCGTGCTATGTGCGTAAGAGCTTTCCTTATTCTCCTAATCCCGTATGGATGTATTCATCCACATCTGGCACACCAGCCCCGTGCAGGCAGTAGCTCAGGCTGGTGTCCCGGGCTGCAGCGGGCAGAGAAGCCACCAGGCCGGTCACAGCCTGACCCAGCCACGGGTACCCTAGTCTGATGCTACCAACCTCCTCCTCTGGACAGAGGACACCCTGCAGGCAACGAGAGCCCTTTGAAGCCAAGCATCATGCCAGCATTAAGTTAGAGGATTTCCACCGCTTACAACAGGCTTTGGCAAACTTCACGAACAGACATTTTCATTTACCCTCTCTAAAAACACTTGAATTCTATCGAGTTTTAAATCCCAATTCTTAACAAAACAGTCTATGACAGTCCCCCCACAGTAAATTAGATCAGCATAAATAACACTGTTTTCAAACCGGTATCAAATCTGTAACAGTTTTAAAATGTTTACTGGAAGTAGAAATACTTGGCATTGGAAGCCAACCAGAAGTAGAAGCAACTCTGATACCTTCATCTACAAAATAAGTATCTTCAAAAAGAAAACAACTAAGTGTTGAGTTTTTAAATATAGATGTCCATTAATCTAACTCTTTACATTTTATGACCCTTTATTGCCAGACAAGACATAGTTTCCCAAGCCTTAGTATAAACAACACTTTTGACAGCCACTGAACAGCTCTTGTCTGTCTAATGAAAAAGCCCAGCAGATATCACAAATATCTCTTTACTCACCCCTGACCAACCGTCATTTCTATATGCCAAACTCATCCCTCCGGTATTCTGAATTTTCCTTCACAGGCCAAAACCCAGTACTCTTTCTTTTCTACCTAAATACAAATAGACATGTATGCTATTTCACAGTTAAATGTCCATAGGACTTGCACAAGTGGCCTTTCACCTAACGATAAAAACCTGATATTTTATCATGTAAACATTTCCTTTGACCTTATTTCACTCCCTCCAAAGAGCCCAAGTGCCCAGTTCATATACTAGGAGCACACAACGGCATTTACTGTAACAGCAGAAAATGTCCTGTAGCCACTTTAGTAAAAGATAAAATAAAATAGGATTTGGGAACTACTACTGGTAACAAATCTCCTCTGTGAGCGAGCTGTGGAACAGACATGGTAAGTGAGGTTTGCCCTTCTCCCTCAGAGCGTTCATCTCCCTCCAGCCCCCGCGCCATGCACCTTTGCCATGAGCCTGGTCAACCACAGGGGTTAATTTGGGGATCGCCCTGATGCTCTGCTGACTACCCTGCCCCCAGGGACACATGCTGAGACTGAGCACAGACAATATTCTGCCCACACCTCGCCCCCCCACCAGAGCTCTTTCACCTATTTTCCCCCAGGAAAAATACTATTTATGCCAAATTATTATAACAATGCAGCAGTTTCAACTTCTTATTTGTCCAAAGCGTTGCACTTTAAATGACTCCAGCTTGTTAGTTTGAAATGAAGGAGACTGAATTAAGCAGAGATCATGCAGGAATTCAAATCCTGGACATGAACCGTTCTGAAAACCCACAGTAGGCAATAATGCAGAAATTCAGAAAGAAAAAAAATTAAAAAAAAAAAAGTTTCCCTTTCTCTTGCCTGCTTTGGGCCCACAGCAGAGACCCTGGCTGTCGGGGCTGTGTGGCCGGCTGGAGAGACAACGTGGGGCAGCCTCAGCCCCGCAGGCAGCCGGCAGCACCCTGCCCGCACCCTGCCTGCGCATCCCCATCAATAGCTGTCCCAGCAGGCAAGGTGTACCCACCTCCCGCATCCCCCCAGAGCATGCTGGAAAACCAGCAATCCCCCTCCCCATGCCCTGCTGCGTGAGCACGCCCCTGCAAGGGGAGCACCAGCAAACCTTCCCAGGGCACCTAGGAAGGTTTTGCTCTGCATTTCATACCTGCACCAAGCGATGGAGTCTCCTTCTCTGGAGATAGTCAAAACCCACCCAGACACAATCCTGCCCAACCTACTTTGGCAGGGGAACCACACTAAAGAATCTACAAAGATCCCTTTCAAACACCCCCCCACCCCAGCGTTCTGAGATTCGGTGATGCAATTTAGCAGAATAGCAATCAGCTGGAGCAAATAAAGAATTGCACCTGAGGGACAGGCCTACAGACCTTTGCTAAGTGTTTTGTGAAACAAGCAAGATTCCATTGCGTGCTCCAGCAATTAAATCATGCTTTGGCCTTCAGCTCGAGTAGAGGCATCAAATAGTTTGCCAGCCATATTTAGAAACGAAGAAATTCTTTGTAGAAAGACTGTAGCCAGCTACTTATTAGTTGCTTTTAATATTTAACTGAAAGCGTGTATGCTGCTGTGCTAACAGAAGCAATAAACTCTGATCTGTGTGAAAGCTCTGGCATTTTGGCATTTTATCAAAGTATTTCCTTTGGTTCGCAAAAGGGTTTTATATATCTGCAATCCAAAGCAATGGCATTTTCAAAGTATTTTGCTGCAAAACTGCCAAGTTGCACAAGTGGAAGTACACGGTAACTCTTCCTTTATACAGCAATTTCAGGAATGGAGATGTTTTTAAAGGATCATAATCTAAAGGACAACTCCCATTTTTCCCCCGACATCTGTTACAGCAACATCAGCTGATTAACATTCGCTTGCCAGAGTGGCATTGGCTGGATTCACCGCTGAAATGCTGAGACCTCTTAATATTGCTGGCTCACTTTAACACTGTCAGGAGCAGAATGGCTCCAAAATAATACACAGCCTTTTGCGTGTAGTCACGCTAACAGTACATACATAGATGGGAAGTCCATGACAGGGAGCACAGTTCCTCTCCTGCCAACGAGGAAGATTAAAATTAGAGGAAGATTAAAATTAGAGGAAGATTAAAATTACTTTCCAAAGTCAGGTTTTGTTTTGATTGTGAACATGGAGAGTTATTGCAGGTTAGCCTACACATACACTTAAATAATTACATTATAATGAGCGTAGCAGACATGACTTTCTGTGCCCCACATATTTTCAGCCAAATAAAGAGAATGCTATTTTTCACACTTTTCAGCAAGGGATTTCACAGCTCCGGCAGCAGCAGCGCCCCAGCTCCAGCCAGGCGCCTCGTGACGGTGACATACGCATTTTTGTACACCGGTATTTCGTTTCGCACCCCTTCTGCCAGCTCCGGCAGAGCCAAAGGCCGCTTCACTCCCCTTTTTAGAATGCCAGGCCCCCGCGCCAAGAGGGAGATGCTGTTCCTCTCCTTTTAAGGCCGGCTGCATGGCCCGGGCCCCGGCCGGCCGGAGGCTGCTGGGGTGCGCGAGCAGCGGCAGCGCGCCGGGCAGGAGCAGCGCGGAGCAAACCACCAACAGCTGCTCTGCCAAAGTGCTGCAAAGTCCCTGTAACTGCTGCTGGAGGTGTCATTTGGTCGTGGTTTAACCCCAGCCAGCAGCCAGGACCACACAGCCACCACAGAAAAGCAAGAAGAAGAGGGAGAAAAAGAGGGGAAAGAGAAAGGGAAACCCTGCCCCCTGTCTCATGGGTTGAGATAGACGGTTTAATAGAACAATAACAGAAAAGGAAAACAACAACAACAGCCGCAGTAGTAGTAGTAATAATAATAATAATAATAATCACAGAATGGTCGGGGTTGGAAGGGACCCCTGGAGATCATCTAGTCCAATCCTCTGTCAGAGCAAGTCACACAGGAACGCGTCCATGCGGGCTTTGAATGTCTCCAGAGACAGAGACTCCACCACCTCTCTGGGCAGCCTGTGCCAGGGCTCTGCCACCCTCAGGGTAAAGAAGTTCCTCCTCCTGTTTAGGTGGAACTTCCTATGTTCAAGTTTGTGCCCGTTACCTCTTGTCCTGTTGCCGGGCATCGTCAACATCCTCCTGACACCCATCCTTTAAGTATTTATAAGTCACTCCCACCTCCAGGTGAACAGGCACTGTCCCAAGCAGTGATCATGAGCACCCACATGCCCCGGCCAACCCCATTTACATACCGAGCTTGACATCTATGATATAAAATATTCGATTATTTTTTTTATTAATAATGGTTGGGAATACATTAAGATGAATAATAGTCTTAAATATTGTGAATGAAAGAAGTGCTCTAAATCAAAGAACATTTTGCTTGAGTGATATTTAGATTAGACATTAGGAAGAAATTCTTGACTGTGGGGGTGGTGAGCCCCTGGCCCAGGTTGCCCAGAGAAGCTGTGGCTGCCCCATCCCTGGAGGTGTTCAAGGCCAGGCTGGATGGGGCTTGGAGCAACCTGGTCTGGTGGGAGGTGTCCCTGCCCAGGGCAGGGTTGTGGAACTAGGTGGTCTTCAAGGTCCCTTCTAACTCAAACCATTCTATGATTCTATATACATGGCTTGTCAATCCCCAAATCTTTATTAAAACTACTAGAAAACTTGATATTTAAGAAGGCGGCTCTGTGCTCTTTGACAATGGCAGGGGCAGCACAGCTGGCAGAGCTTTGGTTTGTCTGCTGTAGATACAGCCATTATGGTAAAGACTTGAATTGCAGAATCTCACACTAAGTATTCTTATTGAGGTAATGAAAAATCTTCTTCTTGGAAAACATGCTCTGTGCAAGCTACAGAGGGCTGCATGAGGATGCAGGGGAATTTGTTGACTGCGTCACTGCAGACAGTAAATTACTCTCCAATTACTTGTAATTAGAAGTTACAAGACATCGCCATAGTGATAAGTCCCTAAATGACAAGCAGTCAGAGCTCTATACGTGCTGGACACCATTTCTGAGTTTCAGAGGAGTGAATTGACTTTTCCTATAGGTCAGAGGGTCCCTCTGCGCCAATGAAACGTGTTGCCAGGTACAGCAGTTCTTCTCAGCAGCTCTTCACAGACCCTGCCCTGAAAAAGGCTGCCAAGCATAACAAGAGTTAGCAGCCTGGCTTTGGGGTCTTCCAAATTAAAATAAAAAAAATAAATCTATGTTAAAGCTGATGTTTTGTCATAGCAGTAGTAGACGGCAACAGTCCTTGTTGTGCAAATATGCTACACCACATTAAAAGCATAAGAAAGGCAGAAAGAGAGAAAGGAAAAAAAAATTAATTCTGATTCTGAAGAGCGCAGCAGTGGATCCCAAATGCTCTGGAGGAGGCTGTAGACGTACTTTCATTGTGGGGTTGTCAGCTCCAAGCCCACCTGGCCTTAGCACAGGATATTTTTCCCAACGGCATTTCCCAGCTCAGAAGAGCATCCTCCGGGGCACCGCGCCCAGCCAGCCCCTTATCCCTGAGGCACGGCTCCGCAGGCAGGTGTGGGAGCACACTTCTCCAGCCACTGGCAAAGGGTGTTCTTATAAACAACAGTAATGCAAACAGCACATGCTCCACTCCGTCTTCTGCACTTACCATCATCTAGAGACAAAAATGATCATTCAGCCTACAGAACCAAGTGGCAAGGGCCCCCAAAGTGAAGGGGGAGAAACTGAACTGTGAGGAAGGCAGCAGCATGTGGGAAGGGATAACTCTCCGCCGTGGGATCTGGATTCATTGTGGGAGGTGGGTTAAACCGGGGGGTTGCCATAAGCCCCTGTGGAGGAGCCATCACGGCCGTGCGTGTCCCTGCAGCCCCCCCAGCCAGCACCACCCAGGGCTGCCATCAGCTGGCATCTATGGCGCTTTACACGTTAACAGCTCATGGCAGAAAATGGGATGCAGTGGCTTAAACCAATACTTAAGCATGCCATTACGTGCTGCAGTGTTATGTCAGCAGTTTCAGCCCTCGTCCCAGAGATGCCAGGGCTTGGCTGCGGCTCCAGCTCCCAGTGCAAAAGTTAAGCCAAAATCTGATGTCTGTAGGAAATTTCAGTTACCGCTGATTGCAAATTCAAATTCCAAGGTATTCTAATTCACAGATCCTGACTGCCTCACCCTTCAGTAACTCCCTGACTCTTCAACAAACCATAGTCCTCAAGTTCTTTAAAAGACGCTGCTAATTCTCACAGGTCTAGCTGAGACCTACTTTCAAACACATCATCTGCAATGAAACACCCTCCAAACAAGAATTTTTATTGCACATATTTTCCCAATCTGAGGAATTAACCAACACAGTTAATGTATTTTCGGGATGGCATTGGGTTCACAACATCTCAAGAGACCACATCGCTTCGTTATGACAACTTCTCCTGCCACCAGCCCTCGGCCGTACGCACCCAGACCCATCCTTTCATGCCCAAATTAAACACTGTCAGGTTAAAAAAATGGGAAAACAACAGAAGTATCACTTCTGTCTTCCTCTCACCTAGGGTCTGAGTCTGGCCATGTAAAAAAAAATCCCCCTATTTCAGGGATTTTTTTTTTTTTCTAAGTGCACATTGCTTGAGAACTACAAATGGGCTGAGGAACCTACCACTTAACCAGAACGCGGTGACAAACACAAACACCAGCAAACACACCATCCACTTCACTTTCACACAATCCCAGGTATTCCACAATCTGTTTTTCTATGATGCAACTGTTCATAGAAAGAACCGTCCCGTTTGTAAAGCGAACGTGCTTGTGACTGTATTCTGCAGACGCTGGCTGCAGAGCACAGCCTTTCCCCAGCCTGTCCATCCCATCAACACAGGGAACAGAACAGCGCTCACTCAGTAAAGTTCAGTTGATGCAATAGTTAAAAACTCCGGGCACAAAAGGGCATAGGGCAATATCTCTAGAGCCTTGGGTTAATGATTAGCTTATTCCATAAACATAAGCTGGATTTTCTAACCCCATATTTAAAGTTGTACTCCTTTTATTTAAGTAGTAAGCATAGATGTGTGTCATAAAAATCGGATTTGAGGTAAATGAATGTTCGGTCAATTTTTCATTAATTTTTTTTTATTGAAGAAGGCGCTATCCTCCAGAGGATACACCGACCTTCACAACCTGTAAGGCTCCACACAGCAGCAGTGGGGATCAGGGTACAGCAGTGCTTTGGCCATTCACTAGTTGTTACTGTTACTCAGTGTGGAGCATGACGCTGGGGGCGATAACTTCAGACGCTGAGAATGAAAGAAGCAGAAAAGAAAAAAAAAAAAAGGACAGTCAAATTCAACAGCCGCTTTTAAAGATCACTTTAACTGAAAAGTCATACGTCTATGATCAACCAAATAACAATAACTTTGGGGAAAAGACTGTGATGGAGAATGGAGATGCCCACTGCTCTTGGGTTGCCCATCTTTCCACGTTAAATGAAGGATCTCATCAGGGGAATGTCTCTCTTAGGGCACAGGGCCAGTTATGGTGCTGTCATAGCTGCAATGAGAAGACTAGTAAGTGCATTTCATTACTAATCATGTCTCGTTTTCATGTCTGAATTGCCCTAAGAGAGCTAAAGCAGGCACTGAGCACAGGGTCCCCACCATCATCATTGCGCCCACACCAAAGACCTGCCCTGCCTCGTGCTTCCTCCACTACTGACCCGGCTGGCCTGATGCAAGATTCACATTAACAGCAGGCACTTTCATTACAGTAAAAAAAAAAACTGGGGTTTGCAGAATGCACGTATTTCCTGTTACTTTATTTAACTAAAATCAGTATTTTTTCAGATTTTTACAACGCTTTTTCAACTTCCTCCATGTAAAACAAAATATGTCATTCCATTCACCTTCTGATCATAAGGGGATTGGAAAATCCTGCTGAAGAAAGACTCTCGAAGCCTTTACTCTACTCTGCTGTGTTGTGGTACAGCCTATGCAGAGCGGCGTGTCGGAGTGACAAGCCAGCTGTGGAGAGATGCTCCTTTCATGGGTCACCAGACGTCACACTCCTAATTCCAAAATATTTGTAATGCACTGCTGCTTAATTAATAGCCTTCAGATGGCAGCAGCAAAGTAATGAATGTTGATGAAGAGTAGGGGGGAGTGACACACAGAGCACATCTCTTGCCCATGCGTGTTGCCAAGCTGCTGAACGCCGCGTTTTCATCCGAATTGTCGTTTCAGAGCTCCAGGCTGGTTTGCCCAGTCTGTGGCAGGCTGTACCCCGACAGCAGAGCCACGGCACATCCAGAGTACTCTGCAGGAGGAGAGCCCCAGATCATGCGGGCATCGTTACTTGTACCTTATGTTTTAGAAATGGATATGAAGAAGAAAAAAGATCAAATTACAGAAAGACACAAAAATAAATAAGAAGTGCACATACAGACAGCAAGTCCATTAAAACAGATTTACAGGTTGCCTCTTAAAGGCATAAAGCAGAAACCTTCTTTAAAATAAGATTTAAGTCCAGCACAAGGAATCAAATTGAAGTACTTCATGCTAAGAAATACCATTTAGAGAAAGTTATGTTCAATTATATCAGTATGTTATACAACAGCTTGAAGGATTGCAACGATATGCAGCAGCTTTCATGAAAAAGCGGATTTCTCTGATATAATTCAAAGTAGGAATAAAGTAGCTAAGAGAAAGCATTTAAATATGTTTATTTTGATCTTTGCCTTGTGTAAAGCAATACTGAGTGTTCCATAGAGCAGTCTGAAAACCGTTTTAAGCAGCATGCAGGCTTATTCTTCCTCGCACAGGTCTGAAAAGCTACTTTGACAAACAACAAAAGTCACACAGAACTCCTTGGAACATCATATATTTCACAGAAAGCAGAGGAACTGTTAATGAGAACAGGATAATTATAACTAAACATTAATTCCTCTCTATTTATTTTGGTACCAAGGTCAATTCTGATGTTACTTCTTCCCTTGCCAAGTTGTACCAAACACTATGTCCGAAGGTACTGCAGTCAGGGGAAAACAAAGGATGCATTAACCTCTGATGGTAACTGGAAAATTAATTTCTGGCTTCTTTGAGGATACTACTGAAATCACTCTAGGAAATAACAAAAATTAAAACAAAGGAGAGAGCGCCTGCCCGCCCAGCTCCAGCTCCACACATAAGATGAAGATGAAAGATATGCAACTGGTCCTAGGGGAAGGCAAGGATGAGGACTGGGACAGGCATTCGGGGGATCACAACGCTCATCCTAAAAAAACAAACAAAACCTAAATTCAAAGTGGTTTGATAGAAATCAGGCAATTTAAAAATGCCTCAAGGCACTTCTCCAAGTGAAACAGAACAAGCAGCAAGAAGAACCACGCTGGCCATCCTATGCCCAGAGCAGGATCTCCCATCGGACATCCCTGCAAGTCCCTCCCAGCTGCGCTCATGGCATTGCCCTTGTCACACCACCACCGCAGATGTGAGCGGTGCTGGCCAGGGCTGCAGGTCCTGCATCTCCCACAGGACGGAGCCCGCCCTGCCCTGGGGGCTCTGCCCGTCCCTGCACCCAGCTGCCCAGGCAGCATCTATGGCAGAACAAGCCATGTGCCGTCTTCACGACCCCAACACCAAATTAAGGTTTGGGATGAGATCTCCAGGCATGGAGCAGATAAACTCTAATAAAATACTCAGTCATGGTAGACAACACTGGCTTGTTCAAAGAACCATGTGTGTCCATTATTTAAGGTACACCCACTGAAGTCTTGCCTTGAGTACACAGAATTTCTCCCCAGCCCCACTGATCGAGGCGCTACTGCGTGCTCCGGGCTGGGCAGGCGGCTCCAGGTCTCCGCAGGATTTATTTCCAACAGAGCGGGACACTCATCCAGGCAGCTGCCAAGAACAGACATCGTCCGCAGCACAAACACTCCAGCACATCGTTTTCCCAAGTGGCCTGGAGATCATGTTTCACAGGGTATTATCATAGTGAAACGGCAAAACTTCACCACAGGCAGCAAAGCAAAATTAGGAAAAATAACACTACCAGTACTGCTGAAAAATATCAGTACTACTGTATTTTTATGTTTTAGTCCTTAAAAACTGCCGAAACAGGTTTCCCATTCAATTAAAGGAGCTCTCTGCATTACACTGGTATTTCAAGTGGGATAAATCTGCTGAACTCCCATAGAAAGAGCCTCTCTTGTTTTCCCCTTCCAGCAGCTCCACACAGGAGCCGGAGGGCTCAGCATCAACCAGGAACGTGCCAGTGTTCACCGTCCCAATTCCAGTTTGGGCAGTAGGTTATCAGCAGCGTCTGGGGGTCGGTGGTCCAGGCTGCAGCTCCAGCTTCAAACAGACCAAATACTTTTCTTAAGAAAGAACCCAGTGACCAGCTCAGGTGCATTTTTAAGAAAACTATAAACACAAAGGGGAAAAAAAAATATCTGTCCAGATAGTCAGATAGGGGGGAAAAAATAATTTATTATACCATTTCAATTCTCAGGACAATGATCTATCAAATCCCTGTCCTCAAATGTACATATTGGCCAGAATCCTTTCCTATACAGGGGCTAGAGCGGGGAGGGACCAGTGCGTGGGTCTGGCCTGGAGGCGCCAAACATCTGCTGGACCCCAAACCCCCCGAGACGGGGTCTGTCTGCGCAGGGCAGTGCTGCACGGCACCCAGGGGGTCCCATGAACTCAAATGGCTTTACATCCACGAAGGACTTGAGGAGCGCGTCTGTACTCACTAAATCCCGACAGGGTGGTGAACTGATGTATTTTCATGATGTTTTGGTGCAGATTTGCTGCCCTCGCGCAGGCTGTGGGGCTCACCACCCAGACACGTCCTTCCCAGCACCTCTGTTTTCCCTGCACAGAAGCTGCTAAAGTTTTCCAAGAGCACTCCCTGCAGCAGTGCTCCTCTCGCCTCCCCTCCCATCAGATCCGGGCCAGGAACAGGCAGCTCCTGCCAGGAATCATGAGATTCCTCTGCAGGGAGGCTCCAGCCTCTGGGTACCCAGGAGGGCACCAAGCAACCCGTGGCTGCTGGAGGACCTGCCCTAAGAGGAAAACCTCTCCCTGCCCGCTCAGCTGCCTGTACAACCATGCAAATGACACCTTAAAAAAAAAAAGGCACCTTCAAAACCATGGCTGTTAATATGCAAACTGATGCTAAGCTGATGTTACAGCCATTATGAGATCAAGAGTTGGCATTTGCATGCCATTCAGCTCCATTTTCACAGGGAATTATTTCCCACTCTGTTTATATTCATGTCCAAAAGGTGCGTGGAACTGGAGACACCTTTAAGCTTTCTTCATGCAAATTTTAGTAAAGTCACCCAAAATGTCTTTGGGAGTAAAATCATACTCAAAAATCATGCTCACAGCAAATCATACTCAGCAGTGAGCGTGACTAGTACATGAACAAGGTCTACCCCCAAGAGAAGATCCCTATTTTGATCTTACAGTGTAACTCCTTAACTATTTAAGCATGCAACAACATCACGTATGATGTTATCCACATTCCCTATGATGCACCTTCAACTTATGACTGCACAAAGTTGCTCTCGGCGTGCTGCACTGCTTTCTCCCGCTGCGCAAGGGCAGATGGCGCTGCCAGGTTTCCTTTGGTCAAAAGCCCAGGTGGAGCTTCACAGGGTGCTGCCTTCCAGAGTCACCGGATGAAGATGCCTCCACTGTGGCATGGGAGCTGCTGTGCCTGCCCAGGGCAGCTCCTGTGTCCTGGGTCCCACAGCCACCAGAAAAAACTCTTCTGCCACGCGTGGGGTGGAGCCAGGCAATGCCAGCCTGCCGGGGCCAGGATTTAATGCAAAGCTTTGATTCCAGACCTGCCCGCAGGGATGGGGGTCAAGCAGAGGGGTGTTGCTAGCCCCAGGGAGAAGACCACTGTGAAATAAGCAAAACTGAGTTCTTGAAGATACGTTGAAACTTGCCACAGGGCGACTAAGTGTGTTCTTTGCAATTTCATCACGACCTTCTTTAAAGGCACAAAACAATAATTAAAAGGAGATAAGGAAAAACAACCTGCAAACAAAGTAGGCACTGGAAATAAGTTACCTTCATGTCAGGAAAAGGTTATTTCCCTGTGACAGAACTGTATACACAAACCTCAGACAAAACAACATTGCTTAGGGTAGCCCATACCTAAATCAACCCCTGCAAATGCACCAAGTTTGAAATGCGCAACAAAAACCAGAATTTCTGCACGCCCCATAAAAAATAGGATGATAAAGTACTTCCTCTCCACTTAAATATATTATTAGATTTAAAATTGTGGTAATTGAACCCCATACATAAGCTTTTTAATTCAGGCCTTTTTAGAAATGTACTATAACAGGATGACGTTTGTTTTTACTGGCCACTGCTCACCCTGGAGAAGTCACCAGCCATTGTGCTCCTCCAGAAGGAGGATTTCCTCTAGTAAACCTGCCAGTAAAAAAAAAAAAAAAAAACAATCAGGCATCCTGATAGCTTTATTTGGTTAGAAGAATGGTAAACTTGTGAAATGCCATGAGCTATTCAATAGAAAAAGATTAGATGTGAGCAGCCCAAGGTTCATCATTTAAAGTCATGTCAGTGTGAAACTTTCCATTAGCTGATTAGAGGAAATAAGAGGCAGGGGGTTGGTTTTTTGTTAGTTTAAAGGAAAGAAGAGACAGTCCAATTTTTTTTCTGAAGCTAGCTCGCATCAGCTTCCATTAGAGGGGTAGAAAAAGCATGCTTAAAGGATTCGCACCTTTTGAGAGCTTTGCCCACTGAGCGGAGGATGGAGCAGGGCACGGGCTCCCACGCAGGCGCCCCCCCGCAGAGCAGGGCAGGCTGGCTCCTGGCTGCTGCCTGGCGCTAAGCTTGTTCTTCACGCGTTCATTTACAGGGGGTATTTCTGAGCAGTTTTTACTCGTAAACCAGCTCTATGGAATAATATTTTTGCACGTTACGTCCCATCTGCCACAGCTGCAGAGGTGTGTGTTATGAGGAAAGTGAGACCTTATGGAAGCTTATTGATTAGAATAAACATCATTGAGGACAGGTTGAGGGAGCTGGGGTTGTTCAGCCTGGAGAAGAGAAGGCTGCGGGGAGACCTTAGAGCCCCTTCCAGTCCCTAAAGGGGCTACAGGAAAGCTGGGGAGGGACTCTGGATCAGGGAGGGGAGTGATAGGACACGGGGTAATGGTTTCAAGATGAAAGAGGGGAGATTTAGATTGGATATCAGGAAGAAATTCTTGACTGTGAGGGTGGTGAGACCCTGTCCCAGGTTGCCCAGAGAAGCTGTGGCTGCCTCATCCCTGGAGGTGTTCAGGGCCAGGCTGGATGGGGCTTTGAGCAACCTGGTCTGGTGGGAGGTGTCCCTGCCCAGGGCAGGGGGGTGGAACTGGATGATCTTTAAGGTCCCTTCCAACCCGGACCATTCTATGATCCTATCTGAAGTACACACCAGGGTCCTGTGGCTGCAAAAGCAGAAGGAAGGGAGATACCATATCAAAGTACTCTTATTTCCAATTTCATGCTAAATTTAATACCAATATGCTTATTAAAGCAGTGTTCTCCACTGCAAGACATACAATGAATAATTTAATATCAAAACCACTCTAAAATTCTCTAAAAAACCTTAATAGCTTCCCAATGTTTAGCATGCAGCCACGTGCTTTGCAGAGTAGAATCCTATTAAATCCCTATGAAAATATCTCAGCAAATCACTATTAATCATACATGAGATGACTAAGAAGCAATCCTATAAGCTGGATACAGTGCCATTACATGTTAATATCCATTATTTAAAAAAAAAAAATCCAAAGAAGAAAACAAAGGAGATCTCTAATAAATCAGTGCTGTTGATTGGTGGTGTAGTAACCACATAAGGAAAACTTGAAGCAGCAGCCCAGAGGGGCCACTGCTTTTAGCAGATGAATATAATTCTTTTTGTACATTCATTCAGGCCTGTGCTGCTCTCATCGCAAACCTCACCTGCTGTATCACCACAAGAAATTTGGCGTTGGTTTTGGTTAAAGCCCTGTTCACCAGCACTGTGGCTCCTGCCAACACAGGGTCTCACCAGCTCCTACACCCAATGTGTCACCGAGCTGCCTAAGGGCAGGGCAGAGCTCAGCAGCACCGGGAGCCCCAGTCCCTCCCGGGGTGGCAGAGAGGGCAGGGACTTTTTTTTCGTCAGTCAAGGCATGTGTTAAACCAGAGGTTTTCCTTCTTGACCACTTTCTACCTCCCCTTATTCACTAGAGGTATCTTCCGCTGGGATGACTCCATGTGTCAGAAGACTTTATTGCACACTTTTGAGTGATTTACTGTGATAATCAGAAGAGTAGTCTCCTCAATTGATGTTGTCAGCTGTAAAAGCATAAAAGTTTACCCAGAATATTGAGTATAATGACCATCAAGCCATAGTTTCAGAGAGTTCCCCAGCTCTCAGCAATCACAGCTCTTCTTTTGCATCCCCATTCAGGTATTCTGAAACAGGTTTCTTTAAAGATGTCCCTGCTTACTGCAGCGGGGTTGTACTAGGTGACCTTTAAGGGTCCCTTCCAACCCAACACATTCTATGATTCTAACCTCACACCCTACATTGTCATTTCAAAGGTACTAAACTTACTATGTTATGTCAATGGATATTTTGTCACTCTAAAAGTTGGGTTACAGGCCTGATAGAGTTTAACACATTATGCTGTGAGTATGAATGCTGCACGTGTGCACCACACCTGTCTCAAAAATTCACGTGCCATTTTCAAAACATAATTGTCCACACCTGAATTAGACAATGATTTAAAATAAATAATTGGAATTACTGCTGTTAAAGCACATGCAAAGTTACAGAAGTAAAAGGAAACCTAAATGTGACTGGCAAGCTTGAGCCTGGGACAATATTTTTTCCCAGGTAATTTGGAAACCCCTAAAGGTAAGACTTTTATGAAATTAGTGCTGATTTCACCACGAGCTTTACTGCTGTTGGGGTTTTCTCTTAATGAAGCTCTTTTCGAAGCTTTACATTGCACGGTCTTATAGACTGATGGTAACACCATCTCAAGCTTTTGGGTTCAACAAAGAACATGTACTGTATTCTAACTCCTCTCTCTTGCAGACAAAGGGAAGGAGCTCCTCAGGGTGGAATTCCTGGGTCATGATCCCATTGGCCACATCTCGGTGCCTGTGGAGAGGAGCCCTGCCAGCAGGTTCTCTAATGGGCATCACTGCTGGGTGCAAGGGGATGCTGAGCAAAGGCTCCATCAACCTCTGAGCACATCGGTCCGTGGTGCCAGAGCAGGGACAAGTCCTGCAGATGCATCGGGGGACCCAACTGGAGCAGGTTCTTGAGAGCCTGCTTGCAGGCATGGGTGGAGGAGAGCAGCTAGGGCCTGGGAAGGAGCACAAAGGGACAGGGGTGGAAAAAGGGAAGAATACAAGAAGAATGATATGAATGATCTGGAAGGGAAAACAACTGCAAGGGCATGGAGTCAATTTAAATATATCTATAATATATATTATTTTATATTAGATATTGTAAATATATAATATGGATATATTTCTATATTTTTAATATATCTTATACACTATATATATTTATAAAAGGAGGTGGTAGAAAATAGTAGCTTGTTGGTATATGAAGGCCTGCCCTGAGAGTTGTCTCAGTGCAGTTGTCAGCCTTTGCAATCATCATTAGTACTGCAGCCAGAGGTGCGCTCCCGGCCGTGGCCAAGCCCCCGCTGTGCCCCTGCCTGGGCATCACCCCCAGATCCCCCCTCTAACAGTATCTTCCCAAGAAGCTGTCATCTCGCAGCCACCCAGTTCAGGTGACAGGTTCTTATTACAGACACCATCTTGCTACAGCTTTTATTACAGCCTCTGTATCCCCTCACAGGCACAGGCGAGACATTTCGGGTCTGCGATCCCAGGGCTGCGCGGGAGGAACCCCAGTGACCTGCAAACAGCATGGCACGGGCATCACCTCTTCTACAATGGCTACAGACGAGGAGGCATGAAAACAACAGGGAAACTGGGGCTGGCACTGCGAGAACTGCAAACAAGGTCAATAGCGGCGTTGCTGCTCCAGCGATCAGCGTTTTCCTTAAACCTGTGCAGTTACACAAGATGTATATAATAAAGTGAATCTTACTTCATCATCTTCTCAGGTGCTTACTGAGACATGCTGCTATAAGCAAAAGCCAACGTTTTAAAATAAACAGATGACACACCACTAAAAGAAGAGAAAGGTCAATAGCCAAGGATGTTCTTAATCAATGTCAGATGATAAATCATGGAAGAGCCAATACATTAATAGATCAATTCTTAGTTTACTGATTTTGGCATTTGTGTTCCATTTGCAGCCAAAACACATTTGAGCTCAGTTTTATAGAGACTTGCACCTTGTGCACGAAAACCTTTTCTTCTGCCAGCACCACCTGGGCACTATTTTGCCAAGTACTCTTATCTATATATCTATATCCTGATGTATCTATATCCTGAAAATATATCCATATATAAAAATTTTCAGTTGTCAAATTCACATTGCCATCAAACCCCAGACAAGTTTCTTTGACACCAGCTCCTGGGTTTACTTCAGCTGTGGTTTCCACTTGCAGCCGCTCTGTACCAGCGGCTCCATTCCTCCCAGTAAGACCAGTGGACAGACAGCACAGTTACACCAAGCGCTGCCAAGCGCCATCTCCAGCCCCGGGCAGGACGGGGGCAGCCTGGATGCCCACCACTGGTCTATGCCTTCGGTGCAGTGACAGCACACTGCTCCACGTGGGCAGCCCCAACGCCGCCCGCAGCACGTGCTGCGTTTTCCCAGATGCTGTCAGCTGCCTTCATGGGGCCACCCAGCCAAATGCACAGACAGGCAGAGGCACGGGGTTAACTTTTCTGCGACATTTACATCTTGGAAGGGATAAATGTCTAAAAAAAAATCTTAGTTTATATTAAATACTACAATAAAAATTTACATAAAGAAACAGCAAATTTCAGCATCTTATTCTGCACAAGGGGGAAAAAAACCCCCAACTCTTTGGCAAGTACTCAAACATTCTTTTCTTCCTAAATTAAGAGTGGAGAAATCTGTATTGAACAAAATCTTACAAGTTTAAGTCATCCTCACCCCTATTATAAAGGATTATCCTCTTAAAAAAAAAAAAACCACGAAAGTACTTCAGGTTCCCTTTCAACATAACTCAATACTGCACCTTTTACATCCCCAGAAGCTGCACTTGCACAGCCCCTTCAGCTTCTCCGTATCCCAGAAACAGCCAAGGAATCAGCATATAATCGATCTCCTTGCTGAACCCCAGGAGTTTTTTTTTTATTGTCAACCCCCATAACTCAAATCTGGTTACTAAGAATTACAGTCATTTTTAGCTTTAGCTTTTTCAGTTCTCAGCCTCACAAGCAGGCAGCGTTATTCAAGCTAGCAGGTTAATGATTTAAGTGTGTCATTAGAGAAGACTGCCTTCTGTTCTGTTGCTATGAAATAATAGCACAGGAGATTAGCAAGATTTAGATTATCTTGTTGTTATATCAAGTTTTTTCAGGGAGCAATGCAAGCAGAGGCCGGGCTTCTCCTTCCAGGGGCTTCTCCTTCCAGGGGCTTCTCCTTCCCCTCTCCCCTTTGCAGCCAGGGCATTTCCTTAGGTGGTGGAGCTGCCTTTCCTGCTTGGCAGAAACACGAGCCGCTGCCATTGCGGCCTGCTTCCTCCAGCTTCACTCCTGAGCCCAACGCGCTCTCAGCCTCATCGAAGATCTACACAAGGCAAACACGTGTGGATGGAATCAAGAGAAAAGCCCAGTAGCAAATACCACCAAACAGCCAGCTTACAGAGAAATGTTCGCGTCAGCACATTTCTCCACCAGCAGAGACGTCAACAGCAACCAACAGTTTGGAAAGGCTACAGAGCCACTACCAAGAGCAATATCTTCCTACTTGGTCATGTTATGCTCCCTAGGTGCATTGATAGCTTTTGTGGCTGGATATAGTGACAGAAAATACAGCGTTTGAACTGCTGCTGCTGGGTCTGACCAGTAAAATCATTCCTTAGACCCCCCCTCCTCTTGCCACTCAAGCATGAGGACATCCCATCAGGGAGCAGGTCCGTTAACCCCACTCTGCTGCAGGACACCAGGTGGAGACACTGCACCCAGGCTCATCTTCCCAGTGCACGCAAGGGCAGCAAAAGCTGTAGAGCCGAACCCTCCAGCTCAGGGTGGGACAGATGGTGCATGTGCCAGAACAGCATTTCTGATATTCCTCACCGGCGTTCACCTGCTGGCAGGCACGGCCTGCCTGGCAGGGACCACCAGTCTCCAACCCTCTTCCTCCACTGCAAGGCCATTTCTTTTCAAGCTGGTTAATGTTTTGATGTAGGACTAGAAAACTCACAGCCATATGGTTCCCATCACATTTTCCGCAGGACAACATTAAGGAGAGGATGCCTTTGAAGGTGCAGCCTGAGCTATCATGCAGGACCGATGCAGTGAAGTCTTGACTCGTCCAGCAATACACAACTGCAGGAGACCACGGGCCCTGTATGCCAACCCCGCTTTCATTTCCATCCACCACATTTCACAGTCTCCCACTTGTGCCACAGAGAGCATCTTAACAAGGACCAGTTCCCCTCCACATTGCTGCATGAACACTGAATATCTATTTCCGCTGCTAGATAAACCAAACTGGGTCACTTTGTTTCTCTATAGCGACTCATATTTCCATCTGATGGTTCACACCACAACCCAATACCACACAAAACACTATGAGCTTTGTGTCCCCAGCAGATCATCTAATGATGCTTTCAGAAGAAATACCACACTCAGCAGTAAATTTTTCTGCTGCAGCTTATTATTTAGTTAGAAAAAGACATTTGAGGAATGTAATCTCATTCTTACCTTTTCAGCTGGCTCCTTCTCCATGCGCGCTTGTCTCAGCTCTCCGGGTGCTCCCACCTGCAGCTCACAGACAGCATCAGGGCAGAGAGTCCTTGTGCAAGCAGGCAGCCAGCATCGTGGTTCCTATATAACCCCCACTGAGGCACCACACCCCGTCTGACAGGGAGCCTGTGCCTCCTGGGGCAGGTGGGATTCATCGCCTCCTCGTCAGCGCTGCCGGCCGCCCCCAGCCCCTCGTCCAGGTGGTGGGATGCTCCCCAGCCCCCTGCCCGGGCAGACTGAAGAACGGCACTTACAGCCTACGGCCTGCCGTGGTTTGGAAAGCTGGGCTATGAGAGGCACAGTCTTCGTCTTTCCCATCAGAAAGAAGGAATCAAGCCGACAGCAGGTGGGACGTGTTGTCGGCTTCTCAACATCACTCACCAAAACTAAGCAGGTCTCTAGGAAGGAAGAATTCATAACACCAAGCCTTAGAGTAGCTGGAAGTGCAGAATTTATTTCAAAAGTCAGCACACAAGCTGCTGAATTGCTTTTATTTATCAAGTGACTTAATTATTTCTACTGGAAGGTTATTCGTGAGACTTTCCATCCTGCAATTCTTACATGACTATGTCAGGAAGTGAAGTAAGAGTGCAGGAATGGACAACGTGAGTCAAAAGCAGCAGTTAAATGTTTGGTTTCGCTTCTGTGGATCAGAATCAAGACATGGGAAAGTAAAAAGAACTGAGATGAGTCTAACTGTCACCTTGCCCATGACAACAGCCGCCGGCAATGTCCTGTCCTCAGGGTGTTTATGCATTTAGGTCAGACCCCCGTGCTGCTGATCACTTGCTATAAAGCTGCTTTGAACAAACATATAAGCATTTAAGTATGTGTTTTACCGCACACTTCAGATGCCGTCCATGGACCACGGGGGTACTGTTGAGGTGATAACATTTAAACAAACAAAGAGTGCGTTTGGCTGCCTTACAGACTCTTAAAGAACTTGAGTTCCTCCTGGGCTTCGGGAAGATTATTTAGCTTAAGTATTTTTAGAAAGCAGAAACCAAATTGAAAACAAGCAAACATCAGCTGAGTTAGTATCTCTATCGCTATCAACATCAGTAGTTAAAAAAAGTTGTCCAGCTGTACCAGCTACCCTGTCAGGAATACACTGGGGTGGTTCTTCACGCAGGGGGCTGCCAGCGGGCAGCGATGGCAGCCGGGCACAGGGGCTGCAGGGTCACACTGCGGGGAGAGCTCATTTCGAGGTTCCAGGACTTTTTCTGACTTTGCAGGCAGCCAGCCTTCACGTGGCACAGCACTAAATCCACAGCCGCTGCCGTGGCCCGTGGGCAATCCTGTTCTTCTGGAAAGCTAGTCTTATAAATAATTATTAAAATAATGCAGAGCAGAAGCTGCTTTGGCATAGAGCGCTGCCGGAGAGCTGGTGGGGAGAGGAGCAGGTTCCTGTCCCCGATGCTGCTGTGGTGGGGAGCAGCGTTGCCCGGGCAGTGACGGGGCAAGAGGCGATGGGCACAGAGGGAACCGCTAGAAATTCCCACTGAATGTAAGAAAACACATCGTAGAATATTTTACGTATCCTGGGCTGTGAAGGAGCTGAGCTCTGCTTGGTTTTTGAATGAATAAAAAACACACTTATGCATTTTTCAGCCCCCTGCTCTGATGGGTGGGTTTGGATCCAGTTATGATTTCCCTCTGAAGGTGGGTCCTGCTCCCGCAGCTCCTTCCCCTAAAGCCAGGCGTCGCCTGGAAAGTGACTTTCCCTCTTTCAGACAGACACGTCAGGCGCCTAAAAGCAGTGATTGAAAGTAGCCCTGTACCTTGGCTTGTGCGTTGGGAGTGGGGAAGCAGACGGATGGGCTTGGAGCACGCCTGCGCTGGGGAGAGCCGAGGGCGCCCAGCGCTGGGACGGGACCCCTTGCCGTACCCGGCATTGCTCATCGCAAGGAACATTTATTTTTAGATCGCTTACCGCCGCTAAAACATACTTGGACTGTTTTCAGTCTGACTCAGAGCTGAATTCCTGTTCTTCTGGAGGATGAGTTTTCTGTCCCCACCCAAAACGGAGAAGACAAAACAAAATGAAACTGAAAAAAAACCCAGCTGGATCTGAATTGAAGCCCAGTGCGGATGTTTCCAGCCTGTGCTGGTGCCTGTGTCCAAGCAGGGCATGGGACGACTGTCACGGGCCGGCAGAGGGTGGCTGGGGCACTCTGGCCGGTGTCAGCATTGCTCCACAGCCACAGCAGTGATGGGACATCGCGTGGGTCTCCCCAGGAGAACCCAGGCCCACAGCCCATCGCCTTTACCGCCCGCCGCACCCCGACTCAGCACCACTTAGCCCAGGGGGAAATTCCCAGAGGGAAATACAGCCCTCAGCAGAACTTGTGCTTTGGGGCTCTTTTGATTTAAATTTGCCTGTATGCTCCTCAGGACTGGAAGAATTAAGCAGCAAGGAGTATGCATGCAGAACTTTTTATCACAGGGTTTCTATCTTAACGTCGCCTGGGACAAAACAAAAGCCTGTGGGGGGGTCTCAGAGCTGGAAACACCGTGGCACCCAGGGCTGGGGGAGCAGCACTCTTACCTTAAAGTGTTTGGTTTGTTTTGGGTTTTTTTCCAGAATTATACGTTTCCCCTGTGAAGTGAGATGCAACCGGTTCCTGCAAAGGCCCTGAGAGCTGCCCCTTCAAAGCGAAACGGGTACAGCTGCAGGGAGTAACTTCGGAGGGAAGCAAACGGTCCTCTTGAATATTAGCCTTTTTGGAAAGAAACTTTAAAGTTTTTCTAGCTGGATGCTACAGACTATTTATTCATTTTCATGATAATTTCTGTAAGAGTCCTTTTTTGTGGATTTTTTTTCTATTTTTAATTGCAAGACCAGAAACACCATAGTAAAGAATGTAATGAACAAAGTTTTCACTAACGAGTTTGGGGAAATGGGAGTAGATGGGGATTTTAGAGACTGTCACTAACTCAAAGGCACAAACCAGGATTATCTCAGGTGGTGAAAGGGACCAGAGCCTGACAGGTCTTAAAATCACCCGAGATGCCTAGATTTTGTATAGGAGCTCCCACGCTAAACAGAAACGCCTTTTATGAAGTCCAAGAAAAGAAAAGGTGTCCTGCAGCAGAGCTGAAGGGGGCTCAGAGAAGAGTAAGCTGCTGCTGCACTATTCACCTTAGGCTGGGCAAGGCAGGAGCTGCAGGTATCGCAATTTCCAATTATAGGAAGAGTTAAAATTACGTTAATCAATACCATATAATCAGGACAAAGCCAGACTCAGAAACAGGGTTACTAAGAGATTATTAAACTTCCTTTTTTTCCCCTCTTTGCCATTGCTTTCGGTCCCACCCAGCCGCTGCAGTGCTGCCTTTCAGCCACAGGAGAGCACGAAGAGCTCGACCGAGCCTGAGCCGCAGCAAGGGCTCCTTGGGGCCGGCTGTAGGGAAGGAGAGCAAAGCCCTGAGCTTTGGTGCCTGTGCAAAAGGTTTCTTACTCTCTGGTTTTACTTTGTAGCTGCAGTTTAATACCACCGTTGCCATCTCTTTTCCCCTCTTCTATGTTTTTTGACACTAGTGATGTATATCCTCTGCTAAATCTTCCTTTTAGAAGGAATTAGTCTGTACTGCTCGATATTTACAATTCATTGTCTTCTTCCATTCTGAGCAGAATGGTTCTAAAACTTACTTATGTAGACAGCATGGATTTTTATTTTGGCTATGTATCTCTGTATCTGCTTTATACATAAGTCTTCCCATAGTGTGAAATCAGCCTGGCCATTCAGAGTTACTGTGGATACGCTGGTCTGGCCTCACAGCTGCCAGCTTTGAGTGGGAGGTTGGATTAGATGATGCCCTGCGGTCCCTCCTGCTCTGACTTATCCTGTGATCCTATGATATTACGTACTTATATATAATTAAATAGAATTTTTTTCCTGGGATTAAACAACAGCTGGTCTTACAATAAATGGTCAATAAAATCTGAGTTCCTCTTCCTGCATCTCAGGTGGCCCATAAATCCAACTTACGCTGGAGTACAGCATCTGCAGTGGAGACATTAAAAAGAAGGAAACATTAAAAATGACAATATGAGACACAAACCAGCAGTCAGGAGTATGGAATTTTGTCAAAAATATGTGAAACAGGAAATAATACCTGCCATGAGAAATCTCAGAAGATGTTGGTTTCACATTCTGCCCAGATCTGTAAGTGCCACAAACCTGTATAGTAGGCAGTGCTGTGAAAGACAGTTTTCAAAAGCACTTGGATTTATAATCCTGAGGCTCAAAACGGTTTCAGAGATTTCAGCACACTTTGTAAAGGCAAATATTACCTGCTGATGATTCTGCTCCAGCTGAGATGCCCACCTTTCAGCTGGACACGAAGTTATCGGTGCCAGCTCCCACTTTGGGGGTGCTGCAAAAGGCAGAGCCTGGCGCAACTCCGGACGGAGCAGCCGCACGTGCAGAGAGCGGAGCGATGCTGAGCCTGGCCCGGGATGGCGCCAGCTCCAGCCTTGTCCTCCTCTTAGGGAAGGACGCGAGCGCTCGGGGTGTTGTTTGCTTAGTCAGGGCAGGCAAATATTTCTAGACTGTTGTTCTGCAGCTCCAAATCCCACTCGTTTGTGGGAACCGAATGCAGGGTTTGGGTTGGGCTGCAGGACCTGGGTACAGGGGGGAAATGTGGGGTGCTGAGCCCGGCCCCGCTCGCCCCACGGCCCTCGGACCCTGCGTTGGAGCAGCAGGGATCCCCCCTGCAGCCCTCGGAGTGGCTTGATGGGAAACTGCTGATGTGGTTTTTTTTAGTCATAGTCTTGCAGCTTGATTGCATAGAAACAAAAAAGAGCTTAACAGCTGCCAGCCTGTTCCCGCTTCGGTTAGAGCCGTTGCAGTCCTTCAGAATTTCAGCTGAATGCAACTGATAACCGATTTTCCAATTAGCTAGCCTGTGACTTTTAACATTTCGTGTGCCATGATATGATGAAGACGCATACTAGAGAAATAATAGCATCTCTATTATAAAAAACAGTTGATATAATGTATGGGAGTTCTATTAGGCAGTGCTGGGCTCTCAGATGCACAGGCACTGGTTTCTAACTCTGCACCTTTTTGATGATGGATATATAGTATACATTAACAGAAAGAGCATGTATTTAGAGATGACTACTTGCTGGGTACCAAGCCTACGGGCAATAGCTGTGCAGGTAAATCCAACGCTGGTGTGTACACAGGGAGGTATCCGTAGTGACTCGATCCACTTAATAAGGAGCAGATGACCCTGCTCACCTCGACGGACACAGCAAAACAAATAATTAAACATGTTAATCCATAAGAACTGTCACTACACATTGTTTACAAAGAAAAATCACCTCCTGGCCATCGATCAGCCGGACATGGGATGGCACATGCTATACAGATGCGTCTCCGGTGGGGAGAGGGCAGTGGCATCTGGCATATCCACAGCTCAGCCCTGTCACAGGGCTTGCACTGGCCTCGTCCCCGTCTGGGCAGGAGATCACAGACAGACACCGGCCAGACCCCGCAAGGACCAGGCAGTGACACCTGGAAGTGTTGGGCAGGCAGTGCCGCCTCTTCCAGCAAACCCAGACTTGAGGAGAACATCTTAAGCCAGACCTCTGTGCGTCAAAGCAACTTGAGCTTCTGCAAGACTCTTTTCTGTGCTAAAAAAATCAAAAGCAAAACCATACATTTCTTCTTGATTTATACGAAGAGCCTAGAGTCACCTCCCTGGCAGTAACAGAATTGCTGACGATGTGTGCTGATGGGAAAAACAGACCTTGTTTTCACCATACTGTGACAGGACCCTGTCCTCGTGATTCAACCTGTGAGACGTACCTGCCCCGGAACACCCCGTGCCCAGCCACGGGCAGGAACGAGCCGGGGTGAGTGTCAGGCGGGGTCACCTGCGCTCCCCCAACAAGCCTTGCCATCCTGTGTGCTCTCTGGAGGGGCAGAGGTGTGTTTTCTAACATCATTAAAGGTAGGCTGTGGCTTACCATTTCAGATTCATACAGGCCTAATTAAATAGATCGTTTCAAATTACCAATGCAGATGCTTCCACGGAAGCTGCCGATCTTTATCTGCCCTTCTGCACACACGGTTGCCGGGGGAGGCTGAGCTGGCAGCACAACCTGAGCTGAGGATTGCACAAGCTGTTTTCTGGAAAATGGCTCGCAGGCGGCGGTTTATTTCTCTTCTGCCTTCTCCTTCCTTCCTGCCCTGCCTTCAGTACGGGGCCTGAGCCAGCGCCTGGCAGCCCCTTCCTCCGCTTCCCCATTCGCAGCTGAGATGAGGATGCCGAACCGGCGCTTGCACAACCAGGAGTTGCTGCCATCTCACTGCTCTGCACGTACGGCCATCACGTGGGGGGGGGAAAAAGGGGTGGCTGGTATCGCAAAACTGCCCATGACATCAAAAGGTGAAGAAAGATGTTTCCATACCTTGTAAAGATGATGGAATTCACCAGAAGAGAAATGCTACTACTGAGAAGGAAGGGCACGTGGCAAACTACCCATGACAGGCATTGCCTCCGGTGGGTTGGGATGGGGGCACTGGGAACAACAGTGAGCCTAATGGCTTCAAACTGGAGGAGGGTAGATTTAGATTAGGTATCATGAAGAAATTTTTCACTCTGAGGGTGGTGAGCCCCTGGCCCAGGTTGCCCAGAGAAGCTGTGGCTGCCCCATCCCTGGAGGTGTTCAAGGCCAGGCTGGATGGGGCTTGGAGCAGCCTGGTCTAGTGGGAGGTGTCCCTGCCCAGGGCAGGGGGTTGGAACTGGATGGTCTTTAAGGTTCCTTCCAACCTAAACCATTCTGCGATTCTATGGTTCTATGAATAACTGGGCGAGGTGAACAGGTGACCAGCGGGTGCAATAGATTGGGTTGTGGAGCGACAGGCATTGCATTTGGTTTGGCAGACTCCTACATGAGATACACAGAAGAATTCAGGCTAAACACAAAGTGGCTTTGTGTTGAATATGCACAATTTCTCCTTTCACGTTGTCTCTCAAGCCCAAGATGGATGGCAGCAGTGAAAGCAAATATAGATAGTCAGGTGTAGGAGCTGGCAACCGCAAATCTCTAACGCAGAAAAAAATTAAATAAAAACAGCATGTCCGGGTGGAGTGTACATGGCCTTTCCACTTCTGCTAGGGGATTATGTACATATTTTAACAAAACCCAAACCCACCAACTCCTCTTGTGCCCCACGTAAGCCTATTCACAAGAAAACCAAGACACTGAGCTGATACAGGAAAGCCCCCAATAGCTACAGTTTTAGAAAAAAACCATTTCTTTGAAAAGTCCTGTTCTGTCCACTGCAAAAGGCAAAAGTGAGTCTAATAAAGGTGTTTCAGCTTAATATTTATTGCTGTGTGGTACTTTCCCTGGAAGAAAATTCCTCTTTGTTGCATTAGACCCCAACTTTAAAAAGGGAATATTCAACCAGCTTTTGGAAATTCTGCTTTCAGCTTCCTCTGTATTGGGATGAACATGCACAATGTCACAGACAGCTGAATAACTGCGTCTTGATGCTATTTCCAATGGTCCTTACAAAACCAGGAGGTATTTATAACGGAAACCTTATCTGTCCCAGGCTGTGCTGCCATAACATATGTGATAGATCTTTTTTTCATCACCAACAGGGTGATTTAACAATTTATGCATAAAAAAGCAAACAGAGGGAAGAAAATAAGGCTTTACGTACATTTCTCTCCAGTCAAAATTCTGGTTAGCCCTGCCCGGACACTCCCTCTCTGTTCCAGCATGGGACCCGCTGCCAGCAGAGCCAGAGAGCGGCGGCGTTAGCCAGCGGCATTGCTGGGGGGGACAGGACCAGCCCTCCCACGGCAAACTTCTAGGGGAGCAGTCCAGGAGACACTCATGAGATGTGACAGCCAAATCCTTCCCGCAGCATCACCGGGATCAGCACCAGCATCACCCCGAGCTCGGGGGGATCCCCACGGGTGCCCCGAGGGTGCTGGGCGCAGCACCCAGCGCGTGTGGTGGCCAGCCCAGCGGGACACTGGCATGAGTATTTGCGCTAGATACTTGCAGAGGGAAGCAGCTACTTAATCTGCCAAATTGAGCCAAAGGACTACCTCTGCTCACAAACTTCTAGGTTCTTCGGATTAATAGGAAAAAGGAAGGCAGAATGGCGTCATAGACATTAAAGGGAATAGCACATAAACCAAAACACTCAACACAAAGGAGGTTGGTTGTGGTTTTTAAACAGGATGCACAGTTTATTATTGGGCAGGCAGGTATCAATGAAACAGTTAGGTGCGTTGCAGGTGAACACCACATCAGAAGGCAGAACTGAAGCTGTCTCTGATGAGACAGGTGGTCCTTTCTCAATGCCTCAGGGCCACCGAGCCCGTGGGCAGCGCTGGCTTTGTGCTGCGCCAGAGGCCCCTCCATCACCCGTGGAGCACGGGCAGAGGAGGGGCTGCCCGTGATGCTGCCCACGCTCTGCCCGGCGCTCGTTGCTCTCGGCACATCCTTCCCCAGCCCAAGCCCGTACCAGCTTCTTACTCCATGGATCTCTCTGTCCTTTCCATTTGAAGTCAGGTCGGTCGACCAGAGAGTAAGTTCTGCTGCTGCAACGATTCTGCAGGGATGTTAGGCAGATAACTGGCTCCTCGTTAGCTCCTGTTTCATTATCAGAACTGTTAATGAAGTTCGAACTGCAAGGTCCAAATTCTGCTTCAAGATATACATTCTGCTCACACTTATAGATAATTACATTAAAGTTAAGTAAATCTATAGTTTGAAAAGCGACTGCGAAAGTGCCAGTATGAGCTTGCATAGCCATCCCCGCGATGTACAAAGGCAAATCTCAGATAAGAACTAAAATGACGGATTTTCTTATTTCTATTTCCGCAAGCTGAATCCAGGTTTAACAGCAAAGAGTGAAAGAACCTGACTGCACACACACACGTCTTCGCTCTCTCGGTGCTCCCGTGAAATGCTTGTTTCAAGGAGCCAAAAGTTACAGCGTTCTGCGCTCCTCGCACTCATCACGAACCAACCCAGCAACCTCGCCCCTGCCTCCCTCCTGCAGCGCCGACGGCGTTCCACCCAGCCCTTTGCATACCCTCCTTTTTCACCACATCTGAGATGCCAGCCCTCGCCAAATCAGCTGGAAACGGAAATTGTCCCAGTTATTTATCCTGAAAGGTAAACCTCCCAGGAGAAGCAGCGTTTGCAAACGTTTATGCAAAGAAGACTCAACCTTGATCCCCAGACTGTGTTGAGAATGTGAACTAGTGCCCCTGGCACAGTTCATCCAAGCCTAGGTCCAGTCCAGCATCAAGTTATAGCTCACAAAGCAGCTGTCTGAGAACAGCATATTCCTTCTAATAACTACCATGATGACCTTTTATTTTCAATATTAATCAGCCGTAGCGTGTCCTGCTATGAGAGCACGGTTTCCTGCTGTACCGTTGTGAGAGCACATCGCTTCTGGTTTGCCGCAGTCAGATCAGCAGCAGGAGGGCTCCTGTACAGCAAGGTAACAAGTGCATTTAGAGGAACGCAATCAGCTCATGCATATTCTATAGCGTAAATAAAGTTATCTAACAAAACGGCACTGTACGTTGGTGAACGCTCTCCTTAAGAAAGTTTCCTCCCCGCCATGTCCCACTACGAGAGGTCTCCTCCTTCATTCATTTGCTGGTGGTTGTCACCCTGCTCAAGAGCTGCCTTAATTTTGCCACCAGCATCTCTCTGAAGTGGTCACCCATTAAGAAATAAAAAACAGGATTAATGGCACTATTCAAAAACGCAATGGGTCTCGTGATGATGTAAATGATGTTGATGATGCCCTGTGTGCACACAGACACGTTCAAGGATGGTATTCGGGAAGCAAGTCGGACATTGCGCATTACGTGATAGGGAGTGAAGAGCAATGAGAAGATAACCACTGTGAGGATGACTAAAGTAAGGGGTTTTTCAAGTGTCAGGAGAGAACTGACTTGCTCATTCCTATTTTTAAGGAAAAGAACCATCTTTACATAGAAACAGCACATGATCACGAGAGGGATTAGGAACCCAAAGACCGTCAGAAACATGCTATAGATGAGGTTTTCCGCAGGGTCTCCAGAGCTCGCATAATCAAGACACTTGTAATTATTGTCAGGCGTTATAGGCTCCAGGAAATACATCAAGGGCAGCAGTTCCAGTATCACCCCAAACCATATGGCCACAGAGATGATAATGGCCGTTTTCCTCTTCTGTAGAAAATGTTCTCTGAAAGGATATTTTATAAGCATGTATCGGTCAACACTGATAACGGTGAGGAAAAGGATGCTGCTATACAGGTTTGCATGCAACAGGAATCTGTTGCTATGGCACAAGATGCTCTCCTTTGCCCATTGATCTCTGGAGTAGCTGTTCACGAGTATTGGAAGAGTACACAGAAATAATAAATCTGATAATGATAAATTGAACAGGTAGACGTTGCCACTTTTCCAGTTTTTCAGGCAGAAAATATAGCCAAACACAGCAACAGCATTTCCAATGAAGCCAAAAATGAACACAAGGCTGTACATGGTGGAAAGATAATATTTTTCTAGGGCTCTGTTCATCAACAAACAGCCATCTGTCTCGTTCACAGCCTGGAAAGTCAAAAGGAAAAGTAAATAAATAAATAAATAAATAAATAATAATATATTCACACATACATATATACACACACAGATATATAAAAATTATAAAAATTGCATGGCTATTTTTATATTGTTGCTGCAATAGTTGAATATAGCATCCTATTTCCTTATGACTTATACGGTAAATAGAGACTTAAACTCAAAGACTATCCCTTACGCACACAAGGTTTCTACTTTCAGCTATCGACCAGGGTTGCCAAGCAAGATGAAAACGTGCGTGATCTAGAACCTGTATGAGGTTCAGCATCACCTGAAAGCATCTGCCGTAGCGACCGAGCTGCCGCTTGGTCAAACCCATGGCACTACCAGGGGCTGGGAAAGTGAAAACAGCCTCTCTCCACTTTTTCACAGCCCTCACTGGCAGTCATCTGCCTCCCTGTTACCCAACGCCGGTCCCGTGGTCACCTCACTCATCACTAAAGCAGAAGTTGGCTGTCAAGATTGATAAAGGATGAACTCATTAGCAGCAATACAGCCACGCTCTGACGGTGATACTCAGAATTCGTTAAGAGGTCAGGAGAGAATGTGTTTGTTAAATTCATGGAACCGTTCATCGTGCACATTGTGCGGGTTTGCTGGTAACTCGGTACCAGAGTTGCACGGGAAGCGCTGTGAGAGAGGATGAAGCGCGTATCCTGTGCATCCCGGCAGATGTGCCGCAGCACTTCCCAGCCATTCTGGCAGGCACAGGGCATTTCTGCTCCTGGAGTTTCACAAGTATCTTCTGTTTTCTACAAAAAGCCCTTTCAAAAAAGGAAGGTTCAGCTACAACTGATCAGTCCTCATTGACATGAAAGCGACTGCGGTCAAGGGCACAGCACCATCAAATTCAGGATAAAAAAGCCTCCGAAGCCAAATTCACAAAGTTTAAGTCGCTTTTGTTACTAACCGCCTGTGAAGTGAGAACACGGCATATGATTTATTCAGGTCACAGCTCGTAACTCCTGCTCAGCCCACACCCCGGCCACCGTGGGAAAGATAACACTTTTCCAGGGCTCTGTTGGTCAGCCTTTGTCTCGCCGTGCCCAGAGCCCGGCCGGAGGAGGGGAGCCCGTTCCCTGCCGGGACAACACATGGCCGTTCGCAGCCGGGAAGAGCTGCCAGCACCGCTGCCACCCCTCCTGGGCGGCTATTTCATTTTCTCTTTGGCTCCAGACAAAGAGCTGCTCGTTTCAGCTGGGAAGTCGGTAGCACGCTCAGTATTCTTTACGGAGCAACGCTTTCTAGGAAGCCGCGCCACGCGTGAGTTTGCCTGAGGACAAATTTTGCTTTCTTTCTAAAGGTTGGTTAAAAAAAAAAATGCTTTCACGCTACAGGGGAAGAAATAGAGTAGGATCTCAAGTGCTCACTCCTCTCCGTCCTCAGGGAAACACACCCGGACCCACCTGCGGGGGAACCGCAACCTAAAGACAGCTTTTAGCGAGAGCCTTTGGTTAAAACATTAGCAAAACAATTAGAAAACAAAACGGTAGAAAAATGGGATATAGATTAAAATTGAAATCAAGCTAAGTCTAAGCTCTGAAAGAGCAGCAAGGTGGCTGCCACAGAAAGCTGCTAATGACAGTCTCCACAGTTCTTGTCATTATTGTCAGTCTTTCCTAAGTTGTTCCGGCGTCTAGAATTTGTTAATAGGTCTCTGCTCTCAAAGCACTGTATTTTATTTTAAAGGTTGATCATGAGGCGGAATAAAGTACAGCGTATTCAAAACTTCATAAAGTTACATCCAACAATTACCTACACTTGTTCTGTACCAAACAAACACAATCATACAGCCACGAAGGCTCACTCTGGTCAGAACAACCTGCCGTGCAGCACCCAGCCCAGCCCTGGCTCTTCAGGCTCTTGGGAAGAAACTCAACACGTCAGTGAGATTTGAATTCCAGAAAATGCTGCACTAACATCAGCACTTCAAACGCAACTAATAATTAAAACATTACTGCATTGACAGACACGTTGATTTAGGTAGTCATTAGAAAAAAAGACCGATTAATCAATTTTAAGGTAAGTAGTCAGTAACACAACGAAAGGATTCATTCGAAAAGGTCTCATCCGAGGAACAGCAGAGTCTCCCGGAGAAGCGGCCGTCCGGCAGCCGGCTCTCGGGCACAAGGACACCTTACCATCCCCAGGGCTGGCGCTGCCTCTCCCCCGGCACTCCCAGACCATGCCGTGGTGTGAAGTGTTGGGATCCCCGGCGCGCAGCGCAACCTCGCCACGCGGCCAAGTTTGCATATGATTCAATCATTAATGAGTCAAGACAAAGGCGCTATTTGTTTGGCTGAGCGGGACACGGGGGGCAGTTTTTGTGGGAGGAAGGTTCTGCAAAATGTGTGCTGAGCCCAGGAGAGAAGCAAACAGACACTTCCCCTCGGCAGAGAACTGTTTGGAAATGGCCGGGGCGGCCGGGCTCTGCTCCGTGACGGGGCTCAGAGACGGGACTCCCCCCAAAATGCTGCTGTGGGGGCGAGGTGCGGATCTCGCCCACAGCGAGCCATGGGCTGGCAGTCGGAGGTGCCCAGCGCCGTGCCCAGCACTCCCTCGGGCGGGCTGAGCACACCGCTCTTCATCCCACCTTTTGAGAGATCCCCGGAGGCACCTGGAGGGCAAAGCCGGCGGCTTGTGTCCTGCTGACATCCCGTCGTCTTCAACCACAGAACAGCCGCTCGCCTCACACTCAGAGATCAACCCAACAGGTGCTGCAGCCCAGTGACATCCTATAGTTATCACAAATAAAGAAAACAACCTATTTCAATTGCATGAAAGCAGAGCACTGAAGAAGAGCACTTAGTTTTCGTACAGTAACGCATTTTGACATTTCAAAGCTTGATGGTTTATTTGTCAACGCTATGTAATATTATTATGCTTTTAACTTTGAGACTAAATGCTGATTATGCAAAGTGACTCTGTTCCTGCAAGTAATGCACCTGAACCCCTTTATATCAGCACAAAAATTGTTTCTTGGTTTCAAATTATACAGTGGCATTTTTATGTGCACTTTTGATTGTGTTTTTACTTGTGGACCACTGTCTCCTGCTGTTCAGAAGCCCCCGGGCCCTCCATAAAAGATGAGGTTTCAATCTCCTGAGCCCAGGTTGGGTGCCTTGGCTGAAAGTGCTGATTGTTGCACAAGAACCTGAGGGTGCTGCGGTTTTCTTGCATAAAAAGGAGCAGGAGAATGAGCTCAGCAGCGGTTTGGGCTGAGCGGGACCGGGTGGCCGCGCAGCTGACACACGGGAGGTGTCCCAGTCTGGGATTTCTGCTGCTACAGGGCAGGTTTGTATCCAGGGGAGATTTTTAGAAAATCCTGCACTGTGCAAAGTAAGCTTTCATGTACTTCCATTTAACTTCTATCGCTGTGCATAAGCATGCTCTAAGCGAGGTTTCAAGCCAAAAAGCGGCTGCTGTGCGATCTCTCAATCCACAGTAATGCCTGAAGACAAAAGGACCAGTCTCTCTTTCCTGGCTCCAGCCTGCTACTGAAAAACCGATTCACGCTGTAGGCAAAGCTGCTGGTGTCTGTCATGGGGAGACACCAAACCAAGCAGGGCTGCGCCCCAGCAGATGGCCATGCATTTGCAAAACGCGCGTACACCAACATCTAAATGCTTCACCTGATCCCAGCCGGACCAACACTGAGATCGCATGCGGCATCTGGAAAACACGGGAAGTGCTGGCGCAGCCGTGAGCCGGGCGAGCGGCTCCCAACAGCACCGTATGTCCTTGCAGAACCCAACTGTTTGTCCCCCCCCACCCCACAGAGGACAAGCAAACTGGAGTGAAGTTTGATGCTTTAAGTGTGTCTCAAAAAGCTGTCCTCAGCTGGGTTAGCCCTTTGTACAGCTTGTGTACCCGAGGGCAAGGCTTCCTCAGGCAGGAGAGGAGCCCCAGAGGCTCAGCAGCAGTGGCAGAAGCCCAGGTGGCAGCGGGTGACAGTGATGCTGTGCCATGCTCCAGCTGGGACAGTCCTTTCACTGGAGAAGGGCATGCCCAGGAGAAAGGGACCTTTCATCGGGGTGGGGGACAGCCGCAGGCAGAGCACCGCTGGGTGGGTATCTCCAGGTCTCCGATGGACCGCTCAGGCTCAGGGTTGCGGTCTTCCCAGGCTCATCCCTGCTCCTGACTGCGCAGGTTACAGCACACCGTCTCATCCAGCCTTCTCCAGGGGCTCACTGCCACGGAGAGCGTTTTAGAGCAAAGCTTTTGAGGTTGAAGTAGTGACAACACGCCAGTTGGCAATAGCTGAGGCAGGCAGGGAGGGTGCCCGCGTCCCTGGCCACTGCTCAGTCGGTTCCTCTGCCCACAAGAGAGCACCCAGCCCAGGGGCAGCATCTCCAGCCACCCTCTGGGCCAGGACGGCAGCTACAGGCTGCTACAGGGAGTTATTTAATCTTTTTTTTTTTTTTTTTGTAAACTAAATCTGGCACAAACACAGGGCACAACACAAACCTCTATACATCAACAATCACCGCAGAAATCTGGAAAGGAAATGAAATTATTATTATCATTTATCTGGGGGGGACACGTGCCTCGCCACTGCCTGTTGTGTGGCAATTTGGACAAGCCCAGCTCACATTAACACGGCTGTGCAGGATGGGTACTTTTAAAAAACCACTATTTAGAAACAGCTATATGGTTCATGTCAAGTCTGTTTGTGAGAAACAAAAATTCCTGGATATTGCAAGTTTAGCAAATATAGCTGAAGTACAGTTATGTTTTTTTAAATTTAAACCAGAATTTGAATGCCTCATTTTTAAAGCTTAATTAAAAAACAAACAAACAAACAAACAACAACCCAGCATTATGTAGACGGCTGCGGGAAAACGCTAAATAAACTGCTAAATGACACATTAGCTTTCAGTCCCTGGAATTTTGGAAATAATCAGCACAAGTAGGTATTCAGCATTACTTCACCTTGGTGAATTATACAAAAGAGCAGTTTCTGAGTTTTACCAGCCCCATGAAATTAAAATTTTAAGAAGATAAATCAGAAAACAACCAGATGTTGAAACTTCTTATTAGCTCAGCAGTGCGGTGGGCCACGCTGATGCTTCCCACGGACCGTCTGTCTGGTTTTAGAGGAGCCAGGAGCTGCTGTTCTCTCCTGTCACGGTAAGAGCAGGGTGAAACGGGAAACGCCACCAAGGCAGGAGGAGCGGCTGCCGCCTGCTCAGAGCTGCTGGGTTTGCTGTACAGCCCTCACACCTGGACAAAACTGAACAAAATGTGCGAAATCAAATAAGGGAATGAACAGGGGGGTCCATTATGCTCAAAATAACTCCTCTCAGTGCACACATCTTTTGCCCCAGCTACCAGAAGGATTTCTGGATTTTTGGCTTGGGGGGGGTGGCTGTCAACGTACATGGAGCTGTACGGAAACTGCGAGCAGCAACCACTTCATTTACATGCCATAAAATATCCAAAATGGAAATGGATGGTCACTGATAACATAGAGAGTCCATCACAAATGACTCATCACACGTGACTGATGATGGAAGAAGTTTATGGCGGATAAAGTGCTGTGACACAATTTAATGTGTATGTGCAGAAAGTCACAGTAAATGAGTGACTAAAATGGGACTTCCTTCAATGGCCAAGTAAAGCACTGTAAGAAGTAACACATTACATTTTAGAGCACTACTTTATATCAGTAACAATTTGCAAGGAAAACTAATAACTGTTCTTAAATCATCACATCTTTCATACAACTGTATTACAAACCCCAGATCTTTTCAAGGAGAACTGGTAGGTTATGCCGAGGCGTGATGTTTGAAGCCCTGGCTGAAAAGGACCTAGTGGTCATGACATATCTGGATTTTCAAAAAGCCTTTGGATGAGGTCCCACCCACGCCACCGATTTGTGAAGAAATCTTGTTACTCTGTGGGTTTGTCTGGGTGAGTCCTGGAAACCCCTACGGGCACCAGTTTCACCCCCCAACCTGTTCCTGCGGCCACACGGCAGAGTCCGGGGGTGTGAGTGCCCAGGACACCGCGGTGCTTAAAAACCCCCGGAAGGTGCTTCTGCCACCCGGCTGCAGCCGGCAGAGAGTGGCCGAGGGTGCCGCATGGGAGCAAGGCTGGAAACTCACCTCAACCGTTCTCTGCTACAGTAAGTTTGGATTTTCCTTCTCTGGAATCAGGTGCTGTCAGCAGGGCGGGAGGGAGCCAGGCTGGTGCCGGGGCGTGGGAGGGAGCGGAGCTCAGCAGGGCAGGCTTCAGCCCCGGCTCCATCCAGCGAGACAGGCTCAGGTCCAGTTTCTTTGTCAAACGAGCCAAGACTTGCGCTTTTATAATTGGCACAGAGTTCTTACCCTAATATTTTTCATGTACTTCAATATTATGACTAGATATAACAAAATCACTAATAATTCATACTTCACCTGAGCAGTTGCCAAAACACATATAAGGAAGCACCAGCCTCACGTCTTATCACTGACTTACCCGAGGACGGAGAAGAGCCGTCACCACCAGTGTGCTGGGGACATTTGAGCTCTTCCAGTAAGCATCCACACCACCGTACGTTACTGGGAACTGGATTATTCTGGGTTTTGCTCCCAGCAAATGCTGATCCTGATACAGGTTCAGAGACAAATGCCCTACTGCAAAATGCAATGATCAGAATTCTTCCTGCACCCCCCTTTTTTTTTTTTTTTTTAATATATTTATTTATGCGTGCTTTGTAGGCACATCTTGAATGGTCACTCAGGACAAACCAGAAGCATTCAAAGCAATCAAAACAGCCAGTTTTCCCTGTCTCCTCTCCTGACTCGTTGTTCAAGTCAGAGGTTTAGACCTCTCCAAATATTGAGGCCAGCCTCTACAACATGCATCAGAAGAATGAAGGCGTTTTTTGGAACAGACGGACCTCCCGTGCTCTCAGTCCCCTGCACGCCCCAAAAGACCACAGGGGTGACCAGTTGCCGCTTGCCAGCGCGCAGCCGTGGGGCAGCCACATGCCAGGGCGACCCCAGACCCTGAACGTACGTTACTGGGAAATGATAATTCCCCACAGAGCGCTTCTCTCTCAGAGTTCTGCATGCACTTCCCTCTCAAAGTTCTACACATCCATCACCACTGTGTGAGATTATTCTCCAAATGCCTATGTTCTTGGTGGATCATTTATTTAGAAACTGATTCAGAAGCAACTGATGCTCTTTTCCTGCACACCAGGCTTTAGGAAAGCACAGCCACCAACATTCCCATTCAGTTCTGCGCTGCAGGCGGTGACAGATTCTTCTGGTAGAACAACAACTGCATGCAAACAGCTAGTCAAATACCCAATAAAACCAGTGTCTACTGGTTTTAGACACTGTCTAAAAAAGTGTCTTGTGGCCAGAATACCAGGTGTGCATGTGCTGGGTCTTTTCAGAGCACCTGAAGAGACCTGTGTTTGCCTGATAAGGTTTCCAGCATGGGTAATAATGAAACTTTAATTACACAATGTTGACACAAGTCACAAACCTCTAAACACTCGGGCAGCTGCTATGTTTTACCACTCTTGCACTCAAAGGCAAAGGGATTTATTTTTCAAAACAAATTGTGCTTGTGAAAGATATTGTTCAACCACAGGTTGACTTAGGCAACCTAGTGCTCACCAGATCTACTAATTGTACCTTATGTCACCTGGAGGGGTTTAAAGAGTATTTGGAGGAATACAAGGGATCTCATACGTAGCTATGTTGAAAGAACGAGTTAATACAAGTTGCAAAGTCAGTACTCGAGCATTTACATTTGCTTATACAAGTCTAACCTTCCAGAGCAGATTTGAGTGCTGAAGGGAGGAGAGAGACAATTTTGGGGTGGGGGCACACCAGAGAGGCACAGGTGGAAAGCACGAGCACTCCAAAGGTGCACTAAAAGCTTGGTGAGGTTCTGCACCTGCGCAAGCCGCAGCGTCCTGTGGGGAGCCCCCGGCAGCAGGCAGAGCCGGCAGCGTGCTGGGAGCAGCAGGATGTGGCCTTGGCCACCTTACGCTATTTGCTGATCCTGGGTACGTGTCCATAGTGACTTGGGAGGAGGGAAATTCATCCCAGAACCCTTATTCCTACAGCACCCTAATAACACGCTTTTTTTTATTACAGCCAACCAGTCTTCAAAGGCATGTTGTCAGTACAAACCTTTCCACCGAGAAGCAGCCCAATGCAACACGATTACATGCCCCTAACGACACCAGAAATTCTTCGCACTGGTTTAGTAGATGTCTATAGTGTTTCTCAGGGAGTTTATTGAAACTGTGCTGCTCAGATTTAATCCTGCAGCTCCCAGGCAATTGGAAAAAAGTTTGCAAAAAACCGGGCATTTAGAGAAGGAGAGTAGGTTGGGCTCCGGCTGTAACTCAACGCCGTGCTGTTAAACGCATTGGGCTCTTTAGCAACCTGCGGGCTTTAAAGAAACGCAACTGGAGTCAGGCACGTTTGTTACCATTAGATACCCATTTGTCAATTTATATTAGACTGAGGCCTATTAAATGAGTCATGCATATTTAACAGTTTATTATGATGTATTTGCATGTGACTGATTGGAATGAGTCATTAAGGTTGACCTTGAGTGAAATGTGGCGCCTCTCCTGCAGAGCCCTTTAAACAGGGGATGTTTATCCCCACTCGGGATTCATCCCTAAGAGCAAAATGGAACGTAGGAATATTCTTTTAGGTTATAGATTATTACTAGGGAACATTAATTAACACCTTGCCCTGGCCCCAATGAGCCAGAAGACAACTTTGCAATGACGACGGCAGTGGAAAGGGGTCAGCAGCACACGCCACTGCCACACACCAGCCCAGACGGCGCTGGGCAGAGTCTGTACAGCCGGTTACTGGAAACGTAACAGCCTAATGACGTTTCTGCCCTTGGTACAAAGAAAGGATAAAATTAAACGTTTACTTTTGTTTATCTGTGGCTTGTTTGTGTTAGCCCAGCAGTACCTGGTTTCCCTGTGCTCCGGAATAAATATGACCCATTTGTCCTCTGCTTCAGTGCCCCCACCGAAGTCATCACGTTTGGACTCAGATGCTTGTTTGCCAGCTCTTTCAGAAGAACACACCCGAGCATGTCTGTGCTCACCCTGCCTTTAGCTCTCTCTTCGGAAGGGGACACGGCAGTACCCACCCCAGCTGGCCACGGCAATTAGGGGATGTGCGTAGGATGCTAAACACAGCCCAGGCTCCAGCAATCTCTCTTTACCTGCCGTGTTGCTGTTCCTCCTGCAGGCACACGGCACCAGGACCCCAGCTCCCAGCCGAGCCCTGCTGGGGCCCCGTGGTAAAGCCTCCTGCTCGGCAGATCCCCAGGGACAGGGAGCTGGGGACGAGTGGGCACCGAGGGGCCATCACTCCTGCAAGCACAGGGGGCTGTCACCCATGTCTGCACGTGGCATTTCAGTAGCAGCGCTACCCGGCTCCAGCTGCAGGTTTGGCCAGACCCACGAAAGCCCCCAACTCCCCCACAGAGTTTGGGATGAAGCTTTCTTGGCTCGGCTCCTCCTGCTGAGCCAGCGTAAGATAAAATTCCCAAACTTTGACACCATGGTTTGCCTGTGAAACCCCCAGCTCTAACACAGGCACTGCCCCACTGAAGGGAAACGGTGATACAAACACTCCCCAGGCAGAGCTGGCTTATAAACTTAATTCAAAACAAATTTTGTTTGGGTCAAATATAGTTTACCATGAATACCAGATTTCTTGGAATAAAAACATCTGAATTCAGCAAGGAAAAAATCAAGCAGAACCTGGTGGGGAGGGCAGGATGCGTTCCTGGCACAGCATGGTGAGCATTTGCCATACCCCTCAGGGGCTCCAGCGAGGACGGCTGCTCCCCTGCCCTCCAGCCCCAGGCTGGCAAGGCTCTCCCCCAGCACAGCGGCGGTGCCAAACCCGCAGCCCGAGCTGCACCCGTCCCCCACTGCCCGCCTCCAGCAGTGATAAGGTTTTCCTGTAGGAAAACAAAACAAAACAAAACAAAACCAAACCACTATGTCAGGGTGTTGAAAGTTCAAAATGACATAAATCTGGCATTATAGCAGGAGAGGCAGCCTGCCCTGCCGCGGGCAGCTCCTACCACCGCGCTCGCTCGGGTGCAGTGCCCAGCCTTTGGCCACCGGCAGCTCCCCCCAGCAAGGTGGTGTTTCCCGCACAGCACCCGGCCAAACCTTGTGACTCCTTTCCATAGCACAGTATATTTCATAGCTGAACAATCAACCAAAGCCCCAGGAGGATTACACTGCAGGGACCTTTTGCAGCCACTTCTGTAAACCAGAAGTTACATATTTTTCCATCGCAGCAGCGAGCCGTGTGGGCCCAGCGCCCGTACTCACCCACCGCAGCAGCACTGCGCTGTTGGACAAGAGACCTGATGTTTATGAATCGCTGTGCGCAAACAAGCGGCACGATATAAAAGAGCAGATAAACCCCAAATGAACCCACTCCCACCTGGGTAACTTCTGCCTGCAACTCTGCTCTTATGACAGCAGCATCTCAGCAAGCCTGCAGTGTAATGGCTGTATGTAGGGTGTTATTTGCATAAAATACCTCCATAATACACATCTCGTATACAATTGCTCCCCGTAGCACTTTGCCATCTGTTATTTGGAATTGTACTAATTACACGCAGAGCCTGAAAATGAGGGAAGACATGAAATTGCTTCCATTATTCAATTATCTTTTTTTTCCTGAGAGGAATAGATCTTCATTAATAATGTATGTTTCAAGAAGTCTTAACGCACAGATTTCATTTGATCTCCCAAAGCTATAAAGCCCCTTTCTCAACCTCCACCTCCCTGCAAGAGGAGGAGGAAGGGGCCTTTGCTATTCTCAGCTGCTGCATGGAAACTTCACCCTGCAGCCTTCCTCCTCCTCCTCCTCCTCCTGCTCTCAAAGACCAGCCCAGCCGTGTGGCCAGGCAGGGGGCAGGTGGGGGAGACCCAGCCTGGGCTCTGCCACCCCGAGCCCTCTGGATCGGTGTGTTCTGGGGCTCTTTTGCCACACAGCCGCAGGTGAGCAGAGAGCTTTGGTATTTCTCTAAAGTGCAACACGTATTTTATTTAAAATGTTAAATTTTGTTGTATTTATACAAAGAAATATACATAAAATATCTGTCATACTCTTATAAATGCATTTCTTTTATAAAGTACAAATGGCAGCTGAGTGTAATTAAGGCCTGGTGAATAAGCCCCGTACAGAAGTTAAATGCAAGGTCACAATACGCACCAGTGAAAAAGTCTGAATATCACCATGATTATTTTAAAATAGGAGAAATAAACATGGTTCACATACCAGAAATACCATTTCCCCCCACCCCTTCCCTTCATTGTGATCTACTTTAAGATTAGTGAATATTAACCCTACTAATATCGAGGACATAAAAAGGTACTCTGGCTTTTCTCTGAAGACAAGGCAAATAGATCAGCTAATACTTAAGTATCCAGAGCTTTAAATCCAATGCTTTAAAATTTCCCACAAGGCTGATAAATAGTACTGGCTTCTCATTCACCTGCTTTTAAATATTTTGTTCATTCAGGCAACTGCTGTTGCACTGAAGGATAAAAGGGGGCTGAGTAAATGGAGCATTTATTCTTCCACGCTGACAGTAAAGCTTCAAAGAACTGGTAATAGAGCAACAAAGAATAAACCTCCAAAAATGCCTCTGCCTTTGCCACTGCCCGTGTTTGGCTACTCAAGCCAGCGGCGCAGGCGAGGCAGACTGACGCCCAGTCCGGCCACACTGTTTGCAAAAGCAATAGCCTGGCACAGTTGTGCACTCTTCACAGGTAATTAATAACTAATTCCACCTCAGCACTTTCACTATTAGTGGATTCGGATAAACCATACCCAACAGCTGAGGCTGAAAAGTGTAAAATACAACTTTTCATTTTGTTGTTTTTTTGGTTTTTTTTTTTTTTTTTTTTTTTCAGCTTTGCTGGTGGTGGGACCCCCTCCAGCTGCAGGGCCAGGGTGCTGCCGGGAGAGCCGAGCAATGGCTGGGACCCCCGCGTCTCTCCCCTGACCCCCAGGCCCTGCCCCTGCTACCCCAGGGCCAGGAAGGTCTCTCCTTCTCGCACAGCACCAAGGGCCGGGCGGGGGGTCCCTGCAGGGCTCTGCCCAGGGGCACGCTCCAGCACCCCGGGGACACCAAAGCTGCAGCAGAGGCAGGGAAGGAGGGCAGGTCACAATCCTTGTCTAGCCCGAAACGTGCTCTCCCTCAAGAAAAAACAATGTACGGCAAGGCACAAATGTTTCAAGGAAGAAGACATTTCAAAAATGTCTTACAACTGTTATAGTTCAAGTAGTCTTAATGTGATATCAATGTGTTTAGATTTTTGCCCCAGATTAACATTCTCTATGAATATTGCATGGATTCGTTTTGTTTCTAAGCAGTTTTCTAAACCTTGATTGTGTTGAAGCCAGAGAACTAGCGAAGCTCTCTTAGTCACGTGAGCTGGCACCTGTAATTACATTGGCTTCCGGGAGGCTTATCAAGAAGGAGTGCCTGAGTTAAAGGCTCTCTCTGCAGCAGTTTTTGTTGTTGCCAACAGTTGGGGGTCCCGTATTGGTGTCAGATAAGCAACACCGGGAGGCAGGTCGGGGTTCTCCTCGCAGGTTTGAGAGGTGCTGTCCTCTGCTGGGGAGCATTCCGCCTGGGGCTCCAGGTTAACCTCAGCGTGAAGAAACAAAACAGCACAGCTTTATGGGTTAACACTGAACGGGAGCCTTTGAAACTGCTTCTGTGAAGTGGTTTAACCCCAGCCAGCAACTAGGACCACACAGCTGTTCACTCACTCGTGCCCCCACCACCACAGTGGGGCAGGGAGAAGAGGGAGAAAAAAGGAGAAGGAAACTTATGGCTTGAGATAAAGACAGTTTAATAGAACAGTAACACCGGAGTTGATGATGATAATGGTAAAAGAATAGATAAAACAAAGTGACACAATATAATTGCTCTCACCACCCGATGATCAGCTGCCCAGCTTGTCCTGAGCAGCAATCAGGGATCCCCACACCCGGCCAACCCCCATTTATATACCAAGCATGATGTCTGTGCTATGGAATGTTGCTTTGGCCATCTTCTGTCTATGCTTCCTCTCAGCTTCTGTGGGAAGCTGAAAGAGTCCTTGACTTAACATAAGCATTACTCAGCAACAACTGAAACAATGTGTTCTCAACATTATTCTCATACTAAATCCAAAACACAGCAGCTACTAGGACAAAAATTAACTCTATCCCAGCCAGAACCAGGTTAATGAAAATAACGAATATGCTAAGCAACACCAATGGGATTGGGCCTTAAACTGAATTTGCCGACAGGGAACGACATAATCAACAGTTCCAAAAATACTAGAAAACCAAAACTATTTGCCAAGTTGTGTTTTGTTTACTATCAAACACCAAATTTCATTTCCATCTCTATTGGGAGACTGAACAAATCCTTCCCTTGGGGTGGTTTTTACTGTTTTCTGCTCTGGATAAATAAGTTGCTCACTGTGGCTTCAGCCACTCTTGCCAGAGACGCTGATGTTGCAATTTTCACTGTCACGTTTTGTGCCACACCAAGCATTTCCAACTCAAAAAGTCTACTTTAGGAACCTAATTAATAGCTTATATGGTCCAATCAATCATGAATCCATATTTAGGTGCTGGTGGTTAAGAGACATTTACTTCTTGTTCCAAGCAGAATCCTATAAAAACACAGTGGGAGGTTAGTAATACTGGAGCATTTTTGCTTAGAGCATACATTTTTCTACTACCTTACAGGTATAAAACATTTCTAAAGGTAAGAAAGATCATTTCTGGAAGTGTCTTTCACGTTGTTCCTCTCACTGCCAACATCTCCACTGCTTTATCCCCTTGATACCTGCTCCACTAGATTCTCCACTAATTTCAGCATTTACCCTTCAGACATGGTTTCACCTCCTCCTTCACTGCCTCCCCAGGCTCCCTTCTCATCCAATAACTGTCTCGTCAGCCCTTCCAGTGCCTCCCATGAGTATAGTCCCATGAGAGATGGGTCCATGTGAACCTCATGAAACTCAACAAGGCCAAGGGCAAGGTCCTGCACTTGAGTCAGGGCAATCCCATGCACAAACACTGGCTGGGCAGGGAATGGATGGAGAGCAGCTCTGAAGAGAAGGACTTGGGGGTGTTGGTGGATGAGAAGCTCAACAGGAGCCAGCAATGTGTGCTCACAGCCCAGAAACCCATCGGCATCCTGGGCTGCATCCCCAGCAGCGTGGCCAGCAGGGTGAGGGGGCGGATTCTGCCCCTCTGCTCCGCTCTGGGGAGACCCCCCTGCAGTGCTGCCTCCAGCTCTGGGGCCCCCAACATAAAAAGGACATGGACCTGTTGGAGCGGGTCCAGAGGAGGCCACAAAGACGATTAGAGGCTGGAGCACCTCTACTATGAAGATAGACTGAGAGAATTGGAGTTGTTCAGCCTAGAGAAGAGAAGGCTCCAGGGAGACCTTAGAGCCCCTTCCAGTCCCTAAAGGGGCTACAGGAAAGATGGGGAGGGTGGTGAGACCCTGGCCCAGGTTGCCCAGAGAAGCTGTGGCTGCCCCATCCCTGGAGGTGTTCAAGGCCAGGCTGGATGGGGCTTTGAGAAACTTGGTCTAGTGGGAGGTGTCCCTGCCCAGGGCAGGGGGTTGGAACTGGATGGTCTTTATGGTCCCTTCCAATCTAAACCATTCTATGCTTCTATGAGTTGTCTGAAGCAACAGAGGAAATGCCAGGACCCACATCCAAAGCCTTCCCCAGGGTTTGCCAGGAGCTGCACACACACTGTGCTACGCGTGCATCAGGGAAGCACAGGACGGACCAAGAGCCCTGCTCAGGGTGCAAAGACAGGGGTAGTAGTGCCCACCCCACAGACCCCGTTGCTCTCACAGCATCAGGTGCTCCCCATGCCCCTGCTGCAGCTGATGCCTGGGCCACAACAGAGGAAACACCACATCAGTGGCCACGCGGGCAAGGAGGGTGTCCCAGGTTTTCCCCTTCAAGGCGGGCATGCTTCAGTGGCATGCTCCTTCAGTGGCATGCACCCACTGAAGGGAGGGAAAGCCTCCCCTGCCCGGGGAAGGATGGATCCCTGCCCAAGGTCCCACTGTGCTTTTAGGCCACCTGGGCTGCCCTGGCAGCACGTCCCCAGCTCTTCAGTCTGCTAGGACCAACGTCCCTCCTGCTTGTTGTGCTAGTCCTTGTCACCAACTGAGTGATGGGTGGTGAGCTTTCCCCAACACTTCAGACTAACACTGTTTTATCAGCGATGTCCCAGTACCTGCAGGGAAAGAAAACAATCAAAGCCAATACCAGTGACAGCAGTGTAATCGCTGAGGGATGCATGCTTTTATATCCCAGCTTTGTGCATGTCCTCTGTGACACATACAAAATAACTGTCCCCTCTAAAAATTCTCTTAATCAAGTCTTTTTCTGCTGTTTATATAGAAGAAAGAATAAAGCAGCCTGTAGGACACAGAGAAAGAATCGCTTAGAGTGACTAAAGGCCAACTCTGTTCATCCCACTAGCACTTACAGCATGGGAAACACCCTACCCAAGGAATATTTTTGTGGACATGACCCTAATACTATATAGAAAGTCAGACCAAAGGTGTTACTGAGGCAAAACTGCAAAACCCTACTTCCTCAGGAATAATAAACTGCTGTTAATTAATCCCCAATGACAAATGAAACTCCAGTCAAGATATCTGCTGCCAGCAGATGGGACGCCAGTCTCACGGGCAAGAGCTGGGACCTGCCAGCAGCATTATGGAGAGCACTGTGAGAAATAACTTCCCAAGTACACTGGGAGCTTGCATGAACACATTTTCCAACCTCAATAATTCTGTGTCCTGAGAACGTACAAACACATTGCAATGCTGTGCACGGGGGTTATATGTGATGCTTTTTAATCCCATGGTACATTTTATGGTTGGTATGCTATCATCAAGGCACTCGCTATTTCAAGGATGGATTCAGCAGCACAGAAACGTAACGCTCCTGCTGCGACACCAAACCCAGTGTTCTGACCCGTCTCCTGGGGCGAGCAGGAGCCCAGCCCTCCCCACAGCCAGGCTCAGCTCCCCGCTGCTCTCCAGCCCCAGCAAAAGCTTCAGCATCCTTTTGTTGATAACATGTACCTACTCAGCCACTTCTGTTTCTCTCTTCAATAAGCACAGTCACACTTTACTTAGGATTCACATTAACAGTAACAGCAGAAGTAAAACAACATCTCCCTGGGTTTGGTCCTGGTTGTTTGCAATAGCTACCGTGTGTACTAAAGCCAACTCGTTATTCCTTTCTGATAAATGGGATACTCGAGTGACAAAAGTACATCGCATTGGAATCAAAGACAAGTTTAATTTTTGTATTCATCATTCAGAATTTTTAGGGTATATATTTACTGCATAAAACATTTATATAGAAGATAGTCATTCAAGCTGAATTGTGTTTCTTTTTCAAGGCTATAGGGCTACTAAGATAATTTTCTTTTTAAAAATTCATATGTAAGAACCGCTAAACAATTTTAAGGATCATTAGAACACTTATTTGATAAGTGGAGCATAAAACATACAGCAGTGCTATTGTAAGGCTAGGACCTTCATAGTCTTCCTTTATCTGAGGAATATCCAGTGACGTTTTGTTAGGCTATTTCCTTGTAGTATAGCTATTAAAGCGATTACTGAGTAAGACAGATACTTTTTAAAAAAAACAAGCAAAACTGAAAACCCCAAACCTTTGCACTGTTACAGCCATCCCATTTGGTTTTTCAAGCGCTTCCCTTGAGCTGTGCTGGAGAGAGACTACTGCACAAGCCCAGCAGCCACGTGCGATGGGCAGGGTTTCACAAGCTGTTGAGGACTTCATCAAGTTGGGTCCTTGCACCTCCGCTCAACCCCATCGCCCGGTGGTGGCAGCGGGGCCTCACTGGCTTGTCCCACAGGACAAAGGTGGGATAGGGATATCCTAATCCTATGCCAAAGGGGATAGGGAGCAAGGTGCCACCAAGCACCTCTCATGTGCAGATGGTGACCTTGCCCATTTGCACAGGCCTGCGATATGAAGACATTGTGATAGGAAGAAACAAGAAGCAACCAGCACGAGAGATCAAGTCCCACAGGCTCACAAGCCCAGGCAGCGAGTGGGCAGGGTCAGGCACACCAGCCCTTCTGGTCTTGGCCAGGAGAGAAATCCCAGGGCAGCCTGGTGGTTTATGGGGTTCTGAGCTCAGACAACAGCACCGAAAGAACACTTAGGTTAGAATCAGACCGATGTTCCCGCCAGAGATGATGAGAAACGCTGCAATCCAGACGCTGCAGGGCAACACAACGAAGATGGCAATCACACCCAGAAACTCACATAACTCCTATTCTCTTATGCTCCTCAATCGCACCAAGTAAACATGAGCCGGGTACACTAGAGAAACATTTTCGATTCATAGATTGTCATTTAACCACTCAATATATCTCTTCAGCAGCCGGTGCCCTACAGCTAACTCAGCTGGACTCGAGACAAACATCATCGCCCCATGAAAGGCATCCTTGGCATGATCATGCGTGACAGAAACGCCCACTGCCCGGAGACGCTCAGCATACATGACTCCATCATCCCGTAAGACGTCATGCTCGCAGGTGAGGATGTAGGTGAGGGGCAGCCCGCGGAGCTGGGCATCGCTCGCCAGCAGCGGGGCCGCCCGGGTATCCAGAAACCCCGGGTACTTCTGAGCGAGCTCGGAGCTTCCGTAGGTGGGACTGGTATAAACACAATCTTTCTTCAGTTCTTCAGGCAGCAAATTGCTCCAGTTTACAAAGTGAAATAAGTGGCTCGATTCAACTGGGACGTGCCTGTTGGAAGCCATCGCCTCCCTGAGAGATGAATCGGAAGTGAAATATTCACTCCAGAACTTGACCATAAGCAACTTGGGTAAAATGGGCTTGTATTCATTTTCTTGGTAAGATGGCAAATTCATGTCAAGGGTTTGAAGAGCAGGGTAAACCAAAGCCTGGACTTTGAGTTTAGTTTTAACTTCAGAATCCTTTAACAGCTGTAGAATTAAAAAGAAATAATTACAAAAAGTTAGTTAAAAAGTGACTTCTGCCTTTTCAGTGTCCACGGCAAATTCACAACCTTTCCAAGTGAGATTCATTACAATCCAAATAATGTCTTAAGAGAGCAACAACATTGCACTGACGTTATAAACCTGAGAGAGAAGGTCAAAAGGCACTGAACTGTGTGTGATGAGATGACACTAGAACATCTAGTACGCTATTTTTTTTCTTTTTTTTTGCTGCTATTTACATCTATGAGTCAAATTGCTAAAATTCCTTTTTCAAACAACATACCTAAACCAGTCAAAACGTGCTTAAGCATAGAGTGATATATGCCCTAATTATAGGGCAGAGAGACTTTTTTGAGGGTATAAAGCTTTGGAGGACATCATGGCATCAAAGCTACTTCGATGCCGTTAAATGGCTCAAGTAAATTTACTTGCCTGGAAGCTCCGAGCCCTCACTGACAGTCCTGCAGGCTGCGTGACACGGGTGTGCGTGTGCACCCAGACCACGACAGACATTTGGGAGGTGCATTTGCTTTGAGCAGAGGCTTTTGTTAGTCTTTTGTGTTTGTGAACTGACAAAAAATAAAAATTGAACTAGCAAACCAGCTTTTTTTTTTTTTTTTTTTTTACCTGTTGTGCCACAGCTGCAGCTAAGTTGCCACCTGCACTGTCTCCTGCTACACAGATCCGATCTGGGTCTACCCCATACTGGGAGAGGACGCTGCTCTGGAGGAAAAACTTCGTTACTGAATACACATCTTCAAATTGAACCGGAAAACGGTATTTAGGTGCCAACCTGTAACTGTTGGAGGCAAGCAGAAGCGTGTTACTTCCTGCCATTAGCAAAGAGAAAGGCTTGCTAACATCTGCCCTGGTGGGGAATGTTTTATTTTCTGTGTCCAGAGAAATGGGAACTATCTGTCTATGCTGAAGGATCAAATAATTTATTGCCCACCCAGCTTCATAAAGCAATATCCAAAATAACTACCAACCACAATTCAACCACTGCAACCTTGACAGCTTCTGTTTACAAATACTTAAAGCTAGCAGGAAAGCACACAGTAAAAAAATTAGAATTATTTAAACAGATTAATTCCGAACCCTCATCCCATCTAGAAAGAGAATCTCTCTTACTTGACTGATACCACGACAGCATTTAACATATTTGAAGTCCACCTTGTCAGATGATCATAGGATTTCATGCCTGAAATGAAATGAGTCACTTAGAATATACTCCAGTACATTTAAGAACAGACACATATATCGCAGCATGTTCCTCTTTGCAGAAGCTTTCAGGTGATTTCCAAAACCTCCACTGGGTTTTAACTGGTGAAATACCAGTTCCCTGACCATCTTTATGTCAACTTCCATAAAACAAAAGGCAACGCTTAACATGTTGGGATCTTCCGTATGGCACCCTGGTACTGACAGAAGAGCTCACCTGCATCTCCTACACACCATCCTCCACCATGGAAGTAGATCACTGCCCTTCTCAGCCCATCAGATGCCCTTCTGGGCAGGTACAGCCGGACGGCAACATTGCTGAACTCTGTGTCTGTCACAGTGATGTTTTCATCAGATGTGGGTGCGACATACTCGGCAGCTGTGAGCAGCATCAGGGCATCCATATAGTGCATCATCCCCAGCCGATCAGCAACCTCAGCCTGAAGCCCGAGTCAAGGGAAAATGGTATTTGAAACACAGCCTCAGTTACTCTCAGACATTAAAGGTCCATAAAGCCATTTGATACTCTGTACAAGCCTGTAAGGTTGTTATAAAAGTCACTAAGTCAAATGCTGCTGGCTTGGAGGAGTCACAGTCTCACACTGTCCAGCTTGAGCTGCTCAACTCCCTCCTCATCTCCCATCACCTCCGTGTGAAGTTCAGTGGCTGGCAGGCAGCCCAGGGGACACCACTTGTCATTGCTGAGACAATGACCAGAAGCACAGGCACAGAGGGCATCAAGGATGCTACAAAGGGTGTGGAAGAAAGCAGAATCAGCTGAAACCTCCAGATACCCAGGACGAGGGTCTGCTCAGTGAGTCAGATCTCCTCGTCTTTCCAGACAGTTACCACAACACCAAGTAATAGCTGCTCCTGAGATGAACTCCAGAAGCAAAAGCAGCTGGTACTTTTAGGATGCCAAGGACACCGGTGGCACAAAAAAAAAAGATATAGCAATTTGACTTCAAGCTGCACAATAATTTTTAATGATCAGTTCCATCCCAGCAGTCAAAGAGCATCATTTAGAAATGAGTACCGTTACATTATTAAAGTGAAAAGTTTTCTCTACTTTGAGATGTTAAGAAGGCAGAATATATTTTTGCCACTTTACCACAGTCTAGCTCTGTTTAATTTCTTCAGTTTACATGTAACAATTCCATTAGTTACATACCTCTATGTTTCTCTATCTAAAGAAGAAATGCTCCTACTGAATAGCAGAGCAAGAGCAGAGTTGTGTGTTTATTGTCCGTTCCACATGGTCAGCAGATGAGACAAAATTTTGTCATGCTACATGTGCCACTGGTATAGTTCTGGTATATATTCTGAAGCTATTCCCTGCTCCATTGTCCTTGAGGATGATCCAGCTTTGTCTGAGCCACACAAATCCTTTCCTTACATTGGTTTGATATTTCTCAGTAAAAAGTGCAGAATAACCCTGCCACCGACGCTGTGATTTCCACCAGCCCTCTGCCGGTGAGGCAGTCCCCTGCTGAATGAACTGACAGAAGTACAATTCTGGTGTGGCATCACCGCCGTCGCCCAGCGCTGGCTCAGCCCGACTCCAACCAAGGACCATCCTACTGACTCCCTGACCTGGAGATGGGCTCCACGGGATGAGGAGGAGCATCCTCCAGGAGGGGAAATAAGGATGATGGTAACCAGGATCTCTGTCTGCCTGATGAGTGCATTAGTCTGGGGTATTAAAAAATACCTATAGGGGTAACTTTTTTGAAAGATTCTTTTTCCCAGAAATCCTGAATCAACCCCAGCTGTACAGCAGTGCTGGAGCCCCAGCCCTGTGCCGCACTCCAAGGGGAGAGAGCAGGGGAGACCACCGGTGCCCCAGGCAGAGCTATGGAAAGGGCAAGGAAAGCTTTCCCAATGAACTCCACAGAAATTCCCTGACAGAAGAAAAGTGATATGGTTCAGGGAGTTCCGAGCCAAGGAATTGCCAACTCTTAACACTGTTAAAGCAGTTTCCTTTGAAATTTGTGTTTTAAACATTAATTATGAAATTCTGTGGGTTAATCTAACAATTAGATTACAGTTATTCTAAGATAAAGATAGTTCTAAGATACCACATAAACCCGAAAGGTCTGTATAATACCCTCATCAGAAAAGTCTCATTGTCCCTGAGCTCAGATTATGGCACGTTATGGGGGAAGCGCAAAATGAACCTCTTTGGGGTTTTGTGTTCCTTGTGCTTTGGAAAACATTTTCCACAATCACTTTCTCCATCTTCCATAAGGGGAGCATGGCAGCAACGACAAAAAAAATCCAAAATTTATTTCCAAGGAAGGGAGCTGTGCCTTGGCAGGCAGAGAGCCTGGCACTGATTTTTAGCAGCTGACTTCTCTGATCAGGCGATAGCGCAGGGGGAGGCACCCTCCCTGTGAAGCTTTCCATCAGCTGAACGCAGATAGTTTGTGGCAGGGCTGCAAAGGGCTTTAATCCAGATTTTACTGCTCCTGAGGAGCCAAGGCCAAGGACAGAAGCAGCATTGGGAGGATTTCACACAGCTGCAGCCAGGGAAAAGTTCAGCTAGGAAGAAAGATGTTGTATTACATTCTATACTTTCTTCACGCGTTCTATCTTACACTGTGTGCACGTGGTATTTTCTGAAAATACACGCAGGATTTTGTGCTTAACCACCACAGAAACCGGCTAGTTTATTCATAGAATCATGGAATAGTTTGAGTTGGAAGGGACCTTAAAGATCATATCTGGTTCCAACCCCGCTGCCCTGGGCAGGGACACCTCCCACTAGACCAGGCTGCTCAAAGCCCCATCCAGCCTGGCCTTGAACACCTCCAGGGATGGGGCAGCCACAGCTTCTCTGGGCAACCTGAGCTAGGGTCTCACCACCCTCACAGTCAAGCATTAATTCCTAATGTCTCATCTAAATCTCCCCTCCTTCAGTGTAAAACTGTCCCCCCTCATCCTATGGCACCCCTCCCTGATAAGGAGTCCCTCCCCATCTCTCCTGTAGCCCCTTTAGGGACTGGAAGGGGCTCTAAGGTCTCCCTGGAGCCTTCTCTTTTCCAGGCTGAACAACCCAACCTCTCTCAGCCTGTCCTCACAGCAGAGGGGCTCCAGCCTCTCATTGTCTTTGTGGCCTCCTCTGGACCCGCTCCAACAGGTCCATGTCCTTTTTATGTTGGGGGCCCCAGAGCTGGAGGCAGCACTGCAGGGGGGTCTCCCCAGAGCGGAGCAGAGGGGCAGAATCCGCCCCCTCACCCTGCTGGCCACGCTGCTGGGGATGCAGCCCAGGATGCCGATGGGTTTCTGGGCTGTGAGCACACATTGCTGGCTCCTGTTGAGCTTCTCATCCGCCAACACCCCCAAGTCCTTCTCTTCAGAGCTGCTCTCCATCCATTCCCTGCCCAGCCTGTATTTGTGCATGGGATTATTCTTCCAGGCTATTCCCTACCTAAACAGCATGTAGACATTTTAACACAAACATGCGAAGAGAGACACTCCCAGCCTCCTTTCTGCAATGAGATGGGTACGAAGGGACTCTGCAGCACGCCACAGGCCAGGCACACCCGTGAAACCAGGCACAGCTGCAATTCTGCCCCGTGGCTAACTCAGGGCAGGACCTAACCCCAAGCCTCCCACTGGCTCTGGAGCACCTCAGCAATCACTACCCTGCCCAGAAGAGACTTTGAAAACAACCTGGGACTGGCACAGGCTGTATTCAAACCATTAACTCATCCAGGCCAGGAAACCTGAAACTGGAGAAAATCTTCACAATTTGGCTAGGAAGCTGAAGAGCTCCCCAGGACCTATTAAAGCAAAGATGACAAAGGTTGGCATTTCATGGCATGTCCTTTTGGGAGCTTGGAGAGGACCCTCTTGCTCAGGATTGTCTGGCGGTGGCTGTATTACTTCCCTTTTTTCAAACCAACACCAGGGAATCAGAAAGATTAAAAGAGGGTCCCCTCTGCAAATTTAGACCTACTATTAAGTGATTATAAGTTGTTACCCTATAATCGGATGACTGTTTAGAATGTATTTAGGAGACTTTAGAGCCATCTCAAATCTAATTTGCACCAGTGCAGCTGCAGGGAGGCTATCTCCATCAGAGTCCCTTGGGATTACAGTTTTGCATGAGATTGGAGCACAGTTATAAAACACGCTTGCCCTGGGCCACTGCTGCTGGTAACAGACTGCGGCTTAACAAGCAGCCAATGCCACGGCCACGAAAGACGCCAACTCCATGTTAAAGCGAAAGCACACAATCGCCCAACACTGAGAGAAAATGCTTCTACTTGCTGAGCACTGCTGTGCTGAAGGCTACAGGTCTGACCGAGCGAAAGACGAAGCGTTCCTGGGGAAATGAGTTATCTCTGCACATACCCTGCTTGCAGGCTACCTCCAAAAGAAGATCCAACAGGGAAAGCAGCAAGGCAGCACATCAGAAGTGCAGACTACAGTTTCTTTCTCACCATTGTTTCATCTCCCACCTCTCAGCCTGTAAGACTCAAATCGCAAGTTCAAAACAGACAAGGAAGCAGCAAAGGGCCCATGAGTAGACACGCACACAAAATCTTCTGCCTCCTCCTTCTGCTGGCTGTACAGACCTAACAAGAGCTCTGCACTGCAAACACAGGCTGTCTGACGCAGGGATGGTGCTGGAGATTGACAGTGGCTGTTAGATACTGTCCAGAAGTGTGACGTTTAGGAGACATCCCAAGAAAACATGCACCTTGCCTCCACCAGAGAAATCAAAAAAGAAGTGGCTCCCACAGACTTCTGAAAATCACACCCACCACATTTTAACTGAAACAACAGGAAAGGCAAAGTCCCAACCTCGTGTACTTTGGAGCAAACAGCCCTGTGCTGTTTGTGTTTGCGCCTGCAGCGGACAAGCCTTTCAGCGGCATCCCTCAAGCAAAACTAGAAACTTCTCTCTCCTGGCTCCTTAGACCCTCCTTTCAATATATTTTTTATGGTGGAGAAAAAAGAAGTCTCAAAATGTTTGTAGCCACCCAGAAAGATGCCTGAAACACTCAGCTCCCCTCCTCCCCCCAAACCTTCATCTTTGACCTTGTTTTTAGACTTTGATTACACTGCTGCAGCCACCATTGCATATTAAGTACAGGCTAGATTCAAAACAGCTCCCAGTTTAATGTTATTAAGAGGTGGGAACTACGGCACCATTATTTGTGTGTGCAGCCTCATGGATTATTTACATATGTTTGAAATGGCTGTATAACATGACTGAAAGGAAGCAGAAGCCAGGGATGCAGTATATATAAAAATAGCATTGAAAGACATAAGGACTGTGTTGTCAGTAAATATTGCCATATAACTACAGAGAGGGTATAATACCACTGCCTTTCCAGTCTGCAACATATGGTTCTGTGCTACTTAGATAGATACCATTTTTTGGTAGGCAAGATTACAGTGGTATTACAAAAAAGTTATATATATAGCTTAATTTCTACATGCTCTAGCGTTATCACCCCTATAATTAGCTTTGTGTAGTTTTTAGGCTTATTCTGCTGGTAGATTTCTATGAAACCACAAAAACCAATAGTATTTAAGAAGTGCTCTAGTTTTCCCTCCCTGACACCCAATACAATACTTCAGAGGAAGCTCAATACACAGGTTCTGAGAAACAGGAAAAATTCAAGGAGCAGTGCTCCAGCTGCAAAAGATTGTAAAGCAAAATAAACTTGTTTGCACTTATCTATCCATATTCACATTCCATATCCCATTTCCAGTTACTCTGAGTGTCCTCTTTTTCAAGACTGCACAATTAAGTCTTCTCTAAGTTTCTTTATAGTCATAGTTACAGTAGATTTAATGCTTAATTTCAGATGCTTCTGTCCTTCATTTAGTATATTACCATATATGTATATCACCATATATGTATATCATGTAGGTATAACATATATATTCCATATCTCAGCTCTATAGAGGCACTGAGAACACCGTCTGCTCTGCAGCCAGCCCCACACCAAGCCCAGCACCAAACTCACCAGATGCCCCATAGCCCTGAAGCTAGCCGTGATTAGCATCACTTTCCAGGGCTCCTCAACATCCTCGGGGATTGGAGTGTAGATGTAGTAAGCGATGAGGGCAGAGGCGAGGAAGAGGCACAGCAGCTTGGCTCCCATCTCTACAGGCACCGCTCTTCCCAGACTGACCGGATTAAATGCTCTCACTGACTCTTAACAGCTACAAGCCAGCACACGCATAGGGCAAAGTTAATCCCATGTTTTGTTTGGTTCCCGGCCAGGAGGTGATTTCTCATCAGATCACCCAGGCAGAGGTTACTCTGCCGTGCAACTCCCCAGAAAACGTGTTTCTTCATCAAGGCGTTCAACCACTCCGAGCTGACACTTCAACCCCAGATTAACCACCGAGGATCCTCCGTCCCCATCACCCCCCTTCCTGCATTTGGCAACGGCAGCTGGCAGAAGGGCTCAGGGGGAAAGCGGCAGTTGAAACATAAGGAACAGAATGTGGCCGGCAAACTGAGGGCTGCCACAAAGCAACACTCAAATGCAAAAGGATGTATTGAATATTCAGGAGCTATTAGCTGCTGCTTCATCATGCAGCAGTTCAAACGCAGCCCAGCTGACAGAGATACCCGGTGGAATCAGACTACAGCAGCGTGTAACCCACTGTCGTGTCTCAGGCAATACCAAGCACCTCCTACTTTGGCAAAGCACACCCTTCGTCTTGTACTAACACACCAAAGCAGTTGTGCAATAATAGGTTTGGCAGAAAAAAACCTCATAATCTTTTACAGGGCTTCTGGTTACTATTTGAAAGATCAGATTTAATAGCTACTGTTCTCAGGATTAAGAGATTTCTATGCATCTCCCAGAAGCAACCGCTTCTGTACAGGGTGAACTCAAACAGGTAGCAATAATTCCACTAGGGAAACACTACAAGCACAGGCACACACGCAGAGGGAGGGGTAAAAAGAATGACAGCAGCACCAGGAACTCTGCTTTCAAGATTAACTGAGAAGATGAAAAGATCAATTAAAATTTATTTCCTTTGCTGAAGTTTTATCAACTGCAAAGGAGCACCGCCGCTTGCTCTCACACACTGAACAGCCCCTAGGGATGGAGCACCCTTTGGAGGACCAGAGAGCACGAAGCATCACAGAAGACTGAAAGCTGAGCTGTATGTCACCCACCCAAATGCAGAGAAAGAGCAGGCCTTAGTCAATCTTTGAAATGCTTTCTTTATTTAAGTTCTAGGCACCTGCACAATATTCAAGTGTTTGGGCTTTTTTTAAAATCCAGCTGTGCTATCCCTTCTCTGCCCAGGATGGGATATCCAGTTCACCCCTGTCAGTCCTTCTGCAGCACAGGTCAAAGCCTGACATTCTTGACACCACTCCAACAAAAACGAGAGCCACCACACCTCTGCGGTCCCTGCACTTCTCCTGGAGGCCAGTGCAGGTGCTGGGGATCAGGGTGGGTGAACCCAGGCAAGGGTGGTGAGGTTGCCCTGGCCCCGTGCCCAAGCAGCAGCAAGGCTGAGCCTGCGTCCACCGCAGGCACACACACGCTAACACGCGTGCACACGCGGGGTGGGCACGCAGATCAGCAAACCCCTCTTCTCTTTCCTACAGCTCAGATCACCCACTTCTCAGCGGCAAACTTTGGAGGCTAAGAGGCAAAAACACAGATAAAGGAGCTGGATTTCAGGCAACAGGGGAAGAGGAAGCACAGCCGGGTGAAGAGCAAGGAGCCCTGTGCTCCCTCTGTCCCTCCCCGGGAGCGAGATGAGCTCAAGCTCTGCTTGAGCACCGCTTACTGTTTCGGCACTGGCAAACAGCATGGAGGAAGATATAGCAAGACCTGGAACTATCACAAAACCAGTCTTTTATTTTGTTGCATTTTAGGACCGTTTACAACCTCTTCTTCCATGCCAACCACCAGCTGAATTACGGCTGTGCCTTTACAGCACGTGCTGTGCACTGTCCTTACCCCAAGGTCACTGTTGGCTTAGGCAAGAGCTCACAGTGCTTAGCCTTCAGGCACCAACATCTCCTCATCTCCTGGCAGATCCAGCCCTCCTGCCCTCCCGTGAACCGCCACAGCAGCCTACCCTAATTCACAGTGGTACCGGATAAAGAGAATAATACATTGAATTCACCGTTTACTCAAAGCAATCTGGGTCAGAGCCCTTTCAGAGCCCTTTCAGCAGAAGAGACCAGCTGAGACAGCACAAGAACCCCCTCAAATGGGGGGGATGAGGTGCCAAATGAAACACGCGAATATGAAAGTGCAGATTAATCCCATGCAGCAATTACTCAGCGTCTTGCCTCCACACTGCTGCCGCTCTTCACAGCCCTGCACCAGCACCCACCACTGCCAGTTTACTGCTGCATCCCACAATCTCGCACTACTCACTGCTTCCTAAAGCAAACCAACCTCGCTTTGCTGCTCTCCCAGCATATAGCGTACCAACAAAGAGCCACGCAGCATGCCCTCCTTCCTATCTGCAGCATTTTCATATATTCATACATTTCATATATTCCCATTGGTGTTTCAGAAAATAAGGAAAGAAAAAAATTAAAGTAAATGGACTAAAAGCCAGGGCTAACACTGCAATGGACAGAAGAGCAGCCGGTGCGTAGCCCTGCCCAGAGCCAGCACCCCCACTGCCGTGGGCTCCACAGGGATGGTCACAGTGGGAATGGCCTGTCCCTCCGTACTGCATGGTGGTGGAAAGACTGGCATAGAATCATGAACTAGCCCCGACACTGACCTCTGCCTCAATAAATCAGCCCTTCTAAAAATAAGTATTGCAACATCAGAATGAATTTTCAAGATGCAGTTTGGAAGGAAGAAATATGTGGGCTTATAACTTGCATCTGTTCGTAACAGCAGTACCTCTTCACCTCCCTTCCACCCCTATTGCATTTCCACTTACTGCACTCACAACGTTACTGCGAAAGAATCACCCGGGTCAACCAATTTCTGCTCAGATGGACCCCTAGGAAACTGCTTGCTTTAGGAAAACACATCGGGAAATAAACCTCTTCAAAGCAGAAAGCATTTGCAAGGCTGTCCGGGGGGAAAAAAAAAAAAAAATTGTCTAGACTAAATGGGAAAAAATTGAGTGTAACCTGGTTGTGACTCAGCCTTTAATAATAATATAGTCCAAAATATAAGACCTAAAGAAATGATTAATCAAAGACTGTAGTAGAACCCTCTTATTCACATTTAGAGCAGCTGTTGTCAATGGGATGTATTTCTAGAGGAAAAAAAATCAGCGATTTGGGTAAAATTATTAGTACCTGACTTATTGCAAGAAACCTCTTTTTCCTTGTCTGTTAGTGTAGGTTCAGTAGCTGCACTGCGGTCAGGTACAGCCCTAAAGCAGGCACACAGGAGTGCCTTCTGTCACACTCTGGAAAGTGATGGTCTCATTTGGGGTTTTTTGTCAGTGAAATGCAAGAGCGCCAGAAGCTTATTACACTTGTGTATCAATCGTTACATTTCTTTCATGTCTTTTAATTTTCTGCTTCTTCTTGAATAACATCCTTGCAGTTTTAAAACACAGGTTACCTTTTTCTACCAGCTGTAGTGCTGCTCCTGCAGGTCACCCATACACACCAGTGGAGACACTTCCCACCTCGCTCACCCCATCACTGCCTTGAATTTTTCCTTCAGCTGTTTTGTGGGATGGTAATTTGCATATCATTCGCATGAACAACATGCAACTCTCCAAGACTGATAGTCTAAATGTCTCTCGTACCCAGAGCCCAAGTGGGACATGTTTGGCAGATGACAGACGACCCTTGGGTTACACTGGATGGTGGCCTGTGACTGGCCTGGCCCAGGGACACTAACGGGCATTGGTGGCCCCGAGCAGCCTCTTCTGGGACCTCCCTCTGCCCTTGCCCACCCTCTGGGGGCCCACTGGCACCCAGCTCTGAGCACAGTCCTTGCCTGGGCTGTGCCGCAGGGGTCTGCACTGCCCGTGCACCACCACACGTGCTGGGCATGGCACCAGCGTGGTGCTGGCTGGGCTGAGGGGTGCTCCCGGCAGTGACAGCACCCCTGGGGCTGCCAGGGTGGCCTCGCTGTTAAAGATAGACACTAATTTGATCCTGTGATGACCACAGTGTTTTTATACATCAGCGCTGAGAAGGGTCACGTCTTCACTGGGGTACAGAGTAACGACTTACCAAAATAGCAGCCAAGGGCTGGAAGAAGCACATGGGCTCCACGCCTGAACAGGTTCATCATGCTCTGGTTACCCACCTGGGTGGCAGAGGGTCAGGGCACACCACTGCCCCACACCCGCTGGGAACAGACACCTTGGGTAGGGGACAGCTGGCGCCTGATCCACCCGGGCAGGGCTCCAGGGAGTAACTGATGGAGACATGGGATTGAAAGAGGATGCAGGAAAAAATAGCTACAAGCCCCAGGGACCGGTGGTGGCATGGGCAGCCAGCTTGGCAGGGCAGAAACTTGTCCCCAGCTACAGCAGGAGGCAGCCAGATGTCCCAGGCATCTCCGCCAGCCACTGGTGGTGCTCATGGCTGCAGCCATCGTAGGGAGACAACAGGAAAAGCAGAAATCCTCCAGTTAGTTATGCTATATGCCGAAGTGATTTTTTTCATTCCAATGCAATATTTTGGGAAATAAACTGAAAAGCCACCAGGAGGCAGTACAGCACTGCCAAAGTTTTCCTTTCCACCTAACAACTGTATTCAAAGGCATTCAAAAGCCCAGTGAGAAACAGTGGTTCTGTAAGTCCTCCTCACTCAGCTGTGACTGCCACCCAGAGACTCCAAAAAAGAGGGGAAAGGATAAAAAGCAACACTAGAGTTAGTAAACACTGTCCACATTTGCCTTCAGTGAAACAAGTCACAACCTTGTAGTAAGAAGCAAAATTTTCCTCTACTGTCCTTTAAATACCTCTGATCTATGTCCACTAAGCAATCAGTATAATTAGAACAGTGTGGGGCTGAAAATACCCTTTGAAACGCAACAACACCACACCTGCTGTAACTACGTCTTCATCCAACACAGAAAGACACAGTAAATAACAGCCATTAGGACCTAGCTTAACAGTGCAAAACATTAAAGCAAACAAAAGACAATCCACACCAAACCTAGATGTATAGCTGTTAACGTTAATAATTTCGGCCATGGATATTTTGTGGTTTATCAATCCATCCTACCCTCAGTGCTAAACTGCTGCATTTTATTCTGCAACAAACTGAAGTTTGTTTCAATAGCGAGTTGTCCCAAGTCTCTGGTGGCTCCCATGGCTGCATTTCGTACCACCAAGTTCAGAGCTTCATGGTACCATATTGCTTGTCCCACCGCAATCAAATTGCCCTCCAATCCGTCCTCGGTAAATTAAAGAGGCTGGGGTTCGTGTCCTTCACCGTAGGGGATTAAGACTTCTTAACACCAGAGACAAAACAGGATTTCATTACCCAAGGGCGAGGACAAATCCTTTGCATGCCAAGCTTCAGCACATCTGCAAGGGGAGAGAACCAAGGCCCCAACGCTGGGCATTAGCAGGAGATCTAAGTGTCACCACGCAGGCAAAGTCCAGAAGGACCTTCATCCCTCAGCTGGGGAACAGAGGAGACCTACTGCCAGCACAAGGACCATGCAGTGGAAAGCCAGGAGTGCTCCAGCTGCCGGGTGCCTGGAGGAAGCATGGACCAACCCTGCTCCCCAGGGGCAGCGGCTTTCCCTCTTCTGTCCCCCGGTTCTCCTAGGAGCAGACACAGTCGTGCCCATCTGCCCTCACCAGACCCATACCACCTTTTGGGGACACACCATGCCCCCAGCTTTCCCACGGCCAGGGCATGGTGTGACGGAGACAGAGAAACTTCACTGTAAGGTTCAAACTAACAGTTTATTTGAACTTCACTCACAGGTCCAATATGCCACTATTGCAGGCTTTATGGATACAGCAGAGGAACGCACTATCGCAATTTAAAAAACAATTCACAGGACATGCTATTACAACCTACAAGTGATTCCTGGAACGTACTACCATAAACCACAAGCGCACCAGCTATTCAGTACCTAAAAAGAGTGCACTAATCATGATCTTAAAGCGTGCCAAATATCATGCTTATGTTTCTTAATCACTTACCCTCTCTCTCAGGTGAGGCCTCTTAGTCCCTGGGAAGTTACCTTGTACGGTGTCCCGGACAAGGGGGGAAGAATCTCCTACATGCCAGCTGTGTCATTGGAAAAGACTCCCCTTTTTTCTACCCAAACCTTACGGGTTTTATTCCCTGATTGGATGGGGGGGCAAGATTAAGCCTGAGTGGATTATACTATCTGGAAAGTTTATCTCTGGTTTATACTATCCAGAAATTGGCCTGTTTTTATAAAAATGAAGAAGTGGTATTCACAAGATGTTTTATACAAGCGTATTTGGATATTGGTTTTCCATCTGTTGTTTATTACTGAATTGTAAATTGTATAAATGGAAACAAATGTCTTATTTGAGACCATATTCATACTCTGAACAGGAAAAAAAGCTATTCACTGAAACTTAAATAAGCTGAAATTTAACACATGCAGTATTTCTGAATACATGACAAAGCAGCAATTCCAGAAATACACTAGGTTCATAAAAGCATTAAAGTATCCAATAAAATATTTTCCTTTTCAGTCTAAAAAGCATAGTATCATCAGAATAAGATAATGGAAGATTTCAAATTAGTAATTTTTTTTTTGATGTTTTAAAAATCAAATATTGTTTTCAAACATATTACTTTTTACAGTTCAGAAGAAAGGTAGCTAGCAATATTTTTGTCCTTTTAACTGTTCTGAAAATACTGATTTCCGACTTTGTTTTCATTTTTGCCACTGACTTGAAAAATCAATTATTTTTTCCATTTCTAGTTAGAGCATGCACTCATCTTCAACACTGGATGGAGGGATATTAAATAATCAAGTTTACCTGAATTCCTTCTTTGCCTCCTTAATTACATGAATTCTGATTTTTTTTTCCATGAAAAAAAAAATCAGTTTAAGACTTATAGAATAATAGAATGGTTTAGATTGGAAGGGACCTTTTAGGGCCATCTAGTCCAACGGGCAGGGACACCTCCCACTAGACCAGGTTGCTCAAAGCCCCATCCAGCCTGTCCTTGAACACCTCCAGGGATGGGGCAGCCACAGCTTCTCTGGGCAACCTGGGCCAGTGTCTCACCACCCTCACAGTCAAGAATTTCTTCATGATATCTAGTCTAAATCTACTCTCTTTTAGTTTGAAGCTATTACCCCTGTCTATATAATAATGTTAAGAGATTATAAAGGTGAAGTTACTAGTCCATAACTGATAAAGACCCAGGCAAAGGTGAGAAATTACCACACAATATACCTGCTCTTCATCAAATACCAGAGAGAACGAAACAACACCCAATTAAATGTGGTTACACTTGCCATAGGTCTCCAACAGACTTCTATGCCACGTGGTGAAGCATGGAGCTTGAAGACTGCAGTGTGCCTGCTGTGTTGTTGCAACAAGACAGCCTTACCAAGAGCAGCTTTGCACATGCGATGAAAAGACCTCTAAACCTTTGACCACTGTCACCCCACCCCACCACAAAGAGAGAAAAGACCCAAAGAGAGATTCTTTATATATCTCCTTCATTTCCTCATGCACAGGTTGCAAGAGGACTGAGAAGAGCAGGCCATAGCGACTCATGCACACCACTCATGGGAGCTGACAACAGCCAGAAGCCTTCTGCCTCCTCACCTCCCGTACCCTGCACTCCTCCTGCTCCATGCCACCCCCACTCCCTGAGAATCCTGTTGTAAGGAGTTATCCCTCTGCCGGGGATGTGACATGGAGAAGGAGGACTTGTGATGGCTTGTTCCCCTGATGAAATGAGACAAACAGAAGTCTGCAGCAAGTTAAATCCTTTTTTTTTTTTTTTTTTTACTCATTCATATCCATTCCTCTTCTAAGTGAAGAGATTTGCTCAGCAGAGAAATGATGCAGAGCTGTGCCACGGGTGCGCTAGTTCACAAGAGCCATCTCACTCCAAATCAAAACAGTCACCTCTTTGGAGGTAGATCAAGACAGTAAACTCCCATACCTAACTCACACTAAACCAGAAATCTACACAGACTTTAAACCACCTGCACTGATTTCTTAAGTTTCAAAGTTCAGAACAACTTAAGAAACCCAAGCCTCTATCAACAGATCCATTTTGCTCACAATTCAAATTTCCAGCTTCTCCATGTTCACATAGTTCTAGTTTTCACATAGTTTCTTGTTTTTACAACAATAAGCACAATTCCTGAATTCAGGATCCAGCAGGAGGTTGCTGAAAAGTTAAATTTGCCATCCCACAGGGGAACCAAGACCAGTAGAGGAGAGACCTGTGGGACAGTCAGCAAGAATCTCACATAAAATTAAAGCAGTACTGAAAATTTTAGTCCAAAGCAGTTACTTGGGAAAGCGGAATGCCTGACAGACCACAAACAAGGAAAGAAACCATTTGGTAAACGTTTTCAGCAAATGAGTGCTTAGATTTGTTTACTCAAACATACATTTGAATTTATGAACGTACATATATACACAGAAACATATATTTAAGGCTGAATTCTGAAATTAGTAACGCTTTGGGATTGCAGAGTCAATGGGCATGCTGAGGATGATGAATGGAAGAGACATTATTCAAACCAGAGGTCTATACATTTTTAAAATTGAGCTGCAATGACATTTGGGGGGATTAAACTGCTGTTAAAGCAACAGAGCAGCTCCGAAAGGTAATTTCAACAGCAGAGAAGAAAAAAGCTTGATGAAAACCAGAGTTTAGTTACGTTTGCTGTTTATCTTTCAAAATGAACACTTTGAGATGTTTTTGAAGGGCATACACAAGGTTATACAGAGTTCCCTGCTGCTCCAGATGCCAAACAAGACCCTTGACTGGGGGCAGCCCCACCATCCTGTGCTGTGCATGAGGTCAGACAAATGATTGCAGGCTCTTTCCTGATATTACAACCTACAAATTCAGAGAGGGAAGTTTGCGGTAATCCTGACTCACACAGGTCCAAGGGGTCAGAAGAGATGTCAAGTTTAATGAGACCAGTCACTCAAATGGGATTGCAGAATGCCGCAGCCCCAAGTGCATTCAGAGACACAGTCTGTCCTGCCAAGGCATCCCTCCAACTCTGCTAGGAACATCCCAGCGCCTCTCCAAACAAGCTGTGGAAGGCAGCCAGAGCTGTGCGTCTTGAGGACACGTTGCTCTCAATGCCCCCACTCTCTTTCTCCAAAATTAGGAAAAAAGTTAGGAAAACAAGGATGGGGATTTCAATGCACTGGAGAGACTCTTCAATGCTGTTATTAAGCAGCTAAAGCCACAATGAATGGGACTATCAGAATGTAACCGTTTATATTGGATCTAATATTTGTTAAAATAAACATGCAGGGAAGCACTCAGCAGAAACAGTTCATATTTATTTCTCCGGCAGATTTGCTTCACGGTGGCACCTCCTGGAATGTGGCCAGCCTTTACAAGTCAGACTCTTCAGCAGTAAAAAATGATTGGCCTTAAATAAAGTAACCACTAGGACGTGTTCAAAGATCCATGGACATCCATGTGCTTTTGACTCTGCAGATTACATGAGGAAGAAACATGCCTGCCAGCAGCGGTGAGGGCTCCACAGCTCCTGCTCCCGGCCCCACCGGCACGCTGAATTCTGAGCACCGCACCGACAAGGCAGTGTGCCATCCAGGTGCTCTGCGTGTCTCTCCGACAAATAGGATGGACACGGACTGATTCTTGTGCCAGCCTTTCTGTTAGTCTAATGCTATCTAAAGTCAGCACGGCTGTTTATGACCTGCTCCAAAAAAAAAATAAAAAATCTATACTCACGCAGCTGAAACACAAACCTGCTTCATTCTACTGCTCTCAGGTCCCAAGAGCTCTGCTTTGGCAGCGGTGGTGACATGGACAGCAGGTGACAAGCGGGGTTTGGTGGAACCTGAGCCTCGCCACGTGGACGTACCAGCGCTGTTCTTCATTGAAAGAACAACACACAGGACACCACCATCTGAGCGACTCAGTACCCTTGTGACTCCAGGCACTCTTCCCACCACCCACATCAACACAGCCGGCGTGATGATCTGCTGCCGGGACAGCACTCTGCACGAGTCTCTTCAGTGCAAATGCTTGAATTTGAAATCACTCAAAGGAAGTGAGCCACTCCCGGTGAAAAAGAGAAAGAGAGCCAAACATGAGTATTTCCCCAACAGAACAGCCTTGTTGTGATGGAGCTGAGACTGCCAACACAGATTAGATTGATCTAATTACTACCTTCCTTCCCGCAGTAGTAAAAGTAAAGACGCCATAGCCATGGTGCCAAAGGAAAAAACCTTCAACTCTTTGACTTATTTCTCTGCATCACATGAGGTATCTACAGTAGGACAGATACTTGAAAATGCAGCACAAGTTGTCTGCGATAACAATTCAGCATTCCTATAATTTGCAGTGTTTGGTTTGTAAAGTCCAATCTCAGAGCAAACCTCTTCCTTTCAGCAGCCTGTGCATCTGATGCCAGAGCTGTATGGAGCTCTATGGACTCCGACATCCTTCAGTTCAACTTAAAAGTTCCTGATTGCGAAAACTTTCCCATGGGTGAGGCAGCAGCCAGCCCAGTTTCTCTACTTGGCAGCACTTAGAGAAAAGGTTACGTACACTTACACAATTACTGTTAGCAGCTGACAAAGGATATATGCACACTTCCTCTTGCACCGCTGAACTCTTCACTCCTGGGAATTACACTTTGCACAATTAACTTTTGACAGGTATAAAGTCAACTGTACATACAACTTTAAATAAATAGTAATTAACGTATTCCACTAATGTCTACAGCATGCTAGGCAGAGTCCAATAATAGATAAAGATGTCTCCTGTCAGAGACTTGGTCACACACACTGGCTAGTCTGCATTGAGTAATACAGCTTGCTAAGCTACACCAACAGAATAAAACAGGAGGCACACTCAAAGATTCCAGAACATAAGTTAGAATAAAAATTAGTTCAATGACTGTTCCCCATAAATCTGCTTTGAAGTGAGGAGCACTGCAGTTTATGAAACCGAGGACAGACCAAGGCATTCCTGGAGCAGCCCTGACTATCTACAGACCCACGCAGCACCACCTGGAATTCAGTATCAGATCCGTCGCGGAGCTGAGGCATAGAAGGTAACATGCCAATACCCAGACAGAGATCTCCAGCTTGCACTTCGACAGCCCCTTAATATCTTTGTTTGCCACTGCTTTGAACTGATTGACTCCAATCAGAAATTTCAAACTACATAGTTCCAAAAATAAGATACTTTAGAGCATGAACTGCCCAGTAAAGTAAGGAGAATATTAAAGACTGCAGATAACTACACTTGCTTGTCTACTATTCTAAAATTATTTTGTATTACACATGAACTAAGAGAAGGCACATGGTCTGTTGTTCAAATCACAACTTCATTCACAAACAAAGAGAATAAATTAAACGGAACATGAAACAAAACGTATTGAAAGCATCAGCCCTTGAGCCCCAGGTCTAGACATCATTTTTCCCATATTAATGCTCATTTTTTATTCCCCATTTTATTCTCATGGGAATGTTTGTAGACTGCACATTTTCTGATACCACAAATCTGACCCCAGGATTTGTCGGCTCTATCAGCATGTCATCTACCCTGACCGCACCTAACTGTATTTCAAATGAGTTTGAAAAGTCCATGAACTGTTAAATTGAAGATAACAGGGAAGGAATTGTTTTTAAGATATTCTTTTGAAGATGCTGCTTTATTAGATAGTACTTCTCAGTCTAAAATTTGTTACATTACTTGTGCTGAATAAGAATGGTGCCTTAGGGAAAGTGTTGACTTTTGGGAGACTTAATATGCCTAATTGTTTACATTGTGCTAAGAAGCTTACTCAGTCCACTTGCTTTGGATTTTAGTTCCCTACTGCCTGTGTATCTGACCTGCACTGACTGTCAAGCTATTCATAAGCCAGAATACTGCCGTTTTCTGAGCTACTGAACAATGGCACTGCACAACAGACTACCTGCAAAGGAGTTACGTTAGTTCAGTGAGCTTAACATTAGTTTCATGATTTAGTGAACCTATTGTTTAAAAAACAAAACAAAACAAACAAAAAAAACCCACAAACAAAAACACTAAGCAAACAACCCAGAAGTATTCTTAAATGAGAATATACCAAACCTGTAATCACCACAGGGAATACACCCTTAATCAGGGATTCTTTTTGAAGGTTGCGAATGCTTTCCTTGATTACCTCAGAGGTTTCAATATATCCCATGAGTGGTGCAACTATTCTCTGGCTGAAACTTTACAGCATTTAACAACAGACGAACATGCAGCCACAGCAATATTCCCATAAACATCCCAGAATAGAGCAGGCAAAAGCCTGTGCTACAGTTTGGCACTGCAGCACAAATGTTGAAAGAAAGATAAATAGCAGAAACAGTTTTGCTGTCTGATTCATATGATTGTAGACACAATTTGCCCCTCACCATAAGGTATTTTCATGGTTTTTTTTCCCCCCAAAGATATTTCATATTTCTTCCCCAAAGCTATTCCTCCAGCACCTGGCAGGAGAGGTGCCATGCACACACCTTTCAGCAATGATCCGCAAAAAGGTGCTCCCCCTTACAAAAGCAACTGCTGCTTTGCAGAACAAAGACCCCATTCCTGTGCAGACCTCATTTCTAGCAAAGTTTTCCCTTTTGTTTTTGAAGCAGCAAATGTCGATTTTTTTAATTTGTTCCTCTTGTGAATAGGAGAGAGAAAGGAAAACAACCAGGAGTAATTCTCAACAGCTGCTGAAAACACTAACACAAGACTCTGGAGACACTTCTTTATGCAAGAGAAGGTTTAGCCAAAGTGCCACAAATACTTGGCGTTTATATTTGTAAGAGAAAGGTTACAGGAAGCTAAAGATGTTGGGCTACCAATTATTCATCACCTTAAGTCACACCTACACCAGTTGTCTGTCAGCGCAGTATCTATTCAAACTCTATGCCCAGAGGAAAAATGTAGGCTCAACCGAAGTGGATTACACAACTCTCTGAAAGCTTGTAAAATAATCTTATTTATCTTTGAAACACCTTCACGCTCTGAAGAAGTGTGGGTCACATCCGATTTGTGCCAACAGAAGGTCCATCCTATGACAACAGCATTTGGAATCAGTATTGCCATAATTAAATCATGGAAGGGCTCTGAAGATGCCTGGGTAGTTTCCCTGCCTGTAAGTACTGTTCTTAGCAGTAGCTTTATGTTATGAAGACTTAACTGCAGGTTGCCGCTAACTCTCAGTCAGAATTAAATTCAAAAGCATGAGAAATTCATCAGTAACCGCACGTCCCACAGATATCACATGTACAGTACGTTCACAGAACTGGCAAAACTAAAGCTTTCTTCTTCATGTTTCCACAAAGATTATAATTCTGAAATGCTATTTTCCCAATAAATGCATTTTTAAAGCCCATCTCACACTAACATTTTAGGTTTCATTCTCTCCATTTATTACAAACAAAATCATTCATTCAGCTAAAGCGAAACACAAAACATATTTAAAACTAGAACCCAAAATACTTTCATTTGGGTACATATTTCCTTCTCTCCCTCCATCTGCTTTTTCCCATGTCTGCACACCGCCTGCTCTCAGCCAGACACAGACATACTGAACCAACGTTCTCCCAGCATCTGTGGCCAGGCTGGAGCCGAGGAGCACTGGGAATCTCAGGGAAGTCTAGGCCACAGAGGTCTGAATAAACTGAAATCATCACAAAACGCTGGCTGATCACAGTCATTGCAACTGAAATCATCACAAAACAAACCAGCTGGTGTTCGCTCATCACGATGAAACATGCAGTGAATGCTAATTCATGAGGGGAAGCCGAATGGTCCCGAACTCTTTCCTTTTCAAGCATAGCGGCGCTGAAAGCCAATAGTCGTGTAGCAAAAACACTAGCTGTGTATTTTCTCAAAATACCCTGCAAAGCACTTAGGATCATAGGTTACTTCTGACTGTTCACAGAGCCCAGCTGACAAAAATCCCTCCTGGAACAATCTCACCAGTACAAGGTCCAAAATTACGAAGATTCAAGCAAGGTCCATTTGCTCCACCATTCAATCCACCAAAACTCTGTGAAAACGGGGAGAAGACAGTGCAGAAAGCATTTAGTTGATGTTGAAAGTCAAACCATTTAAAACCAAAACAGAAAATACATGATCTCAGGAAACACACTACTAGGGGAAAAAATGCTTTCTGTAAGTATAATCGTGAATATAGTATTGACATTTACCTTATCCCTTCATTTTTATCTTAAGCTAACTTGGGCCTAAGGAAGTGATAAAGTGATAGCTATGGTGAATAAAAATGAATGAAATTAGAAAGGAGGAAAAAGAATAAGTCACATGTTACAAAAAAAAAACCAACATAATTTGAAGATTTGGAGATCTCCCTCCCGTCCTTCCTCCCCCACCCACCCTCAGAGTGGGCTCAGCAGCACGCAACTCCTGACACCCATTTCTCCTGCTCCCGCTCCTCCCAGCTTCCCTCCCTCAGTCTCTGCACTGCTGGAAGCGCTGTGCCCGCACGGTCCCCAGGGCCCGGCAGTGCTGCCAGCCACGGACACTCACACAGCCAGACGAGCCCTGATAAATAACGCAGATCACAGCACCACAGCTCCTCCGCCCAGAGCACAGCGTGTCCTGTGGCAGGACCAGCAACATTCCCTACTGCACTCCTTAAGCAGCTTCTGCTTCCAAGCTCTTTCTTTTTTTTTTTTTAAAAAAAAAAAAAAAAAAAAGTAAATTTTGTGAAATTCACTGGGGTGCCAGCTGGGGCTGGAAGAAAAAAACCAAAGTCCCCCTTTCTTGTTCTTTTTCTTTTACTAAAAGGAAAAAGGAAATACATTCATTTTCATGTCCTGCAATGCATTTTTCACTTCTTTATAAAAGTAGATTTCTTACAAGTCTGAAATGGCCATTACTGAGCCATAATCACACCACTAACCCCTACCTACGTGCCTTTGAACATTAATTTTAGCATCAGAGCTCCGTATATGACACGCCAAAAAGATAGAACAGTTCATAGTGCAGCGTATTTCATGTGTAAAATTCACCTGAAGCGTAAATCCAATGGTATCAAACTGCATCTACAAATGTAACAGTACAGTAATTCCCAGTTTGGGATACCATCTTATTTTCCAACAGCCTAATCATAACCATGGAGTGCTTTAGGGATTTATGAGACAAAATTTTTCCTGAAATGCAGTCTAGACAATCCCAGGGCCACTTGTAAGAATAGGAAATAGTGAGTTTTCATGTAGTGGTTGTTTTGTCATTGTTGTTATTTTAATGTCAACTTCTGACCTACAACAATTTCCCCCGGACTAAACATGGGGCTTTCTTAGAGCCCTTCCTTCATATTTCATTACTTTCAGAGCTGCAAGTATTGAAACTGAATGTAGTGACAAGAATTTTCACCACAAAACCAATATACTAATAGGAATATTAAATCTTCTATAAAGTTTGAAACAATAAAGAAATATTTAGATATTCCTTCTGTAAATCCTTATAAATGGGGTTTTTGTTCTCACTTTATTCCTATTTTACTGCTGACTGAACATAAGGAATTTGAAGAGAGTCACAGTATGCATTAATTTTATGACCCTTTTGTAGCCAACCTGTCTTTTCCAAGGGTTAACCAGGATTATCTCTCTAAGGTACTTTCACAGTCTATCGGCCGGCGAGAAAAAAGGCCAGAGTAACGCATCCGGGAAATGTGTTATTCATTCTCAGTAAGTTAGTGCTTAGAATGAACACACACAGGGTTTAGCTTCAGAATGATTCTGAGAAATGTTGCAATATCAAATGCTTTTAATAGGCATTAAGGACATGGATTTGCAATAACAGTTTGTTAGTGTTTCTTAATTGAAGGTTCATTTATAGAGAAATTTATTAATGTTTTAAAATACCTACAGCACCCAGCTGGTTGCAGTGCTGCTGCAGAATTCCCGCTCGGTCTCCAGCGAAAAACTCCACATTCTCAAGCCGAAGCTGAAGTGACTTCAATGGATTTGCAATCGCAATAATGCAATCGAGTCCATGAGGCTCACTAGCTCTGTGGCTCAGGTTTCTGTTACAGCAGAGCCAGTACTTCTCACTGGATGTTTTGAAGTGAAAACTATCTACAACTATAATTCGCTAAAACCTTTAAAAACTATTTCTGACTCTAATAATAATAGTGCAAGCTAAGCAAATAACTCTCAAACCACTTCTCTAACTGTTAAATGGGTTCCAAGACTGTGTTTTGCCCATGGGAAAAGGAAGGCAGGAACGTGAAGTGACCTGCTGCTTCGCACAGGCCAAGTGAAAGGCAAACCTGAATGTCAGTACCTGCTGAACTCCAGGCAGTTTTCACTCTCACAGCTCAGACTGCTTTGTGGCCCAATCAGTTACAAAAGCGTTTTAGCAAGTTTTCGTGTAAAAACATTAAACAAGCTGCGAGAGACTCCGCAGCCACTGACAATAACTAACACAGACGAGTGAAATACTTGGAATATTAACAAGACTGAAAATACTGCTATGATTTGGCCAAGGACTGGCCAAAAAGAATTGACCAAAAACTACGTAGAAATAGTCTCAGAATGTGAATGGTATCAAAGATTAAAGATCCACCTGGAGACTACATAAAAATAAACCTTATTTTTAAATAGTCCCAGTGATGAGAACAGCTTGTCTCAGCTCGTGACAGGCTAGGGTCCTTCCGCAAGCTTCTTGTAATATTTTTCATCTAAAGGTATAACACGCAATTATCACCAAATTCCACATCCCTTACACTCAGGGATGCAGAGGGAACAGGAGCTGTATGTACGCAGCAAGCACTGCCTCCGTGAGAGGCTGCTGGGGAGGCCACACAGGCAGCACGACACAGAGAGGTGGGCAGTCGCCAGATCCTGGGAAAAAAAGGGTTCCTTGGAAGCCTGCATTAAGTGTGTTAGTTTGGGGCTTCATCCAGCTTTCGTAGGAGTCAATGGAAAGCGTCCCCGGGGTGAGCCACATACCTGCAACAGTTCACACACAGCAAGAAAGCTTTTCACCCTTAGTAAGCAGTACAAACCTGCCAGTTTTTCATTCCAGTGGGATTTTATCTAAATATAGAGTAATTCTGAGTGACACACACAATACATCTAAGTTTCAAGTAAAAATATTTTTGTCTGCAGTTTTGTTAACTCTAATAAAATGCAAACTTACAAGAACAAGCGCATTTCTAAAATTGTAAAATGCATTATAGAAGATTTAGTATCTACAAAACAAAACAGAAAAATCAACTTCTTGATTTTTGAAGCCACAATGAGGCAAATACAAAATTATCACAGTCTGTATTTAAGTGGAAACTCTGAGTTCCTGAGAAACTTCATCCCTTCTGTAATCCTGCCACGAGCAGGATCTTTTACTGTCATCCCGGCTCTAACCCTGCCACAACCAGAAAATTTTACTGTTTTTCCATAGACTGAATTCTTTCTGGCTAGAAACACAATTTCTGTCTTTAGCCCCCGCTAAGGAAGTTTACTCTAGAGGTGATTTCAAAACCAATGTTAAAGCAGGGCGTGCAGTAGAATACTTTGCTGGCAGCCACTTCCAGCAGCAAACTGGCCAGTAATTACAGCAACCTTAGGACAGAACACGGCACCGAATTCCCTCCTGCAGTGTCCCTCATGCATCCAGGAGGGGGAAAGCCACCTGGCTGGGGACCGAGGTGGGCCCCAGGGGCAGGGGCTCTCCCTATTGTACTGTCTACTGGCTGCTGGCAGAGAGGAATGTCACCTCCCACCAGGCAGGGACCCCCCAGCATGGCCGCAGAAAGCTGGCTCCCAAGGGGGAGCGGAGAGAAGAAAACATTCTCAGCTTCTTCAATGGGCCAACAGACCCAGGTCAGTGACTAACCCTTTTCTTATCGCCGCCTCAAACGCTGCTCTCGGTACCTTGTCATGGAGTGTGGCCACAAGCAGCAGATGCTGCCTCACTGACGCCTTGCGCAAGGCTTGCGCATCCAGCCCTGGGGCTTCTCTCCCTGGAGAGCCCCTCTCCAATATTTTTTCTGTGCTAGTTCCCGTAAATTATCTTTTTCTGCATTTAGTGCCTTTGCTACTAAACAAAAAGCAGGGAAGGCCTGAAAGTTGTTAGCCAGTGGATTTGACCCAGTGTGCTCTCCCAGACTTCGCTAGCCTCCACCCAGCCTCCTGAGGGTCCTTCACACATACCTGCCTGCTGCGACGGGCCTGCGAGACCAAACGGCTCAGCAAGATCAGCAATTTCTTCTGTCAAATTTTCAGAAGAAATCAGAAATGAGAATTAGATCCCAGTCAACCATCAAAGCCAAGAAAACTACTAAAACTACTTAATTGGAAGGCAACGAAATTATGTCCCAATTAAAAGACATTTCACATTTCACCTCCATGTTGCACCTCTAACTTCAAATTACTCAAAAATTTTAAAGCTGTTTCAGAATGTACATTTAAACCCAGCGAGGTGCCTTCCCATGCCTCTGTCCACTCCACAGAGAGCTCCCAACCCAGAGGGGTTTTTCTGAAGCCAAAGAGGACTCCAGGGTTGTGTCCCAGCCAGTGTCCCCAGCTCAGCACCTCACTGCTCTGGGTCTGCTCAGGCGGCTGTCCCACTGCAGCTACTTTGTATTAAGAAAAAAGAAAGTTTCCCTGGGCCTTTTGCCTTGCCTGGCCTCCTCTTAGATGGTTGTCATTTGGTGGCTTTAGTTGACACAGTTCTTTTGAAACTAAGCATGTAATTATTTAAAAAGACAGATGCTCTTCCTGTTACATACAACATAAGCTAGCACAGAAAAAGATGCACTGAGTCCTCGGTTGTTTTGTTTTTTGGGTTTTTTTTGTTTGTTTTTTAATCAAAAAACTCCCCAGAACAACCCTACCTCTTCTTTCCATTAAGATCAAGGGCCTAAATTTTTTCAGTAGAAAAATTGCATACTGCTGATCTGAAATAACAGCTATGCCAAACTGTAAGCAGCGACAGAAAAAAACAACGCGTATTTACAACATTTTGCTCTGTTTCACAAAACCACTCTTCCTGTGCGGTTTGATGATGCCCTGCAGAGGCATCCTGCAACCTCGCAGGAGAAGGGAACGCCAGCATCCGACCCACCGCAGGACAGACCAGCAGAAGCAACAGCCAGCGGCTTGTGGGAACGGAGCAGCTCCCGGCACAGGGCCCGTCAACAGCCTGAGCATGAAAATCATAGAATCATAGAATGTATTGGGTTGGAAGGGACATTTAAAGGCCATCTAGTCCAACACCCCCTGCTAGGTCAGGTTGCTCAGAGCCTCAACAAGCCTGGCCTTGAATGTCTCCAAGGATGGGGCCTCCACCACCTTTCTGGACAACGTGTTCCAGCGTCCCACCGCCCTCATTGTAAAGAACTTCTTCCTAACGTCTAGTCTAAACCTACCCTGCTCTAGTTTAAAACCATTACCATGGACATAACGAAATAGGTAGACGGACACAAGAAACAAGTCAGACAATATTTCTGCAAAGACAGATTTATCTAGAAGACTTTTTTGCCGGAAAGCTAAGGAAAACCACAGTCTTCCAGTAGCAGTCAACAGGCACAAACAAGAAAACAGAGTTTGCTATGGATTTAAAAACATCCAAGTTAAAGAAAGTGCACTGGAGAAGTGTAAAGTGTGACTAAAATTAGAGCCCTTAGCAGGGAGAACACCATCACTAGCAAACATCTGCATGGTTAAGATAAATTTAACTAACATATCAAGGGAGTAACAAAGCACCCAACAAACCCACAGGACAGCAACAGGCCCGCAGAACTCCTTGGATCAGCCGGCATGACTTCACCAAAAAAGTGAGGTTAACATCAGGAAATTCTGACCTGCTTGTTGGCTTAGAGAACAACTAAGAGAAGTGTTTCAACTGCACCAGGTTTCCAAGCACAGCCTGTGACTCAGGAGGAGGATCCATTAGTTTTGCTCTCGTTCCTGCTTCCTATCTGGTTTTCCAAAAAGCTCACCCTGTAACCAGAGCCACAATACCCCATGTATACAAGGGGCGTACAAGAGCATCTCAGAATGCACTGTGAAAGACACAAACGTTGTCATGCTTATGTGAGCTTGTACCTAAGGGCTTAAAGTAATACAGAAAGATTTTAATATGGTGCTGTTATAAGGAAATAATTTTTGAAGTTTTAATCCTATTTATAGCTATTGGGAAGCTGATGTGTATTAAAGGACCATTGATACTTCTTTTATTATTTGCGCTTCACATGAAATTACTCCCTGGTTTATCTGTCAATGATAACATTGTTGTCATTCTCTGTTACTGGGATGAATTGCTGTAACCCTTGTTTCTCATCTCTGATGTTTAGGCAGACCCATTTCTGGTAGATTCCTCCCTCTGAAAGCTCCCCGACCTCCTGCCTTCAGCAATTCTGCCTGAGCTGCCTTCGCGTGGCAGCTGGAGCATCTCTCCCAGGGTTGTCCCCTTTGAGGACAGCAGTTGCTGCAGATGTTTGGTCTTCCTTCTTAGCCCTTATGAACTTTTTGTCCTTTATGGTTTCTTTGCAATTCCTTCAAGGGCTCTATACTAAGAACGCTAAGCCAGAGACCTGGCAAAACACCACACACACACAGACCCCCTCAATTATTAGCTTTAAGAGAAAGTGCCAGCCACATTCACAGCCAAAGCAAACATTTTTCTGTGTTACTGCTATGTTTAGCATCTGAAGGACCAATAAATGAAAAAACAATGCTGAAAAACAGGAAGCTAGACAGATACTACAGTAACTATGCTCTAAATTAGCTTCTTTAAATTCTGACGGAGCTCCATGACATTTGCAACTTAAAAGGATTACTTCTACCCCTCTCCTTGATTAAAAAAAAAGTAAATATCCAAACCAAACAAAAACGTACTGAAGCAAGCACAAATACGGACTAGAGACAAGCGCTCATAGACAAACAAAAGGGAAAGACCCTTCCGTGTCACCAAACTTTGTGCTGCTGCACACAGCCTTACACCAATGTGTTTCAAAAAAGTCACACCATCCTCTGAAGAAAGAAAATAAAAAAATCCTACCTGCTGAAATTGAGCCGAAGTGCTCAACTTTGAACTGCAGTTCAGTAGGACACAATTCCCATGAAATCTCAGGTTTCTCACTGTCTTCAAGTATTAGTCCCTTAAAACGATTCAGGGTACTTACCTCAGAAATGGTAGATGTGCTTAAATATCAAAGAAATGTGATTCTCTCTATGAACAACAGTAGACATGCTGTGAAAAAAATGAAATATCAACTGTTGAATAAAGTCTAGTGACAGTGCAGCAAGGGGAGAAGGCAATCATATCTGACTGTACTCACACCTTGCCTCAGGCTTGGCAGGAAAACACAAGGTAGCAATAGGAAATAATAATAATATCCCTTTCAATATAATTTATACTTACTAGTGATGACTTCTGCTTCTTAGCCCCTTACTCATCATTCCACACTTTTTATTATCAATTTATGGGCAAAGCAATTTAAACAGCCATTAAAAGCACTTGAAAAGGCTTTCAAACCCTATGAAGGTTTGTGCTAGCTGAGGGGGCGGCGGGGGGGAAGAAGTGATGCCTGGGGAGATGTGGACACAGCCCAGACCATGGACACTGAGAAGGTCTGGAGAACCAGTGCAAGTCCTTCAGCTTCTTCAGCCTGCTCTTTGGCACAGTCTTCTCCACTCCCTTCTATCTCACCTTGTGTCAATACCACTAGGCAAACTTAGAGAGAAATGGCTTTTTAAGCATATATTAGAAGATTTGTCACATTAAACAAGCATTAAACAATTTTCCAATGAAAACAAGTATTTCTCAGCAGTGCTACAACTCAAAAGTCTGAGTGCTGCATTGCTGCTAGGAAGCTTGAGCAACCAATGTCCCTTGAGCAAAAGAAACACACACAGAGTGAAAAAAGTCATTACCAACTGAGGATCAACTAACTAGGCAAAGCTTTCCTTGAGTCTATGCATATATAGCAAGAAGTGCGACAGGAAATAGAGCTGATAATTACCTAAGAGAGATCACAGCATGTTTCATGGGAGAAAGTATTATTAATATAAGCACAGTAGTAACAGCCAAGTCCACCAGAAATAGGAAGCATGTACAGCAGCTCCTAGGGTTACTACAGCAGTGTACACCTCGGGGAAGGAATGTGCGAGCTGTCAGGTTTCACAGAAGTGTTTAATGTCTCTTCACAGAGGGCTCAGCCAGACATGAGTATTCAAGCCAAGATGGGTAAAAGTCCTGGCTAGGTTAATACGTAGCTATGAGAAACTATTATCCACTACCTGAGAACATTTTGTTGGTATATTGCAATTCTAGATTAATTGCACCCTGCAGTAGAGAGAACAACATTCATATAATAGCTTTGTATTCCTCCCAACAGCTGATTTCCAAAAGCCGGCGTGGGGGGGCAAAAACTTTACTGCAAGCTAAAGCAGTAAAGTCAGCAAGATTCTTTAAGTGTCTTGTAAAGTGATAATACATGATTCTTCAAGCCGGTTGAGGAGCTACCTACATGAGGAAATTGTACAGGCATAACTAACAAACAGGCTGCGCGGCTACAGTTTCAGCTGAAACTGCAGCACTTCCGATTTGTACACTCAGAATAATTAAGGTAAGAATGACTCACACAGAGTACTCCTAACGATTTAACAGGAAAATAAGGACTTTAATAGGAAAGTAAAGAATAACCACCTTTCCTATAGATAAGCATAGATCTCCATCAATACCTGTAATATTATATCATTTTTATATTTCTGTAGCACCTCAGTTTGACAAGTTTGAAACGACTGGTGAGACCACCTTATAAAGCACAAAGTGGTGTTTTCAATTTATGCAAATCACACGCTCCTTCACAGCAATGCCTACAAGAATGAGCTACTGAGAGGTGTGAAAAGAGGGGGGGGGTAGGGGTGGAAATCCTTCCCTCAATTGAGTCCAACAGCCCTAGCATTGCTCCAGATGGTATTTTCCCTTTGCAGCATTAACTGTGGTTGGAACGAAATGTAGTTTGGAGACAGTCAGTAATCAAGTACTCAAAAACACCAAAAAAAAAAAAACCCCAAAGCATTGCTAATATACCAGGATAAAGTAGAGCAGTTGCCTCTCACTTCACAGTGCACATAAAATGGGATCCCATCACTAACAACCTCACACGCTGGTTTTAATGGTTGCATGCATTTTTGTGGCAATTTAGCAGTTGTTTTATAAGATAATGAAATACATTCAAATACAAATGTTAGGAAGGATTTTAGTAATGGAGAGAAAAGAAAGTTTCATTCACATGATTTTGGGTGAAACCATCCTCCAAGTCTTGAGATTCGTACGCAGAAGAAAAAACACAAGCCTGCCTGCCACTGAGTTGTCCATTCCTTAAAACGCTGATCTGGCACAGTCGCTACTGCAGGCACTCAACACACGCGGCAGCACCAGAGCACGGTTTAGCTGTCCCGTGAAATATCATCAGTCATTCCGGTGCAGGCAAGGAAGGTCATAGCTGTATTTTACTACCAATTTATCTTCAGGAAACTAGTACAGGATACAAGACAGAAGTATATTACCACCAGCATCAACACAAACCGAGTTCTAGCACTTTTAGAGGGTAGAAGGCAGTAGAGTGCCAAGTGTTAGCTTCTCAGCAAAATAAGTCACTTGCATAGTTTACTTAATAGCTGATTTTTTCAAAAAGAAAAATATGCCATAATGAGGTTTAAGGCATACACTATGTTTCTCTGCCCCTCTCTCTGGTGGTATTTTTGAACCTAGGAAATGGTCTTCTAGGCAAACTAACAATTTTCAGTAACATTTAAACAACTTGATCCAAAAACATTCCTGCCACAGTCCTTGTTTTTTGTCTATAACTGATGACGCTATATTTCTTTCAGCCACACTTAGAAGTTCTCCCCTGTGCACCTATTTGTAATCCATCCCACAGGGTCACTGCCCAGAGCCCCATTCCACAGTGTCCCATCACACCAAGGCAGGTCGGAGCTCACCCACTGGTCAGCGGGACAACGTCAGTGAGCAGAGGCAGAGAAGTGCAGTCTGCCGTCCCTGCACGGCCGCCTTCTGCGGACACATCCTTAAGTGCGTGGCCTTGCTTAACTTTATCTTATCACTGTCTTAACACATAGGTATCAACTATAAACCATATGTGAAAGTAAGAAATATTGGAAGAGCTTTATTTCCAGACTACAGCTGCAAACTGTATGTTCAATTCCAGGGAAATATAATGTAGATACCACTAATTGCGCTTGGATAGTACTGCAGCATCATGCTGATGGGGTTCTAAGTACACAGAGAAGGAAGCAAATTATCAGAAGTTATCCACATGAGCAAATCCATTAAACCACCAAGGAAGAGAGACATACTCATCCAAACGGTATGAGCTTGGAAAGAAAGGGGAGAAGGCTATTTATTCCCTCCACATTGGTTTCCTGCCATTCAATTGACACCAAGCACGGCTTTCGTCAAACTGATGTGTAGTATTCATGGTTTGTTAAAAGCCTCTTTAGTTCTGAACGCACTTTAAATGTACCTTTTCGTGTATTTGAGATAGCATACATAACACTAGTAATCAACTAGCAATCATTTTGAAAGCACAATGGAGGTAGATTGATCCTGGTGCACACAATAAATATTCACCAATACACTGAAAATGTGAAAGCCTTAGAGTATGGTTCATACACAAACAAAAATCACAATTATCACCAAACTGACAGAGAAATGAAATCTTCACCTGCTTCACAAAGAAAACAACTATGATGATATCATTTCTCTGTGTTGTATCCAACAACATGCCTCAGCTGCCGTCTGATTAGAGCAGTCAAATAGTGAAAGACACCAATTTGCAGTAGCTGCAGTAACTCTGATGGGCACCAGCCACTAGCGGTGTATTCAAACCGACCATTACTACTGAGCTGCTTTCCGTAAATTAAGGTGTTTTGAACTCAACACACATGTATGTAAAGCAGATATTTGTATCTCTAACTGTTTACAGGCAGTAAAAGTTTCAGAATCATATCATGAGCTGATGCGATTTAGGCAATGGGTCTTGCATAGGAAATTTCAGTGCCGACTGCTGCGTACGTGGCAGTTACCACAGGAACTACAGTGAAAAACAGGAAACTACAGAAAAACCAGCACAAAATAGCATTAGGCGCCTAGGAAAGTAGAGAGGAGGTGGCCTAAATGAGAGGAGTCTTAGACTTCTCAGTGCAATGGCTTAACAAGTTTAAAAGTATGTTACGTTCAGCATTCCCAAATTCCCTGCTGACTATTGCTTCTGTGCAGTATTTCAGTTTTAACACAAAACTACAGCTCATAATATTGGTGAATAGAAAAATAATGAAGAAGAACAGTGTGTACATCCAGAAAGACAGTGGAAATTTCCACATTTGCTTGTCAAGCCAGTTCAGAAAGGAAACGAAGCTAAAACATTCCTTCTGTACAGGCATCCCACACTCCTGTCCAGAGCTACTGAATACACATTATTTGAAGAATCAGATTTGTGAAACTTTCAGTGTGAAAACCTTTGTACATGCATGTCTGATTTAGGATGCTATTCTGGTAGTTGCACATGAAGTCAGACATTTGCACGTTCAAACAGTTCCTTACCAACTATTCTCAAACTCATCAATTTAGCGTATCAAACACGTGCTTTCCTACTTGAGCAACACAAAGTATAAGACAGTAAGGTTTTGTAAGAAAGCTGAATTCAATTCTACCTAATGAACTAAGTTTTTGAATAAAGCGTCATATATCCAGCAGTTCTGCTGAGCTGGTTAGATGTGTGTCACCCACCTTTACGCACTACACAGAAAACAAAGAAATCAAACCGTAGGAAGGCTGAGCTTAACTGGAACAAAGCCAATGACATTTGCATGGCACACTTGGATCTACCCCGCACAGTGGGGATTTTTAAGTAGAAAAATGAGTGCCATTCTCAAAGAAAATTGAAGTCTCACTTGAAGCAAGATCCTTCTTAAATGCTAAATTTCTACACTCTATTAAAGCTTATTTTACCCTTTTATAACTTTATTGCTAATAACAGTGATATGATTTTAAATACTAGTGATCCTGAAAGTTGTTTAAAAATCCCATTTATGTTTCAATAAAAATTTCTCACTCAGACTCTCACTGTAAGGCTCGCATGACAACCTGTCTGTCTGTAATTTACAGCTGCATTACTCACACGGTAAACAGGTCCCCAGGGACCCTCGCCTGCCGAGCTCCTTCCCCACAACATCGCTTCCTTTGAAGTTTTCAGCCGCAGACCTGGGGTCTTAGTCCACGTGTACTTGTTTAGCTGAGCAAATAAATCACGCTGCTTCAGCCCTCCCTCTTACAGAACTGTCTCTTGTCTGCAGTGGTTTATTAGAAAAATAGCAAAGACACTTTTTTCATGAAGGTCTTTATCTTTTTTGATCTGTCTGAAATTTCTGAAGCCAACACTTGAAGTAGTCATTGTCTTGCTCACATTTTCCTTTGCTTAATTTCTAGGACCACTAAGTTGACATCAGTTTTGTGGTACACCCTACAAAATCAATGCCTTGATTTTGCAAGCACTGTGAGTGACAGACGCCCTGAGACACAATACTTCCCTAGAATCAAACACAACGGGCTTCTCAGCACCTAATAAGCAAAAGCATCTTGCAGATGGCTTTGGTTTTTTCACCTTGTATCCCTCCTATACTCCAGCTGCTGAAAACAAGTTTTCCTGAGGTTACTGTTCCTCTTAGAGACATAAGAATATATTTTACTGTCTTTGTAATACATGGAATAAAATTCTTGCACACACACTGCTTATCTCAATGTCAAGATAGATAAATAACACTAGTTCAATACTTGCACTGCAAGACCTTCAGAGCAGGTACTGGCTCCAATTTTTTTACACTGCTTATTACAGACATGTGCCACTAACATTAGAGTACTTCTCTCACTTCAAAAACCATTTATCCATATGAAATGACACAGGGTTTCATCTCTGAGCATTTCTCCCACCATAAATTTGAAGTGCCATGAAAAAAAAAAATAATAAATAGATGCAGCTTCACCTGTGACATCCCAAGCACCAAGCTGAGCGATGGCAAGGCTCTGCATAGGGCTGTGAAGGTTACAGAAAGCCCGACTAGGAAGATGGCAGCTATGGGGAGCTTGCACAACAACCCTGCACCCTCTCAGGAGAAAAACACACGAACAGAGCTGGCTGAGATAAGGTATATCATCTTTATAAGGCTCCTCCGTCTGAGCGGGGTTGATGGCATTTGCTAGATATATTTAATTTCATTTATACCCTCAAATATACCCACTTTCAGTCTCTCAAGACAGAAAGTACTCACATAAACATCTGAGCTGAGAAAAAAAAAAAATAATAAAAATGGAGTGCTGGCAGAAAGTGAGCCAAATGTGTTTGTCAGAGGCACTCGGATTTGCAAAATTAAGTCCTCTGCAGCCAATTCTGAATCCTTGGAAACCAGTGGGAGTTTACCTATGTCATCACTGGATCAGAATTTGGTCCCTCATCCTTACTTATTATGACCTAGAAATTAAATCCAGCTCATACACAACCAACCAGGTATTTTCTACGTGTATTCACAAGGGGAAAGTCTTCAGAAAGAGCAGAGGAAGTAGTATGGTACGCTTACTTTGTTTTAGAATATTTGAACAAAAATTATGAGGGGAAAGAGAAAAGCCAACAAAACACTATCCATAAAAGAATGTCTGGTGGAGCTGGGGCTTAGCATAAGGGAAAGTGTAATATGTTTCGACAACAAAGAAAACATAAGCTCCATATTGTTATACTACTTTCCAAAGCATCTGCATTTAGAAGATCTGATCTCTTTGGCCTCTCTGCCAGATGTTTCTTATTCTTTTTATAGCAGAGATGGGTGAGAACAAGCAGAGTGCATCTCCTAGGTCAGCGCAGCCTGCGCAGGAACAACTGTATTCCAGCTTGCCTCCCTTGGAGGCAACCTGAGCTTCACAGAGGTTGGCAAAACACTAGTCAATCATGGATTACTGCAGTTCTCCACAATTTTCAATATGCAACAGTAAAAAAAGTTTTGTTTTGGGTTGAGCTCTCTCCGGGCAATTTGAGACCGCAGCATGAACTCTCACGAGGACTGGGGTCCACAGCAGCTTCATCACCTTGTCCCCAACAGCCTTGCACTTGAGCAGTGGTACAGACAGTCCAAATCATGCTCCTCCTGCCTGGGGACCCCAACACTGCAGCTACCAGTGAAAGAAACTCACAGATGCTTGATACTGCTCTAGGATTGACACAAGAACCAAATTAGAATAAAACCTTATTTTTAATTATGCTTCACGCCATCACAGGATAAATGGGACACAGAAGTCTCCAGTTTTGCTCAACATGCAGGATATTACTCTCACAACTGTCTAATATCATTTTAGTGAAGTCACTTTGGACTTCACGTTGTAAACAAAAACTGAACAAAGCCAAAGGTTATCTGCTAAGTACACAGTAGATAAAACAAGCTAGAAGCCAAGAGCATGTGAATTTACAGCTAAGTACTTCCAGACGGTGACTCTCTGGTCTTGGCTAATCTCAATGTCAGAAAATGCTTTTCCAGGATGGGTTTGATTTTTTTTTTTTTTGGAAGGATTCAGAAATGAACCGAGTTTGGGTTTTTGTTGTTTTTTGTTTTTTTTTTTTTTTTTTAAAAAAGAACAGAAAGAAAAAAGCCAATTTTCCTCTTTTTTGTTCTTTCTTTTCAATGAAAAAAGAATTCTGAAAGTATTTTCAAGAAATGGAAAGACTGCGTTAGTTCAAATACTAGAAAACTGATGATTTTGGCCAGGTACCATTTGGGTTATTCCATCCATCCTCTGCTTTCAATGTTGAGCGGGTAACTTACCTTCCTCAGCTGCTCTAAGGCACATGGCCTCTCTTTGCAGGAGAAAAAAGGTACTTATTACCTAGAGGCTCCTACAAGCACACCACCGGATACCACCCTGCGTGCAAACGCAAGTCAAAGCACAAAGAAAAGAGGAATAGTAAAGTGAAGCTGCTTTAAAAATACACACTTGCTGTTTCCCAGGTCTAACTAGTGCCTCTATTCTCTATTATGAAACAAAGGAAAAAATGTGCAAAATGTTCACAAATTAAGATGAAAATCTTCTGTGACTAAATGCAGTATTTACTTGAAGTAAATCTGGTATTTACGGATTTGTTTTTTCAAGTGCTTTGAACATAAACAAGGCTTTATAAATATCCTGGAAAGTGTTTAAACTTCAGCCAGAGATGAATGCTTCATTTCAGAAATTAACATTGGCTTTGGGCTGACAGAGGAATGACAGCATGACAAAGCAGCATCATCTGGGCCTTTTGATGAAGACCAGCTTACAGCAACAGGTTTCCAGTTTTAACTACAACACAAGCCCATGTTATATCATGTTACGGAGAGCTAAGCTTGCTTTGGAAATAATTTGTTCATGTATATTATCCAAGTACCATCAGCCCTAAGACAGCATTGAGGGGAAAAAAGGCATTTTCTCTTCATACCAAGAAAAATGCTGGAAAGCATGGAAATGAGAGGCAAATGTTGTTGCAGAAATAAGAAAAACATTGCTCGGGTTTCTGAACAGAGCTGTTGAGCATGTGGCTTAAGGACTGCTGAAAGAATTAAGGGCACATTCCTTTCAGCTTGATTCAACAATTTTCCTCATATAAAAATTACAATATTAAGCTTACTGTTGTGGAAAGAGAACATATTTACTAGCTTTTAATAGAGAGTTACTAACTTTTAATAGAGAACTTTTAGCCAGTGTTCACAATCCACTGTAATTTTACTCAAGAAAGACACTGAAATCTTTATTGGTCTCACTATCTACAGTTATTTTTTTCAGGCATTCAAAAACAGCAATTGCCAATGTCCTGATCTAAGTAAAAGCTTATTTGTATAGCAGTGATTTTTTTTTTTACCTACAGATACCTCCTGGCCAGCCAAAATGGCCATTTCTGATACTTTCGCTTGGGAAACAACAAACACCACCATGACAGACGCAAATGCCTGCGCCCGGGCACGAGGCCTGGCCACACCGCCAGCACCCACTTCTCCTGGGCTGGTACCCGACCCCCCCTCAGCTGTGTGCCATGGTCTGGTGATGTCCTACACAGCCATCTCCCCACCATCCCTGACGAAGCCGTGACTCTGTGCCTCTGGCCAAGATCCCAGGATCGCCACATCGGGACGCTGCCCAAGCCAGCAGTACACATCGCTCCACGTTCCAGCATGGAACCAAACCTGAGGGGACAGACCCCAGTTCACACGCCAAAGCCCACAGGGGCAGCAGCGCTGCAGAAGCTGCGTGCCGGCATTGGGAAGCACAGAACCCGGAGAGCGAGAGGAGCCATCAGCACAGCCCTTCCTCCACGGCTGGGAGCATGGAAGCAAAGAGACAGGAGCCAGCTGACAGCCCAGGAGTTCTGCTGCCAGATCCAAAGGAGACCAGGAGTAAACTTGTCACGCAAGAGTCAACCACACTGACTGAAAAGCTTCCGAGTTTCTCTCATACAAAACTGCGCTGACGCAGGTTTTTGAGCCAAGCCAGCTCTCTCAAGAGCCTCTTGTAAGAGCTCACTAGGAGGTAAGTCAAGCCTTCAGTGTAAGCGGAGGGCAGCACAGGTCTGCTCGCCAGCAGGCTGGCAGCGCTTGCTGCCAAGCTTTGGGCGGTGAACACTGGGGCACCATGCCTGCAGGGGTCTGGGCTGCGGCAGACAGCTCCTGACGGAGGATGCTGGCCCTGGGACCTGGCAGCCACCACCGAGTCATCACTAAATGGGCGCTGCTTCATCTTTAGGAGCAGACAGAAAGCCTAAGACATGCAGGGAAGCTCTTATGGAAACGAGAAGCCCACACACCCCCCTTGTGACAACACCAGTAAGTAACCTTTCTGACTCCACCAAAATAAAATCTCTCAGCTGCCGGCATCAGCACTGAACTACCTTGAGTGGGACATATGGCAAAGTATAGTATAGCTTGCTTCAGAAATGCAAGCTATAAATAAGATTTAAGATAAGGTGCTAAATTAATTTTAAAAATTGTAAGATTCCATAATCTAGATGGAGCCTATAACCTTCACCATCTTTTTTTTTCTTTTAAAAAAATGGGTTTAGCCACAGAATGCTGAAAACCAAAAGACACCAGTAATTAAAAAACTACGTTCACCCTTTATGAAAGGCTTACTAAAGAGGGGGGGAATGGGACAACAGTAAAGCAAAATGCTGTTAATTTGGTAGTAAAATAATAAGTGCATTCCTACTCATACTGAATTTATTGTTGACTGCCACTGGAACAGGACGAAGTGCAATTTATATTTCTTCTCCTATGCAAAGCTTAGAGTCTCTGTTGTGCCTATAACTAGAGCAGTGCAAAGCAAAGGGTTACCAGGCATTTACTAACTCCTCCTGTTGCCGGCAGACATTGGGACAGCAGTTGTGCTGTTTTGGCTGGACTCTTTGCAAAGCTCAGATGCGTGGGTGTCTTCCTCATCCCCTCCAACACCACGTGCCTCTGAAGAGCCACACTGAACTGTCACACACTGGGACCCCTCTTGCTGTGTGAATGCTTGCACGTATGACTTATCCCTAGGTTCACGTTAACTAATCTTACAGCCTTTCTCAGGGCCGAGAAACATGCACCATTACACATGGCATAGGAACAAAACCCTTAGAAAGTGAATAGATTTTTAAATTTGGATTCTTAAAAAGGCATTGAAAGGCCTTTACAAACACCCTCAATTTGTAACGCAGATATGTGTTCAGTTGTTAACCTATATCACAAAAGCACAATACCACAAGTTTGCTGGTTGCAGCACTGAAGCCCGGAGAACATGCCATGGTCGTGCCCTCGCCTGTTTGCTGGCGAGGCGAGCGGCAGAGCCCAGGGATCCTCCCAGCCTGCCCCGGCTCGCGCTGCAGCCGAGGAAGCGGTGGTTTGGCCGCCAGCGCTGTTTCCCTGCAGGAGAGGCAGGCAGGCCTTTGAACACGCCAGACCTCGGGACTGAGAAGCTCTGAACACAGACAGGAGGGAGCCAAGGCCAGGAACATCCATTTCAACATTTCTGGGAAAGTTAAAAGAGCATCTGAGCAAGTATGGTATTCTGCTGCTCTTGCACTTTTCATCTGTTAGTTGTTCTGCTTCCATCTCCCACTCCTGAAGGCACAGTTTTGCCTAGTTCTTCCTTCACCCTCCATCACCTTCATGGCTTTTTAAACACATAACTCAATCCCTTCCTCCCTGTGTCAAAAAAAGCATCTGTGCGCCACTGAAAGATGCACACAGGGCAGAGGAACCCCCTTACTCTCTCCTGTAAATTCCCATTGAGACCCTTCCCCACTGCCCATCCGCCCCCAACCAGGTCTGCCTTCACACCTGCCTCCTGCCCACCCTCGCTCCATCGGCCATCCCTGCTCCCAGAACGAAGGATTCCTTAGCAGTGGCTGCTCTTGTGAAATATAACACAGATCCAACATGAAGTGGAAAAACAAAATATTGACTATCTACCCAGGAAGCTTAAGGCTTATAGGCTGCATTGTGAATGAAGACATGCCTTTAAAAGATTGCCATATTGATAATCTGAAATTTATCTGTGTCAGATTAGTAAATATAATTTAGTTACTGACTGAATGACAGACTTATAAAATTTTTTTCAGTAAAAAAAGTAACATCACATACATTTAGACAGTTCTGATTCGTATAAGGTGTTAAATGTAGGTAGCCTCTTTAAATCCATTATTTTTTCCTAGTGCAACAAAAAAAGGAAGTAATGTTTTTGGTTTTGAATTGTATTCAATTAAAGATTTAGTAAGATAGTCAAAGTTTTTGATTCTTAATGCATCACCATTTAATTTCTGAACACAAGCCAAGGAATAAACAGAAAAGAACATTTCTTTTAGTGGCTTCGAGTTGCTTCCAAATGCTTTCTTCATTCCACATCCCTAATAGAAAACTAATAAATAAAACCACATTATGCTGGGCCCAGCACAAGGGATCCCAAATCCAAGAGCCTGACACCTCACCAGAGGATCCCTGCTTGTCTGTGGTGTCCCAGTGGACCCTACGGCACCTCCTGCCCATGGAAATGCCACCCATCCTGAGAAGCCTCACCTGCAGCAGCGTTGCCCAGCAGCTGGGCAAGGAGAGCTGCGTTTTCCTCCTGCATCCACCTCTGCCCCACAGTGCCAGTGCCGGCACCAAGGAGCTGCCACCGCGCTCCCAGCAGCCGCACCACACCAGGGCCTGTCCCGGCACACTGCACCTTCCCTGCTGCTCCCCCCAAAAAAAGGGGAATCTGCATTAAGGGTCATACCAACAGCAACAGGGAGACAAGAAAAGGGAGCAAGGCATAGGGTAAATAAATGTAGGTTAATTGTATTTTGAGCTGTATGAAAGCACCAGATTTCTTGAGTTTTAGCACAGCAGTTGATATGCTATAAGAGATTTTTACGGAAGAAAACTGTGTTTTGGAATACTTTGCAATATTCATCCTTGGAGAGTATATCACATTCAGTAATGGAAAGGTCATTCAAACTGACTTACGGTTCTGACACAAACCAACAGAAACATACAGTTAAGTCTGAAATATACAGCACGTTTCCAAAACAAATGAAACATAATAGCAGTCACTTAGGAAACCAGCAAGGAAATGCTCTGTCCTCCACCAGTGCATTCTTGCCTTACACATACGCCAACACAAAAATCCGTTGTTCCATCTAGCACTGCTGCAGGGTGCCCGATCTCATTCATTAAACTCAGGATCAGCAAGCTATTCCAGAAGAGCTTGTGTAACAATGGAGTTTCCTCCTCCGTTCCCCCTCACCCCGATAAACATCTGAGTCAGCGCTGATGGAGCCACCTCACACAGGAAGAGTTAAAGCTAAAACCCACCGATGGGCAAAGCCCCATTTTACACCTGGTTTAGACAATGAAATGAGAACCACCAAAAAAGCATTCCCCAAGTAAATAAACACTATTACAAATATAAGGCTATAAACTTCTTTGGATATAACCAGACTGGACTCTGGAGTCAGGGAATTGGAATGGAACTCACTCCAGTGATAAAAACAAGTTCTTACGAACTTCTGAGCCCAAGGAACTAAGATCTGTGCACTTGCCAATCCATCCGTAGCTCAGAGCCACCCCGCTGAAACAAAGCTCCAAATGCTCTAGAAATACCTTTAGTCATATAATTAATTTGAAACTCTCACCTTTCCTCTTAATCAGCAAGTCAATAGCTCTGTACCAGAAGCACAAGCTTTTGACCATCACCTTTACTGAGTTTATTGGGAATTATACAGATGATCTCTTCAGTGTTAATGCAAGTTCAGTAGTGCGTGTTCCTGTACATCCCGTCTCACACATTATCAAGCTCACCTCTCCTCATGACATAAGATATTTGAATTGCGGCCCAGTGTTACACTGAACTTATTTATACACTTTAACAGGCTTTAGACATTTCTACCGTTACAGTCAAAAAACGCAGACATCCATTTTTTTAATTGCAGAGCTATGTTTGGTTTTTACAATAGTTTGCACACTTCTCTGTGCAAGTATTAGGTTAAACACAATCTGGACGACTATTTTGTAGGACACAGAAAAAGAAACTGCACAGTATTATTCAATGCAAGAACATAAGTAAACAACACAGACTTCAGAAACCTCATCTTGAGATGTTTGTAAAGTCGTATTTGGAAGAGACCTTGTTTTTCCCTGTGGTGATCCATTTTAAACCCGAACACAAAATAAACATGTTAAATCTAATAAACAACGTAGCTTTAGCATTGTATAAATGTTGAACTACAACACACTCAAAGCAGAGTTCAAAGCAGGCGAGTCATTTCTCATTTCATTTTGTCATAGGACACAGCTATTACAAGAGCCTCGGAAAGACAACCGCTACACAACAGTCACTGCATACCTTTAAAGAAGCTACGGGACAATATTGTTAAGATAAAAGTAGCAGAAGAGACACACGGAGGTCATTACCTAGCTCTAACCTCATAACTCATGATGACAACTAATTTTTTTTTTAAAGTATTTTTAATTAGGCATTTTATACTTGAAAATGATTGAGACGCGCTCTGCTGAACATACGAAGGGAGAAATAGGAGAAAATGGCAAGTTTAAACTCTCCACTTTTCACTTTTTTTAATCCATACCACACTTTCATACTGTTTTCTCCTCCCAAATGACTTTTCAGATGCTATTCAACGTAGAAATTATTCAATCACCTAAAGCTTAAGGTTTTCAAAAGGCACACCAAGCGAGCATTCGCCCCTGCCTTCTTAATCAGCTTACTGATGCAAGTTCCCCACAGAACCGGTTCCTTCAGTTCACGTGCTCAGTCCCACAGCCCGCACATTTACAGCCACAGCAGAAAAGCCTTATAGTATAAGTTAAGCTTATACAGGAAAGTATACTTTTGATTTTATGCAATCCACCATGACATGTTCAGTAAGTAAAATAACGTGTATTAGCTAAAAGCATTCTCAATGCCTATACTGTGAACAAGCATATTCCAGCGCAGCGTTCAGGCTTTCTTACCTGTAGAACAGGCATCTTCTTTTCCCTCCTCTCCATATTTCAACCCAGAAAAACTTCTCATTTTCCAGTATTGACCTTGACTTAGAATATAAGAATTCCTACATTTTTAAGGCTTCTTATGGCCTGCAACCGCTAGTCTTCAACCATAAGCCTCAAAAACTATTTAATTGGACAAAGCACACAGAACCACACCAGGCCTCACCAAACAAAAGATCTGAACCTTCACTCACCTTTAAATAGTCCCTCTAGCTTTGTGTGAATAACATTAGGCACAGTGTGATTCACCCCTCTAACACCTGAAAATAATGAAGTTCTCCACTTCTCCACCTAATTAAAAATGCTGACAAATTCAGAGCAAAACGTATCAGCTGTGCAGAAGAAAGGCTGCAGTTGTGACCTGAAAAGCTAGCATACCTGACTTTAAAGCATTCCACTTCAAGATGTAATTTAATTGAATTGCAACTGGGAAATAAAACATAATTCAGAAACGTATCTATCTTGGAAATCTATATCCATCTATAACTTGGAAATAAACAACCTTGCCTTGTTTCTTTTGTCCAGAGATCTCTCTTTGCTTGTTTGGGTGGTGGGTGGGGGCATTTGCTTGTTTGTTTTGGTGGGGTTTTTCTCTTTGTTTTTTTCAACTATTTAAAAGACGAATTGAAGGCCAGTGTGCACGGCCTTCTTCAGGAGATGACAAATTGTTACTTCACCACAAGCAAAGATTATCCATGGCATACATCAGCTTTTGTTTGTTTCCAATTGGCTGGTAGGTAGATTTTAAGATTCTTGTTAATGAATTGCCAGAACATCTTTCTTTAACCACTGCACTATACCTATAGGTTACATAGGCTTGTAGATTTGTAAGTAACAACATACTGCCCTTTGGACTCACTTATTTTTACCTAAGATGCTGGCTAATTATAATTAGCAATTGTCAAATTGTTAAAGATGGTATCAGCTATTAAACAATTATGCTATTTCAATTCCCACTGATACATTATATCATTAGAGATTAGAGATAATCTATTTAGTCATATGTATATTACACATATATGTGTGTATGTGTATATACATAAATATTCAGGCCATTTTTGCATCAGAGGAACTGCAATCACATCATTTTACTAGTTACTCTTACAATGTGATGAAGTACAGCTTTACCCAGAGCATTATAATAAATAAAAGAAATAAAGAATCATGTTTTTTAAAAAAAAACCCTGATTTTAACTACCTGCTATCTCGAGGAGCTGTTATCTACTGCCCAGCAGGTGCTGCATGCCTCCTGGTGGTGAAGTACTCTCAGTTCACAATGACCACAGTTATAGGTAGGAACTTCTAAACTGTCATACTTGGTAGTCTAAGTTTAGGACTTTTAGTTCCAACCTGAAGTATACAAATTTACCCCCAAGTACGCAGAAGACAATGGAAATACCCCAGCTGATTTTGGCAGAAGTCGACAGTAGGAATCTAATCAGGCAAAGAACTTGAGAGAAAGGCTTATCTTGGAAAAGTCACAGGTTTGACTTCACACCATGCCCAGTATGCTCAGTTCCCACCATGACACGTGAAATTCTCCAAAGTGCACTGGCCTCTGTGAGCCAAGAGACTCAGGAGGTAAGTGCGTGAGGAGAGAACAAAGCTTTAACAACAAAGTCACTCTTCCCAAAAAAAAAAATCTGTAGTGGCTCCAGAAGAATGGAGATTAATCCATTAACCTCACAAGATTTCTCAGTTTGCAAACTATATTTGCAAATTTTAAACCACATAGGTCACATTCGGCAAGAAATGAAGAAAACCAAAACAAAGCTGCTGTTGAGTTGGTTTACACAGGGGAAAACAAGTGAAGCTTTCCAAATTAAAATTAAAACCTCGATCATGCTTTCTGCAAATTATACAAAGCTTTTGCACCTCACACATTAATCAAAGCTATTGATTCATGGCAAAGTTACTGGCAGGGTATGAGAAGATACAATTAGGGTTGGTTCATTCTTGTTTTTTAATATACAAACTGCTCATATCAAAACAAGGGGAGTTAAATCCCTCATTTAAAGAAAGGCACTTGACTGTAATTTTGGGGAGATGCATAAACAGAAAAGTTTCTGCATGCTCTTAGCACAACTTTTTTTATTTTTTAACTGCACATGCAGGAGTCTTCTAATACATTTCTTTGCTTCAGATCAAACAATATCATAGGAGAAATCAGAAGTCACTTAGAGCAATAAAAGCTGGTTGTAAGAACTTCTGACCCATGTGGTTAAGTAGAGTAGTAAAACTGGCATTTGGGATCCAACAGATACCCTCAGATCCTGACAACTTGGCAGAAACCATCCACAAAACAAAGCACTCTAAATGTAAATTCTCCAATTTCAAGGTCAGTTTTTAAAGCTAAGGGGGGAAAACAAAAAATGGAATATTTACAAAGCCTAGAGACTTAGAAAATGCAAGAAAATCCGTGCTGCAATATTTAACTACTTCTGTTTGCGTAGCTAATTTTGTTGACATTTTATACAGCCAGGTTCATTCAACTTTTTGGTTCTTCTCGTGTTTTATTTTTTATTAAGGCAGTTACAGTTCAGCATTGCAGGAAATCAGATAGTTCCACTGGCTGCCATGAGAGCCTTTCTGTGGAACAGATACAGAGGAAAGGACGGGCAGCAGTGAATTCCTCCCTCCCGTAGAGCTGCAGTACAATGACCATCCTCCACTGTCTGTTGGTCTAAACAATGAGCACTGACACCAGCCTGAGGAACAAAAACTGTTGCACAGGAGCAGGTTTGACAGCAGCTTGGCTATGTTTTTTTGTTTAAAGGTAAGGGCACTAAATGACCTACTGCAATGGACCGCCATGCTGGGAACTAAGACAAGAACAGCAAGAACGCTTTTTCCCTCGTAAGGGTCATCCTCCAAGTCAGACACCAGCATGATCTAGAGACTGCCCTCGAATTGACTTAAAGAGTCTTCATGTAGTTATCTATGTACTAAGGCATAGTTTTGCATTATCTACATTCACTGAATGTGACAAACCTTTTTGTATCAGCATAGCTATGTTCCCCTCTTTTATGACCAACGTCCCTAAATTTTCCCAAGGTGCTAGATCTAATCTGTTCATCCTGGGAGCTTGTTTTCACTGTACACTGATAAAATATTCCTTTCCAGAGCAAGTAAACAAGACAATAGAGCTGCTTCTTCACTTTTAAATTAAATTAAAACAATTCTATCATCTTTGTGCCTTTAATAACACAAATAACCAGAAAACTTGCTGCCTTATCCTATGCATGTAAATTTGTGCTGTATAGTGGCCATCAAGAAACAATGACATGCCAGGTTAAGTATTCTCACAATATACCTATAGAAAGCAACATAAGCACCTCCAAAATCTGATTTCAATACTGCTTTTGAAATGAAAACCATTACAAAACATTCTAGACAATGTTTGAGATGAGCACTGAAAACATCCCGTCTGCACCTGCAATACTACTTTAACAGGAACATCTGTGATTCGGTTCATCTGCCTCTTGAGTAGATTTGCAGGTTAACATCTCTGCTTGCCAGGTGGTCTGAAAGGAGACTATAGCTCTCACTGAAAGCACAGGAACTACTGATTGTACGTGTCATTGTAGATCAAACAAGCAATTACCCTGTTTGAGGATATGCTCCAGTAATGAGGATAGCAGATTTTCCCCAGGCACGCAGAGTTTTAAAACAATCTCTTCCTCTAAACTTGAGTGACAGATGATCCCTCTCTTCATGCCCACCTCTAATAACTACCCAGGTGAGAGAGAAAGATGTTACAGCTTTCCACAAGGCAAGAAAAGATAGACCTTTGTCAACAAAATAGGTTATTATCTGCGTGCCTGTATTAAATGCACCGAGAAGGAGCTTTTGATGTGGCTGCCAGTACTGTGGGTGATTTATCGGGCCCCGTGTCATCTGAGCTGGATAGAGTTCAAAAGCGGTGGCCAGTGGGAGTCCCCAGCTGCTCAGACCCAGTGCAGGCATCAGTAACAGCCCATCCCAACCAGGAAAGATGAATTGCCTCCTGACCGCACATCTGAGATACTCGCCGGTCAGCAGGGTACGGAAGAAGAACAAAAGGAAGCCGGAGCACAGAGCGCCATGGCCGCGGGGCCACCCTTTGGGACGGGCCTGGAGGGGAGGGCAGCCACAGCCCTGTGCCCCATGGACAGGCAGTGCCAGTGACCAGCAGATGAGGACGAGGACAAGGATGGGGACAGGGGACGCTCGCCTGAGGCGCAGCCCTGGCATTGTCCCGCTGCAATGGAGGCGTCGGGCTGGGCAGAGCAGGGCAGGCCCCGGTGAGGCCTGTGGGCGTCCTCAGGGCGCTGACAGGGAACGGCCCCTCTGCCCGGGACCCTGTGGAGAAAGCAAACATAAATGCAAAATTTTACATTAATTTTAGCGTCATGTTAATTTTATGTCCATGACTTCTGGAACAGAACTGTGAAGTAAAACACCCGAGTCTGGTAGCATCATCTACACAATTTTAATTTCATTACTATATTAAAACCGTAATTCTCAGACCCTTTCTCAGGACACACACCCAGAAGAACGTTTCTGCAGGAACCGGAGGACAGCACACATCCACCTCCAGAGGCGGGCAGCCACCCTCCCTGCCCATGTCTCTCCCTCCAGGCCCCGCAGCCCGGAGGAGCCGTGGAGCCTCCATGCCGGCAGCTGAGGGACACATTTGGGACACAATTTCCCTTCATTCCCACCTGACAAGCTCCTTTTTACTGCCTGGGACCAGCACTCAGCACAAAGCCGGCACTCCCTGTGACAGGCAGCACCCACAAGTGACAGTGTTTAACAGTTTCCAAAGCGTCTTAAAGAGCTGAGAAGAATCAACATGGATGCCAGGTGATAACTTCCACAGCAAAAAGAGAGCTTTTTACCTCAACTGGTTCTAGCAATCTGCCCAGACAAAATCTGCATCAATTTAATTTGGTTTCTGTGGTAAGATGCTAACTGGCAATACCTGTCACAATGCAGAAGATATTTAAAAGTACCAGTTTTTTAGCGTAGTTGGTAATTGTGAAACAGCTTGTTCTACTCCAGGTGCTGTTGCCTATTGCTATTCATACTCAACAGCATAGGAAAGAGCCTTATTGTCTCCTGATAAGATTTTTACATTGCTGTAGTTTCACTGAAATCAGCTAAAATTCTCTGAAGTAGCAACAGAGAAGTAAGAGTGAACACCAGTAAATCCAAGGTGCCTTCTGAAGTCAGTCATGCTCTTATGAAAGTCCATTAATTTCCACAGGAGTAAAATGGAACTCTGACAGGATTACTGCCATGAGATTTTGGCCAGGGGAAACAGGAGTGTAATCTCTTTTCCTATGACCAGCTGCCTTGTTCTTTCTACATAAGCAGAAAAATTCATTTAAGCTTTATCAGAGTTCCATATTAAACCACCAAGGCTCAGGCTGCATGCCTGAATGTGTTTGCTTATACATATGAGAGAATCTCAGTCCTCTCTACAAATATTCCTCTGACGTACTGCTTGGTTTCTTGGAGAGCTGTATACAGCACTGCATTGCATAAAGCAGATGTGACTTATGGTCCCCATATTAATATTTGCATAAATATACTAGCAGCTCAAAAAGACTGATTTTCGGAATCGACTGATGTTTTGCTGGGAGTTTGTCCAATTCATTACAATGGAACTTAAGTGGCCGACTATGGCCTCGAGCCACAGAAGAATTGTACCTCAGTGTGTTATTTTGAAAATTCCCAACAAGGCACTCAAAGAGTCATGTAAACCTTTTAAAGGCTGTCCATCAACACAATGAGACAGACGTTAACAAAACCTTATCATACTTATGTTAGTTGCCCTGTTAGTAACCTATATTTCACAGTCTGGCAAAGGAGATCACGTGCTTTAAAGCCTATTTGAAGAAATTTACATCACAAGCTTCAATCAGATGGCAGGTACTGTGATCACAGCTGAAAACTGCCATATTTGCTTTAGAAAAACAGTTAAGCCTACCTGAAGATGTGTTATTTTGACTTACTGTGTAAGTTAAGACTCTGTAAGTCAATGTAAACTTTGCCCTAATGCCTAGGAACTTGAATGTATAGCATATTAATTAAAAGAATTTTCTGCATACTCACTCAAGCACAGTTAACATAATTTCTTAAGCACTCAGCCTCAGAAGCTGAGATCTATAGCTCTGAAGAGTACATTGGAAATACCACAGTGAAATGCAAAATACCAGTCTGGTTCTGGCTCTGAGTGTTAAGCACTGTCAGAATGCTCAATTCTTCATAAAAGATCCAGATATTTAAGATTTAATTTGGCGCATATAAGATTAGGTGAGACAAGCTGAGAAACTAGAAATATTTTATGGAAAGTGCTGCATAATTTTGTGCTTACAGCCTTACCCCAGGACTCTGCCTCGGTGCTCAGTTCGTTGTGCATGGAGGAGGCATGGGGATACACAGCATCTGCTCCAGAGAACCAGGTAACAACGAGGACTTCTTTCCAGATGTAGCAGTACTTACTGCCAAATACGTGAACTGCGTTGTTCTTTTATCACAGAGTTGTTCTTTCAGTCTTCAAAAACTCTGGCAGATGCAACTGCACCAAGTCACATCTTCAGGTTTTTCCATGTGTAAATTATGGCAGAAGCCATACCTTTTTCAAGGCAAAACAGTTTTTGACGAAGGTACTGGGCCCTAGGGGCTCAGTGACTCCTCAGTCCAGCACTGGGCATGTGTCATCTGGTCAGTTTGGACAGATTCCCACTCCTTCTGCCTGACTGTTCAAGAAAAATGGGACAGTGGGCAGCCTTGTGCCCTGCGAAGCAAGTCCTTCACACTGAATTAGCTTCCTGGATAGATTTCTGTTAGCTTTCTTTTTCCAACATGAATTGAAAATAACATATTCCTACACAGATAAGAGATGCCGACATGCTGCTTTGTCACAAATTTTAGTATTTTCTTTTGTTTGTTATTACTTCCCTATTTAAGAAAACAGTAAGACAATCTGATCCTGACACAATCAGACACACGATCTGGTACCATACAGGGAATTGGCACAGAAGACATTAAAAGTATTTGGCCAGCAAGAAGCTGTGAAGAAAAAGAACAACATAAAAACATTTTGCAAAGGGCATTTAAGGAGAACCGGCATAATATGGAGAGAAGGGATAGCAGAAGGAGGAATAAAATGAGGCAGAGTAGGAATGCGTGACAGGAACTGAGACACCTGGAGTACTGGTCTGCGAACCAGCCAGATCAGTCTCACAAGGAAACAGTGCACATGTGGGAGGGAATGGCCAGTATCCGCAATGGAAGAACAAATTAAAAAGCAAGCATCAATCAAACAAAGAGGTACATAATTCAGATTAGAATTGCACAAAATAAAAAAGAATCTTTTGCTGACACTGATGCATAAAACACAGCAGTACAGCGTTCTTCAAAATCGTTGTGCCCTTTTACCTAAAAAAAAAGGTTTTGTTTTTTTTTTTTAACTCCTGTGGATTATCCACTATTTCCTTTGAGATTCCAGCTTTGTGATTCAGCCCCGTCGCAGTTTGCCTGAAGGAAGCTGACAATATACTTAACGACACAGAAGCACTATGCAACAGCTCCTGCTGCGCACAACACACATGCAGCTCCCCTGCACTGGTCGCTGCGTTCTGCCTTATGAACAGGGTTGGCCACCAGAGATGCAGACTTGCTGCTTGAAAAGCGAGGCTATTCCCATTTTCCAAGAAGAAAAAGAAAAGAGGAATCATTCCTTCCATACATCATTTGCTCTGTGTCACTTCATTCCCTAAAGTTTGAGTCATTTTGCACTGACTTATTCATGCTGAGGAAGAAGAAAAAGAAAATGCTCGTTAAAAAAGTAAACAAAAAAACTGAAAAGCAAAATAAGAGCACCAAATTACGAACTCTAATACAGGGTGGATTAGTTTGTGCACTTGAAAAGTCTCTGCATATTTGACTTCATAGGCCTGGCTTTCTTCAAAGATACAGAGTTGTAAGTAATGTTGAAATATGTAATAAACTAAGCAGTGTTCGGTTCCAGAGCCTAGGCTTTGATTTGAATGGTATTTTTGCCTGAATGAAGATCTCCGTATTGAAGTTCGGAACTCTGAGTTTTACACAATACACTGAACTCAGGTTGAGGGGAGCTGGCTCGTTTCCTTGTGCTACCCCAGATCTTTATGTAGTTTTGCGCAAGCCACCTACCAATCATGCAGCAACCGTGTCCCCCTCTCCCCCGAGACCCTCTGGTTTCAGGTGCGCCTCCCGCTGCCTTGCTGCGCAGCCAGCCGTCCCAGCTGCCCCGCAAATGCCGGGCTTCCTCAGGTAAACCAGAGACCTCCTCTAGAAGCGCGATACCAGCAAAAGTGAAGCAAACATAATGTGCACGAATGTCACCCGCCTACTGTGAGTTCCCTATGCTTTGAAAAGCACACAAACTCTACAAACGAGCTGTAGAGCCACGCTGCCTCTCCTCCTCGCTTGTACAAAGTAAGGTTATATCATACAAACGTACATTAGGAGTTCAACTGCTAAAAACCAAACTGAAATTGCGTTCCATTTTTGGTATGTATAATTTGCTGTGAACACCGAGTCTGAAAGTACTTTCTTCATTCAGCTTTCCTCTTCTTAGCACTACTGAGCTTACGCTCAACCACACCTTCTTGCCAAAATAAGTTTTGCTTAACAAAAAGCTCCCTTGATTCTCCTCAATAATGAATTCCATCTAAAGCAATGTCGTTTAATCTCAGACATGTGCCAGAATTTGCCAGCAAAACAGACAGATCAGCATGGGTTTGTATAACCATTGTATTTTCCGTAAGGCAGCCCCATTAAATCACAACCACATTATAATGTAAAATATTCCACATGTTCTTCAGCAACCTTCTGGAAGGAGAACGTTGTGTTTTTTTGTAATCTAATACTCTGTTTCTCAGAAGCATAGTAAGAGCTGGGTTTTAATTACAATACACATAGTGTATCCCTAGATGAATACGCTTTTCTTAAAACTTTGACAAGGTACATTGTACATTTAAAATATTTTTTCATTTTAATGCAGATTTTCAAGTACGTGTTTTTGGAAAATGCTCTCAGAAGAAACTTCAGTCCCTTTTCTACCACAAATTACGGAGACTAGTACAAATAATTAAAAAACGTCTTTTACCTCATGTTTACACCCACAAAAAAACAACACTGGAATGTGTCACTCCAGAAGCCTTGACCTCAGTAATCTAATAGAAAAAAAAAATTATTCATGAAAACAATTCACCCTTTGCCCTTCAGGCTGTAATTAAGATTTAGAAAACATGCCTAACGACAGCCCTGCAAGCCTCTCTCTATCGCTCAGGGGTACAGACTTCAGTAGGACCAGGGACCTTGTTCTCAGGGTAACACCTAAAAATGTCAGCATATAATTTAGTGCCAGTGCTCAATCAGGGCTTTGTTATTTTTCTGAGACCAGAAGTGCCAGGTAGTACAAGCAGGTTAGTGTTTCTTGACATAAACTCCCATGCTGAACCGAACTAAGACCACCTACGCGTTGCACAAGGACAACCACTGAGATGATAATGAACAGCATCCAGTAGGTGCCTCAAGTAAAGTTCTAGCTGGCATACACGCAAAATCACATTACTGCCAACCTCCTGAACTTCCCGTCGTTTGTGTTACAATTCACAATTTCAGCATATGTGTGTTTTTTAAGTGAAGATCATCATGATGTTCTTCCCTACTTAAGCATACACAGTCTTACAGACTTAGATCACTTCCTCTGTTGTTTGATTTTTAATTTCTCTGAACAGCTTTTAGAACCTTGCTAATGTGCTGCGTGTTCAACCAATTGATCTCTGAGGAATATAAAACTGAAAAGAACCAGGGACGAGGAGTGCTAAGTGCATTTGGGCCTTAGTGGGAAAAATTCAGGTGCTGGATGAAAATCAGCAAAGCTGGTATGCGTGGTGGTGTTGGCAAATAATGATACTTCGTAAGAAGTAGAGAGGGGTGCAAGGAGCTCTGGGGCTTCTTCCAGTGCCATTCGGGAGATGCATTTAGCATCAAAGAATCCTTTGGGTGTGAAGGGACCTTTAAAGCCCACCTACTCCAACCCTCTTGCCGTGAGCAGGGACATCTTCAACTAGATCAGGCTGCTCAGAGCCCCATCCATCCTGACCTGGAATGTTTCCAGGGTTTTCCTAAAAGTTCCTACATTTTAACTTTGTGCAAGCAGTGGTGTACTAGAAATTTCCTGTGGTTTAGAGGGTTCATGTTTAACTTCTAATCCTGACTGCATAAGGATATAATAATTTGGCATTAATTAAAGCATCTATTAAAATACAATTGTAAAGTTTAGCAGCTTAAGAGCTGCTGGAGAGCTAGGTAATCATCTGTTAAAGTATCTACTAACCTTTTCTAACACGTGCTCTCACTAGAAACGTGACATCGCCCAAGTTTATCACCGTTATAAACAGCATTTAGCAAAGCATAAGGAGCTGAAGTATTGATGGACTTGATCTAAAATGGAATCATAGAATCATGGAATCATAGAATCCCTGGTTGGAAGGGACCTCAAGGATCATCTGGTCCAACCTTTCTTGGCAAAAGCACAGTGCAGACAAAATGGCTCAGCACTCTGTCCAGCTGAATCGTAAAAGTGTTCAATGATGGGGAATCCACCACTTCCCTGCAGAGATTATTCCAATGGCTGATTGTTCTCATTTTAAAAAAATTTCCTCGTGTCCAATCAGAATCTCCCCAGGAATAACTTGTGCCCATTACCCCTCATCTTTTCCATGTGACTCTTTGTAAAAAGGGAGTCTCCACCTTCTTGTAGCCACACTTTAAGTACTGGAACATGGTGATAAGGTTCTCCCATAAGCCTTCTTTTCTCAAGGCTGAACAAACCCAATTCTCTCAGCCTTTCCTCATACGTCAGGCTTCCCCACCCTTGGCTCATCCCTGGAGGTGTTCAAGACCAGGCTGGATGGGGCTTTGAGCAACCTGGTCTAACGGGTGATGTCCTTGCCCATGGCAGGGGCATTGGAACTAGATGGTCTTTAAGGTCCCTTCCAATCTAAACCATGCTATGATTCTATGATCAACTTGGTAGTCCTTCCCTGGACCCTTTCCAGCCTGTCCACATCTTTTTGTACAGCAGGGACCAAAATTGCACACCGAATTCCAAGCGTGGCCTGACCAGTGCTGAGCAGAGTGGGACAGTGACTTCTTTGTCTCTGCTGGTGATGCCCTTGTTGATGCAACCTCGATCCCCAAACCCCAAATTTAGGAGTAGTTTGAAAGTATCACCACCCAGGTTTTTGGAAGGATCACGCACGAATTCCCCCACGACGGCAAATTTTAGCTGTTTTGTTCCTTTAATTGCGAGGGCTGGGGCCGGCCGGGCTCCCCGCGTTCCGCAGCGGACCCCGGCCCGGGGCGGGGGGTTGGGGCGGCGTTGCCGGACCCCGCAGCCCCAGCGCGGCTCTGCTGTCCCAGGGGACGGCGGCGGCCGCCTCTCCCCGAGCCGAGACGGCTGCGGGGGGCACGGGCGGGCTGGCAGCTCCTCGGGCGGCCCCGGCCCCCGCCTTCCCCACCGCGGCGGCGCCTCCCGGGAGGAGGAGCCGCCGGCGGCGGCGGGACCCACCCCGCCCGGCCCGGCCCCGAGGTAGCGGCCCCGCCGGGAACTGCGGCCGCCAGCGCGGCCCGGCGGGACCCGCCGCAGGTAGGGGCGGCGGGGCCGGGCCTCTGCCGCCGCACCGCCCTCGGCCAGGTGCCGGCGTGGCCGCGGGCTCGGCTGCCGGCGCAGGTGGGGAGCGGGAGCCGGTGGCCGGCCCGGGGGAAGCGCTGCGGGGGGGCGCGGGGGCCGCTCCCGCCGCTCGGCGGCTCTGCGCGCCGGCTTTGAAATTAGTTAATTTCGTTTGGAATAATTACTGGCAAGAAAGGAGCTGACGTGTGCCTTCCCGAGGATAAATTGCTAGCAGATTTATACACGCTCTGCATAGCCAGAGTCGTGATGCAACCGCAGCCAAATACTACGGCTTCCACGTTTGCTTCCTTCAAAAATTAAAACTCTACCTGTAAGCAACAACTCAGGGGGCACAGCGCACTGAGACGAAGAAATTGTGAGGCTGTTTCTTTAAATGACAGACATTTCAGATCATTACGCAGATCTAAAAACCGAGGGGGAAAACCAAGAGTTTGGGGTCTGTTTTGCGGGTTGGTTTTTCTTTCAAGTTAAAAAATTCCTCTGATGCTTCTAGCTTAAAACTGAGCAAACTCAGCACAACTGTCACTGTAAACGCTTCTGTGTTTTGTTTTCCTTGTAGGAATCTGCTCGCTTTTGCCGTGAAGGATGGCAGCGTAGTATTTCCCTGCAGGATGAAGGCAATACGCAGAGGCAGACCCTGGTGCCTGGGGACCCTCCTCGCTCTCTGCCTGGCCGCCCTCCCCGGCAGCAGCGCCTGTCCCAGGCTCTGCGCCTGCTACGTCCCCACCGAGGTGCACTGCACGTTCCGGTACTTCACAGCCATCCCACCGCACATCCCTCCAAACGTGGAGCGCATCAATCTGGGGTATGTTTGACATCAAGATTACCTTTCGACACTTTGCAAAGCAATAATTAGGAGTTTACAGATGCAGGGCTTAAAACTAACCAAGGCAATAAATAAATCTTAAGAGCCTACTGTTCTGCAGCATTCAGAAATGGTTGCAGTCACAGCTAGCAATGCCTAAGACCTTCAACACTAAGTGGAAATTTTGGGAATGTATCACAGGGTATGTAAGAACTCCGAAGAGTTTTGAACTTAAATGAATTATTTTATATTACCCAAACATTTTGCATCTCTAACACGACACTTAGGAGGAGTCTGAAATAGAATTCTTTCGGGGGAGAGAGTTTTCCAGCTCAGAGTGGGCTGGAACATTAGTATGTGTATTAAAATCTTCAGAGACAGTGATGTGACTTCAGAATGTCACACAATGCTAATATCTATGCTTTTATCAGTCAAGTTTATGGGAAATTACTCGTCTGAATATTTCAGACTCCAAAATGGTTCTGTTCTGTAAGTGGTTAAAATGAACTATACCCAGGGTCGGCTGGCCCGTTAATGCAGTTTCCAGCAAGCATCCTCTGTTACACAATCGAATGATGAGACCAATCAGCAATATTTGACTGATCCTTGTATCACTTTTGGCACACATAACTGAAAATGTTACATATAATGGTACACATAACTGATAATGTTACACATCCATATGTGTATGCAGAAAATATAAAAGGAAGTTTTCATTGAAGTCTTCCCCTTACCTGCCTTCTGCTTCCAGGCAACGTATCCAGATCCCAGCTCCTGAGTCCTGTTTGCCCTTTCCTTCCATTGATTTTGCCAGTGTTGTCCCGAAGTGCTGTATATGAAGTCTTACAATTAAGTACCAGTACTTTTAGAGGACTACAAGTTATCTGAGGTGTGAGATGTATGTTTGAAATACATTAATTACTACTCCGGCCATCTGTCTGACTGGTGAATCAATCCAACTTACGGGTCACCTCACAGGAGGTGCGACTGCAGCAGGAGCAGAGTCCCCGCGTTAGCTAATCGGGTCATGCAAGTGTGGTAGCAGTCACAAAGTCAAAGGCATCACAGAGTAGGTAACAGCATTTGGGAGGCTTACACCACACCTCCTAATTCTGGGATAGCGGAGCGTCACTGCTGTCAATGCCCATGCTGACTAGACTTAGGTATGACCGATGGCCCAACCTTGTCTAGCAGTGTAGTTCTTACTCAAAGCGGGCTCCGTTTCATTTTTGGTTCCCCATTTAAATCCAGCCTAGACTATCCATACTGTATGTGTGCTCATGGAAATCAGGGGAGGCTGAGGCTAGGTCTGCATTAAGAAGCAGTGTGCACCACTGAACACCTGTGGAGTGGAAATAAAACTCAAGATGTACAACTGAAAGGGGCGGGTGGCATAGTCAGAGACAGGGGAGGGACTGCAAGACACTCTGCAAAACCCTAGGCACAGCCCTCGTCATCCAGGTCCCAGGAGGAAGGTCACACCCCAGTACCCTTGGTTTTACCTAGGTTCTCGGCGGACAGCAAAGGAGTCTTTTGCTTATGGTCCTCTTATGGCACTGCAGTGCTGAGAAAGCCCTCCTTGAAAAGAGGCATCAATGTATCACCAACCTCTACCACTACAGGAGCTCCTTGCTCTTCTACATTGAAGCCCAAACCCAACATTCTTGTCTGCGTATTTTTGCAGTTATTTTCCCTATCCACCGTGAAGACAGTCTTCAGAAAGCTGCCCTGGAAAAGTTGCCAAATTTTGTGTTAACATGAAGGAATGGCTTAAAATTTCATCTTAGCAACCAAGAGTGCTACCTACCTTTATGCATTTCCAAAGAGTTGTTCTTAATGTTTTGGTTTGGTTTTGTTTGTTGTTTGTTTGAAAACTTGTGAAGTTGAGCTGTCTGACTAAACCCAGGTCTGGGATGAAATGTTTGTTACAGTTACAACAGCTTGCTTAAACTGACGGAAACAGATTTTTCTGGCCTGGAGAAACTGGAGTTACTAATGCTACACAGCAACGAGATAAATACAATCCCTGATAAGGTGTTCAGTGATTTATATTCGTTACAGGTAAGAACAAAATGACCTAATCTTAATTAGGAGATGACCTAATCTTAATTTTTGTTATGACTTTTAAACAATCTGCAGTAATACTGATAAATGGAAGGAGACCAGCGGCCTGTAGCATTTTGGTTTCCTGTTTCTTATTGCATCCACGTTAAAGATGAGGGCCTTCAAGATCCAGTATCCTAATGGGAAATGTCTTTCCTTCCCAGGTGTGCATTCAGGTACAGTTTAAAGAGCGTGATGAACACATTGGTAGATATGTGTCAGCAATATCTTAACGGGCATCTGCAGTTGAAACTCTTTTGCACAAGAGAGAAAGATTGCAGAGCTCCAAGTACCGCAACTTGTCTTCAGTTAATTTGTTAGTTCATTTTTTTTTGGAGAGGATTGTTTTCTATCCAGATCTCCCTTTCCCTTCAGTGCAGTATAGTCCTGTCCCTTTCTGTCTTTCATTAAAAAAAAAAAGCCTCCTACTGATACTGCATATAAACATTTTAATGCTTTAAAAAAACATACAGTTCAGTGGTTTTATAATATAATATATATATTTGTGGACTTTTAAAATGTAGTATTTGATGCCTGTTTTGTTCTTTAACTGAAATATTACCTATATTTACATATATTGTAAAAATTAGTAAATGTACGGTGTCATAGAGGGATTCTGGAGCCATCTCAGTATCTCACTGTGCCATATAGATATTCATATATAAAGTACTTACATGATTATTTAGGAACAACCATTCCCAACTTATCCGATGTACAGGTAATGCTCATTCTCCAGTTAATTTTCCATCTAGAGCTGTTATTAACTGCTATAGAGAAGTAATAATGTTGCAGCTGTGGTGAACTACGAACATGAGAGACCTGAACTGCTCAGACAGAAAACAGGGTATTGGCTCGGTTGCTGGTTTTAGAGGATTAGGGGTGGGAGGGAAAGGCAGAAACCAGACAAACTTTGGAGCACATGGATCTTCAGGTTCCATTAACCCTTGTAAAGGCAGTTCTGGGCCTGAAAGCTTGTTTGTTAACTCCTTGCAACTGACTTAATGAAATAAGCTTTATGCAGTCCTGTAAGTATTTCCTCCCTTAGCAAGATGGCAACACAATTATAGATAATTTTAATGGTATTATATTTGGCAAAAAAACTTGCATGTTATTGTGATTTTGTACTTTTTTTTTTCCCCTCACTAATTTTCAAAATACAGAATTTGTGACTGTAACAGTGTAATTGTAACAGGAAAAGTAACAACAAAAAGGCTGTCTTGGGTACCATATTTAGTACTTCAGCAATATGCCGGATTTGTTCGTCTCATAATTACGAATTTGACTTTTAACCTGTCAGCAACAAAACAGCACCTGAGAGTTGAGGTTTGGCAAGTACACACCCCACATGACACAAATCCTGAAACCGGGAACTCAATTAGCAGTTCTGTTGGTTAAGCTTCAGACAAAACAGACTGTTGCATGCATTTTTATAGTCATAACACTGGCTGGAACAAAAATCACTACCACAGTTTATGGCCAAAATCTTCTTACCCTTTTCATAAGTGTGGTTTAATTGGGATTTTTTTGAATGAGAAATAAGCATTGCTTTATTTACTTTTTAACCACTGCATTTTGTAAATGTGACTGCTGAAGTGTCACACCTTGATGGACCGTTGGAACAAGAAAGCATCCTTGTAGTCCTGCAACTAACATAGCATTTAAAAATAATTTAGCCTACTAAGGTTTTTTCCCCAAACACTCGCATTACTAGTCTGGTGAAGTACCTTCACGTCACATCAATCAAAATTTGTTAGGAGTCTTATAACAATATAACATGGGTTAATATTATACACTTGTTACTTTCTCATCAACAGGTCTTAAAAATGAGTTATAACAAGGTCAGAGTACTTCAGCAGGATGTTTTTTATGGTCTAAAGAGCTTGGTACGGTTGCATATGGACCACAATAAAATTGAATTTGTAAATCCCAACGTTTTCTACGGACTCACATCACTGAGGTTGGTCCACTTGGAAGGAAATTTGCTTAAGCAGCTTCACCCAGATACTTTTGTCACCTTGCGCTATAGCCAAATATTTAAAATATCCTTCATGAAGCACATATATTTGTCTGACAATGTGTTGACTTCACTACCACAAGAAATGTTTTCCTACCTGTCCGAGCTAGAGAGCATTTACCTCCATGGAAACCCATGGTCCTGTGATTGCAATCTACAGTGGTTTGCAGAATGGACAAAACAGAGACCAGGTGAGCTGAAGGCTTTGTTTATACTTTTTAATCATGTTATAAGCATCTGATTCTCTCTTATAAAGGTAATTGTCCTTTATTTATTTATTTATTTATTCTCCCAGAAAAGACTGGAAGACAGAATTTTTGTAGGTGCATGTAATCAGGATAAACAGATTAGTACCATTCAGTTTCCCAGATTAAACAAATCTAGTGGTTTCAACCCATTCCCAAGCGCAGCTTTCCTTAATGGAACATTTTCCTTGGCCAGTCCAAAGCTTCTGTGCGCTAGGAGAATTCCACAGGAGATAAGGAAGCTAATTTTTATGTAACTGGCAAGAGTGAAGGCCACATTGTACTAGATTCTTCAAAAACAGATAAGGAACGGGACTCAAGGACTTTCTCTGTCGCTGCCCTGAGCAGAGGTTACACACAATAGTGTAGTGTCACCCCCAAACTGCTAGAGCCTGTGTCTCTCAGAACAGAGCTTCGGCCATGCAAGGCAGAGCCTGCCTTGCCCAGTATAAAACCACTGGGACAGAAGGACACCACTTGGAGCAGCAATAGCAACAGTCCTTGAGCAGTTTCATCAGAGAAAATTCATCAGTTTTCTTAGGTTACTTTAGGTTTTCAAAGGTTACTTTAAGGTGAACTTTGTCAATATTTTGTTCAAGAGATCAACATACTGGTAGCTATGTATCTTTTCTAATACTAGAAGTTGTTATCACAGAAGCTTACTGCCTTTTTCTTTCCTTCAGATGTTATAAAATGCAAAAAAGATAGAAGTTCTGGCGCTCAGCAATGCCCCGTTTGTGCTAGTCCCAAAAATCGTAAAGGGAAAAGCTTAGTGGGTATTCCTTCTGCATCTTTAACCTGCTCTAAGCCAGCCATATGTGACTCCCTGAAATTTAAAAACCTCACAGTGCCAGATGATGGGGATTTGAGTTCCGTCTCTCCCAAGGACTTCATAGCTCCTATAGGATCCATGGTTCTGAACATGACTGACCAAGCAGGAAGTCGAGGTAACTTGGTTTGCAACATCCAAAAACCTAAAGAAATGTCTCCCATCTCGTTTGACAACAATGGCAACAGTACAGTACTCAAAACATCACTGTCGGCATTTCTTGTGTGTAGCATTGATTATGAACATATTCAGCAGCTATGGAGCATATTGGCACTGTACAGTAATTCTCCCTTAAAACTGGAAAGGGACGTCCTAGCAACTAACATGCCTTTTATTAGTTACAAATATAAACAAATCTACTCTGAAAAAGATGAACTTTTTACCAATATAGAGACTGAACTGAGAGCTGAACCATCCTGGTTAATGCAAAGCAAAGTGGCATTACAGCTAGACAGGACAGCAACCACACTTAACACGTTGCACATCCAGTACTTTACGGATGCTCAGATTACTTTGCCCAGTGCTGACAAAAAACAGGTGAAAAACAGCTGGACCATCATCTCCAGGGACAACAAAACACAAACGGAACACACTGTTTTAATTGGGGGGACTGTAGAACTGGAGTGCCAAGCAATTGGAGAACCAGCTCCAGCAATAGAGTGGATATTGGCTGATGGGAGCAAAGTTAGAGCTCCTTACATCAGTGAGGATGGAAGAATCGTAGTAGTTAAAACCGGCACATTCACATTACGGACAGCTGATACTTTTGACACTGGGCTTTATCACTGCATAGGCACAAATTACAATGATGCAGATACTCTCACGTTTAGAATTACTGTGATCGATCCTTACGCGGAACACAACAGTGTAAATGGAGCCAAACTTTCCACATTTGTAGGCAGCACACTCTACCTTCCCTGTACATCCACTGCTGTCCCAGATGCTGCCATTAGCTGGGTGTTACCTGAGCATGTGATTCTTCATCATTCTGTAAGAAACAAACATATTTTTGACAACGGTACCTTGAGAATACAAGGGATAACAGAGCGAGACAGTGGTTACTTTAGATGTGTTGCAGCCAACCAGTACGGTGTTGATCTTTTGGTTTTCCAAGTGCTAGTTAGAAAGGATGAAACCACTCTAAAGAAAAAGCATGTAGCTGTGGGAGAATGGGAAGAGGGCAATGGCTCTGGCAATGAACTGCTGGCCTCTGCTACAAGACAGAAACATCCTATAGCTACTCCAGCTACCTTGACAGCTAATCAGGAATCTGCTGCCTCAGCATCCAGGAATCGGGTCGCAGAGAGTGCACGTAAAAGTAACAGCTACGGGAAAATGACTCACAGGCAGTACAAGGACAAAATAAGCAGGCGGTTTAGAGGATACAGAAGACAATTTGTTTCCACAGCCAGGAGAGTTGATCCAGAGCGTTGGGCAGCCTTTTTGGAAAAAACAAAGAGGAACTCAACATTGATAGAAAAACGAGGAGAAGTTGCAACAAAACCACCTATGCAAGCCCACAAGTTCTCAAAGGTACCTGGGGACGAGGAGGAAACATCTGGTGATCTCGTGTCTCCAGAAGAAGAATTCATGATACCAGTAACAGAGACAGCCGCTGTATCTACTCTGGGGAGAGCAATGGAAAGCGTGATAACTGCGGGGCCTGATGTGACTGCGAGTAACACTGCTGCTAGGAAAACCTCTCTCCTGGTTGCAGAGGCAGTAACTCCCCTGCCCTCTCCTTTTTCACAGTCTGTGTCATCTGACAGGAGGAGGCCACAAACATATCTAAAACCTACAATTACAAACTCATGGGAAAGATCTGACTTAAGTCAAATATCAGCAAATGGTATAAAACAGTCAACTGTATCAAATGGAGCAAGTAGAACATCTACACTCTTCCCTGCTGGACAAAGGTTGGTATATTCTGGGGAAAGTAATAACCACCATTTAAAATCTGTATCTACCACACCCACGACGGATGTTACAGCCACCAGCAAGTCTGTAACTTCCCAGAATGCAGTGGACAAGCTACATGTTTTTACTGGGACTGTTGAGAAGATTTCCACCAAAACAGATCACCAGATATCTGTAGTGACAGTCAGTGAACCAAGTCTTGAATTTGATCACATTTATTTTCATAGTATTCCGAAAAGAGTAACTCCTAAGCCACCAGTGGACTCAGCTATCATTACTCATCAGCAAATTCAGGTTATTCCGGATGTTACAACCTATACACCCCAGGCCCAGCAGCAATATGGAAGACGAAGGAAAATTTCTGGTAGGAGACGAATTGTTAGACCAGGACGTATTCCAACTATGAAAGAGCACAGATACAGTTTTGGGAGGCGAGGATCTGTCAGAGAAAGTACAGCTGTGTCTGCAGATGTTCAACTGAGTATGAAATATGTATCAAATTTACCAGCCTTAAATAATTTAAGCAGCTCCATCAACCCATTTAGCCCAGACGCACCCCTGTCCTCCTCCTGTACCATGGATATGCCATTGGAGCACCCAGCGCATACTCATCAAAACACAGCATTCCTCGGGGAAAAGAAAAACAAAGGTAGTGCAAGGCAAAAAGCTACTACAACAGTCATGCCTTTAATTACAAAAGGCACCCAAGATACTCCTCCATGGAAATTAGAGACCAGCACTCCATTTCAGACAACTACTGATACAGTCCAACCTTTTACTATCAGACGACCAACAGTGGCAACGCATACAGCTCATATTACGACAGAAATTACACATACCCTAAGCACTAAGGCATCTTCTACCCTTGAATCAGTCTCACCCAGTGTTAAGCCTAGAGCCTCAGAAAAAAATTCCCAAAGAGGAAAAATTACGTGGGAACATCTCTTTGGAAGTGGTGCACAAATTGAGGTCCTTCTTCAGAAACTACCAACACAACAGACAGATATGTTTCTATCGACAGAGGTGTCGACCATGCTTCCTAAAACTACGGCAGCATTACCTATGTCCAACACGTCTCCCTTGCACTTTACGCCTATTTCAAGAGGTGGGAATCACAGCAGTGGTTTCTCCTCTTTAAACAAACCCATTCATTATGGCAGGGGTAAATCAGAAGAACATCTTCCCACGGCAAAACCGCAGTCTTACTCTAATCCTGCAACTAGTGCAACCAGAGAAATGGATGTAGCAAGTTTGAAGCCAACAGTTACACCAATTATTACTCCTCAAACTGACACCAAAATCACCAAAAGTAAAATATTCAAAGTGGGAAGAAAGAGGGGTCAGAGGAGGAAGAGGCCCCCTAAAACACTGACTTCACAAAGCGTGACTGCAGGCCACAGCACTGCAGCGATTCCCGCTGTGAACGCAGCCGTATCTGTCGT